>NC_138422.1:12708972-14063458 GCF_016097725.1 Ips typographus | reverse complement strand
CTTCCAAAAATAACACGAAACGGCCCAAAAATGGAAAGATAATTGGCAATCTACCTCCCAGAAAAAGATGGTTTAAAATTAACAGATTGACAGATCTCCAAGAAGTAGAAGAAGAAGTTTGGCACTATCAAATGATCCTTTCGTTTTGGTTCATAGATCTGAACCGCGGTAGAACCGGTAACCTATATGAACGAGCTATTTTGAAATGGCTAATATGCAGTAGATATAGTGAGAAAAAAACGATCACTTCGTTTAGTAGGGAATATGGTAAATAACCAAAAGAATCGAACTTACGGCGCATCATTAGTTCGATTAAGACCCAGTTGTGGTGGTTCAACATATAAAGCTGGATCAAGTCAAAAACGTCTATTTGACAGCAATGCATTTCATATGGCAGAGTTTAACTACTAGTAGTAGATCGGTACGGAAAAAGTCTTTGAACTGTGATTGTGGTAATCGGACCTAAAATGCGAAGACCTAGATAGAACTGAAAAGAACACCGAAACAAGTACAGGATAGATAGACTGTCGTGGTGTTCTTATCTTTTTCCCGTTTTGAGCATGTCTCCTGCCCTCCACGATCACTAGATCTAAATACGTGTGATTATTTTTTGTAGAAATATATGTGTATCCCAAAAAACTGCGTTTGTTACAAGATCTGTAAGAATCTATTCGGAGAAGTGCTGCAGAAAGACTGAAACCAGTATGTACCACTATTGTCACGAGGCTTGAAAATGGCATTAGAAAATATGGACGGATCATTTGAGAGAAGTTGTTTTTGCTAACCTTGCGGTATAAGTGTATTTTCAAATATTTCAATGACAAAATAAGCCAAAAGTGGGTACAGTACAGGTACAACACTCTTTAGAAGAACTCCATTGTATACTTCCACTCAAAGTTGCATCAGAGAAAAACATATTGCCCATATGAAGTACCAGCAAACATACCATGTCGTACTGTTCACACTACTTATTTTCACTTAGAAAATAAGTGACAATGACATCATAAAATCGTATAAAGAGGTCTATTTGAAAAACCCCTGTTACAAAAAGAACCAAAACAAAGGAAAAAATAATCGTCTTGGGTGGTAAAATACGTTTTCAATAATTTTGCGTTTGTTATTCTTGTAAATTTTAGATTAGAAGATGTAACTATTCTGAAATAAGTCTAAAGTAAGTGACAAATTGACATTGAAACATTCATAATAAACTTCTGATACAACCGTCTCTTTAGTTTTACCTCAAATAGAATGGAGATTTTTAGCCATTTTTTTATCCCATCTATATAAAAAATTAAGTATTCTTGCGGTATAAATATATCCATTTGGAACTAACTTTAACAAGCAACTCTAAAAAATTGTCAAATTCAGTATCCTGCATTTTGTAATAATAATTATTTCTTGGTAGTTGCATTTTGTGACATGATGGTGCAGCAAATTTACTAAAACAGTCAACAGGCTTGTAAAAGCTCTGAAATCAACTTTTCATTTCCTTACCGATCATTTTATTTTGCGGCGTGACCATGTTTTTTATTTTAAGATATCACTATTATATGACGTCATTTAAGTAGATTGACATGTGACAGGTCGTTTAGAAGTACAACATTGGCTGATGTGTGGATTGGTTAATTTTGACATGTTAATTAACCATGTGATCAATTTTTGTATTGTGGTCGGGCTATTGCTTATAACATATTAGCATACATAATGAAATCTATTTTTATAAGCTAAAACCAAATGACGTACTACATATTCGAACCGACCCGACCACAAAATGTAACACAGTAAGTACGCGGCGCTGCTACTTGTGGCTGAATTAGAAAGCCACCGGTACACCAAACGTTTGTTTACATTTTTGCATACATAATCTATTTATTTACTTGTTGTTCTTCGAAATCGCTAAATAATAAAAGTCGCGGCATTTACTTGTCCGCGGGGCACGCTTGTTTTTCTGTGCCGTTCGATAGGCGGCGTTGCCGCTGCCCCAACCTTGTCCTTTTTTCTCTCTAACTGTCTGTATTTGCGTCGCGATACGTTTTATGGTTGGTCGAGCCAGTTTATATTGATAATAGTTTTATATGGATTTTCCAAAAAATACTGAGTTTAACCTTCGATTTGTTTATTTAAGGTTATACTAAGGGGAATCCACCAAAAATGGCGATACTGCGCTAGTTATGTGCACTCCAGATGATTAATTATTATTTACCTAAAGATATCAAAATTTAAACCTATAAACTAATATTTACTTTTTATTTCTTTGTAAATGCCAAATATACCTAAATTTTGTCGGAATTGATAACTTTTTGGAAGTTAACAGATTATGTATTTTCAACATGGCTAGACGCATTATTATCTATATTTAAGATTTTTTTTGCAGTGATTTGAGATAGAGTTTTGTATGTAGTTGGGAATACTTATCCAACAACCTAACCTAGTATTTTCATTCTCGATATGCTTGAAGTTTGGACAAATAATATTTTCTTTTTAGAGTTGAATATTTAAGTTTTGTATTTTATACTCTCTAATAGTGGAAAGTTTTAGTGCAAAACTAGTAGACGGTTTCAATGACCAAACTAAAATCGACTATCCTCACTTTTAATCTTGACAATTTTCTGCCATATTGGATTATTATTTATATTTGTCAACGCGCACAAACTATTAACAATTTATAAACGGTCACTTGATGACTATCGGATGATAATTGTTATATCCCATGTCCTGAAAACCTTTCTTAGAATCATCCACATGCAAATCTACAAGAAGTGCGAATATCAGATGGACATCACCCAGTTTGGATTCCGAAACGGACTCGGAACGCGTGAAGCACTCTTTTCCCTAAATGTAATGACACAAAGGTGTAGACATGAACGTGAATGTATTTGCATGTTTCATAGACTATCGAAAGGCGTTCGACTGTGTTAATCATCAGAATATGATCGAAATTCTAAGAACAACCGGAGTTGACGAACAAGACCTACGTTTCATATCAGAAGAATCAACATCGGAAGATATGCAGATCAGACGGGGTGTTCGACAGGGTTGCGTCTTGTCTCCACTCCTGTTTAATCTGTACTCAGAAACGATATTTAGAGAGGCACTGGATGGAGTCCAAGGCGGAATCAAGATCAATGGAACGCCAATAAACAATATCAGATACGCCGATGATACGGTTATAATAGCCAAAGATGTACAAGAACTGCAAAGCATCATAGATTCCGTAGTTTACTATAGCGAGATGTTTGGATTGCATCTCAATGTCCCCAAGACTAAACTATTGGTCTTTTCTAAGACTCCAATAAATGCACACCTGCGTGACAAATAATCGAACAAGTAACCTCAATAAAATATTTGGGAGCTAACATCAATAGCCAGTGCGATGAAATACTTTCAAGGATTGAACAAGTGAGAAAAATCTTCATAAGTATGAAATCATTTTTTACAAGACTAGATCTCAGTTTGGAACTCAGAACTCGAATGATCAGATGCTACGTTTTCTCTGTGCTACTCTATGGATGTGAAAGCTGTACACTAAATCCACAGACCGAACAGAGAATAGAAGCTTTCGAAATGTACGTGTATAGACGGATGCTGCGAATTTCATGGATACAAAGGATCACCAACGATGAAGTACTCCAGCGCATGCACAAACAAAAAGAACTACTGAGCACCATCACGGAAAGAAAAATGCAATACCTGGGTCATGTAATGAGAGGTGATAAATACGAAATACTACGCCTCATAATGGAAAGCAAAGTACAGGGGAAAAGATCAGTAGGAAGACGCCAAAACTCATGGCTAAAAGATTTAAGGAGATGGTTCGACCGCTCGTCTGCAGAAATCCTTCGTGCTGCAGTTTCCAGAGCTACAATTACCATTTGGATCGCTAACCTTCGGCAGGAGAGGCAGTGATAAGAAGAAGAAACAGTCACTTATATCGGTCCAATTAAACTTCAATCTAGACTTCAAACCATAAAATGTAGTGTACAGGGTTGATCCGTATATTTAGACAGCTTAGGCGACTCTTTTGCAGTTTGCAGAAAGAAAAAAAATTCTTTATAATACTAAACTAAAAACAATACTTATAAATAAAAATATATAGATTTTAAATAGTTAACTGACTGACCTATATGAGCTAAATGTCTCGGTCAACTAAATTATTTAATTTGTTGGCATTAATCTCTCAAAGACTGTAGAGTTTTGTAACAGTTTATGAAAAAAAAATACTGGTACCTATTTAGTTATTTTTCAAAGCGTCCTCGCATAGTTTCCTGTTAATAAACTAATGTATTAAAAACAACTGTTGCAATTTAAGAATCCAGTCTCAATGCACTGGGACGTAACCTTACAAGTAACATAATCTGGCAAGAGCAACACTACGCACGTGTTCAAAAACTTTTGCCAAGAATCCTTCAAATACTTGAAACCACATTAATCCGATTAGTCAAGTTCTGTCTGTTTACTGGAGAAGAATCATTTTCGTTAGTAAGAAATTGAATTCATGCTACAATGAACTATCAGCATATTTTTTAGTAGTAAACGGCCACCAAGAGTGCCAAACTTAACCTTAGATGGTATACACGTGTAAAGAAGCTTGGACATGACTATCACAGTCCAGTAAACTTTATTGTGCCTCATTTTCAACAGTCCAGCTTTAAAATCACGGTCAAAAACGGTCTCGTTCAATTTAACTATTTTATTTCACCTCATCCAGATAATTCTCATTGTAAAATGGTAATTTTAGCATCCTAATTTATCACTGAACACTATAGTAGTAACGAAAAGAATGTGCAACTGAACTCTCAATAGATTAAAAGATTTAAACAAAATATTCGATCTTTCATAATTTCAGTACTAAATTAGTGACAGACTTCTGCGGATATAAATACATGAATGTTTTTAAAAGAAAGTTATCAAATGTTTTCGACAACATGTTTGTTTTCATTGAATTAAAGAAAGCTACATGCACGGTTTACAATTTATAAATTATTATTATTACAGTTAAATACTATCAGTAACAGTGGCAAACATATTTGTTACTGATTAATATTAATCTATAACATTAAAATACGTTCCATTAAGCCAATAATGGATGCCCGTCTATTTAATGTGCATAATCCCTAAATTATCGTCGTTTTTTGTAATTATTTTATTCAGACAAGACGGGAATTTAAGAAAATTACGGTTGGTTTTTGAATTTATTTTATGGTCTACAAGCTCCTTTGGACTAGAACTCCGTACTTTAGTAATCATTGTATTCCTAAGTGAATAAGTCGCTGATTGATTAGTAGAGATATCACTTTTTGCACGTTCCGTCATATATCAAACATTTAAATAGGGTACACTACTGAGCATGAAACAAGGGACGTTAAAGTAGTTAGTTACAAGATTGATTAAGTTTGCTAGTGAATTATCAGTGCATAAATGATAAACAAACGGACAAACACAACAATATTTTGAAACAAAAAGTGAGGTTTGACAACACTGCTACAGAAAGAAAAGTTTTGTCATCTGTCAACGTCACTGCCGTCAAATGTCTATCGTCCGGCCACCGATCATTTATAATATAATATTAGTATAACAGCTTACTGTAAGGCAATCAGATATAATATTTACAGAATGGAGTACCTAACTCATAACTCACAAAATTCTAGATAAGATTCCACTACTACAATTACTGCCAATTTTGACTCTAACCTGTCTAATCTCACTTCTTCCGTCTTTCTATGTTTCTTCGTTTTCCTGTCATCTGTCTAAATTTATTGCACTACTCAGATTTATCACAATGACAGAATTCGTATGGAAGTTATTAGGTAGAAAAAAAAATAAGGATTAGGATATCCTAAAATTTAAGAAAAATGCATAAGATAATAGAACAATAAAATTAAAAATGTTATCTCTAACCAAAAACTTAAATGATTTTCATTTCAAACATTAATAATTTTCTAAATAAATTTTATTCAAATATGTCAAATTATTTGGGACATTATACCTGAAAACAAAGAATTTAAACAAAACCTGTCTTTTTCAAAAATTTTTCTTCTACATTTTCTCTATTAGTACTTGGGACACCCTGTGTATGAAAAGCAATATCCTAATATACACAATATTGTACAAAAGTAATTATTTTTAACAGTCACCTATAAATTAGTTATCTAACACGTTTTTCATATTCAATATGTCGATCATGTCAGAGAATAAATTAACACACACACGACATAGCGTGCATGTCTATAAGTATACGGAAAATCAAAGTAAATTAAAACTCCGTCACAGGTTTCCAGAGTTCGTGCCAACATAAGCAATAACAAAAAAAAGCATGAAGACCAAGTCAATTTGACGGCTGTTACGTTGGTTGGTAACAATTGAGCGCTATTGTCACATTTATACAGAGTGTCCACGAGCATAAAACGTCTCAAAAATGTGGATATTAAAGTTTTTTTTTATTATCTATGGAACAGTTGTACAAGCAGCTGCAAAGACTTGTAATGCCATTGACTTATTTGTTACTCATGATAGTGTAGTTGAAACAGTTCTTTTTACACAATGTTCATACAGGGTGTCAGGGTATGTACAAATTAAATGTGTGTCAATAGACAAATAAAAATATTTGATGTTGTTGAACACAATTACATTCAATGTAGGTATAAAACCAGTAAGTTTTCCTAAGCTATGGCAACAACGCAGATATGTCGGCTGTGACGTCATCTTGATTATTTTGGTTTTCCCTATACATTCTCCAAAAAAATCATTGCTTTCAAACGGTAGCCACTTGAGTAAACAAAAATAGTGTTTTCAACAATAGTAGAAAACACTTAAGCTACCTTTGTACTGTTGTTATTACTATCAATCGCAACAAAGTTAATCTCAAACGTTGCATTACTGAATTAAATCCCCTGGACTTTTCTAGAAAAAATTTGAGGGATTCCTTTTTCTATTCAATTAAATGACATATTCATTAATCTTGGAGCTGTAAAAGTTATCCAGCAATTATCAACTAGATAAGGCTTTCGTAATTGAGATTGTTTATTTTATCCAAATAGGGTCACCGTATCAGTAATTGACCACCTAAGCAAAAATTACACTTTAGTAAAGTATCTTGATATCTCAATTTGTAAATTTACATGAAAAAATACTTCTGGGTGAATTAACGCATTGATTAGCTGTTTCAAACATTTTAAATTCTACTAGTTGACATGATCTGCCACTTTTTGATCCACCATTATTTGCCAGTGAATGAGCATTAAATAAAAGACGAATAACACAGTTTCTTAAATATTTTACATGAATATCAATCGAGTACCTACTATCAATATTATTAAATAAAATAGTAAGAAAATTATGTATCTATAAACTAACATAAATGGAAAAATTTGACATTAGTTCAAATTGCAAAAAAGATTATGGTGATGATTTCCCTTTCTGACCCTGATTCCTGATTTAACTTCATAAAAATATTTTCTTATGTCCTAATATTATCCATGTTTTTGGATTAATAGCAAATCGTAAATCATCTAAATTAACATTTTTTATGGATCATCTAATATGTTTTCAGCATTTTCACTAATAAAGTAAGGTTGAATGAAGAAAAAATGTTGTGTGCCCTTGCTGTCGTATTGCTAAGATCAGTTCTAACATTTCCTTTATTATTTCTTTTCTTTCTCGGTTCTTAGGTTAGGTTAAGTTAGATTAGGTTAGACAATTCCACCTAACCAATGGTTGACCAATAAAAGCTGTAATCGAAAATAAAAATTTTCAATATGGCAGCATGTATGGGATATGATCTTTTAGCAAAACGTTTACTCATATTAACTAAGGAAAGAATTAATTATACAAAAATCTGATCAATTACTGTTCAATACAGATTGAACGCAAGCAGCAAACCCAACAAAGAAAGCATGCAAGCAACCATTTGGGAATCATAATTTAATAACGATTCAAAAATAAATATCAACCTATTTCTGTGACTTCACACTGGTGGAGTGACCCTAATCATTATTCTACCACAGGAACAAAGGTATTAGAGTTGTAATGTCAGTGATTCAAGATAATCCACTAACCCAGGCCAAAAACGCCCCCAAATTAACTGTGAGGGCAGTACTACAATACCAGAAACTTTCAGACTAGAAACTTATTTTAGTGATTTCAATTTATTTTCAAATATTCCTTGCCAAATTTCCTGTAAACAGCTTTCACTTTTTGATTTGCCCCAAAAAACAAATTTACGATAATAAAGACTCCTTCGATCGTGTGCAAATTTACAAAAACAAAAGCATACAAAATGGAACAATCTCGATGCATTTTACACACTTTAACACGCAAAACCAAGCATTTTGCTCGCTTCTTGGCGGCCCCACATGACTACCTGTCTAACGGACTGACATGGTCGAATTCTACTGAGAATCGCGGCGGGGTCATCAAACTTTTGCCATCGCGTAAAATCCACTGCAATTAGCAATGGTAGTTATACGTTTTGCACATATTTAACAGGTGTGAAATTATGTAATACGGTTAATAACGATGGTCGTCTTGTCGCGTTCTATCACTAAGGATAGTGCTATTTTTGTTGCACTATCAATTTTCAAATGTCGCAAGCCAGATATGCAAAAGTACCGCACTGTATCAACAGTGATTTATCCTATCAATGGGGGAAGTTACGTAATGTTGGCGACACGTCAGGATGCGTAGCATTTAAATGTGGATATCCTCATTATAGCTACAGTAACTATTGAGATTCTTAGTGGGAACTGCTCTTAAAATTATAATGAGGGTCATCAAATGTATCGATTTACGTGCAATTGGCAGAGACTCATTCGACTATATGAAAATTCAAAATAAACTTGGAGTTGCATTGTTGCCATAACTGCTTAAACTTGTTCTAAACATTGCATATCCATTACATGCTCTCTCCATTCACCATTTTTAAAGCCGATTTCAATGGTTCATTCTTCCACATCGTTTGAAAAATGGTACACGCTGTACAACCACACGTCAACAGGTCAATTGGGAACAGGAAAAAAATCTTGATTTCTGGTGACAAAAAGCAGTATAAACCCGACAATAGCTCTCATTGTTACCAACGTAATAACTGAAAAAGTTGGATTTAAAAATACTCTGATGTCACTACTATTTAATCGTTTGCAAGAATGAACGTAAGTGGCAAAGATTTGGCAACGTTGTAACTCATTTAATAACAATTAAAAAAAAGTCATCAACCTAAACTCATTTTATGTTTATATTTAATTTTTCATACAGAAAAAAAAACATACTATTTTAAAAAAATTAATATTATTTATTTTAATTAAACAATCCGAAACAAGGACAGCAGTCATAACACGACTAACACAAAGCAAAAAATAACTGAATTCTTTTCTGAACGTCAAATTGATCAGAAACAACGATGCCAAATATCAAACGTACTCCTGTGACGTCACACGTACAATTTCTTGTTTTGTTGCATAAATATTCAGGGCAGTGTAGGCTCAAAATACTCGTTTAAGCCAATGTAGAGTTTAGCGCAATTTTGAATTATTTGCCACTAAAAAACTCCATTTTAGTCAGTCATTTTTTTTTTGTTTTTGACAATACAAAACTGTGGAGAAACTGGATAATAGGAGCTTGACATTGTGAATTTGTATAAACTGTTCTAATTTTTACAAAAGCGTTAGTTGGGTGCCATTTGTATACTGGATTGTGTCTTGCTTTCAGCAAAACAGGACCATCTTTTTGGATCAGCATCAAAAATGGCCTCTGACAAGAAAGAAAGAAATTTCGATTTGACAGCGTAGGAGATAGGCACTTTGAATTCGTATCAACCATGACGTGATTTTGATCTGTATATCCTTTTATATGATCAGTTTTATTTCGCTTTGTGATTTTGGATCCAAACGCGTTATGATCCAAAAGTCACGTGACCTCCGTTGTTGGATCCGAAATCATGGGACGAACGGAAGCGCTTATGATTCATACACCAACCCAAATTATATGGCGTCATTTTGACGAAATAGAAAGTATGGAAAAAATCAAAGTTAGTTGAGATGACGGAACAATGTTATAGAAAGGTAATTCTGCATTTCTGCATGTAACGTTTACTTCTTCATTTGCCACTTTCAAATCATTTCACACCTTTTCAATTTGCCATATGTTATACTGTCAGAAATTCAATGCTGAGTTCAACAAAACCAACGTAAACAATATTGCGAATCGTTTATTCAGGATGTTTGATTTTTTTATGATCAGGATTGGAGCTATGTTAGAAAAACCAAAAATTTGAAGTTATTTTTGTCATCTGAACCTACGTCAACTCCTCAACAAAATGACATGATCATTTCTAAGTCAGTCTTGACGTTATTGAAGGTGCGTTCCTAAATTAACCTCACAGAGCACAAAGAGTACTACCAATGAGTAAAAAGAACAAGTATCAGGAGGTAACAATAATACAAATTATAACCCGTTTGTGCATTAAGCGAGGGGGACGGAAGTCCACCATCTTTGATTGCGCATTCGCCTACTGCGCAGTTGAATTGACGCAAAGCACCGCCCTCTGTACAAGAAAGCCAAGAAGGTGCATGCCAAAAATTCCAATATGGCCGAAATATGGGATTGACAGTTTGCATTTGTTTGTATTGTGGAAATTGAGTTTTTGGATGATTAAATTAATTTTTAAAGTTTAAAGTCAAGACTTGGGATTACTTGCCAAAGTAATTTTTGTTTGCTATTATATATTGTTGTTTATACAGTGTGACCCATTTAGAATGGAAACACCCCTATAAAATTTTAGGTTATTAACCGATTTCAATGATTTTTTTTTTGAAATAATTAGGAATGAAATGTCTATTATGGGAGAAAATTTTAAATATTTATTTCAGTTTTCAGGTCATATTACGAGACTTTTTCTTGATAGAAAATGGAGAATTTTTATTAGCGATTTTTTTATTGAAAAAATTACTACGCCACTGGATCTATAGTGCTTTCAAATAGCTGTGACCAAATTTTTTTTTGATTTTTTTTTTTTGATTTTTTTTTAATTTTTTTTTTTTGATTTTTTTTTTTTTTGATTTTTTTTTTTTAGTAATTAATCAACTAATAAGTAATAATAAACAAGTAAATAGTAACACCATTTCTATGGCAACAGTTGATGCAGGGTGTTCTTTTGTGACCGTTAGATTGGAGGATTTTTGAATTTTAATTTGTCATAACTTTGTTATTAATGAATGGATTTTCATGAAATTTTGGTCACAGCTATTTGAAAGCACTATAGATCCAGTGGCGTAGTAATTTTTTCAATAAAAAAATCGCTAATAAAAATTCTCCATTTTCTATCAAGAAAAAGTATCGTAATATGACCTGAAAACTGAAATAAATATTTAAAATTTTCTCCCGTAATAGACATTTCATTCCTAATTATTTCAAAAAAAAAATCATTGAAATCGGTTAATAACCTAAAATTTTATAGGGGTGTTTCCATTCTAAATGGGTCACACTGTATGTTTGTTGTTCTAGTGAAAGTGTAGTTTGTGTTCATTTTATTGTGTTATCAGTTATCACTATTGTTATTGTTCCTTCATTGTTCTATAATTTGTTGTTGGTTTTTTAACTTAAATTCTATTGCCTCTACAATATGCCGTCACACTTGTTGTTTGCCAAATTGTAAAAGCAATTTGGAGAAAGGCCCAAAAGTGTCCTTTCCTTTCCAAAAGACCCTGCTCGAACCCAACAGTGGTTGAAAGCTTTGAACTGGAATGATTTTACTCCAACACAATACTCAGTGGTAAGTACAATATGCTTTCTCATTCAGTAAACTTATTGCCTCTTACATACATAAGTGAGTTAAATTTTGAGGCCGCCTGCATTTTGAGAGCAACAAAGGTTTACTCTGAAGAAACAGGACAGCTTTTAGAAGTTTCATTGGCACAATTACATTTTAAAAGAAAGGTCTTGGTAATAATATAAAACCCATTTACCAGTTTTGCTTACCTAGATTCAAGGATTTCCAAATTTTCTTTGATTGAGCATTTACATTAGTTTGTTGTACTTTCCAAGACAAAGGGTTCTAACCAAACTTGCTTTGGCTGGACTTTATTGGATATAAAAAGCCATATCTATACATATCTGGATCAGGAATGAAGCGTTCTTTGATTTTTCACTCACAACTTCTAATCAACTACACGAAGAAATTTAAAAAAACATATTTTCTACTGCATCTCCATAGGTTTGTGTACAAAAAAAAATTCGATAACGCCGCCATTAAAATGACATTCTAGGCTTTCTTGTAAAGAAGGCGGTGCGCAAAGTCATTGAAAGTTTGGAGTTTCAAACCCGCAAAAATTTGTTGTTTGTATTTGTTGTAGTATAGTGTTAGTTTGTTTTGTTTGTTTGTGGTTCTTTAACAGTTGAGTTTTGCAAATTTAAATTAAGTTGTACAGTGGACAAGATTAAATTTAGATCTGATAGTGCCAACCGGAAGTTGACGGCCGTCATATTACTCCCCCCCCTCCCCCTTGTTTCTGTCACCCACTTTGTTTGCTATTGCTCCTTCCTGCTATGTTTACATTTTTTTTATTCATTGAGTACTACACACCACATGACTAAGTGTCAAGTAACGTCACAATCACCTAACTAGGGTTCTCTAGGGTTATTTGAAAATATTTAGGCTTTAGGTTTTACGAAATTTCTGAAGTTGGAATCTCTGCCACTGTTTTATTTTTAGTTTCTTAGATACAGCCGAGCTACTGTCTTATGTGATTACCTCGTGCACAACTAATGTAGAATGTTGGATCGTGTCGTAACGGTTATTAGCGAAAGCGGGGATATTTCTCTCCAAAACGTTGCCCTTCGTACCCTCGACCCGACCTTACCCCTTGGCATCGGCCTATTTCCCTCTACCGTCACCCCTTCAACGTTCCTGACCCAGTTTGGCGGGAATAAAATGGGACGACGCACACGATGCAATAAGATCCATTGCAAGGATTTTGCTTCCTATTTACACTGGCTTTCTGCTCGAGATATTTTCGTTGTACACAGATTAGACAAGCCTGGTTGTTTTGATGTTATCTGGAACTTCAGCAGCCATTCGCGTGATTACAAAATGCACGATAGATTTGAACTCGTGTGTCACGGTTAAGACAAACACAACGTTCACGTTTTATCTCTCTAATATAATTGATTTTATGTGCATCAGTTAAAAAATAGGTGTGCGTCATAAGTATTTTCTCAGACTGATGTTGAATAACAAAAAAACAGGTCAAGATTGATTCAACGCCGTTGTAGGCGTCACATATTTTATGACCCAAATCATGAAAAATATTTTGATGGTTGATTAGAATTATGTAACTGTTTACAAGTGATTCGTTTGGTGATCTAGATTCACACAAAACCGAGCCATTAACCCGTAAATGCCTGTCGCCGGTGTTACAACATTCAACAATGTCTACATTTTCAATTCTCTTGGTGTAAAACCGATATAAAAAGAAACAGACAAGTCTAGCCCTAGTTTGGTAAGTGCGCAGTTGCATTTTTCAAACCTAGCTAAAAAAAAAACATACCACGCCCGTAAATAGAAGCTTCGGCAAACCCGCACTTGGAAATTGATATTTCGTTTTTCGAACAAGGACAATGCAATGTTGTCTCTGTTTTCTATTTATACACTCATTTTATTAAACTAATATTTTGTTGCACAGGCATCATAAAGAAACAAAAAACTTAAATACATTATTTCTACTTTAGCCAAAGAAAAAAAAATTTGGAAACTATTATAATCATCCTACTAAAAGAATAAAACGCCTACAATCTGGCAACACAGTGGTTGATCGTCGGCCAAGCCGTACGTCAGCCAAACAACTTTTGCAAACCAGCTTAGCAACCCAACAGATAGTCAAAAACTGCAACGCTGCCAACTTTTCCACTTTAAGGTACATTCAACGATTTTTGCTGTTTCTTCTCGGATATCTATTCATTAGACAGTTCAAGAAAACAATTAACTTGATGTTTACGTAGGACAGTCATTATACCGCATTCTGCAACTAAAAAAATCAACTACTGCACAGGAACAAAGCTTCAGGATGCGTATTCTGGAAACGAGGGAAAGGAATTATCAAGAGAAAGACCTGTAGAAGGTGACAGGAACCCGCCATTGTCAGCTTCTTCTGTCACATTCTATCAACACTTCTCTTGAGAATTCCGTTCCCTGCTTTCAAGAATTAGGCCCCAGAGCATCACAAAAACCGCAAAAAACTGTTAAAATAAACAAACAAATGTAGTTTTAACCTAATTTTGTCCTACCAAAAGCTGACGATGACAGTTTCTTGACAAGTCCACAATTACACTGGCAACAATGGGTTTGCAAAAAAATACAAATGAATGCTTCCTTTCTACCAATTCTTCTGTATGGGATTGGAGATTTACCTGACTACTAACTATTAACAGGGTGAGGTAAAGGTGCACACCTACAGGGCTGCCAGATTAGGGAATTGTCCCCAAAAAATTGAAATTATTTTTTTTTGTGAGGATATTTTTTCCAAGGGAAAATATTCATCTGGAAATTTCATGTCTGACACTGATTTTGGGACAGCTCGCGTTTATGAGGAATACAGTATCAAATTGAAACCTGTGAGAGTATACTAAAACTTCGTATTTCAGTCTTCTCAGTTGTTAGTGTTTTGGGCTACATTTTGACGTTGGAACCAGTCTCTAAACTGCCACAGGAACCATGTTAGAAAACATAGAAACTTTCAAATTGTGACATGTATTTAAAAAGCTTTTTGTCTTGCACTGTTCTATTTTGTTGTCAGTATCTCGGTTGTTTGTAACTTTTGAAAGAACATTGTGTTGAGATAATATTAAACTGAAATTACGGGCTTTATTTTACCCTTTGAACAAATCTTCTAGCCATCATAATAACCAAGTTAGCACGCGTCAGATAAAGACACCTGAACAGAAACAGAAGAAAAGTGACAGTTTGAATTCAGGACTAACAAAAAATTATACCTAATCTATGAAAATATTTTTTTACATTTTTCATTATTTTGATTAAGAAAATCTAGTTGACAGATCTGGCAACCATGGCCCAACAACGCACCAGTAAACGTTTCAATTTCGAAACAAAGAGTCGAGATCAAAGTTGGCAAGTTACATACATGGAGAAACCTTAGGAAATTGATTTATTTTTAGTAAAAAAAAAATGTAGAGGAGGGTAATATGACTGTTGAACGCACGCAAATCTTCCACAAAAACCAAACTGAACAGTCATTCGTGTTTACTAAATCTAATTAAAACACCATGGCACCAAATGCACATAGCGAAGGTTGTTTTAAAATCTGAAATTCCAGAATACGCAAATGGCAAAAAATAACGGTAAAAACTGGCTGCACACTCTGAGAACATGGTCGCTAATGCTGCTTGGCAATTTACTGCTCCTAAGTAAACGATTCTAGTTTATCAAGGCCGCATACTTGCAAAGAATGTACAGACAAACACCAGCTGCATGGAAGGGACTAGGTAGGTATTCTCCTATTTACTGTATAGAAATACATTCTGGGTTAAAACCGACTGGTTTGTACCTTCTTTCACATACATAATGCAGCCAAGATGTTTACAATTGGTGGTGTTTCCAATTAAGAATTACCAAGGTTGCTTCTATAGCAGTAAACATTTGCCAAAATAAAGCCAAACTTGCTACAATGTAAAACCTTATTATAACTAAAAAGCACCTAACTTTGGGTGAAACATATTTATCAGTTATTATATGCTACAGATAATATTATTTGTAATGGTTGCTAATCAGGCAACATATAGCCAGGCAATTAATTTTATCAGATTTTGCTTGCAACATATTGACTATATTTACAAAAATAAGGAGTAAAATCATTACAACCCCTGACGTAACCATGTAATAAATAGTAATCTTAGAATCCTACTAAAAAATACCACTTGATGTCATTAGTTACAGGTTTTATATCATTCTAGTATGGTTCTTGTTTGCATCAAATGTAATTGAAATTTTGCCTCTCAAGAAACTGCATTGCTATTTTTTGATTTATTACTTAATACAAAAATTAATAACACTACACTAACTAAAAAGTTAAAACTCTCCTCTGTTTGAAATGATATGATTGTGCTTTAATAATAATAAGTCTGTGTGGGACTAAAAGAAAAGGTAATATTTGAACTTCCTAGTTTGCTATACAGTCTGCAAGATAAGGATGCAGTGCATGAAAATCTCAAAAACAACAATATTGTATGTTTTGTGACTTGTACTGTCACTGTTAGCTCATATTCCTCATCTTGCTTTATTAGACAAAGTGAGAATAAAAGTTTTGCTAAGTGGAGTTTGAATGTAACAGTTTAGCTGCAAAATGTCATAGTCAAAACCAAACTTGCATTAACAGTGCAATCAGTCATTATGGTGGGTATTTTGGCGTCAGTGTTTACAATGTCTAGATCATTTTAACTCATTCTGATAAAACAAGATGACCTATGTTACTACAGTTTACATCTCAGGTTAATACTTTCACCAAAATTTGCCTTTTGTGTTGGTGTTTTTTTTTTCAAAAGTATGTTATCATATTTTTTCTCTTTTTTTAGATAATTTACAACCCTTTTGATAGCAACTTTACAAAATCTTACTTAAATCAAAACTAAACGTAATCGCACAGTTTTTTGTTTTTTTTTTATAATGCCAGCCAAATTGTACATTCTGTAGGCAAAAATTCAATAATAGGATCAATAAATATGACATGACATTTTTTTTGCAATTTCTGCCCTTTTGAAACTAAATAATACCATCATCAAGTACATCATTGAAAAGCCTTTTTAGGCGCTTTCCAAAAATGCAAAAATTAAGATGGTGGCCATAAGAATTTACAAAGTTATCATCCATATCTCAGAAACCAATAGCAATAGATTTTTTCTAATTAGGTCATTGTGTTCTAGGTAAAAAAGTGCTTTAATAATATCTTAGTTTCAAAACTCTCTTTGGCTTTGTTAAAGAGTGTTTAAAATGCAGCCTCTGACGTTTCCCAATTGAAATTGGAAACCGAAAATAGGTTTCACATAAAATTCTCTAAAACTTTCCCCATTTAACCGACTCTGTAGTTCTTTCGGTTACCGAGATCCCAATGCATGTAGAACCCATTTGGGACACACTGTATACACTTCATGTCTCCAAATAGGCAAAATACTTAAAATACTTAGTATTAATAATTAACACAGTACAACCCTATGAAAAAACTAAAATGCATATCAAAACAGCTGTTTTGATCAGTTTGGGATGTTGACACCAACCAGTATACAGGGTATTTACCTCAACCCTTGGTGGTTGGTGGTATACCGTATACCCAACACCAGGCTACAGAAGAAATTCCTTGAATACTCAGTAACAAAAAAGATTTATAACTGACCCACCCTCAGTTCATTTCATATTACATGTCTTCCAGATCAATCACAAAGAAGCAATAAACACCATAAACAGTTGTAAACCTATCAAAATACACAACCTTTTTCCTGAACTTCACCAGACTACCTGAGATCGATGAAAACCGTAGCAACTGGTGAAAATACGACCCCCACCAATATAAAGTAATTAAAAAAGTCACTTACCTATACGATTATAGTCTTTAGATACAAAAAATTCGCAAAGATATCACTTCAATTACACAAAATTCATCAAAAACGCACGTCGATTTCGCAAAGCGACGCCATTTTATTATCAGAAAATTCTATTTTTGACATTTCTACCAACCATCGGAACGCACGATGCGCGAGCATCCCGCGTAAAAGCACGAGGAGAAAGGCGGCGCCACAGTCGTTTGACATTTTACAGCCCAACAATAAAAAAGTTTATTTTTCAAACACCTTTTCGTTTTAATTTATTAGTTTTAACAGAAAATAAGTAAAATAATAAATATTTTATTACTGAATTGCACGTACTATTTTTCAAAACAAGGAAAAAACTAAAGAATTATTGTGACATTCTGACACTGTTTACTTCTGACAGTTGACGTTAGAAAAAGAACCTAACACCTAACCTCAAATTTTCTAACAGTCACTACAAAAGAAATATTTGTTGTTTTCTTCTGGTTTATTGTTGATTTTAAAGTACTAATTTCACTATGCCGAAAGTGCGTCGCAGTAAAAAAGCCCCACCAGAAGGATGGGAACTGATCGAACCCACCCTAGACGAACTGGAACAAAAAATGCGTGAAGGTATGTACACACAATTGCACACCACCTAAGAAACTAATCATTGCTGATTTCAGCTGAAACGGAGTCCCATGAAGGAAAACGCAAAAACGAGTCACTATGGCCCATATTCAAAATTCACCACCAAAAATCCCGGTACATTTATGATCTGTTCTACAGACGCAAAGCAATTTCTCGAGAACTGTACGAGTACTGTTTGAATGAAAACATTGCAGACAAAAACCTCATAGCTAAGTGGAAAAAACAAGGATATGAAAACTTGTGTTGCTTGAGATGCATTCAAACTAGAGACACAAATTTTGGTACTAATTGCATATGTCGAGTACCAAAAGGAAAGTTGGAAGAAGTAAGTTTTAAAACAATTTAGTTTTACTGTGTAAATCAATGTTTGTTTCAGGGCAGGATAGTCGAATGTGTACATTGTGGATGTCGCGGATGCTCAGGATAGTTCTATACATTTAAAATTAGGTATTTAGTATGTAAAGACTTTGTGTTGTATGTAAGAGTTTTATTTTCTACTTGACTGGATTAAATTAATATAATGATATAAATAAATACAAGTTGGGAACTAGAAGTAGTGTTTATTAATTTGCCATAAAACAGTATACAAAGATTCCTAGAGTAAAACAAGAAAGTAACAAATAGGTAACAATAACATGTGAGTAAAACAGCTTAAAATGGTACTTTCGAGGTAAAAAACAAGTGTTTATTAAAAAATAAAGGGTAAGCTTTGTCATCAGTACTAACTTCAATACATTTATTTTACTGAAATTGTTTTGTTTTTTTTGGCCAGGTAAAACCAATAATTTTAACAATAATATAGGTATAGATTTATTAACAGAGACAGTATCTGAAAGAACTTTTTCTAGAATTACCCAAAAATTCTAGGAGTAAATATTTTGATTGTATTGACAGTACTGAAAAATTATTTTTGAATAAACACATTGATTGGGTGAGTCAAGCTTTAAGCAATCCACAAAAATCACAAAACTTTAGGAACTAATTAGAATTTGCTTAAAGCTTAAATCAGCGGCGTCTGAGTATAAAAACGATTAAAAACAGTAAAACTTAAAATAATAACACAGCAGTAAAATTAAACCCAAAAAAAAAGGTTATATGAGAGGTATGAGTATTATGTGACATTTTGAGTATAATAGTAAATCCAAAATCAATGGTGCATTAGAATGTTATTTTGCTTTGTAAAAAAAATATTTCTTGAAACTTGCTAAGCCACGGAATGTTAAAAGTTAAATATAGCAGCGAAGTATAAGGCCTAAGTTTTACAACCCTGATTTCTCTAAAACGTAACGTTTTATTATCTCTTTTTTTTAATAACGCCTAGCTAAATATACTATTGAAATATTTTCAATTCCTCCTAAACGGCAATTTTGCTTTTATTATAGTTTATTGTGTAAAACAAAGCTGGAGTTGTATTGAGTGTCTGTACGGAGATCGATAATAAAATTAAATTGGTAATTACACTTGAATTGTTTTTTGATAATAGTGTTGCGTTGAACACTTGAGTTTTTTGAACTAAGAGTGGATGATTGGACTCTTTTATTATTTTCATATTAAACTATAGGCCGTAAATGCTCTTTTTCAGAATACTTTACAAGCTCGGCAATTTGTTTCATCGAACACTCATAAAAGTAAAATGTCCAGGAGTATTATTATTAAAATAGAATCAAATTGCGCAAGAGTGTGTAGATTTTTAATAACCATTGTTGTGGTAGGTTACACTAGCTTGACTTTATAGTCATTACTACCCATATGTATAGTGTAAAAACGACATACTTCAATCACCGTTTGATTATTATCAATGCAACACCCTATATATTTTGAATCAATTGAATTGACGTTTTTCTTCCGTTTTCAATAATTGACCTTTGGTTTAGTCGTTTTTTTAATTTCTCGAAAATTATGAAAATTGAAACAAAGGCTCAAAATGTTTAAATAGAAAAGTATGAAGAATGTAATAGAAAAATAATGGAATAGAATATTTGAAAATCAATGAATGTCAATGTAATCTGAAAACGGGTTTTCCAAAAGGTCCGACCTAATTAAAAAAAACCAATTGCTGTTCCTTGCTGCGTTTCTGAAAATTCCAACAGAAATTCAACGTGTTTCTTTGGTGAAAACAAAGCATAAAATCATTGTTTTTAACAGTTTGCCAAAGTAAATCATACTAATAATCGGATTGTTTATTTGAATTGAGCGTGACTAGATTTCCAAAAATTTTCGAAATCTAAAAAGATTAGTAAACAGAACTTGTCAGCACCTGTCAGGTATATACAGGTATGGAAATTTCAAAACTGTGATCGGAAGAGGAAGTCATTATAAATCAATGCTCAAACAAAGATGAAAAGTAACTTTGTAACATGTGTGAGTCTGCCAAAACGAATGTGACGTCATTTGACGGTCACATGACACTTTATAATAAAGCCGTTTAGTTCCAACTGGCCGAGGCTCACTTACAGGAAATTGAAAGATACTGTTCGTAACCGAAAGTAAATTAAAAAATTAATAACTAAAAACTAAGAATAGACGAAGAAAAATGGAGTTCACAATACAATCACAAAAAGGTAGGGGGAGGTAGGTGCAAAAGGATGTGCTAGTGGACAATAGGATTTAGGGGGAAAGCCAGAGAACGAGCGACAAAATATTATCCTCTCTAAACATCAGGTACTTCCGGAATCTTCTTTGCACGGACTCAAGAGTTTGAATGTGGGAGTTGTATATAGGGGGCCACACTATTGAACCGTAATCCAATTTTGATCTTACATAGGAGTTATACAGCACTTTGATAGTAGACTGGTTAGCAAAATGTTTGCAGTTTCTTAAAACAAAGCCCAGACTTTTAGAGGCGCTGGCAGCCACCTGTTCGATGTGAGGAACAAAAGCATTTAGCATTGAAGACCACTCCCACGTCCTTTACAGTGGAAAGTCTGTCAAGAGTTGATTCGCATAATGTATAATTAAATTGTAGAATAAAACCTATTTCGTGAGTAAGAGACATTTCGAGATGTTGAGGTTTAGCCGGTTAGCCAAGCACCACTGACTGAGAAGGGATATGCTGTCCTGCAAGAGGGCGCAATCGGCCGAAGTATCGATGCGATTAAATATTTTTATGTCGTCGGCTAGTGTACTGCAGTTGAGTGCTGAAATTAGATCGCTTATGAAAAGGTTAAACAGTAAGGGGCCCAAATTAGAACCCTGAGGTACGCCAGAAGTAGGAATAAACATGTCCGATCTAAAGCCCTAACACTCAACGAACCAAGAGGTAAGAATTCAACAACGAAATTGTCGGAGAAACTTTCTGGAGTAATAGGGGGTGTGGTCAATCTGGTCAAACGCCTTGCTAAAGTGGGTGTAAGCAACCTGGCTTGCATTGTTAATGGCGTCACAGACGTTTCTTTATCAGAAAGACTGATTAATAAGAGGTGACTAAATTGTCCAATTACATCATATTTGTTTCGGCAGTCTGGCACATAGTTTACTGCCATCTTTGCCCAGCCCACGGATTTGTAATGAAACTCTCTTCCCACCACTCAATGATCCAACGATTGAAAATATACAGAGTGCATGTAGTTTGTACAGAATTCTAACTGATCCTCTTGGGGTAAAACATGATGGTTTAACTTAATTAGTCAATACCATTTAGGTTAAACTATCCCTTTTTAATCAAAGAAACATGTAGTAGTATTTTGTACAGCCGCCCTGTATAAGTTAAGTATTTTAAAATCCAACACGTTTTGTTGAAATAAATTATTGTCTAAAAACGCAATACGGCACCAATATAACCTACCACAACTCTCATTAACACTCATATTTAATAATACTCAGTAAATTTTGATTTGGCCTGATTAATAAGTTATTAACTAAAAGTAAAAAAAACGAATTTCTGCACCTCCTTTCACTTTTTAAGAGGTAGATTTTAATGGGCGTATTAAACAGTCATATAATCTATTAATAAATATGGCCAAATCCGTTGTACTTTTTCTAGTATTCGACGTGAATACAATATTCAGTCGTCAACAGCTATACAATCACTATGAACATCAGCTACAAGCAGACGGATGAACACATTTTCAGTAAAATGTTTACAGATTAACGTATATACCGGGCTCTGCGTTAGCGAATTATCCACTTTGCGTGTGGTGGGTGAGTAAAAACCTTAATTTATTAGTTTTCTTTTGAACAGCAAAGGTGGTAGAACAATGATAATTTCTTTTGTTTTTCGCATTATAATATCAAGCGGAAACGGAATTTTAAGTTACTTAACAACTGACTAGTCTCACCGTTCTTGGGGTATCCTCGTGCCTCGAAGAATTTTGCTGCTCTATAAAGTTGTAAAAAAACATTAAAAAACTTGTTTGTTTTGCTTTATATAGTGTAGTAGTATAATTACAGTCGATTTCAACTAATTCGGGGTCGAGGAGTTCAAAAAATGTTATGTTAGATTTGGAAAACCACTTACCTGATATTGTTGTTCGTTGTCAATCATTCCAATGACAGCGACGATTTGATACTGTTTGGCTTTCATGGCGGCCTCGCTTTTTCGCAACAATCTAAGCGCGCTGGCCGAACTGTTAGTGTCTCCTAATTCAGCCATTTGCGGCGGAGTATGGCTTGGATCGAGAACTAGAAGACCTAAATTGCCGTCTCGGTGAACTTCAATGCCCATAATCGTGCGACTATGACCTTTGGGTGAAATTACAAATCATTCACTTAATTTTGCGTTACAAACGTTTCAACTGACTTCTTGACCACCGAAAAATCAAAATTATAACAATAGAACTGCACAAAATAAAAACCAAATCAAAAATTTAAATTTAATTGGAAAAAATTCGAGAAAAGTGTGGAATCACAAGTAAAAAAAATAGAAAAGTAACGACGTGACTGCCAGAAGTCCTGGGACGAACAGTACTTTTTTATGTATAATTTTTTATACCAAACAAATCCACAAAACACAGAATATAATTATTACCTTGATGTTGAAGGTACAGAGGTGGCGTAAATTCACCACCCACGCTGTTCTCAAAATAGTTTAAAACCCATTTGAAAAGGTCCGGATGAGTACCGCCTGGACCGGTAGGTCTGTGAAAGTCCACCAGTTGGCAACGAATTCGCAGATACGACAATAAAGTGACCACTTCAGTAGCTCCGATCCATTTCCTTGTATTGACTAGTTTGCAACCCAGTTGTTCTGAACCCTACAGTAAATAAATAGCTCATGATAGTTAATAAAAATTGATTACTAACTCATATAAAACCCGGTTATTTAATGGTGCTGTTTAAACAAGTTTTTCATTTGTAATTTTATTTGCTAATGCATAGTCTTAAAAGTTCTTAAAGAGTACTACTTTGAAAACTATCTAATCTATATTTCTCGTTTGATTAATTGATGAGAACCTTTGCCGTGTAAATTTGAAGTTTGAAGAAATGGATAAAAAAAAAATCTACACTAAATTAAAACACTTACCTGAATATCAAAACCTTGAGACCACGCTTGCTCAATGAGACTCTGCAGACGTGAAATGCTCGGCACCGAGCTCCTCGGCGGTTTTTCTTTCTGCCACAACCGATATAGCCTCTCATTGTACCCGGTATGTGTCAACAAACTCGAAATAATCATTTGAATGTTCCTGTAGCCGCAACCCCATCCTCGATCCCCGTAAGACGACGCGTAATGATCCACACAAGTACAAAGTAGAGTGCGTGCAATATTCGGGGCGTTTATACTCATGGCTCTCACTCTCGGCACCTAATTGTGATATAGCCACAGTAAAAAACTGTCAATTTTGTATCAGCAAGAATATGGTTAGCTTACGATGCTTCGAGTCACTGAATTGCCATCGTCCACTCCAGTACTTTCGGCCGCTTTGAGATTTAGTTGCCTCTCGTAGTAATCAGCCACGCTCATTTCCCCAGCGTAGACTGCTCGTTGCATGTTAGTCACAGATTGTTCGCGAAAATTTCCCTATTAAAATTCACTTTAAATTATCAAACTTACAACTATTGCAAGAGGGTCGTTATTCGATATTTCCATAAAACTCGTATCTTGTTGACCAAATGTAGTGATTCTCGCCGTTATGAATAATAAAAACGGTTTTAAGTCTTATCTTTTAACTTGCTCAATCTCTTATCCCGCTTTTTCCCGCCTTCGCCTATTTACAATGAAGAAAATTTTAATTTACAGAGAATCAAAAAGGGGGAAAGTGAAGAAAATGTGGCACTTCAAGCTCAAGAAAGACTAAGCAGGTCGTCTAATCAGGGACAAAGAGAAAAAAAATTGTGGTAAACCTGGTCACTTTGCCAAATTTTGTAAAACTAGAACAGGATGTCGAATTTGTAAAAAAACAATCACAAAGAAGAGGCTTGTTATTTCCGGACAAGCGTAAACTCAGGGCAGTCAGGCCAAAATTCAAAACCAAGACACAATCAAAGGAAAGAAGAAAGCAAGGTAGCATTTTTAACACACTTTGGAGATTCAGAAGCAATTCATTGTAATGAAGATCAATTGATAGTTTCCTGGGAATTGATGTCACAATTGGGAAATCGTTTATTGCTCTTGATCAAAAGCAGTATACAGTAGAACTGATACGAAGATTTAACAGGGATAATTCTAAACCAACAACTGCTCCAGTTATTCACAGTTTCCAAACGAAATTGCACCACATACAGTTGAAAATGTTTTATATTCCCGTTTCGTGAACCTATAGGAGGACTGGATGGAAAATGGAAAATTCTTCCAGACGACGTTAAAAATGTAAAGCAGATTTTTCGATATATAATAAATTCTGCTAATATGGGAGTGCATTATCAGCTAGATGAAAACAAAGATGAGAGTTATTATCATTGGGAAGCATACTGGGACTCAGATTTTGCAGGTGATGTCGAGACAAGAAAGAGCACAACTGTGTTTTCTTCTGAGGTGGACCCGTTGCCTGGTGTTCGAGAAAGTAACGGATAATGACATTATCAAGCAGGGAGGCAGAATATGTAGCAGCTGCTGAGTGTGTAAAAGTACTTTTATATTTAAAAACTTTAATTGAACAATTAGTCAATGTTGATGTAACAATAACTTTAAATGTGGACAACCAAAGTGCTAAACTCTCATGAAAAATGGTCAATTCAATAAAAGAAGCAAGCACATTATGATCTTAGATACCAGTTTTTAAATGAAAAGGTAGGAAGGCATTTTGAAAGTTAAATACTGTCCTAGGAATGAACAATTAGCTGATGTTTTGACTAAATCATTGGAAAGTTTGCAAATACGTTAGTTCATAAACTTTAATGTGTTTGAACTTTGAACTGTGTTTAAAATTGTTTAGTTTTAGTACTTAGTTTGGAATGAATGTAAATGTAGTTTTATAGAAAACGTACAATTAGAAGGTGTTAAGAAAATGAATATAATTTTATGTTTTCTTAGTTTACATACATTCAACTTGTATTTATGTTAAAAGTTAGTTCAACCTGTATGTATTCAAAATATCAGAATGGTGTTGGTATTGTTGGTTTTTTAGATAAACAGTCCTTGTCAATAAAATTATTTAATTAGTTGCAGAATTTTCCTGATTTTCTTTATTATAATCAAACATACTTTACTATTAGATTGAGGTGTACTCAGATACATCATCATCATCAAATCATTTTTTAAGTCCGATTATTAGTTAGTAAAAAATATCGACTTGCAAAGTAAAGATATTAGGACCAAAGTGCATACCTGATTGTCCATACCATATTGAGCTCTAAGCATTTCAAAGTCCCGCCTCTCCCTTTCTTGTACAGCTGCCCGGTCACTAGGTTGAGGTGACATAGCAAGAAAGTGCGAATCCACATGCTGTTGAACCTCGCTCTAACCAAATTTCCCATTTAATAGAACCATTTTAAACAAACATCATTGTTGACCTACATCATTTTCTCCCGCTAATGCTAATCCGCATACTGGACAGGAATAAACGACAGGGCTGGCAGGAGATAAAACATCCTTATGCTCGATATTAACATGGAGTTCTAGGTCGGGTGCTGAAGTAAACGATTTTACGCACAAAGGACACGAAAAATTCTCGACGGTCGTTCCAGTTCCTAACGATGGTGATGTTAAGTCGAAATGTTTCCTAATTACGTTAAATACGTTTTAATACTGCAAAAAAGTTTAAACTACAATGTACCTATTGACGTGCTCCTGGAGATCGTTAGGATTATTGCTAGTATAACTGCACATTGGACATTGAAAGGCTGGTGATGCGGCTTTTAGTTTTAGTGCCAAATTTGACCTCAAAGGCGAACCATGTCCGTGACTAGAATTTGGATGAGAAACTGCTCCACCACCATTCACCTTTAACAATAAAAACCTTTTTGCCAACTAAAGAAGGAATATCGATTGAACTCACTTTTGGATTAAGGTTAATATTAGAGTAACTTTGTTTGTTGTCTAGCATTTCTTCGTTTTGGACTTTATTTGAGTAAGTGGCTGGATTGTTCCAACTCAAGCTACTTTCTCCATTGAAACCGTTGTACTCACTACTGCAATAACAATATGTTGTCTTAATAATATCTATTCAATAATAATATTGTTAATACTACATATTGACTATTGAATTACACTCATACAGACAATACAGATTGTTGTTGTTTTTTTATCAATATGAACAAGTCCAAAAGAAATGAGAAACTTGAATAGCTTCTTGTTTCCTCAATAACATGATTTTGTTGCTGTATGGCTGTATGGCATGATTTTGTTGCTATGTTGAGTGAAAATTTGTGTTATTGATCCAGTATTACATACAGAACACTTGCAAAAGGTTTACTTTTAGGTTGGTCTTATAGATGACAGCAGCATTACTGCTGCTTATTTACAATGCTAACTAGATCTAAATCTGTTTTTTTAGTAAAAGCTTCAAATATGTTCAAAAAGCAATCTTGCAGCTCATGAGGTTGTCTTAATTTTGTTTGTCCATTATTTTTACATTTATTTTGTAAATTTAAATATCCAACCAATGAAAACACCATGTTCTGCACCCTAGATTTCTGGTATGGTAGGTATTGGCACCTGCCACCTGCCAACTTAAATAAACGATTTCTACTAAATAATGGACATTTGTAAGCAGTAGAGTGTGTAGTAAATTTGAAGCATGTACTTTATATATTGTAAGTATAAGCAAATGATTGTTTTTTTGAATAATAAGCTAAAAAACATACCTCCCAGTCCAGGCAGGTTCTTAACACTCTTTTGTAAGTTTAGGAAAATGGTACTTCAAGTCTGCTCATCACAGAATGATAAATTAGGGTGGGGCTTTTTTAAATGATTTGTCATTTAACTACCCTTCCCTTTTATGAATATAAACATAACAGTCCCTATCCTAAGATTCCTATGATGTCTTAAATTATTCTGAATGTGGCTCAAAACCTACTAAATCTGTATCTACTTTTATTATTTATTATGAATAAAAAACCATCATAATCCATTAAATGATGTAGCACCAAAACACAACTTTTACCTGTTTTTATTGGTTCTTATTTGGTAAACTCAACAGAAACCATTCAGAATCTATTATACCTCAATAAATTAAGCAGAAAACTTAAACTGCTGAATTTGATAATTTTAACAAATAGTTCACACCATTACAAGATGCCTTTAATTCAAATCACAAAAATAGAACAGAATTGATTCCAGCTTACAGTATACAATTTTACTATGGCAAAAATTAATGTAAAATATGAAATGATGTAATAAAAAGATAAAAAGTGACAAAAAATTTTGCCTTCAAATCATTTACTCAACAGAACTAAACAAAAATAGCACAGTACATGTCTTTCAAATTTCAATACTGGCAGTACTCAATACTAAATACTTGGCAAAATTCAAATAAACCAAATCAGCTTCAGTTTATGACTATAAAAAAAATCACCATTCATCTTGCAATGGTATACAAAACAACCCATTTATTTTTACCAGTGCAGAGTAAACTTTTAACCAAATTACATTCTTATAAAAAATCCAAAATCACTTTGTATTAATTGACCTGTCTCAGTTCAGACACCTACTAATGTAGAGCTCGAATCAGATGAGAAAAGGCCACCGCATCATCAATGACGCAGTTTTTAAAACTATTTCTTTCTCCTTCTACAGTTGCCGTCGCATTAGATATAATCAGAGGCGTCCTATTAAAATATTCCCGAAAATATATTGTTAAGCGGTCAAAAAGCCACTTGGCAACGTAGTACGGTTTTTACTTGGACACAATTAAAACAGATGCGGCAGCGGCCAGGTACATTTGGACCTTTTTATATGCTTTTACTAGCCGGCACTCTAAACGGTGTTGCCAAGTTTAAAAAAATGTAGTGGCGGACAGGGAGACTTAGGGGGTTAGGTTAGGTTCCGTTTTAGTCTGGTGTTTTGGTTGTATTGTTGATGGTCGCAGTTGAAGTTCACATAGTGTTATGAATAAAAAACGTTATTTTGTCAAAATGTCTTTCAAAAAGGTTGGAAAGAAAGGTGTTATCATATACAGCCAAGGCCGTGAAATCGTCAGTAACGTCTTACAATTTATGAAGAAAGAAGCAGAAGGAGTTTCCATTCCTTTGAAAAACTTGTTGTCTTTTATTTTCTTTATTAAAAACGACGAAAATGTTTCATTTTACTGATAAAATAATAGCACGCCACTGACTGGCTGCAACAACTTGGAAAGTAACGAGAGCAGCAATATTTAAAGCGAGACGTACAGAGATCGTGACATCATCGTTTGATGACGCCTGTGGCCTTTTCTTAGCTGATTCGAGCTCTAACTAAATTAGGACACTCATAACCTATATTAAGCATAATAAAAAAAAATAATTACCCTGGACTGATGTCGTCAATAAAACTAAAATTCTGGTCTGATTCCGGTGTTAAAAAATCCAAATGAGCTTGGTTCACATGTATAATGAGCTCGGCTGGGTTGGTGGTAGTTAACTCACAGAAAGGACATACTCCACAACCCTCTACATGGGCTGTATGAGTGTGGATTCGAAACTCCTCCTCGCTTAATTCGTCTAGTCCGCAGATCTCGCAACAGTAATTAAAATCAGGGATGTTACTTGCCATCTTTGTGATTGGGGCCTTTTGAAATCCCTAATCAACCCTCCAGTAACTTTGTTCATAGACAGAATCAACTTGACCTTCCAGGCATTTTTAAAGATTTTAAATGAATGTTAATTTCTCACATTATAATAAATTTGTATTTGAAAAATAATGGTGTTTTGTATTGAAATTAGAAAAGTGGATTAATAGGGGATTATTATTGTAATTTTGACAGTTCTATTCATTCATTAATTCAATAGTCAATTTATGAAAGAGGGGTGAAACTGTATGATGTAGCCTTGTCTAGCACATAGAAGTCAACTGAGATAGACATATATATTCGTTGAATGACGTTTAACATTTCAGATGACCTATTTAATGCGTTTGTATGTGCGGTTGCATAACAAAAGAGTTGTAATTTTTTTTATTTGATTGTGCCAATCATCCATCCAATCAAAATATTTTTGGATTTTTAGGTTATGGTTGTTTTCAATTTTGCTTTCGTTTGCGCTCGGTTTTGCGTTTGAATTGTATCAAAACATAAAATGACCTTTCCTCACCTTTAGGCGATAAGCAGCAGCTAGTTAACCTTCGGAGTTAAATAACGTTACCGCCCAGAAGTTTCAGTAGGAAAAAATGGGCGAGAAAGAAGTAAAAAGGGTCCCCAACTATGTAAAATTTGCGTTTGGAGGCAGTGCTGGGTAGTTACAGAAAAATTCCATAAGAAAAGAGCTTTTCTGTGATGTGTTTTTGAATTTCAGTATGTTAGCAACATGTTTTGTACAACCACTGGATCTGCTAAAAAATCGAATGCAACTCAGTGGACAAGGTGGAGGCGCTAAAGAGCACAAGACTAGTTTTCATTTGCTTAAATCAATTGTTAGAAATGAAGGTTTGTTCACATTGTATACTGGACTTTCGGCTGGTTTGATGCGACAAGCCACATACACTACAACAAGATTGGGTATATACACTTGGTTGTTTGAAACATTTTCCAAGGATGGTGTCGCCCCTAACTTTGTTACCAAAGCTGCTTTGGGCATGGCTGCAGGAGTATGCGGGGCATTTGTAGGTGAGTCAAGTTTTCTTTTCTATCAAATTTGTTGTGTCAATTTCATTAGCCTTGTAACCTAAAAAGAAAAATAGTTAATATTATACAGTGAGCCCCAAATGTACTGCAAATAATTTTTTAAAAATCAGGTGTTTATTTTTTGAAAAATTTTTAGTTAGGAATTTTAGGAACCAATTTTTATTTCTACAGGGTGACCCGAAAAAAGTTAAGATACCAAAGCCAACTTTTTTAAATAAAAACCTAAAACCTCTCTTTTTTGTAATTTTGTTGAGTTGTCTACAAAATTCTAATAATTTTTTATGTAGCATACCCTTACACTTATTTTCAATGGTTTTCGATAAAATGGCCTCTGGAAATCGTGTAGAAAACCCTTCTTTTCCATTCTAAGAATTGTGTAAAATAGTAATTTCCATTCACCATTACACCCCATTTTCTGGAAAACCATTCAAGATAACTATAGGATATGTTACATAAAAAATGATTAGAATTTTATAGAGAACTAAAAAAAATTACAAAAAAAGGGGTTACTATTTAAAACAGTTGGCCTTGATATCGTAACTTTTTTTTGGGTCAACCTGTATAAATGAAAAATTGTTTTCCAAAATGGGCAACTAAAAACAAAAATCGATGGGTCCAATTATTATATGCAGTACATTTGCTGCTCACTGTGTAATTTTGCTATCAGACAAGCCAGAGCAAACAAGGAATTATTGGATTAATCTCTTTCATGTAGCCTACTAATCCCAATTGAATGTACTCAGTGTGTATGTTAAATGCTGAAACTGGTATTTACCTGCACAAGTGTTCACATAAATATAACATGATTGTAGTGTACATGCTGTAACCAGTTTTACAATGATTACAGTTAAATACTTTGTAATGAGTACAACAATTGAACAAAAAGATAAAAACTCTCAGTTCTGATTAGTGATTATCTCTCAGTTATTTTTAAAATTTAATTATTAAAAAACCTCTTCAGATTAGTAGTTGAGTGGTTCCTGGAGGAGGAAAACAAATGATCAAATAAATGTGAAAGAGAAGGAGGGTAAAAATACAGGGTGTTTTGACAGGAAAACCCTATTTCCTGGATAGATAGGAAAAAGCTAGTATTTCGAGCAATCTTGTCAGTTTGCGGCGCTAGAGGGCGTTTTTCAAATTTCGCCCATTTTGAAAACTCTTCACAACTTTTTTGTTTATTAAAATATGAAACTGAAACAAAAACATTCTTAAGACACTTTTTTGATGTGATTCCAGTGGCGTGCTTGGTTTTTTGCTAATATATTCCGTTTTCTCAAAAATGTACCTACCTATCTTTATTATTTTAAATGGAAATGACATTTAATTTAATTGGCTATAACTTTAATAAAATTTCCATTTTATGCCGTTTACTACAATGCAAGTATGTCTATAGTTAATCTTAAGAATAACTGAGATATTACACTTTTCTGTTTTTATTCAGGTTGGCTTTGACTCAGGTTTTGACATTAGCTGTCAAAAGTGACGTTTATTTATTTCTTTTTTCTATGACAACACTTGAATGCTGAAAATTACTGTATTTTTAACTTTGAAGTCAAAGTTTCAATTTTCTTTTCTTTACTTTATTTTTAATTATTTTCTACCATTAATTTAAAAATTAGTTCTCTAGTCGTTAGTTACTTTAATGTGTGTGAAAATCGAGGTAAAAATACTTAAAAAGTAATAAGTTATATTCGATTATGAGTTCCATTTAAAATTGAAAGTTATGTCAATTATTGAGAAAACGGAAGGAAGCAGCAAAATACTAAGCCCGCCACTGGAATCGCGTTGAAAAAGTGCCTTAAAAATGTTTTTGTTTCAGTTTCATATTTTAATAAACAAAAAAGTTGTGAAGAGTTTTCAAAATAGGCGAAATTCGAAAAACGCTCTCTAGCGACGCAAACTGACAAGATATCGAAATACGGTTTTTGCAATTCCGGACACCCTGTATATCTTAGGAGAAAGATGTGTTGTCATATCAGTTGTCAATTTAGAAATGCAAGAAATAATTATTTACCTAACAAGTGCGGAAAGTGGTACTTTCCCGCAGGAGACTAAGCAAAGCGTACCTCTTTGTATGTGATAGTTTCATCTCTCTGTTGAATGAGTTTTATAAGTGACCTGACTATAAGCCATGCTATGAAGTATCATAACTGTCAAATTTAACATCTTAAACTCCAGGGAGTTACAACTAACAATTTGGGGCGTGATTCACTAAAGAGACGCGACTATTAATATAACAAGGCAGAGTTAGTTAGTAAACATTGTCAAAGATATATTTTTAAGAAAATGGTACAGTAAAAACCATATTTGAGTTTTGGTCACCAATTGTCAAACATTCACAGGTACTCCAGCTGAGGTAGCTCTAATTCGTATGACAGCAGATGGTAGACTGCCACTAAACGAACAGAGAAACTACAAAAACGTTTTTGATGCACTTTTTAGAATATACAGGGAAGAAGGTACAGTCACATTGTCTTGTTGCATCAACGGGTTCATAACGTTAATAATTGGTTCTTCAAAGGTATTGTGACTTTATGGAGGGGTGCGGTGCCCACTATGGGTAGGGCAATGGTCGTAAATGCGGCCCAATTAGCCAGTTACTCACAAGCTAAACAGTATTTAGCAAATACTGGCTATTTCCATGAGGGAATATTCTTACATTTTCTAGCTTCGATGATATCGGGCTTAGTGACTACTGCAGCCAGTATGCCTGTTGATATTGCGAAAACTAGGTAAGTCATTTATTTTCTATAAAAAACAAAAACCTTACATCTGATTGAAGGATACAAAATATGAAAACCATCGACGGTAAACCGGAATTCAAAGGACCACTAGACGTTCTAGGAAAAATCCTCAAAAACGAGGGAGTGTTTGCCCTGTGGAAGGGCTTCTTCCCCTACTACTTCCGTTTAGGGCCTCACACTGTGCTAACATTTATTTTCTTGGAACAAATGAATGGTGCCTATAACAAATATGTATTAAAACAAGAAAGCAAGGCCAGTTTATAATACGCGCCAAAACAAAAAGCTTTTGTCCTGTATTTGTTTTATGGCTAGCAAAAATGCTGAGAAAGTAGATTTTTAGCTTCAAGGATGTGACAAGTGTAATTGAAAACATTTTTAGATAAGACATTCTTTCATTAGAAAAACAAAGTTATTTTTAACTAGTGCTTTTTTAAATATAGCTCAATCAAGTTATTAGAACAGTTTGAACTTGCTATTAACTGATAAATACTCGGGGAACGACACTTTGTCTATGAATATAATTGCATATACAACATTGTCATTTTTACTTTCTATTGGTTAAATTTTTAAAAATGTATTCTGATGGACAAAGCTTCTTGATGATTGTCCATATCTAGGCGTGTATTTATAATTTTTCTTTACTGTGATGGTCATTATTTTAGATACCCAAATTTAATTCCTGTATTTTTTGTTATGATATTAATATATACCCACTATATTTTTGCTGTTTACTTGAGTTTTAATCAAACCATTTCCCGCAACGCTAAATGAGTCTATAGCTGGGCATCGTAAATAACCACAAATGTTAACTAAAGAAAGCACTAAATTAAGTATCAATTTTATTAATTTTCTTGAAAAAAAAGTTAAAAGAAATCGTAATTACCGCTACATTAAATAATGCACACACATAACAAAGCAAATTAATTATAGGTCATGTATCTAGGCGTAGCGGAGAACTTAGCATACGACTTAATGACTTTATTGACCGCCTCTAAAAAGTCCTTTTCTGTGGCCACCTTCCTCCTGGCTCTGATTGCAAACATGCCAGCTTCAGTACAAACTGAACGAATTTCAGCACCAGTCGAATTAGGACACAATCTAAAAACAAATAAAGAATAAAGATGCGCTTGTTTGTAATTTTAAACAAGCTGTCAAACAGGTGTGGAAAAACAAAAACTAGCGTCCCAAAGTTGACATTTACATCTGTTATTTACTAGTTGCACCTTGTATTTACACTTCAAAATACAAGGCGCAAATGTTTTGCATTTGATCGTTTCATGTCACTGCTGAATGAGCTTCAAGTTATAACAACTGTTACCTATAAGCCACACTGCAAAGTGGAAACAGTCATAACTGTCAAATTTAACGACTTAAACTGTTATTTTGACGTCACATGTGCCAGATTTAATTTAACTCGATTTGTTCGAAATTCGAAAGAAGTTTGCTAATTTACTTTTTCATAAATTCTGCATGGAGAAAATTACCTTCGGCCATCAATAGATGACGAGCAATTAAAGTTATAATAAACAGATTATACATGTTTACCTGGCCAATAATTCAAATCGAATATCCCTTTCCACACTCATAGACCTAGCGTGAATCTTAAAAATGTGTGAACGCCCCTCCAGATCAGGTAATCCAAACTCGACTTTCCTGTCCAACCTTCCTGGACGCATTAAAGCAGGATCTAGAGTGTCTGGCCTGTTGGTCGCCATCAAAACTTTAATATTCCCTCTCGGATCGAAACCATCCAGCTGGTTGATCAGCTCCAACATGGTCCGCTGGACCTCATTGTCGCCGCCGGCGCCGTCATCGAATCTAGCGCCTCCAATAGCGTCGATTTCATCAAAGAAGATCAGACAAGCTTTTTTGGAGCGGGCCATTTCAAAAAGTTCCCGAACCATTCTAGCACCTTCTCCTACATATTTCTGCACCAGTTCCGAACCGATCACTCGGATAAAACAGGCGTCAGTTCGATTAGCGACAGCTCGAGCGCATAAGGTTTTTCCTGTTCCAGGTGGGCCAAACAGTAAAACTCCTTTAGGGGGTTCGATTCCAAGTTTAACAAATTTTTCGGGCTAAAATGTGTAACAAAATGCAGGATTAAGTAAATGAACGCCAAATCCACTGAATGTTAGTTAGTTCTAAGTACAAATCATAAGAAAATTTGTATAATCTTTGAAGAATGAAAATCTAATGCCGGGTCCACATTAAACCGACAAAGGAGAAACAAAACAGAAACTTTATGTTTTTCAACAATTCTGCAACAAAGTTGGAACATTTTAGCAACTTTTTTTCGCGCCTCTGCTTTGTCGCCTTATTCCCCAACAATTTTGTGTCCCGTCGTTTGTCCGTAAACATCAAAGGGTTTCTGTTTTGTTTGCTTTATGGGAAACTGTGTCGATTCAGTGCGGACCGAGAAACAAAACTTCCAATATCGTTTGCGTGTGGTACTGTTAAAGAAATAGAATTTCTAAAATTCGTATTGTTACGGTCTGGACCTACTATGCTCGATAGTTCTTAACAAGCGCTCGCTTCGGGATGAAACCGATGCGCCGTAATATCTGGCCGGGCGCGTATTAAAGTAGGCCACAGTTAGGAAGCGCCGGACCTGGAACAATCGTTAATATTCGACGTAAATCGCGAAGCGTTTCGCGGTCATTCTAGAACGTGGTTTGCGAATATAAAAGACGCGGTGTAAACCGCGGGAGTAGTGAATTTGGGAACGCGGTTAAGTTTAAATAGCGAAGTAATTGTGGAATTGTAGTAGTGTTTTTAGTAGCTGTGTTAATTATTGTACGGAGTGTTTTAACGTGTTAATAAATTTATTAATTGTTCAGTTAAATTGACTTTGTGTGAACCCACGGGAAAATCGTAACAATTGGTGTCAGAAGTGCGATCAGACTTTAGTGCGACGTGAATTGGAACTAAACTTCGGGTTAGAGACTTGTGTTCAGAACCGGACTAGAGATTTTCGGAACAGTGGTGTGTTAAATTTATTTTATGCCAATAACAAGACGTCAAAGTGCAAACATGGAGGCCCAACTTGCAGCTATTATGGCAATGCTTGGAAAACAAAGAGATTCGACAGCAAGACAAAGAAGAACAAGAAAGGATTCGACAAGAACAAGAAAGGATTCGACAACAAGACAAGGAAGAACAAGAAAGGATTCGACAAGAACAAGAAAGGATTCGACAACAAGACAAGGAAGAACAAGAAAGGATTCGACAAGAACAAGAAAGGATTCGACAACAAGAGAAGGAAGAACAAGAAAGGATTCGACAACAAGAAAAGGAAGAACAAGAAAGGATTCGACAACAAGAAAAGGAAGAACAAGAAAGAATTCGACAACAAGACAAAGAAGAAAAAGAAAGAATGAGACAACAAGATATAGAAATGCAAGAAAAACGTAACGTAGAAATATTGAACGGTCTAGCGGGGACCAAAACAGAAATCCAAGAGTATGTAACCCATAGTCTTAAAAAGATGGAGTGTGATGTTGAGGAAAAATTAAAGGATGTTCGGGAAGACATTAATGATGTTCGGGACGACATTAGTAAAATTCAGATTGATGTTCGGGAGGACATTAATAAAATTCAGAATGATGTTGAGATAAAGCTACGCGACTTAGAGCAGAAAATTGACAGCAGAGGAGCCAGCTCTACAGTGATCACCGGAAACGGGCTCAACAAGATCAAGCCTCCCACATACGACGGTCAAACTTCATGGGCAACGTACCAACTCCAATTTGAGGCCGCTGCAAATGCAAATAGATGGAGTAACGAGGAAAAGGCTGTAGCACTGGTGGTGGCATTACGAGGACCTGCATTGGAGCTGTTACAGACTCTGCCTATCGCCCAACAAAGCAACTATGACGCATTAGTAGCTGCATTAGAACGACGTTATGGGGGTCAGCATAGGAAAGGAGTGTACCAAACACAATTAAAGGCAAGACTGCAGAAAACTGGTGAAAATTTACAAGAGTTTGAGGCCGAAATTCGTCGCCTTGTGCATCTGGCTTACCCAGCCGTCCCGGATGAAATCCAAGAAGAACTTGTGGCACAGAGTTTTGTAGATGGGATTCGAGATCTGGAAGTAAAGAAAATGCTGAAGATGTTCAAAGGAAGCAACAGCAGCGAATTACTAGTTCGAGCGCTGGAAGTTGAAGCTGCGTGCAATGACTTAAAGCCAAGGATCAGGGCCGTGACTATTCAAGAGGAGAGAGAACCGCCAGCCGATCATGCTGCTACACCAATGAATGAAATTAAATCAATGTTCGGCCAATTAGTGCAACAAGTGGCAGCATTAGGAAATGGTCTTTCCACACAGTTAGAACGATCACGCCCGATCACGAGAGTGGAGTGTTATCGATGCGGACGTACGGGACACATGAAACGAGATTGTCGAGTAAGGATACCGTCCCGCTCTCCAACGAGGGACGTACAACCATCCAGAAGGGACCAGGAAAACTCCCACTAGTCAACATTACGGGGCGAATGTTGACTAGCGAAAACAAAGCCCCCAGAATTATCTCCATCAAAAGCCTGGGTAGATCAATGGGAAGCCTGAACGTAGATGGAAAGGTGGATGCGATGAACGTTACTTTTACTTTGGATACCGGTGCGGCAGTATCTTTGATCCGGTCAAACCTTGTGGATAAAAGTCAAGTTAAGCCTTTACGAAGAAGTATTCTCCTGCGCACTGTGACTGGAGAATCGGCTAAAGTTTTAGGAGAAATAACAGTCAAGATTTGCCTTGGAAGGATTACGTTTTACCACACTGTGTTAGTAGCGGATATTGAAGATGAATTTATTCTGGGAATGGACCTGATTCGTCAACATGGATTTTCTTTTGATCCCGAGCAAAATATCCTAAGGTTTGGAAGTGAAGAGTTCATCCTGTCAACCAGTCACCGCTGTGAGTCACCCATTAATGTTTTGGCATCTCAGACAGTAAAAATAAGCGGCAATTCCGAGCAAATAATTATTGGACAATTGGAGCAGAATTCTGGGAGCTGTGTTGGACTTGTACGAAACCCGGACCGACCAGGAAGATGCCTCATTGGGAAATCACTTGTAAATGGAGGAAGTGAAGTCCCAATAAGAGTTGCAAACATTTTTCCAGACGACGTCAAAATCAACAAAGGCGAAATTATTGCGGTATTCGAGCCTGTAGTCAAAATAACCAATTGCGATGGGTTACCAGAACAGGAGCAGCAGTTGGGGGAAAACAAGCTCTTAAATGAACTTGAAAAGACCTGGAAACATCTGTCAACACCACAACTGAAGAAGGCTCGGAAACTGATTTTGGACCATGGTAGCATATTTGGAACACCGAACAATATGGGAAAAACTACCATTGTAAAACACCGAATTAACACCGGCAATGCACAACCGATTCGACAACCACCTAGGAGACTACCAATAGCCAAACAACAGGAAGTGCAGGAATTAGTGGACAGGATGCTTGACGACGGAGTTATAGAAGAATCCTGCAGCCCTTGGTCATCACCTGTTGTTCTGGTCACTAAGAAAGATGGATCAAGCAGATTTTGTGTAGATTACCGAAAACTGAATGACGTGACCAAAAAGGACAGCTATCCACTTCCCCGTATCGACGACACACTGACGACTTTGGCAGGATCCTGTTGGTTTTCTACTTTAGATTTGAAGAGTGGGTACTGGCAAGTTGGCATTGAGGAGCAAGATAAGGAGAAGACTGCTTTTTCTGCTGGAAATGGGCTGTACCAATTCAATGTGATGCCCTTCGGACTTTGTAATGCTCCTGCTACGTTTGAAAGACTAATGGAAATTGTGCTTCGTGGCCTTAACTGGAAGACTTGCTTGGTTTATCTGGACGATATCATGATGATGGGAAAAACTTTTGAAGAACATCTGGACAACTTGCAAGAAGTATTTGCTAGAATAGGTGGTGCCCATCTTCGATTGAACGCCAAAAAGTGTTGGTTCTTCCAAAAGCAAGTCGAATTCCTTGGGCATGTGGTGACGGTCGACGGAATCCAGACGGACGACAAGAAGATCCAAGCAATTAGAGAATGGCCAGTACCAAAGGATAAACACGAACTCAGATGCTTTCTAGGACTTGCCACCTACTACAGACGGTTTGTGGAAGGATTTGCCAACATCGCAGCTCCGCTACATCAACTTACTGAGGACAAAACACCCTACTGTTGGAATACCCAATGTGATCAGGCGTTCAGAAGATTAAAGGCCTCACTTTGCTCCAGTCCCATCCTCAGTTATCCACAACCAAAAGGAAAGTTCATTTTAGACACAGATGCCAGTAATTCTGGTATTGGAGCTGTATTGTCTCAAGTCCAAAACGGAGAAGAACATGTCATAGAATACTTCAGTAGGAAACTTACCAAAGCAGAACGGAACTACTGTGTAACGAGAAAAGAGCTACTGGCAATAGTAAAATCAGTCGATCACTTTCACAAGTACTTGTACGGACAGGAATTTTTGATAAGGACTGACCATGCGGCACTCAAGTGGCTCCTCGGAATGAAACAACCGGAAGGACAAGTAGCAAGATGGCTTGAAAAACTCCAGCAGTATAATTTCAACATCAAGCATCGACCCGGAAAGCTGCATAATAACGCAGATGCTCTATCAAGAAGACCTTGCGCCGAAGAATGCAAACATTGCCAGAAAGCGGAACAACGTGAGGGAGTTGTGTCCATCAGAATGGTTCAGCTGAAGACCGATGATGAATGGAGTCCCGATGAGATCAGGAAGGATCAACTAGAAGACAGCGACATAGGCCCATTGTTGTTGAGAAAGGAACAAAGCGAGCCAAGACCAACATGGCAAGACATCTCTAGCAAAGGCCTGACGTTCAAAGCACTTTGGGCTCAGTGGGACTCGCTTGTGGTTGAAGGCGGCTTGCTAAAAAGAGCTTGGGAGAGTGCCGATGGAAAAGAGATAAGGAAGCAGCTGGTAGTTCCCAGAGGAAGGGTCGACCACGTACTGGAGGAAATGCACAATGGAAAGACTGGTGCTCATTTGGGAGTAAATAAGACTTTGGACAAAATCCGGCAACGCTTTTACTGGGTGAACTACTGCCAAGACGTGAAATCATGGTGTCGACAATGTTCCATTTGTGCAGCTAGCCACGGACCACAGACGAGATCCCGGGGACCTATGAAGCAGTACAACGTAGGATTGCCGTTCGAACGTTTAGCCATAGACGTTGCTGGGCCTTTTCCTGAGACCAACAGAGGCAACAAGTACATTCTTGTTGCCATGGATTACTTTAGCAAATGGCCTGAGGTGTTTGCGATTCCAAATCAAGAAGCCAGCACAGTCGCTGATATTCTCGTCGAAAATGTCTTCAGTAGATTTGGTGTGCCGTTGGAGTTACACTCTGATCAGGGACGAAACTTTGAGTCCAAGCTCTTTCAGAGGCTCTGTGACCTGCTAGGCATTAGGAAGACCCGAACAACGCCGCTTCATCCTCAGTCGGATGGCATGGTCGAGAGATTTAATAAGACCATAGAGCAACATCTCTCAAAGGTTGTTGATCAGCATCAGAAAGATTGGGACCAGCATATTCCGCTCTTCTTGATGGCTTATAGAGCAGCAGTCCACAACTCAACGGGACAGTCACCATCTAAAGTTCTGTTTGGTCGAGAACTGCGACTTCCATGTGATGTGGTGTTCGGATCTCCAACAGGCCAAAGCACAAACATTGAGAACTACGTTGACGAGTTGCAAGACAGATTACTGAACGTCCATGATCTGGTCAGGGAAAGTCTGAATCTAACTAGCGACAAGATGAAAGCTCGTTATGATCTGAGGGCCAATTCGGGAGGGTTCCAGAAGGATGACAAAGTTTGGTTGTTTAACCCTCAGAGGAAGAAAGGCAAATCACCAAAATTAACACCTGTTTGGGAGGGACCTTACAATGTGGTAAAAAGGTTAAACGATGTCGTGTACAGAGTCCAACGCAGCCCCAAAGCCAAGATGAAAATTGTCCATCTGGACAGACTAAAGAAATACCACGGATTAGATGAAGCGGATCGGGACGATCAGCTTTAAGAGGGGGGCAGTGTTACGGTCTGGACCTACTATGCTCGATAGTTCTTAACAAGCGCTCGCTTCGGGATGAAACCGATGCGCCGTAATATCTGGCCGGGCGCGTATTAAAGTAGGCCACAGTTAGGAAGCGCCGGACCTGGAACAATCGTTAATATTCGACGTAAATCGCGAAGCGTTTCGCGGTCATTCTAGAACGTGGTTTGCGAATATAAAAGACGCGGTGTAAACCGCGGGAGTAGTGAATTTGGGAACGCGGTTAAGTTTAAATAGCGAAGTAATTGTGGAATTGTAGTAGTGTTTTTAGTAGCTGTGTTAATTATTGTACGGAGTGTTTTAACGTGTTAATAAATTTATTAATTGTTCAGTTAAATTGACTTTGTGTGAACCCACGGGAAAATCGTAACAGTATTTTTCTTCTGTATCGCTGGTCCAACTAATTGTAACAAACTTTCAAAATCTTCCCTAGACATTCGTAAATAATTGGTAAAACTAGAAGGTATCTCGCCTGCTAAACCAATGTCGTCTTCACGGATATCTCTAATCAAATGTTCGACTCCGTGACTCGTTCCTCTGCGCAAAGTGGGTCTCACCCAAAAACGTCTTCTTTTCTTCTTCAAATTTAACAAAATATAATAATATTCAGTACGAAAACGGTAACGAAACATGCTACAGTGTGGACTGCAAAGACAAAACTGAAACATGGAATGTTTGTTGCTGTTTTGTTTTTAATAAATGGTCTGTGATGTGGACTTTGTTTCACAAATGTTTTGTTGCATAAAAGTTTTGTTTTGGTTTTGTCCGTTTAATGTGGACTCCGCATAACATGTGATATTCACCTTAGAAGCACAAAGTATCACAACGTTGCAATGATGAATTATATCTTTTTGTGTAAACTTCTACAGTCAAAATGTCAATTGTGTAGTAGAATTTTCATCTTTCTTAAATTACGCGACAGTCTCGGAGGTGTGACGTAACGTTCTTGGAATGGAGCTTTCTTTTTAAAAGGAAGTCCAGTTATGGCGGCACCGAAATTGTGATTTTGGGCAAATTATGTTTGATTTAATTTTACGTACGGAAAAAATAAATTTCTTAATTAAAGTATCCTGACAAAAAGTGGAAAAGAAATTTGACAATTAAGGCTTTGAGAGTATAAAACGGTTATTTTGAAAGATACAGGATGATCCAATGTATCAATTTCAAGTTCTTCAAATCTATTTTGAAATTGAACTAAGTAAATTCAACAAATCAACCTGCATAATTTAATAAAAGTGAAAAATGTCGTTATATTGATTTGTTTAATACTCCTACCCCTTGGACTGATCTGATGTCTGGATCATACAATTTCCATTAAATAATTCAAAATTTCATTTTGAGAGTTACAGTGTGATTTAAGAAACCAATTTGTAACTTTCCAAAACTAGTTTTCATTACAAAAGGAAAAAAGTCAAATGAATGACTTATTTAATAACAAAGACAAATGAAACTAAAAGTAATTCTGAATTTGACAGGAGTGAGTTTTAATACAGTGTTTCAACTTTTAGATAATTATGCTCTATATTTACAGACCTGGCAACATGGTTATACTATAGGGTGATACTTTTTCTAGGGCACAACTTCTTACTACCTCAAACTGTTTTTCAGTGCTCTACTGAGGTTTAAACACATTTTCATTGGATTTCTGCTTGCAATAAAGAAATCTTGTATTTTTTGTCTCTGTGATTGACTTGCGTATTCAGGCTATTAAATAAAAAAAATCTTTAATCTTTGTTTACAAAAATACCTTAAAACTATACTAAAAGTTGGCATACTGCAGGTTTCAAGCTTGCCAACTGTAATATCTCCTTTTTTTTGAACACCCTGTTTATATGAACTTTTGTCTTTGTTTTTAGACATAAAATGGTCTCAAAGTTAATGCACTGAATATTGGGTTACCTTGTATATAAATGTGTAATCCTCAAGGTCTTCCTTCAACCACTATGTAAAGTTATACAGTAAAAGGTTTGTGGTCCATTATTTTTACAGTTACAGAGTGATTCAATATTATGATTTCATCTTCCCAAAACCTTTTTTACTGGTTAAAACAAACTAAACTGAAATCTGAACTAAACAGTGTGCAATTTAACAATCTTTTTATTCTGTTATTTTGATAGTAAAGGGTGATAGAACATATCAATTTCAAGCCTTTCAAAACCTTTTTCCACCTTGTATAGAAAAATATGTTACAACCATGTTATTTAATAATACAGATTGTACTGAACTTGCCTAAATTTGACAGTTCCTTAAAAAGTTACTTTGACCGTTGCATATGCTAAGTTTACATGTGCAGCAAATCTCAGCACAGGGGGTAGTTTGTGATTGGTCAAAAAAAAGTAGCTTTAAGCTTGCTGCTTTTTCTTTTCCAATCACAAACTATGAATAGTGCTGTGATTTATGCAAATGTAAAATTACCATCAATATACCAAACAACTAATTTATTTAATAATAAATACAGCTCAAACTAAATTCTGACCATACATTCTGATTTTAAAAAATCACACTTAACTTACATGTAACAGAGGAGTTTCAACAACTTCCCGAAGTTTCTCAATTTGTTCCTTACATCCTCCTACATCACTGTAAGTGACATCAGGTTTCTCCTCCACCTGCATCATGGTAACTGTAGGGTCAATCTTGGGGGGCAAAGGTATATGGATTTGGTACTTGTTCCGATCCACACTGTAAACAATGCATTTATATAAATACTAATTTTAGTGGATCAGAACAAAGTAAACTGACCCAACTCTCATGCCTTCCTCAATATCGGTAGGAGCTACAGAATCTGCTAGATCAACCACAAACTTGGCAAACTGTTTCACATTTATGATGTATTTAGGATCATCACTGTCTGCATTGATGATTTTAGTGCATCTAGCTACTTGGAGTGGCTGCTCATTTTGTAAAGTCTTGAAATATGGAAATTTTAGCAATGTACATAAGTTTAATAGAATGTTATACTTGTTTATCAGCAGCCAAATCCCATAAAGCTGGTGGGGCCAGCCCAGTGTCAGACTCTTTGATTCCAGTAAGTTCATTTACTCTCTTTATGATTGTCTGGATGTCTTCCTCCACAGTTTTGATAGTCTTTGTGTATTGTCCTTGTCCCTGAAATTTTCAAATGAACTACCTTTATAATATATTAATATTTGAGGTATAACTTGCACCATGCAAATGACTATGATTTTATTGTGAACTATAACAACTTTAAAACTAATGTCTACTTGGTACTTACATAGGTTTTAAGTAGGGCAATATCACCTTCGTCGAGAGCTGCAAATTGAGTTAAATATTGTTTAATAAAAAATAAGTAAAAAATTCAGTATACTTTACATTTAATTCCTTTTCTTCCTGCTCAGGCTCCGCTTTTATCTTTCGCATATCATCTCCTAAATGGTCCGGCATTTTAGACTATTTTTTTTTGAAAATTACAGTCCTAAAATTTGCTTTTTGTTAGAAAAAACCTTTGTTGGAGGAGTTTAGGTTGTTTTGCTTTGAATTGGAGGATTTGAGGATTACAAGCAAAATTTTTCTTTAAATGTCACACTCACTGTCAGAAAATTTATTTGTCAGTGACGTTGACGTTTTACTAATTGGTCGTATTCGTTTTAGCACTCTATGCAACAAGCAGGGTAAATGTGAGGTCATAATGACGTAATTTTACATTTTATCAAATTACGAATTTTTCCAAATTACGTCATCGTGACGGCACATACGTTCTGCTCGCTATGCTCCATGTGGCCCGCTCGTTTGTCACTAGTCACTGTCAAGAGTGTCAAGCAAAACGATATTTTCGATTTGCCGGTTCCTTGTTCCTTCTTGTATGGTAAAAAAAGTGTCTTGTTTGATCAATTTGAAGTACAAGTAAGACATTTTATTAATTTATTTGCCTTTATTAAGTACATGAGCAATAAGCAATAAACAGTTTCAAATCACCTTTAGCAATTCAACTCGTAAAATCCGTATTATGGCAGATCCCAGAATAAGAACACTGAAAATCAAAACAGGTGTTGTGAGAAGGTTAGCCAAAGAAAAACTTGTTTATGAAAAAGAAGCTGATCAACAAAAGACTAGGTAAAATCTTTCCTATTAACTTTTTGTAGTATTTTCACACACCCCTGCTTAAGAATATAATTTAATCCTATTGGTGTGTTACCATGTGGGGGGTGCCATCTATTTATAGCAAAAACCACTCCCTCCTGCTGTCCTCTCATTATTAGAATTTATTTTAACATTTACTAAATAGTAAATACCTATTTTGACATAGAATTGAAAAACTAAAGGCCGAAGGACGCGACGAACATGACATTAAAAAACAGGAAGAAGTATTGAGAGAATGTTTGATGATGATCCCAGATGGACAGAGAAGACTTTTAGTTGCCTATGAGGAATTGAGAGGTTTTTAGACAATTGAGCAGGGGTGCTGGTTGATATTGTTGTATGACAGATTTCAATTTTTTTAAACCTCTTTCTATGAATCACCATGAATAATGAATCATTATTAACCTTCATATGAAAGCATTGTCTTTATCTAATGAGTAATAACAGGTTTAGTACTAAGGTACTTTATGATAGTATTACTGTTTCCAAGGACAAATTTTACTAGTGTAAAACAAAATTTGATATCAAATTCGTCGTGAATAAATTCACCTCAATTTCTTCACGAAATTAGAACCTGTTCTAATTTTCCTCAATTTATTCACACAAATTTGATGTTTTTGCGCAGCAGCGCAGCCAACCTTAAAATAAAAACGGATAAAGTGAGGTTAGATTACCAAATTAACCCTGTTTTAGGGTGACATTCAGGCATGTCTTTGTACTTTTTGTTCACGCTTGGTTCTGACGTTTGTTTATTTCAGCTTTCTTGTTTGGCGATCTATAGTTTGGCGTGTAAAATCTTAAATTTACACGCCACTTAATTTACGCGGCCTACGACGCCATTTTGTCTGTCATTTCTAGAAAATAGGTGAAGTTTTTTTAAAATGAGGTGCAAGTCAATATTTTGACAAAAAATTTAAAATGGCGGGCTGGTAAGCCATTTTGTCTGCCATTTCTTAAAACTACGTGAAATTTTCTTTAAAATGAGGTACAAGTCAATATTTTGGTAGGAAATTCAAAATGGCTGCCTGGGACGCCATTTTGTCTGTCATTTCTTGAAACTACGTGAAATTTCCTCAGCATGAGGTGCAAGTCAATATTTTGACAGAAAATTCAAAATGGCGGCTTGGAACCGTAAAAAAATACAGCTTTTTTATTTGTCAAGTTACAGTTGACGTCTCGGTGTCATTTTATGTTAAAATTTCCCGGAAAAGACGCTGGTGTCTTTTCCGGGGTCAATTTTTCCTTAATTTTCCGTAAAATTTGAAACTTTGTCATAACCAATATTGATCATCAGACCCTTGGATGGTTTTTATAACAATTAGAGCATAAATTTATACAGGTATTTTGGAGTCTGAGCAAGATTTAAAGGAAACCGACGAGTATTCAGCCGCTCAGAAAGTTCTCGAAGACGCTAAACCTCAGTTACCCGCCCAAGGCGAGGGGCACATGTGCTAAATATTGTGGACAAAGGACTATTTAAATTTTATGTCAAAGCTTTTAATAAAAGTAATTTTTTCTTAATAATAGTTATAAGTGTTCTTAAAAGTGAGATCGTGGACGGACCATTAATTAGACTAATTTTGAATAACAAAATCAAGTGCATTTTTTAAGTTTTAACTCTAGTTCTAATCATGAATTACTTCACCCATCACCAGCCTATTGCCATGACGAGCCGACAAGCCTCAGAAGTGGCTGCTCAAATTTTCCAGAGACAAAATTTAGATAAAGCTAGTGTTTTAGGTAAGTTAACATTACAAAACTTATGAAAAATTTTGAATTGAAAATCACTTTAGATGATATTTACAACAAATCGAATGACGAACTGTGGGTAGAAACGTGGTTGCAACAAAATAACATTTACCGCCCTTTGCCTAATTTGAAAAAAATCAACATTCCTATTAACGCTATGGGTATACACGAAGCAAGGTCAGAATTGATTAAATGCGTGTCTTTAATGGAAAAATTGAACAAGGTAATAACTAACAAACACACAGTATTAATCCAAGTTTGAAATGGAAATTTTGTGGGGCAGATTCAAAAGCATTTGGAGAAAAACGTTGCAGTCATGTCCAGCGCTGAATGGAAGCACAAAGCTGTGGAAATTGGAATGGTTAAAGACGAATTCACTAAAATAATGTGTAAATTCGATAACCCTGAAGTACTAAAACATCTTAAAGTGTTGATTAAAAACCGGAAGAAGAAGCGGCTAAATGATAGAAAGCGTCGTGACCGCAAAATACTGATAAAAGAAGAAGAAACGGCAAATCGCATTAAGTTACACAAGGAAATTGATGATTGGCTGAATAGTAAAAAAGAAGAGGTAAGTTGTTAATAAATTTTTAAGCATTAAATCTGAAATAGTAGTAAATTATTTTTCTTTACCATAAAAACGCCTAGTAAAAGTTAAAAACTCGTTCCACCTATCTTTTCTTCTTATAACTTTTGTGGTTTGATATTTAATATGAGACCAAATTGATCAACGCAAGGTAGAATTGAATCAACCTTAAAACATTTTTAAGGTTGAAAGAGTCAAAATGGAAGAGATGATGCAAAAAGATGCTGACTCGGTACTGTCAGAAGTTACTAAGAAAAAGTCGGACGCTAGAAAACAGTTAACATTGATAGGTGCCCTAATAAAGCTCCGAACAGTCAGAGAAAACGTAGCAACGCAGCGAGGCGAAAAAACCTCTCTAGCGGATCGTAGAGCCTTCAGCATTACCACGGAGAAACTGATTAAAATTTGGGAAAACAGCCTCCAAGTGTACCTCAAAGAGGAGCAGGGACTCAAATTGATGTTGGGTAAGTTTTACTTCCTTGTCTCTGAATTAAGATGAAACCCGATTTTAATGTAGAGAAAAACCAAACGGAGGATTCGAAGCAGGCGAAGCTAATTAAAGAGAGACGTCTAGTGGAGGAGTGGAAAAGAGCTTTGTTCGGGCATTTACACACCATACCGTCCAATAATCCGACTTATTGGGCGTTGACTGCCGCCGAACGCGAACTGGAGACTTTTATCGCAATACGAAAAAGTTGGGACACGTTTTTGGTTCCGCCTGAGAACGAAAACGGCTCAAAAATTCCTATTGGATGGGTTCTGCCGGATCAAAATGCTAGCGACGGGTGGAAGCGTTACTTAGATGATAGTGTTTTGTTTTAAAATGTGATGAGTGCTTTTTTCAATATATTTTGTATTATTCATTCTTAAATTTTCGTTTGTTTATTCTACTACAAAAATTTCAGTTAATTTCTTAACGATTCAATACTCAATAATTTCAGCTGGCTGAACTGATATCAAAGTGCGATTTGAAACAAACCAATTACTGCTAAGATTGACATGATAGCTCTCATTAGAACTAGCAGTTAGCGTCAATAAATTGAATGACATTTTTCAGTAAAGTCCCAAAACGTAAAACGTCACGAATTTGATCTAAAAAATTGTCATACAACAACCAAAAATATATGAACTGACCTAAAATATACCAGAAAATAATGTATTGTAATTTACAAAATAATATATTGAGAGTTTTAATAACCAATTTTGTCTGAAGAAGCAGGTTGTTCTTGACAAAGTTAAGGGTTAAAATCAAGCCTAAAAAATGGTAAAAACAAATGAAAACCCAACATGAGTCACTAAATCAATAGAAGCCAAACTGATGAAACTAATGCGTTAAAATGCCATAAATTACGACCAAATCTAAGTTTTAATTGGGGAAACTGGTACTTTGGCCACCAAAATACTAAATTAATCTAACCCATTGTATCTCTTACCGATTTTGCGACACACAAATGTGTAGGACCTTGTATTTTACCAAAGGAAATTAAAAAACACAAGAAATTCCAGTTTCGATTTTTTTGTATAAATCTTATTACGAATTTAAAATAAATCGAACAACAATATAGTATATAAATATATAGTATAACAAATTAACGAACTAACGTTTCTACGACAAACATAAACTTTGAAATCGGCATACTGAAAACTAAAGTATAAAACGTAAAAACTATATTATGGATATCCTGTATAAACAAAAGAATACCGTTATAATTCTAAAAAATAAACCTCAAAATAAGAGCTAAAAATTCTCAACAAATACTTAAATTAAGGGAATGTATGGCTTTGTGTGTCGATAAAATTGGTACTCTGGTTTGAGAAGTTACACTACAGAGTGTCCCATAAATAAGCACACCACAGGACGTTAAAACCTACGATTTTTGTCCTATACATATTTGTCTGCAATTTTAGAAAAGAAAACCGTCAATTTCATATACATGGAAAGAAAACTAAATAAGTTTTACGTCGGGATCCCCCACACTCGCCAAGTCGGGTTTATGGACCATTTAGAATATGATATTCGTCCACCTGATCTGTCACAGTCAAATCTTGTCTCAGTTTAAGTTGCCCTTAAAACCGACTTGCCAGTGCTGGCAAGGAAAACGGGCATTAGTATCCTTTTTTTTCTAGATAAAGGCAAACGATACCCAAAAAGCAAAAATTTTTGTTTTTAGATGCTTTATCTATAACATTTATTTGAAATCCTTGTAGCTCAAAAACGAAGTCATTTTGACAGATCTATCTATATAGCGCAAAAAATGTTTGCTTTTAACCTTCAGCAATCCTAAAAATATTTATAGGACACTCTGTAGAACAAAACACTTACGACTTTTCGTTCTCGTCACTATTCACTTTTTCACCTCCCGTCTCATCCATTATCGGCATCTTCGCTTTTTTTCGTTTGGATCCCATAGAATGGACCAAACAAACCTCGATTGATGCTCCAGCTTTTTGCAAGTAATCGAGCCATAACAATTGGTTGGGCGCCAGCCGATCACCTTCCCCCTTCACCTCTACGAACTTGTGAATCTTTTTGTCGACGTTCCACACTAAAAGATCCGGCATACCGCTGCTGTTTTCCCTCAAATCTTTGATCAGCCTTAAACAAGTTTATATGTAGCAAATTGAGTGGATAAATAGAGGTTTTGTAAAACCTTTCAAAGACTTTTGCCATCACTTTTCGACCAAGAACGGTAACAAGCACTTTCACGGTCGCGATGTCTGGAATAGTCAACTCAATTGCTCCGAACGGGTTGAGTTCGTGGGAATGTTTTGTCCAGTTTTCAGTAGCGAATTCCATGAGACGTTGGTCCGACCATTCGGATTCTATGATGGTAAACAGTTAATTCGATGTTTTAGTTATTTTGTTAGTTACAGTTATACCAAGTTCCATTAGTCGGCGGTGTATCGGTTCCTGTCTCTTTTCATAAAAATACCGCGTAAACATGTCGAGAGGAGCAATTTGTAGTTTACTAATAAATGTCCCTGGGATTACTATTTCAGGGTTATAAATTATGTCCCAAAAGTAAAGCATTAAGAGAGCTTTAATCAATGATCCTTCACAATGTTTGCCACCTGGAAAGCCTGACCTAAAGACAAGAAACGCTGTATAAATAACTGAATTAATAAAATTTTAATTATCATGTGATGTAAGCAGTAAGTATTAAAAGTAAAAGTGACTGTATACTTAAAATTAATATTTAAATCAGTGGAATCTGCTCTGTTTTTAGATTCTTGTTTTACTGTCAACAAGGTAGTTATTGAAGGTCTCTTCAACTAACCACAGTAAAGCACTGGCTAAACTTAAGCAGCTAAATAAGGAAAAAAAACGAAAACCGAAGAAGACAAACCATCAATAAGTAACAAAAATAAATCTAAAAAGGCTGCAAAACCCGTAGTGGAAATGGAAGTAGGCGAGAAAGAATACTCCACCACTGCGGGAAAAAAGAAACTTTTGAAATACGATATAAGAACAAAAGCAGGTTTAGGGTCTGAAAATTTTGCGCGGAATTTTAATGTCTGTCTGGAAACACTTTCTGTAATCAACACAAGACAAAAGAAAATGTAGTATCACTGTGAAAGAACTTACACTCTATTAGATTAAAAATCCTTTCTAAATTAACTGGGAAGCAAATTACTTACTCTGAATAATAACCTAAAGCAACGTCTTCCACAGACATGGTGGTCATTTCCTGGTTTCCTTTCTTAATATAGGTTCGTTTCCTACCTTTGACATCTGAACGAATGCAATGGCAGTCTATTCTTGCTTTAGGAAAATTATCGGTGATAGCTTTGGGAGATAGCTGGGCGATGCGATCGTGGTATAACTGCTCGATTTTATGTATTTTGCTTGATTTTAACGGGCGAGCTAAAGCAGCCAATTGCAACTTATCTTTTTCAGTTAAACGATCGCTTTTGGTTTCAAGCACGTCGATTAAAATTTTTGCGGCCTGAAAATGTGTAAAAACCATCATATAATATAAAATACTATAAAAACTTAGATTCAAAAAATTAACAAAAAACACTCACTGTTTCATAATTAATAACATCCAAATGTCTCATATGTAGCCAGATGAGCCTATGATACCAAAATCCCACTTTCCTGGAGTCGGGGAATTGTTTTATTAAACACTCCAACCATTTTTTCACCTCGTTTGGTTTGCCATGCATTTTGGTGTGCACATGTTCACAACAGGTTGACAACACTGAACAGTAAACATGTCGAGCAGAAAATCGCTTCAAATGAGGAGCGTTTTTATGTTCGCGACAATCGTCCTGTTCCAGCCCAATTAGGTTATTGTAAGCATTAATACCGATTGTACAAATATCTGAAAACGATGACAGTAAGTGCGCTGAATGGTTTGCGTCATTATTTGATATTTGTACCAGCAATTTTATCCGGAGTTGCTCTGTTGCCTAAAATATTGTCCAGTTCTTTGCGAACTTGTAAAGCTTTCGCGTAAAGTACAAACTTTTCTCTGCTATAAAACACCGGATAATCTTCCCAACTAGTTTCAGGAAAAACCACCCTAAACTCTGTCATTTGTCTGAAAAACGCTTGTACGTCGTCAAAACTATCGTTGGTAAAAGTGCCTAAAGTGTATGCGTGGAAAAAAGCCTGACAAATGTCGTCACGAATTTTCACAGCAAATCCCATTTTCTTTTCTATTTCATCTCGCACTCTGTCTTCCAGTGTTATTTCCGTTAACGTCTTCTGTCTCCGAATGGCCGTCAAAGTTGCATCAATCATACTTTGTTTACTTTTCTGACGCGAAACTATCCGAAGCTCGGTCATAATTTCTTTTAGGTCCTTTGTGTCTAATTGGTCAAATAGTTCCAACATATTTTTAGATTTTTTATAGTCTAAAATATCAAATAAATTAGTTTTCATGAGTTTAAAAGTGGATTTTAAAACATTAGTACCAGTGTGAACAAACTCTTCTTCTCGCAAATACTCAAAAATGTCGCAGATACTTTTGTCACCGTCGGTAATATGCAGTTGGGCTTTGGTGCAGAACTTGAAAATGTTGTACCACGATTTTTTCCAAATAAACAGTTTCATAACAAAATATTTCTGATCGTCTTCCATTTTTTCAAATCGTTTTAGTATGGAACGTTCCTCCGAATTCAATAATTCCCTTTAAACAAAACGTACAATATTATAAGCTGTGTTTTATTTAATTGACATTTATGTTAATTTTGATCTCCCTGTACAGTTTATATTAGCAAAATTTGTAAATATGTTCTAGAGAGTCAGACTCTGATGTTAATTTGTTGACATAGGTTTTGTGTATCTCCTTTTTAATGAAAAATTGGAAATGTAAAATTCAGTGTGACAGGAGTGGAAAAAAAGATTGAATAGTTCATAAATGCATAATGTGAATAATACCAACTATTTGAATAACTCAAATAGGACTATTATAACACACTAAGAAAATTTTTGAGCACTCTGTGTGTTTTAAGAATAATTCCGATTTTTTTTTAAAACGAATAAGAAACACATACTAGTACGTAATTACTCTGTATCATGCAAAATGAATACTCACTTTAAATGTATACTGGATGTAACTTGATTAAATAATCTTATTAATTCATTTAGTTGTCGTATCTGAAGCTGTTTTCCCTCTTTCGCTTTTAAACTCTTCAATTCTTGATTCTTCCTTGGACTGCCCTTTGAAGGAGATCCAAATTTTCTCTTTGGAGAACCGCCTGTCGACTTGGAAGGACTAGACAGGGGAGTTTTTGAAGTAGACGGTTGATGCTGATCAATAATTTGTGTTTTCTTTGGAGTTGCCGGCGACTTTTTGATAGACGAGTGATTTTTTACGGTGCCAGTTGATTCAATTCGTTTTTGTGGTGTTCTAGAGGATGTCGCGACTGTTTCATTAGACTTAAACGTCTGAATAAGGAAAGGTTTCTTTACTGTGCTTGTTGAGTTTTTGGTTTGACTGGATGTTAAAATTGTGCTTTGGATCATGTGTGGAAGGCTTTTGGCAGTTGAGTTATTGATATCAGAGACATTATTTATAGATGTTTCAGCGAGCGTTTTTTGTGGAGTTTCAGCATTTGTTGCAACTGATTTGTTATTCTGAACTGTACCAGGTTTGTGGACGTTGATCGTTTCTAGTGATTTAAGTGTAGAGTTTTTAATATGGTTGGGTGTTAAAATTATATTTTGAATAATGCGTGGTGATGCGATAGTTTTGATATTATTTGCCGACATAATAGATCCGCCAGCAGATTTGTCTTTATCATCCACTCCGTTTGGTTGTTTATCTGAGTTTTCCTTACCAACTGCCGTAACATTCTTCAGTACTTTACTTGAGCGTTTGCTTTTCCATGGAATTTTAGGAGTACTAAGTTTAACTAATTTGGCATCCATTTCTTTATCATTACATTTAGTAATCTTATCATTGTTGTTTCCTTCAAACAACAGTTTTCTTTTTACAGGACTTTTACTTTGACTGGATTCCCTAAATTTAACCCAAACATAACACAACATCATTAAAGTAATAAAGGCCTTACCCTGATTTTGTTGATGATTGCGAAGTTGAAAAACTGTCAGATATTGCACTTTGGGTATTCACACTTACAAAATTGTTGGGATCATTAGTTATTAATTCACCACTAAGTGGCAAGGCACTGGGACTAGTTGGAGGGTCAAATGTAGTATCCATAACACAACTTAAGTAATCATATATCATTGTTCGGTTTGAACTGCCAGACCCATCACTACATGGTGAATCTAAATTTAAAACTTCAGTATATTGTTTGTTAGTATATGTAGTTTTAGCTTGGATACTAAACTAATTAATTGGTTACCTACCTGTTATGAAAGTATCTGCATCTAGTGCATTCAGCTCAGTTGTTAAGCAGTTTTTCCCATTTGGAGTTCCTGAGATATTTGTGAAAAAAAAAACCACATTAGTAATTAAACATAATAATAACAAGAATGTAGAAAAAAGGTTTATATTGCGCGATTCATATTTTTACACAATACAAACTTGCTATTTATTTGTTTATTGATAAAACATGGAACAAAATCAATAGAAACACTTTGAAAAAAGCTATAGTCGGCAAATAAAAATAAAACTACAATGTAGTTTTAATAAAGGAAAAAGAATGTAATAAATGGTGTTTGTATGGTATGTGATGGTAGATTGAAAATGAGAATTGTGGAAATATTTTAAATGAAACAAAAAAATTCTGTACATACATACAATCGATGTCTACATCGATGTTTACTTGATACAATTGGATAAAGGTGACATAGATTAAAGAGTGATTTATAGGCGTTTCAAGTTAAGAGCAAGTATGTAGTAAATTAAGTAAAATTTGACAAAGCAAAGAAAGCTGTCAAATGTTTAAAGACTGTTTAAAATGAGCTCATCACTTTAATAAATTAGGAAAAAAGTGACCTACAAGGACCTACCACAAGGCCTACCACAACAAAATGGTTGGAAATTTCTTGAAACACTGTTGTTGTCATTTGCACAAAAAAAAAACATTTACTTATTAGGGCTTCTATTTGAGTCATTGTTAGTTTGAAAATCATCGAAATTTATTTCTTTGGGAAAAACCCAATGGAGGACCTTTAGAAGCTTTATTATCTGTTCAGGAAGAAAATAAGAAATTTTAAGACCTTACATATTCTTACTGATTTATTTTTTTGATACTAGAAGGTGGCAGCTGCTTTGAAAATTTCCCGCAAAACTGTTTATTCGATTCGGAAAAAGCAAGCAAGTAATCTTATGATTTCCTCACCTAGAAAACGTAAATCGAAACGTTATCGACGGGCCATGACCACTGATTTATCTGAAAGCATTAAAATGGATGTTCGAAATACATTATATGATATGTACAACGATAGTATGTTAATAATAGTAAAATATATCTACTTTTGTAAGAAACATCTATTAACATTTCATTGTTTCCAGAGACTGAGATTTTTGGGTTGCATTATAGATTTTTCATAAAAATTTCTTAAACATATTAATAATAAAGTCATAAAAAAAATAAAATAAGCGTCTAAAATGTTTTCCAGCGGGTTTAAAATGAAATAAGTGGATTGCAACCTGAAAATGAGATACCTATGAGATACTACAGCATCACTCAGAATGTCTTTTTGTTGTATTTATTTTAGAGGAACATGTAATCATCCAGAACCTAAATCAAGAGCTTAAAGTTAAAGAAATACTACATATTGGTGATTCATTTCTGCGAATTTTGGTAAATAAATTAGGTTTCAAATTTAGATGGAATTCTATGATCCAAACGAAGACTTCTCACAAATAAAAAATGTTATTTCGGTCAAGATATTTTTGATTTGCTTTGGTATAAGGTTGTTTTAGTGCAAATTTGCAGCCAAAGATCTCTACTTTCTGACTGACAATACACGCAAAATTTTAAAATTTTAAACGTGAGGAAGCTTTAGACACGCCCTTTTCTATAATATGAACACAACAGGTTTGTTGAGGAAAACTTGATTTGATTCTCAACTCACGGTAAACTCACTCCGCGAGAACAGTAGTTATATTTTTAGTGTAAATATGTAACTTATAACATTGTTTCCCATAAGTATTTTTTCTGTTCCTTCATTGTTTTTTTGGCAAATGGTAAAAAGCTGAGATTTTCTAATATTATGAGTGTCATTGGCCCACATACCACATAGCATTTTAAGATGTGCTGTGTTTTAAGTGCATTCCATATTAATCAAATAATCACCATAGTATTATCACAGTTTGTTGCTTGCTTTGTTGTTATGTGGTGCATACATCCTCTCTGTTACTGATATTTTCAGTTGTGTTGCCATAAATCACACAAAAACAAAACTAAGATATTGTTACGGTTTGGGCCTACTATGCTCGATACTTGATGAAACCGATGCGCCGCAATATCTGGCCGGGCGCGTATTAAAGTAGGCCACAGTTAGGAAGCGCCACACCTGGAAGATTCGAAGCAAATCGCGAAGCGTTTCGCGGTCATTCTAGAACGAGGTTTGTGAATATAAAAGAAGCGGCGTCGACGAGAGAGTAGTGGTAGTGTAGTAGTGAATTTGGGGAACGCGGTAAAGTTTAAATAGCGGAGTAATTGTGGAATTGGAATAGTGTTTTTAGTAGCTGTGTTAATTATTGTACGGAGTGTTTTAAAGTGTAAATAAAGTTATTAATTGTTGAGTTAAATTGACTTTGTGTGAACCCACGGGAAAATCGTAACAATTGGTGTCAGAAGTGCGATCAGACTTTAGTGCGACGTGAATTGGAACTAAACTTCGGGTTAGAGACTTGTGTTCAGAACCGGACTAGAGATTTTCGGAACAGTGGTGTGTTAAATTTATTTTATGCCAATAACAAGACGTCAAAGTGCAAACATGGAGGCCCAACTTGCAGCTATTATGGCAATGCTTGAAAAACAAGAAGAGAAACAAGAACAAACAGAAAGGATTCGACAGCAAGACAAAGAAGAACAAGAAAGGATTCGACAACAAACAGAAAAGATTCGACAACAAGAGAAAGAAGAACAAGAAAGGATTCGACAACAAGAGAAGGAAGAAAAAGAAAGAATGAGACAACAAGATATGGAAATGCGTCAAGAAGATAGAGAGCGGCAAGAAAAACGTAACGAAGAAATATTGAACGTTCTAGCGGGGACCAAAACAGAAATCCAAGAGTATGTAACCCATAGTCTTAAAAAGATGGAGTGTGATGTTGAGGAAAAATTAAAGGATGTTCGGGAAGACATTAATGATGTTCGGGACGACATTAATAAAATTCAGAATGATGTCAAGATAAAGCTACGCGACTTAGAGCGGAAAATTGACAGCAGAGGAGCCAGCTCTACAGTGATAACCGGAAACAAGATCAAGCCTCCCACATACGACGGTCAAACTTCATGGGCAATGTACCAACTCCAATTTGAGGCCGCTGCAAATGCAAATGGATGGAGTACCAAGGAAATGACTGTAGCACTAATAGTGGCATTACGAGGACCTGCATTGGAGCTGTTACAGACTCTGCCTATCGCCCAACGAAGCAACTATGAAGCATTAGTAGCTGCATTAGAACGTCGTTATGGGGATCAACATAAGAAAGGACTGTATCGAACGCAATTAATAGCAAGACAGCAGAAAACTGGTGAAAATCTAGAAGAGTTTGAAACCGAAATTCGTCGCCTTGTGCATCTGGCTTACCCAGCCGTCCCGGATGAAATCCAAGAAGAACTTGTGGCACAGTATTTTGTAGATGGGATTCGAGATCCGGAGGTAAAGAAATGGCTGAAGATGTTCAAAGGGAGCAACAACAGCGAATTACTGATTCGAGCGCTGGAAATTGAAGCTGCGTGCAATGATTTAAAGCCAGAGCCTATTCAAGAGGAAAGAGTACCGCCAGCCGATCATGTTGCTACATTAATAGATGAAATTAAAGCAATGGTAGGCCAATTAGTGCAACAAATGGCAGCATCAGGAAATAGTCAGTCCACACAATTAGAACGATCACGCCCGATCACGAGAGTGGAGTGTTATCGATGCGGACGTACGGGACACATTAAAAGGAATTGCAGACAGCGGTCTTGTTCTCCAAACCCACAGTGCCGACGAAATCAGGACATTAGAACAAATCACCGGAACTCCTCTGCTAAAAGAAACATTACATGTTATATTTGTGGACGTAAAGGACATTACCAATGGAATTGCAGACAGCTGTCTCGTTTACCGACACCGCAGAACTGGCGTAACCAGGAGCAGGAAATGAAGAACCCGGAAGGACATTTACCGCGATATGTAGAGGATCGTCAAGCTTTGGATAGTGACTTAAGGTATCGGAAAGGACAAATTCATAATGGTTGGAGGATTGGTCAAATCGCGATGGTGACAGATAAAGAGGCTATAAAAAGAATGAAGAGCTGCGTTTCTAAGGAGGACATAATAAAAGGACAGCGCTCAGACTCTGATTTGAAAGTAATCAGAAGATGGTTGGAGAAGGATTTGAAACCGGATTGGCAACAGATTTCCAGATATGGACCAACAGTAAGGGGTTACTGGTTGCAGTGGAATTCGCTTCGACTGCGAGATGACTTAATTACTCGCAAATGGGAAAGTCCAGACGGAAAACGCTTTGTTTACCAAACAATAGTGCCCAATTCCTGCAAAGAGAATGTGCTGCGAGAACTACATGACAGTCGCGGAGGAGGACACTTTGGAGTAAACCAGACTTTGGCTAGAATAAGAGATCGATTCTACTGGATTAACTTCAGAAAGGACGTTGAGGAATGGTGTAAACGGTGTGACCAGTGTTCGTTACAGAAGGGATCCATCACAATTCGGGAACTTGAGAGAGAGAAGATGAAACCAAACAACGACTGTATGAAGATGACACTGGACCACAGACCGACTGGTGGCAATTATAAGGAAGGTGTGGATGTTTCAACCCAGGAGGAGCAAAGGATTAAGTCAAAGATGGCAACGACCCTGGGAGGGACCTTACAATGTGGTAAAAAGGTTAAATGATGTCGCGTACAGAGTCCAACGCAGCCCCAAAGGCAAGATGAAAATTGTCCATCTGGACAGACTCAAGAAATACCAGGGACTAGATGAAGCGGATCGGGACGATCAGCTTTAAGAGGGGGGCAGTGTTACGGTTTGGGCCTACTATGCTCGATACTTGATGAAACCGATGCGCCGCAATATCTGGCCGGGCGCGTATTAAAGTAGGCCACAGTTAGGAAGCGCCACACCTGGAAGATTCGAAGCAAATCGCGAAGCGTTTCGCGGTCATTTTAGAACGTGGTTTGTGAATATAAAAGAAGCGGCGTCGACGAGAGAGAGAGTAGTAGTAGTAGTAGTGAATTTGGGAACGCGGTAAAGTTTAAATAGCGGAGTAATTGTGGAATTATAGTAGTGTTTTTAGTAGCTGTGTTAATTATTGTACGGAGTGTTTTAAAGTGTAAATAAAGTTATTAATTGTTGAGTTAAATTGACTTTGTGTGAACCCACGGGAAAATTGTAACAATATTATTAGCCTCCTAGTCATCTGGCAATATGAATGTAATAATAAGAAACCTAAGCAAATTGCAACAATTTAATAATTACAACAATACTTACCATCACATTCAGAAAGTGGAGTCTCCAGCTCTGAATCAGTATCATCAACATAAAGAACACCTGATACTATTGTAGGTTCAGAAAACCTGTAGGGGGGACATTTCACTTTGCTGAAGGATTCAGTAATACTCATTTGACGAAATGAAGTTCCCTTTTGGGACATAGTACTTTCAAAAATTGTTATTAAAGACTGTGCTTAAAAAGACTAGAATAATATGGCACGAGAATCATATGGCACTTAAAAAATAGTATAGAAACTTTGTTTTTTCTCCTTTTTTTTTAAGGTTCAACTGAAATTCACTTGATATGATGTTTTGTACCAGGCAAAATGTATATTTGGTGTTCGGGGATTTATCACTGTCACTAGATTAGATTAAGTATATTGTGGGTCTGACTCTGACTGTTTATAATCATACCCACAACCTTGAAATTATAAATTAGTAAAATTATGAATTAAAAACAAGGGTTTTATGTGAACTGTGAACATCTGTGCTGTGAACAAAACCACAAATAACATATAATATAACATAACCTTAAAATTTGTTTGTTGTTTTGTAGGGATCGGAAAGAATGTCAAAATCAGGTGATCTAAACAATGGAGGACAAACATGTTCATCTGACTTGTTTTTTCGAGCACTTAAAACTATTTGTGCAAATTAGGACTTGTTGAAAATTGTTGGGTCACACAAATTTACCCTCAATTTCAGGATCAACGCACATTTTTAGGAATAAATATGTCTAAAGACTGGACTGGAGTTTTTTATTGACAGAACAACACAACCCATCTCCCATTACACATGTGAGTTCCGTCTTCTGTCAATATTGACATAAAAAAATTGACAGTGGGCCCTGCAGTATTTAAAAATTTTTATAAATAAACAGAAAACAAAACTTCAAACATAAATTGAAAAAAAAAATGGAAAACCTTATTAACGATTTAAATACGTCCATAAACAGTAAAAAGGACCAAGATATCATACACAGCTTAAAGCTGTTAATCGAGGATTCCGACAATGTAAAAGTCAAAGAAGCCAATACATTTGAAAAGCTACTAAATCTTGAATCGAAGAATGTACTCACTGTTGCCTGCGAAACTATCGCCGAATTGTGCAAAAATGTGGAAAACCGAAAGGTTTTTACCAACGAGCATATTGTTAATAAGTTGATGTATTTTCTTCAGTCAGGTAAGTCTCACCATCATTAGGTATTAACCACAACAATCAAGTACCTCACCAGAATCACCTGAATTGGTTTTTACCTCAATACGAGCCCTTGGAAACATTTGTTATGAAAATGAAGAAGCCAGCAACTTGGTTGATAAGGTTGGAATAGCTGGTGTATTAACAGTTCTCAGAGGTGACTCAAAAAGAGACAACAGCAACTTAACAATGAAAGTGTCAGGGCTCTTAGTAAACCTCCTCAATACACATGAGTCATTACCTAAAACTGCATTAAAAGAAGGTGTTCTTCCAATAGTTCAGAATTTGTTACAAAAGTATAAGGTTGTTTTAAAAATTTATGACCAAAGTAGTAGTTTTGAATGCTGCCACAAATTATAGGAGCCAATTGAAGACAACGAAATTCTTCTCAGTTTTCTGCTGAGCATTGTCAATTCCCTCACTGACTATTTTGATGATAAGGAATATGTATTCACTGAATCTTTAGGAAGGCTGATAACAGAAATATTTAAAAAGTCTGAAATACCTGGAATTTGTGTTCTTTGTCTGGAAATCTTCCACACTTTGTCTGAGAAAGATGAAGTAAAAACTTTATTAGCCAAAGAAGGATTATGCGAGTTGCTGTTTGATCTAATTGAGAAATATAGGTATTGTAGATATAATAAAAAGTTGTGTGTTGGTTTACAAAAGAAAGGCAAGTGTGATAACTTAATGTTCTAACTGACCCACAAACTTTGTTATTAATATTATAAAGCCTGTCATTTTTGTTAAAACAATTATAGGGATAAAGTAAATGATGAGGAAAGTAGATCAGTTTTAAAAATGGCTTGTGACCTTATTGTGGTTGTCCTGACTGGAGATTCTTGTATAGATGATTTGTATTATTGTGGCAATGGCAAAACATATCTTAACATGCTTACTTGGTTGGATTCTGATGATTCAGACTTACTAAGTACAGGTAAGTTAAAATCCTATTTTTCTATTGCTTTTAGTGAGGATCTTGGTTTTTGATTAATGATATTTTATTGGTAATGGATAATGATAACATATTTCTGAAATTCTCTGGTAGTTTTATACCTTTACAATGTTTTAAGAAATAAAAGCGTAATTATAAATTAATTAAAATAAGACAAAGAATTTTCCATCCTTTCATTAAATAACAACACATATCTGTAATCAAAACTGGAATTTACTATTAAATATACTTTTAACAAAATTTGTCTATCAATTTGACACGTCATTTCGATTTTTTACTTATAAAGGTATATTGGCGGTTGGTAATTTTGCAAGAAAAGACACTCACTGTATCCAAATGGTGAAAAATGGCGTTGCAAAAAAGCTCATAACCCTTCTGGCAAAGTACAACCATTCAACTGTTTTGGAACATTCTAAAGTACAGCACGCCTTATTAAGCACTCTTAAAAACCTCGTGATACCGAAAGAAAATAAAGAACAAGTGTTGAAAGACAACATCATTGAAGTAATGTATCCGATGCTTAATCAGGAACGATTTATGGTGGTATTTAAGTTGTTGGGTACATTTAGAATGATTGTGGATGGACAACCAGATGCTGCTTTGTATCTTTTGTCCAAAAAAGATTTTATAGAGAGGTTGGTGTTTTGGTGTTACAACTGTGATCATTTGGGTGTCAGGTGAAGCTTATTATTCTCTTAAATCACAGTTTGTTATAAAAGAGTTTTCTAGAGGTGAAGTACCACGAATATTCAGCTGGTTAATTAAAAATAGTCACTCATCACAGCCATTTTCAACGTTTGTATCAGTCAAAGATAGTGTGAAGTGTATAGTCGATATGATCGCCTCAAATCATGGTTTAATGCAAAATGAATCGTTTTTTGCGCTGAACATTTTGGCTATTGGTTTGAAACATTCTCCGGTAAGTTTTACCAAGTGGCAACTTGCACTTTAAACTTATTGTAACTGGTTTCAGGAGGACTTGGAAGCGTTTTACCAAGCAATATGCGACGCTAATATAGGAAAGAATTTGAATTTTGTGATCAGCAAATACGGCGACAAATGGGAGAAACCTATCATGGAAAATTGTATGACGTTGCTGCAGAACCTAGCCAAGTCTGACAAAGTTTTGGCGGAGTTGAAAAGTAATGAGGTGCCTCAAAGTTTGGAGAAATTACGGAAAAACGCTGATGCTAAAGGGTGTCTTGAAGCGTTAGAGAATACTTTAGCCACCTTCAATATATAAAAATTTGATTAACGGTTTGGGGGGTTTTAATTTTTTTAGTTTCCGCAGGACGTCAGTTTGTTGAGAAGGTTTTGTAACTTTTAAATAGAGATTGGTTTGTGCTTGTGCAGTACGAAAATCGTAAAATCTAATGTTTGTTAATAAATGAAACAACCTGTATAACGCTTATTGACATGATTTTTCTAAAAAACAAAAATGTATTGTCCCTCATTTTCATAGGGTTTGTGCTATTTACCTCGTGGCAATAAATCTGATTCTAATTATTACATTTCGTCTAGTGAACGTAATTATTAAATTTCTTTAGTGTATAGATTGAACATAGATTTTTGGCTGTGGCCTTTTTAATCTTCAAACATTTTTACACGCCCACAATGTGTGATTCTAAATAGTTTTAACATACAAATTAGGTTTAAGCTATTTTGGCACATTTTAGAATATCCACGTTATACACCTTTTACATTATAACGCAAACGTACTTGATGTAGGAGAATTGTGCATTTTTTAGACACATATTATGTTTGCGCTTTAGTTAGACCCTTTGTTGATTATGTCCATGTGCCATTTATGTGTAATTTTTTGTCAGGTCTAACTAAGACGTTGCTGGGCAATAGCATTTACACTCAGTATTTATATTTATTAATTACAATTGTTGAATTAGTATGTGTAACGTAAAACACTCGAGACCAAAAAAATAAATATCCTACATTTTACCTTTACCTTAGTACGTAGGGGCTTTTTGCAAATTTTCCCGTTTACGAATATTATAGCAATTCCATTGTTTTAGATAATAATACATAGTTGATGCTATTTATTGATAATAAAAATATTTTAATAACTACTTAAACTAACGTTTTTTTTTTTTGTTAGTTGACCTGTCAGTAGAGTAGTAAAATAAATCCAAATACTAACTTAAAAACTACCTTTTAAAAAAATGTTCAAATTTTAAAGAAATAAACAAATTGGAGCTTGAATTGAAAAATTTTAACTGAAATTTGGAACTTTGCCACACTATTAACAAATCATCATTGATCAGGCATGTTTTTTTCAATGGCCACAATTTGACGTATATACAGGGTGTCCCACGACGAAAGACATCGATTGATATTGGAAAAAGTATAAATAGGAGAGTTTTGAAATTTGGCAGGATACTGATGTGGGAATGCTCAATCTAACTAAAATATTTTCAAGATGGTTGCACTTCCGTTTATACCGGAAGTCGATTACAACTTGAACCACCTTGTAACAATCAATATGATTGCGAGATGTATACTCTCAAATTGGAAAATGACAGACATAATTTATTTATTCCATTTTGTTTTTATTATTAAATAACTGTTAAGTTGTTGACACTATAAAACATGTTAAAAAAAAGGTTTTAAGAACCACAAAAGTTTATGTATTATTGAATCACCCTGTGTCTGTCAAAAATTACTGAGTTGTGGACTGTTAAAGTGGAATTCACATAATTACCTTCATATGGATTGAACTAAATTGATGTCTGAATTTGACACATATAGAGTCTACAACATTTTTTTATTACAGAGTGATTCAATATAGAGTTGCCGGTGTCCGAGGGCATCGTAAATGTACCTACACAAGAATGAAATTTCAAAATTATACATAGGAACTCAATGATAGGGAGAGGGAATAACCAAGGGGAAATCAGTGCTACCGACAAAGAGGGAAACAACCTAGGAAACAACTTTGAAGTGACATGTGTCAGTTTGCCGGAGCGGCTCTGTCACGTCATCTAACCGTTTGTCACATGACCACTTATCAGAAACTGCGAATGACAAACTTACGGAGTTTTTCCGTCTTTGTTAGGAACGATGATTTTCAATGATGATCTCTCCTTATCACTGTTTTTCAAAATTTCTATGCCTTCCTGTATGTGTCACACTTATTACCATTCTAAGTTCACAGTTTGTTTATTTTGACAGTTACAAGGTCAGTCATAAGAGTGGCTGGCAGCATAATTTCTTCAATTGAGCCACCGTGTAAGTGCCAAAAGACCAACTTTAGGCGTATTTTGGCGGAAGTTTTAACCTGAATTTTTTAAGCTGTAACTAGTATCATAGTCCATCTTGTTTTTTCATTCAAAATGAGATAGACATTGTAAACACTGACGCCAAAATACGTTTTTTTCTTGGACTGTTAAAATAGAAATTGACAAGTTCTCGCTTCAATTTAGCTCAATCTGTCTTTACACCGCCCTCTGTACAAGAAAGCCTAGAATGTCACTTTTAATGGCGGCGTTAGCGGTCATTTAGCGGTTTTCGTTTTGCACACAAACCTATGCAGATGCAGTAGAAAATATGTTTTTTTTTATTTTTTCGTGTAGTTGATTAGAAGTTGTGAGTGAAAAATCAAAGAACGCTTCATTCCTGATCCAGATATGTACAGATATGGCGTTTTATACCCAATAAAGTCCAGCCAAAGCAAGTTTGGTTAGAACCTTTTGTCCTGGAAAGTACAACAAACTAATGTGAAAACTACTCAAAGAAAATTTGGAAATTCTTGAAGCTAGGTAAGCAAAACTGGTAAATGGGTTTTATATTATTACCAAGACCTTTCTTTTAAAATGTAAATGTGCCAATGGAACTTCTAAAAGCTGTCCTGTTTCTTCAGAGTAAACCTTTGTTGCTCTCAAAATGCAGGCGGCCTCAAAATGTAACTCACATACCTATGTATGTAAAAGGCAATAAGTTTACTGAATGAGAAAGCATATTGTACTTACCACTGAGTATTGTGTTGGAGTAAAATCATTCCAGTTCAAAGCTTTCAACCACTGTTGGGTTCGAGCAGGGTCTTTTGGAAAGTAAAAGACTGACACTTTTGGGCCTTTCACCAAATTGCTTTTACAATTTGGCAAACAACAAGTGGACGGCATATTGTAGAGGCAATAGAATTTAAGTTAAAAAACCAACAACAAATTATAGAACAATGAAGGAACAATAACAATAGTGATAACACAATAAAATGAACACAAACTACACTTTCACTAGAACAATAAACATATAAACAACAATATATAATAGCAATCAAAAATTACTTTGGCAAGTAATCCCAAGTCTTGACTTTAAACCTTAAAAATTAATTTAATCATCGAAAAACTCAATTTCCACAATACAAACAAATGCAAACTGTCAAACCAGTATTTCGGCCATATTGGAATTTTTGGCATGCACCTTCTTGGCTTTCTTGTACAGAGGGCGGTGGTCTTTATCATTGGCCGCAATCGTTTTTACGCTCCATGAAACGAGCTAAGCGAATGTGACGTCACAATGACGTAATTTGACAGTTGATCAAATATGGGCAGCAACCGATTTCACGCTCCATTGAGCGAGTAGAGCTTTTTTGCCGTCACAATGACGTAATTTGACAATTGGTCCAATTATGGCTTTGCCAAATTACGTCATCGTGACGTCAAAAACGCTCTGCTCGCTCCATGGAGCTTGGAAAACGAATGCGGCTATGGTTTAGCCAAATTACGTCATTGTGACGTCACAGTTAGTCTGCTCTGCTCGCGACATTGTGAAAACGAATGCGGCCAAATCAGTTGTTTGACATTCTTTCTATAAACACCAAAAACGTTTAACAAGAGGATTTTAGGAATCAAGTACAAATTGAGATATTATTTCACCCTGTACCGGTCAAAAAAACTTAACGGTGAATTTTACGACACTTTTGCAAGTTAATATGAACTTTCATTCTTTAAACTAAAGAGTTACCCCAAAGGCTTTCTTCGAGTTTCTCAATGTGAGTGGAGAATGGAGATCACTATTAGTTTAATGAGATTTTGCACTGTTTAACACATAACTTTAGCTCAAAACAGGTGTAAATAAACCGAAAAACTACTTAAAATTAGTGAACATCGACAACAAGACGCCATTACTAAATTATTCTTTGTAACTGTCAAATTATATTCAAAATTCAAAGCCTACTCCGCGCTTCGCAACGTATGCTTTCCATCTTCCGTTTCTTTCTATGCTGTTAGAGTGACAGAGAGGACTATAGCATCTGTGTTTTCCTTAGAACCGCCAAGACGGTAGTAGGTATAGTTGGATTTTTACCTTTTGAGAATGACGTCATCTTTTTACATCTTTGTTTCTCGCATATCAAACATATGAAATAAACAATTTTAGCAAAAAAAGCACGTTATTAATTTTGTCATCCTGTCAAATTGAAAACGTTGACATTTACTGTCACTTATAAACAAATATCAAAGGTATAAAAATGCTGCGCTACAATGAGCTAGCCCACCGCCCTCTGTACAAGAAAGCCAAGAAGGTGCATGCCAAAAATTCCAATATGGCCGAAATAGTGGTTGACAGTTTGCATTTGTTTGTATTGTGGAAATTGAGTTTAATGATTAAATTAATTTTTAAGGTTTAAAGTCAAGACTTGGGATTACTTGCGAAAGTAATTTTTGTGTTGTGCTATTATATATTGTCGCAGATTCCAACATTTACATTCACCATACCTATCGTACAATATACTGAATAATCGATTATGTCAGCAAGTCTGGTAGGAATCTGGGTCAATCGACGAGTATTTATTCAGCAAGGCTGGCCATCTAAAATCACTGGTCGGCGAGCAACATTCCCTAACTTGAAGTGGTGGGTCGGCTCGCTACCCTCTCAGGATCCCAGGCTGAAAAGAGAAGGGTTCTCTCGCAACTTGAAGTGACCGTTAGAACCCTTAACCCTGTCAGTTGTTCACTTGGTCTTTTGGTCACATCGTACAAGAACACCTTTGCGTGCCCCTTTACGGTGTAGCTGAAGGGCTAAAACCAAACTCACCCTCCCCGAACTCTCATGCGCTCAACGACGATTACGGCCGTGTTGGCCCTTTTATTCTGGGGGTAAGAATAACCCCTCTTAATTGTTTGGTTTAAACTATTTTTATAATAAACGAGGCTTGCCTGTGACCTAGGTTGTTTCTCTACCATCCCTCACTACGCACCCCTAAACGTGACAATATTGTTGTTTATATGTTTATTGTTCTAGTGAAAGTCTAGTTTGTGTTCATTTTATTGTGTTATCACTATTGTTATTGTTCCTTCATTGTTCTATAATTTGTTGTTGGTTTTTTAACTTAAATTCTATTGCCTCTACAATATGCCGTCCACTTGTTGTTTGCCAAATTGTAAAAGCAATTTGGTGAAAGGCCCAAAAGTGTCAGTCTTTTACTTTCCAAAAGACCCTGCTCGAACCCAACAGTGGTTGAAAGCTTTGAACTGGAATGATTTTACTCCAACACAATACTCAGTGGTAAGTACAATATGCTTTCTCATTCAGTAAACTTATTGCCTTTTACATACATAGGTATGTGAGTTACATTTTGAGGCCTCCTGCATTTTGAGAGCAACAAAGGTTTACTCTGAAGAAACAGGACAGCTTTTAGAAGTTCCATTGGCACATTTACATTTTAAAAGAAAGGTCTTGGTAATAATATAAAACCCATTTACCAGTTTTGCTTACCTAGCTTCAAGGATTTCCAAATTTTCTTTGATTGAGCAGTTTTTAAATTAGTTTGTTGTACTTTCCAGGACAAAGGGTTCTAACCAAACTTACTTTGGTTGGACTTTTTTGGGTATAAAAAGCCATATCTATACATATCTGGATCAGGAATGAAGCGTTCTTTGATTTTTCACTCACAACTTCTAATCAACTACACGAAAAAATTTAAAAAAACATATTTTCTACTGCATCTGCATAGGTTTGTGTACAAAACGAAAACCGCTAACGCCTGCATTAAAAGTGACATTCTAGGCTTTCTTGTACAGAGGGCGGTGGCTAGCCCAAATGCTAATTCTAAATGTGCTGCTTTTTTGGAGTACGAAAAGAAACAGTTTCCAGATGTCATCCCAATTGATTATTCCAATGTGTATGATAGAGCATCACAGGCTTGAAAAGTGAGTACTGCTACCCTATGCCGAATGAAAAAAGCTGGAATTCAAGCTGAGGACTCCTACTTCACCAACATTTCTAAGAAAATGTCGGCCAGTAAAACCAAAATAACCGCTTTTATGAAAAACAAGTTGATAATGTTGGTATGTCAAATTACTATTTTTGCCTTATTGTACAAAGCACAATAAAACAGCACAAAATCAATGAACAGTAATAAAATATTATGTTATTAGGAGTAGAAGAGATCTCTAAGTGAGTGCAAGCACACCTATTCACTGAATGAATGATGATGATGATCTAATTCTAGACATACGTGTTTTTTCACCTGCTTGACGTCATTCTCAAAGAGTAAAATTTTGACTATAGTTGGATTTTTACCTTTTGAGAATGACGTCATCTTTTTACATCTTTGTTTCTCGCATATCAAACATATGAAATAAACAATTTGAGCAAAAAAGGCACGTTATTAATTTTGTCATCCTGTCAAATTAAAAACGTTGACATTTACTGTCACTTTGATATAAACAAATATCAAAGGTATAAAAACGCTGCGCTACAATGAGCAAGTCCAAATGCTAATTCTAAATGTGCTGCTTTTTTTGGAGTAGGTACGAAAAAAAACAGTTTCCAGATGTCATCCCAATTGATTATTCCAATGTGTATGATAGAGCATTTGTAGGTTAAAATTTGTGATCTAATTCTAGACATACGTGTTTTTTTACCTGTTTGACGTCATTCTCAAAGGGTAAAATTTTGACTATATACATAGACAGGCTTTGGCGAGTCAGTTGAAAGATGCTAAAATAGGTCTTGTTTTTACTTAAAATGTTAATAATTCAGTTTTTTCAGCATACCTTGTGCTCATACATTGTGGAACTCACAGTTAGATAGTATGTTTACTACACCATTTCCAAATGTAGTTCAGAAAAGGCCAAGTGAGATTCAGAAAAGGTCAAGCGTAATTCAGAATAAGGAACTGCAATTCAAAAACCATCAAGTGTAATTCAGAATATGCAACTGTAATTCAGAAACTATCAAGTGCAATTCGGAAAAAATCAATTTAAATTCAGAGACCATCAAATGCAAATGAAATTCAGAACATTCAAAGGCAATTTCATAAAATATATTACCTGATGTGGATAAAATTACCAAAGCTGAAACTCCAAGGCATTTTAATAAATGAGAAAGTCAGGTTAAAAATTAAACTTGATATACTTTTTGAACTGCATTTTTGAATTATACTATACGATTTCTGAATTACCAGTTGCCTATTCTGAATTACCAGTTGCCTATTCTGAATTACTCTTGACTTTTCCTGAATTACTATTAACTATTCTAAATTACCCTTGACTTTTTCTGAATTTCACTTGACTCTTTCTGAATTACAGTTAGAAATCGTTTAGAAGTTTTGATTTTTAGAACGGCCAAAATCTCATTGAGCAAAATTTGAAAAAAAACACGTGCAAAACCTTACTGGTTAAAGTCACATCAAAATTACTATAAACTCTCAAAACTTTATTTTCACAATCATATCATAGATAAATATTTAAACTTTACCTTATTAATAATCATAATAATCTCTTCCCTATAAGCTAATCTACCATATAAGATAATTTAAGGCTAGTTGGTTTTAAATACAATATACTTTTCAATTAAAAATCTATTCTTAAAAGCTACTTTGGACGGAAGTTTGATACATAAAGGTCTGAACTAGTCAGACCGAAAAATCTCTTTTAAAATTATCGTAAGAGTGCACTTTTTCTATATAGGCAACTTGTTCAAAGAGCAAAGTTTGAATAAGGCTTTTAGGACGGAATTTTTCTTAATTTTTTGAGCATACAACGTTTCACTTATGAGCAATGCGTTTATTGCCGAAATTTTCAACATTTTGAGCTTCTTATTTGAGCAAATTTAATTTTCTGGTTTGCCTATAAAATGTTAGTAGGTGATCCAAAACAAATTAGTTCCATTAGGAGGAATTTTTAAAAGTATACGTCAATCCACAAATTCTACATTAATTGTACACGTATTACTACAAAAAATAACGCACACACGATCGATTAATGGTCACACTGTGTGTTGTAGAGGCGAAGGCACAAAAACACTCTGTGTTATGATAGGATGTAGTTTAGTAAGTTATTAATTATGCTATTGACTAGATCAGTTTGTTTTTGTATTGGTTCAGACAGGACAAGTCGAGTTGATTCATGTCCTACTTTGTGTGGTTTCTATACTGTCTTATCCATATGCACACCCTATCACAATCCTCAACTAGTTTCTGTCTGAAATTTTCCCATTAATATTCACCTTTCCCTAAAGTGAATCTAAAATCGAATCGAGCATTTCCAATTGGCACTCGTCCCAACCGTTGGTCGCCAACAATAAACCAGTTAATTCCTCCTCGCCCACAATAGAGGAACCAACCGGTTCAGTTAGAGGTGGCGCTTGCGGCATCGAAGGTGGTACTACCATTTGACACCTGTCAATGCAAGTTTTTAACTGCAACCAAAGAACTTAAGACAGTAACTCACTTTTCTTGGTTCTTTGAACTTTCGTCTTCGGACGGTTCCTCGGTCATGATTTTGTTCAGTTCCTTCTTCATTTTCTTCAGTTTGTCGAAATACTTTTGGCCGGACGATTTTTTGCTTTTCGTATTCGATCTGGCCGAATCTTCCACGTTGACTATTTCCGTAGCGCCACAAATTGTGATGTTGGACAGAATGTTGTGTTTCCGTTCTGTCGGTGCTGAATTTGGTCTATACCTGAAATTTATGTTACTTTGATTTCAAAACTGCCAAATGACTTACCAGAGTAATTTTGAAAATGTGACAATTTGGAACCCCCCCTTCATAGAAAAGTTCACGTATAATCCAAATATCTAATCTTTTTCTCTGAAACACACCGTTAATGGGACACCCTGTATATTTTTTTAAATTTCGAATAAGCTAAAAATTACCTTGGAGCCACGGAGCTAACACTATGGAGTTAAATTGAAAAACAACGTAGAAATTCCCCTTTGAACATGGTTGATCTTGTTTAGGGTCTTTTAAAATACTTTTTTGTGCTTTGACACAGTTTTTAGGGAATACCTCCTTGAGGAAGTCCTTTAAGTGTAAAAGTGCCCTAAAGCAATCTGGTAAAGGTTGAAGTTCCTTACAACTTTCCCCTTTTACATTTTTTTCATATTTTTCTTAATAACCGAGTTACGTCTGAAAGAACTTGTAGGTTTCCCGTTATTCATTTTTTTTCATATTTTTTAAGAATTAGCAAAAAAAAAGTTTTATTTTATGTTCAACCCGGTTTTGACAATGGTTATCACTTTTAACCAGTTTTTTAACGATCACGTGACGTTTTCGCAATTTTTACGTTACTTAATTTATTCCAACCAAGTTTTCCAGGGTCACGTGATGTTTTTCCCGGTCATTTTGATTTGCCTTTTTCTATAATTTTTTAACTTTTCTGTCAAAGTCACGTGACACAACCCACACACAATTCCGCCATTTGGTAAAGTGTCACTTTTGGCAGCTATTTTGACTTTTTTAAAATGAAAAAATCACGTGGCTTTTTTCATCATTACCAAACCATTTTTCCAACGCGTTTTCTAGATTTCGTGACACGTTTTTTAAAACTTCTCATACACTCTTTCATTCAATCGTGAATAACTATCTTATTTGACACATAAAGTATGGACTTTTATAGGTCGATGGATAGCCAATGAAATGGGCTTTCCAACGATGTAATTACGTTGCTTGACCGATTGAACCATTTTGCTGCTAAAGGCCGTCAAAGTTGACAAATGTTTTCTGTTCATGCAGTGTTTTGTTTGAACCTAAATAAATGTATTATTTGACTGACATGGTAAGGACTTTAATATATCGATAGATAGCCATTAAAATGGGCTTTGAAAACATATAACAACTTTAATAATAGGTTTGACGGTTTGGCCGCTAGAACGCGTCAAACTTTTTTTATTCCAGTGTTTCAATAAATGGTAAATAATTCGCTTATTTGGTCCACACTATATAAACTTTTGTACGTCAATCGATAGCCAATGAAATGGGCTTTCAAATGACAACACTGGTTGGTAGGTTAAACCGTTTGACCGCTAGGGGGCTTCAAACTTAACCAATTTTTCTCTTAAACTTAAGAATCTTAGCAACTGAAAACAGTTTTCAAACTTCTAGTGACATGTTACGCATCCACTATTGCCAATTTAGTGTTTTTGAGACACCCTGTATAGTAATCTGGGTTTTCCTGACAGTATCTGGGCCTTAGTGGCAGAAAAACTTACCGTTTTGCTTTTTTCTGTGCCTTAACTGGCTTTGCCGGTTTGGCTCCATTCTTGGGCGTGCGTACAGTCAACGACGACCGACGTTTCGATCTTCTCGACTCTTCGAGTCTCTCCAGGTCCAATTTCCAAAATCCGCCTTTGCCGGGCTCATCTTTGGATCGCGCCTCTTTCACAAAACATTTATTCAGGGACAAATTGTGTCTAATGGAGTTCTGTAACAAAAATAATTCAATAATTACTGTCTTTAAATGTTTGTGTTCATTGAGTTGTGATAATTAGTTGGATTAGGACAATATGGACAGTGAAGTTTGTTAAATTTTGCATTAGCAACTATACACATCTATTTATTGCTGATCAGAAACAGTAAACTAGCAAATAGTGGGAGTAATGATGCAGAAATTGCGAGGTCTACATCTGCAGCATTTGCGTAAATCTCAGCACAGTGGATAGTTTGTGGTTGGTCAAAAAAAGCAGCTTTTAGCTTGCTGCTTTTTCTTGACCAATCACAAACTATTCACTGTGCTGCGATTTTCGCAAATGCTGTACATGTAGACTTAAAGTGAAACTATAGTCGTCATCAATTTCTTGCAAAATAACGCTTCTGATCAGATTCAGTGAAAGCAACTGAGCGACAAATTACGTCACTCCTTATAAAGTTGTACTATGTCTACAATTACAGGTTGACATTCTGGGATGGTTTTTGTGCTTACCTGCCAGCTAGGATGAGCTTTCCGGTAATACAGAAAGTTTTCCCGAATCCAATGATAGATGGTGTTCAACGTCATCCGGTTGCCATTTTTTCCCATCGCCATGCATATCAAAGTGGCGTACGAGAATGGCGGTTTTTTGTCACCGTTCTTCTTGTAGAAAGTAATGTCGATGGTTAGATCCGCGGTGCGTGGTGGTCCATTTTTAGAGTCCGCCGATTGGTTACTGGAACCGGTGCGGGTACTTGCGCTTTTCGACTTTGGTGTTGGCGACACTGGTGGCGTGGGGAGGTTTGGTACTAAAAACCACAATAATCGGTTAGTAACTCTCAGGCACCTTAATATCAAATAGGCGATGTGAAGCCTTATTTTGGATTCTTTCGAAACAGAGAGGGAGCTGCATATGCAGATGTATTTATCTATCAAGGTAAATGTTACCTTTGACGTTTACACTAGGGCCACAAAATGACCTTTGACGTTGACATAGGCCTTGTTGGTTGAATTGACTTAATTTGTGGCAACTCCAAAGAAGAGTAAACTTTCAACTTACCTGACATAAAGTTAGTGTAATTTTGCAACCAATTGAGACTTTTCAGGTCTGTTTCGTTTGCTTCCATGTCGCTATCACTTTTCGGACTCAACATCATACTAGTCTGAAGATGTTCATCAACTTCTTGCGAGTTGGAAGAGTCATCCCCGATGGCCAAGTACGACTTATCTGCTGCATTTTCAGGAAAACTTTTACTAAACAAACTAGCGGTGTCCATTTGAGTTACATTATTAATATTTTGAGGCGGGTTTAGTGTTTTTATTTCTATAATACTGATATTTGAGGTCGGTTGTGGGTTTGGTTCACTCAACGTAATTTCAATAGTGTTGTCGTAGTTTTGACGTTCGATGATGAAATTTTCAGTCGAGTTTCCGGTGGTATCCTCGTAAATTTGATAATCCAAAGTTGTGTAGGGTTGGTTTTGGTTCAGGTCGACGAAACTCGATTCTTGGGTTCGATCGCTTAGTTCCTGAACCAGGTTGGGTTGGGTTATATTAAACGTGTTGTTTGGCAAGGTTAGGACCGAACTGGATTCGATTTCTATGCAGTTTTGGACGTCCGGTAGAAAATCAGTTGACTGTTTTAATCCAAAATCTGTAAAACAAAAATCTATTCAAAAGAATTATTATACATATTTGAATTGAGAAAATTTGAGAAAAATAACTGGTGTCAGTAATCTGGATCTTTGAGACTTTTTGCAACTTTAGTAAACCTTTGGCCATCCTAAAAAACTACTTATTTGTCAAAAACTTTCTGCAAAGAATTCTGTTTTTTGGTAACCACTATGAACTTTTTTTTTAAATACGATCTTATTTTTTAGCAGGTTCTTCTCTTAAAAGTCTAAAAAAACTGTAAACGTTTCTCAAAGTATTGTAACAAAATTGAGCACAATAAAATTACAAATTTGCCATTTTTACTCTTTTTTATAAAAAAAATTCAAAAAGTGTGTTTTAATTGATTCTTTGTAATTTTTACAGTTATCTAAGATCAATTTGTAATTTTTAATATACCATTTTTTATCTGTTCTTCCTATTTCAAGAATTTTTCGAAACTTTCAAAATGTGTATTTTTCTCATGGAAATTGATTCTTTGGAATTTCTAGAATTCTTTAAGATCAATTTGTAATTTTATATTAGATACTTTCCCTCCTTTTTCATTTTTCATAATTAAAAAGTGTAATTTTTTCATAGAAGTTGATTCTCTGTAATTTTGAGAGTATTTTAAGATCAATTTGTATATTTTAATTTGCCATTTTTACACTGTTTCTTCATTTTCCAAAATTTTCAAATTTTTAAAAAGTGTATTTTTTTTCATGGAAATTGCCTTTCTGGAATTTCTAGATTCATCTAATTTGCAATTTTATAGTTTTTTATCATTTTCAGTTTTATCCTGTTTTTCCATTTTTATATTTTGTAATTGTAACTTTGTATGTTGTATTTGTAATTTTATAGTCATTTGTCAATTATTAAAAATTCCCTCTTCGTCTATCTTTAAAAATACCTTCTAGCTTTGTTTTCCTTAAAAAAAAAAAACAATTTTTTTGAATATAAAATTAAAAAATAAGTGTTACTATTTCATTGCTACTTTTAGTCATTCTACAGCAGACACAAAATTAATTTTGTGATTAGAACGAAGTTTCCAGTCGACAAATTCAGGGAGACGTTTGACAACATCGTACCAACAATTCTGCCTACTTGGACTTTTTTTTTAGATTTTCTGTCTTGCGCATGCAATTATCAATGTTTCTTTAACATTTACATGGTTTTCCTATAGCCAGTTTGAGTTTCACCACACCAATTTAACTTGAAAAGCGAATTCTACAAAAAAATTAATATTTTACAAACAATATTGCCAAAAATCAGGGCAAATTGTATTTTCAGATTTAGCTTTAAAAAAAGTAGAGTCGTATAAAAAAACTTGATCATGGTTGACAAAAACCAAAAATGTCGGACATCAAATGTGACGTCATGTGAAATCAAATGTGACGTTATGTTTTAGAGGGAAAAAAGTGTCAATTAATTAACATTTTTGCATCCACAATAAAAACCGAATTTTAGCTATTTTTGCGGAATTGCAAGACAGAATCATACCATAACGTAATCAGATAAAAAAGCTCTATTCAAAACTGTAAAAATCCAATATGGCCATATCCAATAATTATAAGAAAAATGAAAGATGATGATGGTAACCAAAAATCGAAACGTCGTATCTCAAGTATGATATTGCGTTGTAGAGGAGGAAAAGTTGCAGTATGGTCATGTATCATTTATTTCCAGTTAAGTCAAGGTTTTTTCGGATATCTTCGGAAATAGTAAAAATTCCTAAAACTTTAAAGTTTTTGTTTAAGGTTTTTAATATCGAAGTTGTCAAAGTAAGTAATTTTTTTATTTTTTTAAATTGTTATTTATGAGTATTTAATGACGTATTCAAACCTCCAATAAAATACAGGGTATTGAAATAACATGAGTTTGCGATAAAAAGTACCTTTTTGCTCACAGGTATGGAAATTTCAAAATTATACACAGAAAACCAATGATAAAAAGAGAGAACCATTAGAAATTAATCAGCTAGAAAATGATGCCTACAAAATTTGTTGACACTGTGTTGTAATTTTTTTAAAAAAGCTTGCTGCAAATAACACTTGTCACTGTCAAATTTGCTTTATAAATGCCTGATAAACAAAGAAAATATTTTTTGGGTCTCACATTTTTGATAGTAACATGAACCAAATTATCCAGAATTTTTTTAAAATGTTACTAATTTGAGTCAAAACTTACCATCAATAAAAAACTCCTTGCTAAGACTGTCCAGTTGCCTACTGACGTGTTCAGTTGCCATTCCCTCCTCAAATTCCATATTCTGACAATGTTTATCGTTGCACACGCCGTTTTGGCAATTCTCGCACTCGTCAGGATGACATGTGGGCGCCATGTTGCTTCGGTAGCCAATTGGTCCAACGGCTACTTGAGATGAGCTACCAATACCTTCCACATTAGACGATTTTCATTTTGGTCACTTTTGAGTCGGTTTTTCTTAAGCTCTTCAATGGGATCATTATAAGACATATCTGATTGATCCAAATTATCAAAATGTTAGTTAAATAAGAAATTGATTTTTTTATGGTTATTTGTGATGTATAAACAATTTTATACCTTTTCGTGAAAGCGAAGTCACTGGATCACGCTACTTCACCAGAATTTTACGTTTGAATCGACTTTTCTACTGGAAAAACAAGTTTTCCCGAGCATCGCAATCGACCAGTGTGACGTCACGCCGGCTCGACAAACTACTGACCGGTTCTGGATCAATATTTTTCCCGTACACAGGTCTGGAAGGGAAACGAACAATGTAGCTGATGACTCATTCAGATTAATCAACCCTATTTCCATAATACTCATCATAGAGATAAATACATACTATTTTAAAATTTGAGTTTACCGAATAAGTATCTAGAAATATGTCAAAATATAATATCAAATTTACAAGTTGGGACAGTCACATACAATGAGATTTTCTTCTGCATTAAGTGTTTATGACATCATCTTAATATTTAGCTAATCTATCCTTTCCCCTTAATCTTCTTCAGATAAGTTTTCAATCTCTCCAGAGTTTTCGACCTGCACTGTTTCTGGAGTTAGTATAGTTGTTTCAATAAAGTTGAAGAGATGCAGCAACACTACTCTCACTCCAGCTGATATTGTAAATTATAGCTAAAGCATCACAAAAATGTTATGAGTTTCCTACAAGAATAAACATTTAAAAAGAATCTAACTAAATTAAAGACTGTCAAATTAACGATTTGTGAGTTTTGTGACAGGTAGGGTCGTTAAGTCGGTGCCGCAAAAGAAAACATTGGAAATTAAAGACAAATTCTCCTTAACTTTGCTTAATTTGGTGCATTAATAATTCATCGACATCCACCTGACTATCTACGGCAACTAAAATGGAGGCGAATAAACAAGGATAATGACTGCCCACACGTGAACTTTGAGTGTGTTTAAACATGGGGGAAAAACGGACCAATTGGAGGGATTGTTTCCTGTAGCTTTGCTGATATTAGCAACGTTTATATCTATTATTTGAAGATTAAAACATTTTTATTATTAATAATTATTAACAGCATGAGAATACCACAACCTACGTAAAACGTTAGTTACTCAAAACACATCAGTAAAATTTAAACAAATATAATAAATATACAGGGTGTTTTACGAAAAATGCGCCATATTTTATGATTTGGCTAAAGGTAAAAAAATAACCCTATAGTTTGCTAAATAAACCATATGGTCCAAAGATGTTTAGTTATGGAGATACAATGAGGGTGTTTTAAAGTTTGGATGAAAAAATCTAAATTTATTGACGTTAAATTTGAATTTTTTTAATTTTGCCAGTGGCAGCCAATCAAAAGAGTTCCTAAATATTATTGCAAAAGAAATATGTACGCCATTGTTTTTCCATAAAACGATTTAGAACAGAAAAGCTATCTAGTGACTTTTCGGTACACCTTTCTGTTTTCCAATAAAAAATTAAAAACCATGAAAATGTACCCATAAAATCAATACTAAATCTTCGACTATGTTTATTATTTGATATTTAAAATTGTATTCATTTAGTTTTTTTTCAAAAGCAGTATCTTGCTATTTTTTCAATCAAAGAACTGAATAAATACTACTTTTGCAGGATTTTTTAATTTTTTTAATCGAAAACGAGATGACGTACCAAAAAGCTTTAGAACTAATTTGCATTTTATGGAATAACTTTTTGTAGAAAAATTCAATAACTTGTTTGATTGGACGCCACTGGAAAATCTCAAAAATGTATTTTCTGCTGAAAATATCTACAGTTGTTTTGAAGAAATAAATAAATGTAGATTTTTTTATCTAAACTTTAACACTCTGTATCTCCATAACGAAACTAGAGTTATTTTTTGACGTTTAATCAAACCCTAAAATATGACGCATTTATCGTAAAACACCCTGTATGTTATAAAGTAAATCGATCACCAAACTGCTCTTTTTTAAACTCCAGTCCTCTAGTCAAAAATATACAAGGATCAAAATTCCCGAAATAAATTAGATTCAAAAACTGTGTGTTGTTAAAAAAATGTTTAAATGACACTGACAGCAGAAGAGTATTTTACTGACAGTAAAATACTTTGTCAAGAAAAAAAGACAAATAAATGGTTAGGAGAAGTTAATAAATAATTCAATAAATAAGCGGTAACAATTGTCCCAAATCTTCAAAATTTCAATAAAAACTCCTTGAACTTTTCACAACCAGTTTCATAAAAAATAATACTTTACGTAATTAGTTACGCATATTAATACGTTACATCACTGTATTAGTTGTAAGAAAGTGTCATCTTTTCTGTCAAAATTAGAAAAAAATTATAAGTATATTGCAAAACTAACTGGAAATGAAAAGGATTTACTGGAAATGAAAAGGATTTGTTTTGTTCTGATCTTTTTTTCTGAGCTGAGATGACTGGCGAAAAGTGGGCCGCGCAACCTTCTTTTGTTTCAAAGATACGGGGGGTTTTCGAAATTTGGTAATTTTTGAACCTCTTCTGAATTTCAGTTGCTCTTAAAGTTATCAAAAAAGGAAGAAAGGTTCCCGGTAGAAGTTTTCATGTAGAATCCAATGGCGTAGCCAGTTTTTTTCTATTCCGTTTAGTTTCTGACATATGACACTAAGTTATATTTTTTTAAATGGAACACCCTATATATTTTTAGTTCATTTAATTCTGTTTATTTTTACCGTTTCAACGGTGTATTACAACATATGTTTGTAGAGGTTAATCCTGTTATTTTAAAAAAAGGACCTTTGCTAAGCTAAAAAAAGGCCAATATCTAAAATACCAAACAAAATCGGAAATCATATAAGCTAACACATCAGAAAATTAAATATTTTTAATAAATCTTATTAAAAATCTAAGTTACAAACAGTTCTACCGTCACTTTAATAAGAAAAGAGGCCATTTCTATTTTCTACTATTTTTAAGGTAGAAGTTGAAAAAACTGTTTATAAACGACATGTAACATGTTAATATGAACATAGCCAAATTTTGTTTCAACTGTGGGTATTTTTATACATATTATTTAGCACTTTTTTGTTAAGAAAACGCCTTTTTTCTAATTACCAAGATTAACGTTTACAAACTTATATGTTTTAATACACCGTTGAAAAAGTAAAAATCAACAGAATTAAATGAACTTAAAATATATAGGGTGTTCCATTTAAAAAACTATAACTTACTGTCATATGTCAGAAACTAAACGTAACAGAAAAAAACTGACTACGCCATTGGATTCTACGTCAAAACTTCTACCGGAAACCGTTTTTCCTTTTTTGATAACTTTAATAGCAAATGAAATACGGAGGAGGTTCCAAAATGACCAATTTTCAAAAGCCCCCCGTATCTTTGAAACAAAAGAAGTTTGCGCCGCCCACTTTTCGCCAGTCATCTCAGCTCAGAAAAAGAGATCAGAACACGTATGCTACTTTTTTTCTATCTATTACCGTTTTCTCTGTACCCCGTAAAACCATCGAAAATGCAGCACCCTGTACAGAGTGTCTCAAATTCGATGGTTTTACGGGGGATCTCCAAAACTAGCAAAGGTAGAGCAATGCAGCTCTATTTTGTTAAATGCTTTTAAACAGCTTTTTCAGTTCAGAAACACCAATATGTCACCAGTGACCTTCAAACTGTCTTTTGAGTCTTAAAAGTAATACAAGAGGTTCTCAAACGAGTTTTGCAGGTCAGAAACATCAGAGGGGTTCCAAATTGTCATATTTTCAAAATTACCCTGGTAGCTCAGAAGCGGGGGTAGCTGAGGATGGTGATGGCTCTATCTTTGCTGGTTTTGGAAATGCACCGTAAAACTATGGAGTTGAGACACCCTGTACATTATTTTTATGACTCTATTTAAGCTTTGGACATTTTGTCATTAAATCATTTGAGGCTTGTTTTGCTTCTAAAAACAAAAAGAGGTTCTCAAACGAGTTTCGAAGGTCAGAAACATCAAGGGGGTTCCAAATTGTCATATTTTCTAAATTACTCTGGTAGCTCAGAAGCGGGGGTAGCTGAGGATGGTGATGGCTCTATCTTTGCTAGTTTTGGAAATGCAGCGTAAAACTATAGAGTTGACACTGTACATTATTTTTATGACTCTATTTAAGCATTTGACATTTTGTCATTAAATCATTTGAGGCTTGTTTTGCTTTTAAAAACAAAAAACTACCCTCTGAAATTGGACATGGTGACGTAGACTAAAAACTTGCCAATTTTACGTGGGGTGCATTTGAGGGGGTAAACGTTCACAACGTTTCCCTAAAAGTAAACTTATTTCATGCATGTTATACTTAATAAAAGGGTTGTTAAAAAATCAATCTTTCAGTAGTATTTTACTACAGTGCTTACTTACCTACTAAGAAAAAATTGGTGGGCAAATCCAGAAAATTACTTTTTTTTTTAAATACAATTAGTTCACTTAATTTTCCACTGGATAACTGGTTGATGGGAAAAATAATACGCAATGGAGTCGGAACGGTTACGATGGACAGGTGCGCATTAGTCCCATGGGCGATATCGACCATACACCCGACTCTACCACTTTACTACACTAACTGACTGGTGGAAATAACAAAACAACCACCATACGGGGTCGATTGGTGTCAGGTGGATCGAAACGGCGAATGACGACAGCCCATTGTATACTCAAAGAACGAAAACCGATATTAATAACTATCTATCTCATTATCTGCTCGAATTAATATATTATAAGATTTTTGTGTGCCCTTGAAGGGGTGGTAGTGGGTGGGGTTCGCCAATAATGGATCGAGTGGTTAAGCTGGGTCTTTTGTTTTCTTGCTTTATTTTCAGTTCATAGAGCTCAAATGTCTTTGTTACAAACTAAATTGTTTCATTTTCAGTTTAACCCAAAACAATCGAACAATAATAAAATGTCAAACTTGTATTTTTTAGTATCTGGAATAAATATAACTACAATGAAATAATCTAATAAAAAAGTCAGTTAAAAATATGAGAAAAAGTAGTAAAACAAAACCAACAAAAACAAACAAAATTGTAACACATCAAAAAGAGAAAGGGGTAGAAGAAGAATAGTATTTGAATACTATGAAATCAAATTATTATTGTTTAAAAAAGCAGCTTTCAGCTTGCTTGACCAATCACAAACGAGTGATATTTCAGTCTATAACTTAAAATCTGTCAAATTTATCAAAACGTCACGTCAGCTGACTGATCAGATACACAAGCAAGTTTACACAAAAGTCAAGCATTTTCCTCTAAAAAAAAATTTTAGAGGAAAATGCTTGACTTTAGCTAACATAATATAGCCTTGAAATGTATCTAAAAACCAAATTTGTTTGAAAAAAATCGGATAATTAACGGAATTTACCGTAACGTACGCAAACCACGTTGAACGAAAACCACTCTTAATATGCCAAACATGCTCATGCAGAAAATACCCAAATAGAAAAGAAATTTGACTTTTAACCTGTTAAACAGATTTGTATAATTTTATAAAGCAAAAACGTCAAATTAAACGTAACTTTTGTTCAATTAATTTCACAGAATAATAACAAAAAGTTCAAAAATGTTGTCAGATTTAAAATGGCGCCAAAACACTGAGCCATGTTTTTGGAGTCATTTTTGCAGTAATTAAAAAAAGATGACAAATGACGCCACTGAAACACTGAGGAATCATTTTCAAATAGTACACAAAATACTGTTATGGTCATCTTGTCTTCTGGCTAGACAAGTGTGGAAATAATAGAGTTACTAAACACAATCAACGATAAGAAGAATTATCAAACTTGTTTGATTATCAAAAAACCTCATTGAATTCATGTCTATAATATTGTACCGTCGTACTCCTTAATGACACACTTCTTGAACAACACCGTATATTGTTTACAAACAATAAACTGACACTGACACTTAACCTCGCTATCTGACAACTTCAACTTCACTACAACCATCAATTCAACAACTAACTAACCAGGCCTGGTTCAGCTGCTTATATAGGCTTCCATGGTTTCTAGAAAGTTCCCAAATATTCATGAAATTGACTTTCTCCCTCACACTCATTAAGCTATAACATAAATCTCTCTCTATATAAGCAACGGAGCCAGGATTTTCTAGAACACAGACAAAAGAATGTAGAACGTAAACAAAGCAACGTAACATACAGGGGTAACAACAAATAACTAAAGAAATCCTAACTAATAATCAAAAGTTCGCTTCGCAACACTGCCCCCCTCCTAGAGTTGATCGTCCCGATCATCAACTTCACCAGCTTTGGGTGGTCGGTAAGGTGCAAGTCGATCCAGGTGAACTATTTTCATTTTCGCCCGATGTCCTCGCTGTATTCTGTAGACGACGTCGTTCAGACGCTTTATAACGTCGTAGGGTCCCTCCCATGACCTCTGTAGCTTCGGTGACTTTCCTTTCTTTCGAGCAGGATTGTATAACCAGACCTGATCACCGGCTTGGAATCCGCTGCTGTTGGCCCTTTTGTCATATCTTGTCTTTAGTCGGTCGCTTGCAAATTTCAACTTCTGCCGGACTTCCTCATGGATCACGTGCAAGCGTTGCGCCAATTTTTCTGAATAGCTATCACAAGAGGCTGGGGGTTCTTCCGGTCGTCCAAAAAGAAGATCCATTGGCAAACGAAGCTCCCTTCCAAAGACAACACTAGCTGGTGTTTTGCCAGTGGAATCATGTACTGCCGATCGATAAGCCATCAGGAACAACGGAATGTGCTGATCCCAATCTGTCTGATTGTTATCGACGACTGTCCTTAGGTAGTTGTCTAGTGTCCGGTTGAAACGTTCCACCATTCCGTCTGACTGTGGGTGTAATGGAGTAGTTCTGGTTTTCTTAATTCCCAATCGGTCACACACTTCCGTGAATACTGCCGATTCGAAATTACGCCCTTGATCCGAATGCAGCTCCCTCGGTACTCCAAATCTGCAGAAGAAGTTGTCAACCAGAACTTCTGCTACAGTAGCGGCTTCCTGGTTTGGTATTGCGTACACTTCTGGCCATTTACTGAAGTAGTCCATTGCGACCAAGATATAGCGATTTCCGGAATTAGTTTTGGGAAAAGGTCCAGCTACATCAACGGCAATCCTCTCAAACGGAGCTCCGACATTATACTGCTTCATACATCCTCGGCTCCGAGTTTTGGGACCCTTGCTACTGAAACAGTCTGCGCAACGCCGACACCAATCTTCTACATCTGAGCGGCTTTGTAGCCAATAGAACCTTTCCCTAACTTTATTTAACGTTTTGTTGATGCCAAAGTGTCCTCCGCCAATTCCATTATGGGCTTCTTTCAGTACGTCACTAACTCGGTTTCTTGGCAGAACTACCTGTAGTCGTTCTTCTTTCCCATCCGGACTTTCCCATTTTCTTTTTAGTAAATCTCCATCAATAATAAGGGACTCCCATAATGCCCAATATCCCTTTAATGTTGGAGACTTAGCGGAAATCTCCTCCCAATTTGGTCTTTCTCCACGCTCTTTCCAGTTAATTATCTGTCCTAAATCGGGGTCTTCTCGTTGATCGGCAGCCAAGTTTTCCCGATCCCATGCGATGTCATTTTTCAGAGCGATCCTTCGACAAGGCTTTCCAAATTCGGCTATCTCCAGGCGTTTACAGTGATTGCAACCTTCCACACAAGGTCTTCGTGACACTGCGTCCGCGTTTCCGTGCAAACGTCCTTTTCTGTGTTCAATCTGGAAGTCATATTCTTGAAGTCTTTGCAACCATCGAGCTATTTGTCCTTCTGGATTTTTGAATTGAAATAGCCATTTTAGAGAGGCATGGTCCGTCCTTAGTCTGAATCGTTGTCCGTACAGGTATTTGTGAAACTGCTCGACTGTTTTCACTACGGCTAACAGCTCCTTCCTGGTTACGCAATAATTTCTCTCTGGCTTTGATAGTGATTTGCTGAAATAGGCGATCACTCGTTCTTCACCATCTTGGATTTGAGATAAAACTCCGCCTAAACCAATATTACTAGCATCTGCGTCCACAATAAACTCTTCCCCAGGTCGTGGAAAAGCCAAAACTGGTGGAGAACAAAGGGTTACTTTCAGTTCTTCCATGGCTTCCTGACATGTTGCAGTCCATTCGAAGGGCTGGTTATTCTCCGTCAATTTGTGTAGGGGTCTGGCTATATCAGCAAATCCACGAACAAACCTTCTGTAATAGGAACACAATCCCAGAAAACTCCTTAATTCATGCTTGTCTTTCGGAACAGGCCAATTTTTTACAGCTTCAGTTTTCTTCGGGTCGGTTTTTACTCCTTTTGACGATATAACGTGTCCCAAGTATTCGACTTCTTCTTGGAAAAAGCTGCACTTCTTCGGATTTAATTTCAGGTTTGCCCCTCTGAACTTCTTGAAGATTTCTTCAACGTTTTGCAGGTGTTCTTCAAATGTTTTGCCCATAATAATGATGTCGTCTAAATAAACAAGACAGGTTTTCCAAGTCAATCCTCGTAGAACAGTTTCCATTAATCTTTCGAAGGTTGCCGGAGCATTGCAAAGTCCAAAAGGCATGACGTTAAAATGCCACAAGCCATTTCCAGTTGAGAAGGCAGTTTTCTCTTTGTCCCGTTGATCCATCTCCACTTGCCAGTATCCACTTTTTAGATCCAAGGTGGTAAACCACTTTGCGTTAGCCAGAGTGTCTATGGTGTCATCTATTCTGGGCAAGGGATAACTGTCTTTCTTAGTAACTTCATTTAGTCTTCTATAGTCCACGCAGAATCTTGTCGACCCATCTTTCTTAGTAACAAGTACCACAGGAGAACTCCAAGGGCTGGTGGAAGGCTCAATGACGCTGCGATCCGCCATGTCCTGTATAAGATTTTCCACTTCTGCCTGCTTAGCCAATGGGAGTCGTCTGGGTCTTTGCTTAATGGGCAAATAATCCCCTGTTTCAATTTTATGCCTCACTAAATGAGTTCTTCCCAAATCCGTTTCATTTAAGGCGAACACGTCCTTGTAGTCGTGAAGCAAACGGCCAAAAGTCTGTTTCTCTTGATCAGTCAAAATTGAGCTCGTCTTTTTCATTAAGTGCACCAAACACTCAGGAAGGTCACTGTCGGGGTTTGGTTTTGTTTCGTGCGACTCCTTAGTCACCATAAGTACTGGTTCGGATTTGGCTATTATATCGCCTTTTTTAAATCTTTGACCACATTCTTTCAAATTGGCGACTTTTACGTATGCTTGGCCGTTTTTCTGCTGGACTAGGGTGCGGGCTACAAGAACTCCCTTCTTCACAGCATCATCTTCCTCTTCATAACTCGGTTCTATCAGCTGAAGTTTGCTCAATTCCGTTTTTCTATCCAAATTAACTTTAACGATGGTCTCTGATCTTGCAGGTAAGTTGACATCTTCTTCCAACGTAACTTTCCTCACACGCATATCTTGTTCGGGTGTCATCATAACAATCTCGTCTTGTCCAGTCTTGATCAATCTATTCTCCAAATCCAGCTGGAACTTGTGTTGCTCCATAAGATCTAAGCCCATTAAGACGTCATCAGTTATGTTGGCCACAAAAACGGTATGGTTGAAGACATGCCGCCCAAGCTTCACTTCCGCTTCATGGATTCCCAGAACAGGCATTGACTCACCAGCGGCAGTTTCCAATATAAACTTTGTACCAGTGTCGCTAATCCTGCAGTGTTTCACTATGTCCGGCCTTACGATAGTATGACAAGAACCGGTATCAACAACCATTTGGCAATCCTGGCCGCAAATCTTACCGGTCACTATTAAGCTGGTGTTTTCGTGCTGAAGACGGGCTACTTTAATTATGGTTGGTGGGGCTTGACAGTGTTGCGTAGCCAGCTTTTGCCCCGGAAAACTGGCTACTCTTCGTTTTCCTGGTTCTGCATTCTTCTAGGTTTGCGGCACTGCGATTGAATGTGCCCCTTTTCTCCACAGTTCCAGCATTCCAATGACCGAGTAAACGTGGTGGTTTGAGCGTTTCGGTTGTTCTGACTTCTTCTATTTAACGCTCCCATTAGTTCTTTTCGAAATGTCTCCAGTTGACGATTCAAGTCTGACTGAGTGATTGTGTGATCTGAATTGGAAGATCGGTTTCTCGGTTCCGGTGTAAGGCTTCTGACTTGACGCACTCGAGTATGTCCTCGTGATACTTGCTTGACCGCCTCAAACTCCAAAGCGTAGGCAAGAGCATCATGCAATGTTTGGCATCTCGCTAATCGTATTGCTTGCTCTGTGTCACAATCTTTAAGACCTCGCACAAAAGCCCGTACTGCCATTCGCTCTCTAATGTCGTGAGAGGCCGTTGGATAGGCCAGACAAACTAATCGAGCAATGTCGGCTTCATACTGTTGAAGTGTTTCCGTGCTTCTTTGGGTCCTACTAGACAACTGAGCTTCGTATACTTGTTCTAGGTGCTTATTTCCAAATCTCATCTCCAAATGTTGGATTAAGTCGTCGTAGTTTTTGTACTGGCTCTCGTCCAAAGTCTGCAAAACCTCCAGTGCTTCTTCTCGAAGTGACAAAACCAAGGCAGTGGCTTTGTCACTTGATGTCCAATTGTTGGCCTCTGCGGCAGCCTCAAACTGTTTTTTGTAAACCTGCCATGAGGTCTTACCGTCGAAAACTGGTGGCTTAATATTTGAGCAGACACTAGAACTGGCGACTACGGTTGGCTTTGAAGACTTTTCCTGTAGTTTGTCAAATTCCTCTCGCAAGGTCTGAACGGTCTCCTCCACACCGCTTATCCTCTCATTTACCTTTTCTTCCAAAATTTCCATCCTGTTGTCCATTTCTCCTTTTATTTCATTTATTACTCGGTCTAATTTTTCATCTTGTCGTTGAAACTGGTCTCTAATTTGGTCTTGGCTTGCTTTGAACTGCTCTTGACTTATTTGGCTTGCTTTCATTTCTTCGAACTTCTGGTCTTGGCTCGCTTTCATTTCCTCCAACTTTTGGTCCTGACTTGCTTTCATTGCTTGAATCATCTCCATAAGTTGTTTCATTCCTTCATCCATTTTGGCACTTTGTTGTCGTGTACTCACAGGCATTCAACACACCTTCTGCTTTTGTCGGTTTATTCTGTCTTCCTCTGGAACTCTTCTTCGATTCTCCAATCCCACTTCTGACACCAAATGTACCGTCGTACTCCTTAATGACACACTTCTTGAACAACACCGTATATTGTTTACAAACAATAAACTGACACTGACACTTAACCTCGCTATCTGACAACTTCAACTTCACTACAACCATCAATTCAACAACTAACTAACCAGGCCTGGTTCAGCTGCTTATATAGGCTTCCATGGTTTCTAGAAAGTTCCCAAATATTCATGAAATTGACTTTCTCCCTCACACTCATTAAGCTATAACATAAATCTCTCTCTATATAAGCAACGGAGCCAGGATTTTCTAGAACACAGACAAAAGAATGTAGAACGTAAACAAAGCAACGTAACATACAGGGGTAACAACAAATAACTAAAGAAATCCTAACTAATAATCAAAAGTTCGCTTCGCAACAATATAATTATTATATGTATATAATTTAATATCTTTCAGGAGAGTAAACGCACCTAAAATAGTGAAAATAAACTTTGAAATGCTTCAGGTCGAAGACAAACTGTTACTAACATAAACTTCCAAATAAAATTTTCTAAAAATTGCTTGTAACTCAGTTATTTAATAAAACTCCCGAATCCAAAATGACAATTGTTAATAACTGCCATTTATCACTTTACTTAGTCACTTTATACTTGTTTGTAATAATTATAAATTAATATTTTACAAGTCTGATGATGCACATTATGTCATTTAACAAAAATACAATAAATGCAACAGAAAATAAACCCAATAATTACAAGAAGCATATTGTGGGAAATGAAAACTTTTCAGTATTTTGGAAACACACGCAATGTCCTGCATAGTCATACTCGTAATTTGGAGTGATTATTATTTAACAAACACCTGCTTTTCACCCCCTTTGCTACCTTTTTTTTACCATGGTCAACCCTCTGTGAAACTGCAGGGCCCTAAAACTAGCACGTGCAAGCTGTTTCCTCTTCATGCCTCGCCGATTTACCATAAATTGCCATTTGTTTCCTATTTTTTCAAGTTTGTTTCTTTTTTGCTTTTTGTGGGAAATTCAATCAAAACCTTATACTAGGATAGTGACACTAATTGAAAGAGTAAAAAAAGTAAATAGCTATTTTTTGACAGGTTTGTTAAGGAGTAGACAGAGTAGACTAAAGAAAGTCATTTCGAATATTTATTGTAGATTAAGCAACTTCACATTTTGTTTACCTAACACCATGTAATAATTCTACATGTAAAGTATTTGCGTAAATCACAGCAATGTTCGTAGTTTGTGATTTTTCACAAACTATCCACTGTGCTGAAATTTACGCAAATGCTGCACATGTAGACTTAAAACGAAATTTGTCTCTTTTTTACATTTTTTGATTATAAAATAATGTAAACAAGAAGCAAAAGGAACCAAAACTGGACAGAAAAGTGGTGGTTGCATATGGCGGTTGGTATTGTCAGGGATCAGTGGCTGTGGAGTCAAAATCATATTTTTTTTGTTGTACTTTCATAAAAAGTTGGTTAAGTATAATTTCTGTTTTTTAGAGAACTCAAATCTGACAATTATTTCCTTATCTTATCCTATTTTAGGTGGTTACCGTAGTTGATATACAGGGTGTAAACTCTTAAATATTATTTTATGATTGCATTTTTGAGTTTGTGTTACAGAGGTAAAAAGTATGTGGCCTGCAGTATTCTTGAGTGTTATTAGCACAAATGACAGACTATAAGATCATTGCAACCAGTACTAGAGAATCATTTTTTCTAAATATTGTAAAGAATTATGCTAATTGATAATAATTTACCAACATTTTAAGTTTATTGGGTACGATAATTGAGTCGAACAAAACACTTTTGACACGTGCTTAAAACAATTCCTGAACCATGGTTCGGTGGTCAGGCGTCGTACCATGAGGGTACTTGCATGCGCCAAAGGTCTTCACCACCGACCATATCTCCACCAGGTGGTAATGTTGATGACCCGTGAACTATAAAATCTAGTAATTCAATTTTTATAATTATTACAAGTTATGTTCGGAAAATAGGTATAATGTGACACACATATTATTACTTTAAATTATAACATAAGTGCAATTTTGGTCAATTTTTATTTGGCCCCAGAAGGATTTCAGTGAACAGCGAAAGGCACAAATCAAAATTTTCGTTTTTCCAAAAATAAAAAAAAAATACGATTTGAGATTCAGTATCTCCAATTAGCAAAGTTGCGGTATTTTTCTTGAATCGCCAGAATTTTATATCAAAGTTTCGCTTTTAGTTAAAACTTCAATTTTTAATTTCTTTAAATTTGACAAATTTTACCTTTCTCAACTACCAGTTTTTGACAGTTTTAGAGTCACTTTTGACAGAGAGAACGACAGATTTTGAATTTTTTTTTATCGTTGATCAAGACAATTTTTGACAGCGTTGCCGAATTGTGCATCTCCAACAGATTGTCGCCGACCAGGATTGTCAGCAGTGACAAAATTGACAAAAATCATGGCAAATAGTAAATTTTCATAATATTTTACTCTTTTTCAAAGCCTTGACAATTAACTAGAGTGACTGTGACTGCTCAGTAAAGTAAATTTTCATAAAATGTTACCAATTTCGAATATTTTCACCCTGATATGTGACAAAAATGACTGAAAATAGCGCGTTCAATTAGTGTTCATAATGTTTGACTATTTTTTTTAACTTCGTCAATTAGAAAATTGACTAGAGTGACCGTAAATAGTCCAGTAAGTCAATTTTATCATTTTCCAATATTTTGACCTTAAAAATAGACTGAATAACTGGAAATAGCGCGTTCAATCAGTGTTCATGATATTTGACAATTTTTTTTACGTTTTGACGTAGAAATTTGACTAGAGTGACCGCAAATAGTTAAGTAAGACAATTTTCACAATTTTACTGTTTTTCAGCGTTTTGACTCAATTGAAGAATGACTACAAGTTTCTTTGCTTGTTCTTCTTAAATAGAAAGTTTAAAAAAATTGCGAGAGATTTCATTATTCGTTTTTATGGTTGCAAAGAACAACTTATAACGTCATTTAATATATCTATATTAATAGGGGTAGGTATATACAATAAGAAATACTGCTTAAAAAATATAATACAGGACTGAATATCAGTCCAGACATCGCACGTAAAAACACGTTTTTTCATTAATGGTGGTGGTAATCTCGTTGATGTCTTTAAAGTAACGGTGACCCTCATGCTAGAGAGCACTGAAGCTGAAAATGTCCCAGATAGCGTTTAATTAATTCCTACCAGCTATAAATACTCAAAAAAAACGTTTTGTTACCTGTTTTTTTCCAACTTATTCAAGATCGCATAAAGATCCTTTCCTAATGTTTATTCGATCTTCAGAAAACCGTCGAGTGTTGACCTCATTTCCATTTACCAGGGGTGTTTCCTCTTCTGGTGCTTCAACGTCCCTAACTGGAAAACTGGCAGAATCAACCACTCCGATAGTTTGAAACAATTTCAAACTGTGCTCGTCCAAAAGATGTTCTAACGTTTGCAGTACTGTACTGTTTACATTTAGAAACACTATTCCCACTTGTTTGTTGTTGTATGTTTTGGCTAAATTCTCCAAACTCTGAAAGTACATTTCTTCTAGTTTTGAGTCTCAAATTTAGGAATTGTCCTTACTTTAGCTGCAGAGTAGTCAATGCGTAGAATTCCGTAACAATCAAGCGCAATCGGTTTTTGAGGATCCTTTTTATGGGCTTTTTTAATGCATTCGGTCAAGTAATCGGCAGCCGGATAGAAAAGTCCCAACTCCGGCTTTACATAAAGATAATTGATTCCCAGTTCAGTCTGTAAAATATAAGTATCTAAATAAGATGTAAAAATTTTTGTAAGAATTAAGTTATCGTACTGTACGAGGTTCGATAAGAATTCCAGGTCTGGACCAGGACTTTAACAGGCATAACGCGTTAAGAATTGCTCCTATTACGATACTGGTTTCCACGCTAACCAAGATACACAAGATAAAGGTGGTTGTGGTGATCATAAAGTCAATTTCTGTAATTAAATTTTATCTATGTAAATGGTCATTTTTCACACAATTTTTTTTGTTAATTTTATAAAAAAATGCTGCATAATCTGATTTAGAAATTAAACCAAAAAAATGACATCAAAAGCTATTTTTGTTTACCAACAATCCCAACCAAAATAGGTTTGTTGTCAGTTACTGCCAACATCAACTTCCTGATATTTACGACCAACGATCCTGATATTTTTAACATAATTATTAATAAAAAATAAGAGTCAACTTACTGCTACATCTCCAAAGTGTGCCAAAGATCTCATAATCAACCAAACTACTAGCCGCCACTATAAGAACAGCGGCCAACGTAGCTTTAGGAATATAGAAGAAATAGGGGGCCAAGAAACTTAACGCCAAAACTATTACAGTACCTAAAAACATCTAAATGTTTGATGATATATTCGTTGATTAGAAAAGTGAAATTGCACCAGAGTATATTCCTTGTAAGGGTGTGCGCACGTCACTACTGCTAGCCACTGACGACCTGGTGAAAGCCCCGCAACTTGGCATTGCCCTGACAAAAGCCCCAAAAATGTTGCACAGCCCCAAGGAGATCATCTCCTGAGAAGCATCCACAACGGCTTCCGAGCCTGCATACAAACTACGTTTACTCACTTAATTGCTTTTTTAAATAAGAGCATACTGTAAGCTTTGGCTATGGCAACATTGGCGAGTACAGCCACTACCGGTACTACAACGATACCGGTACCCAGAGATGACACCATGTCCATTAGTCCCATGGTGCTGTTGTTAATTTGGGCGCTTGTTGGTGGTAGTCCGATTTCTGGTAGACCATTTGGTACGGTACCTATGACAGAATGGTCTTTAGCATCTTCTCTGCTTTACACTGGCAGGTTTATGTAATATTCATACTAATTTTGGCTTTCCAACATAACCTACTGTATTCATTAACAATTGAGAGTATGGTGTTGTACTTTACAATAATACAGGTATTACTGTGATGTAGTAACAAGAAATACTTACCAGTTAGCTTAAACGGAGTGCCTCCTTGGGAATTGTACCAAAAGTAGGATACCAACGCTGTGATAAACACCACCAGAGCGTTTTTGGATATGGACAAGAACCAGAGACCCTTTTTGGTTGTAGGCGAGTTGGTTTTGATTTTTGTCAGTTGCTGTTAATAATTTAAATGCTATTAAACACCATGTACAGGGTGTACCACAAAATCTGAATGGCGGCGGTTAGCAATTAACAATTAACCTAATTTGTGATTACTATTAAATCTGTTTGCAGAGAGAATCTCCAACTAGTAATCAAAGAAATAGATACACCCATTGAGTATCTATTAGAGGAGTAATTAATAGTTAATTTGATCGACAACAACGGTCGCATTAGTGTCGTTTACTATAAATGGTATTTTGTCTAATCTCCTTACCTTAAAAGCCAATAAAAACGCAACGCAAATAACTCCTAAAAGAGTATCGGGCAGTCGTACGTCTCCCAATTTGCTGATAATTTCCATTATAGCAGGAAAAGTCGAATGATTTTTTACCGAAATACCTAGAAAGCCCTTTGCTTGTGACACTGCGATGATAATGGCAGTAGATGACGTAAACCCACTGGTCAGACAAGGCGATATAAAGTCAACCAGAAACCCTAAAAATTGTTAATATAGAAATAAAATGTATTTGATAACAGATATAATTATTAATAGAGAAGAGAAATTTATTAGTTTGGTTTAAAAAGCGGACATATTAAGAGTTACAATTTCAGGCATATTATTTAACCACTCTGTATAATGTAACAGTTAATTAAACATTTTCAAGTAATTACTACAGAACTTCAATTCTTCATAACTCGGCCACATGGCAAAATGCAGGAAAATGTTAATGAACAAAAATTGTAAAAAATTTAGATTTTTACGAAAATCTAAGAGGAATATTTTGCCCTAAAGGGGGTCAGAAGAGAGTTAAATTCCCAAGACTAAGATCTGAGTTTCTTTAAAAACAACTTCAACCTTCTGTATTTTGTTTTTCTTGACAGAATTCAGCAAAAGTCTAAAGGGAAAAATTGTAACTAGTTTAAATCTCTACCAAAGCCTTAGAGAGATATTTTGTCCTTAAGGGCCTCAGAAGAAAGATATTTGCTTAGGAATATTTAATGGGGGCAAAATGTCCTGAATGTCCACTTACAGAACTTCAATTTCCCGTAACTCGGTAACGTGACAAAATTCAGAGAACTGTTAAGGAACAAAAATTTACATTTCTACGAAATTACATTAATAAAACTGATTTGAAATAGGTATTAAAATGGAATCAATATCGGAGCAATATTCAGTTAATCTGTAATGTGATCAAGGACGTGATATTTTGAATAATAAATTTATCAATGATTTTCCTATTGTCAATATTTATTAATTCTCACTTGAACATTTAGTTTGTTTATGTAAATATCGAGGTAATACTATTTGCAATCTGATTTTCATAAAACAACAATAAAAATTTTGTTCTCGTTAGTACTTACCCAGTTTAAAAAGTCCCATTGCCAACTCAACGCAACCAGCTAAAAAAGTGAGTAAAATAACGCACTCGATGGGTTTACCCACGACATAGGAAAAAGTTAACAAAGCCATTAAACTGGTGGGTCCAATTGACACTTCTTTAATGGAACCCACCAAGACGTAGGTAAAAGAACCAATAAAAGCCGTGTACAATCCTGTAATTTTTAAAAAATACCCCAAATGATTGGTTTTAAGGAAAGGGTTGTTTCAGTACCATATTGGGGTTTTAAGCCTGCTAATCCAGCGTAAGCCACAGATTGAGGGATCATAGTCAATCCAACTGTCAAGCCAGCAATAAAGTCAGCCACAATATCTTCTTTGGTGTAGCGAGGCAGCCATTGGGTGATTGGAAGTCGTTTTTGCAAAAACTTCTTGCATTTTGTTGGCTTTTCCACTTCAATCTCTTTGTAAGATTTTTCGGTCACTGTAATAATGCAAAACTTCCTAAACCATCACGCTGAATTAAGATAATGTTCACAAACTTTTACCAGTTATCACTTTCTTGTGCAATCCATGTTTACCGACTAAAACAGATCCGCTTCCATCTTTTTCGAATTGTATTGTTTATGGATTTGCGAAAAATGTTTGTTTTCGAGGTTTCAATTATGTGAAAGTGTATTTTTCTCAAGGAGCATCAACGAAAAGGTTAAATATTTGAGTTTTGATTTACTACAGCTTTCACTGATTTATGAGATTGCAATAACTTTGGAGTCAAGTTTTATGAGGGTTAATTTGTTAATGTGATTTGTCTAAAAAACTGATATTAAGTTTGATTTAGAAAAAAGTTTTGTGTAGTAGAACATTTATTTTATTAAAATCCATCACTAGTTTGACCTATTTTTTAATATTTGAGAATAAAGAATCAAACAAATGTAGTAGTGATTCATTCAGAAAAAGTTTACATTCAAATGGTATTCATTTGTTATGTCACTTTCAAATGTGTTATTATTATTAAGTGGAAGTAATAAAAATATCAGGCATTTTTTTGATAATTTCAAACAATTTATGAGTATATCTAAAATCTATTAGAAATAGTATACAGTGTACTTACTTGTGCACTTTCTCGACCAAACGACTAATTTTGCAGGTAAACTGCCTGGTACCTATGCTTAATATCTATACTTATAGTAAATATATTTCGTGAATTTGCCGCTTTTACAATATCATAATTTAATCTTTTCAAACTTGCTTAAATAAAACAAAGCGTTTGGGTAAACATTTCGTTTCACTAATATTGTACCTACCAGGATATGTCGCTACGCGTTTGCCTTGTGCGGGCCATGTACTATTTCGGCGAAATTAAGTTTTATTTCTGTAAATAAATGGAAAAAAGGAGCAAAAAACCGTTAAGGGCTTAAATAGCATGGTTTGTTTAATAACTTTAACAAGAATTAACTTCTTATTCTTCTTTCACATATTGTAGGCCTTTTCCAACTTTCAGTTCCTTTGAGATGTTGAAGACCACGACTCTATCCATCTCTTTGGAGGTCTTCCTAAAGAGCGTCGTATTCGTGGTATAGTCAAATTTTTACCCTTTGAGAATGACGTCATGCAGGTGAAAAAACACGCATGTCTGGAATTAGATCACAAGTTTTAACCTACAAATGCTTTTAAAAATTAGTGTGTTCAGAAGTGACTGATGATCAATTGGGATGACATCTGGAAACTGTTTCTTTTCGTACTCCAAAAAAAGCAGCACATTTAGAACTAGCATTTGGGCTTGCTCATTGTAGCGCATCATTTTTATACCTTTGATTTGTTTATATCAAACTGACAGTAAATGTCAACGTTTTTAATTTGACAGGATGACAAAATTAATAACGTGCCTTTTTTGTTAAAATTGTTTATTTCACATGTTTGATATGCGAGAAACAAAGATGTAAAAAGATGACGTCATTCTCAAAAGGTAAAAATCCGACTATATACCATTTTTAACGAGTTTTGCTAGCCTAGCCATCATTTCCAGGTGATCATTCCATGCTCTTCTACGTTTACGTTCCCACCGGACAATGTCTTCTACCTCATATTGGTGCCTTATGTCTGTGCGTCGTTTTTCTTTCTATTGATGTTTCTAAGTATTTTCATTTCCGTTTTCGTTCTTTTGTTGTCAGCTCTTGTCTCTATAGTGTATGTCAACACCGGTCTAAAACAGAGGTTTTGTATATTTTAACTTTTGACCTTTCATATTGGTGTTATTCCAGATGATGTCACGAAGTGAGACTGATACCTATTCGGCTGGCTTTCTTGGCTTGTTCTACTACTAAAACACTATGGAAAGTATACTTACATATTTTTACAAAACCACCTAAATATTTAGCTATTTGAATTGAAAAAATGTTTTTTCGTACTCAATGCGCGAGTTTTTGATAGTAAGACGACGATTTACAAATATAAATCCAAATTTATTTTGTAAACTTAAATTCTACTCTATCAATGAAGCATCCAATCACCGTCCGACAATGTATAGACTGTCGATCAGTGTCAACATTAGAAATCATATTAGTGCACTACCCACATAACAAATAAAATATATTCATGTGAAAAAACTAGCCGCCTATGAATTTGAGAATATGCCTGGCATATACCCGGCTGCTGTACAGATTTAACTTTTTAAATATTCCAATAAGTATATGCCAGGGGTATGTCTGAGAAGTGAAAACTTGTCTCTATAGCATAGTTTGTTATAAATGGAAAATAGTCTCGTAAAATTGTTACAAGATATACCACACTATTTCATACTGAATGATTAAATGAGAATAATGAAAATATAGTATAAACTATAAATGGATATAAGAAAAGCAAAATATGAATATATCGTATTTTAAAACCTTACATTTTCATTCAGCCGTTGAGTTAATTCAAGCACAAGAAGATTACAACGCGTAAACCAAACAAAAACTACAAAAATTACTGAAATTACAAACCAAAAATACAATTTTGAAATTTCCGCCTACATCAATGTTATTTTTAAATTCCTGAGAAACATGCCTGGCACATGAACTAAAGGGACAAAGTAATATGCCAGGCACGAATTGGGAATATATTTTCATATACTGGGCATATATCTGGCATATATTTGAGAATATACCCCTGTCTTGAAAGTAACTGCCAGGCATACAATTTTGCTAAGTGGGTACAGTATTGAATTGTATATCAAAATGCGGTTTTTATTCTGACTGTACCATCATGGCTTTTCTATAAAAAAATTTGGAATAATTCACCCACAGTCTTGTAAAATTGCATCTTGATTATGTTACCATTCATATTAAGTATGAAATTCTTGAGATGTGGTCATCACCCATTTTTAATTCCTACTACTCTATAAATATTTCTTTGACTAGAGCACTAGTCTACTTTTTACAAAATAAGAATTCAAAATCTCAATTAAAAACAAATCAAAACAGACAAGTTACCTTCCAATGCCAAGTTTAAGAGGAATAACAAAAAATGGTTTTTCAAAGGAAGCTATTTTTAAAGATTGACTGAATATCAGACAATAATCAGATTTTCTATTCTAGCAAAAATAAAACAAGTAAAACCTGGAAACTAAAAGGGTCTTTAATGAAAAAACTCCAACAAATTCCCACCCCAAACAACAATTATTAATTACTGCTTTGCTTTTTATACTTCTCGTCCTGAAATTAAAAGTAGGATTTTAACTAAATTGTATACAACTATAGTCCTGCTATATCAGAGAAAAAATATACATCCACAGATAAACCTGTCTACCTAAAGCGGCTACCACAATAATAATAATAATAATATAAAATAATTTATGATAATAAACAGTCTTGTCGAAACTTAAACCTACAATGACAATTGTTCAGTTTCATTTAAATTGTATGAGGTTGCACAATATCAAATTATCAAATATGTGTCAAAAATAACTATACTCGTTACTGTTTTTGTCTAACCTAAATAAGTATGTAAATGACTAAAAAAGGTGCGTTACCAAGCTTTAGCGCCCATCAAAGATAACACCTCCTCGTACGTCAACCAGAAACTAAGAGACCAGGGAGCCATCCTCATCCAAATTGGAACAAAACCTTTGTACAATGCCCCCAATCCCTCGGTGTGTACTGTTTTTCTCAAACAGTCAATTGAAGATGCGTACAAAAGACCTCTAAAATAAAAAAAATGTATACTTAGTAGAAAGATGTGTATTTAAGATGCAAGTGTAAAAAGTATTAAAGACGATGAATCTTTTGTGCTTACCTTCCTCGATCATCTAAAGGTTGATTCATAACTCTAGTCTTGATAACGTCGGCGGGTGTTCCCATTGAAGCGGCCACGAAACCGGCACAACACGAAGCCATAACGTGCACCAGGTGGTTATCGGGCAACGTAGTGTGCCTCAAAATGAATCGCTTGGCCAAATCGTAGGTGGTGAGGTCGCCCAAATTAACCAAAGCGGCTCTCTGTACATTGGGTACGGAACCTAAGTGATATTAATCGATTTAGTGTTAATAGTGTGTTGTGTGGTAGTAACGTACCTTTCCAGAGTCCACGCACACCTCCAGTGGCCCACACTTTGTTGAAAGCGTCGAATATACCGTTTACTCTAGGAGGTAATCCCATAAGTCTACGTCTACCTTCCATTTGTAATTGAACTTTGACCAGATCAGTTGGACTAGCTATGTATTGCGCTATGGCACCGGCACTTACGCCGCCTGGAACCGTAAAAACATCAGTTCGAAAATACGCACAGGAGGCAGAAATTTTGAAAACATTTTGAGGCGCAAACCCGGACAGTCATTTTTTTTGGTAATTTTTAAAACCTTGCCATTTCTAAACGAAACGACCAAGAAGTCCCCAATTGATCAATAATTTGTTTTGGGTTTGTTTCAACTTAACGAAGTGTTGTTTAGGTCAATATCTCGGAACATTTTTGGCCGTTTCCCAATTAGCATCCTGTGACTCAAGAAATAGCGATGTATCCAAAAAATGCGACATAGCTCAATCTCGAATTAAGGCAGATTAGCTTTGAACTGTCATTTTAAGTCATGTGTAGGTCCCATATTATGTGTTGCATAATTTTAAGTCAACTCTTTTAACCGATAGAACCATACAGGGTGTTTAGAGACAGTTAAAGTGGAAGAACAATTTGTGTAAACAATTTCAAGTTTAAGTAAGGTCTTACCAAATATGGGGCTTGTCCTGAAAAGTACTCAGATTATGTAAAAGATAATGTTGAACATACAACGGCATTTGAATGATAGATACAAACCTGCTAATATGGCTTAATTCAAGATTGAACAGTGTTTTATCCATTTTCCGGAAAAATCGATATTTCTTCGGACGTTAATTAAGAAACGCCCAAAAACGTCCCGAGGTAATACCCTAGACAACAAGTTCCCATGTAAGAAAAAAGTTAAAATTATTTATTAGTAAAGTGGCTGTAATTTAATACTTTTCTTTTTTTGCGCACGTTCTTGTCCCACTTTGATTGTTTTTAGCCACCCTGTATGCTCTTATTGGTCATGGGATTGCTTCAAAAATTATGTAAAAGATAATATTGGATCTACACTAAAATGACACATAAAAAGGTGCTGGCATAACTTAATTCGAGCTTGAGTACTGGAATGTCGTCTTTTTTCGATAAATGAATATTTCTTGAGACATGGGACGTTAATTGAGAAACGCCCAAAAATTTCCCAGATATTGACCTAAATAACACTTCCTTATGTTAAAACAAAAAAAAAACAATTTTTTGGTCACTTTCACTTTTTTGCACGCACTTTTTTCACACCCTGTATAAGGCAGTTAGAGTGCATTCAAGCAAAAGTTTTATACATCAGTAAAGAGCCAATAAACCAAGCTCAATGACGGTCCAAACCACATTAAAATCTGTTGATTCGTTTCAGAATGGCGTAGTTTTAAAAATGACCCAAAAACATCATTGACCCGGTTGACGTGGCGAGCAGTTTATTTGACATAATGAGAACAACAACAAGCAGGGCAATAGAAGTTCTGACATGCTCTATCTCACTTTGTGAATTTATATAAAAGCTAAACTAAGGCTATATGATCTAACTTTGCTAAGAATGGATTTTCATTAGGAATACAACACGGAATACTCAATCCTAAAAGACCAAAATTTACTCAAGAACAATCAAAGTACCTCTTAATGGGAAGATGTATGAAACGGGAAGACGCCATAGAAATACTAAAATGCATTGAGAAGCAGGAAAAGAGGACAAATTAGGCCTTGAAAACGAAACTAACCGATAAGAGCTTGTTAGGGCCGGGACAACTAATCAAAGAAGGACAAGAGAATACAGATAAATGAGTAAGCTAATCAGAAGCACACTAAGTCAAATAGAAAATCAAAATAGACTGCGTGACATCTAACGACAAAATCATTCAGTTTGTAAATTTAACTTTTGATGTATCTCTTGAACTCTTCAATAATCATCTCTCATCATCTCTCTCATATAACCATGTTACCATGGTGGTTCTCGAAAATCAGACAGCCTGTATGCATGTTTACGTCAATGGCCATTATTTCACTAGAAACTCATTATTGGAAATATACACCGCATCAAAAATAAACAGTATTGTATTGGTCTAGTTTTAAAAGACTTGTCTCTCATACTAGTATGTAATTTGAGAGTGTATTAATAAAACAGTAATCTCAACTTACACAATGCGGACTTCCATAACGGAAAATATTCTTCCGACTTGGTTTGTTTGAAAAGCTTCTCCTTGAGGGCCTTATAAGTCATGATCCTAGTGCCTGAATAAATAAGATGTCGCGCGAAAGCCGCGTGTACCCCCTGCCACAGTTTGTGAATTCCTTCCTCCTTTGATATGCCCATTGCCGTTCCCAGCATGCCTCTATATGGAACCTGCCAATAAACTTTCAGTACTGATCAAACTGGAACCACATAAACACCAACCTTTCCGCCATTTTTATTTAATTCTCCCTGTATTTGCAGTCTAGTTTTAATGAGATCCAAGGGGTAGGTTACTGAAAAAGTCCATTAACTCTAGTTGTTTGTCACTTGCGAGTGCTGTAACTTACTGAATTCGGCGTTCCAGGCAGCCACCACTGAAACTACATAGATGCACCATAATGAATCCACGAACTTCGGCAGAGGCAAATCTGGCTTGGCAGGAGGCACTGGAGGCATTGCAGCGACCACATTTAATGTTACAAGCCCTGAAATTACATCAAGCATGTAAAACAACAACAAAAAAAAACTGAACTACACTAAAACCAACCTTCGGTACTACTCATTGGGAAGATTTTTGACTTAAATCACCTACAACAATCGTTAAGGAACTGAAAAGTTTTTTGCGTATTTATAGTCACACACACTGGAGATATTTTAAACTTGAACATTTCATTTATTTGTTAACCTCTTCCACTTTAAACTGAATATAGTGTTACGGGGGGACACGAGTCACTGATTTCCGATGATATAGTCCTAAACGTCACTTGACCTTAACTGTTTTAGTTTACATTACACTCAAGAACGAATCAATAGTGATATGCAGTAGATTAATTGCGTATTTGACAAATTGACCTCTGAGGATGGGTACTCTGCCAGCTGTTGTTAACTCTACATTATTCAAAGCTTAATAGTTTACTGGGGATTATTTTGCCAGTTCAAAATATACCAATTAAACCGTGTTTATCTGTGGTGTAAACAATATTGCATTAATTTTTGAAAGCATTATTATACCCATTGCAACTAATAATAACCAAGGTCAGGGACTTTTCCACACTATAAAAGTTAAATTGGAATTTATAAATATTGCGTCACTAGGTGCTCATTTTCCTGCCAAATTATGAAAGTTCAAATACCCGCGCTTTCCAACTTTTTTGGCACCGACACGTTTTATTTTAGTTTTGTTTAATAAGGTAGTTTGGCTAGTACTTCACATATAAACTAAATTAATTCACAAATTGTTGGCTGAATACGTTTTAAAGCTGCTTAATGTATTAATTATTGTGCTGGTAATTGCCTTGTTAGCAAGTGCAGGAAACAAACAAAATATTGAATGTTGTTGTGTTTTCTACGGTTGGAGACAGATTCTAAATTAAAAGTGCAGCTTGCTAAACAGAGTGTTTAGTTTAAACGGATGTACAGAGTGTCATATAAAGTAGTGATAAAAACACAAAACCAAGAAAAAATTTAATTGTCGAAAATGGCGTTATTGTGTTTTTTTCTCTGGAAACATATTATTTCTTCTTTTTGTAGTGACATCAAAATTAATAAATCACTCCAAATACTTGAAAATATTATGTGGTAAATGACTAAAAAGTTCAAGAGAAATGTTACTATGGATACTCTAGTTTAAATAATTGAAAAGTTGACTTTCACTAATTTTAGTTAATTGGACTGGCTTTGTCAACCTTGAGGTTTTTATCTGCCTTGAAAATTATAGAGGATAACTATAGTTAATAAATTTCAGGCTTCATCCAAAGTTTCATAAGAGAATTTCTCAGCCTCAGATTCTTAAAGTCTAAAAAATATTATCTCTAACAGTTCTGTAATATTACAACTTGTAAAAATGACTTTCAGACAGATAATGCTACAGACAGTTCATAATGTCAGTTTATTTTATTCTATTTTTTATCTTGCTTAGATTTCAAAGTATTCAAAGCAACACTTTTCGATTGTAAATATTTCTGAAACATCTGTTAACAAGAAGGTTTATTAAGTTTTTCGTCATAAATAATTTTCTGCATATAAAAAAAGTTGATAAATCTTTAATGAAATACCCTGTATATTTTGTGATTGATTTAAATTGTTCGCCAGTTGTCAGGAATAAAGAGACTAAACGTCATTCTGTGTGCATAGCAAATTTGACGTCACTTTTAACGTTTACAAAACAATATGTATATGGACCAAATGCTGTTTATACACTTACCAATTCAATTGCTGTAATTACTGATCAAATTAACTAATGACTTTATACAGGGTGGTCCAGTTTTAAGTGTCAATAATTCACCACTCGATAGCCAATCAAAAAATAAGTTGACTTGCATTATGTAATTTTTCTGAAAAACGTTTCCTAAGGAACCTACATTCCTTCAAATTTCAAGTCCCGAAATCAAGACAAAGATTGTATTGTGCATGAAACTCATTTTTTACTTCTAAAGATAATCTAAAAGTTAACTTTTAAAGCTAGAACTGACTTTACTAGGACTAAAGAGAGTCCAAAAGTCTATTTTCAGGACTTCAATTGGTGTACAACTCAATTTTCTGGACTGGAACAAGTCTAGAAGTAAATTAAATTTTCGAACTATTTCATTTCTAAAAATTAGTTCTCAAGACTAATATCGTAACATTTGATACCAAATTTTGTTACTTTTATTACTGAAGAAACTTGACTTTTGGAAATATTCTTAAACTCGATTTTTCAGTCTTAAAAAGCACTAAAAACAGTCTGAATTTCTTAGAGATGCTACAATTTATTGCACCTATGATGAGTGTAGAAGTCAATTTAATACTGAAGAAGCTTGAATTAACATTTTCAAGACTGTGGACAGTGTACAAATTGGCTTTTAGACCTGATAAGTCAAAAACTTTGTAAAGATAGTCTTGAAGCTCGATTTGAGGCACTGAAAACAGCCTTAAAGCACTAAAAACAATCTAGATTTTTAAGAAATACTCGAATTTTTAGCACTGAGGTGTCTAGAAGTCGATTGAATAGTGACAAAGCTTGGAATGCTATGAAGAATGTTATGAAGTCTATGAAGAATGTGAAAATTTTTTTTTTTTTCTAATTTTGGCACATAAAGTGACACTTTTCAAAACTGATTAGAGTGACAAAACGTTTTACTTTAGTTATGAATGTTTTTACAAACATATGGGCGACATCCATCATAACATGTCGTTGTCACTGTTTATACAAGGTGCTATGAAAGTGAATATTTGTGTTAAATCACTTTAAAAGATGGTTTTTACCGCTTTTTGGTCAAAATTAGAAAAAATTATGTATGCAACACGTTTCGAAAATGGTAAAGATAGTCTTGAAACTCGATTTTCCAAGCTGAAAGCAGTTTTGAAACCCTAAAAATAGTCCAGAATTCTGAGAAAATAAAAAGCAAAGTAAAAAGCAAGAAAAGTTACTTTTCAAGACAATTTTCATGAATCTAATGTCAATGTCCTCTATCTAAGACTATTTTCAAAACTAAAATATTGAAATGTGTCTTAAAAATTAAAACTTACTTCAAATGCAAATTTTAAGCTTCTGATATTACTTTTCATTAGTTCATAGTCACTTTTTAGTGTTCAAGTCAATTTTTAAGGTTTAAATGTAAGAATTTGTAGTAAAAAATTCTAGAAAAAGTAGTTTTTTATGTCTACAAGTACAAATTAATTTTCAATAATAAAGTCTCTCAATTTGCATGAAAACTGGTTACAAACACAATTTTTAAGCTTCTGAAATCAATTTTTATCTTTTCTAAGTCAATTTTCAAAACTAAAGTCTTTCAGTTTTTCTGGAAACTATGAAAACTAGCTACAATTAAATTTTTAAACTTCTTAAGTAAATTTTCCGTTTTCAAGACAATTTTTAAGTTGGGTTGGGTTAGTTTTGGGTCTTTGAACCTAATAACTGAATTATCTCGTAAAGGAAGTTTCAAATCAGAATTTTATAGGAGATAATTTATTTTTCATTGTAAACAATGAAATTAAAAAAACTGTAATTTTTGAAAAACATTTAGAGTCATAGAAGATAAGGCAAAAACATTAAAACCATTTTCCTATAATTACGCTACTGGAGAACTTTGGCAAACGTCGTTCATAATGAGGATTAATTTCATAATGCCTGTTCCAAATTTGATCAAAATTGCTCCAACGGTTTGATAGTTATGACAAAAAACTGATTTTTTAAACAGAAATTTGAAGGACTGTATTTTCCTTAGAAAGAATTTTATTATTATTTTATTGACATTTAAAACTGGACCACCCTGTATATTATGTAAATTTATAAAACCACATTCTAGCTTGAAACCTACTACTCTTTGCTAAACTTTAAGTCATCAACATATAAATGCTGTAACTGTAATCAATAGAGATTAATTTCAAAATTTTAACATTTATATGTTTATGGTAGAGTGTTAAACAATCAGCACTGTTGCCAAACTGTTCCTGGATTGCTTGTTGTTATTGTTTTGCTAAGAATTTCAATTTCACATTTGGTTAATTGAATTTTTGATGATTTTATGAATTTATTTGCTTATAAATCAAGATAAACGTATTCCTATGATTTGTGAATCATATAGGTATTGAATATTAGCTTGGTTGGAATATAGTCATAAATGTTACATAACATGATTAAAAATTGTCTTTCACCACACTATATCTACTTTCTTTGGAAGGTTAAAAAAACTGACCTTCATTGGATACTTTTGATAAAAACTGTTTATTTTATATAATTTTTGCTGATAGTGTTTGAATAGGGAAGGTAAACTGGTAAATAGTTCTTAATAATCTTAATGCCTTTTTAATGACACTAATTACACAGCAATGCAACCTACTGATAAGTTTTAATTTCCCGGAACTTGCAGAAACAAATATTTTGTTAATAAGAACAATTTTAAAAGTGGGGGAAAAGCCTAGTTATTTCCAAAAAATACAATTAATGAAGCGACTGACATGACAACGTCGCGTTCTCCCGTACTCGCGTCCATTAATAAGTAAAAGTGTCCAGTTTTCTTAACAAAAAACCAATACAGTATTTACGCGAATTGCTACGGTACTTACCATTTGATTAAAACAAAACAATATTGGACTTTGGTGTTGCTTGCTATAGTAATGTTTCGAAATAAACATATCCGACCCGCTTATGGCGAAAAATTGCCTGATTTACCCGTTTCGAGTTACTGGAGCGACATCTGTTTTGGTTGTATCTGGTTGTGACGTGTCTGACGTCACCAGTATATTATTTCGGTTTTAAATTGTAATAAACGCATTGTGACTGATTTGTTAGTACACATTTTGGTATTAATTCGAGAGATAAAACAATAAACTTCGTTATATCATTATATTGAATAAAATACTGTTCTAAATTATCTAAAGAAGTCGTTTCTCGGTGTAGGAGAAAATGTCAATGTCACTCCGCTCACGAAAATAACTCCAAATAAATAAAATTAGTATTTTATTAACTTTTTGAAAGTGAATTTGATAATTACATGACTAACAATAAGCAAGTAGGTAATTGAGTTTCGACGAAACAAATGTTTGCAAAGGCAAACTAGGGTTCTTGTGACGCATTAGATAGAAATGTCTACATATAGAGAGCTATTGCTTCCCATAGCGTAGACAAAATTATAGTAGAAGGCAATATATCGGCCGATGCACGTCATTGACGTTTAACGTGCCTCGTTGCCAGATGTTTAGTTTTTTCATTAAAACACGAACTTTACATACATTTTGTAACACAATACACAATACAATTTACTTCTTATATACAAGTTGACGCAGTTTTTTAACAGAGAATTTTGAATAACAATATTAGTCAATATTGAATGTTTATTCTCAAATAAAACGAAATGGGTTGGATTTAGGTGTAGGCAAGTAAATTGAAACGTATAGTAATTTTTAATGCTCAAAATGATTCCGTCATAAAAAAATGTGGGTTTCTATTTAAAAAACTTCAGATTTTTCATTTTTTTTAGTGGCAAGTTTATGATTTTTTTTGACGACCCTGTATACAAATGAGTCATTACGCACCCTCAGTTTAATAAAACGATCCTTTATTTACAATAACCCAAAGTTTTATTGCAAAACGAAATACGGTTTTGACAGAGTACAAAAATATGTTGAGCGTTGCAACTGTCACTTTTTTGGAAAAACATCAAATATTTCGAAAACGGCTAGAGATAGGCATAGGGCATTGTATACAAAAGTTGATCAGAATTTTGGGCGGAATCCAAATATGTAATAATATATAGGGTGTTCTATTTAAAATAAGAAAGTTGTGATCGACTTCCGGTATAAACGGAAGTGCAACCATCTTGAAAATATTTTAGTTAGATTGGGCATGCCCACATCAGTATCCAGCCTAATTTTCAAAATTCTCCTATTTGTACTTTTTCCAATATCAATCGATGTCTTTCGTCGTGGGACACCCTGTATAGTTAATACAGTTGTAATTCATATTTAATACTTGTTTATAGGTTATGAGTAGAAATTGGACAGTTGTGGCGTATATCTGTTTATTTTAATCATATCGCAGTTTGTCAAAAACTTGTTGACTAAATTGATTTGAAAAACTATCAGAATCTGCTTTAGGCAGCAATAAAATGACACACGAAATTCAAACAAAAATACAGTTAAAACAAAAAAAAAATAAAGACAAATTTCCTATAAAAAAATACTTGCCACAATAGTCTATAAGGTTCTAGACATTTGTGAAGTTAATATGAGTTTTCAGTAAAACTAGTTGGAATAATTAAGATTTTATGACACATTTATTTTACATCAAAAATGTTTACCCGAGAACCATCTGGCAACACTGCAAAAACACAATAAAAACTCTAATTAGAGAGATTTTAGTTTTGTTTGACTATGCTACTTCTTCCTGGATTATATTTCTTGTTGGTCTTGTACAACTATGTTTAGTATTTGCTGAAATCAAGCTTTGTTTAATGCAATAATATGACGTCATACCAGTAAGTCATACAGTGTCAACCAATACCGGGCTAGTCAACAGATGCGATAGCACCCTATCGGAGCAATCGCAAAAAGTCGGCTGTCAAAAGTGTGTCGTGTCGGGCGTTTCCGTGAAAACAAGATAGAGAAGTTGATGGTAAAAGAGAATTATCTGTGGTGGTATTAAATTTCAATCAAACAAAAAAACAGTTAAATCGCGTCGAAATAATAATTAAACAAACCCACTAATCGGTTTCGATTCGTACGTACGTGATGTTTGTCTTAAATCCGTCGGTCGTGTAAACGGAGCACCATAACATTGGGGGAGAACTCGTTTTTGTTTTCCACCTGATATTTGACGTCTGCGAGTGAATCACTTGCCTCAGGCTACTGCTGTGAAAATTTCATATTTTAAGCTGTAAAAGGAGCTTTTCAACCAAATACCGCATCGATAGGGCGAGCGAAAACGAAAATGGAGGCGGTGGCAAAGCACGAATTTAACGCCACAGCTGAGGATGAGCTCAGCTTCAGGAAAGGACAAATCCTCAAGGTAGACCTTGTTGTGTTTTTGTTTTACTTTTGGCTGCTGCTTCTTTGGCATTGGACGTTTTGCTTACTCTTTATGGTGCCCTTGGCCACATTTACTTAACTCTGTTTTTTGTTGTAGGTATTAAACATGGAAGATGATATGAATTGGTATAGAGCAGAACTAGATAGTCGAGAGGGTCTTATCCCTAGTAACTACATAGAAATGAAGCCACATGAGTAAGATTTTAATAACTATACCTAAATTGCCCTTCAATGTAAACTGGGAATAATTTCAGCTGGTATTATGGTAGAATAACCAGGAGTGACTCTGAAAAGCTGTTGCTCAACAAATTTGAGGGAGCATTTCTCATCAGAATTAGTGAAACTAGCCCCGGTGACTTTTCACTGTCAGTCAAGTGAGTATCAACATTACAGCACATTAAACCCCATTTTAAACCTGTTAAATTCAGATGTTCAGATGGAGTACAACATTTCAAAGTACTTCGCGATAACCAAGGCAAATTTTTCCTGTGGGTAGTAAAGTTTAACTCTCTTAATGAACTGGTGGAGTACCATAGAACATCATCAGTGTCACGGTCACAAGATGTTAAGTTACGGGATATGATTGCTGATGAAGTAACTTTTTTCAGGCTTTTACATTCAGGTTATTTTTAAATCGATTTTTTTTTGTTACAGTATTTAGTTCAGGCTTTATATGATTTCACACCACAAGAGGTTGGAGAGCTTGAGTTTAAAAGGGGTGATGTCATAACAGTTACAGGTAAGCCACTTTTTTTTTACACATTTTTGTCAGTGCTAGAGGCAAAATTGATGTTTTCGAATTGTGATCAATGGAAATTTGAACCAAACTAGCTTAATATGCCTGATTCAGCTCTTATGGTGAAAGATAATATAGGTTTTTGTTTGAATCTTTGTGAAAAGATTGGAGATTAATGTTATGTAAATATTTGATGTAGATATGACTAGAGATGGCCAAGGGTCATTTTTTCCACTAAGAATTTATAGAAAACAGTAAATTATTGAGAATTTTTTTCTACAAATGTTCTCAGAATTTTAAATATAGCTTCTTGGTTAAATTCTCAGTAGGTTTTCAAAAATTTTTTGTTTGTCAATTGTGAATAAATGCTTGCTTTTTACCACAATCAAAACATGAAAAAAGTGATGTTGGCGCTTTTTGAACTCACCCCAAACTTGCACAAAGCGAAAAAATTACAGTTTTTTAGACTCTAAAACTCCTTTTCCACGTGGAAAAGCTTGAAAATTACATTCAAATCAACATTGCCAAAGCTGAATCGTTTGATCATTTTGGCAACGTCATAAATCTCAAGAAGCTTTTAATTCCTATGATTGGAAAAACGTCTACCACTTTGACGAACTGAACTACCTATGACGTTTAATGACAGGCTTATAGTCACTTGCAGTGTAACTATGTAAGGGAATAGAAAAGAAATTTCTTTCTTCATCTCCCTTTGACTTGCATGTTCTACTATAAGTCTGGCTTGTTTAAATCTCTGTTTCTATCCCTATCAAGTTACATAGTAATCCTACTGGCAGCTGTCAAAATTCATTAAAACACTTGAACAGTTCCATAAAACTGCAAAATGTCAAATAGTCACCACATATTGTTATTTGTAAGTTTTGTAACTCTGTGGAGTTAAATTTGACAGTTGTGACACTTAACAGCGTATAGCTTAGTCAGGTGACACTTATAAAATAACTATTGAATGAAATTTTAATTGATATTGATGAAACTATCAATTGCAAAATACAACTTGTGCCTTGTATTTATACCTCAATAAAGCCCCAAATTTGAAGTGACACTTCTATGTTTTTTGCGTGACGTTTCATACTATGACGAATTACAGTTTTTTAGACTCTAAAACACCTTTTCCACCTGAAAAAGCTTGAAAATTACATTCAAATCAACGTTGCCAAAGCTGAATCGTTTGATTTAATCATTTTGGCAACGTCGAAAAGCTCAATAAGCTTTTAATTCCTACGATTGGATAAACGTGGACCACTTTGACGAACTGAACTACCTATGACGTTTAATGACTGTCAAAATTCATTAAACACTTAAACAGTGCCATAAAACTACAAAATGTTAAATAGTCACCACATATTGTTATTGGTAAGTTTTGTAAAGTAACATTCACATAACATGCAGTGCATTTGTACTGTGAATGGCAAGTGCACTGCAAGAAGTAGACAAATGACATCATTCACAATAAACTCAAAATTAAAATTAGAAAATAGGAATCAGGTTAAAATTTCAGAAACACAAGACATAAACGTCATACCAATAATCATAACCATCATCTAGACTTCGACTATTTGTTTCAAAAAAGATAATTAGGTACAAACTAAACAGACATTCATAAACAAATACAAAAAAGCATTCTTTCAAATTTTCGAATTTTGAACAGTTAATTGACAACAAAAATACGCATGTGTCAAACGTCTGAAATGGCTCTCCTTATTGGTTGCTTGTATTAAGGTGGCAAAACTTGAGTAAAAGCTAAAAGCTAGATAGATTTTGCACTACTATTAAGTTAATAATTCCACAGTATACAAGTATGAACAGTACATTAGTCATTAGTTTATAATGTACCTAACCTTTAGCAGTACACATACCTTACCGTTGCAATGGTCATAAAGTTTACGTGAATGATGCTTATAACTCTGTGGAGTTAAGTTTGACAGTTGTGACACTTCACAGCGTATAGTTTAGTCAGGTGAGATATTAAATAACTATTGAATGAAATTTTAATTGATATTGATGAAACTATCAATTGCAAAATACAAGTTGTGCCTTGTATTTATACCTCAATAAAGCCCCAAATTTAAAGTGACCCTTCGATGTTTTTTACGTGACGTTTCATACTATGACGAATACGGTTTTATTGCATTATTCATAAATCAATAGATTAAAATGTTATTCTAACATAATTTAAACCTATTAACTTATTGGTGTAGCCTAGAATTAGTAGATATATTAGGGTTTTGGTAAAACAATACCACGGATAATAGTGCATATTAAAATGTCGTGTCGATGATGAACGCCGATTTAAGTCAAATACTCTGAAATTCCGATATTGTCAAATATTCTACAATATAAATGGAATTGTTTATCGTCCGTAAATACAGCAGCTACTGCAAAGATTAAATGGGGAATGTTTTAGAGAATGTAATGGACAATTCCACACCGTTTTAACAACATTAAAGTTATGCTTTCTGTGTTGAGTTATTTTTGAAAAAAAAGGGTTTTAACTCGAATTTGAAAAATTTCTAAATTTGGCTTGAACAATATTGGAAGCAACTTTTTAAGGACTATGTTCCTGTGTATTTCATTTTTAATTCCAACATCTGAACCACCAATGAAACCATCATAAACTTCTTTTTCTCTTATGGATGTCCAGTGACGTTCATCGCAAGTATTATTTATGTGGTAGGCTGAAGTAATTCTAGTTAGAGAAAAAAAAACCTGACTACAAAATAAAAAAGTAAGAAAATTTTGTTTCTCCGCCATTTTTGGGGTTTCAGCGCTGAAAATGTTCGTCATGTTCAATTGTTCAAAAGTTCAATTTGAGACTAACCCTCTGATAGTCCTAGCAAAAATTGAGTAACATTAAAAATTAGAAGAATCCGTATAAGAATGCTCAGATTCTTCACTAAAGATTTAATTCAGTTGTAGTCTGTCAAAGTCAGTTATCAATGAAAACCTTGGATATGCCGCATTGAAACGATAAAAAGAAATAAAAAAAATGACACTTTCTAGAAAATAGCTGCAACTTGTATCTAAAATAAATACATTGATAACCAGTAACTTATCATTATTTGCCTACACTGTCTAAATTTGATTGCACTAGATACGTTTTATAATGATATTATACGAAATTGATAAAATTATTTTATTGCAGATCGTTCGGATCAACATTGGTGGCATGGAGAGATTGGTCATCGTAGAGGGTTATTCCCCGCAACTTACGTCACGCCCTATCACACGTAAAAACAGGAATGTATCGATAAAATCAACTCGAGAAAATTTTAGAGCTTCTTTAATTAATTGGTAGCACAAAGTATAAAAAAAAACGTAAGAGGCGTAAGTAATTTTTTAGAAATAACTTTTTTAAAGCATCGAATCGAAGAAATGCAGACAAAATTATTGATTTTACAACCTGTTCAGGTGAGGCATTATGTATGAGTTTTAATTGCAATATTTTTAGCGCAGAGTGCAATTATTGTGAATTTTATTTATTCAAATATTTGTCAGGATTTTTTTGACAAATTGGTGCAAAAAAAGCCGAGTGTGTGATGATTATTAATATTGATACTGGCGAAACCTGGTGCATGCTGATGATTTAGTACTACTATTATTTTAACTTTATGTTTTATTTACTATCTTTTTTTAGCCTGTTGCTTGTTAACGTGTAAGTTGAGATTGTATTAATTATTTTGCTCAGTTAGGTACTCGAGATTCTGTCCTGAATAAGGGTCAGTAGTGTTTTTTCTGTACCGTTTTGATTCCATCTTTCTTCCAGCCAAACTGTGATTTGTATAACTGACCCAAAAAGACACTTTTTAATGATTTCCAAACTGCAGTTTTGCAGAGGGCAAATATCAATTTCCTGTGGATTTATTTGCCATTGAAACTAAACGTTCAATAATATCAACCTTCACGCTTTTTTAACTTCAAATATTTTTGTAAGGAAATAGTTTTAGTGAACCTTAGATTCGTTAATTGGAATGCTGAAACTTTTATCCAGGTTTGCTAGATTGTTTGCAACCATTCTACAATAGTATGTTATTCAATGAGTTTTTTATGATAGCCATTAATCCCTAAGGGGGACGCAAATCTCCCGTGCGATTGATGGCCACAAAAAACCGAAGATAATACTATACTTTGTCCACGACAACTGTTCATTATCACTAATGCCAATTGAAGGTAAATTAAAGTTGATGCACTCTCTCTCTAGTCGTTAGCTTCATGTTTGAAGCGTCGTGATCCTATGTTAGTCTCATATGTTGTGTTTTGAGCAGTTTCCCTTCATTCCTCTCTATCTGACGTGCTTCTAATGCTGTCTTGGAAGGATTTTCCTGTAAACTGCTTCACCTGGTCCAGCCATCGTTTTGGAGAACGTCCTCTAGGTCGTGTTCCCTCTACCTTCCCCTGGACTTTCGAGTTTGTCATCTTTCCTCCTGCTGACATGTCCAAAATACTTGAGAATCAGTTGTTTGATTTTAGTTGACATTCTGACTTGGATGTTAAGTTCTTTGAGTATGGATACGTTTCTGCGGTCTGTCCAGGGAATCCTCAGTGGTCTTCTCCAGACCCACATCTCAAACGCATTTTAAAGTCCAGGATTCAGGACTCAACGAGGGTGTTTACTAATTTGCATTTTGTTGTGGTTGTTATATGCCGATCTTTCCAAATTTTGTTGAGTTTGGTCATGGCTTTTTGACAAGAGCTATCCTTCTGATTTCTTGACTTGATCCGCCATTTCTGCTGATGTGGGCACCTAGATAAGTTATTTCCTCCACGTTCTCGACATCTTTAATATTAGGCATTTCTTCCATGCTATGCGTGCGATCTATTAACATAAGTTTCGTTTTCTGACGGTTCAGTTGTAGACCGAACTCCAAGCTCACTCTCGCTACTCGCTGAATAAGACTCGACATTTCCTGCTCATCTTTGGCGATAAGTGTGGTGTCATCAGCGTAGCGGAGATTATCCATCCTTCTGCCACCTATGACAACTCCTCCTTCCCAGCCGTCCAAGGCTTTCCGTATGATATATTCTCCATATACGTTAAACAATAAGGGTGACAGAACACAACCCTGCCGTACACCACGTTCCACGTTGAAAGATTCAGAGGATCTTCCATCGACCTTCATTAGTGTTATGTTATTGTTATATAGTTCTTTTAGTAGGTGAATCAGATGCCGCGGAGTCCCCATCTGCGACAGGACATCTCAAAGTCGTCTCCAGTTGACACAATCAAAAGCCTTGCTGTAATCCAGGAAACACAAGTATGCAGTTTTGTCATATTCTCTTGTTTTTTCAATGATTTGCCGCACATTCATAATCTGGTCTCTCGTGCCCTTTCCCCTCACAAAACCGGTCTGTTCTTGTGGTATTTGCCATTCTAAAAAATTCTCTGCCACAGGATCCTGAGCATGACCTTGCTTGGATGAGAAATCAGTTCTATAATGATTGCATTTTTTACTGGATCCTTTTTTATGCAGCGGTATGAGAGTAGAGGTGCACCAGTCGATTGGCCACTCTTCTGTCTGCCAAACCCTGTTACAGATTTTCCACAAGAGATCAATACCTTTCGCGGGGAGGTGCTTAAGCATTTCTGCATTGATGTCCTCTTCTCCTCGACTCTTATTGTTTTTTAGATGTCGAATCGCATATTCTACTTCACTTCTTAAGATGTCGGGCTCCTGCTGCATATCCTTGATTGAAAGCGAAGTTTCGGGCTGTTGTTCAGGTTCTACTTCTTTGTATAGATTCATACAATGTTGTCGCCAAACTTGGATGACGCCTCCTATTTCAGTTACCACTGTTCCATTCTCGTCCTCTATCGACCACGATTTGGGTCTGGATTCTCCTGTGATCTCTTTAATACATTTAAATAGTTCACGCGATTGATTATTCTTAGAGAACTTTTCTATGTCGAGACAAATGTTCTGTAAATGTTGGTTCTTATCTCTTCTCGTCAGTCGTTGTATTTCTCTGTTTAAATCTTTATACTCAGTTCTCTGTTCTGTATTTATACCTGCCTTTCTAAGACCTTGATACTGTTTTATGTATTTACTGTTCCTTTCCCATTGTTTGATTTTTCTGGCAGCAAATTTGTACTTGCCATTTTGACAGCCTGTATAATATTTCTGTTGGGGTGCATCTTCTCAAGTCAAAGAATAGTAGGTGACAGGGATTGTCATGTTGACAGCAGATGATATTTTAATTTGTGTGTGTGACTTTCGTTGTGAATACTTACCACAGTCGTAGAAAAAGTATAGTATTCTACATGCATGGCTATTACCACAGACAAACTTAGTTTGTAATATTACTCACTCGATGATTTATGCCATTAAACTTTATTTTCGTGAGTAATACCTATCATTACATGCTCGTTGAGTAATATACTAATATCGCATATTTCATGCTTGATGTATCCTTGGTTTGCAACCGTCCTTAGATCCAGAGTGAATAATAATTATTAATTATTCCCGCCTGATGTTATATGATCTTAATTTAACTTCTATCAACACGTTAAATATTATTGGTTGATCGTGGACAAACTTTTATTATTGAATCGGTAATTAGTGTAAAGAATGGTTGCTTATTTAAGTTGAATGATAAGTACTTTTTTTAGGTTAACAAAAAACTATGTTTGGATGCCATTTAAACTGTAGCTTTTTTTAATTATGTAGAATCACGTTAGTTAGACTTTATTTACTGAAGGAATTTTATTATTTGCGGAGAAAATTTGGCGGCTCAAGTAATTTTATTATGATTATCATCGCTCAAGCTGACAGTGTGTTTTGATTTTAACAAAAGTGTTTTGGTTTGGGCCATCTGATTAGTAAGCAAATAAATTAAACAATTATTTTTGTAAATATAGTGGCCGTGAAAAGAATTGTTAATCCTTGTAACTGTCCGATGTAACACCAAGTGTAGGTATATTAAATGGACGTTTATCAAAAGTTCCAAGCTGTTTTCCAACTGTACTAAGGGTTTTAAAAATGTATATTTAAGCCCACGAACCGCTTGATTCATACCTACACGATGCTATAACGATTGTGTCGTGTGTTTGATACCGTTTGCTAAATATTCGTTTTGTAAAATGCATGCGAAAGGAAGATAATACGGCTAGTTTGAACGGCTTTTTTAATTATTTTAGTTTAAAATTGTATATAAACTAACGTAGATTATCAAATTTATGCCCATAAGTGCAACATATTTAGATAAATATATGTTATTCAAGCTAATAATTGTCGTTTATTACATGCAGGGTGTGGGGAAAAAATTGCAGTTTTAGGAGACCAATTCAAAACAGTTTTTCGTTTTTTGAAAAAGTTTATGGATCACTAGATATTTAGCAAAGTCCAAATTTTGTCGTTTTTTCTTTATCTAGCCGATTTATTATTGTAGAAAAATGATGTTAAAATTGTAGATAAAGTTTTAGCTGAACGTAATATGCTAATCAGATCAATTCTGTCACATCATTTTTGACATATGACATAAACCCCTACTGTTGATAGAATGTGAGAGAAATTTTTGCTAATGGCAGATTTAAGTCACATTCTGTGTATGTTTTTCAGGGCAGGGCATTGCTTTCTTTTAAGAATACCCACTCTAATAGATTATTGGCCAATGCCGGCTACTGTACGAAATCCTAAATTCAAAATAATATGCCACAGGCGGCATCTCATCAGGTTTCGTCAATAGCATAGACTAAATGATAAGTATAGACAAACAGTGGCAATGGAACCGTTGTCTAGTTGACAAATCACATTTTTTGTTTTGTTTCTAGGCAAAATATAACAGATTTGTGTGAGTTTTCTTTAAATATTGTATTTCACTTCGTTGTATTTTTAGTTTATTTTTAATATTCAAGTACAAATTTTATACTTAATACATTATGAATTCCATGATTAATCTTAAAACAGTCACGTGACCATTTGTACCTTAAAATGAGTCCGAGATTTAGAGCTTAAAACTAAAAAACGGTCACGTAATCTTTAAAATTAAATTTAATTATTGAAAATAGTCACGTGACCCGTCAAATAATATTTTGTCATTTACAGTCACGTGACCTTTAAAAATAAAGTTTGATTATTGAAAATCGTCATGCGACTTTATGAACTGTAAAAAGAGTCACGTGACACGTGACTCTTCAAATAATATTTTTAACATCTAAAACAGTCACGTTACCTTTAGGATTCCGGTTTGACGTGAACACGTTTTTAATTGAAAATGCATTATAGAGTAACGTGTGTCTTAAAAAATATCAGTCTAAACTAAACTGAAAAACGAGCATGTGATCCTTTAAATAACATTTTGACATTCAAAACTGTCATGTGACATTATAAAATAAATTTTTAATCTTAAAAGAGTCACGTGACCTTTAGGATCCGTTTTGAAGTTAAAAAAGAGTCATGTGGACTAAAAAAAATAAATTTGAGTATTCAAAATCGTCACGTGACCATTTGCACATTAAAACGAGTCACGTAATTTAAAAAATCTCAGTTCAAACTGAAAAACGGTCCCGTGACTCTTTAAACATTATTTCGCTATTTACAGTCACGTCACCTTGAGGATTTCGGTTTGACATTAAAAAAACGTCACGTGACTTTAAAAAAAAAATTTGATTATTGACAATCGTTATGCGACTTTATGAACTGTAAAAAGAGTCACGTGACCGTTAAAAATATATTTTATTTTTGAAAATCGTCATGTGGCCATTTGCACATTATAAGTAGTCAGGTGACTCTTCAAATAATACTTTGACATCTAAAACAGTCACGTGACCTTTAGGTTTTCGTTTTGACGTTAAAATAATTGAAAATTGTCACGTGGTCATTTGCATTGTAAAGAGGGTCACGTGTCTCTTTATTAAAAATATCAGTTTAATGTCATGTCATGTGACATTATAAATTCCATTTTTAATCTTAAAAGAGTCACGTGACCTTCAGGATTCTGTTTTGACGTTAAAAAAGAGTTCTGTGACTTTTAAAATAAATAGAATCTTTATTATCGATACCTCAAACCAGAAAGTCTTATCTTGTTTAGTTTTTAAAATAAGAGTAATTTAACTCGAAATTTATTTGAAAAAATCAAGCTTTCTTACGCAGTTCAGATGGGATAGCAAAAGAAAGCGGATTATAGGAAATACTGCAAAAGTTGGCAACTATGTCTGCAATGATGAGCTGTATTAGCGCCATCTCTAAGGCCCAGTTGTACAATCACAGTTCAAACACCGGTTTAGTTGAACTGCAGCTGGTAGTTGAACTTTTCCATAAGAGATGCATTGCTGTCAAAGTGACATTTCTGACATAAACCAGGTTCAAAGGTTGAACCACTATTGTACAACTGGGCCTTAGAGTTTACCTACAACGTAAGCTTCCTTTTTGGGTGCCACTTTAATTACATTGCGCTGGTTGTCTGTACTGACATCATTTAGTCTATGTCAATAGACAAGAACCAGAGATTGAAAAACACAACAAAAGTTATTTGGTAATTGAAAAATTCAAATTAAAACAAAATGACGTAACAATGTAAATAGAAAAGTCTCTATAACATTGTTAGTTACATAATTTTATTTGACTTGCTGTACTATTTGACTGTTTTGAATTTGCTGTACATGCAAATTGCTATCCTTTTAAAATAATTAAACCACTCCTTTATCTGTAAATTATTGAAAACAGGGTAATGAACAAGTAGTTGGAAGTAAAATAAACTCGGTAATATGTCATAATATGTGCAGAATTTATTTATCATATAATATTAATCGTAAGGCTTTGGTCTTAATAGTGTAAACACCTGATAATTACAAAGGGGAACTGTACAAAGGTAATGATGCGCTTTTCTTTTTTTTTTTTTGTAAAAAAACAGTACACAAGTTACAAGGACAAAACAGTTTCGAACGTGTATAAAACTCAAAATACTGATATTACAATCACATATAAATGCAGCTTAAATAGTAAGTACAATCACAAAAAAAAAACTGAAAAGACAATCAACAATAAAGGAAAAACAGAAGAATTTCTAATAACAGATTTCAGGTTCACTTAAATTACCTTTGAATTTTTTCATTATCGATTTTATTTCAAGAATTTTTTTTAACCTAGTACAGTCGTATGTTTAGAAATTATTTAAGTACCCGACGACATTTAGATCTTTGGGTTTGACGAAAAAAAAAACAACATTATCTCAGATACACGTAGATATTCCCTCCCAAAGATAACTGTCGTATTTTCATGCACAGGTTCATTTGCAATCGAAACAAAATTAAGTACGTACACCTAATATTAAAGAAGGTACTTCGATTACACTTAGCGATTAATATATACATCTTTTAAATAATACGTCATTCATGCCTTAAGTAAGGGCCTACTTATAATACATTTTCCGTCTATATAATAATGAAAATATTTTAATTTTTATTTTTTTTTTGGTTGTCGATAAGTTGTAAATACACGTAAATAAGACCTTGAAAATGACGACGTACATATTACATTATACATGATTCACGTTTTTTTTTTGCTGGACTGTCCAATTTTCGCAAGCTCTAAACGTGGTAAACAAATTAGTAGACGTAAACCGGACAGTCCAATCAGACAAGAGGGATTTAAAGCTAAAAAGATTAACTGTTTTCAAGTAATTTACACTGTTTATAATTAAGCAGTTCACTGTTGTTGTTCTCAAGTTCGTTGCAAACAAATTGTTGATATCAATCGGGTTAGCAACTTTTTTCCACATTAGGAAAAAGGCAACTAACTTTATTTTAATAATAACGTCTAAAACAAAACCCGCATTAACGCAGAGATCCACGAATTTGTAATGTCCTTAGATAATTATCACATAATTTTTTATCCGTTCGGAAAGAGGGTAATAAGTTTTAAATACGATATAGCACAGTTCCTTCGTTAACAGTGGTCCGCCACTGTTGCGTACTACTTAAGATTATCTAACAGTACTAAAACCGTCTCAACGCCCACCCAAAAACGAATGGTAATTTCCATAACAACATATAACCAAAAACGTATATAAATAGGTTGACTAGACTTATAACGCAATTAACAAGAGTTAAACTTAAAGGGAAAACAATTATTTTTTGAGCAAAATGTTTACACTAAAAAGGAATGTGTTAGGCCGGTTAAAAAATTGTAAATTTTTTGTTATTGTAACGTCAGTTGTTTAGACTTATTAGACACTTTAAGTGGCAAGAAGACGTAATACGTAGTACTCAAGATGACGTACGTATTTAAGGATTTTGCGTTTATGTTGAAATTGACTTTAAGTTCGTTTTGTTTTACCTTACATGGTATACGCTATTTTAGGCATCAAATGACACTATAATTCAGGACATCTGTCAACCTCGTGTTTTCTCTTAAATTTTCTTTGATTTTTGCTGTTTATTTTGTATACTGTAGAAGTTCTTGTTTTCTTTGTGTGTTGTATACTTATCACACGTATGCTACATAATGGATGACATTTTTGAAATTGCCATTCTCGATTCCGATTCGGAAGATGAAGACGACTTGGATGATTTGCTGCTTATGCACTTGCATAATGAAAATAATATAGTTATAAGAAAAGAGCGTCCCATCATCCCATTTCCCATCTCTTGAGGTCGGTTTTGGTGCGATTGAGGTGCCATCGTGTTTTTAGTTATTTTTTGATGAAATAGATGTCAGATTGTTTATTAAACTTACTTTTACTAAAATAAGGGTGGATGAATCACTTTCGCAGGAAAAACTCATATTTTCACGTTATTTCCTTTCTTATGGCATTCTCCATATTAAACATAAATGACTTGTTTTTGATCGGAAGCAGAAGAAACGGTGTTGCTAGCATATTTTGCAAAACTCGCTGCAGAATATTCTGCTTCGTCCTTATGGCCAAAATATTCCATATTACGAGTGACCTTAGAATTGAAGGAAAGAGTGAAAATCGACAAATACGGCGCTTTAATACGATTTATCAAGAAGAAAAACGTCGGGTATAGAGCAAAAAAATCAAAGGTATTTACAAGAGAACAAATCAACGAATTTGTACGTTCTGCTCCAGACAAGGAGTTTTTGATGTTAAAAGTGACCTTTCTAATTGGAATTGGAGGAGCCTGCCGAACCAATGAACTAACCAAGATGACCACGGAAGATGTTGACGTTTTAGAGGACAAGCTGACTGTTACTATTCCCGACTCCAAAACCCACAAGAAACGGACGTTCGCGATAGTATCTGAGGGCAAAGTCAATCCTGTGCTTTTATTTAAAAAGTATGCAATGTTAAGGCCAGCCCATGTTACTCACCGAAGATTGTTTCTATCATATAGAAAAGGAAAATGTACAGTACTGCCCTGCGGCATTCATTTCTTCGCTAAACTACCTCAAAAAATAGCTGAGTATCTTTCACTTGAAAATCCTAATATGTATACTGGTCACTGCGTTAGAAGATCTTCGGCAAATTTTCTTGTTAATGCTGGAGGGGACATATTGGATTTAAAAGAATTTGGTGGATGGGAATCAACGAAGGTTGCTAGAGGGTATCTAGAAGAAAGTGTGTTCAAGAAAATTTCCATTGCTCGCAAAATTCAAATCGGCGATGTCTCCGGCAGTGGATTAAGCCCTAGGGAACCGGATAGAATGGAGAGGAATGCATACTCGGCCATTAATCAGCCTTCAGAAGACATAAATATGATCGTGGACTCCAAAGGCAGTGGAGTATCCGTTAAGTTTGAAAACTGTCAAAACATTGTTTTGAATATTCATGAAAAGTCGTTGTAATATTATTGGGTTATCGGTTATCGAACCTGTTGTCCTTCGTAACTAACGTATTATTAGTATCTAAGGTTTTATGAAGGAATTAGTACATTTATGATGTTGATAATTATTAATAAAGGTTTCATATAAAATCGTTTTAATCTTCAATGATACGATAAAGCTATTTAATGATTAAACCTTTCATGTTAAACGTCTTATATGGTTTTCTTGAACCTTCGGTTTGGCAACGTTGCACATTTCCCGTAGTAAGGGCGAGGAATTTTTCCTAGACTTGGTGTAACCTGACCACTTTGAAAGCGATTTTCCTAAAAAACGGCTTCATCCACCCTTTTTAGGGGTAGAACTAAGTTAAATAAATAATCTGACATGAATTTCATCAAAAAAAAAACCAAACTACGGTGACACCTTTATCACACCAGACCCCTAAAGCTCAATTTGAAATCCGATTGTTCCATGTTTTGTTAAAAAAATGACATAAATCATAAAACGTTGATTGACAGAAACCTGTTTGCGGGTTGCGAATACCATGCACGTTATAGCCCATAAAGTTACGTTACACCGTAATACGTTAAAGCCGTTATCCGTTATTTTTGCATGTGCACTTAAAGTGTCTATTACTAGTAGGAATTTTAAACTTATCAGTTTATGTAAAACTGTCTTTTTTTAGCCGACTGAGGTTGTTACGAAGTTGCCAGGTTTACGATGAAAAAGAAGAGAAAAAATCAAAAGTGTCATTTTTTCAGTGTCATGTATACAAGGTGTTCGTTGTAAGAGCCCCACTCCTGAGATTTCTTTATTGATCAAAATAAAATAAATAAAACCAGTTAATAACAGTTCTAAGTTTCGATTTTCAAACTTAAATTCGTTTTAATTTCTCCACGTTTCTTTCCTCCAAAATTGATGTTCAAGAATAGCTGAATGTTTGCTTGTAAACTATTTGAAAATCTAATAATGACTTAAGTGATAACTTCTGAATTTTGAAGCATTTTCATATTTTCTTTTTTCTTTCGTTATTTTTATTTTATCTGAAAATTTTTCATATTTTCAATTTTCTTCAAAAACTTCTCACACTATATTTAGTCTGAACATAGAATATGAGAGAAATCTCCACGATTAGTTAAACTTACATTCTGATTGATAACCTACTTCACAAAATGTCTGAAGTATTTTGCTTTTAGCAAAGAAAAATAAAGTATGTTATTTAAATCCGAATTACCATCATTTATCTAGAATTCTTTGATTACTTTTTTTCATATTTCAAGCCTTTCTTCTCTATAAAATATGAAAGAAATTAATAATTTACTCAAGTTCTGTCCGCCATATTACATTGCTTTTATGCCTTCGTGAATTATAAGTCATATTTGACAATAATGCTGTCTCCACCAATTAAAAAAAATAAAAATGTATCTCTCCCTCATCTCATAATAATGCATTTGTTTATGTATGTGAAAATGATTATGTTGAACTGAAAGCTAATGAAAGAAAACACGGAAATAATGGAAACCAAAACGGACAAGTCGCAAACTATCTAACGTATCTTGGAATTGAAGGTAAACTTTACGAACATGTCAAAATAATTGTCGTGAAGATATTGACGTAAAAATTGTATTTACAATGCTGAAAATCTGACCTTCAGTTAACTTTAAGAATAAATTCACTGAAAAATTGTGTGTGAAACTAGCTTAAGTTCTGCCTTAAATGCACCAACGTATTAACAGTTGAGACCTACTAACTAAACACACAAACTTAGATTCTGATGTCAAAAATTGATAATTATTTTAGTGTTCAAAATTGAATACTAGAATTGAAACTTGACTTGACAAATTCACTTATCATCGTAAACCTAAAACGTCGCAAACTCAGTTTTTTAGGAAACCCTGTACCTACCTAAACAAATTCTGAACTAACTCAGCTCATTAACTAACAAACAAAAATTGGCCTTAACTAGAACATAGACAACGGCAAAACCGCCATTAAGACGGTACACCGTAATACCATTCGTCATACTATGGGCTCTTCCCGCTTGAAATTGATATTCTGGCTGGCGCAAAAGTCCCTCGTCAACGGCAAACAATTTAAGTACGAACATATCTTACAGTCATATACAGGGATGATATAAAACAACAGGATCAGGACAACGAAAAGCGCGAGTGCGGTGAGCAGACACACCCATATCAAAAACACTTTTCGGTGACGGTCGTATTGTCCGAATGACACGAACGGCAACAGAGCATAGCTCAACAGGAAACCGAACAAGAATCCAAACAAATGGGCGTAGTTGTCCACCCAGGGCAACAGTCCGATGAGAAACAGGACCGTGGTGACGGAGATTAGCTTGCCGAGGGCTTTTTTCGGATGTTTGAGCATCGGCCAAGCGTTCAAAACTTCCACGATTAGACAGGCCAAAAGACCGAATTGAGAACCGGCTGGTCCAACCTAAATCAGTATAAAGCCATAAAATAAGTAACTTACTCAATACAGAATGCCAGTCTTACGTCAGCCCGATAAGGTACAAAGATGGCGCTGCCCAAGTTTCCGGCCATTCCGGAGCCGATGTAGATGATTCCGATACGCACTGACCCGGTGAGCTTTTCCAAATCGCGCATCAAAAAGTATTGGACCGCCACGGTGATGATGAGCTGCAAGATACCAGCGTGCAAAAATAGCGACGTCCACAATCTGTAGAATTGATCGGGCACGTCGGGAAAGTAGAAGGGAATCATGCCGCAAACGTCGTTTAAACAAGACACCTGAAATTGTTTTATGTCATGCACCCAACTAATCTCGGATATACGTAAATTTGACTGAAGTTTGTTTTGAAATGGGAGTTACATTATGTTCGCTATATTTGCGATGATTTTCACTCAATTATATGAATTTTTAATATCCTTTCTCTTTTTATTTTAAACAAACTGGTAGATACCAAATATTACCATAAAAATGTATACCTCAGTAAGTACAAAAGTTCAACCTTTATGTCCGGTTTATATCTCCAGATTAACAATTATTAAAGGCCGATAGACATATTTGAGGGCTCATAGACCATATAGATTTAAATTTCACTGTAAAATTTAGCACAGTCAAATCACAATATAGCCTACTGGCCATTCGGCTTCAAAAACAAACTTACCTGAGAACAGAGCGAAGCTTCTTCGTGGAACGTTCCCCGTACAAAATCGCAATATTCCTTAGTAGTGATGCGACACTGGCCGTGGATGCCGATACAGCACGGATGACCAATCACTTCGCACACCATGTGCTCGGCCAGTTTGTCGTGCAGAGCGTTTTTATCGCGTCTATTGGCCACTGCGTTCGAAATTTGCGTGTTCACTTTGCGACAGATCGGCCATTTTGTGATATCGTCCGGCCATTCGTAAGGGTGAACTGATGCGGGCGCATCACAATACCTAGAGAACGAATATTTCTCTTCATCATAGATACACAATGGAGATAATAATCAATCTGGCAACGTCGGAAAAACTAACTCAAGTTATGTGCTAAATCCAATGCTCAGTGCTACAGTTTTCCAATTACCTTCAGAATGAGACAGAGAAGAGGTGCCATCATATTTTACTCCATAATAATTAAGCCAAAAAAAGAGGCCAAATACAATTTGGTCCACCGTAAAAACGCCTAATATACTCGTAATTTAACCCAAAATCACCTTCAAATGACTTCAATTCAAATTACTTGTGGCACCTCACCGTTTGATAAGTTTATTTAATGGCGATTCTTGAGTTCTAGTTATTGTTTTTTTCTCTCAACTAGCTATCGTTCAAAATTCAATTCCCATGTAGGTATAGTCTATACGAAGTCAGTTGGGACAGGTCAAAATACGGGGTTCGATCAACACACCACATAAAGCATAGGAAAAAACGAGCCAATTTGTATGTGATTGTCCCCCGTAGAAATTTGCAGCGAGTCAACGTGGACTTGATGTGTGAGTGTCACCAATAATTCTGAGTATAACCACCGTAAAGCTGTTTGATTGGTTGCACCACAGTTTCTATTGGCCAGCATTTTAAAAACTATTTTTAGTTTTTTCAGATGCTTGTTAGACCCTCGATTAGCTTCCTTCCGTACTTGTGAAAAAGGCAGTGCAGTCCGGTATTTAGAGTTTTCATTCGTATCATATTAAAATATAAATAATATTGTTCAGTGTGTGTTTACATATTTAATACAGTTCTTGGGGGTTTAAGTTACATTGTTTATTAACAATGATACCTTTTTCTTACTTGTTTTATTGATCAGTTCATGCAAAAAGCGCCTTAATAAATTTTTATAACGCCGCCCATGTTTAACAAAGATGCCGACGATTATTCCACCAGAATTGTTTTTTGAGTAGTTTCAACTGACTTCGTATATACTATACTTCCATAATTTTCTCAGGTTTACTGCTCTTTACATTAGTATCTCTGTTAAGGAAGATGATCCCTAACTGTTTACTTTATTGGGATAGCTTACTTCCCACTGTGAAAATAAATCAATACTGTTTATTACTCGGTTTATTAAAAATTACAACCCAGTAGTAAGTGAGAAAAAAGTCAATCATAGCAGGAGTGCCCCATAGCTAACCGAATAGAACCACGATTTGTCATTATTAAAAATCATTTTCGACCGATAAATCGCAAGTTATTGCCTTTTTAACAGAATAAGAATATAACAAACAAAAGCTGGAAAATTAAATAAACTAAACCAAATTGATTGTAGAAAAGTATTTTCTAAATCAGATAAATATTTGGTATAAAATGTATTGATATTTCGATGATAATTAAATTATAGTGGAAGTGAAACTTACTTAGGGTCTAAACCGCATACAGTCCCTGATATTCGTCCACCAGGTCCAGCTTCGCCCGAAGTCCACTTTTTCCACGTTGATATGGTTTTCTAAAAATTACAAAACCCGTATTTAAGCAAACACCCTCCTTATATGTTCTCGATTAAGTTGTAGCTTTAAAATACACAAATTAACTTACAGTGGGCAGTAATCCCCTCACCTTAAGAATGCATTAGAGGTAAACAGTTTGTTAAGTAAAAGTACACCAAAAACGGTATAAAGTAAGACATACCGAACAGTCAGCTCTAGACGACTGCACACACCCTGAATTGTCATTTCTAATACAGCAGGCTGTTTCTTTCTCCTTCTTGCGGGTTTTCTCAATTTGTTGCATTATTTTGTCGTCCAGTCTCATACATGGCGCAAATTTCGCTCCCAAATGTATCAAATCGGCCGCCCTAGGACCACCCCTAATGGAAAAAGGAGTTAAAAACTCTCCGCGCTTTAAACCCATAAAAAACAAACCAAAAATTGGCTGGTTCCATGTAATCCACTTGTTGCAAGCTCAAACTGGTGACCAAAACTTGTCCCGACCTGGCTTGCACGTCAACGCCAAACGGTCCGATACCGTAGCAAAGAATTGAGATGAACAGGATCAAAATTTGAACTGTCGTCACCCAGTAAGTAAAATACGGTCGGTGGTCGTCCATGTCATCAAGTTGTTCTCTTATCATCGCGTCGCCCACAACAGATTTTCGATAAGACCGCCTGTTTGTTATGTTACGTTTAGTTTCATGTCAAATCCAAAATGGTTGTTTTCAACAGAATACAAATATCGATTATAGAAAAGAACTGCAAATTTGATTTTTGGGTAATAACACCCTGCGACTCACCCGAAAAACCGCCCAATAAACCCCATTCCATACTGTCGCCTATCAGAATTATCCATGACGTTAGCTAGCGTCGCTGAACTGATTCTGGACGCACCAATCACAGCACGCCGTTCGGGATGACGTATGACCACTTCTTGCTCACGTCGCCTACCTACCAGTGGCGGAGTCCCGTGAAAGGCTGAGTATCTGTTTGCCGGTGGATCGATGACTCTAACTCGTTCGATACGATCTACTGCGTCGCGTTCGTCTGGTCCCACTTTAGGACTGACCGGCTGGAAGAAGGCCTCGGCTTCTTCGTCTGGTGATGGCAGCTGATCGGTCTGCACTTGGGGTACGTCAGGTGGAAAACTTCTGGACCAGCTACCCTGTTGTGAACGTGGTCTTTGATGACGGTGCCTTGTTAGTGTCTGAAAAGAACAGTGTATGTGTAGTTTTACAGAGTGGTTTTAGCTACATAAGTAAGCTTGTTTTCAACTTAAACAATGATCTTAGTTACATTTTACAAGATGTTAACTTAATGCCTACCAATAGACAATCCACAACATCAACATCTGAATACAGAATAGTGCACTGAGAGACAGCATACATTAAAGATTTTCGAATTTCGCAGCGTTGAACTTATGAAGATTCTATTATAATAAGAGACACTATTTATAATATAACTATGCAACTTTCAGTTAAACGACACCTGATACAGAGCTCAGTGTGAGTGAGACCCGTGGACTCTCTAGTGTAGCGATGGAGAAAACTTTAGACAGACAAATGAAGAAAATACCACCTGACAGGGTACATTGTTTATATGTATGTTGAGTAATGCAATACAACATACTGTTTTTACGATTTTCCCGTGGGTTTACACAAAGTCAGTTTAACTCAACAATTAATAAATTTATTTACACTTTAAAACACTCCGTACAATAATTAATTCAACTACTAAAAACACTACTACAATTCCACAATTATTCCACTATTTAAACTTAACACGCGCCCGGCCAGATATTGCGGCGCATCGATTTCATCCCGAATCGAGTGCTCGTACAGAAGTATCGAGCATAGTAGGCCCAAACCGTAACACTGCCCCCCTCTTAAAGCTGATCGTCCCGATCCGCTTCATCTAGTCCCTGGTATTTCTTGAGTCTGTCCAGATGGACAATTTTCATCTTGCCTTTGGGGCTGCGTTGGACTCTGTACGCGACGTCATTTAACCTTTTTACCACATTGTAAGGTCCCTCCCAGTGTCGTTGCCATCTTTGACTTAATCCTTTGCTCCTCCTGGGTTGAAAGATCCTAACAGCATCCATCACCTTCCTTATAATTGCCACCAGTTGGTCTATGGTCCAGTGTCATCTTCATACGGTCGTTGTTTGGTTTCATCTTCTCTCTCTCTCAAGTTCCCGAATTGTGATGGATCCCTTCTGTAACGAACACTGGTCACACCGTTTACACCATTCCTCAACGTCCTTTCTGAAGTTAATCCAGTAAAATCGATCTCTTATTCTAGTCAAAGTCTGGTTTACTCCAAAGTGTCCTCCTCCGCGACTGTCATGTAGTTCTCGCAGCGCATTCTCTTTGCAGGAATTGGGCACTATTGTTTGGTAAATAAAGCGTTTTCCGTCTGGACTTTCCCATTTGCGAGTAATCAAGTCATCTGGCAGTCGAAACGAATTCCACTGCAACCAGTTACCCCTTACTGTTGGTCCATATCTGGAAATCTGTTGCCAATCCGGTTTCAAATCCTTATCCAACCATCTTCTGATTACTTTCAAATCATAGTCTGAGGAGCGCTGTTCTTTTATTATGTCTTCCTTAGAAGCGCTGCTCTTCATTCTTTTTGTAGCCTCTTTATCTGTCACCTTCGCGATTTGACCAATCCTCCAATCATTATGAATTTGTCCTTTCCGGTACCTTAAGTCACTATCAAAAACTTGACGATCCTCTACATGTCGCGGTAAATGTCTTTCCGGATTCTTCATTTCCTGCTCCTGGTTACGCCAATTCTGCGAGGTCGGTAAACGAGACTGCTGTCTGCAATTCCAGCGGTAATGTCCTTTACGTCCACATTTACAAAACGTAATGTTTCTTTTAGCAGAGGAGTTCCGGTGATTTGTTCTGATGTCCTGATTTCGTCGACACTGTGGGTTTGGAGAACAAGACCGCTGTCTGCAATTCCTTCTATAGTGTCCTTTGCGTCCACATCGATAACATTCCACTCTAGTGATCGGACGTGATCGTTCTAACTGTGTGGACTGACCATTACCTAATGCTGCCATTTGTTGCACTAATTGGCCGAACATTGATTTAATTTCATCTATTAATGTAGCAACATGATCGGCTGGCGGTACTCTCTCCTCTTGAATAGTCTCTGGCTTTAAGTCATTGCACGCAGCTTCAACTTCTAGCGCTCGAACCAGTAATTCGCTGCTGTTGTTCCCTTTGAACATCTTCAGCCATTTCTTTACCTCCGGATCTCGAATCCCATCTATAAAATACTGTGCCACCAATTCTTCTTGGATTTTCTCCGGGACGGTTGGGTAAGCCAGATGCACAAGGCGACAAATTTCGGCCTCAAACTCTTGTAGATTTTCACCAGTTTTCTGCTGTCTTGCCTTTAATTGCGTTTGATACACTCCTTTCTTATGCTGATCCCCATAACGTCGTTCTAATGCAGCTACTAATGCTTCATAGTTGCTTCGTTGGGCGATAGGCAGAGTCTGTAACAGCTCCAATGCAGGTCCTCGTAATGCCACCACCATGCCACCACATGGCTACAGCCATTTCCTCGTTACTCCATCGATTTGCATTTGCAGCGGCCTCAAATTGGAGTTGGTGCGTTGCCCATGAAGTTTGACCATCGTATGTGGGAGGCTTGATCTTGTTGAGCCCGTTTCCGGTGAAGACTGTAGAGCTGACTCCTCTGCTGTCAATTTTTCGCTCTAAGTCGCGTAGCTTTATCTCGACATCATTCTGAATTTTATTAATGTCCTCCCGAACATCATTAATGTCCTCCCGAACATCATTCTGAATTTTGTTAATGTTCTCCCGAGCATCATTTAATTTTACCTGAACGTCATACTCTATCTTTCTGAGACTCCCCGCTAGAACGTCCAATATTTCTACTATATGAGTTTTCTCTTCTTTACACTGGTGTCCTATATAATTTTGTAGCTAAGTCTCCATTCATGTACCATCCGGATAGTATAACATTCTTTGGTTGTTTGACGGTTACAAACTCCAAGAAACTTTCGGGAGTACGCCAAAAGTTAGCGCCAGAGCTGCGCTTTTTAGATGTTTTCCGTCAACTTGAACTCATGTTGTAAAACCGCAGAAGGGCTGCGGTTCTGTAAAGGGAGTTTCGAAATCCTCACAGCCAAATTTTGTAAAATAAAATAAAATGAGAAAGTCAACCTTCATTCTCTCAATGCCTGAGTGTTATGGAAACGATACAGGATGATTTATAACGAACAAACTTAACAAGCGATTGCGATTCATCCTGTATAAGAACTTTTTTCGACAACACATAATGGAAATTGTTTAACAATGTTAGTTAGTTTCAAATATAAGCTACGTAATGGTCTCTTGAAGATCAACATCCTTAAATTGATTAGCATATTCAATTCGAAGACGTAGTGAAGTTCAAAGTGGAAGTGTCCATGAATTAATTAAAGCCTGAGTTCCGGCGAAAAGCTAATCACCTTCAGAACTGGCTACAATTTAACAAGCCCCTCACGAAACCTACTTTACTCTTTCCTTATTCAAAACAAACGAACGATTAGTGTTCTTTTCAGTCGTTCGGCGACGTCACGAAACAGAACCCTTTGAACGGCATCATCGTATGTCATTTAAGCTGACACGCAATCTTGGATCAAGCGACACAAAACGAACCGACCGACTAGATGGGGGAGCGATTGTAAATGGAATCTCTGCCTTCCTTAATTCGGCAGCAACAAATTTCTGCATGACGGGGGCCGTATTTTAATTACGATTCTCAGCTAATAAATGGCAGTCTTTTAACCAGCCATGATGGAAACAAATTAACATCGAGATTGAGAATATTTCGGATCATTCAATTAAAAGTTTGCCGGGGGGCGAGCGCCGGCACGGAAGTTTAGTTCTTGAATGTTAAACGGATAGAGCCAGGAAATTTACTCGATAAATTTACTACTTCGGACGTCTCCGGAAACGACTTTGATCATCGTTGGACACGCGGATTACGCTACACAAAACAGAGAGGATAAATAATAAAGATCATTTTGGAAAATAGTTAATGCACGACTAGCTTCCAAAATGATTACAGACTAATAGAGATATAATCTAGAAGAAATTTATAATAACTACAATGCTGCGTTAAGTCTAAGAATAGCTGGAAAATCAGGATTTTCTTGACCGCAAAATTTAGTAATCAAACTGTCTTTTCGGCAGTTCCTCCATAATTTATTCCTTTTTGACATGCATAAATTGATTCAACATTCTAAGAACCTACAAAACTTACTGTCACGACATAGTTAAGTCCATTCCACGTCATTCTGGCCACGGAGTCTTTTCTGCGCAAGCTGGTACCGGCACGGTCGCTACCATCGGCGACGTCGCGTTCTCCTGGCAGAACGTCGGGCCGATCTCCGATAACCTGTCCTGAGTACGGAACTCCTGAGCTGGGAGCGGCATCCGAAATAGCCCTTCTATGACGTATCTGTTGCGAGTCCATCTGAGACTGAGGTCGGTAGCTTAGGGTTGCGTACTCTTCTTTTAATGGTCCCATTGTCCTAAGAAATTAAGAAATATTTAGAAGAAATAATGTAATTGTAAGATAAAGTAGTCTTATAGAGTGATCAAATAAGAACTATAGGAAAACAAATTTTAAACAAGAACGGCGTGCTTTTCTGCAACTTTTACATGTTTTTTCGTCCATTTTTTGATAACTTGATCCTATAGGGACGACGTTAGGTCAACAATACTATTCCAACATTTTGGTTTCTGCACAAGTGTGAGGAACCATTTTTCCGGACGCATTTTTGACACTTGCGGAAAGGGTCTTTTTCGTACTTAATACATTACATGTCAAGTGATCAAGTGACCATTAAACATCTATTTGTACATAAAAATGGAAATTATGGTTGTGTTTTTTAACATTTCACCCTATAAGCCGGGTTCACACGGGGCGTGAAACATTAACCGTAAAGCACGGGTCACACACTAGGCTGCTAGCCAACCGCGAATTTAGAAGCAACCACTATCAGCGGTCCATCAGCATGGTGTGACCATAAAATTCGCCGGTGGCATCATCAGCCAGCTAGAATATGTCAGCGTCTGACAATATGTCGAACTTGTCCAACTTTCCACTGTCAGTCGCTGAACGGCAGCAGCTGGCAAGCAGCCTAGTGTGACCCGTGCTTTAAGCAGGAGCTTTTGTCGGCGGCTGACAAATACTAGCTGGCTGATGATGCCAGCGGCGAATTTTATGGTCACACACACCATGCTGATAAAAGGTTTAAGCCAAAACTGGACATACTGGTTCAGGTAAGATTTGTCCGTTTTAAGAACGGATATTAGGTCTTCTTCTTGAAGTGCCTTCTCCATTCAATGATACTCGGCAATAATTCTGGCAAATTCATCTCTGTCTGGGGCTCTTCTTAGCAGGGAGTATTGAATCTAGCCTGTTCAATGTCTTGTTTTTCAGCCAGAAGCACGGTCTACGTCAAAGACACGTTTTTCTTCAATTTTGCCCTCCATATTAGTTGCAGGAACTGTACTGGTCCTTTCATCATTTGTCTTTCACTTTTTTATCGTCTCGAGACTTGTTTGATCATTTTTCAATCTATGTGAACCCTCTTGATTAGTGATATTAAATGAACAGCATTTTGAGAAATACCCACATCTACTCCAAATGCTTGTTGATACTGTTTATTTTTAGCGACGATGCAGTAACCCCATACAGTAACGGTGGAATACACATACATCAAACCAAGTTCAATCCTGAAATTGATTCTAGATTGCTTTAGTATTAGGTCTGAGCATGTATTTTCTTTGTTATTTCACGTTTTTCTGTCTATCCTAGATTAATAACATCACATATTTGAATACTGTTATATGGAGATCTGACTGTAAAAAGTATATTACTACTGCAGAGATTCTACATCGTAGTCCGGTACATATTTTCAGTAAGTTCCCACCAAGAGAAAATTGCTGTAAAATGTTCTTGTTTTTGTAAAGAAGATCATCAATGTAACCTTCACATAAATTTGTAAACTGCTTGAATCTTTTGTACACTTAAATTAACTAGTAAATATTTAACATTGTTTAATATACGCATGATACAGACCCCATCAGCACTCTGGTGCTTGTTTGACTGTATAGTCAGTGTTCCACGTGCTTTAGAAGCTATTATTATCTCATGCTACAACTTTCAACCTGAGTAAAACCCTAATTCAATATTATAACTACATAGAGAGGAAGTGGAAACTGGAAATAATGCATTTTCACCGTTATTTGATTTAATGTTACTAACTAGCTAAATACTCGTACTTATACAAAACACTTTTCCAAATTTATTTAACGACCAATTACTTAGGTCCCTCGCCCCAAATTTAAATATAATGACCATTACCCTCAGATTTCGTGCTGTCAGTAGTAAAAAACCACGTTCGCTAATTTAGAACGATATTATTAAGACGCCATAAATCCAGTTTAATGCGCGCAAGCTGTTACAACTACCTCCCGAACACCCAGGCGGGAGATTTAATTTTCGAGTTCCGCTTGGGAATATTTTTTAATTCGTTTTTATTGGCGGTTTTCATAAATCGAAGCTAAATCGACTTCTTGTTTGGCAATTACGCGAGTGCACGCGAACCATTAATTTGCAATTTTGAAGTACAACGCGCCGAATGTTGCCCTGAATAACCAGATAGGGCGATTCAAGCCGGTTTAACAGGGCGTTGCTAAATTATGTAAAAATACGGCAATGTATACAGTAATATCCTCCTAGGAGATCGAGAGAACTGAATAACTTTTCTGGGTCGGCGCAAACTTTCCATATCAATTCTAATGTAAATCGTCGACGGTATTTCTAGAACGGCGTCGGCTTTCCCAGTTATAAATTCGCAAAACTGTCAACCAACGGTTTATATAAACATTTCGTATGCAACTGCCTTTTAATATTTAGTGTAAAACTGCGCCGACTTTACAACCCTTTGTTATTTGAATAAAAACTGCAACTCACCTAGAAGCCATGCGCTTTCTTCGATCCAACCACCTGACCTGTTCTTCGTTTTCATTTTCCTCATCAACTCCGAAAAAGTTAGCCGTCTCCTTTCTAATGTATTTTTTGAGCATCTCTCTTCTGCTAACCGATCGATGTAATGGAGGCCTACGTAAAAACAATTAAATTTAATTCCAACAACTAGCAATACAATCAAAACTAACCTATTAGGTACTCGTTCGCTCTGACTATACTTGACCCTTTTACCAGCACCCGCATTTCTCTCGGCCGCTTCTATTCTCACACCTTCTCCAATATTAGCCACGCCCCTTGCGACAGGTTCAGCAGGCGTGGCAGGCAAAGACGCCGCCCTCTGCACACCTTTACTACCGGAAGGCGTGGCCAGTTGAGGCGTGACCGCTTGTAAATTGGGCGTGACCGTGGGCGCTTGTCCAATAGCGTGCAGATTTTGAGCGCTTTGTCGCAACCGTGGAGGGGTGGTTTCGCTTCGCTCCTCGGCGGTGCTGGTGGTGGAACTCAAACCGGATTGTTCGGTTCCTGAGCTTGATAACACTGTGGTGGGGGTTAGGGAACGTTGATTGGTTGGTGTCAGGCTGCGATTGGTTTGGAGGGTTTGGACATGGCGAGGTGTCAGTTGGATGGCTGGAGATGGGTCGTGCTGTTGTGTTGGCGTTGTTGATCGCCTGAAAATAAGTTTCTTCTATTACACCAAATTTTCATTACTATAATTTCGTTTCTAGGAATGACATTTAATAAAATCCAGTCAGTTAAATTTGAGCTGGGGAAAATCTGTTGTTTTTGTAGATGTAAACATTGTAAACAATGCAGTGCTGCATTTCAATGGAGTAGGTAATTCACTTCTAGAGTAAATTAAACTAAATAAATTAACTATTAATTTTCAACACTAAAAAAATCTCTGGGAACTGGAATAACCAGTTATTCGTATTTTTTTCTTAGTTTCCTGAAAAACTACTATTTTACTCTTCAAAAATAAGGGGTGGTCAAAATACAATCAATCACCCTACCTATACGAAGCTATTATATAAATCTGTCACTTCTGTTAACTAAAACAACTATAAAAATCTATAGTAGTGAGTGACATTATTAAACTTGTAAATCGAGAAACATTATTTTGCTTTCATTTCTACCTTGCGGTGTCGGAGAAAAGTAAAAGTATTAGATTCCTCAGTTTCATCTGGAACGAAGAATTTTTAATAAAAGCCAAAAGGCAAAGCGTCTTCCAAAAAGATAGGAATTTTTATTCGCTTCCCACTGTTTCTTTTCATTCTCGCCACTTTCTGTTAATGGAAACTGGGTTCGTTGTACTTAAAGAAAATTGCTTCGCGTTTTCCGAGTGCTGCATCAAAGACTTGATTGATATTCGGCGACGGCCGCTAATATCCGGACGTACAGATGATATCCATCAAAACGGTAAGTAAAAGGGAAATTAGCCCACACACGTTGCTTTTCAGCTCCGAACACGATAAGAAGAATGAAAAGAGGGGAAACTCGTCAGTTAAAAAGCGCTGACGACGTATATTAGAAAAGAAAGCCCTAACGAACGCACCACCGGCTGAATATCAAATTTTCTCTTGTTCTTCGACAATTCGTTAATTAAAAGAGATCGTCCCGAGGTTTTAAATTGGAATCGTTCCACGGGGAAAAATCGCGTTATTGCCTACGTTGCCACATTTTTCCTCTGCGGTTATTGAAAATGGCGCCGCCGCTAATGGACCCCAAACATTTGAGGGTGGAAAATCGAAATGAAAAATTTTTAAGTAACGATTCCAGGGAATGATTAAGGTGGATTCTTAAAAGCGTTTGATATTGTAATCGATTATGGTAATCCGTGTCGATATCCAATATTCGCTGATGAGATTTCGTCGAATCCGAAGCACAAGCCTAGTGTGAATGCCAATTTCATGCAATCTTGCCTTATCGACGAACTCTACCATTTAATTTCGAAAGGCCATCGATGGCATATAAGGTAATTTTTCGTATGCCAAGTCTAGAGTAGTGAAATACATGAAATGGTATACATGTCCGGGCTTTATGCAGCAGAAGATGTTTTTCCCATCAGCCAAAAGCCAATAAAAAACAAACCGTATCAAAATCCGTTATTTTTTCGAAATTGTGAGGTTTTAAAAAAGACCCTGTCCCAGTTGAACTGGCGTGCAGTTTAGAAGAGGAATCAGCAAAAAACATAAGTAATGTAAAATTACGCAGCTAGATGAATATCTTTATTTCTGGGAATGTTGCATGTCAAACTTTAACAAAAATCATGTACAGAGCAAGTGTAAAACATGTTCCCTCCAAGCTGATTACGATCATTCCGAGTGTAGCACGCCACAAATCTTTGTTGCTGTTATATTTTAATTGACTGACTTTTTTGTCTACATTCAACATTCACTAGAATAAAATATCCACAACTTGAAAAAAACAAACATGGGTATGGAATACGTACTCACATTTCTTGATAAATTCTAGGTCATGAAACAGAACAGAACTTAATATCTCAAAAATACTAAGCAACATATAACAACCGACAGAACACAAAACAGCGTCAATGTTATTTGCATAATTAGAACAATAGCAAGTAATAATACATTTGATGTAATTAATCTTTTCACTTATTTATCTTCTAATACATGCACTCAACACTTTAATAAAAAATATACGAGTCATTTGAGATATTCTTTTAGTTTTCAACAGCTTTTCAGGAATGGAATCGTATTTTAGTTTTACTGTTTTACATCCCTAAGAACACCCTTAAGTTGGAATTTTGAAATCCCTTTGGGAACGTCAACATTCTAATCTCATCCTTTGTCTTCTCGTAATCTTACATAATTCCGGCATTACGAACACCATCTGGAAAAAGAGATGAAATTTTAGCTGCCTCGTCCTATCTAAGTAGCCAGATATCCTGGAGTAGTTTGTCGCTTAAATTCAAAGTTTTTTGTGCATCTTAGCAGCTTAATACTTCTGTGATTCGAAAAGGAAATAACCAAACGTATGAAATAACTCACTGAAGCATTTTAACGTAGAAAAATTGATTTTCAATGTGAAATTATCACAGAATGGTATGCATTTTCCAACATTTCCAGAACCAGCCAACATAAAAACCATTACAAATACCCTTTTTCTTAAAGAGATGTTAATTAAAAAAAACACATTTATCTAAAATTGAGGAGGTGTTTTTTTAATTTGCATGTAAAGTTTCGTTTATCTTCAATCTGGAATTTAAAAAAAAACACTAAAAACACTTTTAAACTTTTTTTTTAAATTCGAAAATTATCATGGGTAAATTGTTACTGTTACTGTTACGAAAGTGATCGTTACTTTTTAATTGACCGAGCTAACCTCAGTTTGAAATGTCAAATGACAAGCCACAATCAAACTATTTGACATTGGTGATCGCAAATTACGAGGATAAACTAATTTCCCAGAAATGTCGTATTTATACGAGACTTTTAAGGGAAACATAAACGTGGACTGGATTGACATGTTAGATCCGATTGAAATGGTTCCATTTAAATGAGATTAAAATAAAAGCTGATTTAAGATTTAAAGAGAAGTATGACAGGAGAAGCAGTTTAGTTTTGAACTAGAAAAAGTTGTCTGTTGTCAAAACACAACCCAGTGTCAAAATTGTAATTTGTCCACATTGTGAGGCTAGTTGAAGAAGAAAAAGGCATAAGCATGTTCCTTTTTAATTAAAATTTCTACAGGAAGTTAAAATACATCTTTCTAATTCAAGAGAAATTTGCCTATATTGAAGAGGAATGAAACGTAGCGAATACAGTCCAAAGCGGATTTTAAGGAAGCATTCCCAGCGACAAAACAATTAGGACATTGCAGCAAATCCCGACAAGACACAGCCGGTTGCCGCTCATAAAATAAACCGCAGCAAATCGCTTCACTTCCGCTTCTTTGACGGATGACGCTCGACTTCCGGCTTCCGGTCGGCCAGATCCGTTTCCTTAACTGATTTGAACACTCGATTGAGTCTGAGCCTAATTTTCTACCCTCACGTCAATTCGCGTTACTGGATCACGCCGATGGAGTTTTGATGTAGCGTTCCCTCTGTTATTGCTTCACACCGTTTAGCTTCGGTAAGGAAAAAGTCGGGCACGGACCTTCGCTAAAAGCCCTACGTCGATGATGAAAGGACTTAATCATGTATGTGCACGGGCCAGAACAAGAAAAAGGGACAAAACCGCCATCGCTAATGATGCAAACGGGTCACCGGACCGGAAGTGAAATAATGCCGCCGATTCCCTTTATCGATAATGCTTCACTTTTTCGACAAACAAAACGGCAAGATTGAGTATTCCCCGGCCGAGCTTTTCCATTTCCGTTGAAACTGCTTGGACCGAAAGCTGCTAAAGGCACAAAGACGAAACGAAATTAAATTCCACTCCCGAAAATGGACCAAACACTAGTGCAACTGTATAGGGAGAGGAAAACGTCTCCGAGTTGAAAATTAAATTTTTAGAATGTCTATATATTTATTGGGGACACATGACACCGTTCTGTCCGCTGCCTTGTATATGACTTTCCTAGTTTATTGCTACTAAACCCTTTGCCCTGATGGAAATTTATTAGGGTGGATTGGACGTGACCGTGCAGTAGTTGAAGAAAATAGATCCCCTCATCGTTATAAATTAGTGATGATAACCAATATCATTAAATTTTAAGTATGAAAAAATAATAGTAGATTCTTGAAGAACACTATACTTCCTCTACGACGCGATGGTCGTAAGTGGATAAGTAGAGAAAGTAATACGTTACTCCCGAGAAAATAAACGTTATAATGAGTTACTTGAATGGAAACAAACATTTGCTTATACTTGCAGACTTTGAAGTGAGTGCTTCAATTAGTAGAAGTACTCGAATACTGCATGTGGAGAATAAGAGTAGTCACAGTAAAACTCTCGTATACTTTGTGCTGTTTAATTTAGTGTCCTTTTGGTGAAAGGTAGTGCTAGGTTAACACCTACTAATGTATTAATGAGGAGTGGGTTCTCTCTCCTACACTTTTTAATCTGTATTCGGAGAAAATCATAATCAAGAGGCTATATCTGAAGAAACAGCGGGAATAAGGGTGATGCCATTTTGCCGACGATACTCCGGTTATAGCCTAGGATAGGGAGGACCGAGGCGAGGACCTACAAAGAATGATGAATAAAATGGTCAACCACAGTAAGACATGATCATTAGCAAAGCACATGCATTAGATTAGAGCCCATTACAGCTCGTCCAGAAGCTCCCGTTCTTTCAAAAACCGGATTTCTGGGCAATATATCCAGTCGTTCTGGGCGAAGTTCTGGATTTGTGAACATTCCAACCCTTGCTTAGCAAGTTCGGTCTTGGTGTTGCATGTCAAGACGGAATGCTCTAAATCCTGGTTTTTTCCTTCTTCTTCAGACTTGTTCCATCCGTTTTTGTCTCTCTTCCACTTCTGTCGGTCTAGTGCTATCCCGAAACAGCTTCGACCTACTTCTTCCTTAATATCATCTATCCAGCGACTTTGTGGCCTACTTCTATTTCTCGTTGTTTCTGTGGGTCGCCAAAGTACAACCATGAACGTACATTTTTCACTGTTCTCGCGTGCAACGTGCCCTACTCAGCTCCACTTCAACCCGGCCACTCGTGATATTACGTCTGTAACTCTGGTCCTTCTTTTAATTTCCAACCACCCTCTAGCGATCAGCACTCTCTGTCTAGTCAGTGTTGTTGTTGCCAATCCGGACGTTGTCACCAGCAGAATGCATGCATCATAGACCTCTTTCAGGTTCATTGGGATGTCAGTATGTGTTTGTTTACATTTGTCTCACTCGTCTAGTTACCTCCGCTGTTTGATTTTCTATCCTAGATTGATTGTATGACCTAGATAAACGTATTCTTTGACATTCTCAAGTATCTGATTACCTATCTGATGTTGATATGAGCATTGTCGGGGTTCATTGTTTTGGTCTTGCTTATGTTCATCATCGCATCAGTTGCTGGAAATGATGACGATGTCATCTGCAAAGCGTAAATTATTTAGAAATGATCCATCAATCTTTAGACCCTTTTGTTCCCACTGAAGTTTTTTGAAGACGTCTTCCAGAGCCAAAGTGAATAGCTTTGGAAATATTGTATCCCATGTACTCTTCGATTTAATTTGAATCCAGGTTAGGTTACACTATTTTTTGTTTCTCCAAAATTGTCTAATGCTCTTTGCTAAACAGCTCCAGGCGACTGTGAAGAACTTTATTGACTTCCGCTTGGAGCATTCAGTTGAGTTGAATTCAGTGTCATATTTGTGGTCTGCCAGAGTCTTAAAGTCACGTGTGTAGCAGCCTTCCCCGTTAAGAATCCACAAACATGGTCAAAGTTAGCTTTGTGTTCTGTGACCGATCAAATCTAAACCAAACGATTTTTGATTACCCTTTTCGACCAAGTTATACAACAGTTTGAAAGGTCTTTTAACAAAGCCACACCGATTACCGGGATAGCTAATTTCAATTGTTCTACGTCTGCGTGCACCTCGATAAATCTTTGCGGGTCGTTCTGCGAGGGCGAGTGCACTACGGATTTTACCTCGATGCTCAGATTTATTACACGCTGTTCATTTGTTTCGGAACAAGGGAGTTTTCGATGGAACGCGCATTCTAATTACACGAGCGATTTATGAAGCACGCATTGTTGTTTATGGGAATTCATGCATTCTAATGCGGTTTCCGAGATATTTACCGCTCCAGGTTCGGTAAAGCTCGACGACAAAATCGAGTACGGTTTCCGATATTTTAGGCAAATCTTTTGGTGACACGAGAGCTCTCCTTATTCGCGTCCTTTTTATAAAATTAGAGGGAACTAATAAATCAACTCGGTTCTGAACGGTCGCGAAAAAAGCCACATGACAAGCAATAGTGATATTAAAAATCCATCCATAAAAGGAGATTAATCCAAATTACTGTCGAGTAAAATGTCAGTTCTTTTACTGTCTAGTTCGGAGTAGATAAAGTTAAACGAGTTAAAAGTTTCTTATCGAGTCTGGGCGATTCTTTGCATAAAAGCTCTATTGCGGTCATCAATTTTCATGACGCAACATTAATTAGTTGGAAGCTACTTTCGAGTATTTTCAATTTTTGTTCAATCCACCAGAGAAAAGATCGTTCAAATACAGCGTATGATAAAATTTGTTACAAATTACATTTGAACTCAAATACCTTTAAAAGTATACAACATTCGGTATACACGGTTCCGGTTGACCCTTTCTCTAAATTATACCACTAGTGGTGATTGTTTCTTTTTTAATATTTGAATTTTGTTTATACTTATTTGTCCAGTACGTGAAAAATGGAAAACCATATACATCCCGTTTATGATGGCCTAGGTTAGTACCTATAGTACTACTTTTATTATTATATACTTATATTATTTAAATGCTTTTATTCTTATTGTCCAAAACAACGCGTTTAAGAAAAAATTATTGACCGATCTTTAAGGGCAAAATTTGTTGAATACAAATTACTTCACCGATCTGGTTTACCATAAAAATGAAGAATAATGCCAGGAGGAAATACGTCATATCAACATTTTAGGTTCATTTACTGTTTTTGTCAAAAGTCCTGAGTATACTACTAAATATCATGTGACGTTTTTGTTTTCATACAGGGTGTGTCAAATAAAGGTGAGTCGACAACATGTTTTTTTTTTAATTAAACTTAATGTATATTTTTGCATTGTTGCATTCTACGTTCAAATTGTTTTGAAGATTTTGGTATTTCAATAAGAAAATAAACGAACTAAAACTTTTCTGACAAAGGGATTCTTACCAAATGAGTTCCAATCTTAGAACGTTTTTATGAACAAGTAGCCTTTTCTAAAAAAATAGCATTTTCAGCTTTTTGTCACTTTTCTTTATTATCTCATGTTCAAATTATGACAAATGATATGTTTTTGAGATGAGAAAAATGTGTTTAAATTATTTAAACAATTTAAACAGTTTTGACATTAGATATCACGTGGTTTTTGGAGGATAATTTATCTAGGCAGTCACGTAATCACAGTCAAAATAACTGTCATAAATCTCAGAAACACCTTTTCTCTCGAATACTACAAGAAAGCTTTTCTAAACTCGAAAGCACATTTTTGGAATCCTCATTAAATTTTCGGGGGTAATATCCCAGTGCATTTAATTTTTCCGGAAAAATTCGGAAAAACGAGTTTCTAAGTAATTTGTTTTAACAAATAACATGAGCGAGAGTGAAATTTTTTTTTTTTAAAAATCATTTTTTTTTAAAATCATCTGAGTCGAAGACGAGGATTTAAAACCATTCTCGCTCATGCTATTTGTTAAAACAAACTACTTAGAAACGAGTATTCCAATTTTTCCACAGGAAAAATTATATGCACGAGGGATATTTGGTAAGATTATTTCCTGAGTTAAATAAACATTTTATTTTAATTAAAACAATAAGAACAGTAATTAATAAGAACAATAACTTTCAAGCTAGAAAGGGAAACACTATTCTTTATGTTGCTGTGAGGAGTGTGAAATTTTTTCGATTTTTTTTCCGGAAAAACTGCTGACAGCTAAGTTGACAGTTGTCAAGTGATTTTTCCACTTAAAATTTACATTTGTTATACTAATTCTTGATAGCGATTGGTCAAAATTGATAGGAAGGAAATAATCCATCCAATAACCTGAAAAACACTACAAAATTTGGTACGTTCAGAGAGAAAAGCAGTGTCAAAGTTTGAACTGTCAGAAACACAGTTTGAAAGAACAGTCCGGGACCAAATTGTCTGTAAACCCCACTTGTAGTGAGAAAGTGACTGTGTTAAGCACATTTTTTAAATCTCCATTAAATTTCATATCCAATAACCTGTAAAAATACTACAAATTTGGCACAGTCAGGGAGAAAAACGTCAAAATTTGTCAAAATTTCAACTGCCAAAAACACAGTATATGTAATTTACCAATAAGTTATTATACTAAAGTTATATAGAATGTTAATTTACCGGTCATATTTTCCTGGTAAAGTAAAATATTATTATTATATCACTAATTCAATTAGTACAAATAGTTTTAAATCATATGACAACTTTTTTCCTTCATAACGAAATTAAGTAAAAGCATTTCGTGTGCGCAATGTTGGGACTTCGTAATGGGAAAAACCAGAAAATTCTCCGGAAAGAAATAACGTAATAACATTGGCAGCTGACGTAACAACATTGAAGTAAATTTTCTCTACATCTGGTATTTCTTGAATATAATAAAATCAAAAATTCAAACACCCGGTATACTAAAACAACGTACAAATGTGTTCCATCCAGATCTAATTCACCGCAGACGATGTTACATCGCGCATATCCCCAATGAAATTTTAAACTACACCGCAACCATTATTGATTCAGGGCCATTGCGCCCCCACTAATTCTAAACCCCCGAAAGGTATTTAACGAACGGCTAAATTGTATGGAAATCAATTTAAGTGGATCCCTAATTAGCAGATGCCATTTATAATCCGGTATTGGTGAAGCAGCCCCGGAACGAGATTATTTAAATCAGTAAAGTTTTAACGGCACAAAGTCGAACGTAATTCTACACTTACGTGAAAGTCAAAAAGGGATTTGCTAAACTAATGTGATTTCACGTTGTTATTATATGAAGCCCTACATGAAAAAGAACAAATTTCCTTTGAAAGCAACAAAATCGTAATACCCTTTGAAAAGGCATCTTTGCTAGTTCAATAACTTGGCGGTATATAAATTGTGCCTTTTCCTTGGACATATTTCTTCGAATTCTTTTATGGAGTTATTATGAAAGAGACTTTTTGCCGATGTCTGAACCCGAACACAAAGCGATATTCTGACTTTCAGTCAGTTAAATAAATAATGACGGAATGTAGAAAAGTGACCTAGTTTCGGGAGTGGAAAAGTTTACACATTCATGCAAAAATCCGGAAAGATTGATGCGACTTTAATGCTGTCCAAACCGACAGCAGGAAAAAAAAACATGGAATATCACGGAAAATACATCACCTAGTTTTGCAGTCATCTAGTGTCCAGCTTAAAATGATATACGTGAAGATATTGGTGTATGGTCTATTCCATCTGAAACATGCGAGTAGCTTATTCAGAAAGGTGGTTTCTTTCAAGAAGGTTCTCCAGTGCTTTTACATATTTTTTTCGAAAATTTTCAGGTTTCCATATGATGAATTTTGACAGATTTTAGTGTTTTCAGAGGGTATTGCGCTTCAAATGGCCAGGACTTTTAATTTCATTGCATTTCAAACATTTCGCTCCATTTCCATGCCATTGACACGTCAATCATTTTTAAAAAATTTCATAAGTTTGTACTAGTTTCTGCCCAAAATTCTTTTTAGAAGATTTTACATGTTCCAAGTGACCCAGGTCACCTTAACTTCGTCTTTATTACAGACTTTTGGTTCTACATCCAAGATATTGTAAAACCATACTTTTTTCATGTGATGTGAGTGATTTCCAAGCTAATTTTCACAAATTTTGTTCAAATCAAGGTTAAACCTTGTGAAGAAGTTTTATAAGTTTTTCAGGTCTTGTTATTATGTTATATGTTTCTAGAAGACTTTGAGACGTTTGGAAATTGTGTACTTGCCGCCGGAAAAAAATAGTAAATATTGTACCGGGTGACCCAATAAGACTGTTCCTCCACCATATCTCATATAATCTCATTTTCTCAATATTTCAGGTTAGGATCGAGAATTTGAAAAACGGTTTTGACTGGCCTATTTGGATGTTATTTGGCTACTTTTTCATAAAGAAAAAGTTATATCATTTTATTATTTTTTTTTTTTAATTTGAGTCATTGTGTCAAAAGTAGCCTCCTGGCGCAGAAATATTCAACTAAATTAACTATATTTTGGTTGATTCTTATTGCCCAAGAAATGCTCTTTTCAACAATACTGAATTTGTTAAAATTGGTCAAACCGTTAAGAAGTTAAAGCAGGTTATTGCAAAAACAAATGAACACCTCACGCCATCTTTGTTTTTGAAATAACAGAAAATTGTTTTTTACGAAAATGATAGATAAATTGGTTCGCTTTAAAAATGAGGAAAAAAAACCTCTAGTTTATTGTGCAAAATTTATAGAAAATGCAATTTAAAAATTTAAGATGGCAGTTACGGCCTCTGGTGGTCATTTTTAGAACTTGAAAATATTTTCCAGAGATTCTTCATCCCGATTTACCTAAAAAAAATTTTTACCTCAAAATCATACGACGAACGGTTCCCGAGATATGGTCGAGGAACAGTCTTATTGGGTCACCCGGTACAACCAGGGTGGATATAAGCATCATACCCCACGAAGGCGATATTGACAACCTGTCCGAGTTTTACTATTGATTTTTTAATCTAACAATTTTAAAGTAAAAAGAGTATACTATTCTCTTTCTAATTTTTATACGTCATACGTCAATCATGAATTCTACAACAAAAAATATTATTAACGCAAATTTGGCATTTAAATGTGTGAAACTAAACAACACTTTGTATATAATATTAAAAAACGGCTTAAATGCTATCAACAATTCAAGGTTGATTCTTCATTATTTGATTTTTACTTCACAATGTTTTTTACGAAACGGTTTGATTTCTATATAAAACGGAAAACAAAAAAAGATAACAAATAAATCCGTAAGCTTCTAGGATGTGGATTCTCAAAACGAAGAGTGGGAGTTGTTAATAAAATTAATGTAAACAGAATTTGATAAAGGGTTGTCATTGTGACATAGTTCTGTCACATTTTATCAACACATTTCTAGAGAATCCTATAAAAGGATATAAAATGCAGGACTCTGTATACAGGGAGTAAGGAAATGGTGCAACCAACACTAACAGCAAAAATGAATGTGAAAATTCCTGTAACACTTTTTCGAAAAATCAATAATATCGAATCTACATGGTGTCAAACAAATTTTGGATGTAAACTACCTACCTCGTTAAGTGTTATTCGCCATTTCCTGACACCCTGTATAAAATATGTGTAGAATTCTAGGAATAGTACAATATTACTACATGAAAATTTCAATTTTTTCCGTCCTGTATATTTCAGCTCCTTATCTCTAGCTGTTTTTGAAATATCGGCAATAAACCACATAAGATAAATTTACTTTTGCATCAGTCAGCTTTTCCTCCTCAACTTTAATGAATATTCCTAATGGTTTCCCTCGAGGGAGTACCGACACGCAGAAAGTTAATCTATGGGGCCATAAAAATAATAACTTTTTAAAAGTTTTCCCGGATAAATTCTGATGGTTTTTAGTTATTCAGAACACGAGCATTGGGATACGCGTCCCTCGAGAACGGGCATCTGCTTTTAATTACTAAGTAAATACTAGGGAAGTTGCCGGAAAGTTTTCTTTTCTCGTACAAAACCTAAAAAGTCTGGAAAAATATTAAAACATTCTCTATGGCTGCATTAACGAATCAGTTGCAATGATTTTGCAAATTTTATTCTTAGAGAGTAAATTGCGCTGCCGTACTTTTTCAGTTAAAACGGGTCGCCAAATAAATGCCTCACAAAAGTCCAAATAAAATAAAATTCCAGTTGCCGGCGCTCGAAATTTAAATTAGTGCTTGTTTTATTTGCTCCGAAAGAGGGACAAACTTAAAGGATCTCAAACTGCTGACTTCTTAATGTTTCTTGATATTTAAATGCACAGATTTGGGTTAGCAAAACTTGCTAAAAAGTTAAATGCTGTAGCAGACGGAGATATGATACCAACTTTCGCAATTCCAGTTTTAGTTTGCGGCATCGTTTTATTTTCTCGATAAAGTCGCATTTATCTTGTTGAAGTATTTTAAGAGCTTCTGATAAGTTTAAACTATAATTGCGGGAAAAGGATACTATACGACGGTTCGTAAAAGTTTTTCATAAAAACGTTTATTCGTTTTTTCGGTTCAAACTCAAAAGTTGCAAGTGTTATGAAAAAGAAATTGGAAAAAGCGTATTTGCTTGAAATTGTATTGAATAACAGAAAATCAATTACATGTTACGATCCGAAATAAATGGCAGTGACATTATTTGAAACGGTATACAAGATGTTTCATGACGTAAGATCACTATTCAGTACACATTTTCAGAATTTTCTAATTCTCAAAATTTCTCTTTAAAGTAAAGCATTTTCATAATACAGAAAGTAAAATTAATGATGGCCTTTATTACCTCATGTTTAAATTATGACAAATAATATATTTTTGAAATGAGAAAAGTGACGCGATCTGATTATTATGTAAACCATTGGTAATATACATTTACAAATTAACAATTGTCAAAATAACTGTCATAAATCTCAGAAACACGTCTTGTTTCGAAAACTGTAAGAAAACTATGTTAAACTGTAATTCTTGCAAATTCTAGGCAAATTTTGGTAGTTTTGACATTAGTGACCGATATTACGTGGTTTTTAGAGGATAATTTAGCTAGGCAGTTACGTGACCACTGTCATAAATCTCAGAAACACGTTTTGTATCGAATACTGCAAGAAGACTTTTCTAAATCCTGATTTTTGCAACTTTTGAGCACAGTTTGACAGTCAAACCCACTTAAAGTAAGAAAATTACTGTTTTAAGCAGACAGTCAAGACGAAATCGCTTGTAAAACCCATTTACAGTGAGAAAATGACTGTTCTACGCACATTTTTGTAATCCTCATTAAATTTCCAATATCCAATAACATGAAAAAACACTTTTTGCAACTTTTGAGCACAGTTTGACAGTCAAACCCACTTAGAGTAAGAAAATTACTGTTTTAAGCCGACAGTCAAGACGAAATCGCTTGTAAAACCCACTTACAGTGAGAAAATGACTGTTCTACGCACATTTTTGAAATCCTCATTAAATTTCCAATATCCAATAACCTGAAAAAACACTTTTTGCAACTTTTGAGCACAGTTTGACACTTTTGACAGTCAAACCCACTTAAAGTAAGAAAATTACTGTTTTAAGCAGACAGTCAAAACGAAATCGCTTGTAAAACCCACTTAGAGTCAGAAAATGACTGTTCTACGCACATTTTTGGAATCCTCATTAAATTTCCAATATCCAATAACCTGAAAAAACACTTTTTGCAACTTTTGAGCACAGTTTGACACTTTTGACAGTCAAACCCACTTAAAGTAAGAAAATTACTGTTTTAAGCAGACAGTCAAAACGAAATCGCTTGTAAAACCCACTTAGAGGGAGAAAATGACTGTTCTACGCACATTTTTGGAATCCTCATTAAATTTCCAATATCCAATAACCTGAAAAAACACTTTTTGCAACTTTTGAGCACAGTTTGACAGTCAAATCCACTTAGAGTAAGAAAATTACTGTTTTAAGCAGACAGTCAAGACGAAATCGCTTGTAAAACCCATTTACAGTGAGATAATGACTGTTCTACACACATTTTTGGAATCCTCATAAAATTTCCAATATCCAATAACCTGAAAAAACACTTTTTGCAACTTTTGAGCACAGTTTGACACTTTTGACAGTCAAACCCACTTAAAGTAAGAAAATTACTGTTTTAAGCAGACAGTCAAAACGAAATCGCTTGTAAAACCCACTTAGAGTGAGAAAATGACTGTTCTACGCACATTTTTGGAATCCTCATTAAATTTCCAATATCCAATAACCTGAAAAAACACTTTTTGCAACTTTTGAGCACAGTTTGACACTTTTGACAGTCAAACCCACTTAAAGTAAGAAAATTACTGTTTTAAGCAGACAGTCAAAACGAAATCGCTTGTAAAACCCACTTAGAGTGAGAAAATGACTGTTCTACGCACATTTTTGGAATCCTCATTAAATTTCCAATATCCAATAACCTGAAAAAACACTTTTTGCAACTTTTGAGCACAGTTTGACACTTTTGACAGTCAAACCCACTTAAAGTAAGAAAATTACTGTTTTAAGCAGACAGTCAAAACGAAATCGCTTGTAAAACCCACTTAGAGGGAGAAAATGACTGTTCTACGCACATTTTTGGAATCCTCATTAAATTTCCAATATCCAATAACCTGAAAAAACACTTTTTGCAACTTTTGAGCACAGTTTGACAGTCAAACCCACTTAGAGTAAGAAAATTACTGTTTTAAGCAGACAGTCAAGACGAAATCGCTTGTAAAACCCATTTACAGTGAGATAATGACTGTTCTACACACATTTTTGGAATCCTCATTAAATTTCCAATATCCAATAACCTGAAAAAACACTTTTTGCAACTTTTGAGCACAGTTTGACACTTTTGACAGTCAAACCCACTTAAAGTAAGAAAATTACTGTTTTAAGCAGACAGTCAAAACGAAATCGCTTGTAAAACCCACTTAGAGGGAGAAAATGACTGTTCTACGCACATTTTTGGAATCCTCATTAAATTTCCAATATCCAATAACCTGAAAAAACACTTTTTGCAACTTTTGAGCACAGTTTGACAGTCAAACCCACTTAGAGTAAGAAAATTACTGTTTTAAGCAGACAGTCAAGACGAAATCGCTTGTAAAACCCATTTACAGTGAGATAATGACTGTTCTACACACATTTTTGGAATCCTCATTAAATTTCCAATATCCAATAACCTGAAAAAACACTTTTTGCAACTTTTGAGCACAGTTTGACACTTTTGACAGTCAAACCCACTTAAAGTAAGAAAATTACTGTTTTAAGCAGACAGTCAAAACGAAATCGCTTGTAAAACCCACTTAGAGTGAGAAAATGACTGTTCTACGCACATTTTTGGAATCCTCATTAAATTTACAATATCCAATAACCTAAAAAAACACTTTTTGCAACTTTTGAGCACAGTTTGACAGTGAAACCCACTTAGAAAGAAAATGACTGTTTTAAGCAGACCGTCATGACGAAATCGCTTGTAAAACCCACTTACAGTGAGAAAATGACTGTTCTACGCACATTTTTGGAATCCTCATTAAATTTCCAATATCCAATAACCAAAAAAACACTACACAATTTGGTTCAGTCAGGAAGAAAAGCGGTGTCAAACTTGAACTGACAGAAACACAGTATTTGTAGTTTACCAGTAATTTACTGGAAACTAAAAGTCTGTCTTTAGTAAATCAACCAAACACAGATCCAGAAATATCGGGACTGTAACTAGAACCTATTAAAGATGATTCATGTTTAGATTTGATGTTGCATTATTAACCGAACAGATATAGGTCCTAATCATCCAAGAACAATGCAGCAATCTTATATTATTGATTGGGCTAAATTAGACCCTTTCATAAAATATAATCCTCGCTTTTAGGGAGATACGTGAGTTACCAGACAAGCTATATGAATACTTAGGAACAATGATATATTGTAAGGGATGTTAATAAATTTTCACGAAACACCCCAAAATGTAAATCGGTTTCAGTCCTGTACAAACAAAAGAAAAATCCTGAATACGCAAAACCCCACCCAGTAATAATAATTGATGCGGCAGAAAGCTGAATATTTCAGTTCCAATGTCTTTCATTTCGACTTTTGTATACGCGAACAGACAAGAACAACAGAAAACTAATATCACGCCGGCTCCTCGTTTCCAAAATGTTGACATGCTCTGGATGAAACTAAAAACTAAAGGAAAACCAACCGTCAGATCTTGTTTGACTTGGAAACTGTACCGCTTTTGCTTCTGAAGTTTGCTGTAAGAAGTTCCTGGAATTATATTTGTGGAAGTTTCTGTTTGAGATATTCGGAGGTGCTCCGTAAGGTCGGACGCTTGTTGTTTTTGAGATAATTACTAGCGGAAGATAAACAGAAACGGCCCAAGTTTTAGTTGAATTGCTCAGTTTTTTTTTTCAGTTTTCGCAACTTTAATTTAATTTTTATGACCGGAGTTAAATTGAAATAGGTTTACAGAGTGTCGGGAAATAATACCGAAATATTTCGGGACGTGATTCTAGGGAATAGGGATTTACATTGTAAAATATTAATTTTGATTTTTTGACGTTTGTTGACAGTTTTCTCGAATTGTTTCCATTGTTGTAGTTTTATAGCTCTCTGGAAAGGATTTTGACAGTTGTCACATTCGTAACAGACGGAACTAAAGTCAGAAACCTTTTTTACCTTCCTAAGATTGAATTTGACAGTTTCTAGGTTTACACCAAATTAAAAGAATTTAAACTGACTCCAAAATTTGATAAGTGCCAAAATTGCGCTCATAAAGTTATAAAATGCATTTAACGAAATTCTAACTGGTATTTTCTACTTTTCAAATATGTTTTGTAGTTTCAGGGAATTGAATTTGACAGTTTTCAGGTTCCGAACAGTGCGTATATTATAATTAAAATTAAAAAAACTCGGTACCCACTAATTACTGTAAATTAAATTTAAAGCTAGTATGTTCCAGGTCTAAACAACTAATTAAAAGACGACTTGACGAAGCGTTCGGATATTGACAATCAAAGGCTAAAACGAGGTAAAACGAACAGAAATTCTACAAAGTACTCTATAATTAGGTAGAGCAAGTGCAAAGGCGTACAAACGTTTGACTGAGAAATTAGACAAGTTAATTAGGTAAACTGAGTTTATAGCACAAGAGCAAAGTGGAATGACCAAGCGAGGTAATTCCTATTTAATCAAAATTTTAAACGGATATAAACAAGTAATCCCAGAGCATCGTGGGTGACTAAAACGAATGATCAGTCGAATGTTTGCAACATGTAGCAATTTACTAAGCGTAAATAAGATCGTCAAGTTAATTAAAACTTATAATGGATTAATCGGTTAAATGTAAAAAGTTAATCGAATAGTACAGCAAAATAATCAATTATTGTAAAAGCGCTTTAGATTAACTAGTGATAAGCTAAAATAAGCAGCAATTTGACAAAAATCTAATTGTAAATTGGAAATTATAGTTTAGATTGAACCTAATCTAGTATGGGCCAAGAAATAAATAATTTTACATATTTTTTTTTCTACAAATGACTCATTACACCTTGGTATAATATATACCAAAAAATCAAAGTAAAATGAAGTGACATAACAATGTGACATATAGTGAAGAAGAAAGATCAACTTGAGATCTACAACTTTTGTATCGATAAAAATTTCTCGAATCAGTATCCAGATAAGAAGGTAAGATGTCGTTCTACGTGGGACACCCTGTACATGTTGTAAAAACTTATAATTTTTGTGTGATTAATCAATATATCTTTAACTCGATTTGGCACCATTGTAGATAGTAATGTTAAGTAAAGCCCCCAAAATCTATGAAAATCTAGTAAAAACTACAAAATATCGAATGATGTATCAGTTTTTTGAACCAAATAGAATATATCTTATCAAATAGAATCTAATCTATTTGAAATAAGTCTCTCAATAATAAACACTCAAATAATAGAGTTACTTTGTTCGCAATTTAATTGAAATAAATTCTATAATATAGGTATACAGTGCGGTCCAAATTGGTGATGCATGTATTGAGATCTCGAAAACGGTAAGAGCTACAGAGTCGGTTAAATGGGAAAAGTTTTAGAGAATTTTATGTGAAACTTAATTCCGGTTTCCAAATTAAATTATCTTTCTCCGTTTTCCGGAAAATTGGAAAAACGTCAGAGGCTGCATTTTAAACAGTCTTGCAAACGATAACTTTGTAAATTCTTATGGCCGCCTTCAAGATGGCTTACAAAGTTATCATCCATATCTCGGAAACCAATGACGATAGATTTTTTCTAATTACGTCATCGTGTTCTACGTAAAATTTGGAAACCGGAAATAAGTTTCACATAAAATTATCTAAAACTTTCCCCATTTAACCGACTCTGTAGCTCTTACGGTTACAGAGATCCCAATACATGTAGAACCAATTTGGGACACACTGTATAAATAAGTTCTTGTAGATTTTTTTTTGCTTTGTGCTACTTTTCTTTCTGTTATTATATCGAAAATTATATTTTAATCATATCTTCTTCACTTTTATTATTATGAAATAAACATTCTAAATCTACTTTAATAAGCGTTATAAAGGCTTGTATTTTGCTTTAAAATGCCGCTAATTATAGCGTCAACAACAAAGGAGTTCTAAAAGGATGGACTATTTAATAGGATTTCAAGAAGATTAGAAGTCAGTAGATTTCGAAATAAAAAGAAAAATTGGTGCTCAATTGTATTGGCAGAAGACGTTAAATTGGATGTTTAACGCTATTTCCAAGAAAATCGTGAATACAATTTACTTAATAATGTATTTTGCAAGATTTTTCGTACCAACACGAGAGCAAAAATTCCAATCCAAATTGCAATTCTAGTTAATTAACTTTTAGAACTTTTCTTTTTTTTCTGTTTTCAGTACTATTATTATTTTCAAATTAAAATAGATTCAGCCTAGCTAATTGTTCTGTCTTGTGTAATGTGTAGTCATTATTCACGGGTGCATAATAAGAATTATTATTATAGGTTGGTATATTCAAAACTAGTGAATAAAAAGCAAACAAATGACGATGATATGGTTATGACATATTTTTACCGTTGTTATACAAAGTGGTTTAAAAGTCTGTAGAAAAGTCTTTGCCAAACTCATTTAAATTACACCAAATTGACTTTACATAAACAGCTATTAGGAAAAATTAAGTTGGATATAACCAATATTTCAATTTTACTAAAGTCTAATTTTATTAAAACAGGGGTTAAAGTTGTGTTTTGAATATTTAGCTTGATTGAGTTTTATAAAGTTTCAGAAAGGTTAAATTAGATTTTCAAAAGTCTCTTCAAAGTACTAACTTCAATTTTCTTAACAAAATTTGATAACTTTGTCGAAATTTTGTTTTATATTGATCGCTTCTAAACTTGGTATTTTCCAATTTTTTGACTTGAATAGCATCTTTTTGACAAAAATTACATTATTAGCTTTGTGTAAGTAATTCAAACTTAAATCAAATTACACTTCCATTAAACAGGTCGGCCCTATTATAAAAAGAACTATGCTCTATGTATACAGAACACAATCAACTCACTTAACAGTTCGTAAAGTGAACCAATTGAAGTTTTCCCCTTTTGATGCGGAAAACAATCCGAGAACTTTAAAGCTGTTTATTTCGTGTTGGCATTTTCTTAACAATCAAGAGAGCAATAACGATTGAGGGTAGGTGACATTTGCCGAGCTTTGCAAAGAGACTTTCAACTTTTCGCCCCCGTCAGCACCTTATTATTAACTTTAAAACTCGGTCCGACCGACTTTTGAAAAGACTCTGGCTTTTCCCCCGGTTCGTCGCCAGTTTCCGCTTAAAAACACTGACTGGTTCGTGTTTACTTGCACTTGGAAATTATTTCCTTTTACAGTTTGTGCGCTTTTTTTTTTCTGATGGAGTAAACGGGTGCACTCTCATCAATTTCTTCGCCCCAATAAGCAATAAATATACGAGATTGCCGTTCGGCGATAAGACGTTCCTGATGAAAAGCTCTCGCCTGTGACGCAGCGTGTCTTTTTCGAGCCTGGTGGAAAGAGGGAGAATCTTAATTGAAAACTCGGACAAAGGCGAGTTTCCCTAGGAAACCAATTGAGCCTTCTTAGGTCTTTTGGAGCTTAATTAAAACAGTATTCTTCCGAAATTTGCTCGAAGAACCATGGTAATGTCAAATTAACTACATGAGAAAGTGCTAATATTGTACAATGGTGGATATGATGTCTTTGATGTTTAATTAAACTTCTTAATTAAAAATCTTCGAGTAATCAAAATTATACCAAAATTTCATAGAAATAAAGCAATATTACTGAAACCGTTCCATGTTTACATTGATAAACGACTGTCAATAAATCGATCAAAACGAATACCTGATGATGAACAGTTTTCCTAAAACATGCATAATGTACAGGGTGCTCGACAGGGTTTCTAAATAAGAGTGATACTCAGCTTTTTTGACAAAACGGTTACTCGTAGAGCTTTGGAAAAACAAAATTGATTCCAAAGCGGTCCTAAAGAATGTCAAGAAATTATTTTCAGTTTCGTGAAATGTCCACCAGTGTGCGTACTATCAACTTGAATCCAAAAAACGACATATTCCCCTAATTTTAAGTACCTGGTGGACAACTAAGAATGAGAAATAGTGGATTTGGAAAAAGCAAAAATTTTAAACCTTTTGTAAACTTTGAAAAGGGGTGATAATATAGATCTGAGAAAAGTAGGATAAACTGATTTCTCCTGACATCTACCGTCTGCCTTCCAAATATTGAAATTTTCAATGTTTAGTGGTAAATATCTCGAAAACGACAAAACTTCAACTCAGAACAAAAATGGTCGAGATTAAGTAATACAAAAAGTAGGTAGTACAGTAGTACAAAAATATTTTAGATGTGATTGCAACAAATTGCAATTCTGCAACATCTAAACCATTTGTTGTAGAATATTGAACTTTCTGCCATTAAAAAAAACAGGTATTTGTTCATTGGAGACTCTATTTAATGACAATTAAAAAACAAAAACAAAAATGACATTTTTAAGAGAAAAACATGGGGGATTGTATAGGAAAACCCTGAACTTTTTCTTAGGCCACTACAAATTGAGTTTTAAAATCATGTAGGTTAGAAACATGCTATTTGCACACATTTGCTGTGGAAATGTTTTAAATTGAAACCAGTAGACTTAGCTCTGTTAATTATTATTCTCGAGACTCTTCTTAAGTTTGCTAAATTCAATTAAAATTCCATTTACTAAATAAATTCCATTTATTAAATTTCAATTATCTTTATTTTCAAGCTAAACAAAATGGATAAAACACTGGACAAAAACAGTCCAATGTCAAAATATTCTTTTTCTCTGTTATGTTATCACCTCAAACTAACTTCTTCGGTCTTTTGCAACATTTAGGTTGTGTAATTTGTTTTTGTCAGTTATATTTTCACTCAATTTTTAATTTTTGATGTCCCTAATTTGGTCGCAAAATTAAAATTTCTTGTGTCCTCTGATTCTTCCCGTATATTTTCACTTTTACCGGAGAGAACCATGGGAGATGAATTATCACCAATTTTTATGCAACCATAAGTCCAGTCATTTTTTCCTTTCAAAGTATTCACAAAAACAGTGGTTGTAAGTCTCTAATCAAACCTAATGTGAAAAACTTTAAATGACAATTTTTGTTTAGTCAAAATCAGTTGTATACAGGGTGTCCCACGACGAAAGACATCGATTGATATTGGAAAAAGTATAAATAGGTGAGTTTTGAAAATTTGGCAGGATACTGATGTCGGCATGCCCAATCTAACTAAAATATTTTCAAGATGGTTGCACTTCCGTTTATACCGGAAGTCGATCACAACTTTCTTATTTTAAATAGAACACTCTATATATTATTACGTATTTGGATTCCTCACAAAATTCTGACCAACTTTTGTATACAATACCCTATGCCTATCTCTAGCCGTTTTCGAAATATTTGATGTTTTTCCAAAAAAGTGACAGTTGCAACGCTCAACATATTTTTGTACTCTGTACAAACCGTATTTCATTTTGCAATGAAACTTTGGGTTATTGAAAATAAAGGATCGTTTTATTAAACTGAGGATGCGTAATGACGCATTTGTATACAGGGTCGTCAAAAAAAAATCATAAACTTGCCACTAAAAAAAATGAAAAATTTCAAGTTTTTTAAATAGAAACCCACATTTTTTATGACGTAATCATTTTGAGCATTAAAAATTACTATACGTTTCAATTTACTTGCCTATACCTAAATCCAACCCATTAAATTTGTTTATTATTTACGGAGAATGTGATAAAGTTGTGAGTAGAACGTGTGAGGTATTTGCCGCTCGTTATCCAGAAAAACCAAAGCCATCACCAAAAGCTGTCAAGCAAATAATTGAAAATTTTAAGAATACGGGATCTGTGAAGATAAAAGCTATTAAAACAAAACCAATCCTTAATAATACAAATGTAGAAATTGCAATTTTGGGCTATATTTAAACACGTTTCCGTAGAATCAGGCATATCCTAAAGCTCAATTCAAAGGATCCTGAAGAAACATAAATTTCACCCTTTTTCATTTAAATTAGTGTAACACTTAAAAGAGGTTGAATTTCCGAAGAGAGTGGTTTTTAGTGAGTTTTTGCTGACTAGTCACTATGGAGAAGAATTGTTTTTTAATAATATTATTTAGAGCGACGAAGCCAAATTCACTAAAAATGGAATGTTCAATAGACATAATTCACACTACTGGTGTGACATAAATCCACACGTAATTAGAGAGAGATTTTCCAGAAATCTGGAGTTTTATGAATAAAAAATGTTTATTTTTAAATAAAACGAAATGGGCTGGATTTAGGTATAGGCAAGTAAATTGAAACGTATAGTAATTTTTAATGCTCAAAATGATTCCGTCATAAAAAATGTGGGTTTCTATTTAAAAAACTTGAAATTTTTCATTTTTTTTAGTGACAGGTTTATGATTTTTTTTTGACGACCCTGTATACAAATGGGTCATTACGCACCCTCAGTTTAATAAAACGATCCTTTATTTACAATAACCCAAAGTTTCATTGCAAAATGAAATATGGTTTTGACAGAGTACAAAAATATGTTGAGCGTTGCAACTGTCACTTTTTTGGGAAAACATCAAATATTTCAAAAACGGCTAGAGATAGGCATAGGGCATTGTACACAAAATTTGGTCAGAATTTTGTGAGGAATCCAAACATGTAATAATATATAGGGTGTTCTATTTAAAATAAGAAAGTTGTGATCGACTTCCGGTATAAACGGAAGTGCAACTATCTTGAAAATATTTTAGTTAGATTCGGCATGCCCACATCAGTATCCCGCCGAATTTTCAAAACTCTTCTATTTATACTTTTTCCAATATCAATCGATGTCTTTCGTCGTGGGACACCCTGTATAGACGAAATAAAAATCAAAGTCATAATTTCGGTTTGTGTAGCCTTGTGGTGTACGTCAGAGACTTATTGAAGAAGTATTGAGGTTGGCGTCATTATATACGTACGTACATTAACTGTCTAATTTAAACTCGTAACTACATTTCCTTTCTGTTTTTGAGATCTCCATTTTTGAACTAATTTATGACACTGTATTTGTATTCAAACTGATATAGATTTTACTCGGATTTTAGTTTTAGGGTAAACATAGCATATGTGTGAAATAATCCATCTTCATTATGTTCATGTTCATGTAGGTAATTAGGCAGAAACAACTAAACGCTAATGTTGGCATATAAAATTACATTCTGGCTTCTGCTTTCTTACTTCATTCTAAATCATCAAACCTTACGAAATTTAAATCACGACATCACTTGACTGTTTACTGAGGTTTAAAACGTGGGTGTGTGGGTAAATTAGTTTCCTTGACTTTCGGAGTGTTGTAGCCATATTATGACAGCTGGCGTAAAGGTCACACCTTTAATTATGGCTAGGATATTGCTCCCTTCCCTTAATTTGGAAAAGGCATTAGCTTTCAATCTTAAACGACAGACAAATTATTAGTTTTCCTTACAAAGTGCTTTATAGAGTTTTCATTTCAATTTCGCCTTATAGGTCTTTAACTTGGGCAATGATTGAAGAAAAACTTTCAATCGAGAGTAAGTATGAGAAATCCATCTGCTAACAAATATTTGCACTAAACTCGAAGGCGTTTTATTGACATCGTACTTCGGCAACGTCCCCGAACGCAAACAACGCAATATGGGTTAGGAAAATAGTCGAAAAGAGAAGACTGGATGCTCTTTCCGAGGGGGTTTTCCCGTTCGCTTCGACACTTTGGCCCTTATTTGCCCCCGGTAGAATGAAAAGTAGGTGACGCTTCTGGATGCCGACGGTCCCACTTCCCGGTTAATTAACTATGAGAGGCCCGGTTAATGGGCCCTATTACACCAGAAGGGATCTGTGTCTGTCAGGCTAAACCCACGAGAAAATAGTAGCTGATTGTTTTCGTTTAATTTTGAAGGAAAATTACAGAAACTCAGTTAATATACTACACCGTTACGGTAAATTTGTTTTGTTGTGTACAGGTAGGCATGATGAAAGTTTATTTTCCCTCTGTGCAGCTTAATAAGGCTGTCGATTCCCTCAGGGACTTTAGGGCTTCGACCGCGAACAAGAAATTGTTTGGTTTTAACTTCCCTAGGGCATGTTTGCTGCCATTCAGGCATTATTGTGCGGCTTTGTCTCGCGAAAGTAAAAATTGGCAACCAAATTGAGTTTTTTACACTGTAATTTAAAAATGTTGTAACATTCTAATACAAGCAAGTATTTACACAAGCAATAAAGAATCTGCTGCTAAAATATTGTTTTCAAACCTTGTTTTGTTCATTATGAACTAATGGTGTGTAAATAGCTATAATAGAATACACTAACGAATAGAAAATGTAGACTCTTATGACCTTGTAACACATCAAACATTCTAGTTTAGTACAGTAAAATCTATTAAACTGCTAATAAGCAGGAGTAGCTAAGAAATCACCAACGATGATTCACTACAATTCCGCAAATAAGCAAACATTTAGTAAAGTGTAATAGTATACCAAGTGATCAAATAAGTCAGAACCTTGGTTGTATCTACAAAAACACTTTAAATCAGTTGGTTAAATGAAATTTCCAGTGAAATTGTCAATTTCGTGGGCTTAAGAACCCATGTTTCCAGAATCTATTTGGTTCTGTTTCGGGAAAAACTAGAAAGATAGACTGACACTAATCTCTTGTAGATGCGGCAACAATGGAATAACCAAAACATTTTACATTTTTGTGTGGTACAGAATTTTATTTCAAATCTGGATCATGTTTAGTTACTTCCATACAGTCAATGTTCTGTTCTATTTAATCACTCAGTAAAATATATAAAGTGTGGTGTGATTTTATGATTTTTCTTTAATTTATTCGGTGAAAATAAGTATAGAATTTCACAGCAAGCAACTCATTAAACCCAGCATTAAATAGCAACTCAAAAATAAGAAAAAAATGTTGAATAATCAAAATAACTACTTTAAACAATGGATTGACTGCCAGATTGACTTTTTACTACTCTTTTTAGTTTTTATACCACTTAATCAAATATACACTTACACCTACTTACTCACTTCCTGCAGTACTTCATATCAAAAAAGATTAGTTATTTTGGCAGTACTGTGATGAGTAATTTTGTATGTATGTGATGTTGTAATTAACACTAAGTATTACCAATGAATATAAATATGTAAAGTAGAGTGAATTTAATAAGATTTTGTTATTGACAAATTTACGAGCAAATATAGTACAAAACAGTACATTAACAGAGTACTTTGGACTAAACATACCATCCTACAGAGAATCCTAGGAATTAAAAATGCCATTATAATTGTACAAAAGTTGATATTGAAGGTCAATTTATTATAGAACATGTATAATTAAGAACACTAATTAAATATAAAATTAAACTTAACCTCCAATGCATGAAATCCAGAGTATGCTTAAATTGGTATGTCATTTGTTAGCACTGTTATCAGCACCCTTTTAAAGAATGCCCTGAAAATGGCTGTTTCCTGATAATTTCAAAACTAGTAGCTTGTCAGTACTTCTGAATGATAAATGAAAGTAAAATGTAACCCTCCTTAAGCAATCCTACTTATAGTAACTTTCCATTACTTATTGTTTTTTTTAACTGCTGGTTACCATGCTGATTACCTTCCAAGTTGCCTTTAAAATAGCTCTTTTAGTAAAGTAAATTCAAAATATGAGGTCTTTATTATGACTGGTTTCAATATTATAACATAAAAGCCATCATCAAAAGTTATTAAATAAATGTTTATGTAAACTATTTTTTTATTTTTACCTATACAGGGTTAGGAGCTTTTTAAAGTCTGGTTCTTGGTATGGTATTTTCTAAATTGTGAATTCAGTAATGACATTTCAAGCTTTTTGTCAATTGGTTGGGTTCAAAAAATGTTAAAATTGGTGTCAGCCCAGCCAACCTGAAAATAGAACCCCAAAGCCTAGATTAGTTGTACACATGATTTATCTGCAGATTTATACTGTACAAATCACACTTGGAGATAACTGGAAAGATAAATCTAATACACTAAAAAAACCACTTGGTGATTAACTTGAATTTTAAACTTTTTGTTGGTAAAAGTTTTGCATTAATCCTTCACACTGTAAGTGAGATTTAAAATGAAATTTACTACTTGTCCTTTGAGTGTCTATAAATCAGACAATAAACCACATTCCTTTACCCTCAAACAAATTTACTGCTTTGTAATATAAAACAATGCCATCTGACACAAACTTTAGACACCCTCCCAAGGGTATTGGAACTTTATCAAGATCTCAAATTCCAAATGCTTATTCAAGTTTCTCTGTGATTTGAGTCAACGGGCCTTTGTAGCGCTGCCAGACAATACTCGGCTAAAATTTGTCTCTTAGAATGAGATTTTGACCAGCAGGATGGGATATGTAGGTGGCAAGTTGAAAGCAGTTACTGGTATATTTTTACATAGTAAAAAATGGGTACTTACAAAGCAGCCAACTCTATGGCACATTCTTCCTCTGAACTGCTCATTTTCTGGACTAATCAAAGTTTATTAGCCAGCAAAGCACTTAATAGTCTCTCAACACTTCCATCTTTGACTTGACCTGTTGCTCTGTCTTTGTTAAGAGTATTTTAAGTCAAGTACCTCAATATGTGGGCACTTTTTTGAATTTGAGTCATCCAAAACAAAAGCAAAAAAATTTGTTTTTCTCTAAAAATCTCACTTAATACTTGTCACAGCCTGGTTTAAACTACCGTTCTATGTTTAACTTACTATTTTTTGTTAATTTAGTAATTGAATAAATGTAGTAAATGCAATGAAAACACATTTCAAAGCAACTAAAATATAAAAATTGAAATTCATTCAAAGTCATTGACATACATACTATTAATTATGTTTATTTACATGCGTACAAATCAACTGTGACACGTATTATTTGGTGACTCTCTTTATCTTTGTTGCACTAGTGCTTAATGTTATTTCAGACAGAGATAGTTATATACTCTAATGGCTAACAAACAGGTGAACACGTCAACCGTCGTCAAATGTCAATTTTGAAACATTAGTGAAGCGGTGTTGTCAACTTTAGTGCAGCATTGTCGCTTAAATATTTAAATAAGAGTTCAAAGGAAACTTTTTCAAACAAATGTTTGTTTGTTTTTTGATTTATTATCGATTCTGAAACCTTAAACAGATTTGTTAACGTTAACGAGTTTAATTAACGTAAAAGGTACGTACAGTAAAACTATTGAGATTATTACAAAAAATAATAAAAATAAATGTTTTCTTATAAGATCATAATATTGACAAAGATAATTAATTTTCGAGCAAAAACTTACCAGATTGGAGTTTGTTGTTGCTGTCTGACCATCTTCTGTTGCACATTCAATTGGGCGGCTACAGCGGCTTGCTGGGCGGCCGCTTGTATGCAACCCTCGCAACGATCTTGAGGTCTTGGAGGTGGTGTGGCGCATATTCTTCGTCCTCCGCTTGCTCCCACGTACTCCACTGCAGCTTCACATCCTCCATGACGACACGATATCAAGGTGGTTGGAGTACGCGACGTCACCAAAGGAGGAATGGGGCACTGCGTTCCTTTCTCCTGATTTGACAAAATCTTAATTCTGTTTGTCGATTTCGAGCACTCAAAAACCTAAACTTGCCTGTTGATAGTGAGTGGCGGTGTAGTTTTGGCACTGAACGTCTTGTAAACTGGAAGCGTGACCTGCGCTGGTAACAGAACTGGCGCTGGAACTCGACCCAGGACTGGATCGAGCACCAGCTGGTGAGGCACCGTCGAAGGGACAACACTTTACCCTAGAGGGTGTTCCTAAGTGAGAGTACCTGCACCAGAGATCAAGACTAAACACCTTTTTTAGAAGACACAAATTTCGGCAGCACCAACCTAACTTTCTGGTACTGATTCTGAGTGAACTGCACTGGTAGTCTATAGTGATAGTTTAAGTCACGTCGCATGTAAGGGTCGCTTGATGGAAACGACTTTGGGTACCGTTCGTATGCGGCTTGATACGAACTGTAAAAAGGTTCTTGGGACTGGGGCTGTGGTACATATCTAAGTAACCCCAGAAATTAGTACTAGATTAATGTGGAAATATTCAATCAAACCTTTCGACTGGCATATGAGCGTTGGGTGGTATGTACCGCTGCCCTTCGCCGTACCTTTGCTCTCCGTTATTCACCGCCTGGTAGTACCCCGCATTTGGCGTGGGACTAGCACTACCAGGCATATGGTACCTATCCGGTTTGTTGGTTGTATACTGATAAAACCTATCCGACGACTGATTCGGAGAAGGATAGTGGTACTTTTCTTGTTGGTACCTTGATAACCAAACACAAAGTTTTTAAAAACCAGCTCATCAAGGATGATTACATATTTAATAGTTCTTTTGTAAATTGGCAACTACGTAAAAGTGAACCGTGTAAGATCTTAATTTTAACTTTGTGCTTTGATATATTTTAGGACAAATTTTCCAGATTTAGTGATAACACTGATAACAAAAATACCTCTGACTGCCACCAGATCTATCCTCTGTAGGTGATGGAGCAGGCAGTGGGGGTGGCGCAAAACGTTCCTGAGCAGCAGGTGCCACCGGGCTAGGAAAGGCGCCGTGCGCATAACAGTCGGTAGATTCCTGTTCGCCCTCAGCAGGTGGTGGAGCCACGAATCGATCGCACGCAGGCGCAGGAGACGGCGGTTCGGAGGTGGCGGAAGGACCGCCGAACGGGGCCGGAGCTGGGGGGCAGCCCAGAATTGAAGGTGTGGCAGGCCTACAGTGAAACAATTAAGTCAAACTTGTTGATGCTTGGTAGTAGTAGTATGAGTTGAGAGTTTACCACCATTTGCATCAACGGACTTTAACTTAAGCGTAAGTTAAGTGTGATTCAGACTGTGACTTTCTTTATCTGTAATGTCACAGTCAAAAGCAAACTTATCTTAAGCTAATAAGGTTGCCAGAAGCTTATCAAAATTAATCCACTGAATTAGTTACATCATTTTGTCATCATTCATTGGCCTATTCGGCATTAAGTCTTTTAAACAAATGTACACAGAAACCGAACTAAACATAGGACACTTATTGCAGGTAATCCAGTCGAAGAACTCAAAGCGATGTTTGACAACATCGCAGCAAAATGTATGCCCACTTGGATTTTTTTTAAGTTTTTTGTCTTTGTCTCGCGCATGGAATTATCATTGTTTTACCACACCTGCATAGAAATTTGGCAACAATGAATACTCGTATGAAGATTTGAGTGGGTAAACTGGTTAAAATTAAAATTTTGTAATATTTTTCTTTTTAATGAGTTACATAATTATGAATGCAAGTAGGGATTGCTTTAATTGCATGGTGGCACTAAGTAATCCCGGAAAAAGGTTGCGACAAAGTTTTAAGCCACCAAACTTGCAAAAGAAAAACAGTCGAAAAGTTGTTATGTTAATCTCATGACCCATTTTGTCTACCCTTCTTTTTGGATAGATCATTATCGCATTGTTTCCATCCCTTGTTCCATGACCCAAATTCAGTTATACGGCAAAGCTATATTTGCGTTTTTTTTTCACACACCCTTTAAGTTTTTATCGTTCCGTTAAATCATAATAATGTATTTGAGGGCTTTTATTTATTTTTTTCCACTCCTTTTGAGGCTTTTCTAATAAAAGATCCTCCATTGAACACGTCTCAATTGTCAACAGACGAATGGGTTAACATTCGCTTTGAGGGTAAATGAAAAGTTGCGTTTGTTATTTACAGCTTTCCGACGTTTCGTTTTACAACAGTTTCGCTTGACAAATGGAAAACTTTGCCACTCGGAGAGAGTAGAAATTACAGAGAAATTCAATAAGGAGAAATGAGGTCAATTCGTCTTAATCGCTTTTTATTTTTGTGTGTGTTTACTTGTCTGGAAATATATCGGAAAACTTCCTGGCTGAGCCCTTAAAGAAAAGCGATTCCTAGTCTGGATGATAACCAATATTTTTTTATGAACATTGTCTATTGATGAGTTGCTAAGATCTTTCCTTCTCTTTCACTACTAAATCGATTGTATTCGTTTATTTTGCAAAACTGACACAAACCGAGCGCGGCCGTTAGGCGTCATAACTTTTTATTTTATAACTGCAATAAAACTTTTTGATCGTCGACAGTCAAATTATTGCGAGTCTCGGAAAATATTTTTATGATTGCTATCATAGCGACTATTTTTTTGATTTTTTCCACTTCATATTTCATTCACTTTTATGGCGCGTATAAAACTAATTAATCTTCAATGCAAAAATTAAAACGTTTTTCACTTTATTTAGATCAGTAGTCAATATTGATTAAGTGTTTTTTTTTGTTTATTGGAATGTACAATTGGAAATTATTTCCGTTCGATGAGAAAATTTGCTACACGAACGTTGTGGAATTTTCGTTCAATTGATTCCAACAGGAAGAAGAAAATCTGCGCATATTTCATATACGGGAAATATTCCACTTTTGCCTTGCGGGCGGAATAAATAAAAATCGCCCTTATTGACCTCATTTCCTTAATCTCCGAATTGTTGACTTCGTCATCTGACTGGGAAAATATCTAAATTGAAAATACATTTTCCAGCTTTTTGCCGGATATCGACGTAACATTCTCCTTTTAGGGCAAACGGTTTATCTCGGATTATGGCCCTATTTCTTCGGCCGATCCTAATCTCAACCGAAAGATGGAGTCCGGATTACTTTTTATATTAAAAGGAAAAAATCTTGGACCACGTATATTATACAGAGTGTTCTAATTAGAAATTGGACGTATGATAGTAAGTAAGATCATAGTGGATCTTTAGCCAAGTGTTACAAATTCCAAGTTATTGCCAGCTTTTCGAGTCAGAAATTTAGCTATTTGTAACATGAAGATTGTGCTAAAACAAGTATTTTTATGCGTTAAAGGAATCAAAGCGAGTGGTTTTATATTAATATTAAATTTCAACATTCTTAGTGAATGATATAAAAAACTTGCGTAATCTTTGCCTTAAAGAAGAAAGTATTAAACTGGTATTCATCCTGCCTAGTAGTAAACTAAAATTGACCATAAAGAAATATCTCCCTAAATATATCCTTATGATACCCAATATCTTAGAAGTCAAAACGTTTTTTTTCTCCAAACTCTCAAAATTTGAGAATTTTTGATACTATTCAAAATAACATCATAGATCCACGAAAAACAAGTAAGAAACAGAATATTAAAATATAGCCTCAGATCTGAATTCTAGGGCTCTCACATTAGTTATGTGAGAGGCAACAATAGTCATTTTGGCAACGTTGCCAAAATTGTCGATTTGACAAAATGGCAATAATTTATACTAAATTAGCAAAAGAGACAGTTTCGAAACGTTGCCTAACTGTATAATATTTGTTTGACATTTGACAACTTTTTTTTTTAGATTTTTGCGGTTATATTGATTACTTTTCGAAAAATATAAAGTTCATTTTTTTGTATTTAAATTATTTGTCTATATTCCAGACGCTGAGTGAATCTTAGATTGTATTTTGTACAGAATAAATATTAAGAGGGAAAATGTACTTAAATGTCATGTCAATAAGATGGGGCGACCCAACAATGTCATTCAAGTTAAATAATGATAATGATGTCTCGTGGCGTCACATTTGCTCCGGTAAACTTAATTACTTTTTTTGCAATGGTACTCGTTTCCTTACCGTTCTTTTTGTATAATTTTTCCCTAATTTTGTACGAAAAACTCGATCCACCCTGTATTACTTTTCCAACTGTTTTCTGCCTTTTACAATGAATAGTTCTGCCTTCTGTAGCAGTAAAACTAGTTTAACTTTTTCACTGACCTTTCGTACTGACTGGTGGCATCAAATTGCTGAACCCGTGCCTGTGCCCCCTGCAGATGGTCTCTTTGTATCCTTTCATTCCTATCCGAGCTAGTCGATCTCTCTCTAATCTTGTAAATGTCAGACTTCGAGTTGCGCCGGTGGCGTTCAGTCGGGGTGTACCTGTTTTACAAAAAAAATGGTACGATACTGTTGCTGGGCTAGAGATGAAAAGAATGGGATACCTATCAAGGGTGCAGGTGACTTGCGGCGTCGCCTCCACTGCCTCCAGGTGGTACTTCTTATCCAGAGTGTGGAACCGCTCCGATGAAGGAGTTGGGGTGCGCGAGTATGTCGCTGCGTTCGGATGGTACCTGAAACAAACCACTCATTCAATTAACTGTGGTAAAGGATGGTGGTTTGGTTACCTCTCCAGGCTACCATGCGAGTACATATCGGTACCTCCGTTGCCGGTGGTGGTGTATCTGATAGTACTCCCGATTGGGACCGTTGTTGAGGTGGGTGCTCGTTCATTATAAACAAACCTGTAACAATATTGAATATTATTACCACCAATTTTACATCAAAAAAAATATTACTGATGAAAGTTGGTATCTAACTTATGTTACCAGATATTGCAAAATGTAAATTTCAATGACACATGGTTGTTACAAACATGCTTATGGTAACCAATACTTATTAATATTATTTATATCCAAAAAGGAAAATAACATTTCGTAACTTGTTTTCAGTTACATTTGGCTCAAACAGTCATTTGTGATAGATCTATTTTGCCATTGGTTGTTAATTTGAATATTGTCAATTGTAAAACCTGGCTAAATCATGATCTGACTCTTTAAAGAAACTTCTTTCCTGTTTTAATTAGGGAGAACAAGGAACACGATTAGAGAAGTCCAGTTTGAAGAAAACAGCTATCCGGATATCTGCGTTCTTAATACAACAATGATACCGCCATAAGCTAATACATAAAATCAAAAAAGCTTACAATCTCGTTGGTCAAAATTCAGATTCAGCATCAAATCATCACATCTATGAGATCCAGGGAGTTGAGGGAAAGTTGAATTTGTGTTGATATTTATTACAGATGACTTAATACAGAACAAAAAGCTTTTTTTCTGAATTTTCGTTCGTTATGACTACTTACCACAGTCGTAAAAAAGAATAGTATTCTACATGCATGTAATGGGTATTACTCACTCGATGATTTAGGACACTCGCCCGAAGTTCGTGTCGCTAACTTCTCGTGAGTAATAGCTATCATTACATGCTCGTTGAATAATATACTATTATGAAATTGTGGTGCTTTTGCTAGAACTACAACATAAACCATACATTCTAATTCTACGTAAAGTGTTGACTTTAATCTTAATGTAAAACGTCATCTCTTATGGATATCGAAATTCTGTAGAAACTACAAACTGTTTTAATGGAAATGTGCATTAAAACAGTTTGTAGTTTGAGAAGAGGGTTCTACGATAAGTGAGTGTCAAAATAACAAATCGGCTGCCCTCTATGTTGTTTTTACTACCTAATTGGAACATGGGGTCGACATAAAATGACAGACTAAAGCCTGGACACTCTCCAAAATGAAGAGTCACTCGAGCAAAGTGAAATAGAGTCATATTAAATTATTCAAATCTCATTTGACCGAGTCGCAATTCGGTATAGGTCAGACAACGAACTTTAGGGCCATTAATCCCCCATTTCTGGTCCTTTAATATTGTTACACAATATTAATATCTGCTAGGGGCCTCTTTATATCGCCGTCCTACGTGACTTTATCTTTATTTCCGAGCCACGTCCGCGGCCAAGGCCTGTCGTCAGCCCAAATTCGGATTTCTCTGGAAGTTTTCCAGGCCATAGAAACGATTTTCTGGCAGGCCCGCGAATTATTATCCAATTTGGCTCAGCGGGATTAATCGCAATTTGACGTTTCAATTTTTTTACTCCGGTTTTATGTCGGTCTCGTCTTCCATATAGGGCACGATAATTACGAATACGGATTAGTGCTCACTCAACTACTCGAAATTTCTTTTAATTAAAAAATGATTCGTATATTTGTGCAATTTTCGTTTGTTTCTACTTTTAAGCTTTACCGTTTTACCTACGTTACTTTTTAATGTTGAATCCAACAACAAAAGTTGGATTCAACATAAAGGACAACCCAAATCTAGTCTAAGTTACTTAAACAGTTCTGTCATTGTTTGACAAACAACCTCTTACATTAGGAGGGCGTAATCACTGCTTTTTTTAAAATTCGAAATATTTACATCTGTCAATTTTTGACAGCAACGTCAATGTTCATACATTGGTGCAACTAACGTACATAACGGTGCGGCGTGACTGAAAACTGCAGGTTATCTGGTGGTTTTACTTCTTCGGCAGCATTTTTATGAAAAATGTTTCATTGAAAGTTTTAGAAGTTGGTATATGTCAAAATTTGACGGTTCAATCACCAGATTTTGCTATAATTTTGTTGAATTTTATTCTGGTTTTACACGTATTTAACATTAGTTTGTTTATTACTTAACTTTGACGTTATGCCTTTTTTGTTAGCTTTATCTGTCTAACTTGGGATCACAGACCTGATGAGCTCATATTTATTGCCAGTGCAGTTTTATGAGCTAGTTGACTGGATCAAAGTTTTGGCTGTTAATTTGATTTTACGTTTTTCCTTACCATTTTTTTTTGGAAAAAATATAATCTCATGCACTAATCTATTTTTACGTGGCAAGATGTGATGTTATTGGTAGTTTGATTGATTTTTGTATATTTACTATATTTTCCTTCATATTTGCTATTTCCTCAACAGTCTAGAGAACGGACAAGTTGGAAAATCCCAAATAACTGATAACATTTGGAATCACCACTTATGTGAACCTTTTACAGGTCACAGCAAATCCAAACCGTGAAATATGTCAGTAGAATAATCACCGGCAGTTTTAACCGTGAGATATGCAATAGACCAATTAGCTGACTAATGTATGTAATGTAATAATGTAATTCCTGACTGTAAAAATTATCATGAATTGTCATTTGCATTGCCAATTGGAATCGTCAACATTTCATATCGACTTGCGTTGCGGTACAAACAAAAAACTCATTAATATTGTTACGGTTTTCCCGTGGGTCGATCAAGTCAATTTAACTCAACAATTAATAAATTTATTTACACTTCAAAACACTCCGTACAATAATTAATTCAGCTACTAAAAAACACTACTACAATTCCACAATTATGCCACTATTTAAACTTTACCGCGTTCCCAAAATCACTTGATCCTTCGCTCCTCTTGGGTTGAAACATCCACACAGCATCACCTTTCTTATAATTGCCACCAGCTGGTCGGTGGTCCAGTGACATCTTCATACGGTCGTTGTTTGGTTTCATCTTCTCTCTCTCAAGTTCCTGAATTGTGCTTGATCCCTTCCGTAACGAACACTGGTCACACCGTTTACACCATTCCTCAACGTCCTTTCTGAAGTTAATCCAGTAAAATCGATCTCTTATTCTAGCCAAAGTCTGGTTTACTCCAAAGTGTCCTCCTCTGCGACTGTCATGTAGTTCTCGCAGCACATTCTCTTTGCAGGAATTGGGCACTATTGTTTGGTAAACAAAGCGTTTTCCGTCTGGACTTTCCCATTTGCGAGTAATTAAGTCATCTCGCAGTCGAAGCGAATTCCACTGCAACCAGTAACCCCTTACTGTTGGTCCATATCTGGAAATCTGTTGCCAATCCGGTTTCAAATCCTTCTCCAACCATCTTCTGATTACTTTCAAATCAGAGTCTGAGCGCTGTCCTTTTAGTATGTCTTCCTTAGAAACGCTGCTCTTCATTCTTTTTGTAGCTTCTTTTTTCTTTTTTCTTTTCTTTTTCTTTTTTTCCGGTACCTTAAGTCACTATCAAAAGCTTGACGATCCTCTACATATCAGGGTAATGTCCTTCCGGGTTCTTCATTTTCTGCTCCTGGTTACGCCAGTTCTGCGGGGTCGGTAAACGAGACTGCTGTCTGCAATTCCAGCGGTAATGTCCTTTACGTCCACAATTATAACACGTAATGTTTCTTTTAGCAGAGGAATTCCGGTGATTTGTTCTGATGCCCTGATTTCGTCGGCACTGCGGGTTTGGAGAACAAGACCGCTGTCTGCAATTCCAGCTATAGTGTCCTTTGCGTCCACATCGATAACACTTCACTCTAGTGATCGGGCGTGATCGTTCTAACTGTGTGGACTGATCATTTCCTAATGCTGCCATTTGTTGCACTAATTGACCGAACATTGATTTAATTTCATCTATTAATGTAGCAACATGATCGGCTGGCGGTACTCTCTCCTCTTGAATACTCTGGCTTTAAGTCATTGCACGCAGCTTCAACTTCCAGCGCTCGAACCAGTAATTCGCTGCTGTTGCTCCATTTGCAGATCTTCAGCATTTTCTTTACCTCCGGATCTCGAATCCCTTCTACAAAATACTGTGCCACAAATTCTTCTTGGATTTCCTACGGGACGGCTGGGTAAGCCAGATTCACAAGGCGATGAATTTCGGCTTCAAACTCCTGTAGATTTTCACCAGTTTTCTGCTGTCTTGCCTTTAATTGTGTTTGATACACTCCTTTCCTATGCTGATCCCCATAACGTCGTTCTAATGCAGCTACTAATGCTTCATAGTTGCTTTGTTGGGCGATAGGCATATAGAGTCTGTAACAGCTCCAATGCAGGTCCTCGTAGTGCCACTACTAATGCTACAGCCATTTCCTCGTTACTCCATCCATTTGCATTTGCAGCGGCCTCAAATTGGAGTTGGTACGTTGCCCATGAAGTTTGGCCGTCGTATGTGGGAGGCTTGATCTTGTTGAGCCCGTTTCCGGTGATCACTGTAAGGCTGGCTCCTCTGCTGTCAATTTTCCGTTCTAAGTCGCGTAGCTTTATCTCGACATCATTGTAAATAATCTGAATTTTATTAATGTCCTCCCGAACATCATTAAATTTTACCTGAACATCATACTTCATCTTTTTGAGACTATGGGTTACATACTCTTGGATTTCTGTCTTGGTCCCCGCTAGAACGTCCAATATTTCTACGTTACGCTTTTCTTGCCGCTCTCTGTCTTCTTGACGCATTTCTATATCTTATTGTCTCATTCTTTCTTGTGCTTTGCGATTTGCGTCGAACATCTTTGATGCATCCAGGTGTGTGGTGTGTCGCTTCCTAACTGTGGCCTACTTTAACACGCGTCCGGCCAGATATTGCGGCGCATCGATTTCATCCCGAATCGAGTGCTCGTTCAGAAGTATCGAGCATAGTAGGCCCAAACCGTAACAATATGATGATGCCATTGACATTTCAGTGACTGCTCTATATACCGGGTGTCCCAAGCTATTTGCGTCGACCATTCACATCAAACAGTTAATTTAACTTTTTGTTTTCTTAGCACAGTCTACAATTATTTCAAATTATACGATCGGGTATCTCAAAAAAGATTTTTTTTTTGTTAATTTCAAATCTGTTACTATTTTGACCAAAGTTGCATTTGCAGTTTAATATGTATGATTGACATTGAATTTGACGCTCAATATCACGTGACGACCATTTTGGCAAAATCAATTTATAAATTGACTAATATTGTGACCTGTATTGATTTCTGCTTCGATTTTTAACGGATAACATCTTAAGGAAAACTATGTCAAATTGACAACTGTCACAGATAGACAGCTGAGTAAAATTTTATAAACGATTCAAAAGGTAAATGACATCGGTAAAAATTTTTTAAAGCTGGGCGAAAGCGTGTAGCAGCGATATGGGAAAAGAGTTGTCAAATATCTTCAAACCCCTACAGGAACTCGTAGGTGTTACATTTTGACAGCTATCATTATATCTAACAAGTTAGATTCGAGTTAAAAATTTGCAAATAGTACTGTTATGCTTTTTGTCTAGAAATGATTCATCTCGGTCAACACTTTGCGATGAGACTACCAATATCAGGTTAACAACTTGTGTAAATTATTGACAGTTGTCATAAATATACACAATAATGGAATTTTAAGTGATCTAATTTTGTTATTTTTTTTTGTACTGACCTCTCCTGATGATGGTAACCGGGTGATTGTGACTTGTGCTGGGAGGTCGCCGACGCGACCGTCGACTGCCGATCCTTGCCGAGCGGATACCGTTCCGAAACAGCACCGCCGTTACTGCGCAGAGCAACAACTCCAAGAGCGCGGGTGGGGGGACCGGGCGTCGCTCCACCGCCTCCGGAGACGGCGCAGCTGCCCCCCACGCAACTGGTGGCCCGGGACCCGTCGTCAGGGCACCTGAAACAAATAATTTCATTTTATTAGTTCCAAAATATTGTTTTTGTTAAAAAAGAAACAGTAACTAATGACAGCTAGTCCTTGTTTCGAAGCAAACGACAGTTACGCCCCTGTATTGGAGATTATTATTATTATATCAGATATACAAGTGTGGTAAAACTAAAAACAGCCATAGGAAAACCGTGTAACTGACAGAGAAACATAGAAACATGATCGAGACAATGTTGCCAGAAGCTTATCTGAATTGATCCACAAGGCAGGCAAGTTTTTAAACAAATGTACCCAGAAACTGTACAAAAACAGGGCACTTGTCGAAAATAAATGGAAAGTATTAGGAATGTTCTAGTCGACAAATTCAGAGAGACGTTTGACAACATCGCAGCATAATTTCGGTCTAGTTGGACTCTTCTTAGGTTTTCTGTCTTTGTCTCGCGCATGCAATTATCAATTTTTCTCTGTCAATTACATGGTTTTCCTATGGTCAGTTTTAGTTTATATACTGACTCAAAACACTTTACAACCATTGATAAATTGGTATAAAAGGTTTTTCTGTAAACAGTAGTCCCCGCTAATGGAGTTTTTGATTTTTGTTACATATTGTTCGAAGGGCAAAAGGCAAATTAAAAAACTTCTTTTTTTCAGGAGCAATCACTGGCTTTTTAAAGTCAGTTTTAATTAGAACTGCTTGTGTCCAATTAAAACAGTCATCAGACCTCCGCTAGAGGTAAATACAGACTAGTCTGAATGAATATTTCAGTTTTTACCTACTTTAAGTGTCGCTATTTAATAATAGAACAGTACGTTTAGCTGTCGGTTTAACTTTTTCAGTTCCTGTAATTAAATAATTTTTTTTTTTAGGATGTTGTGTAGTAATTGCTGGTTTACAAAACGAGCGCATCAAAGTCTTTAGTTTTTTATTAAAATTGGTGAATTATTATTGTGTTATGGTTATTCAACTCAGAAATGATCACTCTTAATTTTAATTTAATGTTTATTTGTTTTAACTTTTTCACAAAAAAAACTGTAACTTGTTTTTGTAAAAGTGGGATGAAAAGGTTAAACTAATTTGGCCTGAAAATGAAAAAAATGTTGGAGTAGATGACGCCTAAAGAGCGAACACTTATCTTCCAGGCATCCTCTTCGATCATTCCTCATGATAGGGCTCCGCCTCGTAATGGGGCGCCATTTTAAAGGGGTAACCGAGTTGGTCAAATAACAATCTACCGTCGATTTAAAGATCTGATCCTTAAAAACGGAAAGTGATTCATCATCTCTCCCTAAAGCTAGAAATAATACATTCGGACAATCGATAAGAAGGCTTTAAAGCATCTCCGATCGGCCTCGAAGCAAAGAGATTAATAATATTAATAGGAACGGCCGTTTATCCAGCTTAATCGATCATTTCCTCCATCCAAAAACTAATACATCACGGCCCTCTTGGTGGAGCCCGGTGCCGCGCCCCCCTTTGTCGATTAGTTATCGTTGGAATTAATTGAACTACGTCGCTTTGGCCTAGACCACTAATTTAGTTCAATAGTTTATGTTTAGTCGTTAGTGCAGATCTATGGACTAATGAAGGGAAAATGAGTGGTTATGAATGTTGTTTTTGCCTTTCTGTTTGAGCATGGACTAAGTAAAAATGATGAACATTTTATGGTTGAACTTGATTAATTTGAGCCAAACACAGTTCATTTAGTTAAAAATTGGAGTCAAGAAAAGTAATTAAACAATTTCAAGTTTTCATATTTAAGCTAGACCAAAAGGCATATTCAAACAACTGAAATGTCGGAATTTAACTGACCTCAAATGCGAAAAGCTTAAAACTACCTACTACCGCAATTTAAATATTTAAGTAAGATTCCAACTTGAAATTACAAACCGACAAGGCTTCTTAAAGCTTTATCAATTTCGAAGTATAATTATTGTTTAAAGCTAAATAAATTCAAAAAGTTTTAAAATTAGTTGGAAAGTAATAAAAAGTAGGTTGAGGATTGTAACAACCGAAAAACTCATTTTTGTATATTATACCACTCTAATGTAGGTACTTTTTATTTGAGGATCTGCTCAGGTATTTTAGTATCTTCCATCCTCTCTACCTGTCCATACTATATTAGTTGTCTACGTTGGATCTCTTCTTCTATAGTTGTCTCTACCTTCATAATCTCCCTAATTTTGCCATTCGTTATTTTTTCCAATCTCGACCTTCCTGCTGATCTACGCCAAAAGTCCATTTCTAAAGATAGTAGCCGGAGCTCTAAATTTGTTGTTGATTGCCAGGTTTCACATCCGTACACACTATACTTTTGAATATTGAGCTTTTTTTCTCAAGATATACATTTGGACCACAGGATCGAGTTCAGGCAATCTTTCACCTTTTTTCCTTTTATAATTCGGTCCTCTATTTCTTTCTCTGTACGACTTCCGTTATCAATTTTTGTCCCCAGGTATGTATATTCAGTACAGCAGCTTATCGTTTCGTTTTCTTGTGGGTGAAGGTCATCTCTGTCGTCTCCAATACATAGATATTTGGTTTTGGAACGGTTTACCGACAGCCCCCATTCTTCATACTCTTTTAATAGCTTTCTTGTCATATACTCTAAGTCCTCTTTGTTTTGTGCGATAACCTGATCATCTGCAAAGTGCAGGGTGTATAAGGTTCTGTCATCACTTATTATGCCCATCCCACTACATGATCTTCATCGCCACAAAGCTTCGTTCAGATAGATTTTAGATAGTGTGGGAGAGGACTTAAGCCCTTCGTAACTGGAAAGCTGTCTGAGATTTTGTTTTTCAATTTGATCTTAGATGTAGAATGGTCGTATAGTTGTCTGATCGTAGCTATTAACGTGACATTTATTCGGGACCTCTCTAGTACTTGCCATAGTTTTTGAACGGGTACAGTGTCGTATGCTTTTGTAAGATTGACAAACAGAAGATACGTCTTTCTGTTCCTGGCGACGTTCTTTTCATTTAGTTGGACAAGGCTAAATATGTGGTCCAGACAAGAGCGGCCGACTCGAAAACCAGCTTGTTCTTCAATTTCCAGAGGACTGTACTCTTCCTCTATAAAGTTTCTGAGAACTTTTCCATAGAGACGGCTCGTTGTACTGGTAACAGATATACACCTATAGTTAGAACCATCTTCTTTGTTTCCCTTTTTGTGAATCGGGGTAATCCACGCTTCTTTCCATTTAGAGAGAATTCTTTCCTCAAATGGAGGCCGAAAGAAAAGAGGAAAAGAGGAATACCCAGGGCGACATGGACCGGCGGAAAAGAAAAAGCGGAAGGTAGGTAGGTAAGTAGGTAGGTATATCGTTACTTTATTACGGTTCAATTTCAATTTCTTGTCTCCAATTTTTGCAAACTGTGGGCGTTTATCTAAAAATCCGTGAACAAATTCGCTCCCTTTACTGGAACGCATTAGATAAGGGCATACATCAATAAAATTGTCCCCGTCTAGCGCTATTATCGTCCGAAATCTATTTGAAACAATCGAGCAGTCCTGGTCCAATATTTCACCGCCAAACAGCGGACTGAAATATGTTTTTCTAATACAGGTGATATTTTAAAAAGTCCTCGGAAGCGAAGCACGCGAGAACAATGTAAACGGAGTGATTTGTTTGCATTAGCTCAGTTGGAGAGACACTTTTTTATAGGGCAACTGCAGTGATGTATGGGCTTTCGTTGTGACGTGAAAAACTACTTTTCTCCAACTGCGAAAATAGCAGGGAGGGGACGCAGGAAAAACACTCAATTCGATAGCGGAGCCTTGGACCGTTTAATAATGGCCACAATATTCAATATTGTTTTTCCACTAAGATGTTTCAATAACCAGCTTTAAAAACCTTCTCTTTGCTTTTTATTACCTTAATTTGATAAAAACAAGTCCTAAAGTGCCATCTAATGGAGGTAGGGGGTTCCAATGTAGTGTTTTTTCATAAAATTACGTATGTAACAAAATTACAGCGTTATTTTATGTAATAAGGCAAATCTTACTTAACAGTGTGTACATGGCATTAATTATTATTCTAGCAATGTCCGAAACTATCGACAGATTACACCCAATATCATCAAATCCATACAGTATTAAGCGACGTATTTGCGTTCTCAGCTTGTTTAGAGCACTAGGGGAAACTTGTTATGTTTTCGATAGGAAGACGCCAGCTAACTTTAGGGGATATACGTGCCAAGCGATAATTGGACGCAGTCTTCCTTAGGGGATTAGACGATTACATTACCAAACTGATTTCTCATGCAAACGACTGTGTTTCTGCAGCTATTGCAGCTTTTTTAATAGTCATTTAAATTGCTGAAAGCTAGCTTCGAGTGTTCACCATTAAATAGCGTTAATCAGCAGCGAAATAACATCCATTCGCTATAATATTTCACGTGAAAAGCGAGTCGAGTGACACGAAATTGGAGTAACATATATTAACACACATCATTTCAACACATGTTTATAGGTTCAAAATGAAACGAGGATATCTATTGTTCAAAGGAATTCCAGCTAGGAACAAACACTTTAAACTAAATTGCAATTAAAGCTTAATTGGTTTGGACACTTTGTCGGTATCTAGGCGATAAGTTATTTAATTTAGCTTTAGCGTTCTGTGTTATTAGAAAAGAACTGTAAAAGCGATAAAGATAGTAAGAAACAGTTTCCAGTTTATCAGTCTGGAAAACTCGGTTATAGTCAGGTTTTCTGTGTTTTATGTTCTGAAAATATGAAATAAAAAGGAACATTGTGTGAACATATAATTTGATTTAGCTAGATTAACTGCTGCAAGTCTAAAATAAGGTAGGTTTACCAATCTATCTTTGAAGGCTTTGTATCGTTAATCAAGATGAATAAAACCAAATACTGATTTGAAAATGCAATCGCTATCTAGTTTAATTCGTATCCAGAGTTTAAAATGTATGGACAATTATTATCCATGAAAGTTTATTCAAGTTAGGTACAAAAAAATCATAAAAATAAAATTCTGAAATTCCACAAACTTTCAAGAAAACTTAATACAGTTTATGCCTAACAATGTGCTATTAAGTCTTGCTTTTCAATGTTAAATCGCCAGTATTTTTATAAAACGCCTTGTTAAAATGAGCATGGAATTGTATGAATCAGCACAATACAAATTACCTACACTTATGCCCGATTGCACCAACATAATTTTAAGCTAACTTAGTTAAGTTTGGTTTGAACTGTGACATTTTTCACCTGAATTGTCATATTCAACTTAACTTAAGTGAGCTTAAAATTACATTGATGCGTGCAGTGCAGGTAACAGAAAAAAATAATTTTAAAGTAGCACATTTGATGCTATGCTTCTACTACTGTCCAATACAATAATTGTTCACTTACAAATTCATTTGTGACATTAAAATTGACAGACAATGCAAGTTAAGATTGAGGTTATTTTTCATTAGTAAACACGGATATAAGTATAATGGAGTTTTCGATTGGCATGTTTAGTACAAAACTGATGTATTGTTAGTACATTATAGTTTTGCACGGTTTTGCGTCTTCTTTAATATCAACTGTTTTAAAAATGGGTATGTTAAGCTGATACCAATCCACACAAAACGTTAATCCAAACCCTGAATGTTTAACCAGGCAGCCATAGAAACTAAATCTCTCTCATAATAGCAAATCGTGAAATAGCTGCGTCCGTGTGATGCTTACAGAAACAGGTCGGGATCAATATTTGCAACGCGCACGCTCGTTTTGTAGCCCGACAACGGTTAAGGGAGGTTTTATTTTTGGGGGTTGATATTCTAATGATACCAGACGACAGGTAAATATTGTTCCTCTAGATTGTTCTATTCAATGGAACAGAGCGATTTAGGTAACGAGTTTGGCAATAGGACGTCATTCACACGCGGTCGTTCTTTGTGAATTAATGTTTTATAGGGGACCATTAAGACTGGAAATTTGCTAATATCCTGTTCGACCTTTTTCCATTAAACTAGTGAAATTGACCGCACTTTGTTAGAAAGCGAAGCATCTGTTATGGTCCAAGTAAATGTCAATTTCAGTCAAGTCTAGACGGATCTCGAGTGTATAATTTTATTATGTTGAGGAAGGTAGTCTTATGATGTGACTATACCTACGCTGACTGTTTAATTAACTAGCTTTCAGTTTGTTAATCAAATAGTAGGCCATACCTACAGCAGTATAATAACTCTTTCAAAAGGTTTGCTGTTGATCATTATATTTTTAGTAATCACCCCGACTGAAATAAATAGAATAATACAACAACATGTTTATGCACTAAAATAATGCTCCCAAGAGGGAGGGAGGGAACCATATTTGTCCCCTGTTTTGGTCTCTTTTGCTCCTTCCTTTTATAGTCGTCGGCATTAATTCGACCGTCGCACCTTACTAGTTACTAGTGAATTTGATGTTTCCAAACTGCATTCGTTTTGCTAAGCGATTAGTTGCTGGCTCTCTTTTTGACACGGAGTTAGCACAGTGTTGTTCATGTTTTGTTATAAATGAAAACTGCTTTTATAAGCTTGAAAATCTTGCGATATACCTACTTCATATTACTCAAATGTATTTACAGTTAAGGCGGATTCACGTTCGTACTTACAAAGTCATTGTTGTAAAAAGTCGCACACGTAAAAAGTTAAATTGTATGTAGTTATATGAGGCAGTTTTCAGTAGTGCGTGGAACGGCGCAACATAGAAGTTCGTAATACGGCGTACTTCTACGTGACGTAAAAGTATGTACGATTTCAACTTTTGACGTACAAATTAGTACGTTTTTACTCTTGATTGAAGTTGACAGTCGACTGACAAGTGGTAATGAATAAAAATTTGGCGGCGTCGGCCGGAAATCTGTCGCAATTAAACCTAAATTGTATTATTGTCTTTTGAAATGAATGTTATGTTTATATGTATAGTGTAGGGCAGTTTTGATTGTTTAAAAAATTTTACTTGGCACATTTCATGACTCGTGCGACAGACGTTCCGCGTACCAAGAGAAACTCCATTTGTATGCTTTAATAATTTCTACGCATATCTACGTTATAGTGTTATACGACTTTTTACAACAGAGAAGTCTCAAGTGTGAACGTGAATCCGCCTTTAATAGTCGTTATTTAATGGAGTAGTTAATAGCTAATTAATGTCATCATCAGTCTCTGTACATACAGGGTGGTCCAGTTTTAAATGTCAATAACTTACCATTGCATAGCCCATTGAAAAACAAATTGACATGCATTATGTCATTTTCCTGAAAAATGCTTCCTAAGAAAAATACAGTCCTTCAAATTTCAATTTAGAAAATCGGTTTTTTGTCATAGCTGTCAAAGCGTTGTAGTCATTTTGATCAAATTTGGAACAAGCACTTATGAAATTATTACTAATTATGAATGACGTTTGCCAAAATTCTCCAGTAGCGTAGATACAGGAAGATGGATTTCATTTTTCTGCCTGATTCTTTACGTCACTGGATATTTTTAAAAAATTTCAGTTTTTTTTACTTTACTTGTCCAATTTGACAAAATAAGTACCTCTTATAAAATTCTGATTTGAAGCTTCGTTTAAGAGACAATTGAGTTATTACGTTCAAAGACCCAAAATCAACCCAACTTAACTTAAAAATTGTCTTGAAAACAGTGAAAATGTACTTAAGAAGCTTAAAAAATGTCTTTGTAGTCAGTCGTTATAGTTTTCAGATAAGTTAAAAACTTTAGTAGTGAAAATTAGGTGGTAGTCATGCAAAACTACTTTATCTACAATTTTTTACTACAAATTCACACATTTCAACCTTGAAAATGGACTTGGACACCAAAAAGTAACTCTAAACCAATGAAAAGTGACATCAAAAGCTTAAAATTTCTATTTGAAGTAAGTTTTCATAATTTTAAAATACATTTCAATATTTTAGTCTTGAAAATAGTCTTAAATACAGGATATTGACATTACATTCATAAAAATTGACTTGAAGACTAACTTTTCAGGTTTGTTTCCCTTGCTTTTGATGTTCTTAGAACTCTGGACTATTTTTAGGGCTTTAAAACTGCTTTCAGCAAGGAAAATCGAGTTTTAGGGGATCTTCACCAAGTTTTTGACATAGCAGACTTAAAAAACTATTTTTGCATTTTCCATAGGCTTAAACATGCCATTTCACGCTTTGTCAGTATTAAATTGACTTCTAGACGCTTCAGTTTGCTTTAAGACTGAAAAATCGAATTTTAAACAATTTTTTCTAGTAAAAGTTATGTTTCGGACTCAGTAAACAATTTTGGCATTAAATGCTACGATATTAGTCTTAGAGACTAATTTTTAGAATTAAATTAGTCCAAAAATTCGGACTGTTACCAGTGTTTAATTGAATAAAAAAAATAATCCAAAAATCCTGATTTTTGACTATTTTTAGTGTCAAAAATTAACTCGTAAACCTCACAGATGACCAGATTTGAATCGTTTTGAACCATTTTAAAGTAAAAAATACAAAAACCCAAGTAGACATTTTTGTCAATTTTGAATAATATCTAGTGAGCGTAGAAAATAAAAACTATCCCCCTATATCGACGCATTTAAACAATTTTGAAGGTCTGTGTCTTCTTTAGGAAGCGTTCTTCAGGAAAATGACATAATACATGTCAACTTATTTTTTGATTGGCTATCCATTGGTGAATTATTGACATTTAAAACTGGACCACCCTGTATATAAAAATACAAAATGTATAAGAAAATCTTGTTTGGATGATAAAGAAAAACATCTGGCAACGCAGCGCGTTAAACATCAATAACAGTGACTACCATTTTTTTAACATCAATTGTTTTATCTTGTTAACATTTGAACTTTGACAGTTGCATATTCAATCACGTGACTGTCCAAAATTTTAAATTCGCAACATTTTCATGTTTTTTTTTTTATATCCTGTTGACATTTGAACTTTCACAGTTTTAAATTTAATTTGTTCAGGTTCGGTAAACCCTGACCGTTTTACTAAATTTCAACTTTGTCACTTAACATTTAACTTAACATACACAAAACTGTGTTCATTAGGGTCAAGTGATTGTTTTGACTATTTTTTTTTAACTTAATTTTTTCTGGACGTCTGAAATAATTTTTAAGGTTAAAACTATATTATTTAGGATTTAATGAATTTTAAACGAAATTATCTAGGGATACTACACGAAAGAATCAGATGCGAAGACCTTAGACAACAGAGCGTACAGGACATAGGAAGGTGGGTAAGACACAGAAGGAGATACTGGAATAAACATGTAAACAGAAGAAGACAACAACAACAACAAGAAGACTTGTAAAAATAGCAAAAACAAACAACCCTGTCGGAAAACTAACCCAATAGGACAAAACAGGCATTAGCCTATCTATATGGACACCCAAACTAGAAATAGAGAAGAAAAAGAAGATCTATAGAAGCGTAAAAAATAGATATTCACCAAAAACGATATTTTTTCCCTGTCCTATATATGTAAGAAGAGACATTTAGAGGATAAGTTTAAGCAACTTTCTCCCATATTTTTTTTTACAGTTTGTGACACCAATACAGGGACATCCTGTATACCAAGAATATCGTTAAACTATGGACATACTGTTAGTAAACTCAATCTTATGTTTTTAGCTCTAATATTGACAATCAGTTAACAAATTCTTGGCTGATAACATGTCTTTTCCATTTCTGCTCTTCTGTAGTAGTTTCACCCTATTTTCTCATGAACTTTGTACCAAATTTACTTCTGATGGAGGACGTAGATGAGTCTAATAAGGTGAGGCGTATACGCGCAACTTACACAAAAGTTAAATGCAAAATTTGAGAAATGCAAAACAAAAGCTCATTATGAGTGGATAATGCCTTGGGCAAAACTTCCAGAACGGAGGTGCCCAGGAGTAAGTTAAAGCCGAGATTAACGTTCGGTTTGGGGGGTATAGATTTATTAGTGCCAAGTTTATAGAAGTTCCTAATCAGCAAATGGGATTGGATTCGTTGTGAAGTTGGACGTGCAATACGGCCGCAAATTGAGTTATGAGCTTTCTGATGCATTTTCTAACACGAGAATTCGTGGATTCCACGCTAAGTGCTAAAGCTCCAGTTTCGTGGATTACTTTATCTCGAAAAGTAGACGAAAAACGTCGGGTCAGTCCTGTTATAAATCTCCTACGGTCTTCGGGGGGCGCTAAGTCTTCCTTCTCTCTCTCTCTCTCTTATTCTTTGCTTAAGAGTTATGACGATGATTTAGGGCTTTTCGAGCTGGCAGGGCATAGCAATTAATGCAACCAGTCTAGAGTTTCAAGCTGGAAAACAGTTTGCTATTGTGTTTTGGGGCCTCGCAGCTGGACTCGCTATAAATGTGTTCTACCTGATATTGATCTCTGAACACATCCGATGGGAGAACGGAGAAGAGAGAAAATAGCTAGAGCAACATGGGGTGAGCGAATAAATAATAAATACTGCTCCTAGATCTGCCAACTGCGAATGTTTAATGGGGACGCTAAAGGGAAATCATTTCTTATTCCATTCCTGATTGTTTCGCATTCTCTGAATCTGGATTTAATGAAATCCGTCGGTCCGGACGCAACAAGTCCAACAACGGAATTTAAATTCCAACTTTCCAGACCAAGTGCGATTTCATGCATTTCGTAGTACATCAAAATATATGTTTGATTTAAGTGAACTGCTGTGACCGATAAGAAAAGTGTCGATAAAGTTATCAACGTTTTGTCAATTTGCTTGGTTTATTGCCAATGTAAAAAAGTATCAAAAAATTACTTAAAAATGTTGGGAAAAAAGTTTAAAAACTGCTTTCTACTCTTATTCGAGTCAACCTCCAAACATTTGTACTACAAATTGTACTTCTTAGTAAGGCAGCAGACTTTAATAGTAGGGATATTGTACAGGGTGTTCCCAAATTTATACGGTAAACAAAAGATCCTAAAATACCGTATTCACCGATAAAATGGCCCTGATTTTTGAGATTTTAGAAGAAGAGAAGTATTTTCATAATTAATTTGATTATTCGAACACTGTAGGTACTGAAAATGAACCAAAATTTGATGCGGGGTGTTTTGGAAAGTGAAAAATCAGAATTGAGGCTTAGTTTTACGATAACTAGTAGAAAGCGCCGTTAAATGCATAGTCTTAGAGCTACTGCTACCTTATAACTTTTTTATACACATTTTTAGAAGAATTTTGAGATTTTACTCCATTCGCAGTATTTTTCTAACAGAAATTACGTATAGTAAAATAACTCCAAACCCTATAACCTGTGTAAACCCCTGTATACAGTGTGAGTTTTTTTTAATGTTTAGTCAAGGGACCTCAAAAACTAGAAAAGCTACAAAGTCAGGTAAATGGGAAAAAATTGTAATTTTACGAGACCAATTCAAAACCATTTTTCTGTTTTTTAAAAAAGTTTATGGGTCACTAGAAAAATTTTAGCTAAAACCAAATTTTGTCAATATCATTTATGGCTTGTAGAAAAATTATGTTCATATAAAAGTTGTAAATATTTCTGAGCTGAACAAGATAAGCTTATCAGATTATTTCTATTGCTTGTCATTTTTGAAATATATGACAAATTTTTTTAATGAAAAGCATAGTCGAAAATAACATCTCTAACAAGTTCTTCTTTCAAGCTTTATAACGATACCAAAAAGTACATAATTATTATTTTTTGCTAACCTGTATATCGGACACAAAGTGTCCTGATCATAAAACCTAAAACACACTGTATTGATTTTTTTTTAACATGAACATCTTTCATCGTTTTGTTTTTATACAGTTTTTATCAAAGTTATTTAAAAAAAAATTATTAGGTACTTAGAAATTAATAAAGAGTTCAGCCTACTTTTTTAAAGCTCTCTTCTTAAGTTAAGAAAATATTTCCTGCATTATGCATGACAAGTCAAAAATACATACATATTTGAAAACGATAAAAGTAAATTATACTTTAGTTGCTTCTCGTAGAAAGCGCCCTGGATAAGGAAAACTTTGCAAGGTAAAGTGTCTACTTCCTTTTGCAGTGCATAAGACCTTTTAATTTAGAAAATGTATTTAGATGACTCTCAGAATATGCAATGAGTGTATTTTTCCTTTACGTTTTATGAACAAAACTAAGAGAAAATAGGGGAAATTAAAGTAACAAATAATAGTAAGATCACAACCGAAAATAAATTTTGGAGATCCATCTTCCATTTGTTTGTAGCGTTTTTTAAGGTTAGTTCTGTGATTAATTGATTTGACTAACTTGATTTCCATGCATTGTTTATGTCAGCAGAACTTTTTCAAAATTCCAACGTCATCATGATTTACTTTGATTTGCTTTGATTTTTAGTACGTAAATTTTACTATTATTTCCGATATTATCTGAAAGTAATTTAGAAGTAAAGTTTCTGGTAAACACCTGAAAACAAAACTTTATTATTGCTAACAACATATTGTTTCGTCACTCAGTTAGCTTCTTCTAATTTTTGTCAATTAATACTTTTAAAATCACTCGATTATGTTCGGATTGGATCGTGAAAAAAAAAAGTGAAAGGGATGAGCAAACAAGAAAAAAAGGGGGACTTTTAATTTAATTACCTGTGTCGGTCGCCGTGGTGATCCGTGATGGCGGCGCCAGGTCGAGAGGGGGGTTTCAACCCCCCGACCCCGCCTACCACATTGCGATTCCTTCAGGGCCTCTGAAAAAAAAAGAGAAAAATCATCATCATTCATCCTCTAACGTTTTAAAAAACAAAAAAAACTCAGTTTTTCGGTAGTATTTTTTAAGCTTAACTTAATCTTAAACCCCTACCAGGGTGCGTATTCTTGAAACGAAGGAAGGGAGTTATCCAGAGAATGACCTGTAGAATGTGACAGGAACCCGTTATTGTCAGCTTCTTCTGTCACATTCTATCTATTCAAATTTCATTCTGCTTTCTGCTTTTCATTCTGCATTCTGCTTTCAATATATTTCAATCACGATGACGTAAAAAAGTGCCTTAATAATGTCAAAAAAATATGTGTGTTTCAAAAACTCTCTTTGGCTTTGTTAGCCAAAGAGAGTTTAAAATGCAGCCTCTGGGATTTTCCCAATTTTCCGGAAAACGAAAAACGAAAAGCCGGAAATAGGTTTTACATAAAATTCTCTAAAACTTTCCCCATTTAACCGACTCTGTAGCTCTTACGGTTACAGAGATCCCAATACATGTAAAACCAATTTGGGACACACGGTATATGGGTGAAATTTGGGCGATAATCAGACTGAGCAAAGTTTGTCAGTTTTGACGTTTATGGCAGTTGTCACGTGATAAAGAAATCCCATTTCCTTACAACGTGTCAACAAATTTAGGCCCCAGGTGTCTAATGCAGGCCATTATACACAATTTTATTCGAAATTTTAGTTAAAACTAAATAACATAATTTTTATAGATGGGTATTAATAAAGTTATTAACATTTTAAAACATAAAAAAAAAATTTAGGGTAGTATAAAGTCTGACTATTAGTTCCCTAAATTATTAGTACACTTTACCGTTTTGAAAACGACAACTTGGTATAGTATACAACCTGGGCTCATATATCACTTTAAAAATTGCAAAATCCGATTTCTCACTAAAAACCTACCACTTAATACATTGAGGCGTTCCCGGGGGGCACCCTATATATTTATATTAAAACAAATTTTTTTAAAAGTCATATTTACCAACGTTATTGCCGATGCATTCCCTGTAATTCCTCAGTAATCGCACTCGGATCCACTATTACACTGTCAGTTCACTACAACACTGAATCTCGTTTTAGTTACCGAACCCTGAAACAAACAAAAAAAATCATAAATACATAATTCTTCTACTGTTGCAGAATTATTAGCTATTTTCTTAATACAGCTGATCTTAACTGTAAAATATGAAATGGATCAATTACCGGCAGTTTTATGCGTGAGATATGAAACAGACCAATCACAAGTAATGCTGAGTGTAAAAAAACCACTGAAAGTTATTCAAATACATAAAGTTAAAATAAAAAGTTATTCAAGTATTTACCTACGTCAATATTCGAGTATAAATGTTTCTCTACATTGGTTATTTTTATTAAAACACGTTACCGAAAAAATGTAATTAAAATTTCAAACTGTGGACATTTTTACCAATTTAATATTACATTCAATCAGCTGCATAAATTTATCGAATATGCAGCTTTATAATTCGATCGACGAAACTTTTAGTTCATTTACTGACATCAAATTAAAGTTTATTCATTCCGGTATGGACGTGTTTAAATTAAATTGTTGGAGCTGCCGACACATTGAAACCAGGTTTCGTAACTAATATTTTGTTGAAACAATTGTGTAATTTCACAACACAGAAGTATGTAAAAATACGTTAATACAATTCAATACAAATTAGAAATGTCAATAATAATTAATCTCCTGCACACAAACTGAAGCTCCATCTATAGTCACTGTATGACTGTTGGTCAGTGTGTGGTATTTCTCAAATCTTAGAGATTGCTGTGAATTATTTTTTCTCAGGCTTCTGGCTTTTTGAATGTGACATTTTGTTTGATTATCCGTAGACATACTTAAAGTTAAATAATTTAAGAAGATTTTTTGGGCTCCAGTTTGTACAGGGTGTTTCTAAATAAAAATTATTACGCTCCTAATAGTCCTAATACAGTTTGGGACACACCCTGGTAAGTTTACCATGCCTAGAAAAGTTGAAAAATATTATAATGTGAATATTTGTTCTCCAAAGTCGTAGAATTAAATTTGTAAGGGACGTAATTAATTAACTGAAACTGGAGTTGGAACAACTTCTCCACTTATGAAAATCGACAAAGTTCGTTATCTTGTCTCCCGTTTCACGAGCCCCGTACCTTATTAAAATGCCCTAATAACAAGGATTCCCGCTTTAACCCCTTGAACAGACTTTTTCAATTTCCCTCCATTTTTCTCCGGCTGCACGGAAATTAATTAGTTTTCGGGGACGTCCTTTAGCAGAACGATAATCGTAGAATTCTTTTTTATTGTCTTCGAACAGTAATTTGAAAGTCGAACTTTCCAGCATTGGCGTGTATAGAGAGAAGTTAATTAAGTGGGTCCCGAATCCGTGAAGTGCACCCTAAATTCAAAGAAACTTTCACGTCATCGGGGGGATTTTAGCGGGAAAGTTTCCCATCTGCGACGAATTTTCGTGCTTTTGAAATTTTCAGAGCGTTCATAATCGAAACGAATCGCGCACTTTGTCAATTTCTTTCTTCGTACGTTCACAAAAATTTAGGGACAAATTATGGTGATGCATGTATGGGGAGTTTCGTTTACTTTTAGAGATCTACAAAGAGTTAAATAGGAAATTTTTCTAAAAAAACTGAGACACTGTGCAACACACATAGTTATTTTCTACTCGGGTGTGGTAAAGAGCATCTTTTTCGCACTCGTGCGGGAAGGGGTACTTTTCCGCACCGGATGCGGTAAAGTTACTTTTCCGCATTGCAAGATTAATTTACAATAAATGTATAATAAACATACAATTTTAAAGTTTATTTGTGTAGAGCGAAAATACCCATGTACACCAACCTTTTTATGAGATGTTCAAGCGAAGATAAAATGCAAGTAACTTTTCCGCACTCATTTGATTTTTCAAACAAAAAGAACATTTAAATCAAAAAACCATAACTGTTTATTTGATTTCTCAATTAAGAATAAATTTTTAATCATTTTTGCAAACAGGGGCTTTCATTTTAGTAATTTTACTATACACTTTCCTTCAATTTAATGAAAAATGATACTCGTAGGAAAAATCTTGTACCTAACACATGCAAAAAGCGTCTTTCCCGCCCTTTAACTGCTTGCCCAAACTCCGCTTTGTGTCTCGTGCGGAAAGGACCACTTTCCGCACTTGTTAGGTAAATAACTATTATAAGTCTGGCGTCTACCGGTTTTTCTACTTATCTACTATTGTCCTTATTATGTCTCTTTTAGCTTGATTATATATTTTGTTAGTTTTTTTTGTCACGCGCATCATATACATATATTTGCCAATTTTAGATTGTCTTTGTCAATATTGTTTTTTGTATATTATATTATCGTATGTTGATCTCGTTACTAATTCAGTCACGGTTACATTTCTATTGGGGGGGAAAATTTGCGGTTTAGGTTTGATTTTAGGTTATGTCCTGGCTTTGACACTAAAAGAAGTTTGCCTTTTTAATTTTGGTAGAAAGACGATAGTTTGATATTTTTAATACCAACAATGATTCTTTAAAATATTTGTGGCTTTAAAATCGACCAGGAAGTCGTCACGTTATTTCGTACACGTTATACTCTTCTTTTTTGACTCTCAAGAAACATTATTTGTCTTTAAAATATGTTGTAAAATTGTTTTTTAATGGGTCTTTAAAGTCAACCAAAGAGTTTTTTTCCAGAATTTATGAACACACTTACACTCTTCATTTATGACTTCTTTAAAACATGTTTAGCTATTGAAATGAATTATTCAGTCTTCTTTTAAAATTTCGGGGTAATTAACCAGCACATTCTTCCACTCTTGATTTCTGAGTTTGATAGGACTTAATTATTCCTTTAAATATGTTTGACTATTAAAATTAATCAGTCAGTCTTTGTTTCATAAGACAATTAACCAGTTCAATCATTTCGACACGTTCTTTGCTCTTCTTATTCGATGCTGAAGAAACTTAATTCTTATTTAAAATATATTTGGCTTTAAAATTGATCAAACCAATCTCTCAACAATTAGCCAGCTCAACCACTTCATCGCGTTATTTGACGTTGTCTTTGACCCGAATAAGTAGGAAAAATTATAGATGCTCAGAAAACCAGTGGCAAGGGCAAGAGAACTATTGGAAATCAATGGGTTAGACAAAGACAAAGATGACGACAAACTTCGTAATTGACATTTGTCAGATTGCATGGTCATGTCATGTGACGCCCCCATCTTACCACCGATTTTTCATGTATTGTAATTTTGTAGTTTTTGTATGTTAACTGTTTTTTTTTTAATTTCTTAGAGTAACTTTCATTTTTATCTTGTATAATAGCTTCTATAAGTTTAGTTGAGAATGTCTAGGGGAATTAATATTTAATGTTTCAAAGTAATAACTTATTGAAGTCTCTCCTTAACTTTACAACTTTTGGTGTTTAAAGGCAATCCTCACTTCAAATACTTGGAAAGTTTTCTTATCGAAAGTGTCAAGTCAGGAAAAGTATATAATGCCTGAAACTAATTTCATTTTCTGTAATAATTATCTAAATTTAACTCTAATTGTATATTTTATTTAAAAAATAAGTTTGAAATTTATCATTTTAGTTTAACGAATAAAACGTCATTTCAAGTTAACCATACTAATATTTAACTAAGTTTCAATTGATTTTTACAGTTTTATTAAATTTTTCCTCAAATTATATTTTTGTTACTCTCAGTAAAACAACATCAGTTCTGCTACATTTCAATCTGAAAAAATAACCGAAAGTAGTTTTAGATTATAATCTCTAAAACCAACATTTGAACCGAAATCAACGTTGATTTACCTAGAAAGATTTAATTCTTTGTTATATTAGAAACCGTTGTAATTATAATTCCAATTTGCAAATTAACGCTGAACCAGAATAAAAACAATCGACTACCTACCGAACCTCCGGCCTTTTGTACTAAAAATATTTAATTTGCTGGAGAGCAAGACAAAACTAAAATAACGAACGTTTTAATTAATAAATTATCCGCGTTTGTTCGGAAGTTCGCCGTACAAAAGTTCCCATCTTCAAGGATTAGAGTTCGTTAAAAAGGACCTTTTAAATACTCGAGTCTAGACAATGGCGGACGCGGACTAAGAAAAATGGCCGACTACTTTTCCCTTTAATTTGTAACTTTCAACTGTTTTCTGCTTAAAAATTCTCGTTACCCGATTTAGTTTAACGATCCAAAAAAATTTGAAAACACGAGATCAAGTGCTTTTTGTCAATTTTTTTGTATGGAATAGCCATTATGTAAGTCATGATTTTTCAGTATAACGAATACATAATTGCAAAGCAAAAAAGAGTGATAATGGCAATGTATGTATTATTAGTAGAGTCCGGATTAAAAAGCACTAAAATCGTGAAAAAAAGCGCTTAAAAAGCAAAATTATTTTCCTTACAAAAAGCATAAAAATCTGTAAAAAGCTCAACTCAAAACAAAACTTTTTTTACTTTTTTTGAGTTCAAGTTCTAGAAAGCTTTTAAACTGCTTTAGAAGCATACGGAAGATTTTAGACTGTTTTGAAAATGTTCACAATTTTTTGATCTCTTAATGAGCATTTGGAAGGTTTTTTAACAGTTTAATAAGCATATTGAAGACTCTGCAATGCTTTAGAGGGAGTTGATATCTGCTTATGAGGTATATAGTTGTTTTGATATCTTTTGGGAGCATCTAGACTAGTCCAATAGCATTTGGAAACTTTTATACCGTTTTGGAAGACTTTCGACTGCTTAGGAAGCATTTTGGAGTTTCTGTAGTATTTTTAAGTTTTTTTAGACTACTTTAAGAGCATTTGGAAGGTTTCTGGAGAGTTTAAAAAGCATTGAAGGTTTTGGACTGCTTTTAAAGCATTTGAAAACTTATGGACGGTTCTAGAAACTTATGGAAGCTTTTAGACTGTCTAAAAATTTTTTGAGAGCCTCTAAACTAGTTGAAGATTATTTGGAAGCGTTTAGAGTGTTTTATAAGCTTTTTGAAGCTTTTAGACTGTTTTGGAAGGCCTTCGACAGCTTGAGAAGCATTTTGGAATTTCTATAGTGTTTTAAAACCTTTTTAGACTACTTTAGGAGCATTTGGAAAGTGTTTGAACAGTTTAAATAGCATTGAAGTCTTTGAACTGCTTTTAAGGTATTTGAAACCTTATAGACCGTTCTAGAAACTTTTGGAAACTGCTCTAGAAGAGAGCTTCTTCTTTTGAGAGATTCTACAGATAAGTTGAAAAGCATTTGGAAGCTTTTAGACTGTCCTTAAAGATTTTAGAAGCGTATAGTCTTTTTTGTAAGCTTTTGCAACGCATTTAGAACTTCTATAGTGTTTTGGAATGTTTTTACTTTTTTTTATACTACTTCGGAGCATTTGAAAATTATTTGATTAGTTTAAATTTGTAAATTGACTTTCAATAAAGTAAAGCTTTCAATATCTCAATACAGCTATTGCAATTATTGTAAATTAACCTATACAAAATAAAACCATACAAAAAATAGCAGCAACTAAGCACAAAAAAACTAAATTATTCACAAAAAGAAGAAAAAAGCAAAAAAAGCATAAAAATAATCTGTCAAATGACGTGTCAAAAATTGGTCGCTTTTATTATTTACATAACGTAAAATTTCTAGAAAACCGGACTAATTTTTAGTGTACTAAACCCGTGAATAGTAGCATTAAGTAATGACTAATAATTGTTGCTATCTATTCAAATATAGTGAATAATACTCTTGTTAATAAATACTGGTAAAACAAATTTGCATTGCTGGCTATAACGCTACTCTAATGACAGATTATACACAGTTTTGAGTAACATGATTAAAACTAGACGAGGTTTGGACTTAAAGCTCGATTTAAATACGAAATGTAATATGGCAGAGTCGTTGCCGTACCGTGTACAAAAGATACGCTGAGTTTATGTCGAAATTGGGTTGTTTGTAAGCGCATCTGGAATGTTAAATTGCCTTTAGTCATAGTTCATTTTGGGTCAAGGATCGACGTTGTCCCGTTGAAATTTCCAGTTTGCATAATTTACGGGCTTATGACATGCATAGTTTGCTTAATGGCTTATTTGCTGCTATCCGGTTTCGTCCCGTTTCGATTACTTTCGGGTTAACAGTTCGCCTTGAGCTTCTATTTTTACTGAAAAAGTGTCTTGAGTGAAACGTCCTAGTCACGCACTGTCAACTATTCAAATTTATAGGCAGGAATTTGTTTTTGGTCTAAGAAAACAAAGTGGGAGAAATGTTAGCAATCAATTTTGTTTTGTGAACGCTATCCAGCCTGAGTTGCTATTGAATTCTGTTCTATGCGGAAAATCAAACAAAAAAGCAATGACGTAACAATCTAATACACAGGTAAATGTTGTGATTGTGACAAAAAAATTAGCAGAAGTCAGATTTAACATATTTACCTATCACATGATTATGTCATTCTATTTTTAGCGGATTTTTTGCTGTTCTAAAAACCAAAAAAGTCAGATTTTTACTGTTTTTCACCGTAACTTTACCGCATCTTGTGCAGACAAGTACTCCCTTCTATATTCAAATGAGTGCGGTAAAGTTCACTTTATGGTCCAAAGTAGGAAATAGTAATTTATTTCATTCTGTATGGGCTCTATTACGTAGTCGGTTTCAGACCGGGAAATGATTCATTACGTTACTAGTCCGGCAAAGTAATATAATTTTGTTAGCCACCTATTTAACAGTTGATGTCCAAAATGTATTACCACTTAAGTATGAAATACTCAACGTTACAAGTCCGGAAAATAGGTTATTAAAGTACAAGTCTAGATTTTGGAATTTCTAGACGAGAACTTTAATTGCATTTCACGTACTTTTCAGTATCGTAAAAAGTTTTATTTCATACTGTAAGTGGTAATAAGTTAATTCTTATTTTTTTTTGTGATTTCACACACCCCTATACATTTTGGACACCAACTGTTAAATAGGTTGCTAGCAAAATTATATTGCTTTGCCGGACTAGTCCGGAAAAAACATTTTGCCGGACTAGTAACGTAATGAATCATTTTCCGGACTGAAACCGTTTACGTAATAGAGCATATTACCATACAGTATGAAATAATGATGCTTTCCGCACAAGATAAAATTTTTGCTTTATGAAATACTACTAGAGAAATAACACTTTCATTTTGTTTTCTTTATTACAAACTGTGTATGTACATACAATAAATAAAACTAAGATTATAACAATGTAAGTTTCCTTATTTCTATTTTTACTGAAATTTATGACTGCAATAAAATAACACCCCATTTCAAAATGTCTACATTGAAATTGTTCAGTCCAATTTTATTATTTCTAGTTGCAGCTTTAAAAGCAAAATCCATTACATTTAAATTGCAGGAAACTGAATTTTCCATGTGAACTTCTATAGAATTGCACGAATGGCTTAGAAATGTTTTGGAATTTAAACTTGGCGTACTCGTTCAAACATGGCTTTGCTTAATTTCTGGCAATAAAACATTAAGAAATATTTTAAACGATTTAAAATGATGTACGACAATTGCCGCCCACTTTTAATATTAAAATTTTTGAATGACGGTAATAAATTGTGCGGCAACCTTAAAACAAAGAATATGTGAGTAATGTGCAAGGGTCGAGAGATTTATGGGCCATTGGGTAAAATCGATTTTCTTAAGTTTGCGTTTTTAACCCAGTTTCACTTGTACAAAGCTGGATGTTAAGCAGCTGCGCTGTTTCCAGGAATTCTAACTCTGGACTATTAATTCTGGCAAAGGGGTGAAATATGAAGGCAAAACCGAAAACATATCTACCCGGTTTTTCGGGTTTGAAAAGGAACAACTTGACAAAAAATCTAATTAACCTCAATGAAAATTGCTTACTTGGAAACATGCTTCTCAGATTCGGTGCGGCAAAAATTCATTAATCCTGTCAAAATACGAATTCTCTATCTTCGATTGTTAGGGTGGGTTTCTTTAGAAGAGATCAAAAGGTTAGCTGCATTATTAAAAAAGAGCCAGTATACAGGCAAAATTTTGATTTCTTAGGTAAAATATTGGGTTTGTTCATAATTGCGTTCTAAAGCTACAACTACAAAACGATCCCGATAATGCCTTCCGGGATAGCCCCAACATCTAAGACCGCTAAAAGCATCACCATTAACGCAAACCTCCTCGCTAAATTTCCTATGCATATTGCAGTCATCATCATTAAAGCCAATCCGCTCTCCAGCAGTTGCTTAAGGCTGGTTCACATGCAAATAAAGCCGTTTCGTGTTAATGCAAGACACGTTATCGTTGCGATAACGACCAATCGAACGACCTTTATTTTTTAATTTTCTTACAAGTTCAGTTCGAGTAAAGTGGGAATCAAAAAAAAGAGGATTTGTGAACGAACTTTTTGTTGGTATGTGACCACGTACACATCGATCGGATCCTTAAATCGGATAAAGCTCTATCCACTTGAAAAACATCGATGTATACAGGTAAGATTGAAATTTTGATCGGATAGAGTAATTCAGTTCAATCCTCTTTATCAAGTGGATTGGACTAACGGAACGGATCGAAGAACATGTTTTTAGCGATGTGTACAGGTTTGAAAACCAATCTGGATTGAAATGACAACAATGACATGCCACCACGACAGTAGTAAATAGATCAGTTTTCGTCAACCTACAACAATATGAGTTTTACCAGTGTTACTCAATGTTAATAGTTATTTACATTACTAATGTGGTATGAGTATTTTTATAGTTTTTATTTTTAGAGTTGTGATCACACGAGTCCATTAATTTGCCATATCACACAAGTATTGTACAATATTTTATCTAAAATTAACACAGAAATTAGCAGTTTTTTAACTCTCAGTACGTAATGAGGGAATAATACAAAACTATGCAGAATTAATCTTGTTCTTTCCTTAGATTAGTTCCTATCTTTTTCTAACCTAACTCAAAGGAAAGAGGATCCCTGCATCGGATTGAATAATAAATTTTCAATACAATATGATATAGATAAGATTGAATCAAGGTCATTTTAATCCGACTGAAGAATCGGAGCGAGTTTGTGCTACTACTTTTTGAAATTCAATATCTCGGTTACATGAAGAGCAAGAGAGGCCAGTTTTATTTCATTTTGTAGTATTTTTTATCCTTTTTCTAATGTCGTTTTATTGAAATCAATAAGAGTTCAAATAAAAAAGTTACAATCATTAAAAAAAAATTGAAAAAGTGCTATTTTTGCAAAAAGTGCAATTTTGGCAATTTTTTATTTTGCCCCAGGAGTGTTCCAATGCACATCAAAGAGCATATTTATACCAAAGGACCTTAAATTAAGTGAAATAAGTACAAAAAAGCACTTTAAAATTTTATATTTTTTAAAAAGATTTACAGAATGGGGGGCATTAGGGGTCTTTTTTACTACTTTTTGTAATTCAATATCTCGGTAACATGAAGAGCTAGAGATGCCAGTTTTGGCTCATTTTGTAGTATTTTTTTATCCTTTTTCTAATGTCGTTTTGGTGAAATCTATAAGCGTTCAAATAAAAAAGTTACTATCATTCAAAAATTGAAAAAAAAATGATTTTTGCACAGCAAAGGGCATATTTATACCAAAGGACCTTAAATTAGGTAAAATAAATACAAAAAAAACACTCTACATTTTTTATATATATATATATACACAATCTTTATTTTTTTCATACGAAAAAAAAAGGCTATCGACCACACGTGGTCTTTCTGCCTATGTTTACAGATTTTTAGTTATTTACAATCTTATTTCTAATCAATATTTACAATTTTAGATAAAAAAAAATAAAAATTCTATTGGAAGTGCTCCAACAGGGTGGATGCGGGAAAGAGGTAACGGGATTGTCTAGTTGGTCTTGTTAAGCACAGTGGAGTAATTATAGTCCAGTTGTGTGGATTGTTTTTCCATTTGTTTTGGAGTTGTACGAGTCTGTCAGTTATTTTGGTCATGTTTGTACGTTCATAGAGAAGTTGGTTGGATGGGTTGTGGAGTGGGTTTTCTGGGTGTCTTATTTTGGTTATTAGTCTTAGATCAATCTGTTCCGTTGTTTGTATGTGTTGTTTAGTTTTCGGAGTTGAGTTTGCCATTAGCATGTTTCCATAGTCTAGAAGTGGTCTGCAGATAGATTTGTAAATTTGTGTTGCAGTTTTGGTACTGATACCTTTATTTTTGTAAGTTAGTGATCTAAAATGTTTTGTTCTTTTAATGAGTTCAGTTCTTGTATTTTTTACATGTTTAGTGAATTTCATTTTGTTGTCTATAGTCATTCCTAAATATTTAATGTAATTTTTAGGGGTAGTTCTTTGACCATCTGCTGAAACAGTTGGTGAGTCCGGTGTAATTTTATGGTTGGAAAGTAGGAGTTGATTTTTAGTAGCGTTAGGTGTTAGTCTCCATTTGTAAAACCATGTCATTGTGCGATCCGTCATTGTCTGGAGTCTTTCTACTGCTTTTTTAGTAGTTTTATCATGTGTAACGAGTGCCGTGTCGTCCGCGTACTGTAAAATATAAGCTGTATCGTTTATGTGTTTTTTATTTTGAAATCGGTGGTTGTATATGTCATGGCAGTATACAGTGCGTTTTTTTTAACGCGCAACATAGGATTTTACGTGTTAAATTTTTAAGCCCATGTTAGACCATGTTGTTTTGGAACTACAAGTGTAAAACTTGACGGGTGTGTGTTTAGTACCCTGAAGCTTAAGTAAGTTTAGCAATTCGGTCTAAAAACTGTTTACAAACTAACGAAAAATCATCTTTTTTTGAAAAGATTTTATCTTTCCGTGCTCCCTGTATGCATGGTAGGTGCTTGTTGTTTTTGATACTGGCAGGGCAGGTAGCAGGTAGAGTGACATATTTATTTATAACGTCAAAAGGGCATTTTATGATCGTTTGGTATACTGTTTGGTTTCAAACGGAGGTCACTTTGAACAATTTATTTTAAAAAATACTTCTTCTGTACTTAATTCTTGATATAAAGTTAATAATCGCATTTTGACCACCCTGTTTTACTTTATACACCAAATTTTACCTGCTACCTGCCCTGCCAGTATCAAAAACAACAAGCACCTACCATGCATACAGGGAGCACGGAAAGATAAAATCTTTTCAAAAAAAGATGATTTTTCGTTAGTTTGTAAACAGTTTTTAGACCGAATTGCTAAACTTACTTAAGCTTCAGGGTACTAAACACACACCCGTCAAGTTTTACACTTGTAGTTCCAAAACAACATGGTCTAACATGGGCTTAAAAATTTAACACGTAAAATCCTATGTTGCGCGTTAAAAAAAACGCACTGTATATTATATAGGAAAGGCGAAAGTGGTGAACCTTGCGGAAGCCCTTGTTCAGGACAAAATGGGAATGAAAAGGTATTGTCTATGCGTACCTCTAATTGTCTGTTGTTAAGTAGGTTTTTAATAATGTGAAGTAGATATTTTGGTGTCTTAAGCTCATGTAGTTTGTACAATAGTCCTTTATGCCAGACACTGTCAAACGCTTTGTTGATATCCATAAATAAGCATGCTGATTTTTTGTTATCTAAGTGTGTAGTTTGTAAGTTATTTGTTAATATGAAAAGTGGATGTATGGTCGAATGTTTTGGTTTAAAACCAAATTGGTATGATGGTATATGCTCACCGATCAATTGTTGCAGTCTGTTTTTAATAACATGTTCGAAAATTTTGCTTAGTACCGGAAGTAGAGTAATAGGTCTGTAGTTTTGTACTTGTCTGTTGTCTAGTCCATTTTTTTTGTATAGGTATTATTAAACCGTTTTTCCACGAGTCGGGTATAGTGTTGTATATGATGCAGTTGTTCATCTGTGTTAGTATTAGTTGGTGAGTCTCTGGAGATAGGCTTTTTAGAGTCTTGCTTTTGATGTTGTCTTTTCCCGGAGCAGTGTTTTTGATGTGAGCAAGTGCTTCATCGTATTCAGAGTCTGTAATTAATTTATATGTGTAGTCAGATGAGTTGTTGAAATAGTCCAAGTACCAGTTGTTTACCAAGTTATCTTCATCAAAGTTAGGGTTTGTTGAAGTTTTAAATGCTTTTTGGAAGTGTTCGGCAAATGCATTTGCTTTATCTTGGTCTGTAAAAAGTTCATCTCCGTCCTTCTCGATTCTACCGACAGCACTTGTTTTTCTGTATTGTGATAGTTTTTTAATTTTCGTCCAGTAGGATTTTCCTTTGTCTTTTTCAATTTCTTGACATGCGTCTAACCATTTGTCCTGTCTGTACTGGTCTATTAGCGTCTTTATGTTCCTGTTAAGGCTGTTAAGTGTTCGTTTTAAAGTGTCATCTTTAGTAGAGATGTAAGAACGGTACAGTTCCCTTTTGTGTTTAATGAGCCTTAGAATAAAGTTAGGTAAAGTGTGTCGGTAAAAGTTTTATTTTTTTTTCGAGGTGTATATGAATTTCTCAAAAAAATTGAAAGAATGGGAGAACACAACATAACATAATATAACAATGACATAACATAACATAACATAAGACGAACGAATTTACTTATGATTTTCGATCATATTAGTTTGCTTTTATCCGTACTCTGTTTTCGTGAAATTATAAGTTATAATATTTCGCGTGCAGCTGAAAAAAACATTTTTCAGTCCCTCATCTTGTATTTGTTTTTATTTGAGAAACTGATTACTGAAATAAAAACTAGTGGAAGAACACACGGAAATAGTGGAAACCCATACAAAAGCGGTCAAAAGTCACGGAAATTAGAACATGTCATTGTATCGGGTATAATTTTATTTTATAATCTACTTAAAGATTAAATCCTTCTTCCAGCCCGTGTATATTTTACGGACAGACAAATGAATCCTCTGGTTTCAAAATCCGATAAATCTACTTTTGGAAAAAATTTTGATTGTTCTGCTAATGGATTCACTCTCTACTGCTCTACAATATCATACAAAAATAACGCCACAAAACCCCCTAAATCCAACTTAAAGTCTCATTTAAAATATAAAGGTGGTCTCAAAAATAGACAAATCCGGACAAATCCATTTCGATTAATACGATGGCTCTTTAAGAACCATGTAACTTCATTTTTTACGTTTGTCAATAATGGAGTCCATTTTTATTGCTTGGTTTTTACTGTCACTTTCTTAAACGCAATTTGAATAATTTTGGTGTTAAAGATAAAGTTAAACAAAAATAACTGATAATGTTTCGGAAAGTGTTATGAAAGAATACGGTGGTGAATTTGGAGTAGCTCGAAAACGTAACTTAACGAACAAGTCAATGGAAACGAGCTGTGCAAAAGAACGAAAGGTAAAAGCAAATTAAAAAAAATAAAAACTATTCTGATTCAGAAAACAAAATTCAAGTGGAAACCGTAAATGAAAATAATTTATGTGAATATTCTAACAATATTCCAGATATTATATTGTAAATTAAATACCAGAGTAATATTGTTTTTTCAAAACTGTTCTGTTCAAAACTTTTAATTATTGTGTTCTAATGTTCTTAAATCTGTGATTTTATTTAAATATACTCAGAAATGTAGAGATTCCTTTTTCAATCAAACTCCAATAAATCGATACACCTAACTTTGAAAACTCTATAAGTCAATATCAAAACGCGACAACTCCAATTTTTTTAATTAAAATGTTTACTATATTACAGTGCTTTCAGAGAAATCAGTTGTTTTTTGTTCAAATTAAACTATGCTGTATGCATGTGTAGGGATTTAAAACCAGAGGATTCAAATTAAATTTCTATACGTGAGAATAAAAACTGAAGTTTAATAAACTTTATGCAAACGGTTTAATTAGCAGTAAATATTATCCACCAACAATACTTCGTTACGTTGGTTTACTTTATGACCCATACTGACAACCAGATTTTTGTAACTTTACGGCCCGTTCCTGTGAGACTTTTGAAAAAACAATCCAAGCATGAGCGTGGTAAACTCATTGCTTATGCCGTGAAAACTTGGACGTAAACAAACATTACGGAAGTATTTGCGCGTAATAGATATTTTTTGACGAGCAATGTTGAAAAGTAACTCATTCAAGCTTCGATTTAAAGAGCCTCTCTAAAGAGCAGAACAGAGGCGTCTTTGTCTCTCTAATACAAGTAGAAAAAGATAGAATATATACTATGAGCGTATTTGGTTGCCTATGATAAAATCGTTAATTCAAGTAAAACAATTGAAAAATCATTAAACATTAATGGGCCTCATTATGTGAACCTCACCTGTAATTTTGAAAAACAATAAAATCACAATTTTTAAATTTAATTAATTCGAAAACAGCTGAACCAAGTGTTAACATGTATTTTTGGAATGTATATTTGGAGTAAAAATATCTATCAACTCTTCAGAAAATATACAATTAAAAATTGATTAACTTTTTTTTAAAACTTTTGTCATAATCTACTATTCTTGTCATTAATATTTTCTTGGTCGCTACATGCTACAAGCTACTTACTATGTCTAAATATACGGACCAACCTTGTACATAGGTTTATACAAGGGCAAAAGTATAACCCTGAGGGTGATTTACCCTCGTATTCACCGATAGCCAATCATGTTAAAAAATGCTTTAAATGTGACATTTTTTTATACGAAGTGTTACACTCAAATACTACATACAACGGAGAAAGTTAGTACAAGCAAGAACTACATTGGCAAGCAAATATTATTAGATTAACAATACTCTGTCGAACAGGAAACTTTAAGTAAACATTACAAACTTATTATGATACTTTAATCGATTATTAGGAAAGTTTCCAAATGTATTGCTAGCACGAACGTACGAGATTCATATTATAAGTTTTTGTAAGTTTATTTGTTTTGTTAATAAAATCACTAAAGGGAATGATAAAGGAAGTTGAACTGATTTTTATTTCTTATTTGAGTACACAATTTCCTTGTAAGACATCCTTTTCCTTGACTAATAAAAAACGTCAGGTTCAAGTTCCCTTTATATTGACTATAAAAATAAAATATTTCAACGTCATGTGGTTTCTCCAGACTTTTGTGTTTTACTATCCCCCTATTCTTTGTTTTCCAAATGTCGTAAACATGTCCGATTAACCTGTCTCATATTCTCCACAAACACTGTTTTTATAGCTCTGGTAACAAATTGGGTCTTAACTACTGATGCATCCACAAAACACACCCAACAACAACATTTCCGCTCAACAAATTTAGAATTGTCTTGTTGGTTTGTGGTTTATAATGAAATTGCATTATAGCTGCGGGTGGTTAACTAGAAAAAAATTCCAAAAACAACGCCTTTCCAAAGAAAAAAAGCGGTGAATTTCCCAAAATGGCCGTTCGTTTCATGAAACGAAGGCCATTTTCGATCAATTCCGCATCAACAGCCGCACTTTCCTTCCTCAACCTTTTACGGGACTCTTACCTTTCACTGAAATTACTCCACAAACTGTCCCGATAAGATTTTCCAGAATTTAGTTGGAAAAATCGCGATAGGCATCGACCGGAACAACAAAAACGAAACGATCCAAATATGGCCGTGCACGGAAAACAAGCGAACGTCCGTTTCCTGGCACTGTACGAACCAGTTCGCGACCGGAAAACTCCACTTTTCAGTAAAAACAATCGTTCAATGTCTGTTTTTAGGCAATTTTTAATGCTAACGAAGCTTATCCAGGTTTAAACACCGATTTTCCCAAGGAAATATGCCTGGAAAATGGCTATCGCCGCGGATTGCGAAGTTGCGCGATGGAAACTCCACTGGCTGAGTTGGGGTAGAATCGACGGACGTTCTGATAAATTTAGGAGGGGATGGCAAGTTTAGGGGAAAATTTGAAGGGGTCGTGAACCTTGAGCCTAAAGGGTTACATTTGAATATGATTTGAAAATTAGTTTTTCCTTAACTTTTAACTACTTTTTATTATCGCCACCACTAATTTTATGATTATTCAAAAATTCTGCATAAAACACATTTTCCAAACTTTCTCCAGATTTTATATTAGGTAAAATTCATTTAGCATTGTAAATTCATGAACATTCACTAATAAACGCCTGGGGCAAGTAGCTAAAGACGACCTAACACAGCTTCCCCTTTTCTTAACCCTACATCACCTACTGCCCTAATCTGAACGACATTCTCCCATCATCCACTTGTCCCTTTTAGCCCCAATTTATCGGTGACTTTGCATCATTACATCTTCAACCATCTGATCAGAATCTTTCCCCTTTGTGCATCCCCCCACCATGGCGTGCGCGCCTTCAATTTACCCCACTTTCCATTTTGGGGAGGTTGTATACATAACGGACGTCTGTTTTGCCTATACTACTTCCAGAAAATTTTGCGTCAAGGCTAGCTTGAGTTTCTTTCAAAAAGTAATTCAGCCAAATATTTTTTTTAACCATCAAATAGTTAGGCAGTATTTTACATAAAAAGGTTTTAGAAAATTTGCCAAATTTTAGAAAATTTTCACGAACAGATTGAAATGGTTTATTGGTAAGATTAGTTCGATTTGGGCAGGCTTCAAGACAAAATTAACGGAAACGGTCAATAGCGGGTGAATAAATGGAAAATTGCGCATGCTTTCTTGGCGGCCTCGTGCGGGATTTTCCTCAACTAGGAAAAATGAAGCATGTTGTCGATAATATTTTGAGGGTGGCCTTGCGCGTTGTGACAATTAGGCACTATTTTTCCGCAATGTTGCCATTATAAAGGGCATTTTCTTAACAGCAAAGATATTGTTAAACTAGTCTAATTACCTGTTTTTTTTTTAATTTGAAAATTTAAGTACAAGATAAAAAAATGCAAAAAAAGTTCACATTACATAAACTGTGATTAACTGTTTTAATTTTGACAGCAACTACGAGTAGATAGTAATACATAATATAAGTATTTTAGTAAATAATCTAAGTCAGCTTCTTCTGAATAATTTTCATCTTCAAATAATAAATCTGCAAGAGGGGTGTTATTATTTGTTTTAGTAGAAATAACACCTGTTTTCTCAATACTTCATAAACAAATAATCAATCCAAGAAATCCCGATTTTCGTCCGGTTACTACAGTATTTTCACCTTTGGTTCCCTTTAGCGAGCTTAAATATTCATTAGAACTCTTAATGAATATTCTTAAGAATTATTTATTTTCCTTAAAGAAGGGTGTTTTAAAAAGAGTATTTTCTAGAAAATTTAGATATTCCTAAAGTTTCTATTCAGACGAATCTCCTTATATTAAGTTAGCACCAGAAGACTGGAAGAACAAAAGGAACATACATTTTGAAAGTATGTATAACAAATTCTCAGCATAATAGGAGCAATAACCTTAACGTATTGCCACCATAAACAATTAATCAACTAGCGATTGCCTTAAATTGCTGATTCTCATTTCTTCAAAGTGTTACACTGCTACAAGCAACTGAATATGCGTTTTCAACCATTCAATTAAAAGTTTTATGAATACTCCTATTACAATTAAGGTGCATTCAACTTAAAATGACAGTTGTTACTACAATTTTACTTTTCTTCTTAATAATTGTTTTTGATGTGCATTGTGGACCAACTACTACAAATGACGAGACTTTATTGGATAACAGTCTTAAAACGTTCAAGAAAGACTTCAATAAATTGACTGAAAATGCTGAAGAATTTATTGAAGATTTTGTGCATCAAGTTGAGGAAGCTGGAAAGTTAGTTGGTGCAGGTAATTTTGAATCAATTAGTTATTTGAATTTATATTAATGACTATAAAAACTTATTTAGTCTATCAGAGTGATGATGAATTCAACTGGCATGATGCTACAACTGCAAAACCATCTTATCATCTGGTAAGTAGCTTTGTTTTAGCATATAATACTTTTTTATTATCTGGATTTATGGTAGAGTATGGCAACAATGACACCCCATATAACCACCACTTATGTCCCATACGCTTACAATAAAATACTAAAACACCCGAAAGGTGAAACTTCCAATGAAATCAGACGTAGAAAAAGGCGATCAGTGGATCAAAAGTTTGTGCCAATGGAACCCGTTCCGATTCCACCTCGTCCACAGAAATTTAGTAGAAATATGGAAAAACCAGTGGATTTTGAGCAGCCGGAACCCAGACAAGTGATTTTAGGTAAAATATAGAAAACATGAGAATAGTTATTCACCAAATTCTTTTCAAATAGAGATAATTCAGGTTATACAGTCCGGCTTTGCCGCTACAGTCAGAAACGAAAATCTTGCTCTAAATTTAACTAAAAAAAAAACAGTTATACAGTATAGGTAATGTGTTTTCATTCATGTTACGTTTCGGGTATATACAGGGTGTACCGAAAATGAATTGGAAAACTTGTACAGGGTGCTGCATTTTCGATGGTTTTACGGGGTACAGAGAAAACGGTAATAGATAGAAAAGAAGTAGCATACGTGTTCTGATCTCTTTTTCTGAGCTGAGATGACTGGCGAAGAGTGGGCTGCGCTAACTTCTTTTGTTTCAAAGATACGGGGGGCTTTTGAAAATTGGTCATTTTGGAACCTCCTCTGTATTTCATTTGCTATTAAAGTTATCAAAAAAGGAAAAACGGTTTCCGGTAGAAGTTTTGACGTAGAATCCAATGGCGTAGTCAGTTTTTTTCTATTACGTTTAGTTTCTGACATATGACAGTAAGTTACATTTTTTTAAATGGAACATCCTATATATTTTTACGTCATTTAATTCTGTTGATTTTTACCTTTTCAACGGTGTATTAAAACATATAAGTTTGTAAACGTTAATCTTAGTAATTAGAAAAAAAGCGTTTCCTTAACAAAAAAGTACTAAATAATATGTATAAAAATACCCACAGTCGAAACAAAATTTGGCTATGTTCTTATTAACATGTTACATGTCGTTTATAAAGTTTTTTCAACTTCCACCTTAAAAATATTAGAAAATAGAAATGGCCACTTTTCTTATTAAAGTGACGGTAGAACTGTTTGTAACTTAGATTTTTAATAAGATTTATTAAAATTATTTAATTTTCTGATGTGTTAGTTTATATGATTTCCGATTTTGTTTGGTATTTTAGATATTGGCCATTTTTAAACTTAGCAAAGGTATTTTTTTAAAATAACAGGATTAACCTCTACAAACTTATATGTTGTAATACACCGTTGAAAAGGTAAAAATCAACAGAATTAAATGACGTAAAAATATATAGGGTGTTCCATTTAAAAAAATGTAACTTACTGTCATATGTCAGAAATTAAACGAAATAGAAAAAAACTGACTACGCCATTGGATTCTACATGAAAACTACTACCAGGAATCGTTCTTCCTTTTTTGATAACTTTAAGAGCAACTGAAATACAGAAGAGCTTCAAAAATTACCAATTTTCGAAAACCCCCCGTATGTTTGAAACAAAAGAAGTTTGCGCCGCCCACTTTTCGCCAGTCATCTCAGCTCAGAAAAAGAGATCAGAACACGTATGCTACTTTTTTTCTATCTATTACCGTTTTCTCTGTACCCCGTAAAACCATCGAAAATGCAGCACCCTGTACATGTATTTCTAAATGACGATTGATGATTTTTTTAATACCAGTTTCTAAATGATATTTTTTAAAAAATTTTGTTGTTATTCGATAATTTTATTATTCAGCAGTTAAAACACTAAGCCTGACAATATGTATAGCAAATTATTGCCATAGAAAATTCCAAGATTTATGATACAGGGTGAGAGAAAATTTATTATTTTGACTCACCACACAAAATCTGTAAAAACTTCAGAATCATAGATAGGTACCCAGTTTTTGGTTACAGATTTTGAGTTGCGCGTCAACGTAATTAAGTTACAATTTTGTATTTAACCGCAACATAAATTTCATGTTTCTAGCGTTGTAAATCTCTCTGTTCCCCATTAAGGTTCTATTGCCTATTTAAAAAAAAATTGCTTACAATATTAATATTTTTAAAATCGAATTACAGTTCAACAACGTCAAGAGTGCAATTTTTTAGTTCTCACAATCAAAAGTAAAACTATTAATTGCCAAAATTCTGGATAACCACATACAACTGTCAAATACTCTTTCTCCTTCCTGAATTATTTTAGAATCCCCTAATATTTAACAAAAAATACATTTTAGGATCTGAACAACAATCAAACAGAATTGAAGCACCGGACATAATCTGCGATAACTCCAAGCAAAACCAACAAATCGAAGAATTGAAGTCTGAAGTTGCTAAAATAGGCAACTTGGTAAGTTTGCTGCAAGACCAAAACAAACTGCTACACCAACTGCAACCCAAAAACAGCCCTCAAAATATTCCAGAAGACCCAGCAGGAAAGCAGTTGGACAGTGGCAAGGGTAGTTAAAAATATCAAAAAATAAAAAAATTAATAACAAATTTTAGGTAGTTTTTCTCAACCCTACACGGTCATAAACGTACTGAAAAGTAACTTGAGTGAGGTTAACAAGTTGCTCGAAAAGGAAAGGAACAGAGAAGATTTGCTTGAGAAAGAACTAAAACGTCAAAACAATGAACTGAAATTTGTTAAGGCCATGATGGAGCATTTGTATGAACAAATCAAGAGTAAAAATGAAGGTACTTACAGCTCCTACAACTTGAACAATTTTAATTAGTTTTAATTGATTACAGATAGAGAAGAACCGATTTTGGGTTCAATTATAAAGGTTTCGCGACAAAATGAGTATCCCTTCGATCACCCTCTTTACGTGAGTTATTCCTTATGAGAATCATTGTAAATTTACAGGTAAATTACATTTTAGAAACTGGCCAATATTTCGGATCCTACCAGTATTGTAACGTCTGATGATGTACCGATTAATCCATCATTTAGAGAACCAGGTAAGTTTTGATTTTCAAAAACTTAGCTGTAAACATAAGCATTACAATGTAAACAACTATGTATATGTGCATAAAAATCATTTGAGGACATTTTATTTCCAAAATATCATATATCCTTCAATTTGGGTTTCCTGACAAGGAAAGAAGCTGCTTTTTAGCTGTTTGTATCGTAGTCACGTGACTGGTCCTGTCTGTAAACAGGGTTTTTGGAGAAAAAAACATTACAACTTAATTTCTGAAGACACAACTTTCAGAACTTACTGCTACCGACCTTTTTAAAGAAACATACATATTTTTCTTTACTGTAGACAGAGGCAAAATAAAAATGAAGAAGTAGTAGTCCATATCCTTTCAGTGGAGTTGTACAAGTACAAAAGGAAGGGAATGACACGCAGTCTTAAAATAAAAATGGTTATTTCACAATAACCTTTTAATTTAAATTGAAACATATTGAAACACTCTGTAATTGTCAAAAACCGAGTTATGAGTTGTTAAAATAGTCAATTCAAATCAATCTAGTTTTATTATGGAATATCGCAATAATTGACGTTTTTCTATATAATAGAGGATGGTCAAAAGGAGATTTCAAGGGTTGCAAATTAATATATTAAACCACCTTGTAACTGTCAAAATAACCGAGTTGTAGACTGTTAAAGTGGAAAGTATTCAATTCAGACTTCAATTCAATTCAATTTGGCTTTACTTAAATAAAGCAATTATTTGACGTATTTCTATAAGAGGCGACATAAGAGGATTTCAAAGATTACAAATTGATATATTGAACCACTGTGTAACTATCAAAATATCCGAACAAGTGTTAACAAACAAAAAAATCGTTTCTTCTATGTAAATGCTCAAATATGATTGCCATAGGTGGTATTTCTCAGAAACAATAAATCCTTCAAATTCAAACTGGATTATTAGGATTTGACAATTCCAATAATTGACAGAATAGCTAAGCTAATAGCTAAAAAATGTTGTAGCAAAAGTAACTAAAGAAATAACGGAAGCAGAGAAAATTTATGATAAATATCTCGAAGACCAGGAAGCGGAGATATTAAATAAAATAACCTACGCTATCTTAATGCAATTAACCAAAACTGATCCAGATAGATTTAAAAAGGTGACAAAATATATTTTTACAAAAAAGAATAAGGCTGATAACTGTCGGTTTCAGTTTAACATGAGCGCGATTAGATCATCTCAAGATGGGACAGACAATCATCGAGTTGGTAGAGAGAGTTTAGATGACCTCAGACTAAGACTTAAAGTACTGGATGCTTTAGCAGGCAATAAGGACAAAGATGACCTTTTTGGAAAAGACATAATGAAAAGTTTATTAGTAAATCAACCTGAAAAAAAATCAGACGACACTTTAGAAGAAAGTTTGAGTTTGCTTTTAGAAGCCAAAAGGAAGCAAGAAAAAGAGGTTTTGTTATTCACATTATGGTTAAATTGAGTCAGGTTAGAATGATTTTTTTTTAGGAGAGGTTGAGGAGTATTTTGAAAAGTTTAAATTCTGGCCCTCAGTCTAAAATCGAAGATTCCGGCGTGCAAACTGATCTTCAGCAACTTCAGAAAGCTATAGATAGTTTGAGACCTAAGGAAGACAGTTTGGGGTTTAGGCAAGAAAATCCACAAGATTTTCAGGTAAACGTTTTAGAAATTTTCTGATTTTGGGTATTAACACTGAGGTGTTTCAGTCAATGTTAAATCAAGTCATCAGTCAGAATTCTGGTGTTTCAAGTAGTTTGAATGAACCAGTTGCTAGCGGTTTTGGTGAGAAGTTGTCTATCTAATGCATGAAACATGCTTAATGTAATACATATTTCAGATAAAAGTGAACCACTTCTAAATAAATACTTAACAGGTCAATTTCCAACAGTACCTAGCTATTACGATGCCCAACTTCCTCCACTTTATGCCCAAAGCTACAAATTCCCTAACCCCTACCCTTACGTATATCCAACCAATACAAACTACGCTCCTCCCATTTTTGGAAGTTACTACAACTTACCACACCTAAAAAACAACCAAGCCTACAACTTAGCAAATGCACTTCCTGGAAGTCCTTATCCACCTTCTTTGAACCCTAATAATCTACCGAGTTCAGCAACAAAACCACCTTTAACCGATAATGGAAATTATTTTTTTCCTTATCCCCCCAGAGGTTATGAAGGTAAGTAACCAGTTCGCAAACTAGTGTAAGTGTGACAGTCATGTTAATGCAGGTTTTAATTACGGCTCAAAAAGTTCTTCTGGACCAAGCTTGGACCAATCATATGCAACTGACCAAACTTCTGAGCAATACAAAAATAACGTTGTAGAAGATTTGAAGCAACAGATCCAGAACCTGGAAAACATCATCAGCGGTTTAAGGTCAGGAGGGTATTATTCTCAAAGTGCGGACGATAGAGCCACTGTGTCCGCTTTAGAACAGCGAATATACGACCTGAAAGGTTTTTTTTAACTTTAGCCGTTTCACTAAATAAACATGAAATTGTTTTAGGTGTTTTAAGTAGTTTAAACCGAAAGTCTTCAGCGCCAAGTTACCAACCTGCTCTAGCTCCTTCGCATCCACCTCCTCCAGTACCAGTCCAGCCAGCATCAGTTCCATATCAATCAGCTGGTCCAGATGTTCAACCACCTATCCAGTCTTACCAACCTAAAGAAGCTGGAAATAAACGTGGAAGGTTAAGGAGACAAATTGCTGAAGAAGCTCCAATACAAAATGGAAGAAATAGCAATAGTAAGTATTATATTTTCAAGTAATCTTTAATTCTAAATGTCTGAAATTTTTATGACTCTTTCATTTTGTGTAACGTATTCGTAACCGTTCATTATCTGTTGATAAACTGTCAAACATTAGGTTTACACTCTTTACAGCTTTCAAAAATTTCATTCATCATGTCAGGATCATCGATGATGAGAGCCTGTAGAGTGTAGTACACTCATGTTCTGCAAAATTCTGGAAAAGCAGTATCAACGAGTTAATGATTAACGTCAATAAAAATCCCACATCTCCACTAATGTATCATATTTCGCCCGTGGTGGTATTCTTGTAGGTTTACTGATTTACAAAAAAATCATAAAATGTTTCCAAATAACTGAGAAATTTCAATTTTTAAGTATTTTTTTTAAGAAGACAATTTGGTAACATTGGCAAGAATTGGGCAAATGCAAGGCAATAAGGCCTAAACTAGGCAATACTGCCGAAATATGAATTTCAAAATAATTTTAGGAAAAGTGACAGTTTAGCATGCTGCAAAGCTATAATCGAATTGAAGTTGCGAAAATGTGAATTTCTAAAGAAATTTAGGGAAAATTACATTTTGCCAAGAAAAAATTTGCTACTAAGTTTTAGAAAAATGGTCTGATTGGAGAACGTTGCAGAACTTTTATTAAGTAGTTGCAGTTAATTTCTAAGTACGTTTAGAAAAATTAATAGTTTGGCAACATTGCAAATATTTGGTATTAAATTAGAAAAAGGATATTTTTGGCAATGTTGCAGGAATGTGAACTTCTAAGTAAATAAAGAGAACGTGGCAATTTGGCACCATGGCACAAAAAAACGCTACACAATTAGAAAATGGTCTGTTTGGCCATGTTGCGGAAGAGTGAGTTCCTAGATAATTGTAGAAAAAGGAGTTATTTGGCAATATTGCAGAAATGTGAGTTTCTAAAATTAAGTGGTTATTCCTCATTTTACCAACCAGACGATAATCTGACAGTTATCACGTGACTGCGCTAATCCTACACAATAGAGTGTCACGTGACAATTGTCAATTTTAAGTCTGGTTGGTCTACCGAGGAATAACCAAACACAACTTAAGTAATTGTAAAAAGAGTGGTAATTTTGCAAAATATTTCCAAAATTGGGTACTAAATTAGATAAATAGGGTGTTAAGGTTTAGGGTAGAAACGTGAGTTTCTAAGTAATTTTTAGGAAAAGTGACTGCATTTGAAAATATACATACCTGGATGGTTCCAAATCGTTTTACTCGATTAGAGTTTTCTAGTATTTTTTTTAAATATGGGAATACTCAATATCTTGCAGAATTATGATACTTTTCACGCTCTGTCTAATATTTAATTTGTTTACAGGGTGCTACAAAAAGTAGCTTATTACTATTCTGTTAAAGAACCTGTTACAACAGCCACTATTGTAACTTTATTAAGCAAAGTGGACATAAATTTAAGAAATATACAGAAAGTTAAGTTTTGGTCTTACATTATACAAATAATAAATTGGTATATAAACAAATAATAAAAAATAGATAGAATCATTGAATTGAATTGAAAAATGCAGAAAAAATAAAAGAATTCTGAAACAATTTTGTTGCTTCAAAAAAGCATTTTTGTTATTATCAGCAATACTAATTTTCATTCTAATGTCATGTCTGTTTAGGCCAAGTGGATAACTCTCTATCTCAAATAACCGACATTTTCAAGAAGTATTTGGTGGAACCCCAATACACAGAACAACCAATCCCTTCGCGATACCCAGGACCACAATCTGAAAACAGAGCTGCAGTTCTGGATAATCTTCAAAACAAACTGGATGGTTTAAAAATACAGTTAGGTAGGCTCAAAACATTTACTAACTTTTGTCACTTACCGTTTTTTTTTTTATATTCAGAATCACAGAAACACTCAGGAAGGTCCTTTCTTGAAACTGTTTACCCGGCCCCTTCAATTTACGGTACTAACTTAGGGAACACTGGTTACCAGCTGCAAACTCCTGTCAGAAACAACGATGCTTTCTCAGCAGTTGTAGTAAAAATAATTGAAAAAGTATTTGCCTCCTTACCAGAAGCCCTTAAAAAGGTTTTTGGAAACTTGATCACTGATATTGGCGACTCTTACGGAGACTACAACAGTCCGTTACAAAACCTTTTAAGAAATTTAGGCTCCGTGGGGTATCTTCCGCTAGTTTTGGTCAAAATCTTTGAATCTTCAGGAGAAATTCTGAAATATCTAAAGAAAAATCAGTTTTTTAGTCAGTTTTTACTGCCTGCGGTAATATTCGGTCTGATAGGGGGTGCGGTATTGTTTTTAATGTTCTTTCTCCAACAAAAAGATGAACCGTATGGTTATATAGGTTATCAGGGTTACGAAAGTAAGTACCCTAGATACCAACCTAATAGATATGTGGATTCAGGGCAGCAAAACTACAGGTCTGATGTTGTGGTTCCAGAGCAGTATTTCAGGAGTTACTATGATTATCCAATAAGAAAAAGTGAACTGAAAAGAGTTTAAAATTGATCACAAAAGGTGTTTTCGGAAACTCGGGTAAGTAACCGAATCTTTTTTATTAACCCGGATTACAAACTTGTCAGGTTTGAATCGAGTTAACAAAAGTTTCCGAAAATGCCTAAATAAGTATTAAAACAATGGACCAAACTGAATTTGATGGGATTTGTAGAAGTAAGATAATTTAGTTGCATTTGTTAATGTTTTAAATTTAAATTTTATTAGTAAGGAATTTTATAATCATACTGCATGTTGATTTTGGCTAAAGATCTATTTGGCTGATATTAATTGTTATTTAATTGGGTGATTAAAATTCGAGAGTGAATACAGATAATTCGGAAATGTTTTCATTTATTCAAAAAGTAAGTTTGCTTATAGCCTTACTGCATTTTTCAAACTCTACTTCTGTACTGGCTAAAATGTTGTTTAATTTGAGTTATTTATTATTTCAGTTAGTTTGCTCTAATGGTCTCGTTTTAAAAAATAAAATACAAATTTTTAGCTTAACAATCATTTGCATGACACTTTTATACTAAAATATTTTTTTGCTGTAGCCAGTGGTTAAGAATGTATTAAAAATGGCAGAAACAAAGAATTTTTTCCAACATCCACTTTAGCTCTAATCTAGTCTAACGGTATAGTAAATTTGTACTCACCGTTGAATTGGAAGTACTCTAGTATTTTAGAAAGATTGAATCTTTAAGACTGTTCTTTTACACCTATAACCTAATTTAGGATTTACGTTATTTGGGATTTACACATTTTATAAAGTTTCAACATTTGTTGTTAGGGACTTTATAGTAGATTTATTTATTATAGTACAATATTTTGTTTATTATTCAACAAATTTTATTGGTTTAATTTTAGTACGTCTTCTACTTCATGCTTTTTGAAATGCCTTCAGTTTTAAAGCATTTGAGTAGTTGCTTGTATAACTCTTCCTAATTTCAGATTAGGTAGCTTTTTATTGTACAATAATTATGTTTGTGATTATTAAAAAAACACTTTTGCTTCATTAATTTTACCAAATTACCTGAGATGGTGTGCGTATAACAGTATAGTAATATTTGTTTAACAAAGTTAGACTAATAATTTAAAAAAAACTTGTCTTTAAAAGAAATAACACGTTAAAGTTATATAAAAAAGTGGTATATACAGGGTGATCCAAATGAATTGTAGGATACTTGAAGGAAGGGTGGAAAAGAAATAAACGCCACCTAACTAAATATAATAAATAAAGTGTCACATAACTTATGGTTTTAGAAGTGCCCCTAGCGGAGCTAGCAAAAACACATTCCTAAGCAAAAGAAAAACATTAGCATATAAAAATGACGGTATCTGAAAAACTATCCAATATGAAAAGAAATTAACAAACTTATTTTTAAAAAAGTATGGGCTATTACATGTGCTTCTGCTAGGGGGCACTTCTTGACTACAGTTTATGTGACACTTTGTTTTTTATGTACTTTTCACGATTGGATTATCTTACAATCAATTTGAACCACCATAAACCAAATATAACTATCCTTCCTCGGATAATATACATAACAGGTGATGTCGATAACTTCTCACAGTTAAAGTAAAACAATGCATAATTGCTAAATATTACAGTTGCCAAAAACGACAATATATGGTTCAATTTATTTACCTAAATTGAATAAACAAAATTTTATTAGTATGTATGTACTTGGCATATTTTAGAAATTATTGCTGACTGGGCAGACCTACTCGGTAATGCAACAAAAACTTACTTATTTACCGCGTAGTGTGTTTCGATGCTTGAGTAGACCAATTAAATAATTAAAAAAACTTATATAGATTCGAAAAAAGTCTATAAAACATGATTGTAAACTTAGCACTTCTGCTCTTAATTGTAATCCAAGTGAATTGTGAAAATACTTCTATAGAAAATGAGAAAGTGTTACTGAACCAAAGTTTGAAGACTTTGAGGAAAGACTATAACGAATTGCTTGAAAATGTTGACAAGTTGGTCAAGGAGTTTGGGCAGAAATTTGGAGAAGCCGGAAACGTGGCAGGACTTGGTGAGAAATTACTTTTAAATTAAATTTTAGTATGATTTAATGTCCTAAACTTCCAGTACCTCAAATTACAGAACAAACATTTAAAGCACTGCCTTCGGTAGGTTTCAGTTTCTGAATTTTACATCAAGATAATTGTGTTTTACCTTATTACAAAAATTAGATTGAAACACACCCACAATCTCCTAAACCAGTTGAACTATTGGAAGCCACTTTAAATCAAGCACATCAACGAGTTAACAATCCAACTAATTTGGGTAAACGTATGATTTATTTTGTATTAAAATTACTGTAAAAGGTCTTTCAGGATTTGCTGGAAATATTGATGCAACTACAATAAAACTGCAAAACAAACAGATAACTCAACTTACCACTGATTTAAACCAAATTTTGGAACCTTTAAAAAACACTGATAAACACGATTCCAAAACTGAGGGTAATAGTGAGTTAAGAAATGAAAAATAATAATAAAACATTTTTTTGAACGGTTGCAGATGAAGAAGACAGCTTTTTGAGTGCAAAAGGTCCTACCAGAGTGCATCCATTATTTACGTTTAGCAAAGGAAAAACTGGTCAAACCGGCTGAAAACTGATGAAATTTTGCAGCAAGGTAGGAGGAGACTAATAATTTAAACAAGATCCACCATATAAAGTTGCTGCAAAATGTAAATATCTAGCGAAAGTTAAGTTATAATTATCAGCCGACAATAAAGTTTATCTAACATCAACTTATTTTAATTTATTGCTTATAAATAGTGATGGGCGTAAATTTACCGTGACCGGTTATTTACCGGTAAGGTAAAGTAAAATTGGAAAAGTAAAATTCAGAGTGACAGGAAAATTTACCACTTCCAATCTGACCATTAAATTTATGGGTATAATTGAAATTTACTTGAAAGATATTATTTTTCTGTCATTGCTGTCATTCATTTGAAAAGTAATAAATCTGAATGACTGTAAAACTTCCAGGGATTAGTTTAGCAGTTCTTTACGAACATTTTTACTCTCTATTAATTTTTTTGAAACTCTCACCGTGTTTGAGTTATTTAGCAAAAACTGGTTTAATTCAGCAAATGTTTAAATCAGTTGAAGTTTTCTGAAATCTGAAATTTGAACACCCTGTAACTTGGTTATTTTTTGGATTTCAGAGAGGTTGAACCACTCGAATTAACCGTCTTGAGCTCCTCTTTCCAGTGGTCTTGAGCAAAAAATCTATCTGAAAAATTGCGTGCAGGGTGACCAAGAACAGTCAATCACCATAATTTTCATGCACACCCTGTATACTGGAAGCAAAAACGGTCCTCTGAATTTACGGTGTTGGGTTAAAGAGTTGATAAGAAACATTTTTGGTCTCTTGTATTTTTTCGGTAATTTTTACCGTTTTCGAGATATTAGGAAAAACTAGTATAATGCACCGAATTTTCAAATCAGTTGAAGTTGTGATTTTAAATTTGAACACTATGTAACGTGGTTGTTTTTTGGAGTTCAGAGAGGTTGAACCACTCGAATTAACCGTCTTGAGCTCCTCTTTCCAGTGGTGTTGAGCAAAAAAATCTATCTGAAAAATTGCGTGCAGGGTGACCAAGAACAGTCAATCACCATAATTTTCATGCACACCCTGTATACTGGAACAAAAACGGTCCTGTAAATTTACGGGGTTGGGTTAAGGAGTTGATTAGAAACAGTTTTGGCCACTTGCAATTTTTACCGCTTTCGAGTTATTTAGGAAAAACTGTTTGGTGCAACAAATTTATAAATCAGGAATATTGTAATCTGAAATTTGAATACTGTTAAGGACAGTCAGAGACAAAATCGCCTGTAAAACCTACTTAGAGTAACCGAATCATGTTTTTAAGCATGTTTTTGGAATCCTCATTAAATTTCCTATTCAATAACCAATAAAATCAGGTAGTCATAAACTGTCCGTAAGACGGTTTGAATGGACAGTTAGGGACCAAACCGCCTGTAAAACACACTTAGAGTGGGAAAATGACTATGTTTACCACATTTTTGGAATCCTCATTAAATTTCCTATCCAATAACCTGAAAAAACATAACAAAATTTGGTAAAGTCACGGAAAAAAGCGGTGTCAAAATTTGAACTTCCAGAAATACAGTATTGGGAATTTACCAGTAATTTACAGGTAATTTACCGGTAAAATTTTCCTGATAAAGTAAAATATTTACTTTACTGGTAAATTACCCATCACTACTTATAAATAAGTTTTCAGAATTATAACAATGTGTTGTTGTGTGCTACATTGCCCAATATGAAATGGTTAAAACCCCTAAAAACGCAATATTATAGATTGGGTAAAAACCCTCAAACATTTAGGCATTATTTTTAAAATTTTTACCTCTAAAAATTCTAAAATCCTTAACACTTGCTATCTATTTATACAGAAAAACGAAGAAAATTCCGTATCTTGAATCGAAATTAGTCATTTCGTCGCGGTCGTACTTTCTTTTCGACGGCCAAGGAAAGCGACCGTCCTTGATAATGGTAAATTCCCCGGTCCGTCTGTCAAATAATAAGCTCAACTTTTCTGGGTCAACGGCACCTTCAGTAGGTTACCAACGATGTATACTTTTCAATTTTGTATTCGGTTTACCATACCGTTTACGTCCGATTCGCCTCGAAACCCGTCTATACCATCAACGTATTCAATCGTTCATCCTCAACCGGAAGAATTTAGTTCAAATTGATATTCAACAGTGGTCGCGCATTCCATTGGCCAAAGAAGAGAAATCGACGGTTTTAATTCGTCAATTTAAATTCACACCCACTTACCATTTATTCCGATACAGTTTTCATATACTTGGTGTTTGCGTGACTGAAGATTGGAATGTGTATTGTCTTATAATAATTCAAAAACATTTTAACATGCAGAGAAACCACTAATTAATACAAGAGTCTGTTGATGGGGAAACGTAGCCGAATGTGGTTTCTCTGACCCAAAATGTTAAGCTAATATTGAAGAAACCAGTTATCACAAATCTAAATCTTCATGAAAATTAAAAAATAAGTTTGATGGTTGAGATTCCTTCCGAGAAGATTTGGTGAAGAAAGCCCCCCACAGCTGGAGGAAGAAACAAAATCGCATCGGCCTCAGCCAACTTAGCAGGTCAGGAAGTGGTACCTATAGTGACGTCAGACCGGGTATTTAACCCATCCTTCTTCGAGGACGCCGTATTTGTCAGTCCGCGACCGATACGAACGAAGGACGAGTTATTCAAATCGAGCTATAGTCCTTGGTAACCGTGCGCGATCTTCGTTTTGTAGTGCGATCTTCGATTTCTTCGATTTTAAGTGGGGGCTAGTGACCTACAGAAGCGGTAAGTGTCACTTCCGGCCTACTTCCATTAGCCAAGATTCGATGAGTTTTTTTTTGGTTTTGAGTGGAGTTGATTTTGCAGTAGCGGTCGGTTGGTCGTTTGTGCTAGCTGGAATCGTCTTCGAGTTTTGATTGAAATTAATTAAGAAAGTGAATACAAATTTAAATAAAAGCTTTATTTTTTTAGTTAGTTTTGTGCTAATAAGGGGTAAGTGTGTAATTAGAAATCAAGTTTTGAACAATACAACAAAACAGTTAAGACAATTACCTGCAACATTTTGAACTTTATGAGTATGACCTATCCTTGTGTTAGAATTGGTAAAAACCATTCAATTTAAAAACAATATTTCTTTTAAAACAGTTTAATCAACCAGATTCTACAAAATAATTCACATACTTTCAAAGTTAATCTATCTTAAATTACTCTGCTGTCTTCTCGTGCTTCAAATTTGATAACGTTCATTAGGGACATTATACGATTATTAGGAAAACTAAACGCAACTCAATACGTAAAGGTTATGTAGATGCTAAATTATACCATTATATCTTCTTCTTCAAAGTTTTTTCATTTCATTTTTATAGAAGAAGTTATGTTTTGTTGCATCTTATTACTCGATTATTAAAATAAAATGAATATGTTTTCAAGACTTCATTAACATGTTGAACAAATAAATTTAATTTTACAAAAAATTGTACCATTTGTAGGAAATAATTAAAATCCTATTTAACTAACATGATAATAAGATTAAAGTCGACTATAAAAGGTCATAGAAATGCACAACTTTGCCGAGGCCAGTGAGAAGTGCGGATTTAAATCCGTTAGACATTTTTTAACGATTGTAACTATAATTGCCATTTTGTTGCGTGGTTGGTTTTGTTTGTTGGAAATCAATCTACAAGTTTCGCCATTTTATGGCTCATCAAAGTGGCTTAACCTTGACCAGCAAAAGTTTAAGTTTGAAAAATGTCAAAAAGCAAAATAATGTCAAAGTCAAGTCAATCCTCTTTACATCGAACATCCATCATATGGTAATCACAATTTCACTTCAGTCGGATAAAAGCATTTCAATCCTGTTATTCTTGTTTTTTTTAAGGATGGACTAGTCAAGTCAATATTTTGTGCTAATTTACCTTACTCGGACTGAACAAATGGTTGTTTGCTTGATATAAACATAGTCATAAAGTACCAATGTCACCAGATCTTGACAGCCACTGTCTTGATTGATTGTGATTCAGTGGATATATTGGAACCAAAGTTTTCTTTGGTGGTTATCATATCAAGCACTATAGCTACCCAGATGAGCCATAGTATGGCAAAACCTGTCAGGCACTTATATTAATAATATCCAATAAACAAAAAATGCTACAACAATGTTCTTTAAGCTTAAATATGACGATCTAGCCCAACTTACCTTAGTCCAAGATACAGAGTGTTAAAAGTACAATTTAACTTAACTTTTTCGTATATTCTTTTTTCAGCGACTGTGTATTAACAGACATTTTTAATGGACCAATACATCGTGAATTTTGAATTGTTTTACTTTAATAAACGATTTTATTATAGGCAATCAAAACAGGGTGTCTCAAATTTGATGGTTTTACGAGGTATCTGCAAAAGTAGCAAAGGTAGAGCAATGCGATTTTCGCAATTATGCGTGCGAGTGCCACGTGACATTGGCAGTTGACGTAATTTGACAATTGATCAATATATCGTTGTGTTTCATTACGTCAGCGTAACGTCAAGTTTGCGGCCTTTAAAATGTCAAACATATGCACCGACTATACTTTGGTGTTATACAATTTTGAAAAGAATAAAAATTTTCTCTAATTTTAGACGGTGAATTTTTTCATATTTGAATAAAACTTTTTTTTCTGATTACGATGAGGTACCATACGTTATGGTTTAGTCTTGCAATTTCGTAAAAATAACGAAAACTAGCTTTTTGCAAGTTTTGAAAATAACAAACATCTTAACAATCAGGCGATATGACGCTAGTCTAAGTGGTATTACTACCATTTGCAAAAAAATGTGGCAACATGGTGACAAACTGTCAGATCATGTGTCACAAATTGTTTTTTTATTCACAATCTGAACCATAACAGATGATATATCACCGTAGTCAGTAAAAAAATATTTTTAAATAAGAAGGAAACGGATTCGGTGACGTCAGTTAACAGTTGTCAGATGCTTATCGGTTTGAAAATGGCAATGTTGTCACGTGAAGAAGTGTCCAGTGACTTAGTAGAGTATTGTTGAGCTGTTATTTTCAAGAGACTCTTTATTAAAACATAATTTTCGTTTTTTTCCATAAACTGCCAATTTGAACCATATCATATATGACAGATAGTAATCAGAAAAAATAGTCCATCTCAAAAATCTTAATTTTTTTTTTTAATATTGATATTTTTTTAGATTAAAACACTGGACTTGTTTTATACTTCGTTTTGAGAAATGAAACTAAATTTGTATTTTGTCCACTACAACCTAATAATAAGAATTAATTATTTGTATCCAAACATTGTATGACAACAATGACTGACAATGTATTTGGTTGTAGGCAACTATCATTGCAGTGTCAAAACTGCAATTATTTAAATAAATCATTATGACAAAAATCAAGCAAAAATAGAATGAGGTAACAATAAAACATTCACACTGCACTGTCACATTTTTGTTTAATTTTCTTTATACATAAGTTAATGTGTCACTGTGGAAATTATGGCTCTAAACTAAAATTTAAAAACATTTTTTTACTTTCTGCAAGATACAGGGTATCAAATACTAATTTAAAAAATTTTGAAATATTTTGAACAGGTAGAGATACTATTTCAATGAAATTTTGTTTACGGCAATTTTTTTTCTTTGAACTAGTGGCTCCAAAAGTTTATAGTATTCGCCTTACATAATATTTTCTATTTACCAAAACTATCTACTTATGATTATGTCTTATGCAGATATACTAAACTCAGTTCAATTACTTAAAAATTATTAGGTAACCAAGAGAATTCGTAAAATTTATAATGACATTGTTTTTTGTGAACCATATAAACGGAAAAGTGGTTTACTATCTTTATTACGCAATTTGCTTTCACTTAATTTTCGACAATTTGTCTCACTTTCAAAAGCCCTTTTTACAGAGTTTAATTAGTATGAAATTTTATCACATTTAATACGTAATTAACTGCATTTAAATACTAAATCAGGGTCAAGTAATTATTTAATTTTTTTCTTCAATTCCTTCCTGCAAGAACTAAATTTCCGGCAACTTCCTTGACAACATTCTAATTAGCTTCTAGGCAATTAAAAATAATATGTATTTTGACTACTGTGAATTCTTATAAATAGGCGCAGCACCAACTAATTCAACATCACTTTTTTCAATCAGTGATCATAAACGCAACTTATTTACCAGTCCAGTTATCCAGGTAATTTATGACGAGGTTATAATCGACCAGGTTGACGTATTTACGAAGCGGCAAGTACCGTATGCCCCTGATTTACTAGATGCAAACTAACAGTACCCGAGCACAACAAACCTTTATAATTACCATAATCTTTTAAGTAACTGAAACGCGGTACGCTTGACCATTAAGTTTACACGACTTTCCGTTCTACATTTATGTTTTGTATTTCTTCAGTAGTTTTTTTTTTGTTTCAGACTGTCAAAATGAGGCTGTACCTCCTAGGCGCAGTCTTCCTCTACTTGGCACTAGCATGCAATGCCAATCCGATCATCCTCAAGGCTGAAGACGACAAGGCTGAAGTTCAACTAAAAGGCGAAATCCAAGAAGAAACGCAAGGAGTGTTCAAAGGTGAGACCACCAATGTTCAGGCTGATTCTACCAACATTGAGGACAAGAAAGAGGAAGCTGAAACTGAAGAAGCACCAGCTACTACCGAACTAGAGGAAGTGGGTGAAACTACCACTGCTCCAGTGAAAAAAGTTAAAACTGGTGAGTGAATTAAAAAGCAATTAATGAATAGGGTAGTAAAGGGTGGATTGTCGTTTAAGGCCGAGCTCATCACCATCATAAGAAACATCACAAAAGCGACGTAACTGGCCGTCAATCATCCGACGATGACGATGACGACGATGACGACGATGACGTTCTTGGTGACGATGATGATGACGACACTGCAGCCGATGATGACGATGACGACGACGATGATGACGGAGACTATTTTGGAGGAATTTTCGATGATATTTTAGGAGGAGGTAGGTGATTGTATTAAAATATACCTTGCACAACCTCATAGAGCACAGTGGGAAATGTGAAGATAAAAGTGTATTGATAAGTTATTTATGATGTGTATTTATAACTGTTAAGTGTAAATATTTTTAAGTATTGGTACAACAAGAATAAATTAATTAAACTGGAATTGTAATTTTTATGCAATTTTTTGGTTTTATCACTTTTTAAAGTTTTAAATTCAAAGAACCAACCGAGTAAAGTTCTTCCACTGAGCTATAAATGTAGATTGGTTCACTGGGCTTATCGTAATCTAGTTTTGAACTGATATAAAGGTGTTAGTTGATATATGAAGGTTATTAGATAGGAAAGGAGAAATTATTCATAACCGAGACCAAGAAGACCCGTATTTTTCCGACATTTTGTGATTAAGAAGATGATAGTGAATATACACAATTCTATTTGAAAATTTTAAGTTTTGGTACAAAAGGCATTAAAAGAATTTATTGAAACTAGAATAAAAGCCCTTCCAGTTCCAGAAACGCGTTAAGAAATATACAAGATAAGGACAAAAGTTTGGTCCAAACTTGTATGTAGAGAGGCTCATAGACAAGTATTTTGTATAAATATGTTAAAAAAAAACAGTTTTGAAATTAATACAATTGTTTTAAAACTACTAAAGTGTGACAGTAGCGAACTTCTTCTAGACGAAGCGGTATCTCTTATAGTTTTAATAAATTAATAATTTTGTGAGTGAAGTGGTAGTCCATGTTAGTCACAGTGGAGATGAAATCGTAAAAGTGGTGAAAAAACACGCAACCACTTTTAATAATCTTGTTTTTGCTTAAAAGTGTTAATTTATAATTTTATATTTGTAAAAAATAAATCTACTCTATCCCTAAAGGTTTTTAAATATAATTGTTTCGAAAAAGTTATAATTTGTATACAGGACACTGAATCATTTAAATTTTTGGTATAAAATACCTTAAGTTAAGTTTGGTCAAAGATCATCTTCACCACGTGGAAGGAAAGTTCTCTTAAACCAAACAAGCAAAGAGGAGGAAAAAACTGTAATTTCAAGGCAAACGAAAGTTTCCGGAATAATTTCAATAATAGAACTAACAGTTTCTATGATTTTTAGATGTTACATGGTATTCATAATTTTAAATTCACTCAAAATTAGAGAAGGCTGCAAGATAAACTTCTTCAAGGACTTATTCTATGTATTTATTTACATAACGGTAAATATCAACAAAGATGTTATTAATGTTAAACATATTGTTAGACGATTTTATAAATTCAATCAGAATTTTGACAGCATTTTCTAAATCACCCTACGTCGTTATTCTTTACGTGAAATTTTCTTTGTAGAACTTTTAGTAATAACTCAAACTAAAACTGGGCATAGGAAAACCGTGTAACTGACAAAGAAACATTGATAATTGCATGAGCCAGACAAAGATAAAAACCCTAGAAAAAGTCCAAGTAGGCAGAAATTTTGCGATGTTGTCAAACATCTCCCTGATTTCGTCGACTAGACTACTTGCAAAATTAGCTCTGTCACTAGAACATTTCTAATCATTTCAGATTATCAATTCAGATAAGCTTCGCCTACTAAATATTTTATTAGGTTTTCTGTCTATGTCTAACGTATGTAATTATCTATGTTTCTCTCAGTCAGTTACATGATTTTCTTATGGCCAATTTTAGTTTTACCACACCTGTATAATAAAGAACCATAATTCTGAAAATTTGGTAGAATACCAAAGTCAAAGAGAGTAGTTTAACTAAAATATTTTCAAAATTGACATTTTTTGGTTATAACGGAAGGTACATCCTGTATATTGTTTGCATTCTACTACAAATTCTAAACATGTTTCAAGTATAATGTCATATACCTATATATCTGTTTCTCTTTTGCTGCTTTGTGTGAAATTTGACATTACAAGGTTGATTCTAAAGGTGCGTGCAGTGAAACGTCAAAAAACATGATACGGTGTAGCCAAAAATGAATTTTAAAAACTCAAAACTATCTTACGCGTATGTAGCAGAGAAATTTACTTATTTGTGTAACCGGAAGTGACCACCATGACGTGACGTTTTCGTACGTGATTGCTAACCAGAAACTAGTGCAAAAAAAAATTTTGAGAACAAAAATATTTCACAAGAAAACAGTGAAACAAACAAAAATAAGGATGACAAATCGGCAACACGTGTCTCTGCTTTTGTTTATAAACCTCCTTTCATACAGATGAAACTCTATGATGATGCTAATAAGCAGAAACACGTCTTGTCTGGTTATCCTTATTCCTTTCTACTTCACTCTTTTTTCTTCCAGAATAACTCATACACCACTTTGTACATCTTTTACGCTTTATAATTTTGACAATCTTCCTTCTTTGCAGCTTAAAGTTCTGTTGGTTAAACTTTCTTTATAATTGATTGTTTACAAGCATTTGCAGTTTCTACGCTTTGTAATTCTGTCAACTACGTGAGTTTTTTTCAGATTGTCGTTAATCGGGTGATCCTTTCCTTTTGTCTTGTTTCGAGGTCGCGTGACTGTTTCTTAATATTTTTCCACTGCATTCTCAAATTATGTTGATCACCTGACTGTCCGTTTTGCTAACTACACCCAACCGTTCTTCAATTTGTTTTTGTACAATTCCAGAGATTATGTCGATCACACTGCCCTTAATTACACTTTCAGTTATGTCAATCACGTTACTTGCATTACAAAATCATCCTTTGTTTTTTATGTGATTTTTTCTAGGTATTTTTTCCATCACGCGATTTTCTCGGTATGTTTTATGATCTAGGGCCGACTGCACCGACATATACCGTACCGGAACGCTTTGTATATTCTAATATAATTTTGTGTGACTAACTAACTACAACTTATTCAGAAATGAGCCAAAACAAAAACTTGTTGCTTAGGTGACGATGACGACGATGACGATGACGACGACGACGACGACGATGACGACGAAGACGAACCGGCACCACTGGCACAAGCCGTCACCAACACCGCCCAATTGGTCAAACCGCAACAAGCTGCCGTTGCCGCCGCCGCCTCTGCCGCCGAAAACACCATCCAAGAAGCCACTCCCGACGAGCAGTTGAACGCCATCGAAGAAGCCGAAGGAGAAACTGAAACTGGTAAGAGTATTTATCCGAAATGACACATTCAGTCGTCAGTAGGGTGGAATATTAAATTAGGTACTGAAGTAGCATTAGAAGACGATGCAAACTCCATTTCCCTGATCGAAAAAGACCCCGTGCAAGAAGAAATTGCTCAAAACTCGGTTCAGGAACCCATTGTGGTAAAACCGGTTTCCGTTAATAGCATCTCGGAAGAAGATGAGGATGATGATGACGATGACGACGATGATGATGATGATGACGATGACGAGGAGGATGACGGTATAGGAAGTGTAATCGGTGATGATGATGATGATGATGATGACGACGATGACGATGACGTAACTGACGATGACGACGAAGACGATGACGATGGCGACGATGAAGATTCCGCTCTCGTTGATATCATTGATGCCCGGAAAGCACGTGAGTCTAAGGGAAAGACGCATAAAAAGGGGAAGCATCATGGGGGCAAAACGCGCAGGGTTAAACACCACGGTGGGGATCATCCCGAAGGTGAAGCTAAAAATAAAACCGACTCGAAAAAGGTCCGATAAGATATAAAAGGTGATTGGTTTTTCCACTGCATTTTTAGTTTGACCGTCTGGATGTTTCTCAGCTCCATTTTCTGGTTTTTTGTTTTCCTCCAGCTTTGTTTTGTTGAATAATTTGTACAAATTTTGTTCTCTAAAAACCAAAATGTTTAGTCGTTTCACTGGTTTTGTTGTAACTGTACGGTCATATTGACTTGCCTTTTTAGGCTAAACATTTCTAAGGTTTCCTTAAACAGTAGAATGGTCTTGAAACTTGTTTCTTCAAATCTGTTAGTAGTAGTTTATTTATTTATTTATTTATTTTATTTATTGCCAATGCATTATCCTAGGTAAATGTCACATACCTAGTGATTTCCAACCAAGCAATTTCCAAAGACAACCATAATTGTAAAGTATGTGTCGAATTTGTTACCTTACAATTGCGAAATAATTGGTAAAACACAAAATATACGGCTCAAATACAAATTTGTGGTTTTATTTCGCTTTCTGGACACCTTTTTCGTTACCGCATCCCTTTCACATTATTTATAACATTTTAAAAAAATCATCATTAAGTGTGACATCTACTTAGCTAATGCACTATTAACTTCTTCATTCATCGCTGCATGCATTTAAAAAAAATTTCCTTTAACCTCTTTTGCACTAACCCCAATCATGTTGCATCTTGTTGCTTGCTAACCATGAACGTGTAAAGCGGAAGACTGCCCAGGGGCTTTTAATTTACCGTTGAAGCAAGCTGTGTAGTAGGTAAGTGAATGTTTTAATGTTGATTTTGGTGATGTCGATGAATTCCTAAATGTTATTACAAGTGCTTAATTTTGACTATCAATATACAGGGTGTCTCAAACTCGATGGTTTTACGGGGTATCATCAAAAGCAGCAAAGGAAGAAACATGCAAGACTTTTTTATCTCATTTTGGTTAGGAGCTATGACACTCCAAAATCTAAAAATACATTTCTTAAACATCAATATCTCTAAAATCATTGCAGATAGATATAGGTTATAATACATGAGAATAAATGTCTGAAATCGGTCTGAAAGTAGTCAAAAACATAATATTAAGGGTGTTCAATTTAAAATAAACAAGTTGACATCTATTTCCGGTTAAACCGGAAGGGACAGAAAGATAAAAATATTTTTAAAATTAATTCCAAAATTTTTTATTTCTATAAATGTTTAATTGTAATAAACTTTTTTTGTAATTAAATTGTAATGAACGGTTTGGGTGATGTATATTGAGCAGTGCTCTAGGTTCTTATAATATATCATAACCGTGAATCACCCTGTATACATATAAATTTTCTTCCAATAAAAATTAATATAGAATTGTAACTTTCAATTTTAGGAATTTATTGACCCCGAGATTGAATAATTGATATCCAAGAGGGCTTTTGAGTATTTTAGCTAGTAAAGAGGCTAACTAAATGCTGATTTATCAAACTGAGATTATAATATAAATGACAGTGTCTATAATATCGTAATTTAGAAAAATATTTTCCGAATATCAAGTTTAACAAAAAGCTGATATAATGTTAGAAATACCTCAAATTGATATCTTAATTTTTGTTAAGTTTATTTGTGATTATAACTTTACCCATCAGTCAAATTGAATATTAAAACATTCCTTTTGAGAAATATATTGCTGAAAATGTATTTAAGCAAAAAAGGACCATATTTTCTCCCATTTTAATGATATGATGATTTGATGTTTATAGTGTTTAGAGAATTGACATTCAAAAACTATTAAAAAATTGAATTATCATTCAACATTTATCAATTGAAAATTAGTTTTATTAAGTTCAGGATCAAAACATTTTTTTGTTTCTGTTTTTTTTTTAAATTGCATTTTTTACATCAAATTTCAACAAAACAGCAGAATACTTTGAATTATTTTTTTTCCAATAATCAACTGCAATAAGCCCTTTTGGATGTTCGTTTGTTCTAAACACAAAACTTAGAATAGTGACAGTGTTATGGCAATAGCATAACAGCATGACTTTTGTACTTGACTATGACTGAGACTAACATAAAAGTGGACTAAAAACCGTAGCAGATTTTGTTGTGGCTGTATGTGGCAGAAGATGTGAAGCATATTGTGGCATGGAGGTCTTTTTTGGATCAGGGAATAATGGAATGAGTATATGTTTTTTTATTATTTTGTTGAATAATGTAAGTTTAACCTACAGCACTGACCTTTGTTAGCTATTTTCGAAAATGTCATTGATGAGCTTGGCACACGTGTGTGACCAAAGCTGTCACTGTTTTCCGAACAGTCTCAAATCAGTTTTAAAAACATCTAAAGGTAAGTTTAGACTTGAATGTGACATATTAAACCATTCGTATTCAAGTTGACCTTAGTGATTGTCTGTCTAGGTTTACATCATTTCAGCCCAATGCGGTATACCCAAAATAAGTGTGATTTTTAAAATAAAATAGGTTTCAAATATGTTTCCCACTGTAAATGATAAGCGTGCACGCACGATTGTAAGTAAAAAATTGCTTGTTCAACAGTGCAGAAAGTATGTTAAAAATGGAAATTTTACGGGCCGTTTTGTTCAACAAATGCCTACTTACACAGCCTATTACCCGGAACATTCATTTGCAATTAAAGTGATTGTAAAATGAGGGTAAAAAAATCGTTTTTTGTTTTAATAATAAAAAGATTACCTGACAAATACCTGCATGACTACTAAACCAAAATCTCTCAAAGTAAACAACTAAAATCAAAATCTGACAAATTGGGAGAGTCGTACAAGTAGAAACTAATTAATGCTGGTCATAAATCCGGTACTAAACCGGGTTTTTTCTGGGTCACCTGGTAACCTTGTTAACTCCCAAATGGACTGTTATTAAGACAGCCACTTTAGGGTAATTGATTTGCGTATATTTCACTTTTTGAAGTTCAGTATCACAGCAACAATGATGAATAAAACATCTTTATTGTGATAACACGGTCAATGCCTTCACAATGTAAAAAATTAAAAGTTTTATACTCGTTTGAGGGTCACGGTCGACTTTCTCTCATCAAAATCATGACAAGTCAGTTTGTTTAGTAATTTGTCTGATGATATCGGCGGTGCAGTTTGAAGATGACTTTTCGATTTCTCCATCATTACTTTTATTTATTGAGCACGTTTCGATTTTACCGTTATTCAAATCGTTCTTATATGCTTCATAGTTGAAATGTGTTTCTTACTTTCAAACTAATATACAGGTTGTCTAACATTAATATGTGCTCTATGGAAGATACCCAATGATTAGTTTTGGAAATTTGATAATTTAGCTAGTATGACCTGTATATTGATTCCGAATGAAATTAGAGTTTTGCTGATGCTTTTTCATTATCTGTTTGCACTAAAACTATCAATAGACAGTAACCGGTTTTCAATTCTATTGATCTTAATAAATCGACTGGATCATAGTGATACCACAAGGACAACATGTTTATTTGTTTTTCTTAATTTTACGAACTTGGAGTTGTGATTTTCGATTATCTGTTTGAATTATATTATTAGATGAGTGTCAACTTTAGTACGTATGATGTCAGATTATTAGAAATCTCAGATTTTTATGGTTTTTCACCCTGTATAGTGCAGAGCAAACAAACCAAGAAATAAAATTATTAAAACAGACCTAAAAAGGCCAGATCAGATGACATACACAACAAATAAAATTGAAAAATCCAAATTTCCAGACATTTCAAAGCAAAACAGAAACAAGTACTGTTTGAACTTATTCTGTAAATTTGCGTAACAAAATATTTGCACTGCAAAATACAGTTAACGAGTGCTGCTAATTCCAAAGAATTACGGTACTTTGATGATAAAACATCACACTTCTTGATATTTAAATCCTCGATACACAAGTATAACGGTTCGAACATGGACGGCGGTCAGCGGCCGCGCATAAGGTCAGTGCTGGGCTTTCTACTGCAAATTTTTGCATAATTTTATAATTTCACGTCAGCCTAATTAACCAGTTTCTATGGACAATTTAGGGGAGTTGCAAGGCCAGCCGAAAATGCCCCAAATCTACATCACGAAATATAATAGATTCGTGGACGCAGTCTTGAACCGGATCAACCGGATGCTGGGCAAACAGTACGACCCTGTTCGAGTCAAGTTACTGTCACAGTCTCAACTTAAAACTTTAAGGGCCAAAAACAATCCTAAAAGTCGGACCAATCCTGATAGTAATAAGGCTAAAGATGCGGAAGTCAAGAATAAAATGGGGGAACTTGAAGTGGCACGGTAAGTTTTATCATTGAATGATTACAAGTGTGGAACTTTCAAATTATCCATTAATATAACGGAACATTAATGCAACGGAAAAAATAGACAATTTAAATTGTTTGATATTTGATATAGGAAAATATAGTTGAGTCTGGCTGCTGATAAGTTGCTAGTTTTGCAATTTTCAACAATGTTTATTTGACTTATTATACGAGTGAAGTTGAATTACTGAGTTATTACTGAGCAATTTCTTCTCGAAGAAAGATTATTAGAGTTGAATAACATTGTTGTCAAATGACAATCGGTTCAGTGCCATACAATTTTCTAAACGTAGCAAAATTACTCCAGTTACAAGTTCTTCCAGTTTACCTACCATCCAAAAAGTGAATTTTATTACCTACAAATTGATCATATTAAATCACTCTGTAACTGTTAAGAATTCGGTTTTTGATTGCCATTTTTTTCGAAAACGGTGAATAGATCTCTGTTATAATCAAAACGACAACCAAAAAGTGCTATAATACAGGGTGGTCCAGTTTTAAATGTCAATACTTCACCATTCCATAGCCCTTTAAAAAATAAGTTGACATGCATTATGTCATTTTCCTGAAAAATGCTTCCTAATAAAAATATAGTCCTTCAAATTTCAATTTAAAAAATCGGTTTTTTGTCATAAATAAATAAATTTGGATCAAGCACTTATGAAATTAATACTTATTATGAATGACGTTTACCAAAATTCTCCAGTAGCGTAGATACAGGAAGATGGTTTTCATTTTTCTGCCTGATTCTTTACGTCACTGGATATTTTTCAAAAATTTTAGTTTTTTTTACTTTACTTGTCCAATTTGACAAAATAAGTACCTCTTATAAAATTCTGATTTGAAGCTTCGTTTACGAGATAATTGAGTTATTACGTTCAAAGACCCTAAATCAACCCAACTTAACTTAAAAATTGTCTTGAAAACAGTGAAAATTTACTTAAGAAGCTTAAAAAATGTCTTTGTAGCCAGTTTTCATAGTTTCCAGACAAATTGAAAGACTTTAGTTTTGAAAATTGACTTAGAAACCAATAAGTTTACTTTGAAGATGAAAATTGACTTAAAAGGCTTAAAAATTGTCTTTTGACCAGTTTTCACAAATTGAAAGATTTTAGCCTTGGCAATTGACTTGGAAACTGTGAAAATTGTCTTGAAAGGCTTAAAAACTGTCTTTGTAGTCAGTCGTTATGGTTTTCAGATAAGTTGAAAAACTTTAGTAGTGAAAATTAGGTGGTAGTCATGAAAAACTACAAATTCACACATTTCAACCTAGAAAATGGACACCAAAAAGTAACTTTAAACCAATGAAAAGTGACATCAAAAGTTTAAAATTTCTATTTGAAGTAAGTTTTCATAATTTTAAAATACATTTCAATATTTTAGTCTTGAAAATAGTCTTAAATACAGGATATTGACATTACATTCATAAAAATTGACTTGAAGACTAACTTTTCAGGTTTGTTTACTTTGCTTTTCATTTTCTTAGAACTCTAGACTATTTTTAGGGCTTTAAAACTGCTTTCAGCTAGGAAAATCGAGTTTTAGGGTTATCTTCACCAAGTTTTTGACATAGGAGACTTAAAAAACTATTTTTACATTTTCCATAGGTTTAAACATGCCATTTCACTGAAAAAACGAATTTCAAACAATTTTTTATAGTAAAAGTTAAGTTTCAGACTCTTGATTGATGAAAGTAAACCATTGTGGCATTAAATGCTACGATATTAGTCTTAAACACTAATTTTTAGAATTAAGTTAGTCCAAAAATTAGGACTGTTACCAGTGTTTAATTGAATAAAAAAAAGTCCAAAAATCCTGTTTTTTGACTATTTTCAGTATCAAAAATTAACTCGTAAACCTCACAGATGACCAGATTTGAATCGTTTTGAACCATCTTAAAGTAAAAATTACAAAAACCCAACTAGACATTTTTGTCAATTTTGAATAATATCCAGTGAGAGTAGAAAATAAAGACTATCCCCTATATCGACGCATTTAAACAATTTTGAAGGTCTGTGTCTTCCTTAGGAAGCGTTTCTTCAGGAAAATGACATAATGCATGTCAACTTATTTTTTGATTGGCTATCCATTGGTGAATAATTGACATTTAAAACTGGACCACCCTGTATACAGGATGTTCTTTTTAGAATATACAGTTTTAGACTTGTATACTAATTTTAAAATGTGCCTTGATCAAAGTGAGTTTTTCGGTCCAATAGAGCCAATCGAAATTGCCACACCTGTACTACAAACAGAATGTCCGGAATTAACCATCAAATATTTCGGAAGGTGATTTTAACGATTAAAATAGAGGCAAAAACAGACAGATACAGACAGACTCCAAATATCATGGTGTAAGGTTACTAAAACGAAAACCACCTAAAATCCAAGTAGATAGTTCATAAAACTATTCCCGTATAGTTTCATAAAGAGTTGAAAAACTATTCTTAGGGTTTCTCTTCGAAAGGGATTAAACTCATTGCTCACCAAATACCTAACAACTTTTACCTTAATAAAATTTGTTATTTTAAATTAACGCAGGTTAACCAACCAAAAACAGGAAACAGCCAGAGCAGCCTCAGACTCGGACGAACAAGGATTCGTATTGATATCCAAGGTTGGCAGTACCGCGAAAAACGAAAACAGAGCGCAACCAATCAGGCAAATCAACAAGAAAAAGGTGACAACCAGCAATACCAACAAGAAAACTACAAACAAAAACAAACCAACAACCAACGCCCAGAAAAATGGAAATAAAACCAAACAAACTGCTAATAACAATAAAAACAAACCGAAAGCTAAGGCCACTCTGTATGGTTTGAGCACCTTGAAACGGGACGGTGATGTTATGGTCCACATGATGTCCGATCATACCACAGTCAAAACGAATTTCGTTTTAGGACCTTTGACGTTGAGAGTGGAAAGGGAGGTTAGTCTACGTCCAATACAGGGTGTGTCATTTTTAAGTGGCCAAAGTCAAAAAAATATGACACAAAACCAAATATGTTGGAATAATTGCTTTACGATTCAGAAGAAACTTATTAAATATTGGTTTATATTGCTGACTCTGTCATTATATTTTGACGCACTCTAGTAGTTTGACCATTTGAAATAAATTATTCTTTGCTACAGGTGGGTAGAAGTGGTAAACGTGAGTTAAGAAGCGCTACAGCTACTACAGCTGAAATGTTTGGGAGACTCAATCTAAAGCTGGTTCATGGTGGGCCTGCCACTCTGAATTCCATCAGGGTCCTACAGCCCAAACAAGTAAAACACATAAATCCGAACCTCAAATTTAATGCTGAAAAATAATTTTCCAAATACAGGTGCGTATTGACACTACAGACAACCACGACAAAACCATGGAATTCATGTGGAATAAAAGTCCTCAGATAGCTTCCATTGTGTCGTCTAAACTGTCCGCTGTTGCCAGATCCATGCTACAGCCACGTCCTAAATCCAGACAATAACAGAATTTGTCGCTCAAAAAATTTAAGAAAAGCCATAATGGTGTGTAAGTGGTTATAAGTACAAACAGCAAAGTTTTAAGTTGCTTTTTATATTTATTTATTTATTTATTTATTTAATTACAAATAGGTAATAAAAGTTGATCAACAAAACTAGAGTGTATTTTTAAAACAACTTTAGTTTAAATAATAAGGAATTTCAGAAAAGTACTAAAATCACAAAAGAGTTAACCAGAACATGATCGTCATCTACACAACAACTTTCGGCTACAATACAAGATATACAATAAATTTTCTTTGGGAATTACTTATAATACTTGGTGTTGATAATAATTTGTACAACATAATGTAAAAGTTGAATATGTTTGGGGGGTTAAAACTAAATAAGAAATTCGTACGTTTGCACTGTGACGGACACATATCCAAATTATATAAACGAACTGAATGTGATAATAAACACTTTATATTAACTGAAAGGACAGTTAACTTTTTGAGAATTTACTTGTTTTGTAAAAAGTAATAAAACCTCCCTAATTTTATTTTGCATCTGCCGTAATATCAATTAGAAGTTTAAAAGTTTTGATTAAAATCAAGTCTACTAATTTGAACATCTACCGTCTACCCTTTTTAACAAAACAAACTAATTTGACCGTTGTCGGCGCCCAGTAACAATAATCGATTCAAAGGAAGCAACCCCATAGCGGTGAGCAGGCCTTTAAAAGCGTCACTTCTCAACTTGGTGCTGCTGTAGGAAGAATCTGCAGAGATTTCCGAGTGTACTCCAACTTTGTTGGCGGTGGTAGCGCTTATTAGTTCAGTACCATCGTAGACGCAAAGGCAATGAGCGGGTTCCGTTGCTCCTCTAAGAATTTAAGTGTTAATTATTTTGTGAGTATTAATGTAAATAAATAATAGTCCAATGATTTGCGACAAAGTGTCTCCATAAAAAAGAACAATTCAGAAAAAGGGTATTTGGGGCCTTAAAATATATCCGGTAGCTTAGTCAAAACCCACAAAAATAATTAAATAAATCGCTTACCTCATATGATGTTTGAACCGTCCATCACTCACACTCCAGACGCTTACAGATTGATCTAAACTGCTCGATATCAAAACTTCCTCGTTTACGGCCACAAGCTGCAACAAATCATTATATAAACTAGTGGACAATTAAAGCAAACCGCCCGAATTTTTCGTTTAAAAAAACAAAACAAGATATAAATGCGAATGTATCTGGTTTTGTTTCCAGAATATTTTAACTCGAGTTTATTCGAAAAATTCGGGCGTTTCCTTTCAATTGGCCAGAAGTTTAGTTTAACAATTATTAGTACCGTAATTACAGTTAAACTATTCATAAACTTGACTGTAAAACACGAAAGTGAAAATTTAACATTCATTCTAAGAGTTTACCCGACTTCCTGTTCTTCTTATGCTTGTTTTCCCGACACTTCTAAGTCCATTTTAAAGTCTAAAGGTTTGAATGTGACAACAGATCAGGTTCAAAATAACACAGTATAAACTAAACTTATCTAAGCTGTCCTTAAACTCAACTTAGCCGATGTTGGGGAAACAGACATTATTACTTTGATTTTTTGTATTGGCGTTTCAAGTTAAGATCGCAGCGCCAGTTGAACTAAAATTACATTGTAAATAATATAACACATATTTATGAAACCTGCGCTAAATTCCTATCCAATTGGGGGAAATGACAGCACAAATTAATGCCCAAAACTGTCTTCAAAACTGATTACCAGAGGGAGTATCTCTTATCTTGAAACGCCAATAGAAAACCTACCTGTAAAACCTCCCCTTCATGAGCCCGCCAACTGGCAACCACTAAACCAGTTCTCGTATCCAATACGGTAATACTTCCGGAAGACTGACCCGCTGCTACCCAGTTTCCTGATGGAGCGATGGCAAGACAACGGATTAATCCAGATGGATTCACTGTAATCTGTCCCATAAATATTTAGATTTAAAAATGCACACAAAACATGAGTACCGATAAGTACTTTTGGCTATTTTCGGCACACACCGAAGATAATATACAATGTAGGCGAAAACTTCACGGCAGTGTTGTCGATGTCAGACGCCTACCTGAATTCATTGACTGAGTTAATTAAATAGTTTTGCTATTGGAGTATTGAATCATTCCTATTTATCTGGATGAATGATGAGTGTTTACTGTTTAGTCCGGTTTCTGCATTTATTTTTATTTGGTATTTGTTTAGCGGTTTAGCATTCCAATTACATTTATATGTAATTCATATACAGGGTTTTTCAATGAAAAGTAGCCACCCTGAATATCTTCCAAAATAATTTCTCTGTTAAAAAATGCTAAGACACGTCAACAAAGATTGCAAGGGGGATATCTTTTTACGCAGGATTTGAATTTCTGCCATCAGCCCCTTTGCCGCCATAGCCACCCCCACTAAGTTTTCAAATGGCACCATACCCTGTGTGGCACATCATTGGAAAGGGTATTTCATAAGGAATTAATTGCACAATTTTATTTGTACATTTGCTTTGAATTGAGACCAAAAAAAATAAAAAATACGTTTTGTGTTTATTTTTTGTTAACTGCAGAAATAATAGCAAATAGCGGTTATCATTTAATTAATGGCTCAAAATAACCTCCGTTAACTTCCATACAATAATACAAGCGACTTTGGAAGAGTTCGCGAACATTTGTGAGGACTTGCAATATTGGCCGGCTGTGTTGCATAGATTTTAGATTTTAAATGCCCCCATAGAAAAAAGTCCAACGGAGTGAGGTCGAGTGATCTCGCAGGCCACTCCATGGGACCACGTCTACCAATCCATCTTCCAGGAAATAGATTGTTCAGATATTCTCGAACGGGAAGTGAATAGTGTGGAGGTGCACCGTCTTGTTGGAAAATTAGTTAATTTTCAAATAAATTGAGTTACTACAGTTATGCCTGTTCACTTCTCCATTCAAAAAAAACATACACTCATCACTGAAGCAAATATTGTACAACAAGTTTACGTTGTTTGTCAGATTAGTAGACATAATTTCACAAAATTGTAGTCTTCTATCATAGTCATCTTCGTTTAATTCCCGAACCAATTTTACCTTCTATGGATGAAAATTGTGTTTTTTTAAAATTCTCCATACACTGCTTGTCGAAACACCCGATACATGGGAAATTTGATTTAAAGACTGATTATTATCCATTGTAACGTGTCCCAAAACAGCAACTTCAATTGGTTCATTAATAATTTGTCTTTCAGGTTGATGTTTTTTGTTTGTCACTGAACCAGTTTCCATGAATTTTTGCATCAACTTTAAGACATACTGATAACCAATTAATTTATCTGGATGGATTGCATTGAAAGCGCGCGCGGCAGCTCGCGCACAGTCGTTATGTTTGAAATAAAAACGTACAATTTCTATTCTTTCGGCAGTCGTGTAAACCATATTGACAATGTTCCTTCAAAACGAACTTACAAGTTGACCGACTGAGGCAAAAACATGGAATGGAAAACAGGTATTCAGTAGTGTTATCAGCAGTTTGACCAAAATAACAAAAAAAATGTTTTTATTTTTTTTGGTCTCAATTCAAAGCAAATGTACAAATAAAATAGTGCAATTAATTCCTTATGAAATACCCTTTCCAACGATGTGCCACACAGGGTAAGGTGCGATTTGAAAACTTAGTGGGGATGGCTATGGCGGCAAAGGGGCTGATGGCAGAAATTCAAATCCTACGTAAAAAGATGTCCCCCTTGCAATCTTTGTTGACGTGTCTTAGCATTTTTTAACAGAGAAATTATTTTCGAAGATATTCAGGGTGGCTACTTTTCATTGAAAAACCCTGTAAGTTAAATCAGCTCGTACGGTTTTTGAGGGAAGTCAATTTTTTTCAATAATTTGCCCCCCGACTCTAGCCCTCCAGCTACGTTACGGAATTGAAAAGTCTCTAATACGTCACGTGGAATGGGGTCAAGCTCACTTTAACATTTTATTTAATTTTATAAAAATATTACAATTTAATTTTCAAAAGCAAGACTTAACAGCACATCGTGAAGCATAAACTGTATATTAAATTTACATTTTGAACCTTAAATTCCACTATGGTAGACGATCCTATTAGGTAGAAATTTCACGTTTAGATGCGCTGGTGACAACGTGACAACGCCGCGACAAAATTCATGGCAAACTTAATTTTTGTACTAATTTTCCATCTCTGTCTGTTAGTGTAATGTTACAACTTTGCAATGTGTGAATGTTAATAACAGAACAAGTGAATTCAACTTTCTGATTATAACCTGTTCATTAGGTAGAAATTACTTTAAAGGATTAGTAGACCAAGGCACAATATAAAAAATTGCTAATAAATGAATTACAAAAATTACTTACTTTTAAGTCGTATACGTAATTGGCCAATCGGGCATCAATCACTTTGACAGTGCCTTCTGTGGTAGCCGAAAATATCAGACTGGACGGAGATGGAATGCTTTTCACCACGTTCACGGGGGAGAACTTGGGCGACTCTAATTGGCTGACAACGGACCCCATAAAAGGGTCCCATAAGTGGACGGTACTATCGCAAGAAGCAACCTGAAAACTGCTCGCTCACACCAAAATACTCCCTGACAATTTGATTATTTACAAACCAGACGTAAACTGTCGACAAAAGTCAAGGATAAAATAGACTTTTTGTGCAGTGTATAAGTGGATTGACAGTTTGATGTGGACGTGCCGTCGCCTTGACTCCTCAACGACCACAATTTAATGGTTTTGTCCCGTGATCCTGACATAAAACTGTTCTCGTTGTCCAGGATGTATATGCTTTTTACGCTGTTGGTATGTCCTAAATGTACGTAAGACAATTAATTTGTTTTTCTGTGGAGCAGTATTTAAGAAGTTAAGACCTAACCACAAAGGTATAATTAAATATAGAGTATTTTTCTACAACACGACATTTATACATTTGATACGGCCCAAGTAATACGTCAATCAGTTTTATAGAGATTTTTTTCTTTACCTGTAAAAGTTTGCAGCTTGATTTGGTTAAAATTGAACGTGGTGTCTTTTTCTGGACGTCCCACCTCGTGGGCCCAATAACTAAGCCAGTCTCCTCGCAAATGTCGAGTACTATTCTCCATTTTGTTGCTCACCAAACTCAGCAGATCCGTTGCTGCCTGACTTTCAGGCGTTTCGCTTTGAACGTCAATCCTATTACCTAAACAAGACCAGTCTTATAACGATACATATTTTCTTCAGCAAAGTTCACTAGATAGTTCAGACAGACAGAAATATTAGTTAGAGTTACGGAGATTTTACAGGATGCCTAAAATGTTTAGAATGACTTCCTGCATTAAGTGGACTAGGGTTACATCCACTTAAAACTGGGTAAACGCGGTCAAAACTGGTAGAGCGTTAGTTTCAAATTTAATTGTTCTATATGTCCAATCAAGTTGCGGTTAGCACTAAGTGAAGGTGCAGGTTTTACGATCGCTGGAATCCCAAAATAGAGGATACGAAATTTCCAAAAGGCAATTTTCAAAACAGAAGTAACAAAAATCGAATATCTTGAAAACGATTAGCGTTACGAAAAGTTTGCAAGAGACCAAAAAATGTTCAGAATTTACAACCACTTAGAACCAAATAAAAACGGTCAACTTACCTATAACGTTGATATTGCTTCCTATGCTGCCGGAGGTCGGTACAGACTTGCTAATTCCGCCAAACTCGGCCATAGTATTCATCTTGGCTCGAGTCTGCCTGGAAGTCAACATTTCCTGTTCCCATTCCTGACACAATTCCCGAATTTTCGAATGATTTTTCAATGATACGTCCATGGAATTGACGCCGATATGTTTGAGAAAAGGCAAATACGTCATATACGCCAGCTCTGCCGTGAATACTTGCTTCAGTTCTTCAATGGCAAGAGCTTGTATGTTTTCTTCGTCTTCTGTTCATTTAAACATTAAAGGAGTTAGAATAAAGTAGTGAAGTTTGTTACCTATTAAAGCCTTATTAACAGGTGGTGATAGACTATCCAGCGACTCGGAGTCTTTCAACCTTACAGGTACAGGAATTGGCCTTCCGCCCATAGTAAAATCCACTGAAACGTCTATTGACGTCACTGGAATCTCTGACGTCTTAAAGTAAAATTATTTAAATATAATTAAGTGTAGTCAGTGCGCAATCTCACCACTTTGTCACCGTTCACAAAGACTTTGTCATAAACATAGAAAAACCTCTGCAAAGCCGGTACAGCTAGATATTTTCTGGTCATGTCTGAGCCCATTCTAACCGCCAACACATACAAAGTATCAACGTACTTTCGAGCTAGAACATTCCTAGCTAGGGATCCGCTAGGAAATAGGTATTTAGTTGAGCCTAGTAGTCTAACTGTAGGATGTAGTATCCCTGACAGAATATCCTGAAGGAATGATACGGGTATAAGCCAAATAAACTGAATAATTATAATCAAGGTTTTAAACGAAAATTTCACATAGTTTGAGATCAAAACGATTGCTTCAAATCAAGAATTTGTAAATCTGAAACTTTCGGGAAAAAACATGAAAATTAAGTTAATGTTGTTGTAACTGAAATCTTAAATCTAAAAAAGTGATATTGCTGCAAATTTTGTTGTATTTAGATTTTAACCAACTCGGACTCATTGAACCCAGCTTAACTGTTTTGATTATGCAGTTAATTTGACTTGCATATATTATAATCACCTGCAATTGATCCATTAAGGTGGCATCACTCAAATAAGGAATAATGTGCTTGAGCAAGGCCAGGCAAGAAATAAGACCGCCTTCCAGAGTTTGAGTCAGTTTTTTCTTGCACAAAGCTAAAAGTTCTGTCATGTGCGGTAGGTACTGGAATAAAATCAGCTTTTCTCCGTAAAGAGCTAAAAATGTATTTTTTAAATTTTTGTTGTTATAAAATTGACAATACTAACCAGCTATGCTGGCAAGACAATCGAGCACCTTACAAGCGTTTTCATCACCAATCACTTTGCTTGAAGTAACACTTATAGAACGATCCTTCGGACTGCTTTCGTCACCTCCACCGATAAACAACAAATTTTCCTTGCCGACATAACAAAGAGTTAACATTTTAAGAAGATTGCGGGATAGAAATTTAGCCATTAGCACCGGTCCCAATCTTAAAGATTAAAGTTATAGTAACACACTCAGAATGACTAGAACATCTTACCGATGCGAAAGCCAAATAATCGAATCTGAACTCATATCGGAAATTTTCGGTTCAGTTCTCTTATTTTTTAGCGGAAGTCTAGTGAAAGAACCTACTGACGATGAGCGTCTCTGATCGCTTGTGTCAGAATCGCTCTGAGACGTCAACGACTTTTTCTCTAAAATGCTGTCAGTCTCGGACTTTCTACTACCAACCTCACAACCTAATAATATACAACTCCAAAGATTACAACATGATAGTATACAGTGCGTTTTTTTAACGCGCAACATAGGATTTCACGTGTTAAATTTTTAAGCCCATGTTAGACCATGTTATTTTGGAACTACAAGTATAAAACTTGACGAGTGGCTGTTTCGTACCCTGAACCTTAAGTAAGTTTACCAATTCGGCCTAAAAAGTGTTAAAAAGCTTGCAAAAAATCATCTTCTTTTGAAAAGGTTTTATTGTTTCGTACTCCCTGTATGCATTGTTGTTCTTTGTTGTTTTTGATACTGGCACGGCAGGTAGCAGGTAAAATTTGGCGTAGAAAGTAAAACAGGGTGATCATTAACTTTATATCAAGAAAGTTAAGAACAAAAAGAAGTATTTTTATAAGTGAATTGTTCAAAGTGACATCCGTTTGAAGTCAAACAGTATTCCAAACAATCATAAAATGCCCTTTTGACGTTCAAAAGATGTCGGGTCGTGATGCAGTCAAAATATGTCACTTTACCTGCTACCTGCCCTGCCAGTATAAAAACAACAAGGAACAACAATGCATACAGGGTGTATGGAACGATAAAATCTTTTCGAAAAAAAATGATTTTTTTTCCAGTTTTTAATCACTTTTTAGACCAAATTGGTAGACTTACTTAAGCTTCAGGGTACTAAAGACACACCCGTCAAGTTATAGACTTGCAGTTCCAAAATAAAATGGTCTAACATGGGCTTAAAAATTTAACACGTAAAATCCTATGTTGCGCGTTAAAAAAACCGCACTGTATGATTCAACGAGCATGTAATGATAGCCATTACTCACGAAGATAAAGTTTGTAAATCATTGAGTGATCTTTTTCTACGACTATCTATGGCAAGTATTCACACGAAAAAATTAAAATATTATTTGCTGTCAGCTGCCATTGTTCAATTTGGTATCAGAGACAGTTTCACGGCTATTGTAAAAATCAAGGTAAATTGCGATGATGTTACAATATAATAGAAAGGTAAATCAAGGTTTAGGAAAAATTCGCTAAGTTAAGAAGATTATTAAACAGTAGTAAAAAAACACTTTTCATCAACTTACTAATGTTGGTAAGATTGACATGTCGACTAGCCGGAATTGGAATGGTGGGAGATGCAATCCCTGAGGTGCCCTCTTCAGCATCGTCTTGCAAGTCCAAGTTCAACTCCTCGAATCCCATTAACTTCAGTTTCCATAGTGCTAATAATAAGAAATGCTTACCTCTAAACTCTTTAATTGTTCAATGTTTTCGGCCAGGGTTGCATCTAACGCTTCTTCAGCGGCTGACGCGTTAAAAGGCAAGTCGGATGCAATGTTCAATTCCAAGTGTTCTATCAAGCTTTTCATTTGATTTTCTGATTCTTTCTCTTCATCTAGTTAAAAAAATTGTCATCAACAATTAAAATTATCAAGTGTTATCAATCAGTGTTAGGGTATTTTACCTAATTCGAAGATTTCTTCATTTTACTAACAGTCTGATCGAACGAGCCTACATTGCACATTTTTACAGGTTTATCAAATGAGGGACTTGATTCGTTGACGGAAAACTCGTTATTGTCCATGTTTTTTAAATGCGATGTTTTTTTGTGGATTTTTTCGTTGTGAGTGTGCAATGTGAGATCCGATTTGTCATAATCCTTATATCCTGTAATACACCATTTTAAGTAATAATGATTGTGGATACTGAAGTAAAGATTTAACTGTATTATACATTAAGGAGGTAGAACGTTGACCATCAATAGCAGTGAAACCAGACACTTTTTTCTAATGACAATTAAGTTTTCTTTCTAAAGAATGTCACAGTTTAATAATGTGCTTACTGTACACATTGCATAATGTCAAAAAGCATTTTTTTTTTTCAAATAGCTTATCAAATCATGACTACATTTTGCCATGTAAATATTTCACAGGAAAAAAATAGTGAACTTACCTCCAACTGCTTCAACTAAAGGCGTGACAAAATGTTCTAAAAAGCACTTCAAACCAAGCCGAACGATCAGTCTTAACAAAAAACTGTGATGGTAAATTTTCGCAATTTTTCCATTATAAGGCAGATAAGTCTCCGAAGGCTCGTTCTCGTACAGTTTCAAAATCGGCTCCAACAGTTCCTGAGTCGACCTTTTCGGGCCTAAAACTTTCGAAACCGGATCGAACAAATACCAAGCGGCCAGCACAGAACTGGGCGGATCTTCTATCAAGTCTTTAACGTGGGGCACCAAAATGTCGATGATTTCCGCGTCGGCGTTGATGTTGATAGACTCGAAAAAATGTTCCAAATGTTTGGCGCACGCCTTAACTTTGCATTCCGCAATGTTTTGCGCAAACAGTATTTTTGTTCTAGATATTTGTCACTGTTACTTTGAGTCTACAGGGTACCACAAATTCGTGTATAAGTATAGGGATCTTGAAAACGGTAACTAAATTTTGTTAAATTATGGTAAAATTGCGCAACTTGGAGTTTAATAACCTGATGCATGGATATCTTCTGAAGTAATAAAATTTTCTGAAATATTAAGACCACGAATTTTACCATAATTTAACCAACTCTGTATATCTTACCATATTCAAGATTCCCATACTTACACACAAATTTCTGGCACCCTGTATATATAAAAAAATTACAACCTTTCAACAGTTTCATATTCCTCGCACAAAGTACCGTCACAATCAAAATGATACAAAACCTCCAGCTCGTAGGCAACGTTTTTGAACTCCTTCAACTCGGCAATTATTTTATAAAGGCTCTGGAACGGTTTGGGGAAAGGAATTACACAATGGAGTAACGGTTCTAGTAGTAAATGAGCACTAGGAGGCGGCAACCCCAAGTCAGTTACTGCAGGGTAATTGAAATTTTTTAAATCATGGATTTGCGGTTGGAGCAGAAGATTTATTATGTTCAGGACGCAAGAAGGAATCTCGTTTTGGCAGCTCTGAACCGCGATAAGGCAAGATTTGAGACGTTGAGTGAAAGGTGGGTTAGAGGAGGTGGAACCTAGGGCTCGGAGTTGTTTTGCCAAGAAGATTTCCACTACAAGACAACCTAAACAAGACAGTTTTGCTTATTTAAATCAACAGTTCTATGCACATCAAAATAATGTATGAAACAAGAAAGTTTCGCTTATTTTTAAAATTACCAAAAATATAATTTGGCCAAACGAAGCAGTGTAAAGTTGATAACCACCGTGGTTGGCGAAAAAAGTAAATTTTACAGAATTATTCACGTTATTCGACACGTAAATAACCCTGTATAATAAAAAATACGGTTATAAGTAAAACATTATGGAGGTTTTAAAAAAGGTCTAAATTTGCTTCTTTCCACAATATTTTGATGTGTCTTATACTATAAATTACCTAAAACTTGTAGTTCTTTAACACGTCTGGACGATATAATTTCCGAGTAGTTGTACTGAACATTGGACGATTTTCGTTTAACAAAACTAGGCTGAAACTCTTGATGGTGTTCCGTATTAAAATTATCCATGGGAAATGTGTAAGATTTAGTTGTTCGATTTCTAGCAACCTTAAAATCGATTTACTAAAACTACATCAACTAACCAAAATACTTACTCGACAACTCTCATCAAAATTCTCGGAGTAAATAAAATTAGTAAAGGCGTTCTGCACCAAACAATTATCGGGTTTTTCACTTTTTGGTTTGGTGTCCGAAAAACCTTGCAGACGTTTTCCGCTCTCGGTGTGGAAAGTTTTGGAAATAAAAAATTCCCGCTTTTCCAAGTTTTCCAAAACGCCCTCGGGTTTATAATCTTTTGGAAGACAAATTGATCCTAAAATTGATTTTGCGTGTAAAATAACTTGTTTATTAAGGTTTAGTTTACCTGAGTTTGAGCCTATTAAAGCTGGAGGAAGATTGTATTTTAACTTTGTAGTTACGTGAGAGGTAAAAGTAGGATTTTTTGGTCCTACACTTGCGCTTCTCGTTGCGCTTGGACTTCGGTTTTGCTTTGCTGTAAAATGCAATGTTATGACTATTATTGCACCGGTTGGCCTAAATTTTAAAGTTTTAGAAATAAAAGGTAAAATTGGCCTAGAGAAACATAAATAAAGAGCGTTTTATGGCAAATACTTTCAGTTTTTTGCGGTCGTTGAAAACCGAAAAATAAACGAGACGTGGAACTTTTTGGATTCATTTCAATTTCTCAAAAAAGAGTCAAAAAATCAAATATCTCGGTAACGGTTAGAGTTTTTACAAGAGACCAAAAATGTTCAGAATACCTTTTTGCACCTGAATTGCATTTGCACGTTACGAACATTTTGAGTTTTTTACGGTCCCTGAGACCCAAAAAATAACAAAAATTCAATTTCATTCAAATTTATTGTATTCAAGTTCCAAGAAAAGTCGTAAAAGTTGAATATCTCGGAAACGGTAAAAGTTACGAAAATTTTGCATCTAATTTACTCAGTATATAGACATAAAACAGGGCAAACCCTGTCACTGCTGGTCAAGTCATACTTTCTGATCAAAAATGGTGAATTTTTGGACAGCCTGTATATGTTTAATAATTACTACGTTTCCATGCAAATTAAAAACGTTCTCAAAACGTTTTGAGTTTTGAATTTTGCCTTGTAAACCCGTTTTCAATTCGGTTTCAATCTTATTTCACTTCAAGGTCGATTCACCGATTTTTGGGATCGTATCGAGATTGAAATATCAGGGAAACACCTTAAAAATGAAAACAAATTTGAAATCGAGAAAATACGTCGCAATTGTGTATTGTCAACGTGTAAATGTTATTTTTCACTTCTTTTAAGTTAGAGAACATAATCAAAAATTTTATCATTTGAATTGTTTCTAATTTCATTAATTGTTGTTACTAATAAAGTAAGCAATAATTACATTTTACCTTATCATGGCTACCAGAAATGTTTGGCTGGACAAAGAAGTAAAACTTCTACTGGAAACTTTCCAAACACAAAACATCAATCAGTATTATTCTGATAGCAAGAAGTATAAAAATGGAGAAATTTACCAATTAGTTTATGAAGAATTAGTAAAAAAAGGTGTAACTACTAAGAACGTTTTGCAAATTAAAAATAAATGGAAAGCTTTGAAGTGCATGTATTATAAAGTGATGCGTACAAATGGGACAAGTGGAGAAGTCCGTTCAGAGTGTAACTATTTTGCCATGCTTGATGAAATATTGAATGCCAGACCATCATCCAGTTTGTGGGGTGGACACTCTTGGCTAATATGAAGAAAGAAGTGCATCGGAACTCAAATGACACATCTCAATCGTTTCTGGGTTTTGTCAATCTAGTTTCAAAACGGAATTGAAAACGATTTGAAAATTAGCATAGAAACTGTAACAAATTTCAATTTTGAGATCGTTTTAAAAACGCCTTCAATTGCATGGAAACATACTAAATTAGTACGTTTGTTGCGTTGTTTTTGTTGCATGAGTTCAGTTCAAGATGAACGATTTGAGTTTTTTAAGAACTTTAAAAGCTTCTAATTTACTAACTTGTAATCAAGAAAAAACTGTAGAAATATGATTTGGTTTTTCTGAGCTTTCTTATACTTCTTTTTTGTACGATAAATATATAATAAAATTATATAAAATTAATAAAATTATACTTTATTAATATGAAAATATTTAAATTATAATCTAAAATTTCTGCATTCTGAGTGTAATGTTGGTTTATTTCAAAAACACTATAAATGAACTGGGCCATACCACAATAGTAATTTTACATCTTATTCATATAAGTTTTTGCAATTACAAAAAAAGAAGTAATCCAACTTATTGGTTATTTAAATACGGGTGTGACATAAGTATTATTATAAACAAAATATAGAAAAAATCCAAATAATACTTACTGGTTTCTTCATGTAAAGAAGACCTACTTCTTGATAAAATTTTAGAAAGTCCCAAAGGCGACCAGCTAGTATTTGATGAAGCATTTGCTTCCAATCCATCCTACGAAATATTATCTTTAAGAATAACAATTAAAATTGTTTAAGTGTCGTACGTCTTCATCGCTTTTATTCAATGATTCAACAACAGTATTGCTAGAAGGATTGCTTCTGTCTCTTGATCTTTGTTTAGAGGTAGTCAAGCTAGTTTGTTTAGGGGGTGTTTTACCCCAATATGGCGATATTATTGCTTTCGGGGGATGTGGTTGAGCAAAAAGTTGTACTATTCCTGTAAAAACGAAAAATATTGCATATAACTGGGTAAAATTGATGAGGATGATTGCAACCTGATTTGGTGAGATTGCTGTGATCATCTGCCAGATGTAGACAAACGTTTTTGGATTTTATTGCTGCTGATCCGGACAATTTGTAACCAAAAGTCAGATCAATCCAGTGGTGGAGTCTTTCAGAAACGTGATCACTTTCCAGTATTTCCCGGTGTTTTTCAATAAAATCCTCCGGGCTTGAAGCCCAAGACGGTACTTCCAGATCGTCAAGATCGTCGTGTATGCTTCTAAACACTGACGGATCTATAATATGGACCCTATACAAACAGTTCAAACAGAAGATTTAATAGAAGTACCGGTAAAAAACTCTGGAATACATTCATCTGGAGTCCATTCTTGCATTCTTTGAATTGAACTAGGATATTCTGCAGGCACCCAAATAGTTCTCACATTTTTGCATAATACTGACTTTGGTGTGCGACGTGCCATGTAAACGTAGTATGTGATAGAAGACAGAACATCTGACACATGATGAGGAACCTCCAATAAGTAAATTTGAGTTAGATTTAGTCAACTCAACTCGTATTATAGTTGAAACCTCACCTGCGTTTGAGAGTGGTCGTAAGTTAAATCTAATTGACGGTCGCCTTTATTGAGTCGATATTTGGACTTTTTCAAGTCTCTCCAGTTTTTGCCACACCTAGAGGCAAAATCGGTGACCCAGGGAAACACATAATGACAGTTTGGATCACCCAATTTCCTCCCTAAAAGATGTATAGCTTCATCAAGTTGTACCATTTATACTGAGTGGGTCAAGTAAAATGTTCTATTTAAAGTTCTTTAAAAGTTAAAAGAATTCCGAGAACCACATTTTACAGGGTGTTTTATTAGAAAAGCGCAATACTTCAGTTTTGTACTAAAGTACTCTTAGTTTTGCTATACAGGTGTTTGATAAATACATCAACAACAAGCGCCAGAAAACGTCAATAAAACAGTTCTTGTCTCACGTAACACAGAATTTTTACACTTCAACCTTTTTTTTCATTTTTCATTTCGCAAAAAATTGCAAAATAAGAATATTGTACATATTTTGTCTACTTTTATTATTAGAAGAAAACTGAACCTACCAGAAAACTTATTTAGAGCAGATATGTACGTAAAATTAGAAATTTTTCGATCAATCCACAATTGGCACAACTCCTCTAAAGTTCCATTACTAATGTGAACTTTATCAAAAGTCCGTATACCGCAATATCTACACTTCATAGTGTTGACATCAAATTGATGTCCAAATTTCCTAAAACCCAAAATTTAAAAAACCCAAGAAAAAAATTAACCCTACAAAATCTAAAAACTCACCTACAGTCTCTATTATTGGAATGATGTGGAACAATTTCAGAAATAGCAAAATCCTGTACGTACAAATTGGAATCTATTTGAGGAAAAACGTAAATCCACAAATCTTCAGTCAAAAAAATATCTTTTAGAGTAATTTCGCCTAAAGTTAAACTTCGATCATGAAGCGATTTTAAAACTTGAATCAGTTGATATATTATAAAAAGAGGTTTAGAGTAACACTTATCTGAAAAAAAAAGTTTACTTAATTAGTGTGAAATAAGTGAAAGTTTGGACCAGTTTTACCTAATAAAGCAGGGCTAAAAGTAACACAGTCAAACAAATTATGTTCTAAATACGGAATGTGTAAAAGAAATATTGCATTCAATGTTTCCACAGCACAAAATACAGGTAAAATGTTCAAATGGACATTAAAATCCTTTGAACTGTCCATATTTAAAGATGGGTCCATAGTATTTACAATCAAACACCCATACATCCTTAAAACGATCTGCCTAAGGGCGTCGTTATAATCTATTAAAGTTACCTAATGAATACTATTGATTAATAACAGTGTTATTGTAAAAACGTAAAGCTTACATGTGTTTCCTTAGAACTATCTGAATTAATTCCGTACTTTTTATACGCCTCTTTCCACAGATTCTTCAGGTTGCTTTGTGAAATGTATTGCATCAACTGTGGAAAGAGTAGCGGTGTCTCATCGTTGGTTGCGTTAGGCCTTATTCTAGGTAGAGGAACCACTTTTAAATCTTTTTTCTTGTAAACGGACACAAATATTTTCATCCACGGTGAAACTGGATCTTCTGAGATTTGCCAGTGATCCAGACGCGGTTTTTCTATAAATTCCACCAGTTGATGATGCTTGAACAAAGATCTAAAACAAACAAAAATTGTGTTTGTTTATATTGATTTACTATAACTTTCTGCCGATGTAAAAACTACTATACAGAGTGAAACAAGTCACAATTCAAGCCGTGATTAAAAAATTCCAAGACAAAGGTAAAAAAAATGTTCTTCTTCTCTCAACATTGTTTCCACTGATGAAAGTGTCTGACTCTTCCAGTGATTCTTCTTTAGCGGTTCTAGGAAACTTGGCTTTTTAAATGTTATTTGAGTTTGTAAAACAAAAAAAAGTTTGCAGTGGCTATATCTGGTAAATAGGCGGGCTAAAGGCAAAATCAATTTCACCAATTCCTCACTTTTCTATTGCACAGCCTCACGCAACATCCTGATGATAGCAAAAACGATTATTTGTTTTCCTTATGGTAAAAGAAATTCCTAAAATACCACACTTTAGCAGTAAAAAATGTTTCTTGAAAAATCGGCAAAAAACTGAAATTTGTTTTGAAAAGCAACATGCAAGGCTATTCCAGTATGAAATCGACTAATTATTTATACAGGTTATAAAATAAGTAGCATGCTTTCTGCTTCCAGACACAATAACAATATACAATTAATTAATAATAAATACCCAATAACTAAGCCATGGTTTCTGCCAGAAAGGGCTCTAAAATGAAGAAATAAGTTACTACAAACCTTCTAAAACCAAGAGTAAAAAAATGTTCAATGGTGTATGGAACAGAAAATACTTTCAGTCTAGTTTCTAGAAGGTTTAAACTAACTTATTAATTACCTCTCTTTAAGAGCATTTTCAAACAAAAACTATAGTGTTTAACTGTTTAATTAACACCATGATTTAACTTCACCATAAACAATTAATTCTGTATTAACTAGCATGTAGGGTTTGTCTTCTTTTTTCCTCTCCATAGCAGGTTTATTACCAAGTTTATTACCCTTAAATTAAAGTTTGGACAATGTCTGAGTGTCTGATGAGTTTTTTTGTCACTTGCCTGCTCCTGATAATAAATAAATAAATAAATAAAACATATTTATTTTAGCACTTGGCTAGTATACATTATTTACAGAGTTGTTTCTTAGCGCTACGACATCTTAAGGAAAAAACCTTTTTACTTATTTAAATAAAACATTTTTAATTTTTTTGTGATGATGGATGTTTCTACACAAGAAATATGTAGTGTGTCTTTCCACTGCTTGAGTCACTATTTATTAACCAAAGATGCCCAGAGATATTAAACTAAACAACACATTTTTATGTTGAAAAACTATTTCAAAAAATTGGTTAATTGACAACAATTTAACTTTTTCTTTCTTGGATTGGTTTCTTTCCCAATATTATAGTTAAAATTGTTCTCATCAGCAAACAGCAACTAAATTATGCCTCATAACAGTGCAGAACCTATCAACATTTATCCCCATTTTTTTTATTTAAAAAAATGTGACACACATTTCAAGCAACCTTAAATCTACTAATTTTTTAGCCTAATGTTAGTTCTATTTGTATGTGGAAGTTGTAAGTACAGTGGATATTCTCTCATTTTTAAGGTGGTATTTCAAAACACAAAATAGATTTGTCCTAATATGACTAATTCATTTTACTGATATAAATTATTTTGTTTATTGCAGCTGATCAACTAATTTTTATGTGAACCTACACTCAAATAGAGACAAAACTTTAAATTAGAGGTTGTAACAATTTATTAACTAACTATTTCTGGGGTTATTCAAATATTCGGTAGCACATGTTGTGTGTACCTTTACAAGAGTATTTAAATAAACAAAACTTACTTTAACCACTGTTTATGCACCAAAGAAATATATCTGCCCCCTTTATCGGTTCTGGCCAGGTACTTGGGTGGTATTCCCAGCTCATCAAATACTGGATCCATTTTTACTGCAAACACTTCGTTAATTTGAATGCATCGCGGACAGCCTTAACAATATCACAGAAAATAATGAGTACGAGCTTAAAATCTGCTAGGATATAAAGAAAAAGAGTCAAAATATTTCAAAAGCTTATTATTTTGAAATTCCAAACAAAAACATAACCTTGACTAGACAAACGTCAACGTAAAGGATGAATCAGCTGATAGCGTTTTCGGCTTGTTGCTCTCGGGCAATCGGAGATCGCTCTACTCGCGATCGCTGTGTTCGACTTGGAAATGTCGATCAATCCGTTTGCGAGCTGTACGTTCGGCTTGGACTAAACCCGCTCGAAAATCGAATTGCGATCGCTCTCGGCAGCTCCGAATTATTTGACGGAGCGACGAGCCACCATAAGAAATATAACCTAACATTTTTATTTCTGTTTTGGTTGTATGTCGCGTTCATTGACATACTAAATAAAATATTTTAATAATATGTCAATGGTCGCGTTTGGTGTTTTTGAATATGAATCGGTCTCAGCAAATCCTGCAGATATTAGAATTATTGTCTTCCTCAGAAAGTTCTGATGAAGAAGAATTCATTTCAAAGGTTGTGTGCTATGGTAAAGTTACCCAAAAAATGAAGATACGCAACTACGTGAAAGATGTAGTTGAGAAATACTCAGATGATCAAGTAAGTTGCACTTTAATAATATCTATGCGTTAAAATAACTGTTGATTCTTTCAGTTTAAACAGCATTTTCGTATAACGAGAGCCACATACAAAAAGCTTGTGAGGTTATTTAAGAGAAGCAGGTTTTTTCCAAAGGGAAGGCATGGTTCAAAAGTGCACAGTGCAGAAACTCATATTCTCTCATTCTTGTGGTTAGTTCCTTATGTTATATGTTGTACTGTATAAAATAACTAACAATTGAAACTCTTTGAAGGATTGCTGGGAATAAAACTGTTTTAAGAAGTGTTGGAGATCGGTTCAATATTAGTTTATCAACTTTACATGTGATCACAAGGCGGGTGATTAATTTTCTGCTTTCAATTGCACCCAATATTATACGTTTTCCTGAAACGGAAGAAGAAAAGAACTAAGTAGCCACAGAATTTGAACAGGTATATCATTCTTATATTTATAATATTGTAATAGAGTTCTAACACAGTATAGCTGTACTGTGGTTCTAACTAACAGGGAATAGGAGGGGACTCTACAGGGAATTTGTGATAGCCGACGTCGTTTTCTAGACGTATTTACCGGTGTTCCATCAAAAATTCATGATGCGAGGATTTTTAGACTCTCATTTATTTCTTCCAAAGTGAATAGTTTAGGTCCTCAATTCCATGTTTTGGGCGATAGTGCCTATCCATTATCGGAAAATCTTCTGACTCCTTATAGGGACTATGGGAACTTAACCCCAAGTCAGAAAACCTATAATTACAAATTCTCAGCTACAAGAGTGAGAATTGAAAACGCATTCGGTATGTTGAAAGGGCGGTTTCGACAGTTGATGAAACTGGAATATCACTCTGTCAGAAAATTGGCTGCATTTATAATTGCCTGTTGTGTCTTACACAATGCCTGTATAGATAATGGTGATTTGTTTCAAGAGGAGCCATGTTCTGAAGATATAGGTCAAGAAAATTATGCACCTGAAGTTCATGGCAATAGAGAGCAGGGAATGACTAAAAGGGATAATATTGCTGTGTTACTCTCAAATAGGGAATAATTCCTTTACATTTCAATGAATATATATATGTTAAGAATTATATTTAATGGGTTTCATTTTTTATTCCTTTTAAAAACAAAAACTATGATTATTTTACTTTTTATTATAAAACAGGTGAGTATTAAAAATATATCAAAAATAAAATTTTATAAACTCAAAACGTAAAAACTACAAAACCAAACATAAACAAATATTCTTATAAAAAATTAAACTCTACATACTACAGTCTTAAAAAAATGCAGGACTAGAAATGTTAAAAAAACAGGTAATACATTCTCTTTTGAAAAGTCAGCTTAGTAGGTACTTAGTCCTTTTTCTCAGACCCAAAAAGTTCTTTAATAAGCTTTAACTTCTCTTGATGTCTCCTTTCTTTATTTTGTTCCTTTTCATCATGTAGTTCCTTCAAGAATTTAATCATTTCTTTTTCATTTGTGGAAGATTTTCTTTTATTAACTTTTATTGTAGGATTACTAGAGATATTTTTTAATAATTCTTCTTTATTACCACTAATTAAAATCTCTGGTTGGATGCTATCATCAATTGACTGAATTTTTTCTATTTCAGTAGCAAAAGGGACTTCAACTCTAACTTCTCCAGAAGTTCTGTTATTTCCAATAGCATTCACTTTTCTTTTTATTATTGTTTTGTACCTGGTCTCACACTGACCAGGAGTTCTTACCAGATTCATGTGTAATTTTATTTCATCACTAATCTTTTGCCACATAGTTTTTTTGTTTCTAAATTTCATGATATAAATCCAATAGTAACTTTGTTTCGCTATCCCCCCATTCGAATTTTACATCTTTTTGTTGGTATAATAGATCCGTCGTTTTCTGACTTGTTTCTTCCATGCTACTATTGGATGGACAAAAATTTGCTTCACTTAAAGATAAAGATAACTTATTGTTATCTTCCAATAATGATTGGTCTATGTACAGTATTTTATCAATGCCTACAATAAAATGAGATTTAAAAATTGAGTAATACAAAAGTAGCAAGAATATGTTATAACATTATTCAAATAAGTAAAAGATTCCTACCATTCTCCGTCACTTCACATAAAAGATTATTGTCTTGGGAGATAGGTTGGCCGTCAGCCCCTAAAATAATTCTATTTACATAGAGTGTTTCTTGGTTTTCCATTATAGCTGAATAAAACAGAGCTGAAATTTCTACAAAAAAACACTAAAAAGTTTTGAATATTTATTTTCTGAATATTTACCGCGCAAAGTGACACATGACAGATCTCGATCGTATATTTCCCATGTTCGCGTTGCTGCATTGACTCTGAAATAAATCACTCCAGATTGCAGCGCGGTTGACCGAAATCAAATCTCTGACGTCACAAATCGCTTGTCGAGCGATCGCAGATCAATCTAAAAGCCGTAAGCCGAAAACGCTATGAGTTTTGTTGACGTTTCAATGACAAGCGGCATTTCTGTCGAAAGTCAATTATTGAGTTTTTTTTGTTGCCAATTGCCATATGTGATTTGATTTGACATTGACGTGTATTTGCATAATGGGGCTTTTGTTTACAATTTAAAATTTAATTTTACTTTGGAATCTCCTATCATAATCTCATTTAAAAGGTCACTAAAATGAATACATAACAACTCATTTAAAGAAGAGTGATGAACTCCGAAGACGTGAAGTATCTGCTTTTCCTTGTCTTCTCAATAATCTTCGGATCATACTATAGAAAAATTGAAAATGCACAAAAGAAAAAGAAAATCGGAGCTCTAGTGGGTTTTATTATAGTTTTAGCTGTATCCGGGTTACATTTCATTCATGTCTTGGTTACCATTTTGGTGAACTCTTTTATAATACTCTATTTTAATGTAAGGTAAGTCTGATGTAGTGTTAAGTGTACACACTACTGTAGGTTCTAATTTTATGTATAATTTCAGCTATTGCCATATAATAAGTTTTATTTTTTCATTTTTGTACCTGATATTCTTCCGGACGACTGTATACTTTGGCATTCCATATCCTCCAGGTCACACAAATCTAATACAAATGATTTTAACACTGAAACTAGTTGGTAAGCTTTGCATGTATTTGATTTGAAGCTTTAAACAACTGTATAACAGGACTAGCATTTGAGAAAAATTCTTGCAAGCTTCACAAAAGAAACCAGAATGCAGAGGATGATTCACTGGATAATGACATAAACCCAACTATATCTGATATATTTTTTTATTCACTTCACTATATAGGAGTTTTAACAGGTAGAATCAAGCCAATATTAATAAGTGACACTAATTTGCGGCTACATTATACTGTAGGTCCATATTATAAATACAAAACCTATCAAGATCACTTAAATCAGCCATTTCACAAGTATGACAACTACAAAACTGCCACTCTAATGAAACTGTTTCCACTAGTGCCAATCTATGCTGCTGTCTACTTGTTTACAGACTATATGTGGCCACTATCTGTAAGACTGCAAATTGTTATGTACCAGATGTCCTATTAACAGAGAACAGAGATGGTTGGTTAATAAAATTGATGTAAAATGAACTATTTTTGATTTTACAATATTAGGCATTATACAAATGAATATACGGGGAAAAAAATATTAAAAATACCCCAGAACATTATTTAGAATGACAACAAACTTTTGTCAAATTTGTTTCACTCATTTTGGGAGATGTTTCAGTTTTCTTTGACATATTTCTTGAAATCACTATGTCAGTTAAAAAATTATTATTTCTGCTGTTGTCAGTAATTTCTGTGTGTAACAATAACAAAAACTTAATAAACAAGTCAATTTTTTTAGGGGGTTCTGAAATAATTACTGAACAGCCTATACCTGTATAAATTAAGCAAAAATAGAAATAATTTTAGAAAATTTGTTTTTTTCTAGATTTTTCTACCCTGTACTAACAATTAAAGTTATTTAACAAATACACTGTTTTAATTTAACAATAGTTTGTTAAAATAAAGTTTCATCAAATGATTTCCAAGATGCTTGTGTTCTCTATATTAATAGGACATCTCCTCTACAGAAACTAACTGTTCTTCAACATTTTAGTACACCCAAACTGTTGACTTTCAAGACAGGTCTTTTATCTATAGATACTGGTACATATGGCCCACATTCCTTAATTTTAGAATGCGAATTTACATTGGTCTTACACTGTCTGAATGTGTTTGCGTCATGGGCGGTTTGGGTGTTTATCCCATGTTTGCATCAAGTCAACCTGGACATGGCCCCACTACCAACTTAATGAAAGTTAAAGAAGCTTGGTGAGTTCCATTTTAAACAGGAAATCAAACTTTTGATATACTTTGACAACAGTGCATATTTATTTCGCTTGAATTCTAATTCTTGTAAGACTTTCAAGAGAAGTTTTGAAAGAATGTGACAGAAGAAGCTGAATGGCAGGTTTCTGTCACATTCTGCATGCTTTTCTCTTGGTAACTCTCTTCATTCATTTTAAGAGGACGCATCGTAATGTCATCATAGTTTTTTCCCTTTATGTCACTTTCAATTTTTTATAAGTTGAATTTTTGCAGTCATTCCAGTAACTTACTAGAAGCTATAGAGTATGATTACAATACCGTGCACAGTATTAACTCTTATGAAACCGAGTTTTGTCCAACACTAAGAGGAGGTATGAAAAACTGGAACATGACTGTACAGTACTGGTTGGCCACATGCGTTTACAAAAGGTTCCCAAACAAAAAGTTCCGAACGGTTGCTACCATGTTTGTGTCAGGAGTTTGGCATGGAGTGTACTCTGGTTATTACATTTCAATGGGGATGATTCCTTTCGGACTAATCGTGGAGGATATCTGGGCTAAGGTTTTACTCAAAGATGAGTTCTTTGTGGTAAATACATTTTTCTACTCTAAATAATTTACAAAATTTCAGTTTCTGATCCAATTTTAGCCAAGAAAAGCAGGATATTTGCTAATGGTCTTCCTAAAAATGCAGTTTTTTTCGTACTCGGCCTTGGCTTTTAGCCTCCTGGATGTGCACAAGATAATGCTTTACTACAATTCAGTCTACCACTGGATGATATTTTTTACTGTCTTTATGTATTTTCTGGGAAATTACCTAGTGAAATTTAAAAGGTTAAAAAACAGGGAATAAGAATGAAATACCTATACCTGAATAGTTATAAGCTTAATATACCCTTTACGTGGACCTTACTGTGGTAAAAAATGTTTTTTTTTGTTTTTGCTATGAATTATGTATAGCAGTTTTAGGTTGTTTTATAGATATTTATATCTTTTGTTATCCGTATACATGTTTTTGTCTATTACTTACCTATCAGATTTTTAAGTGTGTAAATGTAACTTTATCGTATGATAAGAGAAAATAGGATATTATATGCGTAAGTATGGCGTAAGTAGTCTGGGTCACAAAGAGGGCAAGAAATAAAGAAACCAAAGATGAAATACCTGCACAACTATTTAAAAAATGATCCATATAAACTAGATTAATCCTAATTAAACGTTAGTATTATCTTATATAGAAGCCATATTGAATTTTTACACTTTCGAATTATGCTTTTTTTGGTGGTTATGATTTAACCTTGCAGTTTTAGTAAAAAATAAGGAAAAATACGTATTATTTTTAATAAGAAAGACTGCCTCCTATATTGGTTGTAAATATAAATAATGTTTTTGATTACATTAATAATAGATTAGAAGTTCAGAGTGCACTGTATGACATCATTGAACAGTTTGTCACGTAGGTAATCATTCAGTTTTATCAAGAAACAATAATCACGTACATTTGGAACATTTAAAACAAACTTGGTGGTATAGAAAGTGGGTTAATCAAAATCAGTTTGGGCCAAAACAACTCAAATACAAGCCACACAGTATTTGAATTTTAAACGTTAAAATATTGTCAAATAAGTTAACAAATTAAAATTCGTAGTTTAAGTTTCTGCAAAAGTAGAACTTTAGGTTAAAGTACGTGAAACTGTCTTTAAGTTTATCCGTTATTCTTTTTGTTATGAATTGCTCATTTCGGCAACGTTACTCTTGTATCATTTTTTGTTTAAAAAATTCTTCCAGTTTTTTATAATACAATATACAGGGTGTCCCCGAAATGACTACACAACGCTTAACTAAAAAGCTAAAGATTTTTTTCCTATTCACAAATAATATTATAACTTTGATTGGTTGGTGATATTGTTTGGCCTCTGCAAACTTGACTAATGAGAAATTATAGCCATTTATTCATTCGATCCTAAATAACTTTCTTATTTAATAAATATGATGATGGATAGCTATTTCTATAGAAAAAACTATTTTGATTTCAAGAAAATGTTCTTTATTGAACTTTTGTATAATGTACACTGAAAGTAACATAAAATCGGCTAAGTAAAATTCGTTACAAGTATCGAAAAGGCTTAATCAGTATAACCAGGGAGGGGGTAACTCATTATTCTTCTTAACTATATATACATCAAGGAATAAAAATAATAAAATATCAGCTTTGCTTAATTAAAATAGTTCAATTATACATAAGTTTGTATAACGGAGGACATATACAAAAATAAAAGCTAATGGCACTCCCTAACTTTAATAATAATTATCAATTTACATTTAACTTTTTCTTTTCTTAATTTAATAGACGTACACAATCAGTTTGAATATCAGTTCTTTAGTTGAAATTCTTAAAGTGTCATGCGTGTGTGTTATTTATATACTTAATGAGTTTTTTTTATTTACGACGAATATTTAAGAGGCATTAATAAATTAATTTTGAAATACTAAAAAATCAGGAAAGAATAAAACTTCCAAATATACCAATCATTTGTGTGTCACTCTTATAAATCAACTAGTGAAATTGCACGTTAAAGACCAGGGAAAATCGAGTATTACGTAGTTAGATATTTTTAACTTAGTTTTTCTTTTAAGATAAAAATTACGTACATAACTATTATTATAAAAAATCAGGCACTTCAAGTACAAATCTACTTTCAGCGACTGGTGCCCTAATCAACAAATGAAATCACAAAATAGTATAATAATAAAAATAATAAATCGTTTCAAAAACTACTGTCCCAGCCAGACAAATCGTCGGGAGGCAAAGCTCCTTCGTCGGGCGGATAAGGATCAAAATTGGACGAATCCGTAACGCTCCTAATTTTGGGCAAGATTGGAGGAGTCAGCGTTCGAGTCACTAGACCTTCCCAATTGAATCCATCGAACCACCTGAAATTATTGAGTTTCAGTTAATCCAAGTTATAACAAAAATAAAGTAGTAAACCATACTTGTGTTTCTGAATATCACTGATGCCGCCCTTTTGATAACCTAAACGTTCTGCGGGGTTGTCCCTGCATAGTTTTTTAATCAAAGCGGTTGCATTCCTAGTAATATTCTTAGGAAAATCTATTGCATCGATGCCCTAAAATTAAATAAGCGAATGTTAAAACAGTCTCTCCCAAGGCTAGAGATAGTGACGTAATTATTCAACCAGGAAATCTGAATGGTCACGTGAGGAAAAAATAGTTGTACACATCAAAAATTTACAAAGCCACCAAAATGTTTCCAAAACAATTTTGATCTTCATGTTAAAAAAGTCGTTATATCAAATTTCAAGCTTTTAGGATTACACAACACACCAACAGACAAAAATTTTCTTGTCTTATGATCACTTGAATTAATATACAAATTATGCACTTTTAACAACATAAACCATCTTAAAAGGATTAATTCAGTTGTTAATTGAATAAGAAAATATAGACTTACCTTCAATATTACGTTGTAGGTTTTCATAGGATCGCTCCCGTTGAACGGTGGCGTACCAGTAAGTAATTCAAACATAAGTACGCCGAGTGACCAATAGTCGGCGCTGATGTCGTGACCCTTATTCAAAATTACTTCCGGTGCGACATATTCTGGGGTACCGCAAAATGTCCACGTTTTTCGCCCAGACTGCAATTTCTTGGCAAACCCAAAGTCCACAAGTTTGACATATCTGTAAAACGATATTTGATTATAGAGACACAAGAACAGAAAATAGAACTAATAAATCTAAATAAATATTTTATTAAACATAAAAAAGTACAAAGACAGTGCTTGTTCCAAGCATACACTAGTTATTTACCTAATAAAGTGCGGAAAGTGGTACTTTCCCGCACGAGACTGCAGTTGCCCGAACGACGCAAAGCGGAGTTCGGGCAAGCAGTAAAAGGGAGGGAAAGACGCTTTCCGCATATGGTAGGTACAACATTTTTCCTACAAGTATCAATTTTCATTGAATTGAAGGAAAGTGTACACTACTTTTCCGCACTAATTTTTTCTTCGCTTGAACATCTCATAAAAAGGGTAAAAATGGATATTTTCGCTTTACACATATATTGTAAATTAATCTTGCAATGCGGAAAAGTAACTTTACCGCACTCAAATGAGTAGGGAAATCAATATTCGGTAGAGCCTAATTTATTTAGTAAGTAAATTTAGTGCTAAGTTTCCTTTCTTACTTTTATTGTACTTTACTAGATTAATACTGTAATTTACAGTATTATTCGGAACAAACCATTACTGTATAACACTTACCCTTTAGAGTCTAATAGTAGGTTTTCCGGTTTTAAATCCCGGTAGATGATATTCCTTGAGTGAAGATAATCAAACGCTTGCACCACGCAAGCTGTGTAAAACCTCGTGGTAGTGTCGTCGAAGAATCCTTTATCTCTTAACACTGTCCACAGTTCTCCACCCAGACAGCTTTCCATTAACATGTAAAGGTATTTAGCATCCTAAATAATTTGTAATTAGTCATGACGGTTTAAGCTCCAGGGCAGGAACAAACCTTAAAGGTTTTAAACAGCTTGACGATAAAGTTGCAATTAGCCTCTCCCATGATCTCCTTCTCGGACATGATGTGTTGTTGTTGGCGGGTCTCTACAATTTGGGATTTTTTCATTTGCTTCAAAGCGTACGACTTGCTTGGTTTGCCGTTGATTTGAACTAGTTCCACCCTACCAAAACCACCCACTCCCAGAGTGGTGAGTACTTTTAAGTCTTCGAGTCGTACAGTGGAGAATTCCTCATTCAATCTGAAATCATTACAGGATGTTACTGTCATATTTTTTTCAGTGTTTTAGTGTTTAGTAAGCAAATAAAAAAATGTTGATAAAGCTTACTCAGAGGGTCTACAGGGTGTCCGTTCTTGCAGCTTAAGCATTCGGTTAATTTCGGACTTTTTTTGAATACCAATTTTAAAAAATGTCAGAAAATACTTTTATGTGTGTTAGCTTCATAAAACCCTTATTACTCTAGTCTTTTCTCCTCTACAATGTGTTCATATTATTTGACGTTTAGTCTAATTCTAAAAGTTCAAATTTGTTGATGAGATAATAATTCAAACTTCCAGAAAAACTGTCTTTCAGACACCCTGTATATTTTAGTACTAAATAAATAGCAGAGCTGGACCGAATTTGACATATTTATTTAAAATTCTCACTAATAGTATTTGTGATTAGATTATTCCTTATATCTAAATTACTTTTTGTTCTTTACTTGAAATGCGACTTTGAAATATTAGGAATACTTGCTTACCTAATTTTTTTCTTTAATATTTCTATAAGAACTTTTATGTCTTAAACAATATGTACTGGGGTTAATTGTAGAAGTTTAATAAATTGGATGAGAAAAAATTGAAACAAGTGAAACTGTTTATGCAGTTTTTCATAATAAATTCGATAATTGAAGTAAAGAAAAAACAATAACAGAATTTTTATTTGGTTTTTGTATTGTTTGATAAGTGATATTTCAAATACCTTTTCCAAGTATATTGCCCAGCTCTGAGAGAAAGCATTAATTATTAATAAGCTGCAAAACAAGTTACTTACACAGAGGGCAACGTTCCTAGTAAAGCATGGGAAAAACATAGAAAACGTTATCATTCAATACTAAACATTAATAATTACTAAAGAAACTCAGCACTTTTAATAAATGGGAAAAAATGTAACGTATCAATTAATACGCACGATGCATAAACAAATACATCTAGCAGGTAATAAAAATAGATCGGATATTGTTTTAACGGTTACTAATTTTGAAAGACAATGAACTTGTTGTGGTCCGGTCGGACTTAATAGAGTGTAAACACACCTATCGAAGAACATTTGAAACGAGTCCAATTAGTGCTAAATTTCAAATTAACCACACTTGAATTAGTACGATAAACGGGTAAAAGCCGCCTTTTGTGGTAATTTACATAAGTGGGTTAGATTCTTACCGTCGACGGTCATCAATATCGTCGATGTACTTGGTCCTGACCTCGTCCAGATTCGATATCAATTGGAGGTACGTGTCTCTATCTATCACCAGGCATGTAACTCCTTCAGGATCGTCTACTATGATGTTTGCCGTTCTCAAATCATCACTAAAATATACAAGATTAGGTTAACAAAAAATAGTAATCAAGGTACACTTAGTAACGTAAAGAGTAATATTTAAAAGTTGTTGTTTATGAACCTTCAAACTTTTTAAATTAGATTTTGTATTTTTAAAATCAATATTTCAGTAAAGGCCAATTAATCGTTTAACATGAAACTGAGTTTCGTATTCTGTAATACACATTTTTGGTATTTTATATACAGTGTCATAACATGATTAGTTTTTAATTTAAATTGGATAACACAATCAATAACAACAAGTTTTAATAAATTATTGAAAAAAAATTATCAAATCCCTTTTTTGGCATCTGGCAAAAAATTATTGCAAGCACTTGTTTACGTTAAATTGGCTTACTCCCATTTATTTATCGGCACAAAGAGAATAAGATATCACCGAATAAAACTAATATGAAATAAATGAAGCCAAAATTTCTCACGATTCGTTACATTATCAACTTTGATATAACTGGGTTCAATGCAATTGCGATAACTGAAAAGAAAAAAGCTTTTGTTTTGAGACCGGATTAATAACAAGAATTACGACATACAACAGATAAGAAGAATTCTTCCAAAAAGAGGGTTTGTCTTGACGTAATTAGTTATCAAAATCGATTCACTTACCCGTGCAAAGCTTTTTCCCCAAAAAAGTCTCCTTTGATCAACGTTCTAATATATTTTTCTTCATTAGAATCCTTTTTCTTGATGGTGACCTTGACCCTTCCTTTACTGATGATGAAGAATGTGTCACCTCGGTTGCCTTGTCTGATGATGTAGTCTCCGTTTGCGTAGTAGCATTCTTCCAAGACGTCCGATATTTTGATCAACGTTTCTTCTGGCAAGGCTTTGAATATAGGAACACTAAAAACGACACAGGTTGGTTAGAACGCTAGTCATTAAATGTGGATAACTGGATAGTGTTAGCAAATCAAAGTTACCGTAGTTTCTTCAATTTGAAGTATCGTCTCTTAATTTTGTTCAGTATCCTCCTTAACCTAATATACAAACGAGAAATCACTGATAACGTCTGCATGTCTGCCTGACGGTCTGCTACTACTTGTCTGTTCAAGGAGACTACCCAGTCTGAACTGATGCGAAATAACGACAATACTAATAAACTACAAATATTTAATCGGACATTCAAATCGCAGGTCAAACATCGGCTTTATCGTTGTTCCTTTATAAGGCTATCATGTCTAGAATGAGGCACATTACTCAGAGAAAGGAGGTGGTACAAAGTATAATCTAGTTAACTAGTTTGTTTTTATCATTCGGTACTAAAATGTTTACGATTGTTTTGTTTGGTTCTATTGTTAGGAGGGCCATCAATAATGCAGGTATAAAGGACTAGTCTAACCTACATAAAAGTACCATAAAAGTGGTACTAGTTTAACAAGTTAGTATATACAGAGCGTTCATTTTTCAAGTCCCACTTTAGGGGAAGTTTGTTTTTGGACATTTACCTTTTTAGGAAGTCCGTATACTCTGCCTGTCTGATCAGCCCCGTTCGCATCATAATAGTTTGGAAGCATTGTCTTTCTATGGCCCATAATTTGCAATCGGTAGCCGCCTTGATGGTTGCCGTTCTTTGACAGTTGTACAAGATTGCCAATTCGCCCAACACTTTTCCGGGGGTGAGAGTGCTGAGAAATTTGTCCTCCCTCGAAACCTCCACACATCCCTCTGAAATAGAAAATGTAGGTATTATTAAGTGTCATACCACCCATTTCCACAGCATAAAATAGTTATTTATATTACTAGTGTGATAGGAGCATTTTTATAGTCACGAGTGAGAAGTATTGGCACGACGAGGTCGTAGACCGAGTTATGGTGAGCACACGAGTTTTTTTTAATTTGCCATACCTCACGGGTAATGTACAATATATTTTATCTACGATTAACACAGAATTTGGTAATTTTTTACCCTAACTTTGAGTTACTTAATGAGAGATTTTACAGCCACTAGTGCGATAATAATTGTGTTATTGTGCTCTTACGGTGCTTTAGCTTTATAATTATCATCGCACTAGTGTGGTAAAATCGAGCATTACGTAACTCAAAAGAAGCTATGTAATGGATCATTACCATGCTAGTCGCAGATAAAGTAAATTACATAAGCTAAAATTCAGTCAAGTTTAAAAAATTTAAGTTTCTGAAAAGTTATCGAAGCATTTGAACGGGTTTAGAAAATTCTTTAGACATTATTTAGAAGATTAGTTATTCATAAATGTATTTGCAAGGTATTTGGAAAGTCAGACATTTGATGGTTGCTTTTATTGGAGGGTTGGAGTAGTATTGAAAGCTTCTGGAAAGTTATAGGGAGTATAGTAGAACATTTTTTTATAGTACTTTGGTGTTTTGCAAGGTGTTAAAAACTGCTAAATAGCTTTTGGAGTATCCTGTTTGTGAGGCTTTAGAAACTCCTAGGACGTTCTGAAGCTTTCTGTATATTTTGCAAGATTTGGGAATTTCCTAGAACCTTATCGAAATATTTGTATGATTAGAAAAGTTTCTAAACGTTTTAGATGATTTTGAGTGGTACTTGAAGCTTCTAGAATGTTATTCAAAGTTTGGGAAATTATGGAAAGCTCCTGAACGTCCTGGAAGCTTTTTGAAGGATTAAAAAGTTATAGACTGCAAAAATCAAACAAAACGTTACAAAAATGCTACAATTTTCCTTCTCCTTTACAATTTTAAGAAGATAATTTTAATGCAAAAATTTTTCTGTGTTAATGACTATTGTCATCGTGCAAAGGTTGGTATCGTTAATCAATTTTAATGTATTTTTGTAGAGTTGAGTTGATACAGAATATCGGCTACTCTTAAATAATAATAATACTCTAGACTGTTTTTAGGATTTCCAATAACGATAAGATCTTGTATTACTCACAAGTGGTGGAGTTAAATTAGATAGGCTTTTCATCGATTATTCAAATGTCACTAATGACTGAATTAACTTAATTAGTCCATTTCCTTTCACGTAAATAGTCTTGAGCGTCTGAAATTGTTTAGCTTTGTACAAAGTCGAAAGCCAGTTACACTTGTACTACTTAGTACTGGGTTGTGGCATAAAAACACTGGTATATAGACTGTAACATAAATCAACCAAGCCACTAGTTTCCTAGAGTATAACAGAAACTGACCAGAAAAAATTACTCTTTAACCAGTTCACACGAATCCCTCGGTTATACATTATAACCGCAACCTCTTGACCTTTACAACACAGTTCTTCCTTATGAGATAACGTTACTTAACCTCATCTCTAACCCGAGGAAGTCCAAAAGAAAATTATTAAGTCACGTTCATTTTAGACAGTATTTGTGGTTTTCACGGAACTGTGAATTTTGACAAAGGTAACCTTGTATATGATGCAATACTAAGAATGTGTGGTTTGGTCACGAGATCCTGGTAATTTGAAAAGTTTTGAGTTTTGAATTATGTGATTGTGACTATTAGAAAGCTATAAAAGTATAGTGGTAATTAATCTTAGCTTCTGTGGACTACTGTTTCACGACTTTTCGTGCAATCGTTACAAGTTGAGCTTATTGTTCAATAATGTGATTTAGGTGAAAAAAACAATAATGGAGTGTTAACTCTTTAAAGCATGAGAAGCTAATGATTCGCAAATCAAACACACTTCAATAGTGATTGTCTTCTTAAATATCGAAGAAAAATTTCACTTTTTGTCACGCACGCAACCATGTGAATATACATCTTTGTAATAGAAAAGATTTCTGCAAATTCTCAGAACACAATCGTATTCCAAGATTCCGAACAAGTAATTTAGTTACAGCTTGGCAATTCCTTATATTTATAAGTAAAATGAAGTCGATACGTTGGGATTTCAGCAATAAATTCCGCATTTAACGCACGCTTTCGTGGAGCAGAATGAATGGGCTTCGAAGAAATCGAAATGTTACAAGTTGCCGGATTATATCACCTCTTCAGGCTTATATTGCTCACCTAAATAAGGACAGAATCCTTGTGGTTCTGGTTTATATACCGGGTGACCCAAAATAGAAGTTGAAAACTGTTTAAAATTTCAGAAATTACCATATTTGTCTCACAATCATGATAGTCTACTATCCATTTTTAAGTGAGCTAGATCAGTTTTACTTTAGGACACCCTGTATTTGCAGCTGCAGTAAAAAACCTTAAACCGGTAATTAAGTTGCGATGTAGGTTTCAGAACATAATTTTTTTTTGTATTTGTGGATGATGGTATTGTCTTGGCCAAGCCCCGCATTGTGCCTTCTTCACCAGATTGTTGTGGTTATTGAAGCGTTCGTAAAAATTGGTTCGTGTGTAAGTTATTAAGATTGTGGATGAACGAGTATTTTGTTGTTAATTATAGTATACGTATTTTGAGGGCCATCTACGATGAGGCAGATTATGTAGTTATGTATCCTACTCTGCCTCACCTAACCAGTTTCTTTTTATAAAGTACGTCTTAATTGATCTTTATTTTGATAAACATGTTGTATTCTCCAGAAAACTGAAAAACTGTAATTTTAGATTTAAAAAAAAGAAACCAGACAACTGTGCAGACAACAAATGAACTAAGTACATTGCAGTTCAATTGAACTGTTCCTTGGGGTGAACTAAAAACCCTCAGGCACCAAATAATGCTTTAAAAATAAATCTTGTGGACCTTAAAGTATTCACAAAAATAAAGCTTTGTAAACATTTTCTTTTTCTTCCATAACAGATTTTCAATCAATTTTCCATGATCAAAACATAAATTTTTACTTGAATTTTTGGATTTTTCCTGAGTTTGGAAGAATATAATAGCCTATAATCACACACAAATTCAACGCCCTGTAAATAAAAACGTCAGCTGGCTCGCTTAACAACGTATGCTCAAAAGTTACTGAATTGAGCTAATTATCTCAAAAGCTGTAGGAGTTGTACGTAATAGGAAAAAACTTAAAACTTTGACACCCTGTAGGAAGTTTTTACTGCGAATTATCTTTTTTCAATTAAACTTAATTATTATTCTTGATGTGCTTAAACAGAATAATTTCAACAACCAAGAAGCTATTCAATATTACTAAATAAAACCACGTGACGTTCGAAGACTGACGAAATTGGCTGTTCAGTGTATAAATGGGCTACTTTACATACAGTATACACATTACAAAATAATACTTCCTAAGCATTATAATATAATAATCTTTACTTTTCTGTCAAATCTAATTTGAAATCTAAACAAAGACCCTTTGTAAGAAAATTTAAAAAGTAAAAAAAATTGCCCTCAAGACGCGTTTACAATGACGAAAAATACGATTGACACTAGACAATTTTATTCTTTTTGCTGGCTGGGATATTTGTCTCATCGTACCAAAAAGGTTTGTTAGGAAAATTTAGAACAAACCTCAGTCAGTGGTCTTGTGCTTGGAACGAATCTCCTTACAATTTTCTGCTTACATTAGTGATGCAACCACACATACAAAACTGAATTGATATCTTTATGTACTTCAGTAGGTACTTTAAGACATTAAAGTACTTGCCTTTTTTAATTCTTTATAATTTTATTTTGACACAATGGCAGACACAATGACAGCAGTCTGCAGTCTCAATATGAACAACATGACTAAAGTAAAGGCAGGAGAGACTTATACGGAAGAAATACCGACACCAGGAGGCATCAGACAAGGTGACAGCCTTAGCCCATTTCTGTTCAATCTCTTAATGGACAGAATTATAGAGGAAGTATCATCACTAAATATGGGATACCGAATGGGACAGAATAAAAGAATCAGCATGGTATGCTACGCCGATGATGCAGCGATTTCCGCGGAAACGGAGGACGATCTACAGAGACAACTACACAAATTTTGCCAAGCGATGAAAATTACCATATCTATAGAAAAAACGAAAAGCATAACCTATGCTAAAGATCCCGTAAGATATAAGCTGGTAGTTCAGGACAAAATCATCGGGCAAGTCTCACAATTCAAATATCTGGGTAAGGATCTGTTGAGTTATCACGACCCAGTGAAGGACCTAAGAAACCAGATCAACAAAGCGTCTGCCATGTCGGGCTGCTTAAGGCAGATAATATGGGCAAACGAATACATGCGAAAGAATAGCAAGGTCAGGATCTATAAGACTTGTATCAGGCCAATCATGACATATGGAATAGAAACCAACAAAACGAAAAGAATGCTTCGAGTAGCCGAAATAAAAACGGTCAGATCTATAATGGGAAAAACAAGAATAGACGGAATTAGGAACACTGACATTAAGGAACAATGTGGAGTGCAAGACATCGTAAGATGGGGGAGACAAAGAAAAAGTAATACGCTCACGTGAGAAGAAGACTACCACGCATCGCACTTGAAGGGAAACCAATAGGGAAAAGAGCACCCGGAAGACCACCTAAAAGATGGAAGGACAGCTGGCAGTCCACCTCCCAGGAACTGATCCAGAGGAATCTGCAAAACTAACAGATCGCGAGATCTTAAATATGAATAAGAAGAAGAAGACCTATTGTAACTGGAATAAATTGTTGCTATGTGCTAAAAGCTCCACAATTTTAATGGACAACCAATTTTACATGAAACTGTTAGATGCAATTTAAAATTCTGACGATGTACTAAGAAAACAGTTTTGCGTTTATATTCTTGCCGGTGTTTTACAAAACGCTAACTGTTCATCGGTCCAACATAAATCTCCTTTAATAGTTAAGAACGCCTTATATAATGGTTGTGAAATTATAAGAGTTTTTTTTTTTTGCAAAATTTAGTACAAGTAGAAACTTAATCGAGAGATTTTCACCATTGCTAATTTCAATGAGCGTAGAAAAATGCATTTCAATATCCAATTTGAATGTGGTTGTTGATTAATGATTACGACTGTCAAACAATCAAAGAAGGCATTTATCTTTCAATGGCCGCTCCCAATTTGTAAGCCGTTCTGATGCAGAAGAACTGCAAAATTAATATTCCATCGCCAACGTACAATGACTTTACCGTTGGGCACTTACACGAGGTCTTTGTACACCTATCTTGCGAGTTATGTCCTTCGTAAAACCGCTTTTTTCTGTTGCAATTTTTATTTTATTGCCACCCCGATTGTTAACACAGTTCTGGATAGAACACGGAATGATTAATAAAAATTCAATGGACATAAAAAACATCATTAATCAAATTCAACACGTCCAACAACGCCTATATTGCGATTGCATGTCTTAATCATACTTGCATGACTAGCGTCTATCTATTGGCAAATACTTAATGCCCTGGTGGTTCATAATAATATACATCTTCTGGGGAACTAACATCGCTTTCATCATTTTCTAAATGCGATAATTAACCACTTACTAGCTGGAGAACTAAAAAGTGGTAACCGTAAAGCACCCAGCATTGCCGTTAGTCCGCATTCTAAGCTATTCTTAGTAACAGAGAGGCGCCTGACTGCAGCTGTACTGCAATGAACTAGATAGATAAGAGTTACATGCCTTCACACTCTCTGGTCTCCAATAAATTGTTTTTTTTTTTGCTGAAAGTTCTTTAGTTTATTTGGATCATAAGATAAGAAGGCTGATAAAGCGCTTTCAAACTGTGGTCAAAAGAAATGGTCAGAAGAATTTTGTTTTAAGTCGTTTTATGATCTCTAACAGTGCCCACCGGAAATTTACGGCCGCCATATGCAAACTCCACTTTTGCCCTCTGTTTTGGTCCCTTTTGCTCCTTCCTGCTATGTCTACATTCTTTTTTTTTCATTGGTGGGAACTTAACAATTCAATGTTTTCGATTGAATTGATTTGGATAGATTTTTCAAAAATTCTATCCAACGGTATAATAACTTTGATTGGTTGGTGATATTGTTTGGCTTCTACAGCGCTTCAAACTTGACTAATAAAAAAATTGCAAGTTTTTCACTTAATCCTAAATAACTTTTTTTATTTGATAAATAAAATTGTTCATTTTACAGCTATTGACAGCTAATGAAAAATGTTATCCAACGGTATAATAACTTTGATTGTTTAAATTTCCATATCTATACAATGTTATTCTGGTAAGTTGGAGAGCAAAAACACCTTAATACAATCTCTTAGAGGATGAAATTTCCTACAACTTTCATTATTCACACTCAGGAAGGTAAAATAAAGCATTTCTAGCATAAAGTTTTTTAATTTCTACGATTTTGTGGCACAAATTGACGATTTTCTATAATTGTATTTATTCAACTGTTGACAGCTCTAGTTTTAACATTTTTTAAATGCGAAATTTCAGCAACAAACGATAATTTTTCAAACTTTTTAAATTCAAAAACCACATTTATCTATTTCAGCATATAAATTGCTAAATTTATCAAATTTTTAGTGAAATCATTAAGCTCTTTAGCTAAAGCAGATATTTCATCAAATTTTATTCCTTAAGCTTATCAATTTTACTAGACAATATTCCAAATTTCATGAAATTTAGCATGAAAACTTAGCTACTACTCTGTAGTAGCTGACTTGTGTCTATTTTAGCATTAAACTAATCAATTTAAGCAGAAATTAAAATTATTACGAAAATAATTCAATCATCTTTTTTTTTTTTTAAAATATTAACAATCACAATTTTAGAGGGCGGGAAATGAGGGCGGGAAGTGAGGGCGGGAAGTAGAGGTGCGCAATATGATACTTCCTAACCTTCAATGACGTTAGTAATGACAGCATTACATATATGGTTGTAAATAATAGTATATTACATACTCAGATGGAGTGTTTGATTTCTGTCGAGATATTAGGTAGTTTACTGTACTTTATCTCGAGACAGAAATTAAACTTTCTATCGTGGTTTGTATACTATTTTATTTTCAACCATTTATCAAAATCTCATCAAACTTTTAATAAATCATTCAGTAGAAATATTGATTGCTAATAGTCTCTAACAATAAGGTAGTATAGGTGCACGAGTAGTTATGACTTCAACCACAATAAACGACTGGTGATTTGTTTATAATCTTGACGACGTCATTATTGTGCTATTCTGTCTTTAATATTTTGAGCTGAAACGTTTCTTAAAATGCTTTTAAGATGGAGATTTCTGAAGACGCAGATGTTACTCATCTCATCACCTGAGCTGCGAGCTGTTGCAGAGGTGGCGGCACAGTCTCTTAACTATAAAAAGTAAGCCCAGATATGACAAAACGCATATTGACATTCACCCGGGTGGAAAGTGACATTTACCCGGGTGGAAAGTAAAACTAGGTAATTTTCATCTTTCCACCTGGTTTACACATAAGAAATAATGTTATTACATACCTGGTTGAAAATAAAAATAATTAAAAGCATTATTCAAAATCTGCGCAAAACCAAAAAATCTATTTTAACATTTTTTAAATGCGAAATTTCAGCAACAAACGATAATTTTTCCAATTTTTTTAATTCAAAATCCACGTTTATCTATTTCAGCATATAAATTGCTAAATTTATCAAATTTTTAGTGAAATCATTAAGCTCTTTAGCTAAAGCAGATATTTCATCAAATTTTATTCCTTAAGCTTATCAATTTTACTAGACAATATTCCAAATTTCATGAAATTTAGCATGAAAACTTACTACTCTGTAGTAGCTGACTTGTGTCGATTTGAGCATAAAATTTCTGCTCGATTTTGAGCAGCACAAAATGTCTATTTTAGCATTAAACTAATCAATTTAAGCAGAAATTAAAATTATTACGAAATTTTAAGTTGTGTCCTTGTTTTTCCCATTTGTTGGAAATCTAACAATGTAAATGTATAAAAATCAAATGCAAAATTTAAATGTTCCAGTTTTCTGCACCATCTCAGAAACTGTAAAATATTGCGACTTAAAACATTGACAGTGATTATCGATTAGTATCTTTGTAACTATGATTTTGTCATTTATACTTTTTTTTTATCAAATAATGAAGTTCTGGTTAGGTTAGGTTGGTTTAGAAATTAGTTTTTTTCTTTTAAACACCGTCTATTACGCTAAAGGATTTTTCATATTCAACAAATTAGCATCATTTCTTACGCTTTTAAAAGTACGCAAATACAATTCGAGCCACTAATCATCGTTTCCAAGAAGTTTCTGTATTTTTAATTGATTTTTTTTTACACTTTAGCAAGAATGTACATTTTTGCGTCATTCTCATTTTGTTTGATTTTTGGTATAGGTTCTTAAACAATCAATTTATACTTTTTATATTAAGGAATGAATTTGTGTTTAGGTTATTAATTAATTACTTTCCTTCTCACAGTTTTGAACTCACCAATCAACTAATAGCATTTAAAAAATAATCTGTATCAAAATATGAACATAACTTCACATAAGTAGTTTTACTGAGTAGCCAGAATCATAATTAGATCAATCAAAGAACGGAAATGTTTACAATGATGCCATTCTACGTCTATAACGAAGACGAGTGTGGGAAAATTAAGTCGACCAGATGTCTGCGTTTAATATTACAATAAATTAACCGGATTGTGGCTAAATTGTAGAGTCGTGCCTAAAAATACGTAGAAACCGGTCGTTCCACATCATATTTCTTCTATCTGGATGTAATTAACTTTTTAAAAAGCCCATCAATATTTAATAACTCGAGGAAGTTTACCTTTTGCTGGTTGGTTCAGGCGAACCAACAACGGAAATGGTACTGCTTTTCGCTTTAACTACTCGAACCACTATGGCAAATACTAGTTTTCATAAATTGTTGGTCGTTAGGATTTAATGGAATCCCATCCGGTTTGTATTACGATATGATAAGTACAGCTAGGAGCGCCAAAACACGCATAAACGCTTCTTCATAAACCAAACCGGAAATTTTTTCACGCTTACCAACCTTAAAACAATCGCTTTACCCATTTTGCTAATCTTTGTCAGTGACGCATGTAAATGGTCGTTCATTTATGAAGAAAGCACGTCTTGACCGTGAAATTATCAATGTTTTTAAGGATGAGTATGTGACCTAAGTGTGACATATTATCGGGAATTATACGAGACAGTGTGATTATTGCGGTTGATGGTGAATTTAATCGAAATGCAGTGTCATAGAACGCTTAGGAGGCAGACAGTGTTTTATGTTAATTAAAAATTAGCATTTTCCGTTAGCTAATTGAAATAACCATCCGTTTTTTTTTATAATTACGTCTTATTGAAAAGATATTCTTCACTGCTCGATAATCTACAAATACAGCTAGATTAGAACAACTGGCTATTGAGGATTTATTAATTGAATACAGTTTACGTGTAAACAAAAACTAGACCAACAACAAAACGAATGTTAAAAAAACATGAAATAAGTACTACGTAGTACACATGTAAGGGCATTCTAATATGTTACATCTAAAAATGTCCAGAAACCTAGAAATGTAACACGATGTATTTATGTACACTTCAATTCAACTTTATAATATTGTGTAACTTCAGAAATTTAACTTTGAAAATTGACTTCAAAACCAAACCATCAAACTTAAATTTTTTTATTTTTAGTTTCAAAAATTGACTTGAGAGTCCAAAAGTTGACTTCTAACCCACGAAAATTGCTTTGGATTCAAATTTGCACTTTCAAGTCAATTTTTAGGTTTTTGAACTTTTTTTTGGCAGCGTTTGTGAAAGTTTCCGAAAATTTCTTAATTAGTTTAGATTAAGTTCAAATTTTAAAAAAATCATAATTTGGTAAGGAAGCATTTGCGGCCCCATGTTCATAGGACATTTTTGACTCGAATTTGTATCTAATAATCTGTAAGTGCTGTTTTCTCGCTCTATCGAGTGAATGTGACGTCACATTGACGTAATTTGACAGTTGGTCAAATTATGGTTTTACCAGATTGCGTCATCATGATGTCACATTCGCTTTCGTCGCTTCATGGAGCATGAAAACCAATGCAGCCATCATGTGTGCGGATCATCATTGTATAGGGATGAGAGACGTTCTCTTTCGATTTGTGATTTCAGATTGTCACGTGACCTCCGTAAGATTTTGTAATGAGGGTGTCATGTGATTTTTAGATCATAACGCGTTTGGATCCAAAATCATCGGTCGAAGGAAAGCACCTACTGACAGTTGAGCAAAAATAAGATAACAGTTTCGTTCGGGTTTTTGATTCTGAACTGTTTTGAATATGGGTGTGGACCATTTGCACGATAACTTTGATATAGTGCTGTAAATAAGTAAACAGTAACACATATCCCATCCATGTAGATGGCCCAAATCAGTTCGAGAACAGTTCCTGAACGGTTCAGAATCATGAACCCAAATAAAGCTTATGTAACATGAAATAGTCAGGTAAATGTTTTGAATGTGCCAAATTTGACAAATAAAGAAGCAAACGTCACATTCAAAGCATTTACTACATTGTAGCATTACCTACTAGACTAGACCATAATTTGTATGCGGTGTTGCCATACTTATCACGTTTTCTTTCTTCTTTTGGTAAGTTTTATAGAAAACTAGGGTGCTTTGATATTTTCGTAAGTTCAGAATTAATGACATTTTATAGAGCTTACAGATACTAATTTTGCATTAAGCTTGTCAAATAAACTCACCGGATGCTTTTGCACACGAAAATGTACTGTGGCATAAAAAAAATTGCCTTCAATAATGCTTAAAGTACCTCACAATGCTTCTATTATTGCTCACATAATGACTTAAAATCGCATAAAATGGCTCAAAATATTTAAATATTTAGAAATTCTTTGGAATTGCTTTCAACCTTTTAAGTTAAAATGAATTTTAGTTTAGTGTATATTTTACGTATAGCATGTCATATACAAACTTTACCTTTAACTTTCAGAAAATTATTTTGACTTGGGAAATTTTACCGGGCGTTTATTGTTGATTGTAACCAAATGTGATCAAAACAATCATTTTCAACAGCATTTTTCTCCAAAAGACTCATTTTAGGACCATGACATAAAACTTAATTAACTGAAGGTTTTTTTCTGATTCCAACCAAGCTTGATACACTCACCATTTTGCTAGCAGAGAAAACCACCAGTTTTCTGAACAATTAAAAATTAATTAAGTCCATGCTTCTTTTCCCTCAACAAACAATAATACTTACCATATATATTGTTGTATAGAGCAAAAAACAGAAGTTACAACAATTCTAAGAAAATATAGCCCAACTAGTTTGCTGACTGTGCAAAAAAAGAATTTGACTTCTATTACAGTCGTCGATTTAGACTTAAAAGTGACTGGAACTAATTAATTCCAATTCCTTATCAGACCCAGCAATAAAAATACTCAAATTTAATTAGCGCGAAGAATAAACCTTTAAAAACTGACAACGTCGACTGGTTAGTGGGTGCGGACCTATCGGTTTCTTAACAGCACCACATCAATCAAATTGGTTTTATAGTAATGAAAGACCGATAAAATCGCCATAATTATATAGCCCCTAACAAAGTCTAAACCGAAATAATTGTGTAAAATTACATTTTAGCTAAATCAGTTCCATATAAGTTTTTGGAACCGTTATAAAGTGGTGTCTTCTTTCCGATCATATACCGCATTCTGATATTTTGGCTGTTAAATTGCTGCGGTTATAATAATATTAAGGCCGATAAATGGCAAAATTAATTGATTGAAAATTACTCAGTTATGCAATCACATCCTGACTAACCGGTCAATTTTCTTAATTGCAAGATGTTTAATTTGTTGAAAATGTAGAAGTTAATATACCAACAGGTCATCAGTCATTATGCAATCACTTATCTAATTGTGTCAATTCTAATTACTGTTTTCACAACACTCCATTGATAACTGACTTAGAAATAAACTTTTATTACAAAATGATCTGATTTAATTAACTTTCAACTTATAATAATGACCAAGCCCTTTCTCTTTGAAATTATTGCAATGCACTTAACAAAACATTATGAACCTAATGCCAACACGTTTATTATCTCTAATTAATTCAAAAATATTCATTCACAACTGGTTTTCAACCCAAGTTACCAATGACTTCTTCGTTCATTTAATAAAGGGTATAACTGGGCAGACAAACTGCAGTAACAGGTGCTCAATCTTTTTAATGAACCAGTTCTTTATCGGTTCGCGTTGGGACGAAGTGGCTTTAGGTACCCGCTGACAACACCTGGTTCCTTTCTTATGTTAGTTTTATTTACGGTACACCAGCGTTCGATGGCTTTAAGACCGATAGACGACTTTCAAGACCACCAAGACCATAAAACTGAAAATAATAATTTGTTGCAGAGTATTTTTTTGTAACTTGTATTAGTTCTTCAGTACTCGACAGAGCAGGGGCAAAATGACACCTTGTGGAGTTGACCTGATCTTTTTAACCCTGGTACACACTAGACTCTTACTACCCTGTTTATGGCTCACTAACAACTTTTTTAGATGAATCAAAAGAAAACAAGGTTGTCAAACGCTTTCTCGCTAAGAATATTGGTATCGATTTAGTGGGTTTTGACAGAAACCTACCAATATCACACTAGGTTTATTAACACGTCTTTTAAAACTCGTTCACTGCTTTATGATTATGAATCTAGGCGTAAGTTGCTCACATTGGTTTAGGAATGCAGGTAAGTTTTTGTTTCTTCAGTTCTTCATTTTTCTGGGACATAGCTCAGAGCCAGGCTCTGACAATTCCATATGGGTGCTGCTAAAAACTACTTCTAGTAGCTTCAACTACTATTGTTCTTTTAACGCAATTAAGTAAACTTGCTTGGAATACATAGAAGAATGCACATATAATGCAAAGTATTCATTGATTTTAATATGTATTAGAATAGTCTTTTTCACATAATTTGTATTTTAGATTTACTGGTAAATAATAGCTCAATATAGCCCTACCTTTCTTAAAGTGGAAACATAAATTATTGTGGAATTATATGTGCCTCCCGTCTTTTCGTATACCTACAAAGTCACTAAACCTTAAAAAGTAACAAATAATATCTCCAAAAACTGGTAGTGTCTGAAGAAAACTTTTACAATTGAATTTTTATTCAAACTGAAATTACTTAACTATATTTTACTAAGCTGAGAGGTCTGGTTTGGCAGACATATTAAAATTGCATACCTAAAGACGTCAATAAACAAAAACTTATTCTACTTCACTCTTTCGGTATTTACCATCAAGTTAGCTTACTTTATTAATATACCATAAACTGTTATCATTTATTGACACATTTGATACTAATTTTGAATATCATTATGTTATTATTAATCACTCAAATAAAATCACAACAGTTATAATAATATAATAAAACTTTCAGTATGCATATTCAATTAATAACATATATTTAAATGAAGAAAGTGTATTCCGGCAAAGAAAAATTGACCAAACAATCGACGACATGTGGACGATGATCTTGCGAGCTTTCGTTCTCAATATTCCGATTAATTTGTGAAAGGAATTATCAAAACCGTTGTACAGTTGGGCATTATTACAACCGTAACAAATTACGTTGCACTGTAATTGTGATAATAATTTTATTCTTTTTTTATGGAACCAGATTTCTCAGAATTTACATACAATTTTGGTAAAGTTTTAGTTTGTTTGCACCAGATGGGTATGAAATATTTCGGTGTATAGCAGCAGGCATTCAGTTCAAATTTTGTCCTTGGGTAGTTTGCATATAATATTAGGCACATTCCATGATTTTAAATCGTATTGGCATGACGAACACAATAGTTCTGTATTAAGCTTTTTTGCTCTGAGAGTGACATTTATTTAATTATTTGAGACTAAAACAGTCACTTTTTTCTCATAATAAAAACACTGCTAAATAATTTAATACAACTAAGACCTCTGTAGACAATCAAAAACAGGATTACAATTATACACAATCTTACATTTTGAATATTTTTGTTGGTATTGCTATCATCAACGACAGCAAAAACAATATTTTTTTAACTTGCTACTAGAAATTTATATTTTTGGTAAACAGGGATAAAATGATCAAAAGTGTGTCTAATGTCTTGGATTTCTGTTTTGCAATCTTTTAACTTTGTGTTGTAGAATTGCATGCTTTTCTTTTACTTCTATTAATAGTTCATCTTCAAAAGCTGATTCCCTACACTTTCTCTAAACAGCTCTAAAAAAGTTGGTCCAAAGTCCTGCAGACTACAATTATAAGGAGTGGGCCAGCAAACAAATTTGGGTTCTTATAACAACTCTTCTGGTAGATCCACAAACAGGTCAACTTTGATTTCTAAATGGACCTCTTTCCTAGTACTATAAGGTGATTAATATTAATATGAGTTTATGAGTTTGTCAAACTTGTGTTCTTAACTAAAAACCTACTATGAGATGTAAATTGATTTGACAAATAATTGAGAGATGTTCCTTGTCCCTAAGAAAACATATTACGCTTTAATGTAATGTAAATTTGATATTTTAAAATTTGCTGTTTTTAACTATTTTAGATTTTAAGTTTTATATTTTCGAGTGTAACTTATGGTCTTATCCAGATGTGGTTTATGCAGACTTTCTTTAACTCAATGATGTAAATGTTTACTTTTATAGCTTCTTTATGCTAAGTATTTATTATACAATTATTATTATTTTTTATTAATTTTTCAATCCTGTCTGAATTTTAAATATGACATATCTTATACCTACATCTTCTGTGGTTTTTGTTTTTATTCTGTTTTCTAGGGAATAAAGTTTTAGGACCATCTTTTATTCCTGAAAACCTGATTCTGTCATTGTATTGTGATATTTTGAAAAATACAGGTAATAGAACCATTAATTAAGCAAATAATAGAAAAGAACAGCAACTACCGAAACACCCTCTGCCCCACTATATGGAGCACCACCATACTAATTGGTCAGTGGATTGGTAGAGAAGCTCCCATTTTCTAATGAACTAGTTTAATAAAGGTTATATGGGACAATCTCATGTAACATGGGTAAAGGCAGATGTGTTTGGTACTTGAGGAGGTCCAAAAACATAAGCTTTGATAGAAGAAACAAAATGGTACACCATTATTCACAAAGTTTTCGCAGTTTTTCAGATTTTAGACTTGGAGAAAATTACAAACTACAGTCTGATTGTGCTAGCAAAAACTACTGCAAGAGGTTTTTGTTTTACACCTTCAGGTAGTTTGAAGCTCTATCAGACACCTGGGAAACGTTTTAAAAGCTTCAGAAGATGTTAATTACAGTAAAAAATTTCTATTGTGGAGAGGGAGAAGCTTCTTAAAAAAGTTGCTCATTTTTATCAGGTATAGGAGAATATTTTCTAAACAAATTAGTTGTTGTTTTTACTATCTATTTGGTTAAAATAGTAAATACTGCTTTCAAAATGGAAAGTTTGATGTAGTATCTTAGTTATAAAACCTTTATCCCCACCTGTACGAAGGTGTATTACTGGAAATGGCAATCCTGTATGCAGGTATGTGCACTATGGGTTTAGAAGGCTACAGTAAGTAACCGTAATCTGTAGAGTGATTCTAGTTCTCAATTGACTCGTGCCTACATTGCCATTGGTGGTTTCTTTTAATTTCAAATACTTAGAGTTACCAAAACAGCGACATACACTTCTTCCACAGCAAACAATCAAACTTTTTCCTATTTCTTATGGAAACCGCGCGTACTTACCACTCATAAATGATATGAATCGTTTTGACAGTGAATAAAACTAAAACGTAAACTACAAACCTTTTTTCTTCGAAGCGGCTTTCCTGCGGTTGGTACCAAGAGTACCATAATTGAAATCGGACACACTTTCTTTACTAATATTACCAGTCCGTCTCCGTCTGATCGCGTACGTATGCACGGGCACTAAAAGTTTCGGTCTGGGAATAGTGAAATCCGCATTTCTTAAATAAGGTTTATCCGATTCAACAGCACGTTGTTTCAAACTTTGTTCTGCACCGTCCTTGTAAATACTGTAGACTTCGTCATAGTAACTATCAGAGCGATCGGACTCATCCAGATCAGTGTCTGAGGAAGAGTTTTCATGCAGATCGCTTTTACTTGAGCAAGAAGGAGGGTAAATATGTTTGGGTGGTAGTCGTTGACGGATTTTTTTACTGTGTTCGTAGTAGCCACTATCGTTTCTAGTGAGATCTTGAGCGTCCTGGTCTTCCACGCTTAAATACTGGTTCTGGGTGTCCACCCATTGACTTATCCTACCATCATCACCAACTTCCATGTTTTTGGTTAGATTTATTTGCTCTAGCAATTCATGGGTAGGGTTGACTATTACTCGAACCGTGCTGCCTTCCATGTCACCACTCCTTTTTTCAATCTCCTCATCTATGTCGGTACTGACTTCATCAAATCTGACACTTTTCTTCATTTGACGTTGCAGGTCTTCTAGGACTACCTTAAACTTTTTCTGTTCTCCCTCAGGCATGTATAGTTTTGCCCTAGGTTTAGGAACTGGACGTTTTTCACTGTGATCGTCCCCACTAGCTGTGTCTTCTTGCCCAGCTTGACTTGGTAAAAAGTATGGTTGCTGTTTGGAGTTGATCTTCGATAAAATCTTCTCACTGTGATACTTCAATCTAATACTGTCCGTAGTTTTCAACTTTTTAGGAGCAGCGTACAAATCTTCGTTGTTATCTTTGCGGATCTCTTCCAGCAAACTTTGATACTGACCCAACCTTGAGGAAACAGTACCATCACTTTTCGTACTATATTTATCCCACGAGTTGGAATTGGAACTGCTATTGGATAAATTCTTTTGCGTGTCTATCCAGTTGGCTTCGTACAACTGTCCTCTAGCATGATTGGGAATGTCCATTTCCAGCCAAGCTGGATCATCCACCACCGCTTTACCTGGGTATCTTTTGATCTTCATTGTTGAAAACAAGAATTACTAGATGGTTAGTTATGCATGGTGTTTGGAACGATTTAATGCTGAAACAAACAGTTTAAGGTCAGAGCAAGCGGCAATTTGTTATGGTGCCGGTAGGTGTTGCAAATTGCTTGTTTTAGAGACCTTGTGATGAGCGTTGTTACACTTGTGTGTGGAATTTTACTACTTTTACTTCAATACTAGGTTATAACTTAGTATAGGTGTGGAGTTTCAGGAAACTATTCACAGGACATTAATAATATAAACAAAAATACGTTCTCCTTGCCACTTTAGTCAGTTTTTAGTATGTTTCAATTATTTGTAAAAAATATATCATTTTTTTATATTAAAATTACTAATATTAATGTTTAAATGGTTTATTTGTGCTTTGTTTGTTGATAAAGACTATTAAGTTAAACAATTTTGGTTTTATAACACTATCTAATCACGAAAGTTATCTAGGGACTCATTATACAGGTTAATTAAGTAAAGAAAATCTAGTTTTTCCTTGGCTGCTTCTAATTTAATGATTTTCTAAGGTTTCTACCATATTTTTGACTATTCCAGCTTTGTAGCAATATTAAACACGTCACCTTTCAATGTCAATTATAAATTGTAATTTAGTAATATTAAAAACAGAAATTATAGTCACATGTTTTTCACAACTATAATATGTTACAAATAAATTAATATGCTGATCTCTACTCAAATCCTATAAAACACCGATAGTTGCAACTTTCTACGCGATTACGCTATAATAAAACAAAAACATTAATCAGTACCAAAGTAGATCAGCGGTCAAAACATCAGATGGCGTTTAATTTCACTTTTGCTACTCGATTTGGTCGTGTTCACGAATCTTTGCGGTGATAACATCATTACTAACTATAATATTAATTCCGTGTGGATATTATTTGTTTGTAGGTGTGATTGTTGTGACTCGAATTTTTTCACGTCGCTTTCTAAAATAAAAATGGTCTGTTAGCCTCGAATTCAAGAGGATGTGATTGTTGAATGTTGACCTAATTTGGGTTTGCAAAATTGCAAGTTGTAGTATTTTTCCTGAATCCCCAGAATCTGATGGCCAAATTGACATATATCAATCACTTGGCAAATTCTTGAAACATGTTTTGATTATTTTAAATGGAACGTTCTGTATTTTATTTGCTCAATAGATAAAAATAAGTTTCTTTTTTCTGATTGGATATTCCTGACAAACCAACGCTAAATTTTATTTTTTTTTTTGTATGAAAACTGACAGTTCCAGTGATATAAACAGTCGATTTGACAACTGTTGCTCTACATTTTTGATAAAATGTTAAAAATGACAGTTTTGACAGTTTCAATCTTAAAATTGCCAGCTTAGCCTTTAGACCTTTTTGACGTTCTTAACTATTTGTCTTTGTTGTCAATTTTCATCTATTTTTACCATTTTGCAGTATTTTGACTTTGAAAATTGACTAGAATGACTGGAAATTTTCATACAATTTTACCATTTTCCAATATTTTGACCTTGAAAATTTACTAGAATGACTGAAAATAACGCATTATTTTTTTTTCGCATTTTATTTTCATAAAATTTTACCAAATTCCAATATTTTAACCTTGAACTGTCAAATAACTGAAAATTGACTGCAAATAGTCCGGATGGTCAATTTTCATAAAATATTAGTATTTTTCAAAGTTTTAGATTTGAAAATTGACTAGAATGACGAGTCAAATCAGTATTCATAATATTGGACTAGTTTTTTAACGTTTTGACTTTGAAAAATGACTGCAAATAGTACGGTAAGTCAATTTTCATGAAATTTTACTCTTTTGACGTTGAAAATTGCTCAGAATGACTTCAAACTCTCCGGTGTCAATTTTCATACATTTTTATTATTTTGCAGTATTTTGACTTGAAAATTGACTATAATGATTGCAAATGTTTCGGTGAATTAATTTTCATAAAATTTTACCATTTTCCAACATTTTGACCTTGAAAATTTACTAGAATGACTGAAAATAACGCATTGTATTAAGGTTAATGATTTTTCACTATTTTAGTAACGTTTTGACTTTGAAAATTGATGAGAATTACTGTAAATGTCCAGTTAGTCAATTTTCATAAAATTTTACCAAATTCTAATATTTTGACCATAAACTGTCAAATCACTAAAAATTTACTGCAAATAGTCCAGATGGTCAATGTTCATAAAATATTACTGTTTTTCAACATTTTAGATTTGAACATTGACTAGAATGACGAGTCAAATCAGTGTTCATAATATTGGACTAGTTTTTTAACGTTTTGACTTTGAAAAATGACTGCAAATAGTCCGGTACGTCAATTTTTAAATTTTTTTACCATTTTGCAGTGTTTTGACTTTGAAAATTGACTAGAATGACTGCAAATGTTTCAGTAAGTCAATTTTCACAAAATTTTACCATTTTCCAATATTTTGACCTTGAAAATTTACTGGAATGACTGAAAATAACGCATTCTATTAAGGATAATGATTTTTCACTATTCTAGTAACGTTTTGACTTTGAAAATTGACGAAAATTACTGTAAATTTCTCAGTAAGTCAATTTTCATAAAATTTTACCAAATTCTAATATTTTGACCTTAAACTGTCAAATCACTGAAAATTGACTGCAAATAGTCCGGATGGTCAATTTTCATAAAATATTACTGTTTTTCAACGTTTCAGATTTGAAAATTGAGTAGAATGACGAGTCAAATTAGTGTTCATAATATTTGACTAGTTTTTTAACGTTTTGACTTTGAAAAATGACTGCAATTAGTCCGGTACGTCAATTTTTAAATTTTTTTACCATTTTGCAGTGTTTTGACTTTGAAAATTGACTAGAATGACTGCAAATGTTTCAGTAAGTCAATTTTCACAAAATTTTACCATTTTCCAATATTTTGACATTGAAAATTTACTGGAATGACTGAAAATAACGCATTGTATAAAGGATAATGATTTTTCACTATTCTAGCAACGTTTTGACTTTGAAAATTGACGAAAATTAGTGTAAATTTCTCAGTAAGTCAATTTTCATAAAATTTTACCAAATTCTAATATTTTGACCTTAAACTGTCAAATCACTGAAAATTGACTGCAAATAGTCCGGATGGTCAATTTTCATAAAATATTACTGTTTTTCAACGTTTCAGATTTGAAAATTGACTAGAATGACGAGTCAAATTAGTGTTCATAATATTGGACTAGTTTTTTTAACGTTTTAACTTTGAAAAATTACTGCAAATAGTACGCTAAGTTAATTTTCATAAAACTTTACTCTTTTGACATTGAAAATTGCTACAAATGGTCCACTAAATAAATTTTCATGAAATTCTACCATATTCCAATATTTTGACCGTAAAATTTTACTAAAATGACTGGAAATTGGCTAGCGTTGAATCAGTGTATTTCTCATATTTGACTGTAAAAATTGACTAGAGTGACCGCAACTAGTCCAGTAAGTCCAATTTTTTACAAATTTTACTGTTTTTCAACGTCTTGGCTTTGACTAGCAATAATTGACTGCAAATAATTCAGTGAGTAAATTTGTATGACTGTTTTTTTAAAAATTGTCTGCAATGATTACAAATAGTCTGGTACATCAATTTTATACAGGGGTGGGCATAAGTCACCTGGCAAATTTGCAAAAATTCACCTGAAATCCGAGCGAAAGTGGTGGGTCTGACGCATGAACTGTTTTCAAGGCTGCCAGGTGACTTATGCCCACCCCTGTATATGAAAATTCGAAAAATCCGTATATTTTTCCAAAGGTAATCAACATAACCTTAATAAAATGATCTAATACAAAAATAATTCCGTTTAACATAATCCAAACATGTGATTGACATTATGTCAATTTTGACATCAGTATTTGGCAATTCAGGAAAAACTGCAACTTTGCTAATTTAAACTGCTGTCAGATTAAGATTAACTGAGTTAGTTATTGAGTAAAATATAAACAAACACCCTGTACAAAAATTGTAATAAGTAGCTAGTTCCTTAAACTTTCTCTGTTAGCCTTGTAGTTTAAAATAACATTGGATTTGGTTGTTACGCAACTGAAACAGAATGCAGTAACTTATTGGTCAGAAACCGGACAGGTTTGATTTATATTCTGTGGATAAAATGTATTGACAATCTACATTTTATGGTCGTAATATGGAAATTAATCCTGTGACATTGTGAGAGTGTTTCCTTTATGTCTGTACAAGAAAATCTTTCTCGTTTATGGCCTACTTCTGTAAAGACAATAAAGGACAAAGAAATCGCATAAGTTTTCAGAACATTAGCGTCTATTAAATCCGCATCAAAATGTGAAATTAGGCCGATTGCGAGTTAAAAACGACGATGCAAAAATGCAATTACCCGTAAAAAATTACCGAAATCGTTTTTTGCGTATATTTAAATTAGAAAATTGCTGATCCGCCTGGTTGGCCAAATTCCAGAGCGGAAAAATAGTTATAATTCAACATCAAATTTTATGTAAGCGCAATGTCTTGAGAAATCGAGACCCCTTTTGAATGAAATATAACCTTGCGGTCATAAAGCTTGCACGGTAATATAAATTGCAATTTCCATTGTGCAAATAATATATTATATTCAGTTTATATGAGTGTGGTCTTGCACTTTCACTCGTTATGCTAATTCCAAACTGTGGCACTTTATGTGCAAACTAACGTCAAGAAGAACCTTCTGACACAGAAATATAATCTGCATTACCAACTTACATAACCAAATTCAATACAGACTTATACAACAAACACATTCACAATATTAATTCTTAAGGTCAAACTGCATTAGAAAAAACGACATAATTCTAGAACATAATATAAGAAGGACGTTCTGTGTCTTTTTAACTAAATACTGAATATTATGTGAAGTGTTGGTTGGAAAATTGGGAAAAACGGATGAAATGTTTTATACCTTCATTAGTTTTAGATGGTTCTCAAGAAAAATTCTCTCATCGAAGTCATTTACAGGAGCAAAAGCACTTTTCGACAACGTCCAAAACCATGTCAAATTTGTTCACATTTTTTCACAAAAAGATTGTAAGTGTGTTTTTGGAACTTGCCGTACGTTTTCGATGGGTTACCCTGTATAATATTTTATCTTAAGTCTGAATGTCGCATAGGTGTCACAATGCTTTAAGCGGGTTTTACATCAAACGTTTTAAATCAAAGTATGTGAAAAATGTGATTTCATTTTGCCTTCGTCAAACTTTTAAGTCGGAGCTGTCAATGAAAACAGCTTTCCAACCAAGAGTTTTGTGTTTAGGTTCGAATAACCATTTATTTTTGTTGTATTTTTGTTATTTTGATTATAAAATTTCACAATAATCCTGAATACTGTCTTCATATGATTTTTACAGCTTTGACGGTTTGGAGACTGACGGTATATGTAAATTCTCTGACTACTAAATTAGTTGTTCCTTAGAGTCGATTTTAGGATAAAAAACAGGTTTCTAAAATAGAGGTTATTCTTAAACTTGCAAGAAATGAAGCTGTTTTATGAATAAATTAATCAATTTCGTTGGCATTAAATTGCGGTGTAAAACCTGCTTTAGAAATAAATATTGGTGATATAAAAATAATAGCATACATTTCTTAAAAAAATAGGTTTTGCAGCCTTTAAAGGTTTTAAGCTTCAAAATCAAGAAAACACTCACACTATCGTCAAAATTTTTATTTTTTATTTACTGATGAACTGAATTGGGTTGTTTTAGATTTCAGCACCTTGATGACCAAATTTAAATTGGATTCAATCCATTAAACAGCTTCCTTAATTTAACAAAGAAAAAATCTTTATTAAATGTTTTAGAAGGCTTGTTGGCTGTTATTCACCAATAACGTTTTTTCCCCTGTATATACGGACCATAACAAATTTAGCACAGCAAAACAGTTTAACTAAATCCACACAGTTTCCTACCATAACTTTTACAAATTTTTCACATTATTCTTATTCAACAGCTTTATGAGTAAGTTTTATACCTATAGTCTTTTCCGCTTTTTTAATAAGTTCAAGGCTTTTCTGCGTTTTAATAAATTTTTCACGTTCCAAATGTTTTGTTATTATTCAACCAAATAATGCGAGCAGTTTTTTGTCAATAATCGAGCAACAATAGTTTGTACCATCACTGCAACGCAATGCTACATTAAAGAACCTTTGGGTTCCTAAAAAAAACAAAACATCTACTTAACGCGATACAATTATTCTAAAACCTAGTTTCCTAATTTTTTCTATGCAATCTTATTTAGTTACATGATCTAAACAACCGATTATACAGAGTTTATGAGTGTGGTAATTGCGGAAGTAGGAAAAACCGATGAGCTATAAGAATAACCTAACATCCCGTTTGAGAAACTTCATAATAAACAAAACGATGAACTCGACGTTCATGCACCTTTAAGAAAATATTTACTTGAATATAGCTTATTGATATTAGCCACCAGGCTTTTTCTATATCTGTCAAGAGTAAACGAGAAACCAAATAATAAAAAAAACATATTTAAGGGGTGCCAACAGTAGTTTTACAAGTAAAAAAATTTATCAATATTCAGTACAGATTTACATACAATTTTAGGAAGTGAGATTCTTCTTACTTACCTTCATTATCATGGCCGAATTTTTTTTAACTAGCAATATTTTGTAGCATTTAATTGGTAATTATCCTTGAACTATATTTTCTACTGATTGCTGCAGTTCCGTTTCCAACTATTCAATTCTGTTATTTTCCGGTTTGCATCAACTAAAATGTTTATGTGTAGTATTCTTAAGACAACTTATCCCAGCCTCGTAAAAAATTTAACGATAACGAAGTTCACTGAGAACAAAGAAAATACTTATTTACATCTGCAGCCCATTTAACTGGTAACGTCGTATTGAGGGTACTTCAAGCTTAAAAAACAAAGACTTTTTCTTTAGATCTTCTGCAGACTTTTACATAAATACTCCCAACTTCTTAACACATTTTTATTGCCCGCATCATTACCCATGCACCATTAAGAAGGTTAAAACTGTGTGTAATTAATGCAGTTACTTAAGGCAAAACTAATGTCACTGTGAACACTTAGGTTAATTGAGCACAAAGTCAACTTTCCTAATCTGCCTATACAGTTGTAAGAATCTACAGAGTGTTATTTTCTTTTGTTTGTCAATCGTTAAACTTATAATAAAAAATTTGGTGGACCCATTAAAAATAAAACGTAGTATCAAAAATAAGTATCAAAAATATTATCAAAATTTGAATTTATTTTCTTAAACAACTCTAAAATTCATAAAGTAGTAACAATCTATATAAATTTAAAATTGTCAGTTACATAAGCTGCTTATTTGGATGGTTTAGGGTAATTAAAAGAAATAAACCTATGTTTTTATTTTTTGTTCTTTTTGTGAACCAATTTGTTGAAACCATATTTCCGTTTTATTTTGTATTGTAGATGTGTGATTTTTTATATTTTCGACTTATCGAAATGACGTGACTTGCTGTTTTTTTGTGTTTTTCTGTTATGTTTTAGAAATTTGAAAGTCATGTAATCGAAAATGTTGAGATTCTAATTTAATACAAGTTTTTTTAATTAAATGAAGATTAACAATATCGATAAAAAATCCGTTTGACACTAATAAGAATCGATTCATCCTCTCTGCGTGACAATTACACACAGTCATAATTGCAGAAGCTACACAATGGCTGATTAACGAAGACTTTTGAGATGCATATCGAACTCATACAGTTAAAACGAAAGTGATGGCTATCAGCAGGCCGATAACAATCTAAATCCTACACCATAAATCTTCACAATTTCGACATCCTAATGGTCAGATGTCGAAATTCTAGTCAAATCATAACAAACATGGAATATAGACGGTGTGGCCCAGTTTCAAGCCTAAAATTGAGATATCCGCCGTGTTCGAATAGTGGAGCTATCTGTTTGAATTAAAATAATTATCACGCACATAACCTAACAAATCAAGAAAGTTTCAAGTAGGATCTATCCAGATGATCAGTTTGACTTCCTATAGTCAAGAACATCACGTGTTTGTTGTCATTCAACTGTTTAAATAATTCTTTGATTGTTTTGTTGTCAACTAGGTAAATTGGGTTAATTATTTTCAGTTTTGTAAACAGTAGTAGCTTGTCCAAAAATCAATCATAACTCCAGAGATTGGCAGTTCCAATTATTGCGAAGATCAGTGATGAGTTGTCAAAACAGTTTAACAGCTCCTGTGGTAATAAACCCTACTTTAATGAAAAAATGCACCAATCAAGTAACAAAAATTTTTTAGCACACCAATATTGCAAAATGTTTATCAATATTGAAAACAACAGATTTTATTTATTGTCCAAATATTGCAAGAATGTTTTCAATCATCATTTTGGCAATATTATATTTATATATTTCAGAAATGTTGTCTATCTTTATTTTAAAAATATATATAAATTTTTCGATTTCAATATTGATAAAACGTTTGATTTCGGATCCATGTGTCATGATTCAAAAATAACCTAAATAACAACTAGAAAATATTGGATTTTTAGAAAACAATTTACACTTTATATAACACGCACCCGAGAGAAATTATTAACCAAGTAAAGAGCACTTTCAGCTTGTTCAATCAATCAAATCGATCAATTGTTGATATGAATCAAACACTGACAGTATTTCAAGAAACTTTTGACCAAAAAACAAACAGCCGAAAGTACATTAAAAACGATTTTATACATTCAATTTAGAAACTTTTTTGTCTCTAATTTTTCCCTCGGTTTTTATCCGTACCTGTCACAGTTTTAGAGAAAATTACAAATTTAACAGAAAAAACATCCCAATTTTTCATGTGCAGTATGAATAAATTAGGATGTTTTTTCTGAAAAAATACAATTTGTTTAACAACGGTTACAGATACGAAAGAACAAAAAACTTTCTAAACAGTTAAAATTTTAAATTTTTAAGAAAAAAAACATTACTGGATTTGGGGTGCTAAAACTAGCTAAAATTAAAACTTTCAACACTGAACCATTTTTGGAAAATAGTTTGTGTAGGAAACTATACCTACTTATTTTTACATGTGGTTTAAGTTGGCATATTAAAACCTGAAACACCCTGTATAACTTCAAAAACTAGGGCAAGACCGACTATTATCTCCACACAGTATTCATATTGTTACAATGTTTCAATATTGATCAAATATTGTAAAAACATTTTAGCAACATGATGTGCTACTAGGGATAGATGTTAATTACAGTTAATGTTTTTGGATCTGCAAACTCCAATTTAACGTTAAATATCTCAGAAACGGTTTAGGTATATGAATATTTGAAATGTTCCTTGATTTAAACGTAGAAATTTATTAATATATAAGATGTTAAGAACTATTTAAAATAAAAACTGAAAAATATCTCATACAAAAAGATTTAATTGTATGGGACACAGTGTATATCCCTATACTTCCAATCAAACTTGATGTTTGGGACACTCTATACTTTTTGGTTCAGTTATATATTTTTACATTTTGATATAAAAATATAAACAATTACATACCGTCGTATACGTTACGTATACCGTCTTTTTTTAAGTAAACAAACATAATGAGGGTGTACACTGTGGAGTTTAGTATAAAGACGCTTACAGCACAAGCACATGGATAGAAAGCAACAAAAAAGCAGTCATTAAAAGAAAAGCGCTACCAGATACCATTAAGGTAATAGTCCTTAATCTTGAAACTTGAATCTATCAACGTGCATGTTTAATTGCATAAAAATGGCGATTACTGTTCGGTTTTTTTTAAGAGAAGTGCGTTTCGCATATACAAGGAAACAGAAATTGACGCTTTCCAATGAAGAGAGCGCTCTAGAATTTTTATGAGGTTATGTTGCCAAAAGTATTTTCTTATTATGGTTAAGAAAATATTAAACTTTCGTTTGTATACATTATTATAATTTAATATTCGTAGTTTGTTGGCCCGAATACCGTAAACTGGTTGATTATTTGGGCGCCATATGGGTAGTAGGGTCCAATTAGCATGTTTTGCACGCAAACAGAAACTTTGACAAACAAATACTACTGGCCGTTTAAACAGATTCAGTTACAAAAAAAAAGAGTTAAACTAAAAAACACTTCAGAACGTAATATTTCAAACCACGTCACGCAATTAGTAAGTACTAGTCAGCCGTATATAATTATGTGAATCTCAAAATTACTTGTAGATTGCCTGATATTATCTGATGTAGTGTTGAAATTTCTCTTGGATGTAGGACAATGGGATTACAAATTGCAGGTAATCGTTAATAACTTTTTGATGCTACTGGTTGTAAATGATAGTGTTGGAACGATGATATTGACGGTTATTGAAGCGAATTACTTAAGCGCTCTACGCAATTACAAGGTGAAGTTGGTAAAGCATAAAATGTAGAAAATAGAGGTAATTTGCATTTGTCAGGCGTTTACACCTTCTAAGTTGGCCATTATGTTTTGGATGATATATGTTTGCTCTAGCTGCAAGAAACGCCTGAATATTGTTGAAAGTAACTAGAGCGTAGTACTATGTTGCGCAAAAGAAAACGTTTAAATTTATCTTAGTAATTGCTTTTTGACTTGCACATACTGTATCAATTTATTGTGCGTTCAATGTACTACTTACTAAAATTATCAATGTTTGATTTTGTAGCAAAAAATTGAATAAAAATAGCTCGGAAAATAGCGAACATAAGCATAGTAGCTAGATTGATTTGATTTTGAACATTTTTCCCAATTTTGATTGATTTTGTTCAACATGTTTGTAAGTTTACTTTATCGCAACTTTTATTGGGTGCATTTAGTTAATTTTTTTGCAGATGTTCTATTGCATGTTAAGGAAAAATTGTAACATTTACGTAGAAAAGCTCCAAAAAGCTTTAACTTCAATTTGAAGTCAACATTCCATCAAGAAAAACCTTGTTTGTCCATGAGTAAAGATATACAGGGTGATTCAGATTTTAATACACACCTTTTAACCACGTATTCTACGTCCAAAAATAATCCCAGTTTGCTCTATAAACTTTCAGGAAATACAGGGTGTTGAAGATTTATATAAAAAAAAGACTTCAATTCTTTAGTCCAAACGTTGCAGAAAATGCATTGAAATCGAAGGACACCATTTTGAAGAATTATTATAATTTTTGATCAAATGTTTAGTTCTTTGTTGCTTACAATTAGTTTATTGCCTCGATAAGTTCGAATTTCGATTACTCAAAAACGGTGCGTTGGAAGAAAAAATTCCAAAAGACCTTTTTCCTTCAAAATTATACGGGAAATGGAAAAATCAATTTTATTTTTATAAAAAGCAGTGGCGTAACTTCTTTTTTCTTAAAAATTATTAGGTGACTTATTATAATAACAATTTTTTAATTGGCGAATAATCGGCTCTTTATGTTTATGAAAACCACAAAGTTTTATTAAGCGTTTTGAAGGAAAAATAAATTTTGTAACCCTGTATTTCCTGAAAGACGCATTTCCGAGATATAGTTTATAGAACAAACTGGGATTATTTTTGGACGTAGAATACGTGGTTAAAGTTTGTGTATTAAAATCTGAATCGTCCTGTATAAAAAATACTCAAATAACGTCATTAAGGTATCCTATTCTGACGTCCATCATCTAGTTGCCCAACTGGTACATACCTGAAGCTATAGGTATCGTGTTAAAGAAAAAAAAAAAACAAAAGACCGTGCATTTCCTCAAAAAACACATCTATTTGACTTCCTTTTAGTTTCCGGTCAATGGTGAACGGATTTTGACAGTTATGACAGCTGTCACGTGACGTAAGAAAAGTATAAAAGTGTTTCTTAACGTCCATGAAGCTCTAAAGAGTGATTCATCCGAGAAACACATCTACTTAGTATTTTATAGTTTTCAAACACTGCAAATTCAATTTCTTGTTAGTAAGTAAATAATAATACTTATAAAAATACAAAATTTATGAAAAATTCTTGTTTTAATGGTAAAAAAAATCTGATTTGATCTGATCATCTGACAGCGATAACTGCCAAATTTGTTCCTTATTCATGGTTTGGTGGTTATAAATGGTTGTACCAATTTATTAAAATTATCGATGGCCCCGCTACAACTCCATCCACTTATAAATTCATCACCATTTTGTATAACTACAATATTCTTCGAATTAAAAATAAATCCCATGAAAACTTGAATGTTGTTTAAGCTAGACCAGCAAAAGAATAGCTCAGCCATGCATTACGCTCGACACGTTAATTAGATTTGCAATTATTTGTTCACAACTGGCAATAAGGTAATTAAATTATGGCGTGCTGGGAATGCTACAAACATGTTTCGGTAGTTTTTTTTAGTCTGAACAATAATAACTAGAACTAGAAATACCGTAAATTCAAATTTGAGACTATTTCATGAAGCAAAACGTTGCCGTTTAAACCCACCACGGTTTATGCCTAGTCAAGTTTAGTTTTCTCGTTTCAGTGGGTTTTGCGGGCTTTATTCGTCACTTACCAAACAAAGGTCAGGGAACTTGTGCTTGACATTTTTCCTTATTGCCAACTTTGTGTTAAGTTTAATTTCTAGTAATTTACAGTCGTAATTTTCAGTAAATTAAAACGAGTAAAGCATTATTTTTCAAAAATATTTTAGTGGTTTAGAAGACAAAAATGTGTTTATTTTAGTCCAAAGCCAATAGGTTATCTCGGTATTATTTAGAATGTTTAGATAAATAGCTTAAATTCAAATAAAATTGACAAGTGGTATAAAATAGTCGAGGAAATAGTACAAGGGAACCTATCTCGACATTTACATACACTGTACAATATCACTGAAATCAAAGATTATTTAACTAGATAGAGTATTATAAACAAAATATGAGAAATTGAAATTTCTTAAAAATAGTGTACCTATTAATTAATCTACCTTACCGGATGTTTTTTAAATCATATCTTTCCTTGTCCAAACGAAGGTCTCAAACTAAACATAAAATTGTTAAATGATCAATTTTGGTTTTAAATGTCTTAGTTTTGGTTTAAATGAAAAATTTGCCAAAAACTTGACCTAAGGATATAATTTTATGACATTATTAGTATATTTCCCTACTTAGTCATTTTCGAGGGGTAAACCGCTAAGTAAAATTTTGTACACTAATTCCTAATATGCCAGTAATGCCCAGTAATTCCTAATAATTAACCTAACCTAACCTAGCCTAACAATACCCACTAACTTCCTGAATTATCACAACTGGAGAGTCTAAAAAAACCTTTTTTAAAAAAAGTAAAAATAAGAAAATATGCGTGCAACAAATTAACCGGAATGAAATACTTTGTATGTTTTTTTCATTTTTGTATTCTACGTCAAATTCTAGACATATTTCGTGTATTAATGTCATATACCTATCAATATCCGTTTCTAAGATATTTACAATTTTATGTGAAATTTGATATTTTCGGTCTCAAAAATATTTTTAATTTATACATATCAGGAAAGGTTTTTTTCTTGTTTTTTGTGTTTTGTCATGTTAGGCAAGGTTTGTTCTAGGATTGGGTGCAGAAAAACTTCAAAATATATAATACAGCGTGGTCAAAAAATCAGTTCTAAAAAAGGACAGAAAGTCTAGTTTTCAAACGGAACAAATTCTTATAATTCTGTCTGTCAAAATTAAAGAAGTTAGTATTACGCCACTGATTTAAAAAAATCACTTTTCAAATTGATACATTCAACCACCGTGTAACTGTCAAAATAACCGAATTAATGATCTTTAATGTCTTTATTGTCACACACAATACTTTGTATAGACTTTTATATGTCAATGGATAGAAAATAAAATGGGCTTTCAAAAAAATATGCTCGCCTGTGTTGATAGGTTGCTTCGTTTGCTCGCCAGAGGTCTCCAAAGCTAACTAAATGTTTCCCATGTCTGTTACGTGATATTACGTAATATCTTTAAAGAATTTTTTTTAAATAGGTCAGATACGGACCTGATATTTGGCACAAACCTAGCCCAATGATTGCCAAATCTAGAGTAAACTGTAGAAATACAATCATTAAGGTCGATTTTCGCTTGCACTAACTGGCCAACATAACGCAAATCCCATTAGGATAGTGGCGGTGTTTCGGGCAAATTTGACCCTTACGAAAATTGTCATTTGCAAAAACAGTTTTTCAAGCATTACGTCGTGGTAGATCTAGTGAGTCACCGTGTTTTCTTAATTTTCTTTAGTCAAATTAGCCTTTAACCAGTCAAAAAATGTTTGTGGTGCATCCTGTCACTAAACGAAAATAACACACGTGTATTTGTAGCACTTTGTATATACTTTTATATGTCGATGGACAGCCGATGAAATAAGCTTCCCATCGACGTATAAAAATTGATTGGTTAGTGGTACCGTTTTCCCGCTAGAGGGCCGCTAGAGGCAGTCAAAATTTTTGAGAGTAAAATTGCAAAATTCATAGTTCTTCCTTGTTTTCCAACGAATTTCATTACAATTACTAAATTTTACAAAAAAAAAAATTATTGTGATAATGATAATTTTTTTTATACTTAATATAATTTAGACAATTTTATTAATATTAATAGTTTCCATAATACTATGTTGCCAATTCCCAAGTGATGCCCACTAATTCCTACAGTTTGTACACTATATTGCCCCAGTGATTTACCCCTCGGTCATTTTGGTTTGGTAAAAATGAGTAATAACCAATAACCAACCTTTTGCTAAAAATACACTTATTACAATCTCTGTATACAAATTCAGTTAATTTTCTACTTCAGTAGTTTACGCAACTTATCGACCACGTAATTAACATATCCATTTGCTGTCATTGCGACACAGATGCACCAATCAGATTACCGTCTTTTACCATTTTCGACACGAAAATTTACCAACCCGGTAAATGTCAAAAACAACAGCAACACTAAACACTTTAAATGCATTTAATCTTATTGCACAACCCGAATGCATTATGCATCTAATTTTCATTAAACCTAACGAGAACGCACCTACTCCAAAAGGTCAGTAGTTATATTGTTCTTAAGCAAATTATTACAGCTTTTAGATTTAATGGTGAGAGTGAAAAAGTAGGAAATACCCTAATCAGTAAAAATATAGCAACCTTGAAAATTAACTGATTTTTTTTTTGGTTAATTATGCTCGTGACTGCCAAACTAGCCGAAAACACATTTATATTGATAACCAGTCCAAACAAGCTTTTGTCATTGAAAGTATTGAACAATCCACACCTATTATTTACTTTTACTTGACTTAGAAACCCAGTGAATCACTAAAAGGAAACCATTACATACACAATTGCAAAATTTAGCCTTCAAAGACTATTGATTCAAATTGAACATGTTATCACCAAATTTGCAACACCTACACACAACTTAATCGTGGTAACTTAACTCCACTGGTCATCATACCTTTTCAATGTTGGAAGTTGGGCGGTGCAACAAGAAACTGCATGATTCCCGATGATGATAAGTGAAAAAAACCGATTCACCAGGACTGTGGAGGACGATGCACCCGCACTAAACAAAAAGCGGCTAAATCGCGAAGAAGAAGCTGCAGAAGAGATGCTAGAAAGCCGAAGACACTGAAAATATGTTGAGTGTCGAAAACGCGTTGCACGCGGTTTGAACGTCGTGGTAGCGATCGGCGCAACCTTCTCTTACCAGATGTATGCCGGTGACTAAACGAAAACAGAAACAGAATCGAGCATATCGAGCTGTTCGATTGTGGCAGGCTGAGTAGGCAAAAGAAAGAGCATAAGCGACAGGAAAGTCCCGCAACGACAGGAGCTCTAACGCCAAAATAGTTGAACTCAAGATTTGGACAAAAAATCAATTCCTCAATAAGACGAATCCTGTGAAAATGCTGAAGTTTCAACATTTTCCAAGTTCTAGTAGAATCTAGTTTTTGAAATTTTTAGATAATCTTCCAAACATTGAACACCACTATGGATGAAAGTCACATGGCAGCTACTAGTCCTATTCAAAAGATTGTTATTGGTCCTCTTCGCCCTATTCATTTACAAAGAAACATAATGCATAACCACTGCCAGCTTAGCAAAAATCTAGGAGAGAGGTGCTTTATCTTGCTCAAAATGTATTCTCCTAAAAATATGCAGATGATATTGTAGATGATATTGGTTCTTATGAATAAAAATGAGCATTTAGTTTATACTCAAAAATTTTGTGTAAAATACATTGCTTGAGTAGGTACTCGTATGTACAATTTGTTGTGAGTATATTTTGGTTTTTGATATGAATTTGTGTTTACGCTCTTTAGGATGAGAATCTACTCCATAATTTTTAGAGTATGATAGTCACCAGACTTCAGTTTGAACGTGGCAGAGTTGTGGCTAAGTTCATGCTTAATTTGCGTTCAAAAAAATATTATAAATCTGGAAGAAGTACGTGTGAACGTGGCTTTAAAGCATGAAATCAATTAGGTAAAGAAAATGTCGAATTTTTGAGTGTTGAATCTGAAAAAACACGAGATGGTGCTATTTATTTTTTTAGTAATTTGGAAATTCTCTAAAACTTTCTCCATTAAACTGACTCTGCATCTCTAAAAATAAAACTGCTAAGCATTTTAATAGCTTATAACCTTTTGCTTTATTAGTTAACTTGGATGCCACTTAACACCTTTCATCAAAATCGGTGATCTAATCCCGGCATTTCGCATCTTCAACATCATTCCCTACTAAAAAAACCAAATAATCTTCTTCCTACTAGTATAATTTAACTTACATAATAACTAATTGCAGATCTGGTAGCCCGTGACCTTAATACAAAAAATACAGTTCAAGTTTATTACAAAAGGAGCTTACTCATCAAAAGCAATTATTGTTTTAAGTTGTTTACAAAAAAGACGTTTATACAAAAAAAAACAATGAAAACTCTGCTACCTGATTTTTTCATGTCATAAACTACCTGTAACATACCGAATAGAAAAAATAATCGATTCAATAGAACCTTGATCTTTCAATTTTACAAAAAACGATTACTTATGTATCTTTCTGTAGATTGGTAGGAGGTAACATTACTTTCACTCCCGCGATTACGTAACTGCTTTGTATCGGTAATCGTGAATTTGAAGCAGTAACAAGCTCTTGTGTTTCTGGTTCCTGGTATTAATTATTGTTATTATTACTATTGCTTGTGTCCAATAAAAAAAGACATTGTCCGAGCTTTCTTGATGTTCAGTTAAAAGTATGTAATATGCAAAAATGTAACAGTCGCGTAACTAATAAAATTGTTGAGTTCTTTTTCATAATTTATGTAAAAAAAACTGTGCCAATTAATCGATTATAAGCGTTACCTAACTGAATTATTGTTGATAATATTGAATGGGTAATTTCAAAGTGGCAAAATTGTGCAGTTTGTTACAAATCGGAATTGTTCCGGATTGCCAAGTAATTTTTAATAAAGTTATGAAATGGGCTTTAGTGTTGTACTGGGTGTCCCAAGAATAGAAGAACTTCTTCTCGAAAAGCATGAAGATAATGATTACAAATTTAAAAAATATAAAATGCTTTTTAAAAATATTATACATGTTTCAATATAAAATTCTAGGTCAAAATTAGGATTTATCAACTTTAACTGAAAAGGAATTCTCAAAATTGCAGTCAAAAATCAGTGACAAAAAGTAAAATTTGCTAGGCATTGTTGACAAACTGACACATTTTGATTAATTCGGGTGGAATTGACTTGGCAATATTGCCAAACTTTCAAGTTTTACCAATTTGTTTCAAAGTGACTTGGCAATGTTACCAAATTGACAAAATCTACCAATTTGGTCGAATTGACTTGGCAATGTTACCAAACAGACAAATTTTACCAATTTGGTTCGAATTGACTTGGCAATGTTGTCAAACGGACAAATTTTACCAATTTGGGTGGAATTGACTTGGCAATATTGCCAAACCGACAAATTCTACAATGTTGGTGCATTGTGACAAACTGGCAAATTGTACCAATTTCGATTGAATTGATATGTCAATGTTGCCAAATTGACAATTACTTCCAATTTGTTTCGAATTGACTCGGCAATATTGCCAAACTGACAAATTCTACCAATTTGGTTCGAATTCTAAGTTGAGAGTGTAAAAAGTGCTTCCATTGAATTTCCGAAATAATCAATAATAAGGTGGTAAAAAAATAAAAAATAAATTGGACTATTTCAGCTTTTGTCGGATATTTTCGGATGTAACGCAACTTTGCTTCCATTTTACTAACTTAAAGAAAGAAAAAAAAAGATATATCGACTCGGCCCACTGTTATCCCAATCGACAAGAAAATGTATATATTTTCCAATAAAACAATAATTAGCAAACATCCTCTACGTTATTTCTTCATTTTTGTTTAAAATGCTGTGAAAGTGCCAGTACTAATTATGCAAATAAAAGATAAAATTGCGTTCTATGCTTTGTAATGGTTTTTGTTACTATTGCATCATTTTAAGAAGACAAACATTGTGCTAACATATTAATGCACTTACAGTTGATGTAAATGAACTTTCAATTTAAACAATAAAAGAGAAAATTTGTAATGTTAAAAGATGTTTACGATTTTATGATTATTGAACAATTTTTTTTACCATTTTAGTATGAAATTTATGTTTGCATATTTTGTTTATGAACCAAAGTACCTACTAACTTTATCAGCTTAAACTTGAAACATTAACATGTTAATTTAGATTAACCAACATTATTAAAGCTTTCGCCAATTTGAATTCACGCATCAGAACTTCATTTCCATACTACTCTAAGAAGACATTAACTTAATTTACGTTTTGCAAATTTCTAAGCCCTATTCACAGAAAAAAACACGGTAATTTGCTACTTCAGGCTCGATTTCATTTCCCCGTCAGGAAATCGTAATTTGCACACTTTCTTTCGGTTTTCCTTTCGATTCAATGCTAAAGGTCGTCGAAATTGATGTTACTAATGTTACGGAACCGCTCGTAACCTGGGGACGCTACATTGATCTGCCCATTATTGGTTGATGCAGCAACTTCAAATTAAGAAACTTTCATTTCCTAGTTGTGCACGGATGATCTTTCATTCACTTAGCGGGATACTTCCCTGTTTGTTCTAAGAATGCATGCAAATTATTTGTAGGCAGTTTTGCTTTCACCTTTGTTTGAGCAGGACGATATTCTTAAATAAAAAAAAATGACATCTTGTGTGCTAGTCGGATTTTCAAACAAAGGACCGTTTGTTTATTGTCAATAGCACTAGTGATATTACTCGTTAAGAGGGAATTTCACTTGATGGTGGTAATTGATAATTAAGGTTTTTTAATCAGGGCAGAAAGTTTAAATATTAACTACAATAATTTAACAAATTATTTAGTGAAGTTTAGTCTTATAAGAAACTGTACGATGTTTTACTGATCAATGCTTTTGCACCAGTTACTATGATGGTATACTGTCCAGTATTTCATTAGTTTATCTTAAATTGTCCTCAAACTGACAATATTGAACTTTCTCAGTATTAAGTTTAGAGTTTCAAAAACTGCGAGTTCTGTATCTGTTCTTTTTTTTTCAAATAGAGAATAAAAGAAAAGGATGAAATTATGAATTTTAAATAAAAAAAAGCAAATGTTGTTATACAAACATAAATTGTCATGAAAGCACAAAGGAAAATATTTTGAAAAAAATTCCATAATCTAGATTATGTATTAACCTTAATATTCTTTGGACGTAACTCTTCAAATAACCAAGGTATTAAGGGTGCAAACCTTTATCGTCAAAAAAAAAGGTAAAAAGGTGAAAAGTTAAAAAAGTGGTGTAAAAAACGACAATCTAAGTTTTCGGATTATTAAACAAATAAAGAAACATTTTCAACAAAACAAATTACGATGTTTTTTAAAGTTGTTATTCTCAAGATTTTAACTTGTCATCAAAGTTAACTACTTTTCTGTAATTTAATCAGATTGTAACTTTTACGGTTGCGCAGATCGCCCATAGTAATCCATACCAACTGGACCACCTTGTAGAATACATCTTAAACATTTTCATGAGTCCAGCGTTGCGACATCCACATGAAATCAGTGGCAACAACGAATTGATGATCAATTTCTTTTCTCAGGTTATACTGAGCAAACAGTTGAAGATAGAGCAAGACATGTAAGCAAGACTTATTTTCTTTTTTAAATAACCACAACCTAGATTTGGAACACCTTGAATATTGATGAATTATCCATTAATAAAATAAGTCTAAATATCTACAAGCTAAAAGGCACCTTGTACATATTTGTAAAAGTTGAATTTTTTAACTCTGAAAAAAATTCCAATTTTATAATTTCCACCAACAACCACAATTTTTTCGTTATACCACTCCCTGTTTACCCTAATTTTTTTTTACAGGCATGTTATGTTGAAACTGCAATTTTTAAAACATCCTCTTGTAGCATTATAGTTGTCTATGTATGTAAATTTCACTTGAGTGTCTTAAAGTTGCACTATTAACACTTATTTCATAAATAACACTCCATTAAGTTGTGTATTCCTTAAAACGTTTTTATTGGCTTGCATAAGAGTCTAAACAGCAAAGTGTTGTCAATATAATTGGGTGATTTCCATAACTACTATAATTTAAGGTTCATTTCAGAGTGGTCGAGATTTAAGGAGTGGCGATCATAATATCCGCCAGGAAGTACTAAAACATAACACTTTTGCAATCTTTTTTTAAAATCTGGACGGTACTTTCACGTTAATTTCCTGTTTATTTATTGTAGGTTGTCATCAGCGTTTCCAAGATGTACTCTTAGCATTGTTTACATTGGGTATAATTACAAGAGTATACATAAACGCAAAACCATCGGTTGCCCACCAGGACGTACTACCACCCATTGCATATAATTTTTACCTTGTGGTACTGATTCAAGGCTGTCTCGGTGCTGTTTGAAAAAATGTTGGTCGAGTCGGCTTTGGATGGCGAAGTCGTAAAACACTGAGAACGGAATACTTTACCGATAGCGATGGAATACTGGTTTGGATTTAAATGTCCACCAAAGCTAATTTATTACAAAATGCACAAAAAACTTAAGTGTTGTATTGTGTATCTCAGATTTATGTAACAAGCACTTCACAATTTTTATTGTAAAAATTTGGGTCTAAAGATCTCATACAAAAGTGATTTATAGCAAGATAGTAACTCGCTTATTAATTGCGTCGAAAAGATACAATTAGAGAGATATTTATTGTATTTTGACGTACTGTAATCTGATCTCAGCGATATTAATAAAAGTAGGATTTAGTCTAAAATTAGCATAAATACAAATAAGTATCCTAATCATAGGAATTTTTATTTTTTTTCTCACTTTTTGGCACAACTTTTTGACTTGTGTAGTTACTAAAACACAAACTACAAAAAACGTATCTTGATTCATTTTTTCTAATTCCTCAATAATTGTATTTTTTTCTTTGAAAAGAGATAGCAATAAGAAAGAACAAAATAAAAGATATAAAAGTGAACGATAATACTTACATACTATTGGTGTAAGAGAACAATTTATTGCAAATCAATGCTCCAGACGAAGATGACAAAAACTTCATAACTGACACTTGTCGAGTAACATAAATAACTTTTTTCAATGATAAATCAGATAGTTTATAATAAATTTAATATATTAACTATTAGTACTAATAAAAGTATTAATTTTTATAAAATTTGATCATGTTAACTTTACAAAATAGAGTTTTTTGTTAATATTATTTTCCTATAACTAATCGTGAAACCAAATGTCGTAGCTAACAAGAAATATTAAAAACTGATTTCAATTCTTATATCTTGATAATAAAGCCATCTATGAAAGGACATCGAAAGATACACTTCGGGTACCACCATGGTACTATACACAAATCTAGGTAGTACCGATTCGAACTGTTACTGGAAACGGTGTATTGCCATCTTGCGGCCAATAACCGAACTGAAAGAATACGTACCTGATTCAAAGTAAACTACTACAGTACAATTTGTGTTGATTACTGTTACCACAACCAGATGGCGACAGCATTACTGAAAGCACGATGATATGGGGATCTCAAAATCTACAGGATGACCCAAACATAAATGGCATACTATAGCCAGTATTTTCTAGGTTCAAAAAGAGAATAAAAACCTTTTTAAAGACTCCTAAAATGTACGTTTTGTTAAATAACGGTGTTGAGAACCGTTAGATATCATTAGAGGTAATTTGAGTCATTCCTTCGAGATTATAATTATTTGTAAAAATGGTTTTACTATTGACATGTATTTTTTTTTAAATTGCTCAAATTAGAGCTTTTTAGAGTAAAGTTTTTACCCTTTTTGTGTAAAAAATATGGACTTTTGGAAATTTGCTCTGAAATTGTATTTTTTTTGTGGCGTCGAAGCTAAGGGCGAAACAAGCTCTCTCATCCCCAAAACTATTCCATTAAACTAACACTTAAAAAATGTAATTAACTATTCCAAAAGTAGCTACATTCATTAGGAAAATGTATGCAAAATTTCAGTTACAATATATTATGACATTCTAAAAAAACTAAAAATAAAATTAACACTTATGACCTTGTCTGTAACACCTTGTATTTTAAAAACGGCGAGTTTTAGGGTTTTTTCAGCAACTCTCGTGAAACAATGTTACTTTATTGGATCACCCATTTAAAATTTGAGTTGTTTGTTTTGTAAGCAACAAAATTGCCGTTTAAAGGAATTAGAAAACAAGCTCCGGAGATTAACAAAAAATTAGTTTTTTAAAAGTTCTAAAAATAGCAAAATGTGACTATTTAGTAAGAAAAGTTGTAACAAAACTGGTCAATCAACAGTTGGAGCAAAACCTAAAAATTGTCTTAAACATATTTGTAGGTTATTAATTGAAAAACCTTCAATATTATTTTAGAACTGAAAGTTTGATTGGTTTTTTGAACGAAACAAAGGCAATTTCAAAAAAATAAGAAACTGCAATTTCATATGTCAAAACTGTATTTTGTCATAATGACATCGTTAGAAATTTAGTTATAACTGATTTGAAATTGTTTCACACTGTCCGAACTTCGTATGGCTGCAATATGTGCATAGTTGCCAGGTTTGGCAACTTTGTATATTTTTCCAGTTTTCAATAGCGCGAACCTGGGAATAATTTGGCACTCAGCCGAGCCGGAGTAATTAATAGCTGCGAGACGTCCTGGATCATTTCAAATGCACTTAGTGATGATAAATTAAATAAACACTGTAACGACAACTTATTGACAGAACGCAGCCGATTCTTCATTAATCATATAACTCGCGTAATGACTATATTGACAGCATGACAGCAATGCATTTTGCATTTTATCAACCAGCACTAGTTGTTTATGTTAACAATTTAAATTTAACCGTAACAATATTATTCATGGTCGTATGTTACTTACATATTTACAGTGCATAAGTACAGGGTGTTCAAATAAAAACTCTAGGCTTCTCTACGATTATTCGTAGAGCTTTGGCAAAAACAAATTTGTTACAAAAAGAGTTCATTTTCAGTTCTTTTGAGAATTGTTTACAAGAGGACGTACTATACTAGGAAAAAAGTAGTAATACTGCAAATTCTTGGATTGGTCTTAGTACTCTTAAAATCTGAAGTAATATACAGGGTTTTGGGTTTGAATAAAGAAAGTTGGTAAGCTTTGTGAATTTAGCAGCCGCATCCTCAACATTTATGGACTCCTGCAAAATATCCGTGACTCTATTCGTTTCTTAATGATTCAACTTTTTTTGAAAAATGCTTGTTCTCCAGCATTTTTGTGGTTACAGCCACCGAAAATAGCTCAAAACGTTTGTTTTGAACTGCTCTTTCACCTCGTACTAACCATAACACGATTGAACATATATAAAACATTCAAAAAGCTAAATATAATAAATACTTTTAAACCAACGCTCTGCTAGTTGCGATTGCTTTTATTAGTGTAGTTACTTGCTAGGCAAACTTTGAGAAAAAAAATGGTAGTCTCCGAGATATTTTCATTTTTTCAGATTTTGACTTTACTGCATATATTTTCCGTAAGAAGAATGAAACTAAACTTACCTTCCAGAACGTAAACGGTACTTCCAACGTCGCCTTCTCGAATAATTAGACTACCTGCTTGGTACTCTTCCGGATACATACAGTCCACGATTTCTCTAATTTGAGTGATTTCCAAATTCTTCATAAAGTCATTATCCAGTATGGCCGCTTTAATTAATTCCCTCGACCTGAAAAGATTTAAAAAAATATCGTAAATAACGTTGTCACAACATAACCCATTACTGCTGACGTTATTGATGTGCAATTAATTCTCTCTTCATAATTTATTTTCGATTAAATCTCGATATTTTGAAATTGAAATGAACATGTCAAAATGCGGCTCGAATTCATGAAAATATAATTGCGGGGAGATTAAAGCCGGCAAATAGTAATTATAAAGCGACTGTATCCGTTTTTTAATCTTGGCTGTCATTTAGTCGTTTTATTAACTTATCAAAGAGAATGAAATATGTGTGATCGCCTTTTGCTGAATTGACAAGGCGGCATCCTTTGATGACGATTTTTAAGTAGTTTTTGTGTGTAGTTATTTTATTGTCAATAGAAGCATTTATCATAGGTTATATCCCGAGACGTTCAAGTTTTATCGGGTAAATTGTGCATAGGTGATTTTTTGCAAAATTTTGCTTGGAAAATGATTGAGACTAAATAATTCGACGATAAAATCCTGAGACCGCAGGTCGAAGGATTTTTTCCAAAGAATTATTTAGTCGAAACCATTTGCCTAAAAGAAAAATTTTGCAAAAAACCTACCAATGCACATTTTACGTGATAAAACGTGAACGCCGAGGGGTATATGTCAAGATTATTTCCTGAAAACTCACATTTTAGTTTATTAACAAGAAAACACCTTAGTTAGAACACAAATACTAAACTAAACGTGATAAAATTAATGATAATATTGAACTCACCCCAGCAGACGACAGATTTTCGTTCAGCCATTTATATTTTTGTTTACATTTCAGATTGACAATCAGACGTCATAATATTTTAATTTATGTAATTTTTTAATGGAAACTACGTTATAGTGATTTATTAATTGTTAATATTGAAGAAAATAGCTTAAATTTTATATGTGTCTAAATCCCGTTTCGTTTAATATCAAATGTTCTTCAAAAAAAACGTATTCGAAAAAGGTAGGAGGTGTTTAATCACTGTTAAATTTTAGCAGCCAGGGATTTAATCAGTATAAAACGGTTTCCATTGGTGGAACTAGAAAGGTTCTCGGAATTTGATTGGCTGCTGGTACAATGAAGGAAATAATCGCTAACAAAATATTTGATTTAGCAAGTTTGAGACGGGAAAAACTGTTTTTTGAACTAACTCAAGTTTTGACCATAACTATTCCTAAAAAGGCAAAAGTAACAGAAATATTGTAAATTTGTATTTTGCGTAAAATGTAGGTTTATTATGAATAATTACAGTATAGGTTGTCCGATTTTTGTTTTATTTTTTCTACGTTTTGGCCTTATATTTGACCTTCCTCAGGAAAACACATACAGGAACAGAACACAATAGCACAAGAAACAAAAATGAAAAAAACAGCAGAAAATATACAACAGAAATTTTATAAAAAAGAAAATTACATTTGTAACTTTTAACAAATTAAAAATGTGTAAATTGCATTAGGTAGCACATTAACTTAATCAAACTAAGCTCTCTAATGCAATTTACGTATAGTTTAGGGACACTTTGTATGTTGTATATTCTGTCAACTGTATTGATATGGTATATCCAGGGTGAAACAAAAACATGCAGTGCCTGTAATATCGCAAAAATGGCTTACTATTACTAATTTTTCTAATTCCAAGTTTTTGGTTAATATTACATTTTACAATAAACACTCAATTATTGAATGATTAAAAAACAATCAAACTATAGTGTTTTTAAAGTGGTTGTTAGTAGTTTATTCATAATATAATCAAGTTAAAATTCCATATTTTTATGACTTCTATTATAATTTAAATTCACATTTCTCTTATTATTTAAATCACTTTTATTAAGTTTAAAATATCAGTTATTGGCTTAATAAAATTGGTCTTCAAACTACCAAACGTAAAATTATTGAGGCAATTGTTTAATCAGCTGATTAATATACAATGCAGTAATGAGAGTTATTTTTAAATCATAATCTGGTTAAATTTTAAGTATTTTACAAATGCTGAGTACAAAGATTATTTTATGATTGAGTGACATAATATAATTGAAGATTAGGTGCAATAAACCATAAAAAGTAAGATTCAAATATTTAGTATTTAAACATGTAAAGTGTTTTATAATTAAAAATAAAGATTATTCAGAAATAGCAAGTTAAGGTAAGCAGGTGCCAAAGTGTAGAAAAGTAATTTAGAACGTCTTTCAAAAATATTTTGACATTTTAAGATTTTTTTAAAATGGCCAGTGAATTCAAGAATTATTTTGGGAATTCCAGATTTGTAAATACTAATGAAAACCTTCCAAAAACAGCTACAAGTGTCTTAAACGGCTTAACATATTCAATAAATTTCCGCTTTCACAAGACATCTAAATGCAAAATAAATCTCAAAAAAGTCTTTTAAAACTGCCAAAGGCCTCCAGAACATTTTGGAAATACCCTTGGAGACCGCAAAATACTACTGAATCTTGTCAAGAATTGCCAGAGGCTCTACAAATTGCTTAAACTTAACAGAGTTCTCTAAAATAATTTTGGAAGTGTAGAGTCCTCTAAATACTACTGAAAACCTTCCAAAAATAGCTAGAAGTGTCTTAAACGGCTTCACCTACTCAATAAATTTCTAAAATTGCCAGAGACTTTTTCGGAAAAAACAAACAAAAATCGCAGCTTTTACAAGACATCTAAATCTCAAAAAAGGCTTTTAAAACTGCCTGCAGAACATTTTGGAAGTACCACGACCTCAAAATACTACTGAATCTTATCAAGAATTGCCAGAGGCTCTACAAATTGCTTAAACTTAACAGAGTTCTCTAAAATAATTGGAGTCATCTAAATACTACTGAAAATCTTTCAAAATTGACCAGAGGCCTCTGTATTTTGGAAATATGAAAGGTGTCTAAATACTTCTGAAACCCTTCCAAATATAGAAGAGGCATCTACAAGGGACACCAAAATCTCAGCCTTTACCTACATAGAACTGAAAACCTTTAAAAAGTTTTCTAAAATTGCCAGAGCCTCTAAAAAGTTTCTTCCAACAATTTTTTGAAATTGCCAGAGGACACTAGAATAATTTTGAAACCGTCAGAGACCCTAAAAACTACTGAAACTTCCAAAAATTACCACAGGCCTCTATCACTGTCTAAGTATTTTCAAGAATTTTCTACATTTGTCAGAGGCGTCCTGAATAATTTTGGAAATAGTTAAGCCTCTAAATACTACCTGAAACCTTCAAAAAACAGGAAAAGGTCTCTAAAAACTAAGTTTGACAAAAACACAGCAATGACATATATTAATTAATGTACGTTCTTGATTTTTACTGACGTTTCTGTTGGCACAAATTATTGGAATTGAGAATTGTTGCTAGGTTTGACCTATTTTTTTACTGTATAGTACTTCTCATTCATTAGGGGAAGAAAAAAATGAGTAACTCTTGTTTGTACATCAAACTTGGATATACCCTGTATATTTAAATTCAGCAAATATGTTTTGTTTGATAACAAAGAAAATTGATTGTTCTAATTGCAATGTATCTACAAAGCAACCTTTTCTAGGATCAACAGATTAAAACTATTCTCGTCTCTTATCATTTAATTACAGGATCAAGTTTTTTGTTCAGAAGCGTTTGAACAGGTTTTCTTTATAAGGAGGAAAATTTCATTCTGTTGCAGAATATTATTTTATCAATACTACTACATTAAAGTGTTGTTTTCCTCATCTTAATTATCTACAATTACGCACGCAGCACTTAAAAATCCACGAACAGACTGAATGGTAGACATTGTCAGGTTAGTCGATCTCAGAAACATTCTAAAGGTTTAGGTACAAACTCACCTGGGACTTTTATGAATTTTCTTGATTTGCAAATCACTTTTACTCAAATTCACCGGTTCCGCACTAATTCCTTCACGTTTTATCCTCGATGGTTCCTGATTCTGTGTATCATCAGCTTCTCTACGATCGTTCACTTTATTATCGAAATGTCCATTCGTAGGCCACAAATCTTCACCCAATGAAATTTGTTTTGTGATGATTTTCTGAGTGATCGGACGCACAACTTGTCTGAACTTGTCGATTTCATTTTGAAGAAACCTAATCAGATACTCTTTTTCTTCCAGCTTCTTCTCCAGCTGACAGATTATCTCATCTTTTTTGCAGATCTCCTTGGTCTTTTCCTCCAACAGCGTCTTGTAATTGCTGATGATCTCCACTTCGTGGGGGGCCATTTTTTTGGAACGGTGCACCAGTTTGTTAATAAAACTGTAGCAACTCATTTTTGTTTAAAGTTGATATCCGAGCATGTTAAAAAACCGTCACTGTAATGAAAAAAAAGTCGCGGGTAGTCTAAAGTGAGCAAGTTAAAAATTTCACCTAGCCGAGTTTTGCCATGTTTCGTACCTCAAATTTGAATTGATACTAAAAGATTTCTGTGTGCCTTATCTCATTTTTACTAACAAGGAACTGATAACAACACGAGATTTTTAGAAAGAGGTGTCTTATGTAAATCTTGCAACCTATGTATTTTGTAGTTAAGTATTTTTAGCTTAGTCCCTAGAAAGTAAATCATTAATCTAGCTAGAGTAATTAACTGGGCAAGTTTACTGTCATATTTTTAGATACATTATAGTGCTGATTCATTCTCATGCATTACTGAAATATTACTTTATTGGTTGAAATATACATCAATATCGGCAATAAAGATGTTTTTAAATGATTAATATATTTATCAAGTCTACAATATTAAAGGTGTCGAAATTAATTCAACTGATATGACTCATGCAAATTATTAAATAAAAATAGTCTGAAACTCCCTAAAGTGGCTTAACTAGTTTATTAATCTGGTTTATCTTTTTGCAATAAAGCTATAAAACTAATTTTTCCACCCAAATCGACCTGAAGAATGTCCTCGACTACCCATATGCTTTTTGCAAATTTATATGCAAGTGACGTAAGTGTACTCTATAAAATTAAGATACACATATACAGGTACTGTGTTAGTATTCTGAATATACTTAATGGTGAGCAATTAATCAATTATTATTCTGGTTGGTGGCGGTATAATTGGATTTGTACAAGTTGTTTTTCGAATTCAGTGACAGTTAACGTTAAACTGACAGTTGTAATGGATTCTCTGACCCCAAATTAGTCAAAAAGGAGTATAAAGTACATTTTCTAAATTTTTGGCCGTCATTTTGAATTTACAACCGATTTAAGCTATCAACCTATGTAGGCATGTAGTCATATCGCTGAAAAGATTAAATTTGACAGTTTCCTGGTTTAGAACAGAACTGTAACTGACGGCCAAATGTCATAACTAGAGTCCGGATTTCTAGAAATTTTGCTTTTTCTAAATAGTAAAAGCAACCAAACTTTGACATGTGCCAATGTGAAGGATTTACGCAAAAACACGTCATTTGACAGATTTTTTTCATGCTTTTTTTGCTTTTTTTTTGTGCTTATTTTCTGCCATTTTTTGTATGGTTTTATTTTGTATAGGTTAATTTACAATTGCAATAGCTATATTGAGATATTGGGCTTCTGGGAGACAAACATATACCAGTTATCTGTTGCAAAATGGGTAAGTATCAATTTACCAATTTAAACTGACCAAATAATTTCCAAATGCTTCGAAGTAGTCTAAAAAACATTTCAAAACACTATAGAAGCTCCAAAATGCCTTGCAAAAGCTTACAAAACAGCCTAGAAGCTTCCAAAAGCTTTTCAACTTATCTATAAAAGCTCTTAAAAGATTTCAAGACAGTCTAAAAGCTTCCGCATGCTTCTAGAGCAGTTTAACAGCTTCCACAGGTTTCCAGAGCCTTCCATAAGTTTTCAAATGCTGTAAAAGCAGTCCAAAACCTTTAATGCTTTTTAAACTCTCCAGAAACCTTCCAAATGCTCCTAAAGTAGTCAAAAACGATTTCAAAATACTGCAGAAACTCACAAAATGCTTCTAAAAACAGTCTAAAAGTTTCAGTATGCTTTTAGAACAGGTTAAAAGCTTCCAAAAGTTTCTAGAACCGTCTACAAGGTTACAAATACCTTAAAAGCAGTCCAGAACCTTCAATGCTCCTAAAGTAGTCTAAAAAGATTTCAAAACTCTACAGAAACTCCAAAATGTTTCTAAAACAGTCGAAACCTTTCAAAATAATCTAGAAGCTTCCAAAAGCTTTTAGAACAGTCTAAAAAGTTCCAAATGCTCTTTAACTAGTCAAAACATTTTAGAACCGTCTAAGAATTTCCAAATGCCTCTAAAGCATTCCAGAACCTTTTAAATGCTCTTTAAACTGTCCAAAAACCTTCCAAATACTTCTCAAGTAATTTAAAAAAGTTTTAAAACACTACGGGAACTCTAAAATGCTTCCCAAGCAGTCGAAAGCCTTCAAAAACGGTCTAAAGGATTCTAAAAGAGTCTAGAAGCTCCCCAAAAAGTATCAAAACATTCTCATCTTCCAAAAAGTGCTAGAACTGTCTAAGAACTTCCAAATGCTCCTTTTCGAAAGTTTTCAAAACAGTCTAAAATCTTCCTTGACTCAAAAAAAGTAAAAAAGTTGCATTTCTGAAAGAGTTTTGTTCTTTTATTTTAAGGCTTTTTTACAGATTTTTATGCTTTTTTGAGGAAAATAGCTTTGCTTTTTAAGCGCTTTTTTACGATTTTAGTGCATTTTAATCCGGACTCTAGTCATAACTATCAAAATTCCACTCTTAAAGCTATAAAATTCGCTTGGTACTGCTTATACTGGATTTTAATGGTGTTTTCTGGTTTTACAGCTTTATGGAGAAGATTTTGACGGTTGTCATATTTAAAAATAGACTAAAATTATGTCAGAAACATAATTAAATGTTACCAACGCCAATAATGTACTGATAAAGGTATAAAATGCATTGAACCAAACTCACACTGATTTTGTTACTTTTCAGGTATTTCGATGTTTTGTACTTCTATGGGATTGAATTTGACAGTTTTCTGTTGTTAAAAAACTATATATCCGAGTAGATTTTGATGGTAATTATTAATAGTAATTATCCCTAAAGCAATTGTGTTAATAAAAAAAGATAACAAAGTAACTGAAAACTACAAGAAAAATCTGTATTAGGCATATCCTCTTGTTCCAATAACAAATTACAATAAATTTAAAATTAAGACTTAAAAGCAGGTAATGATTCACTGGAATTTTGTATATTTTGTGAAATCTTTATAACATCCTCGGAGCTTTTCAAAATATTTGCGTACCTCAATCATTTTTTACACCACAGTAGCAAGTTTAATTGCAACAACAGAGTTTGATGATGATAATTATTACTACTACTTTGATTGAGATGGAAAAAATAAAACAACAAAGAAATTTAATAAATTAATTTTTGGATCGCGAATACAAATATCAAATTTTGTTTTGTTTGTTATCTACTGGATTTTTTTATCAACTCAAGAACTTTCCTTAATTATGATGACGTGAAAATAATGCCATAAGTAGGCTAATCCAGTATTAAATCTCCAAGCCAATGATTTAAAACTTAATCGTTTTTTTTTAAAACTAACTTTGTATAAATAAAATGACCCACTTTCAATAAAATTGCACTCAAAAGTAAACGCTCTAACTGTTGGCAAGTCATAAACGTCAAACCAAGTAACATCATTTAAGTGGGATATCATTATAAAGGTCTCATATTAGTTCAACCGCTTTGACCGCTGAATAAATGGGAAATTTTACATAGTTTGATCTTATTTTTAGCAGGATTTGCACCAGTTTACCTAAACAACCAATTTAACTAGCTTTACAATCTCAACAAAACACTTTTAATGGTCCTAACCTGCGCACGCCAACACTTTGTAGAATGTTTCACGTTGTTTTTGCTTGAAACATAACAATTAAGAAAATTGAGGAATCAACAAAGAAATTAGGTTAAATAAGCCTGAAGAATAAAATTAGCTGGTGTAATATATTTCTGCATCAAATTAAGATCCAATTAAAGAACATAAATATTTTCTTCTTATTTATGTCGAGATCTCAGGGGAATTTAAATCAGATGTAATGAATCCAATTAGCATATCTTACGGTAAAGGACAAATTTCGAGGTTTATCCAATTTATGAGTATTTACCAATATGCCAAGCAATTATTGATACTGGCGATACACTAATTTTCTAGGAATGATAATTTTTTCTCACCCAGATGGTTTTTAATTTTACGGGGACACGTGACATTTTTAATAGGAATGATCACTCATTAAATACGACCATTTAAAGCCCATATGAGACTAGTTGTCTCAGCTTTATGAAAACGTATTATTCATAACGCAAACAGTACAGGCACATGTTATTAATGATCTTGTTGGGCACACTGTATGTTCCCGCTTTGCGGAAATATAAATTGGTGTTATCTAATGTGCAGATGGGTTTGGTACCAACTTTATTACCAGATGATTATCCGGTTAATGTAATGTTGCAAGAATTATGGGAGGAGTATACTAAGCAAAAAGGTGTGGTTTATTAAAACCACTTATCCTAACACAAAAAAAGAAATTTGAAACATGTTTGAACATTGTAGATTTTCAAAAGAATTTTTTGTAAACTTAACTGTTAACAAATTAGTTGTAAATGATTTTTTTAGATTTTAGAAAATTTTTAGTAACAACCCAGTTTGTTTTGAAAACGAAATGGAAAATAGAGATGGGCGATCTGTGCTATATTCATCTTGATCATTATTATATTATGATTTGACCAACTTGAAATGAATAGCTCAAGAACAGGAATAAATGTACACTAAGTGGGTCAAAAGGAACTAACTGTAGCAGTTTCTCGTAAAGTTAGTACGTTTTTTAATACCTTTTTATGCAAGTGAAAAATGTTCGTGTTGCTCCTAAATTTGCTTGGATAAAACAAAATATCTGCAAACAAATTATTCGTGTCAATCTTTAGTCACTAACTTCTATCACTTTTCCAGTCCTAGATTCCGAATAGTTCGATTCAACGAAAATCTTGTTCCGATTTTGATTCAGCCAGTTCACCAATTAAGTGAAGTGAATTCAAGTTTTCGACTCGTTCCGATTCGATCTCAGATTCGTTCCAATGAACCCATTTGTAATGGAATATCTCAAGGACGGCGATTAATAGAAACTTTTAAAGAGCATTTACGACATTATGGCGCTTCTAAAAGAAATCCCATTTTGTTTTCACTCTAGTCGGTAAAGGGCGTTTGCACAAATATAATCGTACTTTTCAAGATATCTCGAAATGTATTCTACTTAAAGAAAATTTAGTATTCTGTCGTACTGTAAAATCTGATTGAAATCTTTCGAAAAGGGAATTACGTTAAAAATTTTAAAATTATTCATAGGACGCCAATAGTAAGAAGAGAGAACTATTCCTAATTCATGCTCTCGACAAAGAAAAAATGTCATACTTGACAGTTGCTCACATGATCACTTCACCAGGAAGTTTTGTTGATTTAGTGTCATATTCGTTCTGGCAAGCTGACACTTGTCATTTTCAATTTTTTTTATCTTTGTCAGGAGTATTGGTTGCAATAGATCTTTCTTCTTGCCGTTGATATTCTATGGATTATTCCACTCAACCATGGTAACGTTATAGAAAAAATAAATATTAATAAACGGTAACTCGATAATTTTTGAAAAAAATACAGTGATAATTTCACGTTGTCATGGAATCATAATAATGCCACTGTACGATTGGTTTATTTAATGTGGATAATGTCCAATTATAGTTACTTCAACCTAATAAAAATGAGACTTTTTGGTGTCATTTCGAGAAATAATCTCACTAAATACCGCTCGAGTTTTTCAATTAACTAGAGAATTTTCATTCTAGCATGTTTTCCTTACTAATATCACGAGTCCTTTAGGATGGAAATGGATGGAAAACATGCTATCATGAAAATTATGGGTAATTTTAAAGCTCTCGTGGTAACTGTCTCGGTGGTTTATTAAGAGACGGAGAGGATTTGTAATTTTAGCAGTACCTTAGGACATCAAATTCTATGTAGAATAGTTAATTACTAATTCTAGGTGATTTTCTCAAGATATCTTTAAAAAATGGGTGATCTTTAGAAATTGCAGAAAAATAAGGTTTTTGCGGTTTGATGTTTTTGAACTACTCTATTTTTTGAAAAACAGACAGAAGAACGTAATACAGGTGAAAAAAGCCACAGTTAACTTAAGCTTGTCTTAAAGTGCGACGGTGCAAATGGTGGGCAATATTTCGAAAACGACAATATTTAGATAAAAACTGATCAGAACAAAAATGATCTCAAATCAACAACAACAACAGAATCCAAAAATAGCATTAGTTACTAGAATTATCGATCACGTCGATAGCAACTTATCATAAAGTCTGATCATTAGATTGTTGAGTCTATCTTATGATCCACACTCAAAAATTATAAGTACTAACTCAATCAGGACTAAAGTTTACTATAATTTACGGTCCTGATTTATTCTGTTTTTCCTTGTAATATTTTTTCGCAACGGTTTCACTTCTTTCAGAATGGATGAGAAAAATATTAACGACCACAAAATTTTAGAGGGCGGGAAGTAGAGATGTGTAATATGACACTTCCTAACTTTCAATGACGTTAAGTAATGCCAGCATTACATATATGGTTGTAAATTAAAAAAAAACTAGGGAGTAGCTTAGTAACACACAATCTTCTCCACAAAAAAATTATTCAATGGGCTTTAAACCCTCAAAAAACGCCCAACATGTTTCGAGTGCAGCAGCTACTCATCACCAGGGGCTAGAAAAGCGCTCAAATAAGTATAACGTGCATCATACAATATCAAAAGGAAGCTTATCTAATTAAACAGCCTATCAGCTGGCTGTCATTTTAAACAAGGAGACAGCAAACCTGGGGTAGTGTTGTAAAAAAAAAAAAATATAAAGTTTTTTAGGGTAAAACATTTCAAAAAACCATTTAAACAATTTTAATTATAGTTTTTCAGGATAAAATATTTCAAAAAACCAGTTCAAAATTATTAAAAAGTTACAGTTTTTTCGGGATAAAACATTTCAAAAATCCCCAAGTTTAGTAAGTTTAAAGAGAAAATAATCAGAAAAACGAGAAAAAGTGAGGTTAGTGAGTAAGGTCAGTGTTAATCAAAGTTACCTTATTGTGGAGAAATCACTATTTTTCCATACACATTATCAAATTGAAAAACTTAAAGTTAACATATCAAAAATTGATGAAAACTTAGAACGACTAGTACTGCAATTTAGATTTTACAGCATCTACCCTTCGTAAAGGGCAGAATGCCAACTTCAGTTAGCATTTTGCAAAAGGCCGGTGGACACGTGGTAATGAATCCTACTTGTTGCGATGGCGGTCGATGTAGAAAAGGGCAAATTATCAATTTTGATATTGTATGATGCACGTTATACTTATTTGAGCGCTCTTTTAGCCCCTAATGATGAGTAGCTGCTGCACTCGAAACATTTTGGGCGTTTTTTGAAGGTTTAAAGACCATTGAATAAATTTTTTGTGGAGAAGATTGTGTGTTACTCAGCTACCCCCTATCTACTACAACTCCACTGAGTGACTATGGACTACTACTTCACTCTTCTAAAAAAAACTGCCCTAGAGAGTAATCTCATTTTTTCCTCCTTAATAACCGTAAAGGTACATTTTCAGTTCATTTGTGCGTAAAATGAATTTCTATGTTTTTGGTCATGTGTGTATGTTAGCAATTTTGGTAAATCAAACTAGAATAATAAGTCAAAACTCTTTTTTATATAACTTATATTTTAAAGAATGTTTGAAATGACAAAATGTTATTCATGATCTCAATTGAAAGCTACTCAACCCAGTCTCATTCTGTCAATATGCAAGCAATCTCGTTAAAGCAGTAGTCAAATTACGATTGAAAAGCAGCAAATAAGATATACATTTTAATACTCGAAACCGATAAATATGGTCGAGAAACGCGTTTTGCAATTAAAACGATCCGTTTCGCTAAAACGTTAATAGTTGAGCTACCGTTTATTAAACGAGAGTGTCTACGGGGCGCGCTACCGTTGACATCTTTACGACGCCATATTGTAAACCGTAATTGCCCCTGTTATGTACAACTCGGAATTTTGCGTGTAATAATTGGCCAGCAATTTCTTTAAATTCGCCAAGGTGGTAGGCATTTTAACTCGTTTTTCGTCTGAGGCCGGTCCGTGGGTGTGGCTGGTGGTAATGAAAGAGGCCTTTAAAATGGCTTTATTTCATTTCAGGTGTCATTCGTTTAAAATGTGCGCTCATTTATATTAACTTGGATTAACTAACTGGCACGTAATTAATAAACGGTGTTTCAAGTTTAAGTATCGTGATTTATTAGACGCTTCAATCGAATGTAAATCAGTCGTACTGCGAATTACATTTGATTTATGGTAAACACAAAAAGGATATAGAAAGGAATAAACAGATAATTCCATTGAAAATTTCTATTTTAAAATGTGGACAAGCCAAATCAGGGAATGCAAAAATGAGTGGATAGTGTTCTGTAGTGTTTAATAAATTGTTTGTTAAAGTGTTATTTTACTTTTTCCATTCCACCTCATTTGCAAAAAACCCAAAAAAACGACGAGAGATAAAAAACGCAAAATAAAAAAGTTTTAAACTGAACAAGAAATTGCATACAAAAATTGTCTTCAAGTCTTAAATGTGTTTAACCCGAGGGGTAAACGGCTAACTCCTAATATGCCAGTAATGCCCACTAATTTCTTGTAATGCCAGTAATTCCTAATAATTCCCGATAACTAACCTAACCTAGCCTAACAATACCCACTAACTTCCTGAATTACCACAACTGGAGAGTCTAACAAACCTTTTTTAATAAAAAAAAGTAAAAATAAGAAAATATGCGTGCAACGATTTAACCGGAAGTACATATCAACTGCAGCTTATTTTAAATGGGACCCTGTTTATTTTTTCATTTTTGTATTCTACGTCAAATTCTAGACATATTTCGTGTATTAATGTCACATACCGTTTTCCGAGATGTTTACCATTTTATGTAAAATTTGATATTTTTGGTCTCCAAAACATTTTTAATTTAGTATGGATATCAGGAAAGGTTTTCTCTTGGTTTTTGTGTTTCGTCATGTTAGACAAGGTTTGTTCTAGAAGTGTGTGCAGAAAAACGTCAAAGTATGTAATGCAGTGTGGTCAAAATATCAGTTCTAAAAAAGGACAACAAGTCTAGTTTTTCAAACAAAACACTCTTTATTCTTATAATTCTGTCCGATTCTCTGTTCAAAATTAAAGGAAGTTTGTATTACGCCATTTATTTAAAAAAAACTTTTTTTAAATTGATACATTGAACCACCTTGAAACTGTCAAAATAACCTAATTAATGAAGGTTAAAAAAGTAGTTGTTAAATTCAGTCAAAATTGTCTTTATTGTTACACACAACACTTTGTATAGATTTTTATATGTCAATGGATAGAAAATAAAATGGGCTTTTAAAAAATATGGCCGCCAGTGTTGATAGGTTTCTTCGTTTAGCCGCCAGAGGGCTCCAAAGCTAACTAAATGTTTTCTTTTACTGTTACCGCTCTAATTTCTTTAAAGAATTTTTAAAATTAAATCGGGCCGATACGACCCTGATATTTGGCACAAACCTAGCACAATGATTGCCCAATCTAGGGTAGTAGCAAAACTGTAGAAATACAATTATTAAGGTCGATTTTCGCTTGTACTAACTGGCCAACATAACGCAAAACCCACTAGGATAGTGGCGGTGTTTCAGGCAAATTTGACCCTTACGAAAATTGTCATTTGCAAAAACAGTATTTAAAAAAATGTACAAGCATTGCGTCATGGTAAGCCTAGTAAGTCACGTGACCGTGTTTTCCTAATTTTTTAAAGTCAAATTAGCCTTTAACCAGTTAAAAAATGTTTGTGGTGCACCCTGTCACTAAACCGTAAATAACACGTGTATTTATGGCACTTTGTATATACTTTTATATGTTGATGGGCAGCCAATGAAATGAACTTCCCATTGACGTATAAAATTCGATTGGTTAGTGGTACCGTTTGCCCGCTAGAGGGCGTCAACCTTGACCATTTTTTTTGGGGTATCCTTTTGTTTAATCCTCAAAAACTCGCTTACTTACACTATTTTTGGTAGAGTTTTATACGTCAATGGACAGCCAATGAAATGAGCTTTCTAAAAATATTCCATTATAGGGTTAATAAGTTGGACGGTTTGGCTACTAGAGGGCGTCAAAGTTGACTCATTTTTTCATGACTTTTTTGGTGCATTTTTTCGTTCAATCGTCAATAACTAGCTTATTTGCTACCCTTTGTATAAGTTTGTTTTTATCTGTCAATAGATAGCCATTGAAATGAGCTTTTTATTGACGTATAAAAGTTGGTTGATTAGTGGTCACATTCATAGTTCTTCATTACCTCAGGTACAAAATTCATAGTTCTTCCTTGTTTTACAACGGATTTTATTAATATTCCATAATACTAATGTAATGCCAAGTAATGCCTACTTATTCCTAGTAATGTTGCCAATTCTTAAGTAATGCCCACTAATTCCTACAGTTTGTACACTATAATGCCTAGTGGTTTACCCATCGGTTTAACCACAGAACGTACGAAATTTCAGAAAAATATTTATCTTTGACTTGAAACGATCGGAGAAAACTGTATGAAATGGATGAAAATTAAGTGTAGTTTGGCTGCGTTTCTAATAACTCTGTTGAACAAAAAAATTGTCTTTAGATTACAGTGACACATTAAAAAAAAATTTAGTAAGACGAGCAAGAAAAATGGACACCCTGTATAACTCAATAATCAGTTGATTAGTATATTTAGACAGCTTGTGGCAACTTTATTTTTATATGTAGAAAAAACTTTTGATATCAAAATTATAAAACTTAGTAGACATAATTTAATTGGTAAACTTAACTTCCTTGAATAGCGTAAGTCCCTCCGGTCATAAAAGTATATTAAATTAAACTTTTTCTTTTCGGATAACTCAGAAAATAATAATTTTTTTAAAATTATTCACAAGCTGTCAGAAAATTTAGTTTTCTGACATTTGTCTTTTACCAAAACATTAATAAAGTATCAGTTTCATAAGAAAGTTGTATTTACTAATGCACTATTACTGTGTTAAAATTTTAACTGGAATTTCAAACTTTCCTCTCACCGTTTAAAAAATCTCTAGCATTGTTTTTAAAAACTTTAACAAATTATGAAAAGTAGAATCCTTGACAATTACTACAAAACCTCACATTTGGTAAAGTTTTATCACTACACGACCTTGTACGTGTTTATTTTTTGCCATTAGCGATATAAGCTTCATTTAATCATTACCCACATTTTAATTATTGTTATTCACCACTAAAGTTTTGGTTTTTTGGTTGTAATTTATTTTTTCAATTTGGTTTCCTATTAAACTATGTAATCTAGTTTATAAGAAACTGGAAACCTTTTTGTCCATAATTCTAAAGTTTCAAAATAATGAGCTAAAAACCGCCTTCACGGAACGAAACAAAAAACCAAACACCAGGTGTTCAAAATCTGGTGACACATATTTATGATATAAATACTACCTGTATCGCGAATGGTATTTCTAGAGAACAGTTGTTGAAAAACCTATTAAAATGCCTTTATAAATAGACGGAAAAATACCAATATGAAACCACAAGATAGGTGTATGGATGTTTTTAATTAACAAAAAAAAAAACAGGAATTGTTGGTGCACGTGAACACTTTAGTGGCTATTTCGGTAAAATCAAGTAGTAAATGTTCAAGTTTATTATTTCGCCTTTTAAATAATGGCCCATTATTTGTTTTTCATCCTAAAATTACGACGGATAGAGAATATCCAAAGGTGTTTCCATCTGATTATCGCAGAGCATTTCAAGTTGCTCACACATCAAGCAATGTGGAAAAACACCGTTGTTAAATTATTACTCTGTTTTTGCTATTTTTTTATAATTGAAAAAATACGGATTTTAAATGACGTATTTTACCATTTCGCAACGTTGATACTTATTTAGTACCGGCATGTACCGGTTCAAGAAAGAAGATATTTTAAACTCGACATCCTGTTTATATTCATCTGAAGTTTAAGGATTCAGATTGCACAAATTAAATGACTTTATCTGAGCATGCGCAATTATTTCTGTTATTTAAGGTTGCTTGAAAAATAATGGACAGAAAGGTGAAAAATTGTTCAAATTAGTGATGGATAAAGATCAGTACCGGTAAATATTTTACTTTATCAGGAAAATTTGACTGGTAAATTACCAGTAAATGACTAGTAAATTACAAATACTGTGTTTCTGGCAGTTCAAATTTTGACACCGCATTTCTCCCTGACTGTACCAAATTTGTAGTGTTTTTGCAGGTTATTAGATAGAAAGTTTAATGAGGATTTCAAAAATATGTTCAAAACAGTAATTTTCTCATTCCAAGTGGATTTTACAGGCTATTTTGTCCCTGACTGTCCTATCAAACTGTGTTTCTGACAGTTCAAACTTTGACACCGCTTTTTTCACTAACTATAATTTTGTAGTATTTTTTCATGTTATTGGACAGGAAATTTAATGAGGATTCCAAAAATAAGTTAAAAACAGGCATTTTCACTCCAAGTGGGTTTTACAGTCGATTTTGTCCCTGACTGTTTTATCAAACTGTGTTTCTGGCAGTTCAAATTCGATTTAGTGTTTTTTTCAGGTTATTGGATAGGAAATTTAATGAGGACTCAAAAAATGGGCATAAAAGGACAGTTATTTTAACAGTGGTCACGTGACTGCATGGCTAAATTATCGTCCAAAAACCACTTGATATCTGTGACTAATGTCAAAACTTTCAAAATTTGACTAAAATTTGGAAGAATTACAGTTTCACTGTAATTCTTAATTCTCTCTTCCTCTTCCTCTTCTCTTAAGAAGAGTTACGTTTTCACAAAACGTGTTTCTGAAATTTGACAATTGTCAGTAAATTACTGGTAAATTACAAATTGTTTAAATAGGAATATCTTCAGATTGGCGCCATTTTTCTCATCTCAGAAACATATTATTTGTCATAATTTAAACATGACATAATAAAGAAAAGTGACAAAAAGCTGAAAAGTCTATTTTTTTAGAAAAGCTACTTGTTCATAGAAAAGTTATAAGATTGGAACTAATTTGGTACAGGAATCACTTTGTCAGAAAAGTTTTACTTTATTTATTTTATTATGGATAAACCAAAATTTCTAAAATAATAAATAACAAATCAAAATAAAAACTGTTATTCAGTCTTTATATTTTTTCAGGATTTTATTCTGACAATATTGACCGAAAATGACTTTAATGAAATTAATGACAAACATGACAGGAAAATGATATCTTTCAAGCAAATTTTAATTAGACCCATAAATTTACTGGTCAAACTGGACTTTACTGGGAAAATTGGTAAATTTTCCTGTCACCTGATCTTACCGGTAAATAACCAGTCACAGTAAATTTACGGCCATCACTAGTTCAAATTAAGACGGACCATTTTTTCATGACCATACCAATTAGTAACAACTGATGCAAAAACAGAAAAAATTAAAACTCAAAATTCCTCTATCCATGTGTTTTTTCCATGTCCGATTACGGCAACTCGAATTGACGCTCAATTAACATCAATTGAAGAAGCAAATCGTTTAAACCAATACTACGTCATACGTGCGTTCAACTCGTCATTTTATGTATGGAGAACTGGAGAACATGACGATGAATGTATGTTTCACATACAATGTGGGCTCTTTTAAGCCAAGTTTATCGGTCGATAGTTAACTGCGTTGTAAACTAAAAGTCTGCCTTAGTTGTTTAATGGCAACGTACCATAAATTAGGATATCCTGTTGTGTGCTGCTACTTAAAGAACGGAATAATTAATTTATTACCTCGTGCGTGCTTTTATGAGAAAACCGTGTTGATTCAAAAATCTATTTTTGGTAACGGAGATATGGAGAAATTTTGATTTTAACGCTTACGTGCAAATTGCAAAATAAAGTGAATATTAATGAATATATGAAGAAGCTTGTCCTAACAAAAGTGTTTGCTAGATTTTTGATCAAATATTGATCTAACAATGTTTTTTCGGAATGAATGCAAGTTTCTATGCACAATAATAGTCTTAAAAGATTAGTGAGTTTGTGAATGAAAATTTGAATCACTGAACATTCCAAATTAGCTTCTCAAAAATAACTAAACTTCTTGTTTCTCAAGTGAACAAGAATTTTGAACTTTTTATAAAAAAAATCAACAAAGGGGTCAATCAAAGGAAACGTGGAGAAAAACTTGGCCTATTCAATGATGTAGGGCATGATAAGATAAATACAGGTGTGATAAAACTAAAACTGGCCATAGAAAAACTGTGTAACTGACAGGGAAATATAGATAATTGCATGAGAGATACAAAGACAGAAAACCTAATAAAATATCTTGTAGGCGAAAACTTCGGGGCAATGTTGCCAGAAACTTATCTGAAATCATGGATTAGTTACATAATTTTGCAATGAGTAAAAAGAACAAGTATCAGGAGGTAACAATAATACAAATTATAACCCGTTTGTGCATTAAGCGAGGGGGACGGAAGTTGATTGCGCATTCGCCTACTGCGCAGTTGAATTGACGCAAAGTCATTGAAAGTTTGGAGTTTCAAACCCGCAAAAATTTGTTGTTTGTATTTGTTGTAGTATAGTGTTAGTTTGTTTTGTTTGTTTGTGGTTCTTTAACAGTTGAGTTTTGCAAATTTAAATTAAGTTGTACAGTGGACAATAATAATAGTGTTTTATAGTGCCAACCGGAAGTTGACGGCCGCCATATTACTCCCCCCGCGTCCCCCTTGTTTCTGTCCCCCTCTTTGATTGCTATTGCTCCTTCCTGCTATGTTTACATTTTTTTTATTCATTGTAATTTTGTTATTGGATTATTGACACCAATGAATAAAAAAATATAGCAGGAAGGAGCAATAGCAATCAAAGAGGGGGACAAAAATCGTTCAGTATGGCGGCCGTAAACTGTCAGAAAATCAGTGACGATAATCAACCTGCTGTTGCCCACTATTCACAAATCCACTCGCCAATAATAATTCAACTAATTTAAGCTCGAATTTAAGTTTGTAAAAATTAACCTTTAACGGATCGAAAAGCAAAACAAACAAAAACAACAAATCTTTGCGGTTTTTAGCTAACATCACATACCACCAAATATAAACAAAACTGTTTTACGACCAACTTCGGAAGTTTCATTCAATTGCGCAGTAGGCGAATGTGGGGACAAAGATGGCGACTTCCGTCTGGGTCGCTTAATGCACAAACGGGGTATTTGCTACCTCCTGATTCTTTTTGCTCGAAGATTGACATTAATTTTTAACTCCACACTTATCGCAAATACATTATCAAAATAAATGACGAGTCGAAAATCGAGGAATTCAGAGATACGTTTGACAACATCGCAGCACAATTTTCGCCTATTTGAACTATATTTAGCTTTTCTATCTTTGTCTCGTGCATGCAATTATCAATGTTTCTCTGTCAGTTACATGGTTTTCTTATGGTTTTAGTTTTAGTTTTACCACACCTCTATAATTAATCAAATTAATAAAACAATAAATAAAATTCACGCCTAATTAAAGTGTTGCACAGACAATCATAATCTACGTAGGTTTTAAAAAATGAGGACAGAAAATTAGGGCTGTTGCCGTAAGGCCGAACCTTGCCAAGTTCGATACTTAATCATTGACTTATCGGTTTGAAATCTGATATAAACCGTGACCGGTTAATAAAAGCTCAAGATGTAATCTGACAAAATATTTGGTGGCTCGTAAATTGAATACAGGATGCGCAGCTTAGGATTAAATAATGTAAATATTTTGATTAATAATCGCCTGACAGTGTGATTTTTCGATTATTGCTTAAACGATTAGGACATTTTACCTTTAAGTCGCTAAGTCAATATAGTTTGATACTAACTGTGGAAAAGGAAACCGAAATAGCAGATGGTATAATTAGTGTGGCATTGTAAAACCGAAATTCAAATTAACCTTTTATTGACGAAACATCAAATTGCTTTGCTGGTTTGATTTTATTGCTTTCATGATAACTAGCAGAATTAACAATGATTGCAAGCATGTGTGGTTGGTACTTTTTGAGAAATTAGCTACACAATGAGAATATTTCTTATATGCGTGGTTTTCAAAACAATCTGTTCATAATGGAACTCAAACAAAAAACGGAATTTCCTTAGTTTTTTTCACATACCATTAAATTACGTCATATTAAGATAAGTTTTACGATTATTGCATAAATTAGAGCGCCATTAAAACAGATGTGTATTTATTGCATATCAAAACACCACAAACATCTTTTTGCAATTCAAATATGACGGTTATTTGCTAATAACAAACATGATTCACATAAACAAAGTCAAGAAATCAATTAAAACGTTCATCCCAAAACACAAACAACAATTTACTGTAATTAAAAAATAGGTTTAGTTGATCAATTCATTCGTATTAAACTATGTATTGACTATTTTGTTTTTCACATATTTAGCTACTAAATACTCTCTAACAATGACTTGAAATTAAAGGAAATTTTTTTCAAAATTATTTTATTATTGCAGGTTTCCTGAAAAAAGTTTCCTGAGACTAAATGAACACTTAGAACACGCTAGTTTTTGAGAAGTAAAGACATAAGAGAAACCCAAAACCAAATTAAAAGAGACAAAGTTATTTAAAAACAAATAACATCAAAAAACATAAATTGAAAAGGATTATAAGAAAAAAAAGCGATGCTCAACAAGTTCTGAAGATTTTAAGCAGAAAAAACTTAAAAAAAGTTTTCTTTATTTTACTTACAAACGATGAGTTTCATTGTTTTCTTCAAAACCAATGTTTTTTTCTAGTCAGACAATTTTGCTAATTAATAAAGAAAAAACTTGCAAATCCAGTGAAAAACAAGTCAAAAAATTAAAATAACAGAATAAGAGAATGCTGAATTGTTAAAGTATAATACGATTTTTCATAACAATATTTCCTTTATAATATTATTATTCATAACATACATTCATAGGATTAAGAATGTTAATAAAACATTAAAATAATCAGTTAACATTATTGATTAGCATTGTAGCAATTTGTTTTATGTCTCGTTTTAAGTGCACTATTCAAACTTTTGTACGTCATAGTGTGACTGCTTATTTTACTGTACTAAACTGTGTTTTGACTGTAACCAGCCGCACGCAAAATATCACAGTCAAAACACAAACTAAACCTGAAACAAGTCGGTGTAGGCCGTCAATGTTTGTTATTAAATATAGCCAATGTTCCAGGAAATTTGGTTGATAATAATTATTGAATAAACCGTCCTGTTTATAGAGGTTATGTTGATAAAAAAATTACATATTGCTAGTATCGTATGAGTTTTGCTGCGAGATTTTTTATACGCTAAAAATACATGTGTATAGGGTGTCCTAAATTTGTTTAAGTGTCAGGATGTCAAAACTTGTAAAAGAAGCAGAGTCGGTTTTAAATAAAAACAAAGTTGCTAGTCGAAATGTATAATAGTTAACTAAACATTTTAAGTTTTAATTTTTTTGATGACACAATTTCAATATTTAATTAATTGCTCATATTTTTATAAAAGGGAATACAAATTAAACTATAGATTCTCAAAAATTCAATTTTTTAACGTTTAATTTGATTACGATTTAAAAAATGATTAATGGTTTCTTCTAAATTTTAATCATAGGTTATATCCCGAGACGTTCAAGTTTTATCGGGTAAACTGTGCATAGGTGATTTTTTGCAAAATTTTGCTTGGAAAATGATTGAGACTAAATAATTCGACGATAAAATCCTGAGACCGCAGGTCGAAGGATTTTTTCCAAAGAATTATTTAGTCGAAACCATTTGCCTAAAAGAAAAATTTTGCAAAAAACCTACCAATGCACATTTTACGTGATAAAACGTGAACGCCGAGGGGTATATGTCAAGATTATTTCCTGAAAACTCACATTTTAGTTTATTAACAAGAAAACACCTGAGTTAGAACACAAATACTAAACTAAACGTGATGAAATTAATGATAATATTGAACTCACCCCAGCAGACGACAGATTTTCGTTCAGCCATGTATATTTTTGTTTACATTTCAGATTGACAATCAGACGTCATAAATATTTTAATTTATGTAATTTTTTAATGGAAATTACGTTTGTAGTGATTTATTAATTGTTAATATTGAAGAAAATAGCTTAAATTTTATAAGTGTCTAAATCCCGTTTCGTTTAATATCAAATTTTCTTCAAAAAACGTATTCGAAAAAGGTAGGTGGTGTTTAATCACTGTTAAATTTTAGCAGCCAGGGATTTAATCAGTATAAAACGGTTTCCATTGGTGGAACTAGAACGGTTCTCGGAATTTGATTGGCTGCTGGTACAATGAAGGAAATAATCAGCAAAATTCTATTTGAAAACGCCAAAATGTCAGAAAATAGCTATAACTATCTTGAAACTCATACCCAATGGACAAAAAGTCAAATTTTAAGAAATTTTAATCAAAAATTTTCAAATATTTGCATTAGATAATTTTAATTTTGATCAATTTTCTTTCTCAACAATGTAAAATTGTTGTTAAATTTTAAGAAAATTACATTAACAAATTTTTCTTTTGCCTTGCATGTTAAAATAATGGCAAAATTTTTCTAAGTATCTCAGACACTCTGTTTTTATTAATTTTCATTCAACACATTTTCTATTTTTTTTATCACTTCTCTTCTCGTCTTTTAAAAATGCTTTTGAACAAATATGTTTACATGAGGATAGAGATTAACCGATTTCTTCTAAAAAATTTAAAGTTTTTAAATTTGGCTTTGACTGTAAATATAATCGTCCGACACCAGACAATACTAAAAGTGTTACTGTTAAGTAACTTGTTTTATATTGAAAGATAATAAAAAAACAAATTAAGTCATTATCTTATGTACGTGGTTAATTATCAAAAAATAATTCTAATGGAATAAAAAACCGGTTACTCTTCACTCATCTTATTTTTAAATAGGTATTTCTCTATTAAATTTTCTTTTTCTTTCTCACATTTTCACTTAGTTCCTTTCAGACGGGTGTTATTTGAATTTACATTTTTTGTCTTTTTGTGATTCATTTTCTGTGCTCATTATATTTCATAAAATATCTGGGATTGGTTTAAATATTATAAAACATCGGGTTGTATGACAAACTACTCAGCTAGATAAAAACTTTCAAAACAACTTTTCCTATTTGAAAACATTCTGCCCACTTTTCACTACCTCAAACGTTTTAAATTAGTCTACTTCTTTTAACTTTCACTGTGTTTTCGTTGTAGTAGGCAGTTCACCAGTTCACTAACTGAACCAAAATCACATTAGAACTTGTAGAAAACTTTAAAAATCAAAGAAAAACTTGAAAGTCCGGGATTAACGACGTCTGAAATGGATCGCGAGCAAAGTCAGACTGAAATGCCGGCATCGCGTCTCGTCGGTATAAAACCGTTTGTTATTGCAGGAGTATCCAACAAACACTCGGTCCTGCTGATGAATTTCAGCCTAATCAAAAAACCATAAATTACTATGTAGGTAGCCATTTTATGTTAATTATTTGTGGACACTATCACAACTCGTAAATTTCGGGAGAACGGTCAGCCATTACTTTTCAGGTAGATAGTTCAGATACTCGTGACCTGACTAGATGATGATTGTGAATGTGTTTTTTAATGATTTTAATGCGCCTATTATCTAGTTGTAGCATATGGTCAATCAATCAGAAATCTGCAACAAATTAAGTGTTTCTGTGCTGCACCTACACGAAGGTCACGAAATTAAGTCTAATTAATGGTTAACCAGCTTATTTTACATGAAGAAACTAAGATGAGTGGTCAATTTAACATGTTAATATTATATAACTGCAACGTTTTACAATTACCTAAGACAAACATTGGAATTGGCTATACAGAGTGGCGCAAAAGTCCCACATAATTTTTTTAAATTGCTAGTTATGTTAAATTGTTTGTGATTATCAGCAGCTACATTGGGTCTATTCCACAATTTGAACAAATGTGGAAGCAAAAATAAAACAAAGACATTTTCGTATATTTAGAACTTAAAAAACATGGAAACACGTTTAAAGTGTAATCGTCTATTTTTCTCTTAACTAAATTCAAAAACTATGCGATTACATATCATCAATTCATATACACGATGTTATGTAGTCGTTTTTTCTGTTTTCTTCATACAATTATGTTCTACTGATGATATAATAAACTAATCATATACTCTTTGTTATCTATCTTGAATTATCATAAATATGCATCCTCGTGCATTCAAAATTCAGTCAGATGACGCTAATGACAGCTGACTGAAATTTGGTTTTACTGTCGTTCATTTTCACTATTTTCAGTGAAAATCACAGTAGGCATTTACGAAAATTATACCTGGTAATTCCACCGTTTACCACAATCGGTGTAACTTTTAAGGATCTGGTTCATTACGGTTGAATGAATTTTAGAACGCAATTGGTATTCCTATTCCTCATATGTCTTTGATATTCATTGTTGAAATGTTTTATAATATCGGCATACTCTCCCTCCATCTCGCAAAAAGAACATATTCCAATATCCATTTTAATTTAACAGGTCAATCTCATAAGGTAGCTAAACTGAAGAACAAACCGACAAACCGTCAAACATAAACTAATTTTTGATGCTATGATTCTAAATTTTAACGGAAAACCTGTCATAAGTCACTTTTTTCTTAATTTACCGACGGAACTTCGCGATCCATAAATCATAAACCGGGTACATATATTCGGTATATGGGTACAATTTCAGAACGGCAATAGTAGTTACCAAAAGAATTTTCGAACGCTCTAGGTTAAACAGGTATCTACCGGTAGAATATTCGTAAATGCCTCATATCTATCTGCATACCGGGTGTTGTTCATCCTTTTAAGATTTTCTGTATTACACGAGGGGTAGACCGCCGATAAATTTTTGTACACCAAAATGCCTTTTTGCATACAAAATACCTTGAAATAGCTTTAAAATACCTTACAATACTTCTATTATTGCTCAAAATGCCTTATAGTGATAATGCCTTAAAACTGCCTAAAATGCCTCAAACTGCCTTGAAATACATCAAAATGCCTTTAAATTATTTAAACTGCCTTAGGATACCTTCAAATGTTTACACATTTGTAGCATTCTTAAATGTAATTATAAGTCCCCTGGTATTAAGATAATGACTAATCTTGATGAAATACACCTTTGAAATTAATTTTTTTATGGTCACGTGAGTTTTTATGTTGTATTAAGTAGACTATTGTCAAAATGTCGATAAGGATTAATGGTTCAATATAAATGCCTTCTTTAGGTTACGTGACTGTTTTTCCAAATTTTAAAGACCCAAAAGCTTAAAATTGATTTTCTAAGGTCAGGTGACTGTTTTTCCAAATTCTGACAAACAAAAAATATTTTTTGTACAGTTGCCTGAAATTATTCTTATTCTGACTATTTTGACGTTTGCACGAATCTTCTAACTGTCATAGTAACCAAGTTAGCACGTGTCAAATTAAGGCACTTATCATTTAAAAGAAACAGTTGAAACATTGGTAATTTAAATTTAGACAGTAGTAAAATTGTAAAAATTACGTCACGTGACTTGATAATTCAATTTTTGAACTTGCAACATTGTAAAGGCCAGTTGACATTGTCAAAAACAGTCACGTGAACTTCAAAACGCAGTTTAAACTTTGAAAAATGGTAAATTAAATGTAGACAGTTGTTAAAACTTAAATTGCAAGATACGTATACGTTACGTGACGTTGCAAAAGCAATTCTGCATGTTCTTGCAACACTGTAAAGGCCAGTTAACATCTGTCAAAATTAGTCACGTGACTTTAAAATGTGTCTTAAATTTAAAAATTTGGTAAATTACATTTAGACTATTTTAGACAGTTGTAAAACTTGAAATTGCAAGAGACACATCACGTGACTTTGATTATGCCATTTTAGAGCTTGCAACACTCTCCAAGCCAACTGACGTGACGTGTAACCAAGTCACGTGACTTAAAATTGTAAATTAATTTTGATTACTATGTGTTAAATTTAATAAAGACAGTTGTTAGAACTTAAATTGCAAAAATACACGTTACGTGACTTTGAAAATGCAATTCTGCATGTTCTTGCAACACTGTAAAGGCCAGTTAACATCTGTCAAAATTAGTCACGTGACTTTAAAATGTGTCTTAAATTTAAAAATTTGGTAAATTACATTTAGACTATTTTAGACAGTTGTAAAAGCTGAAATTGCAAGAGACACATCACGTGACTTTGATTATGCCATTTTAAACGCTTGCAACACTCTCCAAGCCAACTGACGTACGTGTCAAAAACAGTCACGTGACCTTAAAAATGTAGTTTAAATGTTGAAAAATTGGTAAATTATTATAATAATTTGTAATGAATATTGTTTCCACTCAATATCATGTAACAAAGATTTTACCATAATAATTACATGTTCTGTTCAATTTTCAGTCAATTTTGTTATATTGATATACTACATTGTCTGCTGCAATGAATTCCTTAAAATATCACAAAACAATTTGAAATACACAGACAATGCCTCAAAATACTCTCAAATGCCTTATAAATATCTCAAAATGCCTCGTAATACCTCGATGCTCCCGTCGGTATTACATTAAACAATCATTGGTACCTTCTAGTTCAAAATTACAATATTTAATCTTGTGCCAAAATAACTGGTTTCGTTTCTTTTAAATTGAATTATTTTTTGCATCATGACACAATATCGGAAATACGCACTTAGTTAACACATTTTTCGCCAACCAAATTAGCGTTTAATATGTTAAAATTGATGTACAATGTATTATAAATTGAAACCAAAAGATGTGAAGAAGTAGTCTGGTAACACGCGATTTCATCGTGATTCAAGTGCGATTTGTCACATGTTTTTCCTAAATAATTGTTTAAATAATTTCTAGTTTGTTATACAAATTATTAATTAAAAACTGTTTCACTTTGAACCGTTTATATTGACAAAAATCTGAAAGTTTGTTCGGTTATTTGCAAAATTAATCAGATCTTAAAGACCTAAACAGTGGGGAGAGCTTTTTAATCTGATCGCAGTAACGAATCCCGAAAATCCAATCAATAAATCAATCAACTTGTCAAGTTTCTGGTGCTGTCCTGTCATCGATGCATCTCAAATTTTAAAAAAACCATCTTCAGAATATAATGCTGTAATTTCTTAATGAGTTTTGTTTGTTGTTCGGTTAATTAAGGATTATTGTAAACACGGTCGATAGCAATCAATTATTATTAATGTATTTAATTATAAATTCAAATATTTTAAGTAAAAAATGGCAAGCATTTTAATTGATTGTTATTTGTTTAACTAGCTCAATAATTATTAACTTGTTTTTTCCTGTTTCAGAAAAAAAAAACAACCACACTAGTACATGAAACCGGAAATATGTTTTTCATGATTATTAGATAAACTCATCCAAAAATTCTGCAAGTAAATCAACGTTCAGTTGAACAATGTACATTTTTAAAATGTGTTCTGTATCTTATTGTTCTGTCAATACACCTAAAAAAAATATGCCTACAGTCTATGGGTGGTAAATGTTATTAAATTTCTTTCAACACTGGGTACATTATTATGGCAGATTTGAGAAATAATTGGTAAATTGTTGTTGTTTTCAAACGATAATATCTCGAAAAGTTTAATACCTATACAGAATTATAGTTAATTAGTTTAATTATTGTATAGAATTATATTGTCTATGAAACGTACTTAAAAATATAACAATACACAGGACGTTCCATTTAAAATATATCTGAAACATGGTAAAAAGGGTGATTACTAAAAACTTAACAAACATTTTTGCTCACTGTAAGAGTTATTGAAAATATCAATATTTTTTTGAAACTGCCAATTCCTGGTAATCCGTTCTATGGTACTGAAAAAAAAAATACATAGCAACTCAATATTTTTTAGGTTCTCTACGCGCTCCGGTTTTGTGGCCATAAGATGGTGAATCACCCTGTATAGAGTGTTAAATTAAAATAAAAAAAGTGATTTACATATGCCATTTTTAACATCAAGCTCTGCCAACTCAGACAAAAAGCTGGTAATTTATCAATCAGATCAAAATTAATTAAGTTGGCCATCGAGTAAATTTTAAAGAATCACCCTGTATACACTGCTGAGTTTGTTTTGATTGCCTATTGTAATAGTTGCCAATTACACAAGTTGTACTTTGACTGGGAAATTTTGCACAAAGACTTGTCACAGTCAAATCATAATTGAGTCTAGTTCAGTCAACTGCCAGTCATTGGCCAGAAGTCAGGAAATATCATAGCCACGTGAACATTCAACCAATGACAGCTGACATTTCTTTGATCTTGTATTGGAAATTAATTAGGGATTGTCTATGCAAACAGGCCCATAACATACTAAAACTTGAAATTCCAGACCTAATCGAGACTTATTGACTTTTTATCTTTAAACAGGTCAAAGTCAAGATGGATTAATTTGCAGTTCAAACAAATGCGGTACAACATCTTGAACTGAACCGTTATGTAAATTGACATCAATTGACAAGTAAATATTATTTTACGGATTGTTAAACAAAATACGGCGCTCAGCAACATAGCAAACAATAATCAATAACAACGAATGTATAAATAACCGACATGTTTTTGTTTTAACCGGTTTTTCCTTGTCGAACACCTTCTTAATTAAGATTGTAACTTGTTTTTAACATGTAGATTACCTACCGGTTGCATATTTATATGTCGTAACTCCTTAAACAGAATCCGATTGCAAAGAAGATAAACTTTATAAGACCTCTCAATGATTATTGCTAATTTAGGGATCATTAGTACTGAAGCGCACTAAGCGTTTACACTACGCCCATACATTAAAACGCAGAACGTTTTTGCCAAAATTGATGGCTGGAAACAAGAAAAAAAGTAATTTTACCTGCTGCGGGCCTGACAGCAAACCAAATTAAAAACGGCACCCAAAATCTGCAAGATTAAGGTGGTCCAAAGGCTCTTAATCTGCTGTGGAATGTTTCCTACTGAATATTTTGTAACACACCGTATATCATCTGTAAGTGTTCAGTGTTTAGTTTGTCAATTAATTTTACTTGTCGTTTTGGGGAAAATCACAAATAATTGATACGGTTTATGCAAAGAACAAATCAAGCTTTGTCTGATTTTTACTACAATTGAAATGCGTATTTCAAGTCAAAATTAAGCTCGACTCTTCAATGTCTTCACTTTTATTTACTCGGCAATTATTCTGGCGTTCAAGTTGCAAATTTTCCTTAAAACACAGAAAGAAGGCTAAAAACTTGATCATACGATCGTGCGGAGGTCATCGAAAGGATCAGCTCGTTGATTGGTCGAATGTTCCACCAATTAGCCTCATAATTGATATGGAAATGCGCGACTTTGTTTTAAATATTTACTTATAATGTCAAATTGTCGACATTTTAAAAATTATGGTGTCTATAAATTACTTAATTAGGGTAAAGGTAAAAATAATTATTTGAAGCAATTATACTGGGTGTTTTATGCGAACAAGGACACAGAGAAGGTATAGTGATAGTGTATGCAAAAATAATCTTCTGGATACAAACTTGCTTGGCTTCAAATTTGATTATTATATTTATAGGACATTCTGTATATTATAGGTTCACATAGAACACTCTGTATATTATAGGTTCAATCAATAGCCTAATAAGTACCATACAAAAAACGTACGGTTTCCGAGATACTTGCGGTTAAATTCGTACCTTGTTAAGAAACAGCACAATTAGTGCTGTCATTCCGTTAAAAGCTCAATAAGTTAACTGTTTTAAATAGAAAACTCTGTATATTATAGAGTCATTTTGTAGTATTTTTTATCCTTTTTGTAATGGCGTTTTAATGAAATCTATAAGAGTTCATATAAAAAAGTTACAATTAATAAAAAATTAAAAAGAGCCAGTTTTGCAAAAAGTGCAATTCCAATGCACAGTGCAGAGTTCCAATGCACAGAAAAGGGCATATTTATATCTAAAGACCTTAAATTAGGTGAAATAAGTACAAAAAGAGCACTTTTAATTTTTTTTTTTCGAAAAAAACTGAAAGAATGGGGGGTATTAGGAGTCTTTTTTTACTACTTTTTGAAATTCAATATCTCGGTAACATGAAGAGCTAAAAAGGCCAGTTTCGGCTTATTTTGTTTTTGTATCCTTTTTCTAATGGCGTTTTAATGAAATCTATAAGAGTTCATATAAAAAAGTTACAATCATTCAAAAATTGAAAAAATGTCATTTTTGCAAAAAGTGCATTTTTTGGAAATTTTTTATTTTGCTCCATAAGGGTTCTAATGCACAACAAAGAGCATATTTATATCAAAAAACCTTAAATTAGGTCAAATAAGTACAAAAAAAGCACTTTAAAATTCTTCGTTTTTCAAAAAAAACTGAAAAAATGGGTTTTAGGGTTTTTTTTTTACTACTTTTTGAAATTCAATATCTCGGTAACATGAAGAGCTAGAGAGGCGAGTTTTGGCTCATTTTGTAGTATTTTTTATCCTCTTTCTAATGGCGTTTTAGTGAAATCAATAAGAGTTCATATAAACAAGTTACAAACATTCAAAAATTGAAAAAATGGCATTTTTGCAAAAAGTGCAATTTTGGCAATTTTTTTGTTTTCTCCTTAGGGGTTCTAATCTACAACAAAGGGCATATTTATATGAAAGAACCTTAAATTAGGTCAAATAAGTACAAAAAAAAAAGCACTTTAAAATTTTTCATTCTTTAGGGGTCGTTTTTTACTACTTTTTGAAATTCAATATCTCGGTAACATGAAGAACTAAAAACGCCAGTTTCGGCTCATTTTGTTTTTGTATCCTTTTTCTAATGGAGTTTTAATGAAATCTATAGTTACAAAATGTAATTTTAGGTTAAGATAAATGTTTGCAATACTTTATTTTAGATTATTATATTATACCAACTTAAAGTAAGCCTAAACCAACAAATGTACACAAACAAGGGCAGAAAGACCATTTCGGTCGATAGCCCATTTCGTAATGAAATAAAGATTGTTTATTATTATTATTATTGAAATCTATAAGAGTTCATATAAAAAAGTTACAATCATTCAAAAATTGAAAAAATGTCATTTTTGCAAAAAGTACATTTTTGGAAATTTTTTATTTTGCTCCATAAGGGTTCTAATGCACAACAAAGGGCATATTTATATCAAAGAACCTTAAATTAGGTCAAATAAGTACAAAAAAAGCACTTTAAAATTCTTCGTTAATTAGTTTTAATTTTTTTATTTTTCAAAAAACTGAAAGAATGAGGGAGCTATAGAGGCCAGTTTTGGCTCATTTTGTAGTATTTTTTATTTCTAGTATTTCTTTTATCCTTTTTCTAATGGCGTTGTAGGGAAATCTATAAGAGTTTATATAAAAAAGTTACAATCATTCAAAAATTGAAAAAATGTCATTTTTACAAAAAATGCAATTTTGGCATTTTTTTATTTTGCTCCATAAGGGTTCCAATGCACAGAAAGGAGCATATTGATATCAAAAAACCTTAAATTAGGTCAAATAAGTACAAAAAAAGCACTTTTAATTTTTTTATTTTTCAAAAAACTGAAAGAATGGGGACCTAGAGAGGCCAGTTTTAGCTCATTTTGTAGTATTTTTTATCCTTTATCTAATGGCGTTTTAGTGAAATCTATAAGAGTGCATTTAAAAAAGTTACAATCATTCAAAAAAAATTTTAAAAAGGGCATACTTGCAAAAAGTGCAATAATAAATTCTGTACAAAAAGATTCTGGTTTCTGAAACATTTAACGTCAAAATTCCATTAAAACTGAAATAACATTATATCATTGCGTTCAAAGACCAGTAACTATACTTAGGTTTAGACCCTTTGTATGTTAATATATTACAATTACAATAATATTATTAGTCAAATGTCAAATTAACTTCTACATAACATTTTTTAAAATAATTTTGTTGGTATAAACCCTTAAAATTTATGACGTGATCCCAATTGTGTTGAATTTTTTTATACATGCGTTAGGAAAGCTGAATAGTCAATTTCAAAGCACAACTTTTAGTTGCTATGGTTAAAATGTATAGATTTTTTTAAATTAATTTTGATAACCGAAACTACAGGGATCAGTAAACATCTGATCGGTAAAATTCTCTAAATACAGAGTAACATTTAATGTAAAAGTCATTAGGAAAAAGTTTCTGGTTCCACTGATGATCAAAATTTGTTGTCAAAATTCTGTTTTCCGTCTAGAGATTTGTAGTTGAAATTGATTTACTTACTATTTAATTCTCTTTTAAGATAACGTTTTTGTCGTATTTAGCAGTACACCCGGTCTAATAATATTGTTTACGATATTTTGTAAACCTTGGATAAACTGTCCGTTCTTTTACTTGTAATTCAAGAAAATTCAAAAAAATTTTAATTCAAGATCGTCTCAAAGTAGCCTTTTATACACCTGAAACATCATATCAATCACAGTCATCCGAATGGCACGCCTTCGAATTAGCACTCGCAAACATAAAGAACCAAAAAAATGCGTTAATTTGTTTTATTTTTAGTAAGACATTCTTTTATCGGACGGTAATTACGTGGACACGTTCAGCGACCGCCAAAACCTCCAAAAAAAAAATCAAAAGAAGTAAAAAAAGTAGTTGGGCTTATCTGCGCGATACGGTACAAATCGGGAATTTACCAACGCCTAAATTGCCCCTGGGTCGTACTTGAGAAATTCCGAAATCCGACCATTTAATGGTTTTATAAGCCATAATCAGAGCCAAACAAATTAAAGACGTTCGAGTTCTGCATACGAAATTTTGAACCTTGGTTTTTGACTACCTTAATGAACCGTAAGTGGGATTTTTTTGAGGATTGTCTTGGAAAAAAAATGATAAAACAATGAAACTGGGTCGCTGTTATTGGCGACCAGTTTGAATAGGACCATAAATTTTAAGAGTTTACACGTTTGTCAAAGCAGTGAAATTAAGTCAGGGAAAAGTAGTATAATTACCGAGGGAATGTAATTTGCCTGCGATTTGTTCAAGATCGACATTGAGTTGATTATTATTGCATGTCAGTCTTGTTCATATCAATCATTTGAATGCAAGGGAAGATTTTTTTTGTAGAATGACAGATAGAGTTAGATTGTTTCAGCCGGCTATAGCCATACTAATAATACAGTGGAATTCATGGACTCAAAAAAACAATCACCAATCTGCGATAATACTGCATCTACTTAGTTAGACTGTATAGATTGAAGCTTTAAGGGTGTGCACTATGGCCTCCACTTTTCCCTCACAGCTCCAACTGAACTGATCCTGAGTCGGCTTCAGCGGAAATTCTTGATTGCCCTGGGCGTCATTATTGACTGTCCCAGGAATGTTGTCCGCGAACGAGTGAAGGCTGGATACCACATTAAGATGTGTCCTGTCGACTCTTCCTTTTCCAAGCATCTTCGACAAGTAAGATCCTCGGTTATACCCATCAAGTACTGATGCCGTCTCAGCTGGCCAGTCAGTAGGCCGGTCACCGTCCTTAAGTTCTCTCTGCATAGTTCCAGCAGGTATTTCGTATTTTTGAGTGAGGGGCCACTGATGAGTTCTTTGGCCTGCCTCATACCTATGGCGGAGTCCCAGCGTTCTTGAAACAGCTGCTGGGCTAAAGATTTTAGCGACTGGATCACCCTGCTATTGGCGATCCCCACAGTCGGCTCTGGACCAACAGGCACTTTCTGAGTGCCCAGTTTTGCCAGTCGATCCGCCTCTTTATTTCCCGGAATAGCAGCATTTCCCAGAACCCACACAAGACGTATGTCTAGAGAAACTAGTAGAAATTTAGTTTTTATTCACTCAAAATAAATGAATGATCTATGAGTGAAGGTATGTATGTAAATTCCTTTTATTACTCCTTCCCCTCTTTCAGTTTTTCGAAAAAAACAAAAACTGGAAGATTATGCCGAACAGGCTGATAAGAAGAAGAAGACTCTTTTCCCAGTAGCTGTTCTGCTTCTGTTTAAGAAGCCTCAGAAGGGTTCTGGTCATGTAAAGGAAGATCCGACAGCTGTTATGGCCAGAATATAGGTTTTTGTCCTGAAACCCAGGCCGAAAGGTGACTATTATTAATTTTTGAATGCTTCATTGAGTTTGCCTAGCATTCCCATATCATTTTGGAACTGTATATAACTTGCCTTACCAGAAAGAATTGCAATAGTATACACTCATGCTCGTGATTTCTTGTGGGATTGGGTCCAACAAACAGTACAAAAACTGTAAGTATTCTTTTTAGTTTCTAATAAAGATGTCCAAGCTCATCAGCTCCTATCCGATACTCTGTATATCGAACACCGTGGTCCAAATTAAAACATATAAAACTCATAAATTCATTTTGCTTAAGTCAATAAACTATAAATCTTGTAAGCTTCTATTTCGTGTATTAATGCCTCTGTCTGAAATACGGACGAACGAAAAAACAATAAAATTTGTATATTTCATAACTTCAATTTTGTAGTTTACAATCTTTAGAAAGCTATTTAAATTTTTCGCTATAAAATGCCATCTTCCTTCATTGTCAAATCCTTAAGTATTCTAATTTGCACTATTCGAAGGAATTAAGAAAATTTAGATTTAAAACTCCTTAAATAGGATAGCAGCAGAGAGTTTTATCGGTAGCAACAAGAGGCTGCAGAGTCATTCTTTGAATTACCATTACTTGGAAAAATCATTAAAATATTCAAAATGATCCTCTCTTTCTGATACACTAGTGATATTCTTTCTTTTTTTAGAGTAAAGACTCAGTCAGTATGGACAGAGTGAATTTAAGGATTAACTACTTGAGAACACTAACACTACACACGTTTGTTTTACATAACTTGTTAAAGGAGATATTGCAAAACTTGGAACATATAAAATCTTTAATGCTACAATTAGTAATTTACTTAAATTTAAACCTATAAAAAATAGGAATTTACCGTTTTGACAAATATAACTTTTGTCTTCATCAGTAATGATTTCAAAAGCTTTGGATTTAGGTTTGTTAAGTTATAACTTTGGTAATGTTAGTCAAGATTAAGGATAACTTGCACCCATACTATCGGGGGTAATTGCACGAGTGCATAAAAATTACCGATAATTTTGCATGAAAACTTGTTATCTCTTAACTGCATGAGTTTATTTTCATATTTTTTTGGCGAAAGAGCCCGACACCGAAGGTGGAGGGCTTTTTTAGAAAAAAATATGAAAATGACCGAATGCAGTTTGCGAAGATAACAAGTTTGAACGCAGAATTATCAGGTCATTTTTAAGCACGAATGTAATTTTGGGGAATATTTCCCGAATAAAGAAAATGTTTTGGTTTTGCTGCAACTATAGATTGCTCAATGGAGCTCAATGAGCAACTTCCAAACTGTTCATTAATTTTTGTTGACATCGCGTTTGACATTGTTTGGTTATAAAAAGTCAAAAAACTGCGCAAGGACAACAATTAGTATACTAGCAATAGGCTCTACAACAATGCAGTCGTTATAGATACGTACAGTGCAATTATCGAAATGCAATTATCACTTTAGAATGCAATTATCGGGGGTAATTGCACAAGTGCATAAAAATTACCGATAATTTTGCATGAAAACTTGTTATCTCTTAACTGCATGAGTTTATTTTCATATTTTTTTGGCGAAAGAGCCCGACACCGAAGGTGGAGGGCTTTTTTAGAAAAAAATATGAAAATGACCGAATGCAGTTTGCAAAGATAACAAGTTTGAACGCAGAATTATCAGGTCATTTTTAAGGCACGAATGTAATTTTGGGGAATATTTCCCGAATAAAGAAAATGTTTTGGTTTTGCTGCAACTATAGATTGCTCAATGGAGCTCAATGAACAAGTTCCAAACCGTTCATTAATTTATTGTTGACATCGCGTTTGACATTGTTTGGTTATAAAAAGTCAAAAAACTGCGCAAAGACAACAATTAGTGTACTAGCAATAGGCTCTACAACAATGCAGTCGTTATAGATACGTACAGTGCAATTATCGAAATGCAATTATCACTTTAGAATGCAATTATCGCTGTCATTCTGGTGAAAATGCACTGCTCATATGGGACATTTAACACATGAGGGAAATATTCGGGGGCAATACCACAAGAGCTCAGATTTAGCCGGATAATTTTTGTGCTTGTCTTAGAACACTTTCTTTTTGGTGTAACTGCACGAGACCTGTTGTAACTAAATCACGAGAGCGTAGCTCGAGTGATTTTGCCAAACAGGTCGAGTTTTGTACCATAAAGAAAGTATGAGAAGACAAGCGGAAAAATTATCCGGCTAAATGCAAAATCTCAAGGTGAGACATTGCAACAATAGAAGTGTAGTGAAAATCCGTGGAAACCATGAAATCAACAGCAAAATTTATCCGATTTTTTTATCCGCTAGCAAACTCTCTTCCTTCCTTATTCGCCGATAGCAAACCGTGTTTTGATGACGTATATATGGCATTTTTTGTACATGAGTGGAATTGTCGGGGGCAATACCACAAGAGCTCAGATTTAGCCGGATAATTTTTGTGCTTGTCTTAGAACACTTGCCAAACAGGTCGAGTTTTGTACCATAAAGAAAGTATGAGAAGACAAGCGGAAAAATTATCCTGCTCAAAATCTGAGCTCGAATGGTATTTGATACGACAATTCCACTCATGTACAAAAAATGCCATATATACGTCATCAAAACACGGTTTGCTATCGGCTAATAAGGAAGGAAGAGAGTTTGCTAGCGGATAAAAAAATCGGATAAATTTTGCTGTTGATTTCATCGTTTCCACGGATTTTCACTACACTTCTATTGTTGCAATGTCTCACCTTGAGGTTTTTGCTGGCACTGTCAATTTTGATGTTTGTTCGTATTGTTTTGGTTATGGCTCGCTTCGAATAGAGTTCTGGTGGTGGGAAATCAAAAGAACCAGAAAAATGTATTTTTGCCAGTACAAGAAAGTCTTATTATATTATTGATTATATTCATAGAATTGTCTTATCAAATACCATTCGAGCTCAGATTTTGAACAGGATAATTTTTCCGCTTGTCTTCTCATACTTTCTTTATGGTACAAAACTCGACCTGTTTGGCAAAATCACTCGAGCTACGCTCTCGTGATTTAGTTACAACAGGTCTCGTGCTGTTACACCAAAAAGAAAGTGTTCTAAGACAAGCACAAAAATTATCCGGCTAAATCTGAGCTCTTGTGGTATTGCCCCCGACAATTCCATGAATATAATTCTGAAATATAAGGTAATACAACAATTTTATTAGAAACGAGTATTTAAACAAATAAAAACACTACACATTAAAAAGAACAATTATTAAAAACGCAGTTATTAAAAACACAATTCTTTCTTGCACTTTCACCTTGAAGGCTACTTTCTAGGATCGATGTAGATTCTTTTGTAACTGTAGCACTTGATTGTTGATGTAACTGAAATAGATTCTTCGATGATGGTTGTATAGGTGCATCAAAGTTTTCAGAATGCTCTCGGAGACTGGATACAAGGTTTAAATGATGATCAGTGTGAAGTTGTAAATAAGGTTTTATGGAACTTGCTGAGGAGTGCCCAGTAATTTTGATTAAATTTTGTTCACTAACACCGGCCTTTGCTAAATTTGACACCGCACTCGAGCGGTGAGAATGATTAGTTATCTTTCTTCTTTTAATGTCCAAACCAATTTTTTCGGCGGAGGTTTTTGTCCACTTGAGTATTTCGTTAACTCCTATAGGAACATTCTTGTACCAACCTTTTGACGTGTTACTTTGCCAGAACGGATTTGGAGTTAAGAAGAATCTGTCACTTAAAATATGATTTTCTCTGTGTGATAAAATTTTGTAAAATAATCTTACTGGACAAATAGAAGGATTTTCTTTGTTCTTTACTAACCATTTACTGTCGCAACATTGTTTTGAGCCACCTTGACAAGTTTTTGAAAACACTGAATTGTACTCGATGCGGCCGGTCAAGTCTCCATTATTAAACCTTTTCTCCTTGAAATAAAACACTTTACAATTAGCAGCTTCGCCTCCGCGCCATGCTAGCTCGTATGCGACAACATGGTAAAATATTTTTAATAGGCCTATTGGTGTGTCTTCATTCCATATTAACGCCATTTTGTCGATTTCACTCTTAGTTAATGCGACAGAACTTTCTTTACGTTTAGTGTAGTCACTTTGCAGCTTCTTTCGTTTAGAATCACGTGCGTCGCGAGACTTTTTGAAACCAGGATCAGTAAAAGGATTAAAAGTATCACGGTACCTTTCTAGATATCTCATTTGCAGAAGTTTTGCTGTTGTATTCCATATGGTTTTTACTACGTACTCCTTATAATCATCGCCGTTTTTTTTTTCATATTAAATCCCCAATCCATGAGTATAAGTGCAATATCGTCTACTGATTGCTGTGTCTCCAGTTCGAACTGCCTTTCTTCACAAAACTGACTAAATTGTTTCCATATTGAAGACTGGGACTTCCTTGTATTGGCAGGAATCAATTTTTCAACTTCTTTTTGAATTTCTGCCTTAGAACTGTGTCCGAAGCGAGCCATAACCAAAACAAAATGAACAAACATCAAAATTGACAGTGCCAGCAAAAATCTCAAGGTGAGACATTGCAACAATAGAAGTGTAGTGAAAATCCGTGGAAACGATGAAATCAACAGCAAAATTTATCCGATTTTTTTATCCGCTAGCAAACTCTTTTCCTTCCTTATTAGCCGATAGCAAACCGTGTTTTGATGACGTATATATGGCATTTTTTGTACATGAGTGGAATTGTCGGGGGCAATACCACAAGAGCTCAGATTTAGCCGGATAATTTTTGTGCTTGTCTTAGAACACTTTCTTTTTGGTGTAACTGCACGAGACCTGTTGTAACTAAATCACGAGAGCGTAGCTCGAGTGATTTTGCCAAACAGGTCGAGTTTTGTACCATAAAGAAAGTATGAGAAGACAAGCGGAAAAATTATCCTGTTAAAAATCTGAGCTCGAATGGTATTTGATAAGACAATTCCATGAATACAATCAATAATATATTAAGACTGCGATTACCTTGTACTGGCAGAAATACATTTTTCTGGTTCTTTTGATTTTCTCCGATCCGAAGCGAGCCATAACCAAAACAATACGAACAAACATCAAAATTGACAGTGCCAGCAAAAATCTCAAGGTGAGACATTGCAACAATAGAAGTGTATTGAAAATCCATGGAAACGATGAAATCAACAGCAAAATTTATCCGATTTTTTTATCCGCTAGCAAACTCTCTTCCTTCCTTATTAGCCGATAGCAAACCGTGTTTTGATGACGTATATATGGCATTTTTTGTACATGAGTGGAATTGTCGGGGGCAATACCACAAGAGCTCAGATTTAGCCGGATAATTTTTGTGCTTGTCTTAGAACACTTTCTTTTTGGTGTAACAGCACGAGACCTGTTGTAACTAAATCACGAGAGCGCAGCTCGAGTGATTTTGCCAAATAGGTCGAGTTTTGTACCATAAAGAAAGTATGAGAAGACAAGCGGAAAAATTATCCTGTTCAAAATCTGAGCTCGAATGGTATTTGATAAGACAATTCCATGAATATAATCAATAATATAATAAGACTGCGACTGCCTTGTACTGGCAGAAATACATTTTTCTGGTTCTTTTGATTTTCTGCAGTAGAACTCTATCCGAAGCGAGCCATAACCAAAACAATACGAACAAACATCAAAATTGACAGTGCCAGCAAAAACCTCAAGGTGAGACATTGCAACAATAGAAATGTAGTGAAAATCCGTGGAAACGATGAAATCAACAGCAAAATTTATCCGATTTTTTTATCCGCTAGCAAACTCTCTTCCTTCCTTATTAGCCGATAGCAAACCGTGTTTTGATGACGTATATATGGCATTTTTTGTACATGAGTGGAATTGTCGCTGTCATTCTGGTGAAAATGCACTGCTCATATGGGACATTTAACACATGAGGGAAATATTCCTAATAATTTTACGTAACCCCATAGCACTATAACTTAAATAAAAATTATGTAAGTACATATAAATCAATCTATAATTATTAACGTTTAACTTACTTGTTCGTTATTAAAAGTTTTTTTTATTGTTTCTCTGATCACTTAAATATTAATTACATTTCAATAACCAGTTAGAAAAAAACCTCAAATCAGACTAAGTAACAATCATTATGCATACCAGCATTAGCAAATAAACACTTGAAAAAAAGTAATTAACCACCTCGAAGTTCAATCAACTGATAAATTACATCAATCCTTGATGAATGACTGAATGATTCGCGTATTATGTTGGAGTCATCACAATTATCAAGAAACTACTCATCATTTTTGATTAAAATTAACAAACAAGCATGTGTCCAGTTTCTAAAAATACTAACCAAACTAACATTAAAAGCACATGTCATATGTTTGAAATTATACATAGTTAATCCCATATTTAAGCCACGTTAAACTGGAATGTTAAGTGACAATAGTGCAAAACCTTCCAGACTGCGATAAAGTTTTGCGTTGACAAATTTAATACGACCATATATTTAAATCAAATAAGGATTGTGCACCTTAAGCGTCGTTTTATCGATATGTACGCCCGAGAAAAACCAGACTCTCTTAATTGTTATTGAACTGTTTTACAGAAAAAATTAATTGCTTTGGCTTTGATATAATAGATAATGCGTGTATAACGCAAACACATTTAGCAATCGTTTAAAAACTCTTATAGGCAGTTTATTCTATTTCAGGCCAGTTTAATGTGTTCGATATTAAAATGCTTCAAATTACTTCAGACGTAACACAAGCTGTTTAAAGTTAAGAAAAAATTGGAATTGCTAATTTGCTAAATTCAAATTAATTGTCTGTATTGTAATTTGTGCTACCCAAAGACATTTTTTTATGACGGGTCAATGGACAATAAGTAGGTAGTGAACAAATATAAAAAAAAAATTAAAAAGATATTTAAATACAATCAGCAAATTAACATTTCAAATATAATAAGACATTAACTTGTTTCTTGACAATAAAGACGCTTTGGTGAATGCGCCTATGCTACTTACTCAAATCGTTATACAGTGTTATCCAAAAAAATCCATTAAACTCAAGAAAATTAAAAATCTAGTTTACCGTATTCCTTATTCTAATTCGGACTATTAAAAAAAAACAAAATTATAGATTATTTTCTTCATTGTACTAGCAGCCAATAATATTCAAGGTACCTTTCTAGTTCGACCAATGAGAGCAGTTTTATACTGATTATTACATTATTATATCATGTAATACACAATCAAGATGTAAAATTGATAACAATATTTAAAACTAAGAAATTTTTTGCACATGTTTATAAACCTGTTTTTAATACACTGACTTATACTAAAGCAGTTTTGTTGACGTTTTCTGCTATTTTCCTTTGACTTCCTATAGAAGGTGGGATAAAAGTTGTTTTTTGTTGTTGATTGTCAAGAGATACTTTTAATGAGAGCTGGAAAGTCAATTTTCTAAAAGTTTGAGAAAAATCACAGTATTAAAGATCAGGAGATCTTAGAAAGCTATTTCCTTCCGGATCCGGAGTTACTGGGAGTAATGTCAAGTGCTAGCAGCTCCTGTACCAAAACTGTTTTTTCTATAATAATTTTCTTTATTTACTGCATCAGAATGTGAATGTGTGTGGTGAATGAATGTGAATCTGATGCCAGTTATGATGGTATTATCATGCAGGTTAGAAAAGAGGTGGATTTGGGTGAATCTTATCTTCATGATAATAATAATGATGACAAAAGAGAGAACTATTGCAAACTATTGCTCTAGCTAGAGTCTAGACAAAGATTAATATACATTTTCAGTCAGTGACATGTGTCAATGTGCCAAAATGGATGTGAGGTCATTAAACAGTTGGTCACGTGACCACTTCAACTGGAAGTCTGATTAAATTCTTATAATTCTTATAATCAACTCTTAAAAGACGTTACTAGAGATGGCAAATGTACCCGGTGCCCTCAAAAATTGGTTGTCACGTCAGTTTCGTCAGCCTACTTGACAGATGACACTAATGACACAACTGTCGACCGTGTCCAAAAAATAAATAAATAACCAAACAAATTATTCACTACGTTTCTTTATTATATTTTATTTTTGATGTTTTAGATTTTCGAACAGAATTTCGTTGATTTTATTTATAGTCAGTATAAAATGCAGCAGACACCAATCATACTGGTGTTTAGCATACTGACACATGTCACTTAAATCAAAAACAGTCACAGAATTAATTCCATCTTTGTCTAGAGCATTGATTTGTTCATTTTTCTTCCCAACTCTATTAAGACGCTAAATTTCTCCGTCACTGTACATTTCAGAGAAAAAAGTTTCCGATGAAAAGTTCATTATTTAGAAAGTGGCTTTCAATGACAATTTACTTATACATACAGAGTGAAGCATAAACGTACTTTTCGGCATAAACTTCACTGACAGCTGGAGTTTTTCCACATGCATGGAAGGAATCGATTATTATACCTGTCCCGAAAGTGCAGAACACTAGGGTACACACTGAGTTTCGACCCATAAATACAGTCGAGTTGTACGAAAAAGTATTAGAATTGGTAGTAAAAGCGCAACTACAGCTTCACTGTGATAAGAATAATATTTTGATACCAAATCAGTCTGGTTTTAGAGAAAAACATTCTTGTGAATCTGTGTTGGTCAGCGTTTGTGATAGTTTTATTAATAGTATAGATAGTGGTAATTTTGTACTTGCTGTATTTTTAGACCTAAAGAGGGCATTTGAAACTGTCTCAAGAAGTATTTTATTGCAGAAACTTAGTAATGTGGGCCTCAAACATGTTGTGTTGCGGTGGTTTGAGTCGTACTTGAATGATAGGCGACAAAAAGTTAAGTTGAATAATAGTATGTCTGATTCTTTACCGGTTGAGTATGGGGTGCCACAGGGGACGGTTTTAGGACCGTTGTTGTTTTTATTGTATATAAATGATATTGTGGGCGTGGTTGAGAATTGTGGAGTCGAACTGTTCGCGGATGATACTATGATTTATATATCTGGAACTAACTTAATGCAGATGCAGCAGAAAGTAAATCAAGATTTGGAACATTTGTTTCATTGGTTGTGCAAGAATAACCTGAGCATAAATACAGCAAAAACTAAATTTTGTATATTTGGAAGAAAATGTAAATTGAATAGCTTTAATATTGACGACATAGATCTGAAAATGGATGGTCATAGCATATCTTATGAGCAAAACATCAAGTATTTGGGAGTAATTTTTGATCCATGTCTAACATTCCATGCTCATGCTGACTATACGTTAAGGAAATATGCAAAGAAAGTTAATTTTATTTCTAGAGTCGGAAAAAATTTGTCATTGTACACCAAACTATTGCTATATAATAGTATCGCTTCACCGCATTTGCAGTTCTGTTCCACTCTTCTTTATGGTCTACCCAGTTTTAAGGTGCGGGAGTTCGAGATCGTACAGAACAGAGCGATGAGAACCATCCTTAAGTGTAATAGATATGTCTCAATAAGTACCATGCAGAAAACTTTGAATATGTTGTCCGTACGTCAGATGATAATGTTTGATGTGTATTTGTTTATTTTTAAGATGAAGCGGGGGTTACTGCCGGAATACCTGTGTAGAAAAATAACAACCTTTTCTGAGGTCCATAGTTACAGTACAAGAAATTGTGATGATTTTATTATTTTGAGACATTGTAATACAGATCAAGCCCTAAATTCGCCTTTATATAGAGGACTTCTTAATTATAATCAGCTACCAAAATGTATAAAACAATGTAATACTGTGAGAATGTTTAAAGTCCATCTACGCGAACACATTGTAAATATGTCCGCATTTTGAAAATATTTAGAATTGTATACCTATACTTACTGTTCTGTGTTTTTTGTATATAGCTATTAGCTAAATAAACAAATTTATTATTAACTTCTTTTTTTTTTCAATAAAACGCCCTGTATTTTCTTAGAGAGGAGATTTAGATGCCTCAAAATATCCACAACAATGTATTCTAATTTCAATACTTTGCTAGAAAATTACCAAAGCATTACTGCATATTCAATATTTCTGGTATTTTTCTGAAATACTATTTTTTCGACTAATTTTCTTTATACATAGTTTACGGATTCGAATTCCTTACTTACCCCTTTATTGGATCTTTAAAATTTTGATATATTTTGAGTGTTTAATCTCATTTGTCATTCACTCCTTTCCTTTTTCTGTTATGTAAATTATTTCCGATTACCCTTTTTTTAGTTTTTTAATTTCATTTTATTATTATATTAAAAAATATAGTTTTTTTTCTATAACAGGATTGAAGTTATTCAATAGTTTGCCAGATCTGTACGAATCATGGTTGTTCAATGAAAACGAGCAAAGCATTCACAAATGAATTTAATATTTTAGTAAGTGGATTGGTGTACTACATTTATTTATTTGAAAAATATGTGATATTTGATAAATATAGGATAAAGAAATGGTTCAATGAGACTTTTTGATAATTTTTTTGGTTGTATGATCTTCTTTGTTAGTTTCCACAAACATTTACTAATTGAGAAACGTTATTTTCATTTATCACTATTGAAAGTTCTGAATGTTTTCCAGTTTCAAATTAAATGTTTCGCCTAAAATCAAACCTTGAAAGTAAAATTACTTAACCCTGCTGAATGTTTTAAAATGAAATAATTAATAAATAGATTTAAGTGAACATATTCGATAACATCTTCTACATTATTAACGCTACACACGCTAAATAATATCAGAAGAATTTCTAGATCATTAACTATACACTAAATAGTACATTACAGGCGTTTCGTTCTAAATTATTTCCGCCTCACTTTAATGACTGCCAACCTGGGCAAAATCCATATAAATATTGACTGCTATTGATTTAATATCTGCCCCCTGGCAATAAGCGAGATATTCAATTAAACCTAAAATGTACTTAATTATGGAACAAGAAGATGATGTACGATAACGTCGAGAGTTTTACATGTTAATATAGACAAAACACGTTCAGCAGGTATAAATCTTTTTGATAACGGACCTATTTGCATTATTATTCGGTCGATGATTTATTGCTGGAACTTTATAACTGAGTTAAGCAAAATTGTTATCGTTTTGTAATCATTTAGTTACTAGAAAAATGTACTTAATGTGTTAGCTTATAAAAGAGAAAAAAAAAAATTATATTATGTATTTCTTAAATTCTGTATTTGTCTGTCAAATAGTAATTTGTAACTACAAAATAATTACATCTGTAAAGGTTGAGTTGGTTACTTATGGATAGCTAACTTACAGTATAGTGACACAAACAAAAATTGAACTTCATCAAGTATAAAATGACATTTCTGCAACGCTTATTTGTCTATCATTATAATTTATTTTTAGTATTTAATATTTTTGTGAAAGTCCACTTTTGTATTTTTGTAACTAAAATTTACTCAATAGTAATCATAAATCATTTCGTCGACTACGACATTCACAAACCTTTAGTTTGTCTGTGGTGAAATGGATCAGATAAAATTTGGAATTACATAAATGATAAAATTCCCAACTAGATAATACCCTCACTTTATCAGATCTCTATGTAATCCAATTCAGGTTTATGTATATTGTGTACCTATTTATAAACAAACACGACTACCAGAACCGTACTATACAGTACATAAATTATTTAAAATCGATCGCAATGAAATGCTCATGAATTTAAGTGGCAAGCACACATGTTTTTCCTTGTTAGTAACTGGAATAAATTTGACGTGAAATTAATGTATTAAACGTTTACGGTCCCGTTTTATGACTGACATGATAGTTTGCGAAAAATCATAATGGATTTGTTAAAAACCAGAATATTAATAATGTATTTTATATTGGGTAAAATGTCAGTGGTTGTTTTTTAACGACAAGTTGATGGTCATATAAAAATAGAAAATAATTTTATTTAAGTGGCCAAAGCGACGCTACTGGTGATTATTTAGAGTGAAATACACAATACCAAAGTGACCTTCAGACATTTGCACAAAACTGCAAGTTGGTATAATATTTGCTTTAGGTAGGTATGTTTACTGATTTTGATGGTTACGCCATTCGATAAGAATTAATTTTTATTCTAGTTTTTTTTTGCGATTAGCACGCCACTGTTTTGCAAGTGTGAAAAAATCAAACCATTTACATTTATAAAAATATTATTAGCTACTGATTTTAGTATACTTGCCGAACCCAATAATGTGTACAGGGTGAGTCAATTATAGAGTAAATAAACAGGGTGGTGCATAAAGGCGTGACAGATAAAATATTAGTTTTTTTTAATAGAACTTTTAAACATTTGATAATAATGTCTTATATGGTTTAAATTTGCTTGAAATAAACCTCTAGAACAACTAGAAAAGACTTCGCGTTTTCCAGACTTAGACCTGGGTAATTAGCAAGTCTCTAGAGACTGGTACTGGCACTGACCCCAGTGTTGCCAAACGTATTTTCTTTTTCGGGGTAGGTGTGTTGAATACATTGGGGCAGTTCAGACATTCATCATATTATATTACATTTAATCATCATATAGATTTTTTTAAGAACAATGACGATCAGGCTTCAGACCAGACCAGGATGAACTCCTACTCCTGCTGAGTTCACGTTCGGTTTGTTATTATTGGCAATGTTGCCAAGTCGTCAAAATATTTAATCACGGTAGAATAATCAATCAAAAAACGGTAGATCAAAACAAATTCATTCATTTTACATTATTGGATAGGGTGTCTTTTAATAGTTGTCAAAAATTGTAATCATTGATTCTTGCTATAAATAATATAAAAACCGTACTTCAAAAATACAGATTTTTTATTTTTTTTAAAATAATAATCGTTAGATCACGTGGTTTTAAAGGATAATTTAGCTAAACAGTGACCATTGTCAAAATCATAAAACTCAAAAACACTCTTTATATCGAATACTAAAAACGTTTCTAAGGGCCGATTACACCGGCATATTTAAGGGCACCCTAGATTAGGTTTTAATTTGACTATGACATTTTGCACATAATCTGTCACAGTTAAATCACAACTTAGCCTAGGTGAACCTTAGGGTGTCCTTAATTACGTCGGTGCAATCTACCATACCATAAACCCTGATTTTTCCAACTTTAGAGCATAGTTTGACAGTTTTGACGTTAGTGACAGTTGTCACGTGATTGTAGGATACTATTAAGCTGGACGATCACGTGACAATTGTCAAAATAACGGTCATAAATCTCAAAAACACGTTTTATATCAAATACTACAAGAAAACGTTTCTAAACCCTGATTTTTGCAACTTTAGAGCATAGTTTGACAGTTTTGAAGTTAGTGACAGTTGTCACGTGATCGTAGAACACTATTTAGCTAGACGGTCACGTGACAATTGTCAATATAACGGTCATAAATCTCAAAAACACGTTTTATATCAAATACTACAAGAAAACGTTTCTAAACCCTGATTTTTGCAACTTTTGAGCATGGTTTGACAATTTTGACGTTATTGACAGTTGTCACGTGATTTCAGAAGACCATTTAGCTAGACTATGAAGTGACAATTGTCAAAATAACTGTTAAATCTCAGAAAATCGTCTCGTTTCGAAAACTGTGTTAAAATGTAATTCTTGCAAATTCTAGTAAAATTTTGACGATTCTGACAATAGTGACAGACATCAAGTGGTTTTAGAGAATAATTTGGAGTAAGAAAATGACTGTTTTAAGCGCATTTTTAGAATCCTTATTAAATTTCCTATTCAATAAATTTAAAAAGTAAAAAGTACTGGCAGTAGCATGGTGGTGCCTAACTCGATTATTTGAGGGGTGACAGCAAGCTGCAAGAACTCAAAAAGTACCTTTTTTAGTCATCTTTCAAACGTTGTCAAGGAGACAAAACATTGTTGCCAAATATGTCTCAGGAGAATCAGAACATAAGTTATTTTTGGACTTTCTGTATGTTCTAATAGCTCAAAATGTTCATTTTTTACCGTCTTTCCGATCGTGATGAGCAAAAAAGCACAGTTGCCAAACGTTCTTGGTGGTGGTCCCGAAAAACAGATTTCTTAGGACATGTTATTTTTGGACTTTCAAGGGGTTTCAGAAGCCCAAAAAGTTTTCTTTTCCAAATTTTCGAATGAAAAGGCACTGTTGCCAAATGTATTCACAATACTTATCACAAAGTAAGTCCCATAGATGCTTTTGGCAAAGCAAGAGAAATAGGTTATAATTTGGTTATTTTTTGAGTTTCAAAGAGGCTTCAAAAACTCAAAGTGATCCTCTTTCCATCCTCGTTCCAACTGTGAGGAGCAAAAAAAGCGCAGTTGCCAAAAGTTCTTGGTGGTCGTCCTAAAACGCCGATTCCTTATATGTTCTTAAGGAATAACACGACAAATAGCCATAACTCGGTTATTTTTAGTTTTAAAACTCAAAGTTCTATTTTTCACCCTCTTTCCAACTGTGTTAAGGAAAAAAAGCACAGTTGCCAAATAGTCCCAGTGACAGGCAAATCGCCATAACTTGATAATTTTTGGTCGTATTTATCAGGTTTAGAAGCTTAAAATGATCCAATTTTAACCATCTTTCGGGCGATTCAAAAATGGGTGTTGTTGTTCTCTTGTTGTAGTATTTATGTTATTCCATGAATACTTTTAGTAAAACAGGTTATAACTCGGATATTTTTGGACTTTTAGACAGTTTTTAAAAAGCTCAAAGTAAGTCCACACACTACTTTTTTTTTGACAATTAGCACGCCACTGTACTGCAAGTGTGAAAAAACTCAAGCTACACAAAATGTTATGTTATTATTTACTGCTGATTTTAGTACTTTTGTCGAACCCAATAATCTGTATAATCAATATATGGAAAAGTCCCATTGATTTATAATGCCTTCACGACCATATATAAATAAGTTACATAAAAAAAAAACAACATTGACCCAGTTAGGCAATGCATTTTCCACTTATTGTGCATCAAGAAGAAAATAAAACATACAGAACAAGCAACAGTTGCCATGTTTAGGAATAATGCCAGCAAGCAGTACATTTGTCGTCAAGGCTCAAATGTCCAAATAGGTTCAACTGTTTAGATTAACCTAGGCCCGTGATGTCATTATACATTTAAATTATTTTCGTAAATGTTATCTGAAATAACAACAGTTTTTTTTTTGGTAAATATTACGTAAAGTAGCACAACTAGAATAACCTTAAAACTTGGCTCAATAAATGCTTTAATCCTGTTTACATTGGGCAGTAGTCAAATCAAATTCCAGCCTGACATTTTAACTACCCAGAAATTAATAGCATTAGTTGGCATAATTTCCTTTATATTGTGATATTTTTGTTTTTAAGATGTTATTTCATATATCAACCTGAAACTATTAAAAACAGGATGTAAAGGCACTTACTTTTCGTCCTTGTAAATCGTCGGGAACGTAGTGCTGGACATTTCTAGAATGCTCTGTTCGCTTTGAGGCTCGGCCGAAATACCAGCCCTTTGCTTTCTGGGCCTCAAACCGCCCAAACCTTTAGGGCTGGCTGGGTGACTATGGGTGATCGCCATAACCGATTGGAATTTGTCCAATTGAGAACGCAGCTCGTAAATTTCCCGGTTTCGTAGCGCCAACTCTTGTTGTAATCTTTTTATTTCTTCATCTCGATCAGCTAGCAACCTACAAGAGAACACATTTCTTCTTAGAATTCGTTTTTTTCTTTTATTTCAGTTAGTTGAAGGAACGTAAACGACCAGATGCCATTGCTACTTGATTATGATAATGATGGTGAAATGAAGATTGCCAAGTTACTGAAGATAACACGTATGTGGCAGTTAATCTTTCTTAATTGTTGTGAAAATAAAAAATTAATTCAAATACGTTTAAGACAGTTTCATTAATTTTTCAGGCTAACTTCTGTTCAAATGGAACAATTTTGGGTGGATATTGGACCAAAGCAATTTTCTATTGTCACACTTTTAGACATTTTAATTGTTTAATGAAACTAATTACAAGTTACATCCACAGAGGATCAGGAATTTGCTCCCAAAATTTTACTAATCAGTGTAACAGACAATTTTACTTTGTCACAAACAAATTTTGTAACTATTTGTATTGTTTTTATGTAGGTACCTAGCAATTTGTGATATCAAGTAGTATTTTCTTACAATTGTTGTTAACAACCATAGAAAAGATGGAACCTACTGACAATAACAACAACAGAAACAGAATGAGAGGCAGACCAACAGGAGCAATCCTAAGTCGAAGAAGAAGTTGTTAACCACCAAACTTGTATTTTTGTTTAATAGGTAAAATATTATAATTTAATTAAATGACCAACGATCAAAGATTGAAAAACTTGTTTTGAATAATTTGATGATTGATTCAGATCTGTTTGTGAGAACTAAAATGAAAAATATTTTGATATACAGAAAATGTTTTATTCATTTACCAACCAACCAATGCGAATTAGATTACGGTAATGTGCGAGAAGAAAGTTTGATGTAAAAGTCGCAAATTCGTATGTTTATAAAATATACTCATAAAACTATCAGTTTCTAAGGTTACCGACGATATCAGTTGCACTTATTTTAGTTCATTAATTTGAAAATAATTTCTTTGGAAACATCACAGAAGCCACTAGTGCAATATTTAAAATCGTGATATTAAAAGGACATTTTACTACAATAACTAATTAAGTAATCTTCAAGCCGTAAAGAACAATTTCGATTTTTTTTACGTTCTAAATGCTTTAAGGTCTAACATTCTTTTATTCCAAAAAGTCTAAATTTGACAAAACTTTTGTTGCTTCATTTTCAAAAAGGCATACATTTTGTTTGATTTTTTTATCTATTTCTGGTTATTTCTTAAACAATTCATATGTTTTCTGTTGCATCCAATTTTATTCAAGTAAGTACTTATTTGTTTTTTCACCATTCTGGTCTGAATCGCAATACAGGGTGTCCCACGACGAAAGACCTCGATTGATATTGGAAAAAGTATAAATAGGAGAGTTTTGAAAATTTGGTAGGATACTGATGTGGGCATGCCCAATCCAACTAAAATATTTTCAAGATGGTTGCACTTCCGCTTATACCGGAAGTCGATCACAACTTTCTTATTTTAAATAGAGCACCCTATATATTATTACATATTTGGATTCCTCACAAAATTCTGACCAACTTTTGTATAGAATGTCCTATGCCTATCTCTAGCCGTTTTCGAAATATTTGATGTTTTTCCAAAAAAGTGACAGTTGCAACGCTCAACATATTTTTGTACTCTGTCAAAACCGTATTTCATTTTGCAATGAAACTTTGGGTTATTGTAAATAAAGGATCGTTTTATTAAACTGAGGGTGCGTAACGACTCATTTGTATACAGGGTCGTCAAAAAAAAATCATAAACTTGCCACTAAAAAAAATGAAAAATCTCAAGTTTTTTAAATGGAAACCCCCATTTTTTATGACGGAATCATTTTGAGCATTAAAAATTACTATAAGTTTCAATTTACTTGCCTATACCTAAATCCAACCCATTTCGTTTTATTTGAGAATAAACATTTTTTTATTAGGCTGCACGGTTGGGATTATGTGGTGTTCTAGTTGGTCATGTTTTTGACACACGGTGATATTGGAGACCTGCAGAGCATGTTAATAACACTAGTTTTGAGTGTTTTGACAACTGCAAATATGCCGTCGCGGTTACGTTATTCAAACCAAGATTACTTAAATCTGTTTATTATTTACGGAGAATGTGATAAAGTTGTGAGTAGAGCATGTGAGGTATTTGCCGCTCGTTATCCAGAAAAACCAAAGCCATCACGAAAAGCTGTCAAGCAAATAATTGAAAATTTTAAGAATACGGGATCTGTGAAGATAAAAGCTATTAAAACAAAACCAATCCTTAATAATACAAATGTAGAAATTGCAATTTTGGGCTATTTTGTTGCAAATCCAAGTTTCCGTAGAATCAGGCATATCCAAAAGCTCAATTCAGAGGATCCTGAAGAAACATAAATTTCACCCTTTTTCATTTAAATTAGTGCAACACTTAAAAGAGGTTGACTTTCCGAAGAGAGTTGTTTTTAGTGAGTTTTTGCTGACTAAACACTCAAAACTAGTGTTATTAACATGCCCTGCAGGTCTCCAATATCACCGTGTGTCAAAAGCATGGCCAACTAGAGTACCAGCTAATTCCAACCATGCAGCCGAGCATGCAGCCTAATAAAAAAATGTTTATTCTCAAATAAAACGAAATGGGTTGGATTTAGGTATAGGCAAGTAAATTGAAACTTATAGTAATTTTTAATGCTCAAAATGATTCCGTCATAAAAAATGGGGGTTTCCATTTAAAAAACTTGAGATTTTTCATTTTTTTTAGTGGCAAGTTTATGATTTTTTTTTGACGACCCTGTATACAAATGAGTCGTTACGCACCCTCAGTTTAATAAAACGATCCTTTATTTACAATAACCCAAAGTTTCATTGCAAAATGAATTACGGTTTTAACATAGTACAAAAATATGTTGAGTGTTGCAACTGTCACTTTTTTGGAAAAACATCAAATATTTCGAAAACGGCTAGAGATAGGCATAGGGCACTCTATACAAAAGTTGGTCAGAATTTTGTGAGGAATCCAAATAGGTAATAATATATAGGGTGTTCTATTTAAAATAAGAAAGTTGTGATCGACTTCCGGTATAAGCGGAAATGCAACCATCTTGAAAATATTTTAGTTGGATTGGGCATGCCCACATCAGTATCCTACCAAATTTTCAAAACTCTCCTATTTATACTTTTTCCAATATCAATCGAGGTCTTTCGTCGTGGGACACCCTGTATAAAGAAACATATTTTACTTATTTACATTGTGGAAAAAAATATTTCAGTCAATTATTATCAATCAAAAATTCACAACATTGAAGTAGTGATCATAAGCAGATTTTTGGACACACTCTGTATTACAAATATCAACATAAAAAATCAATACTGTTTAAATTAACAGTTTCGATATCAACAATGTTTCTACAAAAAATTATTAAATTTGAGGAACTATACTAATACAAAAATTCCACAATCTAAAGCCAAGAAACGCGATTTTGTTTATTTAGCTTATTAGCAGTTTATTTGAACAATGGAGCTTCAAACATAATATGTGATGTTGTATCTACTCGATTTTAAATGTTTAATATAATTTTAACTTGCAATTCACTCTCGAAAGTAAACATATCAGTGATTCGAAGCTGATGTAAGAAAATAATAGATTTTGGAACGCAAAAGCCTGTTTAATGTAATTTGGAATGTGCATATTTTCAAAATTCAATAATACGAAATTATGCTGCTAGGAGTATATTTAGCTTTTAATGTTTTTTTGAATATAATTGACAGAGGTTGATTAATGAATCTGTCTAGAAATATTTTGCTGTTATCCAGAATCGTGATTGTTGTGAACTACATTATCTTCCAAACCATGAACATTGTTCTTATTGGATTGGTTGTTTGTTGGTTTAGGCCAAAAGTTTACCGACATTTTGATCAATATGAGATCATGAAGTGATATAAATGCATTTTGTGTTATACAAAGTTATCGTTTTTGAGCATATAGAGCATCAAAAGATTCTGCACTTTTTTGAAAAAGGATCATAGATTTATTATAATAATGGCGCATCTAGTCAGCGTACAACGTTTTCGTGAAAATGGCAACCACAATTGGAAATTCGTAAAAATAATGTTTTTAACTTTAGTTAAAAATAATCTAATAGTAATCGGCTATTTGATCATTGCCAATTTGAATTTGAAAACTTTTTCCAGATTTCGCACAATTAACTGACATATTTCCAAAAAATTTGTTTACTAGGAGAACATCGCAAATGTATAACTATTTATTATTGTTATTCACTACTTTATGAGAAGAGAATAGTCGAATTACTGGTATACATATTTGGGAATACTTGTAAGTTTGACCACCCAAATTTGACAAAAATAATGTTATTTAGTTCACATCATTCTCATTTCAAAGCTGATGTGGCTTAAAATCAACAATAATTAGTATTCTACACCGTGTAGAAGATAATGGTGTATTCTACCATCATGTAGTTAGGCGCCCATCACTGGGCAAAACCTATTGCTATTCCAAAAATTTTGTAAGGCAAATTTTGTTTTCCGGAAAAATTACCTTTTTGACAATATGTCACTATTCCGGAAAATCAGAAACTAAAAAGTTACCTTAACAACTCCTCGGTGCCGCCCATTGAGGTGGCACCAGGTCCATACCCTTCCGCCATGTTTAGTCCGTTAACACGACCACCACGAACGTCCGGACCGGCACTATACAATTGAGGATCGTCGTCACCACCGTTCGAAATCACCACTTGGTGAACCGCTTCCTCGTCGGACGCCGTGTTGAGCCTCGACGAGAAGCAGAGGGTGCCGAAACACACGCGCATTCACGCTCTTTCACCACGAAGATAGCGAAATTCTCCTTCCGAAAGAACTCCACCAGATCCGTTTGTTTATACGCGTCTTCACCAGGCCAGTGAGCTTGAATGGTGATTTAGTACCGAAAAAACGAAAAAGTCCGCTAATAGAGCACTGTTTACTTCGTCAGGCTGGATATGGAGGAAACCTACAAGAAAAAAACGGTTATGAATACATAGAAACTGATGAAGCAAACTAGGGTGTCAAATATGCATTGAGTCTGATGGTTTCCATTTTGAACAACTATTGTAAACTTCGTCACAGATTAATTACCATTTGCGCGAACGTTTTAACGGGAACTAGTTAAGAGTTAAGTATTTTGACTGAGACAAAGAGCCATAAGAATTGTCACAGTCAAAACTTAACGTAAGCTTTCCCTAAAGTATCTCTGTCCAAAAGGCACTAAATAACTTTTAATTTGTTAAGTTTTATTTAATTTGTTTCCTAATTTAAGTTATGTGATAATAATAAATTTTTATACCATTATAACCTTTCCTTTTTTTACTCTGAAATGGTGCGTCAATCCGAAAAAACACAAGAGGACTTTTGTCTCCCAAATTAAACAGTCATCTCAAAAACAAATTTTAATTTCCAAAAAGGCAGTGGCGTAACATTTTTTTTATCCAAAGTACCTAGGCGTACGTCGGTAAGTACGACACTGGTTGCGTCACAGTTCAATTTTTTATTTCATTGAAGACGTTTTGAACAGGAGATATTCACACAAAAATTTCATTACAATATCTCCAACGGTTTTCGAGAAATTCTCAAATAAGCAATTTTTTTAAAAAACTTTAACACCCTGTATATCAGTAACGACGCCCTATTGGATATAGGTTTATATAGCAAAGTGTTGTTATTTTTCGACGTACTATCCGACATTAAAGTTTGGGCACTTAAAACTGAGACACCCTGTATTGCGTAAACGTACTAGAGATTTCCGATTTGTCAACTCAACTAATATTATTTCGGTGACCGTACTTCTTACTATCTGTCTGGCTGACTGCCACAACACTACCAAAATAATATCACTTAAATTTATTATTTGATTTAGTTAGCAGTCTTAATTAATCCCCCTAACCAAAATGATGGTGTTTACCTGTAACTGGTTAAACCTCCAAGATGACACTATAAACCAATTTGTTTAATTTATAAAATCAGGTAAACTGTAGAAGTTGTGGAGAATTGTTCACTTGTAAGATTCAATAACAACTAAATCGATTGTTTCAATCAAAATGTTTACTGGAACGTATTTCGCATTGTACTTACAAGATTACTGGCACTTCAGTTTGACACTGTTTAGTAAAATATCACCTAACCGCTAATTATCGGGCGTCCGTACTTGAGAATGAAAATTTTAGATACAAGTGACGTGTAATATTGCCTTTGATACATGATGTTTTCATACTAATCAGTTATACAGGGTGTGTGTTTTTGATGATCAAGCATAGGAATCTTCATTGTTAAATTAAAATTCTTTTTTGCTAGATTAGTCCAGAATTGTGCAAAGTTGAATGGGCGAAGGTGACAACTCATCATTGGTCATGATCATGACATCAAAAATATGTAATAGATAACGTTGTAGGTTTCAGTAATGTCCAGAATCAATGAATGTGCAATATTAACATTTTCTGTTAATACAATTTATTTTTTGCGCCTTAATTGCATATTAGGTCTGTTTGCAGAACGAATCTCCAACTAATACTCAGAGGAATATGTCCAGCTATTGGCCATTACCTTTAAAATGTCAATGTCACGTGAGCATTCAACCAATAAAAGCCAACAATTTCCGATTTTCAGTTGGAAACCAGTTTGAAATTGCTTACTACGTACATAATGACGTCATTACGATGACCCATTCTGACGTCACTGAGACATGTCTATTTACGTCGTCTGACCTGAGATTGCAAAATGGATTATGTCTACTAATACTAACTGCAATACTATCTTCTTCACAAAGCAACTGTAGTACTATTACACATTTTCAGGAACCGTTTTACGTACAATTTTAGTTTTTTGAGACATTTTATAGATGTCTCTACGTAATCTACCTTTGGAGCCTACAAACTCAATAAAAATGGATTAACAGAAAAAAATTAGTATTATTTTAAGCCCGCTCAACAAATGTCCCTATCAACAACAAATAACAAAGAATATGTTGTATAATAACAAGTATATGTTTTATAAGTTGGTTGAAACGTAAATCCCAAACAACAAAAAGTGACAAAGCTGAATTGGGCATGATGCGAGGTTTCCAGGAACCGGCTTTCTCACACCTTCAGGCTCTTGTGCCAAACTGATGGTGATAAAAACATACACTAGTCCAACTACTTACTCCTTGCTGTCTGTGAGGAGATATGTCTTTGTAAAAGCACCTAAAAATGGGTTTTCTTGACAAAACTGGTCAACTTTTGATATTAATGCAGCTAGTTGTGCTTGCAGCTAGGATGCAATATTAGACGTATTAAACACTGAAGCTGGCTGATTATCATCTGGGAATAAGCATTTAAGTATATCATTTGTGCAAATAGTACCATCCAGATTTTTTAAATGCTGTAAATAATATGATGGCTCCAGATTTCCTAAACATTTCAGTTTACCTTTGCTAAATTCCCCAAAGAAAGCTAATATCCTACTTTTAACGGTCTTTAGTTGTTATCACTAGGTGGATTTCAAAGAATGTCAGCTATGAATAGCAGAATACTGGTGTGAAGATTAATGGCATTTTTGTTAACTTTGCTATTGCAAACGCAGCCTCTATCTGGAGAAATCAAAGGTCCGGTTCGTGTTTCCAAAAAGGCGGGATTTTCACGTTGCTGATGCCGAAAACAGGGGTGTTCATATTTGAGCTGCTGGTAGTTGCCTTTTTTGCCAATTTTACTGCTTCCAGATCACGACGGGATCACCAAACTGTGGATATTATAGCGCACAACTAAAGATCAACAGTGGTATTAAAGGTACTGACTGAGCGAGGATATTACAACTAAAATGGATAAACAGGAATGAATTGAGTATATTTTTATGTCCGGTTAAAGGTGGATTTATGCACAACGTTACAGAATTAAGCTAAACTAATTTAGAATTAAATTGTGTGTAATGGCCGAGGTAATGGCATGTGGACTTTATGCAACCGAATTTTCAATTAAGTTTAGTTAAGTTAAATTAAGATTTTTTTTGTGAATGAAGAGATCAGTTGTCCTGGAAATGTCTGACATTGCAAACGACTACACCACCTCAACATTCCTGCCTCAATAAATATAATCCAGGAGAGTACCTAAATATTGGATGTTAACCCATATCTGGGCCATTGTATTGTAAACGTAAATCACAAAAGGTCTGTAAAAAATCACATTTTTTTATTTAACACCAAATAGTTATAAACATCAGGATCATTAGCAGCAAAATAAGGCAATTCCAATTTATCGACTTGTTTTGAAACCAACAACTTAATAATTCTTAGGTACTTATCATCAGTAGTACTGGCCAGAACTCATTAAAAACCGATTCTGTGCACGTACTTAATTCCTATCAGTTCCCGGTTGATAAAATGTTAAAACTTAACTAGTTTCTAAACATTGTTTAGGCGCCAGCAAGGTCAGATTGAAGAATTGTGTTGCTGACAGTGTTGGAAGTTTATTTTTAGAAAAGTCGTCTCAGCTAAATGCGGGATGTGCCGTTTTTATTATTGCCCCGCTAGGTATGGACGGCGTTGATAATCGCGCCTCGTTTTAACAGAATAATTTTGCCAATCCTGTATTACCGGCTTTCTTGTACCTTATACACGGTGGCCCAAAGTGATGATATTTGACTGTGTTCCGAAAAAATTATACATTGTTCAAAACTGCATTTTTAGGGTGGTCCTATACAGAAAGTGTCTCTGTGCAAATATACAGGTGGTTGGGAAAAATTGACAGAAGTGCTTAATCCAAGTTTCATCAGGTTTTGCTGTTATAACTAATACAGCATGAATTGAAATACACAAATTGATACTTGATTCTTAAATGGGATTCTGCATTATATCTGAACACTCTGTATTTTGTCTATCTTTATGCGAAGATACACAATGTAGCAAGTTAAACCTGCTCGGTTTCTACCTTCAGGTCATCAATCATTGCCTTGAATAGAAATGATTTTGGGTTTGCAAAAGGCCGGATCTAATTGGTATCAAATTGTGCAAAGTAAAGAATGGTTGGATTACTATAGTTAAATGTATAATTTAGCGTTTTAATTGTTTTAGGTTTTGCCACAGTATCTAAAAATACTCTCAAAATAACAATGAGTATTAAATAAATTAAATTTAGTTTAATATATAATATTTATCTCTTATCAGAGTGATATTTTAAGCTGTTTAGTACTAAACTGTTGTTAGGATTTGAAAAATGTAAAACTTATACAGAATGTCCAGTTACTGTTACTAAGTTCCTCTTTTCACTAATTAGACCAACAGTTATCATGGGACTTTGCCAAATTTAAGTCTACTTGGTTTAGCGAAAAATAACGGAACACAACTTGTGTGAACAATGGAAAGGTTTCTGAAACTTAACCACAACATAAAAAGTAAAATAAATAACATATCCACCGCCATTTTTTGTTTTAATAACGGTTTTGTAAGTAGGAACAACATTTTTATTCTTTTTTAATGGTTGGTTCAGAGTAAATAATGGAATTTTAAGCTCATTATAATAAATAACTTTGAAAATTGCAGCAAAATTGAAAATTCGATATGTCCTCCATTGCTGGCATTTCAGCGACTGGAAAAAACTTGTTCCAGACAAACATTTTTTTGCTTTAAACATTTGTGAGTGTGTAAAAAAGCATTCTGAACGTTTATGGTCTTATATCTTCTTTATTTTTTTAGGAACTTCACCTATATTTTGAGAATTACGCATTTTGAACATTTAGGGCTTTATGGTAAATTTTAAAAACTCTAACCGTTTCCGAGATATTTCATTTTTAACTTTCGTTTTGAAAATTGCATCAATATTTTTAAAATTCCGCATCTACGTCATTTTTGGGATTTCAGCGATTGTAAAAAGCTCAAAATGTTCGACCGAAACTCGATTAAACATATGTGTCCAAAAAGCAAAACAAAAAATAATTAAATTTGGAACTAACGCTCTGCCAATTGAGACCCTGTTTACTCTGTTCGTGGGTGTGAATCTAGTCAAGAGCCTAGTCCACTGGGTACAGAAACTAATTCTGAACATTTTTAGCCTCACGCAAAATTTCCGTAAATTTAGCCTTTTCCGAGATATTCGACTACTTTTTTTTTTTAATTGCATTTTTGGAAATTTTGCTGTTCTGCCGTTGCGGTTATCCAAGGTTTCAGTGACATTAAAAAGATCAAAATGTTCGTCATGAACTGTTCTTTCACCTCGTTCTAACCGGTTCTAACCGCAACACAATTACAACATATACAGGGTGTTCAGAAAATAAAAAGAAAACCTATTAAGCAAATGTTCTGCGATTATTTCCCTCATTGTACTAGCAGCCAATAAAATTCAATGAACCTTTCTAGTTCGACCAATGAGAGCCGTTATATACTGAATAAATCCCTAGTTGCTAAAATTTTACACTGATTATTTCCTTTCTATCAATTTTGAGCAATCGCTATCAACAATTAGTATAACAAATGTAAATTTTAAGTGGAAAAATCACTTGACAACTGTCAAATTAGCTGTCAGCAGTTTTTCCGGAAAAAAAAATCGAAAAAATTTCACACTCCTCACAGCAACATAAAGAATAGTGTTACCCTTTCTAGCTTGAAAGTTATTGTTCTTATTAATTATTGTTCTTATTGTTTTAATTAAAATAAAATGTTTATTTAACTCAGGAAATAATCTTACCAAATATCTCTCGTGCATCTAATTTTTCCTGTGGAAAAATTGGAATACTCGTTACAGTCGTTACTAAGTAGTTTGTTTTAACAAATAACATGAACGAGAGTGGTTTTAAAAATCATCCGAGTCGAAGACTCTTTGGAAAAAATCCTTCGACCTGCGGTCTCAGGATTTTATCGTCGAATTATTTAGTCTCAATCATTTTCCAAGCAAAATTTTGCAAAAAATCACCTATGCACAGTTTACCCGATAAAACTTGAACGTCTCGGGATATAACCTATGAGTATTTACCGCGTTTACTCGGTTCTAAGTGGGTGTCAACCTAATGATCCCATCCACTGGTAATAGTCCACCTTGTATACTTTTGTGTAATATGTATAGGTATATGCTTTTTATATAAACTTACCGTTATTAATCCACTCTATGTACAGGGTGACCAACTAAGAATGCGAGGTACTGTATCTCAAAAACTCAAAATGGTACATGCTTGAAACCAAAATTTTATGAAGTAATATGACCATAAGGAATACATCTAAAATATTTTCGTGATTCCAACGTTGCCGCATTTACATGAAATCAGTGGTAACAAGGGATTTTTGTTCGACAACCCTACAATATACAGTGGGTTTTTTTTAACGCGCAACATAGGATTTTACATGTTAAATTTTTAAGCCCATGTTAGACCATGTTATTTTGGAACTACAAGTATAAAACTTGACGGGTGGCTGTTTCGTACCCTGAAGCTTAAGTAAGTTCACCAATTCGGCCTAAAAAGTGTTAAAAAGCTTGCAAAAAATCATCTTTTTTCGAAAAGGTTTTATCGTTTCATACTCCCTGTATGCATTGTTGTTCTTTGTTGTTTTTGATACTGGCACGGCAGGTAGCAGGTAAAATTTGGCGTAGAAAGTAAAACAGGGTGATCATTAACTTTATATCAAGAAAGTTAAGAACAAAAGAAGTATTTTTATAAATGAATTGTTCAAAGTGACCTCCGTTTGAAGCCAAACAGTATTCCAAACAATCATAAAATGCCTTTTTGACGTTCAAAAGATGTCGGGTCGTGATGCAGTCAAAATATGTCACTTTACCTGCTACCTGCCCTGCCAGTATAAAAACAACAAGGAACAACAATACATACAGGGAGTATGGAACGATAAAATCTTTTCGAAAAAAAATGATGTTTTTCCAGTTTTTAATCACTTTTTAGACCAAATTGGTAGACTTACTTAAGCTTCAGGGTACTAAAGACACACCCGTCAAGTTATAGACTTGCAGTTCCAAAATAAAATGGTCTAACATGGGCTTAAAAATTTAACACGTAAAATCCTATGTTGCGTGTTAAAAAAAACGCACTGTATATATATATAGAGCAAAACGGTTTACATGTTCCTATCTTACTTTTTTAAGATCTATTATTTGATGGTATTTCCAAATTAAAAAAGAAAACAAAAAAATACTCAACATTTGAAATTTTTTTAAAATTTTGAAAATAGCATTGTAAGATAGATCTCAAAAATGTGAGATAGGAACAAATGTAAACTGTAAACCGTTTTGCTCCACCTTCCAAATAGTGAAAATTCCAGTCTTTAAGTCAATATCTCGAAAACGACAACATTTAGAGAATAACTACTGATTAGAACAAAAATTGTCTGGATTAAACAACAAAATCGAAAAAGAGCATCAGTTACTAGGGTGGTCGAACAAAAATCCGTTGTTGCCACTGATTTCATGTAGATGCGGCAACGATGGAATCACGAAAATATTTTAGATGTATTCCTTATGGTCATATTACTTTATAACATTTCTATTTCAAGCATGTACCATTTTTAGTTTCCTAGATACAGTACCTCGCATTCTTACTTGGCCACCCTGTACATAAGTACATAGTATTCTGGTATTTTGACGTTATTTACCGAGAATTGGATATTTTACTACCGAAGAGTAAAAATTCATAATTTTTGCACACAACAAAGTATGTAAAACCCAATTAGGAATCTCCCAAAAAAACATGTTTATTATAACCGCACTGGACATAAGCAAAATTGCTAAAACGTTGTCCGCCTATCATTGTAATCCTCTGTAATTATTTGCCGATAAAATTAAAACCGTTGAACAAATATATTTAAATTTATTCATGTAAAAAGCGACTTTTTTGACCTTGAAGACTCCGGTTTGACTTAGCAACTATTTAGAAATAAAATGATACTCCCGATACCGATTTATTTATAAACTCGTCATAAAACCAGTGTATTAACAATACAGATAAACATATTCAACGGTCGTTTCACTCGGATTGTTGTTACCGTTGTTTTTTTCGCATTGTTTTCAACCGCACCGACACCTGAACGATATTTGAACTTGTTTACACGTTTAAAGTCGATCAGACTGTATTATGTTAAATTGTAATCTTGCAGAGTGCATTTCATGACTAATTATCAAGCTAATTATAGTAGCAAATTGAATGCTATCAAAGTAATGATGCTGTATTTTTTGCTTGTGGCTCTTTCATTTTAAAATTTTTCACTCAAATTCAAATTCAGATTCAATACAATTCAATATACTTTAAAAAAAGTAAACAAGTAGGTTAGTTAGTATCTATGTAATCAGTTGAAAATTTGATGCATGTAAGGTCGAAATTGGCTCGAAACTTCCTACAATTTTAATAAGATTTGCCTTTATATTTAAAAGTTGATTTTAGGCGGTTTTGGACCTTACCGACATGAACTTCTGTTTTCTAAAATTAGAAGACAAATGCGTCTTTTACTTAACATTCTTGAGGTTAAATTTAAGTTTTTTAGTTACAAAATCCGTTGTATGTAAGACCGATTTGAGCTATACTTATCTTAAATTTTTTTTTTTTTAAATACAAATATACATAATTTCAAATACACTGATAACTTGAAAATAACTACAAATAAAAGTTAATTTTACAGGAACTTTAAAAAATTGTTTGATTTAAAATAATAAAAAAGTTGTATGGTTGGTCAAGTTTGAAGCCCTCTAGCGACTAAACTATTAAACCAATCAACTAATGTGGCATATTGGTGTAAAGCCTATTTGAATGGCTATCCATCAATCTATAAAAATCCATATCATGTCAGTCAAATAAAGCAGTTTCTCAGGTTCAAACAAAATAGTGCATGAAAATTTGACAGAAAACTTTGGTCAAGTTTACCCTCCAAACAATCAACCAATAAACATACCGGTGGAAAGGCCATTTTACTGGCGATTTTAGGGCCTACAAACTAATTCACCTTATAACTGTCAGAATAATTACATTTACAACAATTATAACATTACAGTTGCAAGTATTTTGAAATTGCAACAGTGGAAAATGCTAATTTTAGACTCTAGTCCAGTTTGTCTTTAATATTAAAAAATCAGTTACTAACAATTTGTATGATTTAAACGAAACTCTGACATTACGAAAATTTATAAAATAATTTTTTGTTACATTTCTGCTATATTTAAAACTTGACAAAACTTAACAGAAAAAAACGAAACTGAGTACACACTAGTCACTTTATAACAGCGTGATAGAAACAGTCAATTTACGATATTTTGGATAAGGATTTAGATTAGTTTTCAATGTCATGTTACATTATCACAATTAAATAAATAAATTTTTGCAGGCGGTAACGTTGAATTTAGTTAAAACCCATTCAAAAGACTGTTACCTACTCGGATGGAAAACCACTACATACCGCAAGCCTTGAATTTTAAATTATTTGGAATAAATAGCGAATGGAATAATGGGATATGGTATAGTATTGCGGTGTACGCGTAACCACCCATTATGGGCGATTTCTTTATTTATTGTGAATAGGATCTAGTATCTACGCCCCAATTAGACGTATTCTAACAATGGGACAAAGTCGTAAATGTTGTTTGGAAAACAGAAAATTATGGTATTTCTACAAACTTACGCAAACGTATGTTGGGTCACCCTGGATTTATCTGTATAAATTGTTTATATTAAATTTCATTGAAAGGGTTTTTGTTGGATTTATTCTTTTTAGTAAATAGTTAATTGTACAGCAAGGGTGGATAAAACAAATTAAAGCAAAATGCTCAAACATATGAGTACGAGAACGACATAAACAAATTTCACAGAGTATCTATACAGGGTGATCTAAAATGATGCATCAAAATTTAACGAGGTGATTTTACAACAAAAATGACACTTACCCGGTTCTAAATGGGTATAAACTTAGTCCACCTTGTGCAGAAAGTCATTCTGAACATTTTTCGTATCCTGTAAAATTTTTGTAACTCTAACCGTTTTAGAGATATTCGACTGGAGATTCGACTTTTTTACTTCTTTGTGGAAATTGCAACATTTGGAAATTATCAAAATGTTCGTCTTAAACTTAAGAGAGTGTAAACCTAGTCCACCAGGTGCAGAAGCTCATTCTGAACATTTTGGGACGTTGCAAGGTTTTCGTAACTCTATCCGTTTCTCAGATACTCGATTTTGCATCATTTTTATTTTTGCTATTATTGGAGTTTGAGTTATGGCGTAAAAAGCTCAAATGTTATGAGGTACTATATCACGTGCTAATCGCAGCACGATTCAATATACAGTGTGTTCAAAAAAGAGAAAACAATAGGGCCAGCGGTGACCACATTTACCCGGTTCTAAGTGAATAATAGTAAAACTTGTTCACTAGATACAAAATGTCATTAGTATGATTTTTGATTATATTTAAAAAAATTTCTAGTTTTTTGCATACAAATTTTGAGGATTTCGTATTTCTGTCATCTTTGGGGTTTCAGGGACTGTAAAAAGCTCATAATGTTCGTCTTGAATACCTCTTTTACCTCGTGTTAACCGCAACAAGATTGAACATATGTGGTGTTCAAAAAACAAATAAAAATAGTTAAATTTGAAACCAACACTTTGCCAGTTTTGACCGCGTTTATTTTTGATATTCTTGTATATAAAATAATTGTTTTCTAGATATCTAAGATTTTACTGGTTTTTTTTTTAGAAATTGCATCAAAATTTTGAAACTCCGCTATTTTTGGGTTTCAAGGTCTGTAAAAGTGTCTCAAAATGTTCGTTTCAAACTGCTCTTTGACATGGTACTAACCGCAACACGATTACATATATACAGGGTGTTCTAAAAATAAAAAAAAAGTATATTTTAAACTAACGCTTTACCAGTTCTGGCTGCCTATTTTATTATTTATTTCAAAATGGGGGGCAATTTTAGGGTTAGAATTTGATGATGCAAACAAACTATTCTATTAGGTATTGTAATTTAGGAAATTAGCAAACGTTTTCTGAAAAAAATGAGTGTAATGCTAACAAATCTCATCTAACAAAATAAGTAAAAATCTAATTGAAATTGTGAGTGTATGATTTATTTTCAAATAATAATTTGGGGGAGATTGTTTGTACATATTACGTAAAAAAACCTTCTTAACATATCACATCTTATAACTGTTTGGGTTCCAAATTTGAGGTAAATATCTCAAACACTGCAGGTATTTGCAGAACCTGTTTTTTGCAAATTTTTGAGACCACCTGTATAAAATAAAACGTCAAGAAGAAAACAATTCTTTCTAATTCCCTACTTTCTGGTAGCACTTCCATTGATTTCAACTAATCCAATATTCTGTTGGTATTTCATAGGAGCATTCGTGTCAAACGCATTCTCGCACCTTTGCAGTTTGTGCAGTGAATAATTAAACTACTTATAATAAAAATATTCTTCAGAAGACGCTACTTTTATCGGGGGTACTGTCTCAGTACTACGTAATGAATTGCAGACGACCTACCGCAATACGCTACGTAATTCAAAGGATTATTCACGTCTATTCAATGAATCCCACCGCTATCGTTGAATTATGCCGCATTGTTCATTTCCTTCGTAATAAGTGGCAACTAATCAACATGTAAGTCTTATTGTTACCAACACTAGTGGTACTGCAAGACAATAGGAAAACAACAGAGACTATTTTTAAACTTACTCTCTTCCTGATTGATGTAGGTATAAATAAGCTGCTAAATTTCTGGGTTGGATGATTAAAATAATAAAATAGGCACTTAGTCACAGTACTAAAACTAATCAACAAGTTGCACAATCACGAAGACACAGTTTAAAAACTACACGTGGAACGCGTTTAGTCATGTAAACAAGTATTCACGTGCGACCACCGATTTCTACTAAACCATCTCTGCGTCGGAAAACCTGTCTCGCATCAAACCGTTCCATGGTTGATCAATTTCCACGTGGAAATGACCGAATAAGGCCGTTTTCATTGTCACATACTTTTTTTCTCTATTGAATGGACTTTATTTTGAATGAAAACGACGAGCGCAAGTCGTACTAAAGCTGGGCTGAGCCGGCCAGAGTCAACCCGCGAGTTGTTCGTTTAGCTTAGATGCGATTATTGTTGTACCGGCGTGGTTGCCACATTTCCTAGAACGTCTATCCACTGTACGAAAATAATTCAATCTGATCGGTACTACTTCTACTTGACGTGTGGTTAAAGAACTGAGCGTAATAAAGACTAATTTGTCAGGGAAAATTACGCCACTGGTACGGGTACTTCAGCGGACAAAAACGTTGAAGAGGACAATCGTGGGATGGATGAATGCAGATTGGATAGGAAAGCCTGATAATTCGTTAATGGCTTGTAAAAGTCTAGGCCGTCGAGTACTTGCAGTACCACTCAATTGTGCACTGACATATCAGGAAAACGTACTTATAGATTGCGTGTTAATCCACTCTTTATTGCTTTGTTTGTTTCGCTTCTTTTAGCCTGAAGAAAACATATCGATATCAATAAATTGTCTTCATGCATAATAGAGTTGAAGCAAACACGTAAAACATGTTACAAGTTTTCGCCATTTCAATCTTGAGTAAATCTTTTTCAGTATGAGTTAATAAGGGCAAGCCAACAAATTTGATCACAACCAGTTTTGATATTGTTTCTTACTTCTTTCATCTAAATTTCAAATTTATTATTGGTTTTCAGTTGCTTTGTGTATTCCAAGTTGGAGTTAAAGCTTATACGGGGTTATTCACGTTATTCGACACGGAAAATTGTGACTAAAGTATTTACTTTCAACAAAGTTTGATTCTGGGATGGATGGAGACGGCCTATTAAAGGAGAGGTATCTTTTAAAAATATTTTCAAGATATATCGGTTGTCCCAAATGCAGAAAAAGTATCAAAGTTGTATTGTTTCAAATGAAATATCTAGTATTTTACTGGATTTTCAGAATCTACGTTAAAAATAAAACGTTATTACATTGACGTTTGATACGTCTGAACTTAACAGTTTCTCAGATATTCGTTATTTTGTAAAAATTTAAAACAAATTTTAAGGTTTAATCACGCAACCTCTGGTTTTTATTAATCAAAATTGCCTTGAGAACTGCTAAATGATCAAGTTTTAGGATCCATGGGTTAGAAATTGTCTAGCTCATACAGAATGTCTCAAAATTTTTACCCAATAATTGCAACCTTTAAACTTTAATAACTTGTCAAAATCAAATTCTCATATTTGTTTTCAGTGGTTATCATTTTTTTAATACCTACATATTTTTAATTAGTACCTATTTTGCTATTTTAGGTTATTACAAAAAGTATAATTTAACCTCTTATGTTTAAAGTAATATTGGAAAACACTTATTTTTAAAATGTTGTTTTCATTTCTTGTTCCATTTTCCTTATTTGATAATGCTTACTATTTGGAGTTTCCTTAACCTAAAAGTAAAATTTCCCTGTAACTCTATTTACTTACTGGCTTTAAGGTTTTGAGGTAGTTCTAAAAACTGCATTTCTAGTTAATCAAGTGTAGTTGAAAAAAAATGTCATATTTGCAAAAATTGTTCAATTTTTTTATTTTGCTCCATAAGGGTTCCAATGCACAGCAAAAGGCTTATTTATACCAAATGACCTTAAACTAGGTGAAATAAGTACAAAAAAAGCACTTTAAAATTTTTCGAATGGGGGAGTATTAGCGGTCTTTTTTTACTACTTTTTGAAATTTATTATCTCGGTAACATGAAGAGCTAGAGAGACCAGTTTTGGCTCATTTCGTAGTATTTTTTATCCTCTTTCTAATGGCGTTTTAGTGAAATCTATACGAGTTTGAATAAAAATGTTACAATCAATCAAAAATTGAAAAAATGCTATTTTTGCAAAAAGTGCAATTTTACCAATTTTTTATTTTGCTCCAGGAGGGTTCCAATGCACAGCAAAGGGCATATTTATACCAAATGACCTTAAATTAGGTGAAATAAGTACAAAAAAAGCACTTTAAAATTTTTAATTTTTCAAAAAAACTGAAAGTAAGGTAACTAGACCAGTTTTGGCTCATTTTGTAGTATTTTTTTATCATTTTTTGGAGTAAAATGGTCAAAAACTTTCAGTAGTGTCATACCAATAATGTATGATGATTTATGAATTATTATTACCATCATTAAAACCTTAAATTGAATTACGTAAGACAACTAATCGTAAAACTAGGTATGTGATAATGAAAAAAACTGGTGTATGATTATTGTAACATTCTACTTCACATATAATACATTATACTATATTATATATGATTAGATAATAATAAAATTCTCGTAATTTGAGTGAGATTGTCGTGATATTTGAATTATTGTACTATAAGACCCGTCTTATAAAAGAATAAATTTTGTAACCAAGCAACAATAAAGTAAACTGTTATAGACAGTACCCAATAAAAAATCATATTATAATTATGTATTAATTATTTAAGTCTAAAATTAACATTTTAGCAGTTAATAGTGTATTGAATTACCCTAATAGCTAGCATCTAATGGTACTTTTGATGATAAAAACAATGTTAATACCTAATAAATTCGATGGAACCTACAATTAAATGTGCACTTGAAACTAAGCAAAACAACTTACATTTTCAGATATTTGTCAGACAGACAATGAATTTACAGCAAAAGTATATGCGGAAAATCAAACATTCCACAGATAATAGTTTTGAATGTGACGTTTGCTTCATTATTTGTCACATTCAAAACATGTACATTACAATTAAGTAAACATGTAACATTTTTAGTTCCCTAGATACAGCCGTAGTCCAGTCTTAATTGTTCACCCAGTACAATTTTAACTTTACGAATTGTCTTATTCATTTGTCAGTTCATTAAAATTGTTGTATACCTACAGAAGAAAATTAAGACACACGTAAATACTAAATAAATAAATAAAACACTAAGAAATCTGATGTTTATCTGAATAATTTACCAACAAATTTTCAGAATAACTCTCATTATGCATGCTTACTGTTATTGGAATTATTCCACTTTATTAAATTACCAAAGCAACCACATTTTCTCTAAATTATCGCGTCATTATGCTGAATGGTTGAAATTTCAATGCGAATGTCATTTATTAAATTGCTTCACATTAGAGAATATGCAGGTCATTAACTTTGATTTGTTTTTTTTTTTAGTTTATTCCAGTTCTAGTAGGATTTTGTGTTAGTTTTTCGTAGTAATTGTATGATACATGGTGTTTTATTTGACACAAAATAAGATATGAAGAGCCAGGGAGAATAACATTGTGGTTTCCAAGAAAAGAACAAATTGTATTGTAAAATCCTATTATGGAAACTTTACTAAAAAAAATCAAATTGACATTTTTGGAGTCTTTAGAATTCAAAATTTTAAATAACTGCAATTTCGTCATTTTTCAGGTTTCAGCAACCGTAAAAAGTTCAAATGGTTCGTCTTGAACTGCGCTTTCACTTTGTGCTAACCACAATACGATTAAACATATACGAGATGTTCAAAAAACAGAAATAAAGAGTTGAATTTGAGACTAACGCTCAAAATTTTTAAATAATTTGTTTGTCCGCCATTTTTGGAATTTTAGGGAGTGTAAAAAGCTCAATTGGTTTGTCTTGAATTGCTCTTTCACCTAGAGCTAAGCGCAATACGATTTAACATATTCTGGGTGTTCAAAAAAATAAAAAGGAACAGTTAAATTTGAAACCAACGCGTGTGTCTGCGTTTACCGGGCCTAAGTGGATGTATTGATGTAAACCGGGTCCAATGAGTGCATTGGTAGTAAAGTCTACAGTCATCTGAAGAAATAGAGCCCTTTTCTAGATTTATTTTTCTTAACCTTTGGCGATCACAAGTCCAGTGGCGGCTCACTAGACATCACAGCCAATGTATTGAGAGATACGCCACTGACATTTTTTCATTTTTGATATTTTTTCGATTAACCGACTAGAAATTAAAATTTTTGTGTAACATGAGAATCGTTAAACACAAACCATCAATTATTTTCTTACGCAATTAATCATCAATATATTAAAAAGGACTTATTACACATTAACAAACCGCAATCGTCTGTTCAAATAAAACCGGGATGCCGTTTTGAATAATTTATGAATATAACTGCTAATTATTCGCTATTTTTTAGGCACTTGGCAACGTCGAGAATGCTGCGAGGCCTACATCACATTCTACAGGCTTAGAAAAATTTGCGACGTTTCATCGGTACCGCCTGAGGTACTGTCAGCGAGTCACAGCGGCAAGTGAAAATGTTTCTATAAATAGTAGATACATTTAAGTGGTACCGGCGGCGTTGCCGCTGTTCGCAATCCGTCCCTTGGCGCCTTGTCTTGCTTGAACGGTTCCTGCACGTCCGTTTTACGTCTTTGCCTCTATTCTATGCATAAATTAGAATAAATTGCCGGTCAGAAACGGCAGGATGCGCCCATTAGCCTGGAGTTTAGTTACCGAGAAGCTGTCACACGTTTTTTTCCAAGAAAATTGCCCAACAGGTAAGTTAATAATTGGTTGTGCATGTCTTCGGTGAGAAGACGTGTCAAATCAACCAAGTCTAGTGTTTTATTGTAGTAATTAGTTTTCAATTAACTTCAGCCTTATTAATTTTAGGAATGGAAGTTCCTGAAAGGCTTAAATTTGAAGAAACATGTCATATTTCTTAGAAATTTTGTTGGTGCACATCTAAAATATTTTTACTTTTGAAGTACCACCATATGTACCCGAAGTTGCTACTAACTTCACTATTTCAAATGGAACACCCTGTAAATTATTATATTTTTAGATTCTCTTGCAATTTCAAGCAAGTTTCATGTATTATAACCTACCTATATCTATATTCAACTTAGAAAAAGTTGGACATTTTCACATTTTGGAGTGCCAAGATCATATTGCAAAATTTCCTTTTTTTACTCTTATACATTTTTGACACCTGTCAAAATTCAAAATGTTACCGGGTGATAGATCTCTAAAAATTAGGATAGGAACATGAAAGTCGTTTTGCTCTATCTCATTCTGGTTAGGAGGCATGACACTCCAACATGTAAAAATGTCACTTTTCAAACGTCATTTTCTTGATTGATTGAAATGGTTCAAAAAATCTAAAATTATAATAATATACAGGATGTTCCATTTAAAATAGTGAAGTTGGTACCAACTTCCTTGTGGAAGGTGAAATAAGAGTGGAACAAAATTAGCTTATGGCAGTATATTTCAACCCTTTTGAAAATAAATCTATTATGTTTTATTTTTAATTAATTTTCAGATTCTATGCAAAATTCTAATCACATTTCACGTTTACTCACTCAATTTTACTACAGTTTGACAATTTAAAAAGGTATTTTAGAAACGAAATAATTGATATTGATGCTAACCTATATGATTAAGAATCTATAGAATAATACTGCTGAAAAACGTCGCACATAAGTAGGAATAATATATTTTTCCAAATCCCAAAAACATATCTTAGTTTTATTAGTCTATGTATATGTATAACTTGGGACGACCTCTATCTAGTATAATAATTATTAAACGAATCTCAAGTATACAGATCGCTTGCTTGTGGCGGATAGTTGTATGGACGATAGTTAATAGATGGCGCACAAATACCAATAGAGATTTTAAACCTTTTGAGATAAATTTAGTGTTGTTTGCACTGTTTGCAGGCATTAATTTAATTTGCTAAATACAAAAATAAGAATATAATTTACAAAATTTAAAAAAATTGTTAAAAATATTTTTTATACAAATTTATAATAGGTAGTAAAATAAAAATTAACAATTATTGTTATTCCACTTTTTATTACAGTTTACCTGAAATGTAACGTGACTGAACTGAATTTCTGCAATATAATAAACTAGTCAAAATAGTACAAAAACTCGTTTTATTTGACACATTATGCTAATTTTTACCAGAAAATCACCGTCATTTTGGTATCGTGATCACACACATCAATTTCAATTATTTTCGTCCCTTTTTCAAAAAAATGTTTTTGATTTTTGATGTTATTTAAGTACCACTAAAGTGGGGAGAACTGACATTAGCTTTGACTGAACTATTTCCTCAAATTTATTGTTTGTAGGCAAATTAACTGTTTGCACAGTAATTTTAAGGTTATTTATGAAAACAATCTACTACGTCCCTTAATTTTGAAGTCAGTTTATTACCTAACCAGTAAATTTCAGGGCCGTATTCCTGAATAAGATCGCAGAACTAGTGACTGAAATTGTCTTTCATTGCATTTTGTTTGTGTTTTTTTTTAACTTCCTTGAAATTTAATAGCTTTTTTTATACAAACACTTTTAAAGATCAATTTACCATCTGCACCGCAAATTTCAAAGTCATAACCGTTAGATTTTGGATGTACTGGCTGAAAATATGTTTTGTCCCAATTTAGTTTTTCTGTATTTTCTATGACTTTTAGTACAATCTGACTGAAGTTTTGGTTACTTGTTGGAACTTTTAGGTTAATTTACTACTTACAGAGCAAATTTCAGGGCTGTAACTCCCAGATTTAATTCTCTATATTTTCTATAAAATCACCAAACAAACAAAGTTTTCCTAAAAACTAATCCTTGAAAAATAAGAGGGAGTAATGCTGATGATGGATACCATAATAAAATGTCTCGATCCATTATAGAAAATTGATAAGAGGAATTCTGAGAATTAACATATCAAAGTCAATGAGAAAAGCATCTTTCACATTTTTTCAGATATTTAATAAAAATCAGCATAAACTAGCATACCTATGTTTGGTATAATTCTCAAGTCCTGAAAGGCTTGCTAATGTAACATTCAATCTTCACTAGGCTGAAAGTGAGAAAAACCTTCAGGGTGGCGCTTTGGATAGACAACAATTGTTCAACCATATACGTATAAGAATGTAAATAAAAAAAATTGTATTTTCAAACAATTTTAAAAAATAGTAATGGTAACAAGGTGTTCTATTTAAAAATCGAGTAAATTACAACAAAACAAGTAAATCACTAGGTAATTCTCTCATTCTCTCTCAAAATAAAAAATGTTGCTTTCCAGATTTTCTTCGTCCATTCCGTTTTTATCCACTTTAAAGTCCACTAAGGGAGGTTGAAGAGAAAAAAAGGGGAGAACCGAGAAGAAAATCCCTCAAGTAACTAATAAAGCTGCGCCGGGCAATAAGAAAAGGGGTGGGCGACGCATGCAAACGTGGGCGGGGGACGGGGGTGAGTAGCTTTGATCTCGCCATATCTTTTACGAATGCAAATTTCATTTTGCCCTGCCGTACCCCATCAAAAATATGAACTAAACGATAACCGTATTCATTATTCATACCCGGGGCACTAACCGCCGCCACGGCGTTCCGCCCCCGGCAAGACTAGGGCGACGGTGGAGTTTTAACGCGCCGGGTCCTCTACAAATCCCATACTTTTTATTGGCGGCCGCTCAACTCTTCATAATCCCCCAATCATATTCCATTATGATATCGCTATATCATGCCATCTATTTTTTTTTAGAGTCACAAATTCAAATAGGTATTCTGGTTATTTAGTAGATTTGTGACAGCATGTTAAATAATAAAAGTTGATGTCAACTGATAATTAAACACAATTTTAAACAAGCACTAGAGTGATTTTTTTCCTGAAAAATTATGTGCACACCAGAAAAAAACCCATTTCAGAATTTAAAAATTTCAGAAACGTACTTATAACACTTAACTAGTATATTACGTGATTAGTGCTGTAAGTAGCATTTTACGCACGAAATGGAAAAAATTGAGTGCGCAAAATGCTTTAGAGAACGTGTGACGTTCTATACTACGATCAAGTGTTAAGTTTTTTTTCGTAACTCTTATATTTCAGAGTAACTTTTTCATAAAAAAGTATATTTTTTACTTATTAACATGATATTTGTACTAATCATAGGTATTGCTACTTACTAGAAGTAGTACTTTCAGTAACATTACTTGATGTTTTTGCTATTGCAGATGATAGTCTCTAGAGGAACTAGAATTTCCTAAAAACTGTATTATCAATGCAATACGCGATGATCTCCATCTAATACACCCTGATAAAGCAAGAAATAAAAACGAAATCAATTTTCTCCAGTATTAGAGTAGTTAATTTATGGCCGATCTTAAAACAGTGCGTAAAGAGAGATATTACGTAATGGAAAACTATGCGCAATTAGCTATTTACACTGAGGTCGTAGGTAAACTGATGATTTCGATTTTTAAACTCTAGTGGAAATCAAAGGTCATAGTTTATCGTCCGTAAATATACTAAAGAATAGTAAATATTTTTTGGCATTCGGACATAAGTTAAAAATCAGGCAAAATTCTTGCTTTGCATTCAGTCGGACTCGAGCCAACCGAACCAACTTTGGTTCGAGTCGGACTGAATGCTTAACAAAATTTCTTGAGTTTTATGTCCGAATATCAAAAATTATTTCCTCTATATTAATAAATTTGTATTTTTTTTCTCAAACACACCCTGTGTATCTCCAAAACAATAAAAAATTAAGAATCTTGATTGAATTTTGTTTGAACCTGGCCATCCTCCGAGTATACTTAAGTGTACAGGGTGTATACAAGGGTATATGTAAAATTCCGGTATAAAATTCTACCACATATTCCAGGGATACAAAGTATAAGATTTAGTATAATTTGTTAATCCAAAGTAAATAAATCTTGAAATACTTAGAAAAAATTAAAATGACATTTAGAACTAAAATAAGTAGCAAAATAAAGTAATCAAAAAAATATCACCAGTTGCAAAATGGCTCAAAAGATCATAGTAGGTAAGTAGCCATATGCGTTCTACTCCGGCAAATGTCCTGATGGCAGAGTGTGCTGAGATGCCAATGAATTTGAGATGGGATTGGATTTGTGCAAAGAGGAGTTTGGTCAAGGAAAGGATGCTGCAGTTTTATGGAATATATCATCGGAAACCTGTGTAATGGGCCAACAGGTTGGTGTCAACCTGACTTGGAGGGTGTTGATCTGGCACTACAGTACATGGATAAAATTAAAATATCTCGGAATCTGACATGTTAGGAAAGTCCGTATGAATGTCAGATTATGAAAGTTCAGTTCATGGATTCCAAAAGAACATTTGGATGCTGAGCAGCTGTGCAATGAAATTATCTTGAATACATTTTATGATTTTACTTTGTAGTACACAGATGCATCTGTGGATGGAGTCACTAACAAGAGTGGTTTTGGGGAGTACAATGCTTCAATGGGTTGGGGTATTCAAAGAAGAACAACTGATGGCCATGGACATCTGCACCTCAGAGATATGGTCGATGGAGGCGGCATTGAAGTGGTGTACGGATCGGCGGATTCTGATTCGAAAAAAGAATTGCAGAAAATCGCAAGAGTTGGTATCAATAGTGCTAATGCCTAAAGGCAAAAGAAAAAATTTACAGCCTGAGGGAACAGGGGAGGAAAGTTGAATTTTTGTGGATTCCCGGCCATTCTAACATTAGAGGGAACGAAAAGGCTGACGAGCTTGTCAGTAGTGGAAGAGAGGACAATTTGGTGATTGGGGATAAATACAGACTTCATCATACGGATTTATTGAGGGCTATTAAAGATCGTATATGGACTTCATGGATTAGTTCTTACAGAAGCATAGGAATACATAAAAGGAGTGCATATTTGCGCATACAACATGTGCCTCCAAAGGTACCATGGTTTTTAAAAAATTAGCTACAAAAAGAGAAAGTTTGTGAGCGTGGTCTGTAGGATGAGATCTGGACATTGTCTCATTCCAAAGCATAAGGCTAGAATAGGTATCTCAGATTCCTCAGATTGCTCTTGTGGAGTGGAGGGAGATTTGGATCATGTTTTTTTCTGATGTGAAAGTCAGGCAGGTAAAACCTTGTATGGTAGAATTGCGGCTTTTTTCCCGATTCCTTTGTGTATGGCGGAAATTCCCAGTGAACCACAACATCCGGGATTCAGGGAAACTTATAGATTTTTGGAAGAGGAACATATAAACATTTGGTTGGTGTGCTTGCTGACGGGCTGTGCTGGTTTTGCATGGCTTGTTGCTTTGAGTGTTTTGGCTTGTTTTGAAGATGTTGATTTCCCGCATTGGCCCTATCTAATCCTTGGGAGTTGTCTTCAGTGTGTAATGTCCTGATTCTCCCCAGGACGAGAAGAGTTTTTACGTGTGATTCTTTATTGCCAATCTGTTTGTAGAAGGGAAGGTAGGGTGCAGTCCCGACGCGCTTTAGGTGCGCTCCACCTTGGCAGTTGTTGAAGCGTCTTGGACAGGAAGAAGCTGGATGCTGTTAAGCAAAAGGCCATTGAAACTCTCGAACAGAACGGAATTTGCATTTTGTGGCATTTATTGAACTCCAAATTGAGCAGCTTTGTCCCAAATTTTCTTTCCTTAAAACGAATACCCTGTATAAGAGAAAAAAATCCAATTTAATATGCAATGTTAAACAATTATTTGCTTGCTTATTTTTAGCTATAACTCAGCTATACTATAATACTAATCACTTTGATAATTTATTAATAAAAAACGTCTAAATCACTACTAAATCATCACAAAGGGTCTGTGACATTATACGTGAACGTAGTTTTTCTATGAAATCTCGCAATCAAACATCAACAAGGTTTGTCGTGACGTGTTCAGAATCCTCCGGAAAGCCTTTGCCTTGATCACACATAAGTGAGTGGAGAAAACGAATTTGTTAGTGTCGCTACACTGCACTGGATTGAAACGAAATTAGTTTAGAATTTGTAGAACTCGTGACAAAGTTTGCCTCCACAAAGACTCTTAACTAACGTGCTTTGTACGTGATGCATTCTGTGGATAATTTCGTTACAAACTATCTTTTTCGACTCGCCAACGGATAATTAAATGCTGGATTTATGTCCTGAACCATTTTCAAAGGTAGTCGAAATTATTTCTGATGCTTGAGAAAGAATAATTTGATTTGATTAATCAATTTTGTCAGGGAAAAAAGCGACGGGACAAATCGTACAACATTAACAAATTAGGTAGGATTTCGCGGAAATAAAAGCGTGCAAATAAAAAAATTGAAAAATTGGCAAAGCAAAAATATCGTTAACTTCGTAAAAGCCCGGGATTAAAAAGACTCGACGAATTTATATGCAATTTCGTCACCGAGGCTCAGTAATGTCGCACGGGACATCCCCGGCTGTTACCGAGCTTTATTAGATTATTTTAAAGTAGCTTTGATTTTAAATTCTGCCAATTATTCCATTCTCTTTTCCATTTATTGCTTTTGACTTTTCGTAACAAAAGGAATTTATTATGGGCTTTCAGAGATTCAACGTTACTTCCTAATCGAAATTAACTAACGTTTGATTGTTTGCTACGTCAATTTGAAAATAAAAAAATTAGTCTACGAATTAAATTTCAAACTTTCTAAGTAAATTAAAAACAATTTTATTCAGACTTGGTAATCAAGCAAATGAATAGAAATGAGACCGAAAATTCGTAAAACAAGTTTCGCTCTTCAGTAATTAAGTTGCGGATTAAATCGAAATAATCCAAAAATCCTCATCAAGAATAAATTCCGTCTGAAAATGCGATTAAAAACTTATAATTTGTAGAGGAAAGAAGTCCTGCCTTGGGAAATGCTTTTAACTCGATCCGGAAGTTTGTGTAATTGTTTTAGTCTTGGTTATTTTGTGGAATTAAAATATCTCCGAATCGTTAGATTAACATAGTTTTTAATTTTCTAATACATCAATAACGAAAATGTTGGCGTTTCTTTCGTTTACCTGTTCAAATGCAATTTTCCAAATAGCAACCTACTAAAATATTCATCCAGTGCAAAGTACTTTTATAGGGGATTCGACCATCTAATATTTATGTTTTAAAAAGGCGTTATTGGTTAAATTAAAACAGTAAAAGTTTAATCTTTTTAGAATTTTATTATTTTTTGCGGTTCTCCATTTATGACGTCTAAACTCAAATATAGTTGGATTTTTACCTTTTGAGAATGACGTCATCTTTTTACATCTTTGTTCTCTCGCATATCAAACATATGAAATAAACAATTTTAGCAAAAAAAGCACGTTATTAATTTTGTCATCCTGTCAAATTGAAAACGTTGACATTTACTGTCACTTTGATATAAACAAATATCAAAGATATAAAAATGCTTCGCTACCATGAGCAAGCCCAAATGCTAATTCTAAATATGCTGCTTTTTTTGGAGTACGAAAAGAAACAGTTTCCAGATGTCATCGCAATTGATTATTCCAATGTGTATGATCACAGGCTTTAAAAGTGAGTACTGCTATCCTATGCCGAATGAAAAAAGCTGGAATTCCAGATGACGACTTTCACCAATATTTCTAAGAAAATGCCGGTCAGTAAAACCAAAATAACCGCTTTTATGAAAAACAAAGAAGTTGGTAATGTTGGTATGCCAAATTACTGTTTTCGCTTTATTATGCAAAGCACAATAACACAGCACAAAATCAATGAACATTAATAAGATATTATGTTATTAGGAGTAGAAGAGATCTTTAAGTGAGTGCAAGCATTGAAATTCACTGAATGAATGATGATTATTAACTGAAACTCTCATGATCACGTGATTTTCAAGGCACTTGATCATCAGTCACTTCCGAACGCACTAATTTTTCAAACCATTTGTAACCACATGCGTGTTTTTTCACCTGATTGACGTCATTCTCAAAGGGTAAAATTTTGCCCATAACTGACATGATAAACTTAATAAACACTGTGAGGAATTAGGTCGGAGTTTTGATTTTATTTACTTTTAAGGTTATGTTTATGCTTATTATGACTTTTCAGAACAACTAAAAGTTATGAATCTGACAAGTGAGACTGTAGTTACTACGGACAAACAGTTAATGGTGGAAAAGACAATTCCCGCATGTGTCAATTATTCCTGGTTTATACAGCAAATTAAAATAATACAAATAAAAATAAAATACAGGAAAGTGTTTTTTGGATAAATACCGCAAAAAAAAGGGAGCAGAAAAGAACAAGGATGATAACCCGGCGACACGTGTTTCTGCTTTTTGGCTTCATCAGGCCAATGTAACTCCATCTGTATGAACAATAAAATAAAATAATTTGTAGATGGTTTATGCATTAATTTAAATAAAAGTTTGAGTTTTATTTACACACAGTACGTAGTATCATAGGAAGAGTCAAGTGACTTTTAAGACCCATCGACGCTTTAAAATAGTCACGTGACCTTAAGTACAACATTTTGACCCTAAATATGATCACGTGACTGTATGGATTGTTTTTTAACCTTAAGTAGAGCCACGTAATCTTCAAAATTCCATTTAACTCTTGAAAACATTCATGCCACCTTAGTAGTTGTATTTGACAGGTAAAAACAAATCACGTAACTTTCAAAAATTTCTTTTAATTATTGTAAAAAGAACTCACAAGGATGCTATACAGGGTGTCCCACGACGAAAGACATCGATTGATATTGGAAAAAGTATAAATAGGAGAGTTTTGAAAATTTGGCAGGATACTGATGTGGGCATGCCCAATCCAACTAAAATATTTTCAAGATGGTTGCACTTCCGTTTATACCGGAAGTCGATCACAACTTTCTTATTTTAAATAGAACACCCTATATATTAATACATATTTGGATTCCTCACAAAATTCTGACCAACTTTTGCATAGAATGCCCTATGCCTATCTCTAGCCGTTTTCGAAATATTTGATGTTTTTCCAAAAAAGTGACAGTTGCAACGCTCAACATATTTTTGTACTCTGTCAAAACCATATTTCATTTTGCAATGAAACTTTGGGTTATTGTAAATAAAGGATCGTTTTATTAAACTGAGGGTGCGTAATGACTCATTTGTATACAGGGTCGTCAAAAAAAAATCATAAACTTGCCACTAAAAAAAATGAAAAATCTGAAGTTTTTTACCGGTTTCGCTGTAAGTTTTACTGACCGGTTTCGCCGTATTACGGCTCATCAGAGGATTGGGATTGATAAACAAAAAACAAAACCTCACCATTTTCAACCAATCAGATCGGTGTTTACCGAATGATGCGGCATTAATGGTGCTGTTCCTAGATTTTGGAACGCCATCTGTACTTTCTAACTCATAGAGTTGAGTACAGATGTCACCAGATGTTGCACACAACAAACATTTTTTTATTATGCTGCACGGTTGGGATTATGTGGTGTTCTAGTTGGTCATGCTTTTGACACACGGTGATATTGGAGACCTGCAGTTATTCGTTATTCGTTACGTTACGTTATTCAAACCAAGATTACTTAAATCTGTTTATTATTTACGGAGAATGTGATAAAGTTGTGCTATTAAAAAAAAGATATTAAAACAAAACCAATCCTTAATAATACAAATGTAGAAATTGCAATTTTGGGCTATTTTGTTGCAAATCCAACTTTGTCAATAAGACAAGTTTCCGTAGAATCAGGCATATCCAAAAGCTCAATTCAGAGGATCCTGAAGAAACATAAATTTCACCCTTTTTCATTTAAATTAGTGCAATACTTAAAAGAGGTTGACTTTCCGAAGAGCGTTGTTTTTAGTGAGTTTTTGCTGACTAGTCACTATGGAGATGAATTGTTTTTGAATAATATTATTTGGAGCGACGAGGCCAAATTCACTAAAAATGGAATGTTCAATAGACATAATTCACACTACTGGTGTGACATAAATCCACACGTAATTAGAGAGAGAAATTTTCAAGAAATCTGGAATTTTTATAATAAAAAATGTTTATTCTCAAATAAAACGAAATCGGTTGGATTTAGGTATAGGCAAGTAAATTGAAACTTATAGTAATTTTTAATGCTCAAAATGATTCCGTCATAAAAAATGTGGGTTTCTATTTAAAAAACTTCAGATTTTTCATTTTTTTTAGTGGCAAGTTTATGATTTTTTTTTGATGACCCTGTATACAAATGAGTCATTACGCACCCTCAGTTTAATAAAACGATCCTTTATTTACAATAACCCAAAGTTTCATTGCAAAATGAATTACGGTTTTGACAGAGTACAAAAATATGTTGAGCGTTGCAACTGTCACTTTTTTGGAAAAACATCAAATATTTCGAAAACGGCTAGAGATAGGCATAGGGCATTCTATACAAACGTTGGTCAGAAATTTGTGAGGAATCCAAATATTTAATAATATATAGGGTGTTCTATTTAAAATAAGAAAGTTGTGATCGACTTCCGGTATAAACGGAACTGCAACCATCTTGAAAATATTTTAGGTGGATTGGCCATGCCCACATCAGTATCCTGCCAAATTTTCAAAACTCTCCTATTTATACTTTTTCCAATATCAATCGATGTCTTTCGTCGTGGGACACCCTGTATGTATATGTATAGGATAAAAAAATCACCAGCTAAACTCAAATTTCGTAAAATTAAAAAAAAACATATTGCACCCATAGTATCACTATGATTAATGCACCAATCGATTTATTATGATCAATAGAATTGGAAACCGATTACTTTTCAATCGTAAGAAGATTCAAGACCTTCAAGATTCCATTCGACGCTTTAGAATAGTCAAGTAAACTTCAGAACCACATTTTGACCCCAAATATGGTCACGTGACTGCAAGGATACTATTTTGACCTTAAGTATCCTTATATGACAGTTCTCAAGTTATTTAAGATGGTATAATAAAATTATATAGACGTTCCTCAAAATTATATCAAAAACCAATCCTTTTCTTATCCAGTGCTATAACAAACTTTTCCTTGTTTTTCCATATCTATTTCCCGATAAATATCTGTTTTTTCCATTTTTGGCAAAATTCGATGTGAAATACATTTCCAATGAATAATATATTTGTTGCCTCGCAGGCATCGAAGTTACGTCTTTTCATTCGAAATGCATCGATATAAAACACAATAGATGTTAGGAATAGAAATAGGAATTTTAGATTTTCTTTATTGATATTACGTATGTGATTTCGGGGTTATTGAAAAATGAAAATACCTCCGGGAGATGTATAGAAACGTGTGATTGTATTTACTTTGTTTGTTTTTCTCATAATGCTTTCATAGAAAGAATAGGCAACTAACTTGTAATTCGTTGTTGATTTCCGGTCTTCTCGATCATTTAACGACTAAAAGAGAGAAAATTGCGATAGAAAATTCGGAGGAAAACCCAATAAACGTCCTTATTGGAATTAGTTGTTATCGTGCAGGACCTTAACTTTGTTAAAAGCCCGCCAATTCGTTTAACGAAACTTTGCAGTCTTATTCGCGTTATTTGTGCCTGCCTTGAATTTGTTGTATCGATTCCAGAGGTTTTAATTCCATCTACTGATCACGAAATCCTACACCCTAACAAGCCAAGCATAAATCGAATTAAGAGTAGCAAATTACTGGTCGATTGCTTATAAAATACTTTGTTCGGATGCTAAAATATAGTTGATCAAAACTTTTTGTGTAATTTATTGGCTAAATAAAAAATATTATTATGAGTTTCTTTGATATTTTGTGTTTTTTTCTACATTTAACATCTCCCAACTAACCAAATCTTTAAAAATAAGCGGGATATCCTACAAAAGTGTCAAAAATGGGACACTTATTATTAGTAGTTTTTTAGTGTAAAACTGCATAAAGCAGTGGCGGAAATCAATATTTTTTTTGTCTATAACTTGCATAGGTATAACTGAAAAAATGTGTGCTTTTCCTAAACTCTTGGAATTGAAAATAAATAAAAAATTGCGAAAAACACAAAAAAGTAGTGTGAGAGTGAAAAAGAGCATTAAAAGCACTAATTTTAACACAAAAAATACAACTATAGTAACACTAAGATAAATTCAGCAATAATGACAACTAGTAACAAAAACACGAGACCAGGAAATGCTGGCAAGAGAGTAAGTGAGAGAAAATACATGACGAAGGAAAGCGAACATTGAAATAGAGAAACATTACAACAAAAAATAATCAAAAGGAGAATAAACAAAATGACAGACAAAAGATAAAGAAACAAGTTGTATTAAAAAAGAAACAAAAAATTTTGATGTGAAGCAAAAATCCTGGTGAAGTGAACATCATCAAGGAAAAAGAGACTGACTGTAATAATCATAAATACAGCAAGAAAGACAACTAGTTGCCAAAACACGAGATAAAGAAATCGAAAGAAAAGGGACAGACATGACAATCGAGATAAATTACAACAGAAAGTAAAAAAAGTGTTAGTGCCAATAAACAAAGTGAAAGAAAAGCTAATAGATTAAAGTAATATGAAAACGAGCAAGAAAGATTAGCTGAAAATAAGTTGAGGTCAGTGAGAAATTAAGCCAAAGGGAGAAAGGAAAAACAATAAGAGTACGAAATACTAAGAATAAAAATGTATGTCCATGTAGTCGAAAATTCGACTGTTTTTGAAGAAAATGGTATTTAATGGGAAAAAACATTTTTATAATTTGAAAAATAAGAAAATGTAGATTTTAACAATTCTTAGCAAAATTAAATTTCATCTTTGAATAATTATTAACAGTTACTAAATAATGATTTTTTTCGGTACAGTTTGTTGTAAAATTGTTAATTATTTACTAACTGTGCTGTTAATAATAATACTTTGATTATTGCCAGTAACTAGCTACTACTAGTTACTGTTTGTTTTGGGTTGTTTTTTTAGTCATAAAATGCCATTTTCTTTGAAATCAGTCGGTTTTTTGAAAAATCACCTAAAGTTATTTTTTGACGTAGAAATTTCCCAAGCTTAAGAATTTTCAGTGGCTTTAAAGTCAGCGGCAAAAGAACATTGACAGCGAAAAATATCCGCTACTAATTTATGCAAAATTTTACACTAAAAACTGGTTTCCTATGAGACTATTGTCGAATATAAAAACTAACAAATTACTAATATCGAATCAATAGTATGAAAAGGTAATACGTTTTTTTTATTGGTAAGCCCGATTTATCCAAATATAAAGTTAGGTTATTTTCAATAATTAGAGTACAATTTTATCCGACAAATATACTTAATACTATATACATTTTTCATGCAGTTGTACTGTATGATCCTGGTATATGAAGAAAACATTTCAAAACATGTCTTCTTCCAAAAAAAAACCACTTTTAAATTTAGGATACTCAACTAGCATATAAGGTCAATGAACCAATGGATTTCAATGGTTAAATTTATTATAAATTGGAAGATTCATCAAAAACGAAAACCAGTACTACTACGACTTACATTGTGATTTTACAGCAATTATGGATAAGAGTTTTGAAACTGTATATGATTAACTTTTTTATATCTAGCATACTAAATTTTAACTCTGTAAGTACATTTATATCAATATATTGTGCTATTAATCTTTAATATATTTCGTATTTTTTGTTCATTTAGTTAAATGTGGTTTATATTCTCTTTGGCCCAAAACTGTGATATTTCACTTATCTGAAAATGTTTCCAAAAATGTAACAACCCCCAAAATGTAATACTTGTAATACGAAAAACCTGTGCACTTAAAACGATTATTCCCCGTCATACCTCTCCTAAATCGTTCCTGACACTTACTCCTCAAACCGAATTTCGAATGTATTTTTTTATGAGCCGTAAAATGGAATTTAGAATATCAAACGCCATAAATCCTGGTAGGGAGTTGTTTGTCCGACTACCCCGGGACTTATCTCCGTGTTATCTTGATCCTTTAAGAAACGGGGTTATTTTTGCATGCGAATAGGATAAATGCCACAGTCTGAGCGATACAGACAGGCAATACATTGAAGGATCCTCTCGGGAAACATACACTATTCCAGCTTTTCGGAAAACCTTACTGTTCGCTGAATGTTTTATGTTTGTACTTTTGAAAGTAGCTTCTTCTGTATTACGTTATATTTTTAGTACGTTATGATATGAATTAATTAAATTGGAATTAGATAGTATTATTCAGGTGGCCGGATTTTGCATTAGTACAAGAAAAAACGAATGCAAAGTACTGTATCTAGGAAAGCAAAAATGATACATGTTTCAAACAAAAATTTTAATAATATGGCTATAAATAATGCATCGTTGCCACATCTACATGAAATCAGTGTCAACAACGGATTTTAGTTCGACCACCCTAGTAACTGATGCTATGTTGCTTAATTTAGACAGTTTTTGTTTTAATTGGTTTAAATGATGTCGTTTTCGAGATATTGCCCTTTAAACATTGTAATTTTCATTATTTGGAAGACTATAGCAGGCGAATGGTTGAAGATAGACAAAACGGTTTACATGTTCCTATCTTACTTTTTTCAGATCTAGGTTATGATAGTATTTTAAAAATTTCCAAAAAAAAAAAACAAAAAATGCTTAAAATTGGATTCCTTAGGTAAGTCAGTTCAAGAAAAATGGCTCATTTATGTGTTGACTATTAATCGTAATATTTTATGTAAATTGTGTAGTATGGCAAAAATGGTCTGGCGTAAACGTTAGCACAGTAGGTAGTTTGTAATTGGTCAAAAACAGCAGCTTCATGTTTTTATTTACCAATCACAAACCATAAACTGTACTGTAATTTACGCAAATTTTTTAACACGTGTAGAACAGATTTTTTAGACTTTTTTACACACTCGTTTCATCTAGCTGCAAAATAACCGAATAAATAAATAACAAGTTAAAATATCGACTCTGCAGTAATATTTATGTATGGGGTCGACGGAAAATGAGATTTAAAAGAAAACCGCCTAGAAAAGCTCGGAGCAACATGTAAATTGAGGCCCTCGGAGGCCGACGTTGAAAAAGAACGGTCGTAACGTCCCGGCGTGGAACGTTATCCTAAATGGTGTTAGGGTAAATTTGACTTGAAACTGCCGTAAATCTAAAATGAATAACTCATTTGTAGCTGCAACCCGATTACGCCGAACATTGCGCGCCCCCGGGTTAAACTCTGTACAAATTTAAAAATTGTGCTCGTATTTCATTCCCGCAAAAGCGTACTACACTCTTACTAACAGGTAGATTATTACATAAAAGACTTCCAGCAACTGTTCATAGAATCTTTTGCTTCGTTTTACACTTTTCAGTTCCAAATTTACGATTTATAAATTCAATTACAAAAAGTCCCATTTTGAAGTTACGAAATAACCGATTCAAAATCGGAAATCGGTATTATAATTTCTTTACAATTTTTTTGTAAAAATTTCATAAATTTACTACGTAACAAAATTTGGGTCATGTTTGGTCCCATCGACTAAAAGGGTTTTTTTAGGTCCCAAATAGTGGAAAGCGGCTACTGGAAGCTGTCGGAATATTGGAAAATACTACTTTTTAGATTTTTGCCAAAATTTGACTTATATTTTAGCGAGGAGAAGAAATTTTGGTCAATGTGAAGTTCCAGGAGGGCCAGGAGACCTTAAAAGAAGTTAACCCAAGATTTTGGTAGGGTTACCTAACCCATAACCTACTTAAATTAGTCCATTTTAGGCAAATTTTTACCCATTGCAAGCAATTTTTTCGAGATTTTTTTAAGACAACTTAATAATTTTATTTTTTGACCGGGCCTGGACAAAAGGACCGAGAAAGGTTTATAGTAAATAGCAAAAAAATACCCCATACCAATGGGCTTGGCTAGAATATCAAAAACTATTTTAAATTCAGCTAAAAACATGCAGATGCAATTTATATCGATTTTCCGATTTTAATTCTAGCAAATTGCGATGTTGCCAATTTTGCAAAAGTAAAAACAATACAGGTTAATGAAAAACACCCAGCAAACATAAAATCTACAAGAAAATTGCAAATTTTTGTTTTAAGTCAAGAAACGGACTATTGGCAATGTTTTTAACTGCATTAACTTAATATTTTGCCTGTAAATGTAACATTATTAGTGGTTTTGTGGTGCAATTTCTTTATTTTTTATTTCTTATTTCTCCTTTGGCCAATGTAAACTAATAGTTATTGAAAATAGGCAACATCAAATTTTGTTATAGCAAAAATTCCAAAATTTGGTCCATACTGTGATTTTTTGAGCTTCATGCCCAAACAAACACTTGCCACGTAATACTGGAACATTATTAAATAGACAGTCACGTGACAACTGTCAAAATAATGATCAAGCCACGACTTGTCTTAAATGCTTCAAGAAAACTGTTCCATACTGTGATTTTTTTACTTTATGTCCAATTTGGGCAAAGTTTGTCAGTTTTGACATTTTTGGCACTTGCCACTTAATACTGGAACTTTTTTGTTTCTGACAGTTATCATGTGACACTGGAATACTAATTACTAGACAGTGACTAATGAACTGTCAAATTATAGATCAAGAAGCTATAAAACACGTCTGGTTTCGAACAGTATAAAAAATGTATAAAACTTTGTATTTTGCAGTTTCACGTTTTGGTTGAACAAACTTTGACGTGTGTGACAGCAATCACGTGAAACTGGTAAAGTATTTAATTAGACAGTCACGTGACAACGGTCAAAATAATGGCCAAGAAAAACCATGACTTGTCTCAAATACTTAAAAACTGTTCCCTACTGTGATTTTTAGAGCTTCATGCCCAAACTGGGTAACGTTTGTCTGTTTTGACATGTCTGGCAGTTGTCACGTGATACTGGAACAGTATTTAATTAAACAATCACGTGATGAGCTAAAAACCACGACTTTTCTCGAACTATTCCATACTGTCATTTTTAGAGCTCTATGCTCAAACTGGACACACTTTGTCAGTTTCCATACTACTACTACTGAAACACTATTTCCGTTATTGTAGACATGTGACAGCCGTAAAACTATTTGTCAGGGACCTATAAAAAACACGTCTTGTTTCGAATACTGCAAATGAACTATTTTTCTATATTACTGTGATTTTTACGGCTTCACGCCCTGATTGGTTAAAGTTTGACAGTTTTGACGTTTGTGACAGATGTCACATAAAACTTAAACACGATTTACATAGACATGTCACGTGACAACTGTTAAAATAATCTACATGGAGTCAAAAAACATGTATTCTCTTGAATACTGCCAGAAAACCAGTTTTAAACTGTGATTCTTGCAGCTTTTTGCCCACACTTGTCAATGTTTGACAGTTGTGATGTTTAGAACAGGTGTCACTTGTTAGGAATCACCCTTTACTTAAACAGTCACGTGACACCTGTCAAAATAATATCTTAATACTCTATCGGGTTTTTCTAAAAAAAAATATTAATTTATTTTAAGAAAATTTATAAAAATCGTAAAAGTGTTTAGCTATACAGGGTGTCTCACGACGAAAGACATCGATTGATATTGGAAAAAGTATAAATAGGAGAGTTTTGAAAATTTGGCAGGATACTGATGTCGACATGCCCAATCTAGCTAAAATATTTTCAAGATGGTTGGCACTTCCGTTTATACCAGAAGTCGATCACAACTTTCTTATTTTAAATAGAACACCCTATATATTATTACATATTTGGATTCCTCACAAAATTCTGACCAACTTTTGTGTACAATACCCTATGCCTATCTCTAGCCGTTTTCGAAATATTTGATGTTTTTCCAAAAAAGTGACAGTTGCAACGCTCAACATATTTTTGTACTCTGTCAACAAAACCGTATTTCATTTTGCAATGAAACTTTGGGTTATTGTAAATAAAGGATCGTTTTATTAAACTGAGGGTGCGTAATGACTCATTTGTATACAGGGTCGTCAAAAAAAAATCATAAACTTGCCACTAAAAAAAATGAAAAATCTCAAGTTTTTTAAATAGAAACCCACATTTTTTATGACGAAATCATTTTGAGCATTAAAAATTACTATAAGTTTCAATTTACTTGCCTATACCTAAATCCAACCCATTTCGTTTTATTTGAGAATAAACATTTTTTTTATTATGCTGCACGGCTGGGATTATCTGGTGTTCTAGTTGGTCATGCTTTTGACACACGGTGATATTGGAGACCTGCAGAGCATGTTAATAACACTAGTTTTGAGTGTTTTGACAACTGCAAATATACCGTAGCGGTTACGTTATTCAAACCAAGATTACTTAAATCTGTTAATTATTTACCGAGAATGTAATAAAGTTGTGAGTAGAACGTGTGAGGTATTTGCCGCTCGTTATCCAGAAAAACCAAAGCCATCACCAAAAGCTGTCAAGCAAATAATTGAAAATTTTAAGAATACGGGATCTGTGAAGATAAAAGCTATTAAAACGAAACCAATCCTTAATAATACAAATGTAGAAATTGCAATTTTGGGCTATTTTGTTGCAAATCCAACTTCGTCAATAAGACAAGTTTCCGTAGAATCAGGCATATCCTAAAGCTCAATTCAAAGGATCCTGAAGAAACATAAATTTTACCCTTTTTCATTTAAATTAGTGCAACACTTAAAAGAGGTTGAATTTCCGAAGAGAGTGGTTTTTAGTGAGTTTTTGCTGACTAGTCACTATGGAGAAGAATTGTTTTTGAATAATATTATTTAGAGCGACTAAGCCAAATTCACTAAAAATGGAATGTTCAATAGACATAATTCACACTATTGATGTGACATAAATCAACACGTAATTAGAGAGAGACATTTTCAAGAAATCTGGAGTTTTATGAATAAAAAATGTTTATTCTCAAATAAAACGAAATGGGTTGGATATAGGTATAGGCAAGTAAATTGAAACGTATAGTAATTTTTAATGCTCAAAATGATTCCGTCATAAAAAATGTGGGTTTCTAATTAAAAAACTTGAGATTTTTCATTTTTTTTAGTGGCAAATTTATGATTTTTTTTTGACGACCCTGTATACAAATGAGTCATTACGCACCCCCAGTTTAATAAAACGATCCTTTATTTACAATAACCCAAAGTTTCATTGCAAAATGAAATACGGTTTTGACAGAGTACAAAAATATGTTGAGCGTTGCAACTGTCACTTTTTTGGAAAAACATCAAATATTTCGAAAACGGCTAGAGATAGGCATAGGGTATTGTACACAAAAGTTGGTCAGAATTTTGTGAGGAATCCAAATATGGAATAATATATAGGGTGTTCTATTTAAAATAAGAAAGTTGTGATCGACTTCCGGTATAAACGGAAGTGCAACCATCTTGAAAATATTTTAGTTAGATTGGGCATGCCGACATCAGTATCCTGCCAAATTTTCAAAACTCTCCTGTTTATACTTTTTCCAATATCAATCGATGTCTTTCGTCGTGGGACACCCTGTATAGATAGTTTTTGATATTTTAGCCAGGACCATTGGTATTGAGCCATTATTTTTATTTAATATGGATCTTACTTCGTCGTTTTATCCAGGCCGGATCAAAAAATAAAAATGTTAAGATATCTTTAAAAAAATTGACAAAATCGTTTGAAATGGGTAAAAATTGGTTCAAAATGGCCTAATCTAAGTAGATTATGGGTTAGGTAAACCAACGAAAATCGTAGGTTGGCTTCTTTAGAAGTCCCCTGACCATCCTAGAGCCTCACATTGACAAAAACACCGGACATTTCTGCTCACTGCTAAAACATAGGGCAAATTTTGGCAAAAACTCAAAAAGTGGGATTTTCTGATTTTCCTGAACTTATAACAATTTTACGAGAACTCTCAATGGCCGTTTCCCACTATTTGGGACCCAAGAAACTCAAAAAACACGTTTTGTCGATGAAACCCAAACATGATCCAAATTTTGTTGTTTTTTTACTTCATAATTTTTCCATTTGGAGAAAGTGTTTTAAAGTATAAAAAGCTGAAATTTTTTCGGTTCGTGAAGGTTTGGCGTGAGTTTAAAACGTCAAAATCACTCGTCCTAAATTCCATAGCCTGAATTGTGACAATTTTTAAAATTTGCAAAAATAAATATTGTTACTTTCAAGTAAATTTTTATCGTGTTTGACCAGCCTGTACATAAAACAGAATAACAAACTTGCATGTAGCACTTTGAAATTCATTAGAAGACTCTGACTGGACAAAGCCACACGATTATCTCGCAACATCAATTAAAACGAAACCGTCGAAAGCATAAAAGACACCTAATTACTCCTGAATAATAAAAAAACCACCCAGTACCAAGAGAAAAATCCTGTCCCCCAACTTTCTCGCTTATGCGGACAAACAAATCTATTAAACCCATCTCGCTTTAATCTGGTCGTAAAAAAAGCGTTTAGTGTTTAGCCATAAACTGTATCCGTATCCCCACTATTAAGAAAGATCCGGTTTACCGGAAAAGAATTGCCATTGTAGCTCTCTTTTTTCCGGGCAAAGGGACATTGCGCTTATCTTTGTCTAACTCGCGTGTCCGATGCTCCGCCCCTTTATTCCCGATTTCGGGACGCAAGATCGTCGGGAAGCTGCCTAATGGACCTCCCATAGCAACGTGTTTCGCTTTTCGCGTTACATCTCGGCCGGAGATAAAACCATTTTAACAGCTTTGGCGGCAAAAGCTCTTCTGGTTTGTTCGAACAAGTTGCGCGCAAAACGCGAGTTTTTTTTTAAAACGAAAATTTTCTTGAACGCGAAAAAACTATGTCAGTGTGCAAGAACTAGACTATGAAGTGTCCGGTTTTGTAAAAGTATAGACAGTTGAATATTTCACTGAGTTCGGGGGTTTCCCCCAAAGGCACCACCACGATTTTTGGGGACAGTCACAAAGTAAGTACATCATCGTGAATTGAAAATTTATCAAGTTAAGTCATAAAATATAATAAAGCAAATTTAGCCACTAAAAAACAAGAATTCGCAAAAATTCATATTTTTCCCAAAAAAAAATCAACAAATAGAACTTATTAAACGTATAACATTTTAACTTTTTCTATATAAAAGGTAAAAGGTAAATTTTTAATCCATGGCTTACAAGAGAATACTGCCTGTGATTGGCCTAGTTATTATTACTTTAATTGATTATTGATTCGTCCTGCCAATGGCAATTCCTTACTGTTAGAAGGAGTAAAAAAATAATGATTACGGACAACAAATCCCTAAGGTTGCAATGCAACAAATTTGTAGTAAATTTTTTCTTACCCTTTACATACACAAATTAATAGCTTTTATAGCAAATCAATCTGATTGATTTTATCAAAAACGGTCTTTTAAGCCTCTTTTTGATAATTAAATTCAGCTATCGCATTTCGGAGATACAAGACGATGAAAATGACCAAATATGTTACTTTCGTGATTGTTTTCTTAAGCAGTTTAGTTCATGATTGTATTTAGTTTGGTTTTTAGTATTATACAAACTCCAAAATTAGCGTAATAGCTAATTATGTACCAAGGGCGTTAGAGGAAACATAATGTTTATACTCTCCCTAATTACCTTTATACCTATATTTCCTGTTTCTGGCATTGAAAAAGTAAGGTATACCTTTACCGATATGTGGTTTACTGTGTATTTTACCTGAATGATGTGACTTTGATAGTCCTCAGTTAGTAAAAATGGCAAAAGTTGGACGAAACTTTATAAAATATAAAAGAAAATGCAGGAAAATTTAACGAAAGTTTATTACCTCAAAAGTCAACATCATCCTAAGGTAAAGAATACCTTAGTTTTTATGACAATGAAGGAATAAAAAAATTATTGATAATATTAAAAAAGGTTTCAGGGCGTTATGATAACGCCCGCTTATAATGCCCTCAGGTTGTTATGAACACTATAACCTACAGCGTTTCCAAGGTATTATATATTCATAACGTATAGGTGAAACATAATAGTATATTACGTAACTAGTGCTGTAAGAAGCCGTAAAATGCCTTAGAGCACGTGTGACGTACTATACTTTACCTACGACCAAATGGAAAGTCCTTTTTTCGCAATTCATATAATTCAGAGTAACTTTTCATTAAAAAAGTATATTTTCAACGTATTGACATCATATTTGTTACGAATCATAGGTATTATGCCACTAAAGAAAAAAATAATAACGTAATAAAAAAAAATCACAAATCATGTTACTTAAATAATTATTAGTGTGGTTCTTAAAATAATTATTTATGGTGACATTACAGTTATTAAGAAGAAAGGAAAAACTTTCAGTAATTACTTGATCTGTTTGCTATTGCAGATAATATTCTAGATGAAGTGGTACTTACTTAAAACTGCATGAACAATGCATTACTCGATGATCTCCATCTAATATACTCTGACAAAGGAAGTAATGTAAACAAAATTAATTTTTCCCAGCATTAGAGAGTTAGTTTGTGGCCGATCTTAAAACTGTGCGCTTTTTTTACAACTGTGCGTTTTTTTACAACTGTGCGTAAAGAGGTTCATTACGTAACGGAAAACTAGCATAAATAGCTATTTACACTGAGGTCGTAGGTAAAATCCTTTAACAACATATTCTAAAAAAAAAAAATAAGACACAATTCATATAAAAGTAATTTCTTCTTTATTGCTTCAAGAATTTTTGAGGCATTGAGCTTAAATATGCTTGGTATGGTAAATTAACTACTTAGGGCCTTGCTGCGCCAACTGATTATAAAAAGCTACAGGGTGTAACCGTGGTGTTTTTTTTTAGGTAATGCCCCCATTTTACATTCTCGTTCAACTGACGAGTAATAGGAGTTTCACTGCATTTCAAAACCAAATCATCGCAGGATGCCATTCAACATGGCAACATCAAATTCAAGCAATGCAGTGCAAATCAAGTCAACTTATCATAATCGTCAAACAAGTCGATATTTAACAAACTTAAACACCCTGTATCTCGGAAACAAAGCGTTTCTGAGACAGTCATGAAACATTTCCAAAACTCACCCTGCATACATTTCAATGATATGATGATATTTCCTTTGGTAAGCTGCTAAAATGTATTTGCTGTTAAATTAAATTATTAAAAATTACTCTGTAACAAAACTCATTATTTTCAATGAAATTTAGCTGCCATAACGTCTTTTTTATAGTATATTTATAAGCGTAATTAATGTAATTAAACTCCCGAGAAAAGACGACTATTAATGAGTAGATTCACCCCTATGATTAGATTACCGAAGAAATTATATCAAATTATACCGGTACCAGTTTTAGTGGATCTGCACGCACTGTTGCTTTTTTTTGGTTCAAAATTTCCTGCCCTAAAATATTGTATTTGTTTTTATGATTCAATTAAAATGGTATCGCAATACCGTTTTTTCTTACAAATTAGTGCCAAATTATTAACCATAGCTTAATTTTGTACAAGTGAGTATGGATTAATAGTTACATTTCAGTATTACAATGAAACATAAGGCATTATGTTTGGTTAGCTAAGTATAATTTTGGGACACCTTATATAATTAAAATCTATCTAGAAAAGTAGTCATTCGTATCTAAAACTTTCTTATTTAAAGTTTTATACTAAAACTAAAAATTAGGCTTGTGCTTGGTGATCTATATTCAATCAATAACCCTGATAAAGATAATTTTAGAAGAAATTTACCAAAATTTCCCTCTCTCTCTTTTACATTAAAAAAAGTGTTTTACCGGAAAGATCGAGTACTAAATATGTTACATTGTTTTGGACCTTTTGAAACATCATAACCACTTTATTTAAGGAAATAAACAAAAAGGTTGAATAGAAAAATTGTTCGTCGAGAACCAGAAATTCCGATCATCAACAAGTTGCTGAGATAACAAGTTATGGAAATCTACAGAATAAAGTCAGAGAACAAACCATGAAGGCGTCTCGAATGCCTAAGTGACATTGTGTGGAAAAACAAATACCTCAACATAAACAGTAAAATTAGAGTATATAAATCGACAATCAGACCTGTCATAATGTATGCAGCCGAAACAAGACCAGTCACATCGAAAACATTACAAATGATGCGAACGGTTGAAATGAAAATAATAAGAAGTATAAACGGAAAAACACTACACGACAGAATCAGAAGCGAAGACCTTAGACAACAGAGCGAGATACAGGACATAGAAAGGTGGGTAAGAGAGAAGAAAATACTGGACAGAATGGAAGACAACAGACTTGTAAAAATCGCAAATACAAACCCAAGGCAGACCTCCAAAAACGCTGGAAAGAATGCTGGACATCAACGTCCGAAGAGGCATAATAGGACAAAACTGGCATTAGCCTACCTATATGGACACCCATATTAGAAATTATTCCACCAGCATGACCAAAATTTAGTTACGTGCTAAATCTAATGCCCCTCGCGCTCCTAATAAAAACTGCCGGTATTTATTTTTATTACGTAAGTGTTTTGCTGTACTTAGTTTAATAACCTCGATACAATTAGGTTTGTTGGTGTATACCACAGATCGCTAATAAGGGCATCCTGTATCGCTTAAATTAAGTGCTGCAAATTAAATTGTTGTGCGTTAAACGGATTTTTCTTTATTACGCATATAAATCGGTGTTAAAGAAAAAAAAATGTAGCGGGGAATTTAACTGGAACTCGCTCATCCGCACAAAGCCGAGAATCGGCCTTCCATCAGGGATAATCATATTCGTATAACATGAGGGACGCAATTTGTCTACCAAAAGTCTCTATTAGGCAGTTAGGTTCCTAATTGAATTTCGTGTGAGCACCCCTATCTTTAACATCTCAAACAAGTGGCTCTGTTGCATAAATTAAGCAACGCTATAATTTAGTAGCTCTCCTTTTTGAGTGGGCGGTATAAATGAATGATCAACTCTAATCTCGTTACAGCCATTAATAAAACCTTTTTGGAGCGTTCGCAAATAGTGAAAGCAAAGATAAACTCGAAATCTAAACTGTGAACGTCGAAATCTTTGGAGATTGCTCTAATTGGACGCTAAAAAGTCACGTGCGTCCGCACTCACTTTCCCACCCGCGTTATATTTATTTGATTTCACCCTTGCTGCAGTGCCATTCAATTGCTAACCAGTCGGATAATTTCGCGTTGAGCACGTACAATTGTGATTTTTTCTACTTGGATTGGTGCACAATTCATCGGGAATTATTCGTTTATTTAACACGATTTAACCCTGTTATTTACTTCAATGATTTCCGATTGGGAAATTACTAGATTGTCATAAACTTCTCGTTTCCCCAAAAAGTTTTCCAAGTAATACATACAGTGTGTTCCAAATTGGTTCTACATGTATTGGGTTCTCGGTAACCGTAAGAGCTACAGAGTCGGTTAAATAGGAAAAGTTTTTGGTGAAACTTATTTCCGGTTTCCAAATTAAATTATCTGTCTGTTTTCCGGAAAATTGGGAAAACGTCAGAGACTGCATTTTACAGAACAGAAACAATTGCTTACAGCTCTTTAATAATAATAATAATAATAATAATAATGTTTCTTTATTTTAGATGACATACTTATAATCATCAATGTACAGGGTGCTGCATTTTCGATGGTTTTACGGGGTACAGAGAAAACGGTAATAGATAGAAAAAAAGTAGCATACGTGTTCTGGTCTCTTTTTCTGAGCTGAGATGACTGGCGAAAAGTGGGTGGCGCAAACTTGTTTTGTTTCAAAGATACGGGGGGTTTTCGAAAATTGGTAATTTTTGAACCTTTTGAGTATTTCAGTTGCTCTTAAAGTTATCAAAAAAGGAAGAAGGGTTCCCGGTAGAAGTTTTCATGTAGAATCCAATGGCGTAGTCAGTTTTTTTCTATTCCGTTTAGTTTCTGACATATGACAGTAAGTTTTTTAAATTGAACATTCTATATATTTTTACGTCATTTAATTCTGTTGATTTTTACCTTTTCAACGGTGTATTACAACATATAAGTTTGTAAAAGTTAATCCTGTTATTTTAAAAAAAGACCTTTGCTAAGCTAAAAAAAGTCCAATATCGAAAATACCAAACAGAATCGGAAATCATATATAAACTAATACATCAGAAAATTAAATATTTTTAATAAATGTTATTAAAAATATAAGTTACAAACAGTTCTACCGTCACTTTAATAAGAAAAGTGGCCATTTCTATTTTCTACTATTTTTAAGGTGGAAGTTGAAAAAACTGTTTATAAACGACATGTAACATGTTAATATGAACATAGCCAAATTTTGTTTCGACTGTGGGTATTTTTATACATTATTTAGCACTTTTTTGTTAAGGAAACGCTTTTTTTCTAATTACCAAGATTAACGTTTACAAACTTATATGTTTTAATACACCGTTGAAAAAGTAAAAATTAACAGAATTAAATGAACTAAAAATATATAGGGTGTTCCATTTAAAAAAATATAACTTACTGTCATGTGTCAGAAACTAAACGTAATAGAAAAAAGCTGACTACGCCATTAGATTGCACGTCAAAACTTCTACCGGAAACCGTTTTTCCTTTTTTGATAACTTCTTTACGTGTAATAATTCATTGTCATCATTTACCTAATTGCTTATTTTTTGTTTTAAAAATTACTAACTTTGTTTTTTCAGTATTCAGTATAAGTTGATTTTCTTTAACAAAGCCATAAGAGAGTTTTGACATTATAAAAATTAGTAGCACAATAAAGCACACTGATTGTCATTTGTTTTTCATAATGGCGGCGTGTTTTTCATAAAAATGTTTTTCTGCCTTTTAGAAACTCAATAATACCATCATCAAGTACATCATTGAAAAATTTTTTAAGCACTCCAGAAATGCAAAGATTCAAGATGGTGGCCATAAGAATTTACTTTTCATCCATATCTCGGAAAGCAATGATGATTTTTCTAATTACGTCATCGTGTCCTATGTAAAAAAAGTGTCTTAATTATGTCTTAGTTTCAAAACTCTCTTTGGCTTTGTTAAAGAGTGTTTAAAATGCAGCCTGTGACGTTTTCCCAATTTTCTAGAAAACGGAGAAAGATAATTTAATTTAGAAACCGGAAATAAGTTTCACATAAAATTCTCTAAAACTGTCCCTATTTAACCGACTCTGTAGCTCTTACGGTTACCGAGGTCCAAATACATGTTAAACCAATTTGGGACACACTGTATAAATAAAAAGGATACGCATTTATGGCTCTGTTCTTTTTACATTTTTTCACTGAAAAATAATAAATTATGTTAATGGCAGACTCTAATTTAAATAATATATAACAATTGAAAATGTTTGGATCGGTAAATAACTGTTTTGCTATTCGATAAATTACTCTAAAACATTGAAAAAAAAATAAATATAACTATTCAGAGCAAAACAAACCAGAACATATCGAGTTGACCAAGATGAAAATAGAATTTTCTGAAAATGCTAATTATTGGGAATATGACTAAATGAGCACATGTACTCAGCAGAGCACATTAGAGTAACAGTAAATAAATAAAATTCTGCTAGATACTGAATACGCCTATACAGTGTTAAAGTTTCAAGAAAATATTGGTATTTTCTCTTTTTTAACTCCCATAGTTTATGAGATATTTTGATCAAATTGTGAACGTAGGCTACTGTTTGGACCACACACAATAATGCTGAAGACACCGTATTTTCCAGACTTGGCGCTTTGTAACTTCTTCTTCTTCCCGAAAACTGAACAAGTTTTTTTTTAATGTTTTGAAAATTAGAAGAAACGCTAGCGCAAGTGTATTATCACAGGTATTATATACAAGGGAGATTACTTTGAAGGGGATAAAAACAAATGTTGATGATATTTGTTGATAAAAAAGTCACTTTATTTTTTGATCACACATTGTATGAGGTCAAAATTAGAAAAAAAATTGGACCAAACACGTTGTGAAATCACTATTTTGTGTAGTTCACATTTTTAGTAGCAGAAAAATTGCTCGTCAGACAAAATCGTACTTTTCCTAACTGGTTACCTTAATAGCTACCATCTTTAGTTTTTAACAGTAACATAGTCTACAGCTACACATCAATCAATCATTTATATTCTATTATACCTGTTATGAGTAATTGGCAAATTATAACATAAAAAAAACTCATTACTAACGATCAACAAACTGAAATTATCAAAGAGTCATGACATTTATTGTTGCATTACTCAAATTAGCATATTACCTATAATTTAGTGTGCCCACTTAATTGGACCTATAAATTAACAAATCAGAATAAACAATAATATTCGATTAATAAACGGGGCGCCGATGAAACGATATTAAATAATCAAATACCTTTGCTTTCAGTTGATACTCCATAATTCCCATTTTGTAATTAATAATTATTTTGTCATTTTAGTATTGATTATTTAAGTGCATGTGAAACGAAAAAAGTCAATATTATACTGGTTTGAAGTCATCGATTGAAACAAATTGATCGAAATATGTCTCAATTAAATTCAGCTGCTCTTTATAGACCTAATTTCAATATAGTCGTATTAATATCTCTAACCAAATTTGTTTTATCCAATTTAACCAGTGCCCACATCTTATTAGGAATAATACGATCAATGTCTACAATGAATTATTTACCTAATTGCTAATAATAGTTTAACAATTAAAAAAAATACAGTGAGTGGCAACACTATGGAATCAAAATGTTAATCAAATCCTAGTAAAATTCTGTACATAATTTATAAAACATTATGGTTTTCAAGGTAGTGTTCATCTTAAAATACGTTGCTCTATCGAATTCCGGAGTTGCTGCTAGTATAAACTGACTCACCCTGTATACTTATACAGGTTTTGACGGAAGTTGGTACCACTTGTAGTGAGAATTCGCACGCCAACATCAACAGCTCGTATCTGATTAAGCTCAATCATTCAAACATCAAATAACCCCCATGTAAAGCTTGAAAAGCATTCCAGGCTTATCACTTTTAATGCTCGAACGAACTAATTTCGATGGTAATCAATTTGGAACTTTAAAAAAACACAACAAGCAGCCTTAATAGGAGCGAATAATGAAATCGTAAACGAGACAAATCAGAAACTAATGAACTAATAAAATAATTGACGAGAGGTTCTTTGTTGACAAACGAGCACAGCCAATAAAACGATTAAGGTCTAATTGATTAGATCGATTTTGAAAGATCGTCTCACAATGTAACCGTCGGTTATTGTATGGGAATCACAAACATTCTTATTAAATGACAATAGACCCAATTGAAAGCATCAGAAATGAATCACTGGGACACTGAACTTTCATAAAAAAGTGATTTAGATTAAAAGTAAAATCAACAGGGGTTTTTTGTTATTTTGTAATACCTAAACTGAGGTAAATTGCACTGTCCTCATTTGAAGTATTCATTTAAAAAGCAGATTTTTTGATAACAAAATGCAGGAATATTTCTGAACAAAAAAACACTGTATTAATAAAAATATAATTTTTGTCCCCATATTCATTAAAGTTAACTTAACACTGTTTGACGTCAATAAACCGAAATTTAAGGACTGTCAAACAAACTTTCTTACTTTATATATTTGTCCTACAAGTTTATACAGTTAACTTCAATTTAACTAAATAGCTATTCCAGTTTCGGAGATGTTGGCAAAACAACTGTCATAAATTATCCGCTATTTTAACACCCTCTAGCAGCCAAATAGTATAAACGACAATCTTAAGTTGGGATATTTTCATTTTTTTTTATTATTTAGGGAGTTCAGAATCTGTCAACCTACTATCTATCAACCTTAATGCCATTTGATCGTAACTTTTCAATTAACCAAGTTAGTGAGCGTCAAAATAACGTCTATCCATAGATTGTTTGTTGTTTATAGAGTTTGAGTTATTTGACTTTAAAAAAAGTGCGGGATTACCAAATTTTTTCTAGAAATTAGATAAAACGTCAAAAAACTCATTTTGTTGTTTTTGGTTCTAAATTTGTTTTTTAAATTTTGATGGCAATTTTACTAAATCTTCTCGTTCTGTGTTAGTATTGAATGAGCTTTATAATTATGAAATTCTTCATACAAATTTTATATTTCTTAAGTTTGTCAATTTTGCGTTTTTTTGTCGTAAAACTAATAGATGAAAGTGTCATAAATGACAAAATGTGGCTTTTAAAGGGTTCTAACCAAAGTCCAATTTTCAGCTCATTAACTCAAAAGATTCCGGAGATATGGTTAAGTTTGATGCCCTCTAGCGGCCAAATAATTTAAGCTATATACTAATGTAGGCATCATCATCAGTGTCAAAACACTTTATCTTTTATTTGTGCGGTGCTGCAAAAATGTTATTTTTCGAAGAAACTAAAAAAAATCCTCAATTTTACGGTTTATACAACGTTTTTTAAGTTCCCACACAAATGGCAAGTTTATGATGATAAAGCCGAATTGAGAAGTAATACAACGTTGCCAAACTTTCAGTTTGCTAGGCCAACCACAATGTTAGCTGTTTTTGACAATTTCCAGAAAAATTAAGATTTTACACTGAGCATTGTTTACTGTAATCCTAATATTTTTTTCTTTTTTGTAGCTTGCAGGTGGGGGTGGCAGAGGAATGTTCTGCTACCATTGCCCACCCACCTTGCATCCCGGAGCACCACAACCACGACTGCCAACTCTGGAGTACCCTTTCACCCCATCGCACCCTTGTAAGTATTTTTTTTTATTATAAGATCGTAATTTAGGAATTCAAAAGTGTTGATTCAGTATTTACTCCCCTCGAAAATAAATCAGACAGCTTAATAACCTCTTTCGTCGGAAACATACATCATCATTATTGTGGCTCCTACCCTAGGTGGATTACCGGATTATTCGATAATAATCACAGGTTGCCGAAAATATTCCTTTTTACGAGTCGCACTAATGCGATAAGTAAATCTACCCTCAGGATGGCATGTGCTGCTGAAATTTGTTATTAGGGGAACGACTAGCAGGCTCCCTTAGGACCGGTAAAGTGAATAAAAATTACGTTCTTACATTGTACGCCGGGCTGTCCGACTAAATATGATTAAAATTTGATAGTCGATGGGGGCTAATTTACGATAACGTGTTAATAGTGGATGTACATGGTGATTGTTTATATTTTACTCAATAGCTAACTCCGTCAATTTTGATCTGACAGCATAGTTAAACTATGCTCAGCAAAGTTGCAGTATTTCTCCTGAATCGCCAGATACCAATATCAAAATTGATATATGTCAAATTTTCAACACATGTTTTGATTACTTTAAATGAAATGTAATTTTTTGCTTATTCGAAAGATCTCATTTCTCTGATTTCAATTGTGTCCAGTAAGCACATGATCTCACCCCACATATTTTTTTTATTTCATATTTGATTAGCACGCAAAAAATATGACATACGTATTTTATTATTTTTCAAAATACTAAGTCTATCATAACAAGAATTAAATAAAAAATTAAAATTTTATAGTAACATATGACGTAGACGGTTTTCAACCAATTAGCTTTATCAGCTTTCTCTACGCTTGCTTTTGTGTTGCCAGTTTGTAAACTTTTACCGATTAAAATTAATCTTAACAAATTAGAAACGATAAAAACCGGCCTTATTTCTATAAACATCTCAGTGTTTACAGTTGTCAAGTTTCTAACAATAACACTAGACTAAAGGCATTATGCCAAATTGACATCAAATTACTTTTTGTCCAGTGAAATAAAAAAGTTGTCGTGCCGTGCTATAAAACGTGCTATTTGGCAACATTACACTCTGCGGATTTCACTCGTGACTCGACTTTGAGGTTATAAATCACCTGATCGGCAGATGCTGTCAACCATCAGACAGCCATAACCAATCAAACTGGTGAAAGTCGTCCACGTCATATACGCGGCAAAACCGTCGATTTAAATTTATTTACGAATTTTCAAGTCCTGTAAGTTACCAAAAAAACTTATTTTTTGTAAATAAACTACAAAATCTCATTCTTTAGATTGAAAACATAAAGAGAAAACTTAAACCGTAGAACAGGGTCGTTAAAACTCACAAGTCAGTCAAATTTAGAGAGATTTTGACTTTGGACTATTTCAACAAATTGACAAGTAATTGTCAATTTTGACATCAGATTCTGGTGATTTAGGAAAAATACTGCAACTATGCTGTCAGATCAAAATTAATAAAGTTAGCTATTGAGTAAAATATAAACAATCACTCTGTACAAGAAACAAACAGATCTTCTTGTTCCACTTACGAGAGCTAAAAAATTAAATTAATCAAAGCGGTTGACGTTGAAAGTTTTAGCGAAATTTCTCCATTTTGAAATTTAGAGCTAATATAATTAACCCCATACTGGGGATGTATTAATTAAAATCTCATGTTTAATTCAAAGGAATTGTATAATATGCTATCTTATAATCAGCTTTGTACTCTCGGTACGAATTAAAACCACACACACACATCCAAACATTACGGGACCTTTTAATATTCGGGGTGGTTTAGTATTATTGACCTGATTTATTTAAATTTGCAGCATAATCTGGTTTATACGGATTAAGAATATCAGATTATCATATACGGGATGACCGTTTTGGAAAGTTATTAATTAATGTTCCGGTGACCGAAAAGGGTCAGTCAGTTTGAGGCAAATAATATGTGGAAAGTATAGCAGATATTAGAAATTTATACAGGATATTTTCGAAATACAGACTTTATTTTGGCAAAATACAAAAAAATAACAGAAAAAGGTTTTAGATAATCTACTGCTGATATCATTAACGGCTTTAAACTGATGATTGGTTTTTTTGTTAGTAGTAAGTAGTTTTTTTAACAACTGTCAAAAATTGCAAACAAATTTGATGCAATTTATCAGTTTGACAACATTGCCAACACATTTAGTACCAAATTGGCAGAATTTGTCACTTTGTTATGAGACTTTTTGAAGACAAAATTTACAAAAAGGTCTATTAACTTCTTTTTACAGAAAACAATGACTTTGATATTTTATGGCGGCCTTGTTAGATTTTTTGATTTGCAAAAAAAAATTAAAATTTGTTAATATGTGACACCTTACAAGTACAACTTTTTTTTTCATTTTTCTTAGTGATTATTTATATTTCACACAAATTAGTGAACGGTTATTTTTTATTACTTAATATAGTGTGAATATTTAAAAAAAAAATACTGGTTAGTGCTTTGTAGGTTTTGATTGAAAAAGGTTGACATAGTTATTCTGTATTGTTTGTCAAATCGGATAATAAAGTAGAATTATGTAACTCAAATACGAAAGGTAAATAATAGTCTGATGATGGCAATTATGCCAAAACCGATCATCAGTTGACTTTTTTAATAAGTATGATCGTCTTTTCTTAATAAAAGTTCTGCTCTCCCGAGTTTTTTGTGTGCAGTTTATTATTATCAAAAATTTACTAAAAAAATTTAACAGGCAAGTTATTTATTTAGTGTTTCACCTATACATTATGAATAAATAATACATTAGAAACGGTGTAGGTTATAGTGTTCATAACAATCTGAGGGCGTTATAAGCGGGCGTTATAATGATAACGCCCGCTTATAACGCGCTGAAACCTTTTTCAATTATGCCTGTTTATTTAATTATTTTAATGTTGCTGCTTATTTATATTTCATCATCTCACGTTCAAGTATATTCACTTATACCACAAACAACCTAATTAATACAATGAAACTAACTAAACTTTATTTCCAAAATAAAAACTACAACTTTTAAAAGTTCCGGAAAATAACGCAGAACCAACAACAGAATGGTCCGAAATTCTAGTAATGACTTTGTTCTGAGTCTCGCATATGTTTGAAATCAATTCTTCCAGTGTTTTCTCATATTGATATAATTTTATTTTATTCAATTTTCTTCTACATTTCCGTGCGAAGACACCGAACTAGCTATCATTTGAGCAACCTTGTTTTTTGAAGAAATACTTTCTTCAATATATCCCTCTGCAACCGTCGAACTTTTCCACTTTCCATGTCGTTTTAGAGTCTCATATGTAGAGCTCGAATCAGATGAGAAAAGGCCACCGCATCATCAATGACGCAGTTTTTAAAACTATTTCTTTCTCCTTCTACAGTTGCCGTCGCATTAGATAAAATCAGAGGCGTCCTATTAAAATATTCCCGAAAATATATTGTTAAGCGGTCAAAAAGCCACTTGGCAACGTAGCACGGTTTTTACTTGGACACAATTAAAACAGATGCGGCAGCGGCCAGGGACATTTGGACCTTTTTATATGCTTTTACTAGCCGGCACTCTAAACGGTGTTGCCAAGTTTAAAAAAATGTAGTGGCGGACAGGGAGACTTAGGGGGTTAGGTTAGGTTCCGTTTTAGTCTGGTGTTTTGGTTGTATTGTTGATGGTCGCAGTTGAAGTTCACATAGTGTTATGAATAAAAAACGTTATTTTGTCAAAATGTCTTTCAAAAAGGTTGGAAAGAAAGGTGTTATCATATACAGCCAAGGCCGTGAAATCGTCAGTAACGTCTTACAATTTATGAAGAAAGAAGCAGAAGGAGTTTCCATTCCTTTGAAAAACTTGTTGTCTTTTATTTTCTTTATTAAAAACGACGAAAATGTTTCATTTTACTGATAAAATAATAGCACGCCACTGACTGGCTGCAACAACTTGGAAAGTAACGAGAGCAGCAATATTTAAAGCGAGACGTACAGAGATCGTGACATCATCGTTTGATGACGCCTGTGGCCTTTTCTTAGCTGATTCGAGCTCTAGCTCCTGCTCCAACAAGAAGAGTAGATGTGCGCCGCAGACAGTGGCTAGTGTGCGACCCCGGATGATCCATTTCAAGTACTTTTTGCTATGGCTGTAGGTACACTTCCTATCGTATTCTTACCCACTGGCTGTACTGTACTTTACGGTGTACTTTACGATATGTAAGAAAGAATCTTCGCTCTTTTATTCATTTCTTAGTGCTGCATATCTTCTTATTATACTAAGAACACCTATGTTTTCCTCGTCGACAATAGTAAAACTTTTTGAAGTAAATGTTTTAGTTTCTGGCACTTTTACAAATATAACCACCACTTTATCTTCAATATGGTCAACGGTCATTTTAACTAACTCATCTCGTCTTAACCCACCAAATGAAACTATTACCAGTATTACCTTATGTAGCAGATGAATGTCATCAGGAGCACTTCCAAGAAATTCCGAAAATTTCTCTTTCTAAAATTTTGAATTTTTTCGGAACATATTCTTTTGACTTACCTTACTTATTGAGAAATGTCTATATTTTCATGATCGATCAGCGTAGATCTAAGAATTGAGTACTTAGTCCATAGTGAGTTAGGAGTATATTTTTCTGACTGAAATAAAAAGAAAGAATAATTAAATTTATGTATTGAAATTATGATAATATTTTCAACTTACCAGCTCCTGGATATACGCCATTAAAACAGTTTCAATAATATTACCAATAGCATTTTTTGTCTTCCAGGCAATCAAAATTTGGTATTCCCAAACCCAAACCTAACCTAACCTATCCCTTGGGCTGTTTCGGCCTTCAGGACATTATGTTCTCTCTAACGCCCTTGGTGCATAAATAGCTATTTTACGCTTTGTGACTAAAGGCAGAGTAAACTATAATGATTAAAAATTATAAGTACGTATGACACTTGAAAGAATGAAAAGAAGCATCGAAAACTAAAAAAAAGGAACAGTCTAGTTATTTTAGTTAGCATCACAATTGGTAAATTAATTATAATGAACTAAGTAAAACCAAATAACTAAAGAAGGAATTTTTTTGAAAAAGAAACGATGATATTCCAAAATCTTCAGCCCTGTAACTTTTGAAAATGCGTAAACATCCAAATTTGGCTTAATTTTACATTTTTAAAACTAACTCTTTTAATCTTCATTTTTGTATACAGTATATTCCTAAATTTCAACAATTTGCACTATAAAATACCGATATTTTATTGACTAAAATTACTGATATTCTCATGCTCGATACCCTGTATACAGGAAATACTGACCGCATCGAATCAAATTGTAGGTTTACTCTTGACGCTTTAATCTTTTAACTTTTGTCACGGACAGGTACGATACTGTAAAGGTTAAAGGTTAGTAGCCTAATAGCTAAAATTGTAAATTTTTCCGCTTAATAGCAGTGTTTAGTCGTCATGCATACAAATAAAATTACCCATCACGGGAAAGGTTTTTGCAAAATAACTTTATCGAAACGAGAAGAAATTGGGCGTTGTTTTATCACACACTTTTCCCGTTTGGAAAATTGTTTTAATGGAATTTGCGGTGTCTGAAACTTTTATCGGAACATCTAAAGTGATTAGTCGAAGGAATGACCGCAAGTCCGACTTCGGAACTTTCCAAGTAGATTTGGACGGAAACGAGATAACTCCATGCTACATAAACGAAGTTAGGTTTATTGAGTTTTGAGGGAAAGATGGCAAATAACTGCGTAAATATTGGGAAATTCGGTTCGTCTTTCAACCGTAGATTAAAGTTTACTTTTTTTTGTTGCAGACACCAGCTACTCGTATCATCCAGCCATTCACGATGACACTTTTGTGAGAAGAAAACAGAGAAGAAACAGGACGACTTTTACACTACAACAAGTATGTTTATTACACTTCTGTTCATCATACTCTTTATTAATTAATATTAAGTAGACAAAATTAAAAGTCGGTGTCACAATAGTTATTCATGATATGAGTGTTAAAAATGGTTTTTTAAGTCACGCAACTACTTTTAACACGAATACCATAAAATATAGTTTTCTACAAACGCATTAAAAATTTCAATGATTCCTTATAGGTATATTGCACTAGTGTTAAAAGTTGAATTTTTAATGCGTTTGTAGAAAAATACAGGGTGTCTTGCAGTGGAGGGTACCTTAGACGATTATTTGGAAAATTTGCATGTTTAGGTAACGAGTAACGTTTTATGGATCTAAAATAGGTTTATCACTGCCACGTTGCCGCTTGTACTAAAAAGTAGTACCAACTTTGTTATTTTAAATTGCCATTAAAATTGCATTAAAATGATGTATTATGTTTCTATACTTTAACGGAAGTAAATTATACGGATTTCACCATAAACAGAAATTTGTGAAAAAATACTGCTTTCACGACAAAAATAGAAAATTGAGACAATATACAGGGTGTTTTCTAAGTACTTGTACAGGGTGTCCCAATAAGCCGTGCACGTGACTGTTTCTCGAAAACTATACTCGTACGGCTACGAAAAAAAAATTGTATTAGTAAATGTGGCCAAGGGAAAACGCTGGAAATAATTTTCAGCATTCTAAATACACCGCTAGGGGGCGATTCGATACCACTAAAATAAAAAATATCCAAAAACTCAAATTTAAATGAAAAGATATAGTAAGAGCATTTTCTGTCCTGTAGAGTGTCCCAAAACAATGTTCCATTTAGTTTTCGGTCTTCAGAGGGCGTTTTTACAAAAATTGCACTTTCATCTTAGATATCTCGAAAAAATCAAATGCAATGGTATAGCTTCCTATTACTTATTCCATAAGCAATCAAATTATCTATCGTTGTGTGGAAATTTTTTTTTTTTTGTTGTCTGAATTAAAACGTAATTGCGTGTACTAATGACTGTCATTATAACCAAACCCTATGCAACATATTAGTATTCTAATTTGATTAATAATATAATGTTTATAACTGTAAAAAGGCTATTTTTAATGATTTTTCAATAATATCTCGTGTTACAAAAGAGATAGAGTACTGCAGTTTTCACACAACGATAGATAATCTGATCGCTTATGGAATAGGTAATAGAACGATATACCATTGCATTTGATTTTTTCGAGATATCAAAGATGAAAGTGCAATTTTTGTAAAAACGCCCTCTATCGAAAAGACCGAAAACTAAATAGAACATTGTTTTGGGACACTCTACAGGACAGAAAATGCTCTTTAAAATTCCGCAAAAACAAAGCCTCTTCGATTAGCCGTTTTCGAGATATTTCATTTCTTTCAAAGCAAACTTTGGACTACTCCCACCACATTATTTAAAAAGATACAAAAAAAAGTTAAATGGGAAAATTCTTCGTAGAGAATAGGAGATTACTGTTATAAGAATTTTACTATACCTTTCCATTTAAATTTTCAGTTTTTGGAGATTTTTCATTTTAGTGGTATCGAAACGCCCCCTAGCGGTGGATTTAGAAAGATGAAAATTATTTTCAGTATATTCTCTTGGTCACATTTACTAATAAAAAAAATTTCTTGTAGCCATACTACGTATACTTTCCGAGGAACAGCCGCGTGCACGGCTTATTGGGACACCCTATACAACCTCTAAGGAATCTTTGACCAATTTTAAGTAAAAAATTCGTATAACCATAGGACCATAAACTTCAGAATATTTTTTTTCAACAAACCTTATTTACTTTGAAAATTAAGCACTGGACATTCATTTTTAAATACTTTTTATGTCTCTTTCTGTAGTAACAGTAAACAAAGACAGAAACTGTGATTTTTCCTTAAAAACAAAATAGTTTTAGAGAAACGCAGTTGAAGTAAATAAGGTCGATTTTTGTTTGAAACAAACGAGTGTTTTAATAGAATTTTTCGTTGTTAATTATTTTACGCCAAGCAAAAATGAACCTTAACTTTGAAAATTACTCTATATAATTCACACGATATGTCATTTTAATGGGCTTTTCTTTTCCAAAATAATATACAGGGGGTTTCAGTTAAAAAACACAACTTGTTTCAATCCAATGTTTTACTGGCTGGCGGCAAAAATATTACTTTACAGCCACCCTGCATAATTTAGAACAATTTCTTCCCGTAATAATAGTTCGTCAACCCTTATTAACCTGTGATCAAAATATTGATTTTATTAAAAAATCAATAAATGTAGCAAAATCTTGAAAAAAGGTAAAAGACAGACATAAAGTCGTATTAACAAAAAATGATGCGATACAAAATTTATAAGAGTCTACAGGGTGTTCTCTTTTAAATAATAAATTTGCTGCTACTTTTTAATGCAAGCGATACTCGTCATAAACATCTAAGTGACCATCCACTGTGACACCCTGTATGTATTTAACACTAAAATAGTGATATTTACATTTGAATACAGATTCTCTGATTATGATTTGTAGCACGGACTTTAGTTTTAAGCATAAAAAATGTTAATTTAAGCATTTATTTTAGTTGGAAGAACTTGAGAGTGCATTTGCCCAAACTCACTATCCTGACGTGTTTACTAGAGAGGATTTGGCAATGAAAATCAATCTAACAGAAGCGCGTGTTCAAGTAAGTTTTACACTAACCTAAAACTAATTAACAGAAGTGGAAATTTTAAATTAATTGACTGGAAAGATTGTTCGTTCACTCTAATTGGAACGTGACATCAGTCTTTGTTTTATTATTTTAAGATAAATGCTGCCCCTTCGTATACAAAACAAATGGGGTTGTTAATTGTGTTTTGCACTGCTTTTTCCCTTTGTTGTCGTTTTGAAATCTTGTTAAGGGGTTGAAGAGTGGTTTTAAGACTGTCTGAGAATGTTTTGGAGTTTGAAATTGAACACCAATTGTAAAATAGTAAGAAAGTTCAAGAATAAATCAAATTCACATGAGTACGAAAATTATCGTTTAAATAGTGGCTTTTAAAGAAGTGGCTTTTAGGAATGTATTCATTAAATCAAATTATAACTTTTTATGCTTATACAACCAACACTTTTGCTAGGAAGTGTATTGTTGGTTGCCTAATAAATGAACACAACAGAAATAAATTAAAGATATGTTTTGAAAAATTTTTAAGAAATATGTCATTATCTACGAATGTCAGATCAAATCATAACTTAGATACTATTTTGAGGATCATCCACCAGTTAAACATAACACAACTTTATAAAAACCGCCCCTAAATCCATCTCTTGATCTTTTTACCCCACTCGCATAAAAGTCTATTCAAATAATCCGCGGTATTTTTACTGTTTCAATTTTTCCGGTTGGCAGACTCGTGTTTCAGCCATTTATCTTTCCGGCCCCTTCTTATGATAAATTGAAAAATAAATAACTCAGCCTAAAGTAAAATGGCAACCGTATATTTTAAACACTAATAGTTTGAACTCCCTTATGGAATCGGCTTAAAAAAATAGTTCACTTTGCCTCAAGTAAAAAAAGCTAATCCGCATTTATTATTTTTTTAAAACCACAAGCCATAACAGATGTTAGCCCTTGTTCCCTATTTGCCCTAACCTGTATAAGAGTGGTTTGGAGGGTGTTTCGGTTAATAGAATTTCCCCTTATTGTGGATGTTTACGAACCAAGAATTTTGGAGTTTAATGAAAAAATTGTTAGCTAAAAAAAAGTAGAAAATTTTAACGTAAAAGAGGACGTTAAATAGACACATAACGTTTCTAAAAGCCGACATCAAACGACCGGATTATTTATTTTAACCTTATAAAACATCGTAAGAGGGCTGTACTTCGCCGTTTTATGAAATCACTTTGCAAGATGCGGATTAAAACCAATTTGATCTCAGGAAAAGCAATTTGAAAGTAAATTTATGCTTAAAAGTACGTTAAGTTGGGCTTAAAGTGTACTTTTGACGTTAAATGGTCTCTAATGCTTGTTTTCGTTTGTAATTTTGTTCAACCCTTCTCCAAAGGTATACGTAACACTATTTGTCCCTATTAAAAAATTGAGAGCTTTTGCTTATATTTCATTACCAAGCGAAAGTAATTTCGTTTATTTCGCAAACGAAAAATGGTTTTAATAATAATTTATTTAGTTTGAGTACTTTCATTTTTCCATATTCTCTGTCTGTTGTCAAGACAATACATACAACAAAATGTGACATAAATACTATTGCAAATAATTAACTTTTTAGAAAACCTTTTAGAGTGTGAGTTTTTATTAAGTAATTGTACAAAATTTAAGGTGTACATTTTTGAGCAATTTTAAGCATAAAAGATCGTATAAACGCATTATTTCGGAGATGCAGAGGATGTCAAAGTTTCGGAGATACAGGTCATAACTCCTACAGTTTTTGAGATATTGAGCTCAACTTTGGAACACAACTAACTCCTTAAAGCCTTAGGGATGTTAGCTACTGTTATTTTTATTAAGAGAGTGTATTTTTGTGACACCCTCTAACTCCGAAAATATGCATTTGCGAACCTATGTTTATACTAACTAAGAATGTGATTCTCTTTATCAACTTGAAATATTTTTCAGAAATTGCATCAAAATTTGAACATTTTGCATCTCCAAAATTGTTCGACATTTAGCGACTAAAGAAAGCTCAAAATACTTGTCTTGAACTGTTTTTTCATATTAACAGCAACACGGTTGAAAATATAAAGATTATCCGAAAAAGAACAAAAAGGAAAACAGTCAAATTTTGAAACTAACGTTCTGCCAGTTGTGACCGCGTTTACCCGGTTTTCAGTAAATGTAGTCTACTGGGTGCAGAACGTTTTCTAAACAGTTTGGGTATTGTACAAAATTTCCGTAACATTTACCGTTTCCGAGTTATTTGACTTTCTTTAATTCTTTTTTAAAATATGTATTCAAAATTTTAAAAATTATGTATCTCGGTTATTTTTTGAATTTAACTGTATTGTTTTTACTGTTTTATGAAAAAACTCAAAGTCAAAGTCTCATAATACAGGGTGATTCCAAAGTTGAGGCTTTTCTTTCACCTACAAATAGGGCTTCAAAAAATAAGTTTTTTTTTCCTTTGACGCTTTTTCGAAATATGAACAATAACGATGATACAGGGTGTCAAAGTTTTACTGAAAAAAAAAACAAAATAAAAAATAACTTAAATTCAATTTTAACTAACTACAGGTTATTTTTTATCAACAGACATAAACAAAAATAAAAGATTTCAGCCGCCTTTGGACTAAGTTTTAATAATTTGACATTTTAAATTAAAAATGCATTTAATTTTAGGCACACATTAAGACGGTTTATATTTTTTTTACTGGAAAACGGTGCGTCGTAGCAAAAAATAATAAAAGGGGTTTTATTTTTAGAATTGAAATGTTTTAAAAAAATTATACGCCTGCCACTGGTAAACGCAAGAAAATTGTTGTTTCTTGGAAAATTTCCTTTCCACGTACCTACTGACACCTACAAAATTTTGTTTAATTACTTCAAGTGGTTTGGCCAAAATCATTAAATTTTTATTTTTTCAGTAAAACTTTGACACCCTGTATCTTCGTTGTTGTTCATATTTCGAAAAAGCGTCAAAGGAAAAACAATCTTATTTTTCTAAGACCTATTTGCAGGTGAAAGGAAAGCACCAACTTTGGTATCACCCTGTATATATTGGACAATTACGTATAGTATATACAGGGTGTTACAAATTCGATGCATTAGCATTGCTATCTCAGAAACTATAGTTGATAAAGCTTTAGTTAAATGGAGACAAATTTGTGCATTTTATTGGTAAGTAATTTGGTAAAAACTGGATGAACTGGAAAACTTTTTTTACTTCTTTAATGGTCAGTTACTGGAAAATAATTGATCAAACTTGGCACATTATGGTCAATTTTGTTTTAGTTTTAGTTTTAATAATTTTTTTCAAGCATTTTCTTTCTCTTTCTGATTATCTTAATAATGCTGTCAAAGTTGCCACTAATCTATGTATACAGGTTGTGTAGTAAAAATAAATTAAGGTGCATTGCGTTTTATATTAAAAAAAATTGGTATTCAGTAAAATGCCCAAGCTTTTTATTTTTTATCTACACTTAGATTACTCCTTCTATACTCGGAAAATTGGCAACTTTCGAATCAAATAATTTAAATAGATATTAAATATAATAAAATTATTAAAATCGAGGAATCCAATTTGAAGAAACGGCTACTCAAAAAAGAGTTAGTATTATAAAAAAACTTAAAAGTTTGAATAGTCACGGTTTTATTGTAGTCATTGCTGTACTGAAATAGAATAATCCTTCATTTCAATCCCTTCATTTTTGTATTTGTTGTATCTAAAACGAAAAAAAAGAAGATCTTAAGCAGGGGTGCAAAATAGAAAGTTATAGTCGATTTTGTTACGTAGTACTCATGATTCAGAAAGTCTTACTTCTACTTTATTCAAGAAAACCTAAATTGAAAACACTCAACAGACATGTATCCAAAGATTGTCTCTTTAAAAATCCCTTATTTAATACATAGAACAAAATTCACTTTAAAATTTAACTAAAGAGCTAACTAACTACCTAGATATGAGCTTTCATGTCTAAATTTGTTTAAGCTTTTACTTATTATAAGTAGTTAAAATCTTCTTGTCTCTGAAAATGCTTGAATATTATTTATGTACAAATTACCATGATTGACGCTTGAAGCTTGTAATAGCAAATCAAGTAACCCCCAGCCGACCCTTTTGAATGCTGATCCAAAACCGAGCTAAACGCATTTCGCACCTAATTTGCTCGACCAAATGACAATCAAACAATCGCAGAAACCAATTCTGGAAGTGTATATAAATAAGTCTAATTAGGCGTACCCCGCAGGGCCAAAATCGCATATTACAGGACGAATGAATCTATTGGTTCATTTGTATCTAACAAGCGAATAACGAGCGTGGCAGAAGTGACACCCGGCGATACGAGGGGTGTTTATCCTATTTAGTTTATTGCCAGCGCTGTTTGCACCCCTCGACAATGGATTACAATCAACAGTAGGTGTTTTGTTTGTCTAACTTTATTTCCCAAAAATTTTAATTCCTTTTTAATTACTGTAACTACAGTGATTTTGTATGTGTAACTTTCTCCAGTGTTTTATTCTATCGAATGTTTGTGTAAGAAAATTGGTGGGAAAATAATCAATTAGTAGTGAAACCTGCTGGAGAAGAAGTCACTAGACCCTTTATTCGTTCCCACAATGGTCGCAACGCAAACATCTGACGTACGCAGGGCACGCGCCCTTTTCTGTCCTGAAACAGGCGGTGTCAGGTTACCGCCGCCCTTAAAAATGGACAGAAGCAATCGCAATAATACGATGTGGCAGCGACGCAACCCCTCGATTACAATCTTTGAATCGGGGGAGAAATAGAACTTTGGCTAAATTTACAGTCGAAAGATAGGTAAAGTTTAAAAACCCAAACTGTTTAATCATCGTTTGAGTTAAATATTCTTTTGTGGTACCCAAATAGTATAAGCAATGGTATAAGTAAAGTTAGGTACTTAATACTGTCCACAGCGCTGTTGCCAAGTGGCTACTATTCCATCTAGACGTAATAGCACAGTAATAGTACTTTCGTAATGTGTAATGTGTTTAATAGTTATTTACATATCAAAGGCTGAAAGAAGAGAATTACGTTCTCATTTTACTGAAAGTTTAGTCCTTATTCTTTCGGCCCATGGCACGTACAACAAACATTACAAAGCCATTTGTCCTAGAACTTTTTCAACGTTCTGATATTTTCTCGTAATAACTATCGAAATAATCTACTTATGGACTGTTGTAATGACAACTCAATTCAGTTCAATTTTCCTTCATTGTGAAATAATTTTCAAGTATTTTAAATTTTTAGTTAAAACCACAAGAGTTAAAAGAAATATCATCTTGTAGCTATCAAAATACCTGACTTAGGTTTTGTTAAAGCAGAAAATTGATCAAAATTCAATCAATCAAAATGAACTGAATGTGTCAAAATGTTATGCTGGTTTTGTTGCTTCGGATACTGATTATTTCCTACGGATTAACCTCGTTTTGAAAGTAAGGAAATGATCACATTTTGTTAGTATTTTAAGTTGAACCGTAGAAAATAAAAATTAAAATATACTCTCACAAAACATAAATTTCACTTAATCGACTTTGTTCAAATAATGATGACGTTATGTGTCAGACGTAGAAAAAAGTTGTATCTACTGACTGACTAAACTGGTGCGATATTATACATTACTCGTGTGGTATAACATAACAAATTAATGAACTCGTGTGATCACACGATAGCAATATTTCCCACTCGTGACTATAAAATCATACTCTCTTGCTCATACCACACTAGTAATGTAGTAAATAACCATTACCTACGATTGATAATAATATATACAGGGTGGTCCAGTTTTAAATGTCAATAATTCACCATTCGATTGCCCATCAAAAAATGAGTTAACATACATTATGTCATTTTTCTGAAAAAGGCTTCCTAAGGAAAATACAGTTCTTTAAATTTCACTTTAAAAAATCGTTTTTTTGTGTCATAACTGTCAGACCGTTGGATCAAATTTGGAACAAGCACTCATGAAATTAATACTCATTATGAATGACGTTTCCCAAAATTCTCCAGAAGCGTATTTACCGGAAGATGGTTTTCATGTTTTTGTCTTATTTTCTAGGTCTTTAGATATTTTTCAAAAATTACAGTTTCTTTTAAATTTATTGTTCACGATGAAAAATTAATTATCTCTTATACAATTCTAATTTGAAACTTCGTTTACAAGATAATTCAGTTATTACGTTCAAAGATCCAAAGCTAACCCAACCCAACTTAAAAATTGTCTTGGAAACGAAAAATTGACTTGAGAAGCCTAAAAAATTTCATTGTAGCCAGTTTTCATAGTTTTCAAATAAACTGAAATTCTTTAGTTTTGAAAATTGACTTAGAAAAGATAAAAAATTATTTCAGAAGCTTAAAAATAGTTTGTAACCAGTTTTAATACAAATCGAGAGACTTTAGTATTAAAAATTGATTTTTCTAGAATTTTTGAGTACCAATTCATACATTTAAACGTTAAAAATTGACTTGAACACCAAAAAGTGACTCTGAACTAATGTAAAGTGACATCAGAAGCTTAAAATTTGCATTTGAACTAAGTTTTCATAATTTGAAGACAAATTTCAATATTTTAGTCTTGAAAATAGTCTTAGATACAAGACATTGACATTAGATTCATAAAAATTGTCTTAAAAACAAATTTTTCGTACTTTTTACTTTGCTTTTCATTTTCTTAGAATTCTGGACTATTTTTAGTGCTTCACAACTGCTTTCAGGTTGGAAAATCGAAGTTGTTGACATAGCAAACTTAGAAAACAATTTTTACATTCTCCATAGACTTAAAATATCATTCTAAGCTTTTTTACTATTAAATCGACTTCTACACACCTCAGTGCTAAAAATTCAAGTTTTTCTTAAAAATCTAGACTGTTTTTAGTGCTTTAAGATGCTTCAATACTATCTTTTGACTTATCAGGCCTAAAAGCCAGTTTGGACACTGTCCATAGTCTTGAAAATGTCATTTCAAGCTTCTTCATTATTAAATTGACTTCTACACTCATAGGTGCAATAAATTGTAGTATTAAGAAATTCAGACTGTTTTTAGTGCTTTTTAAGACTGAAAAATCGAGTTTAAGACTATTTCCAAAAGTCAAGTTTCTTCAGTAATAAAAGTAAAAAAAATTGGTACCAAATGCTACGATATTAGTCTTGAGAAATAAAATAGTCCGAAAATTTAATTTACTTCCAGTCTTGTTTCAGAAAATTGAGTTGTACACCAATTCAAGTCCTGAAAATAGACTCTCTTTAGTCCAAGTCAGTTCTAGCCTTTTAATCAACTTTTAGATTATTTTTAATAGCAAATACGAGTTTTATGTACAATACAATCTTTGTCTTGATTTCCGGACTGTTTTTAGTTTTTAAAATCCAGTTTCATATACTGACAGTCAGAGAAAACGAATTATAAGGCTATTTCTAGTAGTTAATAGCAAATTTTTAGACTATTCAGTAGAAATTTGGACTCTCACAAGTCTTGAATGTTCAGTTTTACACTATAAAATGATTTTTTAAATTGAAATTTGGTGGGCTGTATCTTAGGAAACGTTTTTCAGAAAAATGACATAATGCAAGTCAACTTATTTTTTGATTGGCTATCGAATGGTGAATTATTGACACTTAAAACTGGACCACCCTGTATAATTCACTTTTTGTTACCTAATAAGCGACTTCACTACAGCAGTGCGATATCCCACTTTACCATTACCCCACTAGTGTGACAAAATGTCTTATTATGTAACTCAAAGTTCTCAGTATTTAATTCAGTCTAATATGTGCTCATTATTAATTAACTCATTAGTCAAACAGGGGATTTTGAGTGTTATAATTTGATGAAGTAACTCATCCTGTAACTATCAGACAGACTTTAATATAGTTTGTTTGTATTAGGTATTAAATTATCTAGTTATTCGATTGACATTTCTTTATAAATAACGATACATTGTGCTAAAAAAGGATTTTAGCAATGACAGATGATATGATCCACTCTATTACTGTCAAAAAAATTGACTTGACTAGTTCAATCTGTATTTATTTTTTTACAACTTGTTTGACGTGTGGTCACTATACAGAGTGGTCAAATGAGGACTTTGAGACTTACTAACGCATTATATCACCTGGCAACTGTCATAATAACCCAGATTGAATGGTCCAATAGAAAATGTCAAATTTGTCAAATACAGATTTCAGCTCTGTTTAAGCCAAATGTGTCTTTATTAGGAAAAAACTTAGTAAATAAAATTGAGAAATAAGTAACACAACTTTTCAAAAATACATATTTGTAAACATTTTAAGTAACAAGCTGTGAAGTTAGGATTTTTGATTAAATTCGGTTGTTTGATTTTTGTTTAGTAAACCGAATAAAAATTTAATAGTTTTATTTATATATATACAGGGTGAGTCCAAAGTTGGTGCTTTCCTTTCACCTGCAAATAGGGCTTCAAAAAATAAAGTTTTTTTTCCTTTGACGCTTTTTCGAAATATGAACAATAACGAAGATACAGGGTGTCAAAGTTTTACTGAAAAAATTAAAATTAAATGATTTTGGCCAAACCACTTGAAGTAATTAAACAAAATTTTGTAGGTGTCAGTTGCTACGTGGAAAGCAAATTTTCCAAGAAACAACAATTTTCTTGCGTTTACCAGTGGCACGCGTATAATTTTTTTAAAACATTTTCGAAACAAAATTTTACCCTACTGGTTTTTTTTCAACATAAAATTTATTATTGAATTTCTTGTTCGATTCTAAAAATAAAACCCTTTTTATTATTTTTTGCTACGACGCACCGTTTCCCAGTAAAAAAAATAAAAACCGTATTAATGCGTGCCTAAAATTAAATGCTGTTTTAATTTAAAGTGTCAAATTATTAAAACTTAGTTTAAAGGCGGCTGAAATCTTTTGTTTTTGTTTATGTTTGTGATAAGGAATAACTTGTAGTTAGTTAAAATTAAATTTAAGTTATTTTTTATTTTGTTTTTTTTTTTCAGTAAAACTTTGACACCCTGTATCTTCGTTATTGTTCATATTTCGAAAAAGCGTCAAAGGAAAAAAAACCTTATTTTTTGAAGCCCTATTCGCAAGTGAAAGGAAAGCACCAACTTTGGAATCACCCTGTATATTTATACTTTTCCTAGGAAAATAACTTGTTTCTAGGGACAATTTAACAGATTTATCGTTATTTCCATTATTTGATTGGCTACAGTGTAACAAATTTGGCATTTTAACAAATATTATTGTCAGTTATTTTGTTTTTTAGACTAGTGAAACTGGCATATAAAAAGTCCAACTTAAATTAACTTAATAAAAAAGTCAAACACTGTATATTACTGGAATAAAATGAAAAAGCTACAGGATTCATCTGATGAGTTTAACGTTATTTTTTCAGAAAAAGCACTCAAAACCTCACCTCCACTTTACATGTACGTGGCAATTCGTCACAGCCATTTCAAAGCGGAAATATGGCGACACTAGCTCTAAACTTGGCGTTTTCATCGCACGATAACCGCGTTAAAGCCCTAAGGGCTGAAAAACCCTACGGAAATAACAGAAGGTGTTTTCATACGGGCGTGTATTAGATTGCACCGGCAATTAGTGCTGGCTAATGAGCCTCTCTGGACACAATTACTCTCGTCACGCCTCTTCTGTTTTTTTCCATTCATCCCCTCGCTTTGTTCTCTTTCACGATTGTTTTGTCCGAGATATTCATACATTAAGACGAATAAAGAAGTAGTTATATGTTTGTTTTTTGTTAGGTTTAGAGAGCTCTTGAATGAGTCTGAGTGCTCTGGAAAATTGTTCTATTTGGTAATTTTTCCAACAGTCACAGAGTTGCATTAACGGACCAAACAACACAAGACATTGTCCATTAAGTGACGGTAATTCGACACCAAAAATGTCCGTCCGGGGATTTGGACGGGACGGCCGTTTAGTGATACAGGCCACGTGACCGAGCCATCCTTTATTTCCTTCTCGTGACTCTCTTCCAGGACAATCAAATTTGCTTTTCGAACGCGAAAACGTCGCTCCATCGTTCTTATTCGATCAAAATTTGATATTTTCGACTTTTTGAGGCGGGCCAAATTGTATCAGGAGGCCCCTAACTGACATTTTACACTGACCCTTGACGTTTATGGATCAGATAGAGGGTTGAGGCAATTCGGTTAGATTTTGAACATTCGATATGTGAAAAGATTACGAAAGGGCGTAGTTATAATTTGATTGACAAGAAGAATACGTCAAATATGCAGACTAAAATTGAAACAAAAAACAATTCGGTCAGTTAAGTAAATGTTTTAAGTTTTGATCACTTGAATGATCTTGATACAAACTAACGTTAAATTTGTCGCTAGAATTTTGCTAGAAAATATGCATTTGTGCAAAATAATCCGTGCCTTACTTAAGGACGCATTTTTCAGTTCAGAGAATTAAGAAAAATCTACGGGGATTTCGTTGTAAGTATGTCATTTATAGTAAACTTAACATTAGTGTTAATGAAATGCAGCAAAATTATCTAATAGAGTCAAAGTGGCTATAAATACCAACGATTTTACAGAATCTCATAAAAATCATACAGGGTAGTCACTTAAATTCTAAACAAGTAGTTATGTAACGGTAAACACTGCAGAAAAGTAACATAAAAAAATTCTCAGAACTTTAGAATTTTTAATTAGACTAATCGTTGAGAGTTCGTCACAAAACGCATCTAACCCAATAACAGCATCTAAATTCGATTTGTAACGCAGAATCCCAATTATCATTACAGTATCATGTTTCTTCAAATTGACTAACTACTTTAGGGACGTTTGGACGAATTTTCCTGCCCTCTAAAGTATCACTTTACATGCAACGGGGGTCGTCTGCAAACAAATGAACAATTTGATATCAATCACATTACAGTCATAAAACAAATTAGGTAAAATTTGTAATGTTATTACAGGTGTGGTTCCAAAATCGACGAGCTAAGTGGAGAAAGGCTGAACGTCTAAAGGAGGAACAGAGAAAGAGAGATGGTGGTCATGATGTGGTTAAAAGAGACGGAGACTCTAAAGAGGAAAAGGTGCTTTTTAATCAGCATGTGGTTTCTTTAAATTTGATTATGAGATTTTGCTGTAGATTGAGGATGGACAAGCTCCGAGTTCTCCAGAAATCACGGCGGACGAGGAAATGGGGAGGGAACCGGAATGTTCCAGTCGCAGCTCTATGGACAGGGAAACTCCAGATCACAGTAGACCTTCTGCTGAAGCTGACAGGTCGAGCCCTTTATCTCCTCATAGTAGCCCTACGTCACCTGCAACAGCTGAAACTCCAAAACCGTTGCAACATCCTGGGTTATCGCATATGTTTCCGTTTGGTGATAGGTAAGCGTATTATTCAGTGAATCATAATTATTATGCATAGGACACTCTGTATAGTGAGCATTTCATGTCAAGCAAAACAGGTGACTTCAATTTTTATTCTGTTGAACTGACCGCTGCTTAGCATAAATAAATTTCTATTCAGAATTTTAAAAGTAACAAAATCTGACAGCTTTTTTGGTAGCAAAACCGACGTGAGGAAAAATTAATCCTCTTGAGCTCTGGGTCAGGAAAAGAAATGTAATTTTGGTTCAAATTTGCTTGAATTAAGTCGCTGTCGTAATGAATTTTCCTATAAAACTAAAAGTAGTAGCAAGCCAAAATAGACAAAATGATTTTTTTTTCATTAAATCAACTTGGTAAATTTGATATTTTGAAAGAAAATGTGTATGCTTTTTTTGCTTTTAATACCTGCGAGATGGAATAATATTGAAAAACTGCTAAAAAACGTATTGAAAATCCTCCTGAATCGTTTATTAACTCATTTGAAGTCGTTTTAAATCAAAATTACTCTTTTCAGAGAAAGATGAATTTTTTCATGACATGAGACGAAAATTGTTCATTTCATATGTTTGATATGCGAGAAACAAAGATGTAAAAAATGACGTCATTTTAGAAAGGTACATTTTTGGTTGCCATTTCCTTGAAAACTCTACACACTAAATGTCTCATTCAATTAACAATTATTGTTTTGTATAAACAAGACAACTATGCAAAAATACAACAATATACACATGGTGTTCTATTTAAATAAATAAAACTTTACAGCGTCACAATTTTCTGCAACCCCCTGTACAGCCCTGACTAATTTCAAAATGTGCTTGCCTTAACAATTATTATGAATAAGCATAAGCTTTCAAGGGAATTCAAATGCAAAACGCTGTTTAGTGTTTTAAAAAAGTTTTCAAATAGTAATGTTTTCTTATATGTTATACTTTAGAAATTTTTAAATAAAAAACTCAACATAAACTTCTTCATGTAAAGCAATTTTAATGAACTCCAATTTAAAGATAAAACAGCATCGTAAAACCCAACTAAATCTACTTATTTAATTTAGGCGGAGAGTAGTATAATTAACACTTGACGTCATTGATTAATTAAAAATACTGCCTGCGTTAAATACCAGCGGCAGTAATTATATTAACAATTTAATTGGCTTTAATAAGACAACAAAAGAGCAAACAAACACTTTTTAAGCTGTGCGCTCTATATTAGCCCTTTTAAATTAACAACAAAATGCATTCAACATAAATTAACATCTCTTCTCTCGGTGTGTACTCGAATTTTTAATGCCGTACAAAGTTCACGGGAAATAAAACTGAACATTAGTTTCACACCCAAAATGCCCCAATTATATCCGTAATTGTGCAATTTTACACATTCCTTGATGATAAAGGGGGCAATTGTTTGAATATCAATGCAATTGATATAGTACTGTAATCATTTTTTATAAAACTGTATTACATACACACTTAAGGAGATTTAATAAAAGGGCGCTAAAATGAAAGGATGTTATTACGTTTGGTGCAATTATCGAAACAATGGAGTTTGTGTTGGTATAAAGTGCAAAGTTCAGATGCGCAAAATGTTTCGTTATAGACAAAATCAATCTCAATCAGGAATGTTTACAATAGTGAACTGTCAAATCAATCCCAATCAAATTTCATCAAACTAATGATGATTTTATTGCTTTTTTCCGTGAAATATATTAAAAGTACCACAGTAAAGCAAAATTTAGTTACGACATTTAGTACGAATGAACTAATAAATTGAACAATGTCGTTAAAACAGTGCAAATTGACACTTGACCCGTTGGAAGCACAGCCGCAAATTGTATTTGTGGACTACAGTGACAGGACATATTAATATTTTAATTAGAACAAATTATGCAACCAGTGGCGGGTGCCCACTTTGCCCAGTAAATACAAAACTAATTTATTTCAAAAATAGTCAATTAAGCTTTAAGTCATTTTTCAATCTACGCACTAGAATTTGTTATGTTGTTTTTTATAGAAAATGTTTCAAAGAAAAATTTACAACCAAACAACAGTGGCGCCACTGGTAAAACGGTTATAAATAGAACGAAAAATGTGTTAGAGAATGGCAGTGCCGGGACTGCAAATTTTATTTGAATCAATTGAAATTACACTCTTTTAAATACATCAACTCCAATTAATCCACTTAGCTAATGTTATTTCATTGTACAAATAACAAAAGTAAATAAAATTTGATTACGATATGTAGAACGATGCAGTACAATTTCAATTGACCTATGCGGTCGTACAAAAATAGGGATTCGGTCATTTGATCAGTCGAAATTGAAAAGTTCGAGAACGATTTTAAATATTTTTGCATAGACGCATGATGGTTTAGTAAAAAACGTTGTTATGGAATAATTTCAATTATTTCTATAAGGATTTTCGAAATTGGTGATTCGGATTAGATAGATTATATAATCAGCAAAACCGATCACTGATGATCATGACCTGTCTTATGCTGATTTATTCCGTCAGTTCAGTAGAGATTCGGTAGGTTTTATTTTTTTTAATTGTAACTTTTTTATTTGAACTCTTATATTTATCACTAAAAATACTAACTTACTTTATTTTTATTCGATTTTTAGTTTTATCTCATGAGAACCAAAATCAAGCTCTTTTCAGTTTTTGAGCAACTTACAAAAGCGAACCAATATACAATTTGAGTTTCTTTTGGTTTTTATTAAATATTTAACCATGAACCATGAACTTTTTTAAAAAACAAAAAAAAGGTTTTGAATTTATTGCTCTTCTAAGACTGCAATTCTTTCCCCATTTAACCGACTTTGTAACTCTAATCTTTCCGAGATCTCTTTTTAATAAACATCGAAAAAACTCACCCAGTAGATATGAAAAAAACATTGAAAGTGTCGAAACTCTCAAATTATAATGCCAAAGTTGTCAAATTTAGAGAAAAACTGCAAAAATTAAGTACGTTAAAATTAGGTGAAATAAGTACAAAAAAAAACATTTTAAAATTTTTCATTTTTCAAACAAATTGAAAGAAGCTTTTTTAGCATTTTTTATCCTCTTTCTAATGGCGTTTTAGTGAAAACTATAAGAGTTCAAATAAAAAAGTTACAATCATTCAAAAACTGAAAAAATGTAATTTTTGCATATACAATCACAACAAGCAGGACAAAAATCAATTTGACAAAACCGCATACATATTACAATTCGCAGACGACACTGCACTTATAGTACACGAGAACACTACGTCAAAAGCAGTGTCAAAACTACAATCACTTACTGACGATACTATGACATGGTTCTACAGATGGAGACTGACTCCCAACGCAACTAAAAACCAACTTTTACTACCAAACCATAGGATCAAAGACGACTCCCCAAACATAACCGCAGACGGCCACATAACTGAACCCAAACATGACGTAAAATACTTAGGCGTCATACTGGACCAAAAACTAAAATTTACGAAACACTTTAGATCACTGACATACAAAAACAAAGGTATCAGCACGAAAACAGCCACACAAATATACAAATCCATCTGTAGACCAGTTCTAGACTACGGACACTTACTTAGAGCAAACGCTACTGACAAAACTAAAAGATACACTCAGACTACGGAACAGATTGCTCTAAGACTAATAACCAAAATAAGACACCCAGAAAACCCACTACACAACCCATTCAACCAACTTCTCTACGAACGTACAAACATGACCAAAATAACAGACTTATACAACTATAGAACAAATGGAAAAATAATCCAAACAACTGGACAATAATAAACCCACTGTGCATAACAAGAAAAACCAGACAATCCCGTTACCTCTTTCCCACTGCCGCCCTACTAGAGCACTTTAACTAAGACATAAGTTAACATGTATACTAAAACTATAAAAAAACCCCACTGTAAACATAGGCAGAAAGACCAAGTGGTCGATAGCCTTTTTTCTATTGAAAATAAAGATTATTTATATACATACCTATGTACTTTTTGAAAAAGTACAATTTTGGCAGTGCAATCTTTAGTGAAATCTATAACAGTTTAAATAAAAAAAGTTACAATAATTCAAAAATTCAAAAAATGTCATTTTTGCAAAAAGTACAATTTTGGTAATTTTTAATTTTGCTCCAGGAGAGTTCCAATGCACAGCAAAGGGCATATTTATACCAAAGTACCTTAAATTAAGTGAAATAAGTACAAAAAAACCTTTAAAATTTTTCATTTTTCAAAAAAATTGAAAGAATTCTGAAGCTGTAACTGTCAAGTTGCGTTGACTAACCACAATATTAATTTAATAAAATATAGGTATATTATTTAACTTATCAAAAATTTGTCAAATTTAAAGAAGTAATTTATGTTTAACTAAATAAATGGTAACATTGTCAAAACTCTTTTAGAAAGGTGTAGAAAATCTGTCATTCTATCAAAATGGTCCCTTTGAAACAAATAAAATAAAAAAAGTTGTGTTAAAGTGTCAAAATTTAATGCCAAAGTTTCAAATCAAGTCAAATTTGAAGAAAATTAAAATTGTGAATAAACTAAGCCAAAACGACCGTTCTAAAACCAAAAAATCTGTAATTCTGTCTGTCAAAAGTGAGTCATTCTGAGCTTAGGTAAAATAAGTACAAAAACTGTAAAAAATTGTAGGAAAACAGTAAATGGAAATTGTGCTGTTGACTAACTCAAATCGGCTATTTTAACACTGAAACTGTCAAAATTCAAGAAGTAAAAATTTATGTTTAAGTAAAATTCCAAATCTGCCATTGCCAAATCTGTAAAATAAAAATTGAATTGTCTAAGCTAAATTGGCCATTTTAACATTTAATCTGTCATTCTCAGGCTAAAACTCTCAAAAATAGTCGAGATTGATTAATTTGCTTGGATTAGTGATTTTATTGATGATCGGATTGCAAATTCCGAAAACCTCTAAATAGAAATATACAGAATGTTGATTTTTTTCGAGCCTCACTATCGGGATCTGGATTATTTCTGGACTGAAGACGCAAAAACAAAAATTTGCAAAACGTCCGCTGCACTGTAAAGTTTGAATTTAAGTTCTGATTGAGCTGAAAATAACAAAATTAACATATTTAAAAGAGTTTTAAATTTTTTAATTCTACATATATTATTTTTGTTAAACTAGTTTTATTCGGAATAAGAATATTTATTTAATAACTACGTCATAAAGCGTTTTCGAACCTAAATAACCCGAGGACAATTACTAGTTAACGAAATTAGTCAATCAAATGGACATGTTCTCATATAAAAGTAGCAAAATGTTTTTTTATAAATCTGCTGTAAAATTAAAGAATATCAGTTTTCGAGATTTCAACTTTGCATGTTAGTACAATAGATCTAAGATTTCAAATTTTAAATTGGCAATTAATTGTATTACCGTGTAATAACAATAAAACTGTTCGTTCTGATCCCGGCAATCATCTAATTAAACTCCGAGATTCCAAATCTGTAGCCAATAAAGCTGAAACAACAAAATAATTAAATTCCCGACAACCGGACAATTTAGAGAGGCAGCAACGTCGCCATACATAATTGAAGATCCGTCATACGTACCGACAGACCAATTAAAACACTCTGTATATGACATCATGCGTCGAATTGGAATGATGGATTGGCTTAATTTTTGTTAAATGCGTGATGCTGTTAATTAACAAGTGTTTAAATTAATTATTTAATAAGGACTTCACATGCTCCAGTTAGATGTAATGTCATTTTGGGAGCTTAATTGTCCTTAATGGAAACAGTTGTTGGCTAAATAATGTCTAACTTAGGGCACTCTTGATAATTACTTAGTTGTAGGGGTTTGATGTATAATTTTATAAAGTTTTAAAAGTGGTTAAAAGAAATTCGATTAAAGGAAAATTGAAATTATAACAGCTATGCGGAACTAAATTAGTTCAACAACGATTTAGGTGAAGTTGTGCGTAAAGGTAAGCTTTAAATGCATAATATTTAAAACCAATCAAAACGGCCAAATTGAAATTTGCCCGGCGATTATTTTCAATCAACAAATGCGAACGCCAGCGTATGAATAAGTAAAAAAAAGTATAAAAAACCGGAAATTAAAGGGAAATTTTTTCCAATTTGCTCGATAATTGGCAACTTTGAAATTTCGCAAAATTTGCATGGCTCTATGTTGTAATAATGAAATAGCAAACAGATTTAATTTTTTAGTATACATGCGGTGTTACGTTCCAATTTAAAAAACCCTGGAAAAGTAATAACCGGAATGAAACATGAAAGCCCCAGAGTAACTATTTTACGGCAAATTTAAAAAGTCCAAAATGCCCGCAGGCGGGTTAAATGATTTTTGAACGAGATGCGCCAGATATCGCTAATACGAGTCACATATTGCCCGGAACTCAAATTCAAAAATATAATTTCACGACAAATATTAGCATTTCATATTTCACTCCATTACGGGATAGGGGGAGATCGAATCAGGCCGATTTTCCGACTAAAAATATTTGAACCGGGTCGTTTTATTGACTTTAATCTCGGCACACCCAAAATTAAATTCTCCTCCAAGAAATTGCTTAAATCAATATCAAATCGCAAATCTCGTTAAGTGTGCCGTCCATTTATTCGTTGGTCCGATTTTCTTGTTAGATCAATTTGACGACACTTGCTAGATTGAAAGATTAGACCACTTGAAAGTCGAATAATAAAATTATACAATAATTTAATCAGAGTTTTATTTGGGGGGGAAATAAGTCGTTACTACTGGACAAAAATATCTTAAAACATTGCGGTCAGTCATTTTAAGATGTTGTTTATTACAACACTCGGTGTAGTATGTCATTTTTGGATTACGCGTTTTTGAACAGAAATCACGTTTGCTTATACAGAGTGTTCAAAAATTAATAGTACCTTTTATTTTCCTAAATTTGACAATAGCAGTTTTTCTCTAATTATGCAGGTGGTATATTTTTTTTTATTGAACGTTGTCAGTTTTTGTGATTTGCCAGCCAAAAAATCTTTAGAAATAGTAGCTTTTTTTAAGTAAACCGCTGGGTAATTGAAATGTACCGCTCGTATTTTTCGGTTAAAATATTATGAAAACGAAAGAAAACAAAAATGTCTCTAATCTAGGGGTATCAATTAGATTCGTTTATCTAGTAGAACATACACCGCCGGTGTGCAAAACATATCTTACGCAAGTGTATGATGATTTATAAAAAGGTTACATTAAAACTAATAATTTTGCGGCTTTTCTCCCTGACTGTACCAAAATTTGTAGTGTTTTTTAGGTTCTTGAATAGGAAATTTAACTAGGATTCCAAAAATGTGCTTAAAACAGTAATTTTCTTACTCCAAGTAGGTTTAACAGGTAATTTAGTCCCTGACTGTCTTTTCAAACTGTGTTTCTGATAGTGCAAACTTCCACAGCAGCTTTTCTCCCTGACTGTACCAAAATTTGTAGTGTTTTTCAGGTTATTGAATAGTAAATTTAACTAGGATTCCAAAAATGTGCTTAAAACAATAATTTTCTTACTCCAAGTAAGTTTAACTGAAAATTTTGTCCCTGACTGTCTTTTCAAACTATGTTTCTGATAGTTGAAACTTCCACAGCGACTTTTCTCCCTGACTGTACCAAAATTTGTAGCGTTTTTCAGGTTATTGAATAGGAAATTTAACTAGGATTCCAAAAATGTGCTTGAAACAGTAATTTTCTTACTCCAAGTGGGTTTTACAGGCAATTTTGTCCCTGACTGTCTTTTCAAACTGTGTTTCTGATAGTTCAAACTTCCACAGCGGCTGTTCTCCCTGACTGTACCAAAATTTGTAGTGTTTTTCAGGTTATTGAATAGGAAATTTAACTAGGATTCCAAAAATGTGCTTAAAACAGTAATTTTCTTACTCCAAGTGGGTTTTACAGGCAATTTTGTTCCCTTTCAAACTGTGTTTCTGATAGTTCAAACTTTCACCGCTTTTCTCCCTGACTGTACCAAAATTTGTAGTGTTTTTCAGGTTATTGAATAGGAAATTTAACTAGGATTCCAAAAATGTGCATAACACAGTAATTTTCCTACTCCAACTGGGTTTTAAAGGCAATTTTGTTCCCTTTCAAACTGTGTTTCTGATAGTTCAAACTTTCACCGCTTTTCTCTCTGGCTGTACCAAAGGTTGTAGTGTTTTTCAGGTTATTGAATAGGAAATTTAACTAGGATTCCAAAAATGTGCTTAAAAAAGTAATTTTCTTACTCCAAGTCGGTTTTACAGGCAATTTTGTCCCTGACTGTCTTTTCAAACTGGGTTTCTGATAGTTCAAACTTCCACAGCGGCTTTTCTCCCTGACTGTACCAAAATTTGTAGTGTTTTTCAGTTTATTCAATAGGAAATTTAACTAGGATTCCAAAAATGTGCTTAAAACAGTAATTTTCTTACTCCAAGTAAGTTTAACTGAAAATTTTGTCCTTGACCATCTTTTCAAACTATGTTTCTGATAGTTGAAACTTCCACAGCGACTTTTCTCCCTGACTGTACCAAAATTTGTAGCGTTTTTCAGGTTATTGAATATGAAATTTTACTAGGATTCCAAAAATGTGCTTAAAACAGTAATTTTCTTACTCCAAGTGGGTTTTACAGGCAATTTGGTCCCTGACTGTCTTTTCAAAATGTGTTTCTGATAGTTCAAATTTCCACACCGCTTTTCTCCCTGATTGTGCCAAATATTGTGTTTTTAAACACATGAATACGATTATTGACATGTTACAAAAAACCGTGTTTGGACGTTTTGAACTATCGTCTTTTTGACAAAATTTAAAAAAAATATTTTTTTAGTACTCTTGCCTACAAATTTGCTTGTTTTAAGCATGGTTTCAGTTTTTGACATTTTACTCAAAGTGCCCTAAAGGTCATTATTAGGGCTTAAATTCTGGAATATTGCTTTGTAACTATTTAATAACTGTAAAAAATAATACCCCTTTTAGTAAAAATTTGAAAAAACCTTGTTACGAAACAGGTTTCAAAAATTGTCTCTCGTGCAGCAAAAATTGTTCCTTTTCGTAACTGGTTTACATAATAATTAGTGAAATTTAAATCAGTGCGGTAAATAAACTTTACCACACTTTTGTAGACAATAAAAGCGTTGACCTAGCAGCAGACAAGTTAAAATGCACTGAGTAATTCATCTTTGATCATCATAATAAACACAACGGACTGGCTGGAAGATAAGTTTCAGTTAAAACACACGCCCGATGTAATAACGAATCGCAAATCTAATTTCTCAGTTAGAGAGAGAAAATTAAGCGAATACTGGCAGCCGAGAGAATGAATAACCGACGTATGCATATTTTGTTTTATGCCTTATCCAATTTTTGGTGTATTAAAATACGAAAATGCCAAATAAAATGAAATATTCATGGAGTTGCGAAATATTCGGCGAATATTCTCCTGGCCGACTACAAAGTTAACTTGTATCCGGGAAACTTTATTGAGGAAAATTTGATTTAATTTTTATAACAGCAGCGCCAAAGAGGAATGAGTGCCGTAATTTCTTTTGATGCTGCAATATAATTTCTGTGTACCAAGTACTTTGGGATTATTAAATTTTCGTAGCGCAGCGAGAAAAACTTTTTACGATATCAGCGCACCTGAATAAGGAAATAGCATCAAACGTTCGGTCGAAGAGAAAGAAAATTTCAAATTTTACTTTCAAGTTAATACTAGTTATTTTCAATTTTATTTTTAAAATATAATATATTCCCTAAAAATATATACAGAATGTGCAAAAAGTATGGAAATACTATGCCAAATATGCTAGATAATTATCTCAAGTGATTAGCAAGTACTTTAACAAAATTAAGCATTCAAAACTCCAAATTTAACTAAATTCTTATTTTCAACTAAATAGATGTACCTGGTTTTGCCATAACAAGACTAGAGGTTTATGATATAAAAAAATATATTTATTAATATTAATATTTGCAAACCTTTCAGTAGTATTTGGAGGTATCTGACAAAGGACTTTAAATTATATGAAATAACCACTTTGAACCTTTTGAAAATTGGAAAAGTGGCATTTTTTGTCAAAATTTTCGTTCTTTTTTTTCAATGCACAGCAAAGGGCACATTTATACCAAAGCACATCAAAAGGTATATCATTTATACCGAAGGACCTTAAATTAGGGTGAAACAACCACTTTAAACTTTTCGAAGATTGGAAAAATGGAAAGAACCTTAAATGTGTGCAAGTGAGGTGCACAGTGAAATAAGTGCAAAAAAGCACTTTAATGGCACTTTAATTAATGTTCCTTGGTGTGGACTTAGTGGAACTTGTGCACTCTGACACCAGTTAGTATTGACAAACCATTTTCTCCGCAATAATAATTAAGGGAGAAGATTAAAGATAGAAAAGGGAGAATTAATAATCAGACTAAAACAGACAACACAAGCGCTTCGTGCCTTGTGACGTCACACGGCACTTAGACAAAAATTCGAGTCCAGTAAACATGACATCGAAGAACTCTGACTTTGATTTTTAGGTCCAAATTGTAGCTTTTAAAAAGTTTTGACATCTTGATAAAGGTTTGTCTTGCTTTTTCTCCTTGTATTTAATCTCTTGAAAGTGCATTGCTCATTAATTATCTTTCTCAAATAAGTGAATTTGGGCACTCTTTCTACTAGACTCCCCCTGATGTACTTTCTTGCACTCGTCATCTTCGATTAAATTTGCATAAAAAACAATCGTTTCCACTTCTCCACTATCTCTTCTCTCTCATTGTGATTCAATTAAACATCTCCCAAATCTATCCCAAATGACCCAAAACGGCATTGTCTCGGAGGGCGCAAAAGGTCGACGGGCTCGCAACCGGAAGTGCTCGATGAAGGATCTTTACTTCCGGGCGTTCCGAAATGCGTACACGCGTTTCCTGTTGCCATCGGCTCGTAATCGTAATCGCCTCTGCTTTGTTCGGGGGCCATATACACGTGCTCCTCGCATATGCTAGATTGATTCGCCCCATGCAGAGTCAAGAGGGTCCATGTTTTGTCCGGGGGTGTGTAATTGTGTGTTTTTTTTTCATGGTTTAGTTTAGTTTAGATGAGGGTTATTTAGAAATTTTACAAAAGGATTGTGGTCATTGGGGGTTGAATGGGGTGAGGTACTTAAAACGGCGCCTCAGGCTAAAAACCACACTATAGAGTTTTGTCAGCACTAGTGTTTTAACACACACTTTTATATGTACTTTTTAAGCAAAAATTCCTTTTCTGTAACACAATAGAGATAAATTAAATATTCTGTAAACACGTAAAACAGCATGACGACCGAACAAATAAATGACGTTTTTCTATTATTTGGGTGATACAAAGGATTCATTTGACTTGAAGTTTTTTTGCTCAGGAACACCAAAATGTCTTCTAATCATTTAAAAAACTCACTAGAAGCTTTCAAACAGTTTTTTGCAGGTCAAAAACACTAAACTGTCACCGGTGTATTTCAAACACTGTCTTCTGAGTCTTGAAAGTATTACAAGAGGTTCTCAAACGGATTTTCAGGTCGGAAACACCAAAATGGCATTAATAGATTCTGATCCTTTATTATTATAATTATTTCTCTTATATTAGAAGTTGACCATAACTTTGTTAGTATAAATGGAACATTCATGTAGTTTAACACATTTGATACCTTTTCTGTTCATTTCACCTGCGAATAGGGCTTAAAAAAATAAGGTTTTTTTCCTTTGACGCTTTTTCGAAATATAAACAATAACGAAGATACAGGGTGTCAAAGTTTTACTGAAAAAATAAAAATTTAATTCATTTGGCCAAACCACTTGAAGTAATTAAACAAAGTTTTGTAGGTGTCAGTAGCTACGTGGAAAGGAAATTTTCCAAGAAACAACAATTTTCTTGCGTTTGCCAGTGGCGTGCGTATAATTTTTTTAAAACATTTTCGAAAAAAAATATTACCCTACTGGTTTATTTCAACATAAAATTTATTATTGAATTCCTTGTTCAATTCTAAAAATAAAACCCCTTTTATTATTTTTTGCTACAACGCACCGTTTTCCAGTAAAAAAAAATAAAAACCGTCTTAATGCGTGACTAAAATTAAATGCTGTTTTAATTTAAAATGTCAAATTATTAAAACTTAGTTCAAAGGCGGCTGAAATCTTTTGTTTTTGTTTATGTCTGTTGATAAGGAATAACCTGTAGTTAGTTAAAATTAAATTTAAGTTATTTTTAATTTTTTTTTTTTTCAGTAAAACTTTGACACCCTGTATCTTCGTTATTGTTAATATTTCGAAAAAGCGTGAAAGGAAAAAAAAACTTATTTTTTGAAGCCCTATTTGTAAGTGAAAGGAAAGCCCCAACTTTGGAATCACCCTGTATTTTAGTTAAGCCTAATTTTTCTTTGTTTTGTGTCTTTTGTCGTTGGACACTCTGTATAAACCTCGTCACATAACTCAAAAGCTGTCTTAAACAATTTTTTATTTTTTTTTTGATTTCTTCTTATCAGCACGTACTTTTGTTGTTTGATTTTCAGTTTACTTTTATACAAGATTTCGTTTTGATCCATATTTTTTGCAACTCCCTTGGTAAAAAAAGAAAGTCCGAGCTTTATAAACCATATCGAGTATCGTCCCTATTAGGTTACTGCATAAGAGACGATTATGGAAATTCCACAAATAACGTGCTAAATAATTCCCTTTGACTGCTCTATAGTGGCAATGAACAGTTTGGATGCATTAGATGATCACAGATTACAGTCTAACTCAATAAAGCACTGCCTGAATTAGCTGAGATCAGTGTGTGTTTGACTTGGTGCAGTTTTTGCATTATTCACGCATTTTAGTCGACTATTTTTGCACTGAAACTTAATTAAATTAATCCGATTAGACGAGTTATTACAGTGGACGAGGCTAAGCTGTCGGATTACGCAACGTTTCTGCCGCTTATGTTCTAGACCGCCACGGCCGAAAGCACAAGTGACGTAACACCACTATCATCCCCAATAATATTATCACAACTGTAATCCCCCTTAATTACACGACTAACAACCTTAAACCACCCTTAAACATTAATAGAAGCAGGAGCGGCCTAATATAGGAGTAGGAAGGATAATCGTATTATGACCTTCTAGAGCCCGCCCCAGTGTGTTAAATTTAGTTAAGAATTTGATTATAGTTTTGTTACAAAAGTCGTTTTGCTAAATTCAACACTATTACTTCCATCCGAGATCCATATTTACACAAGAATAGGAACCTTGTACAACAGGACATTCTCAAAAACAGCCATTTTGTATTAATGTAATCAGAAAATGCATCTACATCAGCAGGAACTTATATTAAAACAAAAATATGTTTTAAAGGCTTTGCATATGGGACAAAACCTATTGCTATTCTAAAAAGACAAATTGTTTGTTACAAAAGTTATTGAGATATTGACCGAAAAATCCAAAACAAATTTCAAAAGAAAACTTTAAAATTGACAATAAAATGGCGGAAAATATGAGCTAAATAAATGAATTTGATGGCGTAGAATATGGAAAGATATTCTGCGGACAAAAATTCTACAATCCAAAACTGATAAGATCATCTGATAAACCAAAAAGCTGAAAAAGTTTCAAAAAGATACTAAATTACAGCAGGGCAGAATATTCTGATTAAAATATTATGGCAGCATATAATTCTCTTTGATATCCTGTTAGTCTATAATTTTCATAGTTTTTGACCTCATCAGAATGTATTAAAACTAAAACACTAACTCGACATATCGATCAAATTCTTCATATTTTAATCACTTACAAAGTAGGTTTGTCCTATTATTTAATCAGTTTTCAATTAAAAAATAGATTCGCTCAAATTTTAGGTTAAAGGACCAAAAAAAAATATTAGCAGAAAAATGATAATTACAATAATCAATTTTGTCATTAATTAAAATTAAACATTTAATGTGTTCTGAGAAAACATGCGTATAACTTTAAAAAAATGTGTATCATACTCTACTAAATTATGTTTGTCAAACTTTACAGCCTCAAAATCCGGTTTTAATATACAGTCTAATCATCTTCACCTACGCTTATGTGCTCTATTCCCTTTCAGTCTTGTTTGGTTCTCCCTCTCTAGCCGTAAAGTTGGCATTCGAAATTCCTCAGCTAACGCAAAGCAAACAGCTTTCCAATTTACAGTTTGATTATTTATCACATTCATTTACATATCGCATTTGCTGCCGCGCCGGTGAAATTGCCTGCATAGGTATACATACACTGATTTGTGTGCAATTCTGCCATTACGATTATCTGGCACGAGTCACAGACGCACTAATTTATTGCATTATTCCAAACAACGTTCTTGATATTTTTTTCTCCAGAAAGTTGTTTCCAATTAATTTTCAAATAATTGTTGTGTATTGATTACAAGAAAAAGTGAAACAAAGCTGAAAATGGGCATCAAGTCTTCTTCTAAGTCAATTCGACAATAACCAACCATCAATCTAGAAATTACTTAATAAATAAAATTATAAAATTATGGTTGGATGTTGAATTATAAATCCAGAAATACTTCATATATTCTTAGCCTATTTTCAAGATTAGACCTACCATTCTACACAGCATGACAAATTAAATAGTTGGTTTGGAAATAAAAATCTAGTTCTAAATTAACCACGCTTTAAGTAGGTACTTCGACACACAATGACTTATTCTTCTTTCAAAAAAGTGTAGTTAGAATAAAATTATTTTAAAATTTGAAAATAGAATAATGATTTGAAAAAGTAAATTCAGTCATATTTCTAGTTTGGAATGTCTGAAACAAAAATACGGTTAGGCTGACCATCTTCTTTTTTGCAACGATATTAAATTTTAAATATCAGCGTTGTCAAATAATGGAAAAACACTACATATGATGCATTTGTAAATCCTTATTTTCTCGGTTATTATTAATTGGTACGACACTGGTTTGTAGTCACAAAACATAAGGGGGAGCCGGGATATAATTTCGAAATATGGAAATGGGATGTGTATCAACCGTCGATTATGATACGTGCCACGGCAATTAATGCAAACTATATTAAATTGAATTAAGCCACACGGGATAGGCTTTGCTTTGGACTTGGACTCGACGAAACGCTGGGAAATCCCTTGATTTGATTAGGCCGGATGGCAAATTTCACTTCGACCGCCCTTCCCCTTAAACTCGTTTCGAAATTCGTAATTATAACTCCCAGCCGCCTGTTCGGTTTATTAGTAAGGTGGATATAAAGGCTTTCGAACCACTCCTTGAAATTTTAATTCGTTTATCTACAACAGTGCGGTAAGTGTACTTTACCGTACTGGCGCGGTAAACAGTACATTACCTCAAGTCGTAAGGTAATAATTGTTTTGATTTGCCAAGTTATTATTGGATGTTGTTGACTTGTTGCTGGTATTGGTGTCATTAATGACAGTTGTCACGTGGTCTATAGAATACTGATTATTGAGATTGTCACGTGACAATAATCAAAATAACGGTCACGTAGCTCGGAAACACGTATTGTCTTTTAAATTTAAACTGTGATTTTTCAGCTTCTGAGCACAATTTGACAGTTTTAGTTAGTGACAATTGTCAGGTAATCTTAAAACACTATTTTTCCAGGCGACCATGTGACATCTTTAGTTGTCACGTTCGTGTAGTAGCTGACTTAAAGCTGAAGAACAGGTCTTGCATTGAAAACTGTGAGTTTTAGAGATTCTAGGCAAGTTTGGCGTTGATGACTTATTATCTCTGAAACACGATTCACTGAAATTGTCACGTGACAACTGTCAAAATAACTGAAGTAACTGTCAGGAAGCTCAAAAACGCATATTATCTTATCAACACTGTCAGGCAAACACTTTCACAAAAACTTTTTCAACAAAAACTTTCCCGAGCAAAATTTGACACTTTTGACGTTAGTTACAGTTGTCACATTGCTTCTAGAAGCTTGTTATTAAAATTGTCACGTGACGAGTCAAAATAACGTCCACGAATCTCGAAAACACGTATTGTCTGTAGTCCTGCAAGAAAATTGTTCTGTTTTGTTCTGAAACTGTTATTGTTACGGTATCTGTCACGTTATCTTTAGAACGCTGGTTTTGAGATTGTCACGTGACAATAGTCAAAATAACGGTCACAGAACTTGGAAACACGTTTTGTCTTTAGTACTGCAAGGAAATTGTTCTGTGTTGTTTTGAAACTGTTATTGTTACGGTATCTGAGCACAGTTTGACATTTTTGACGTTAGTGACAGTTGTCACGTTATCTTTAGAACACTGGTTTTGAGATTGTCACGTGACAATAGTCAAAATAACGGTCAAGGAACTTGGAAACACGTTTTGTTTCTAATGCTGCACGAAAATAGTTCTTTGTTGTTTTTAAACTATTACTGTTACGGCATTTAAGCACAGTTTAACAGTTTTAACGTTATCTTTAGAACACTGGTTTTGAGATTGTCACGTGACAACATTCAAAATAACGGTCACGGAACTTGGAAACACGTTTTGTCTTTAGTACTGCAAAGGAAATTGTTCTGTGTTGTTCTGAAACTGTTATTGTTACGGTATCTGAGCACAGTTTGACATTTTTGACGTTAGTGACAGTTGTCACGTTATCTTTAGAACACTGGTTTTGAGATTGTCACGTGACAATAGTCAAAATAACTGTCAAAGAACTTGGAAACACGTTTTGTTTCTAATGCTGCACGAAAATAGTTCTTTGTTGTTTTTAAACTATTACTGTTACGGCATTTAAGCACAGTTTGACAGTTTTCACGTTAGTGACAGTTGTCACGTTATCTTTAGAACACTGGTTTTGAGATTGTCACGTGACAACTGTCAAAATAACGGTCACGGAACTTGGAAACACGTTTTGTCTTTAGTACTGCAAGGAAATTGTTCTGTGTTGTTCTGAAACTGTTATTGTTACGGTATCTGAGCACAGTTTGACATTTTTGACGTTAGTGACAGTTGTCACGTTATCTTTAGAACACTGGTTTTAAGATTGTCACGTGACAATAGTCAAAATAACGGTCAAGGAACTTGGAAACACGTTTTGTTTCTAATGCTGCACGAAAATACTTCTTTGTTGTTTTTAAACCGTTACTGTTACGGCATTTAAGCACAGTTTGACAGATTTGAGGTTAGTGACAGTTGTCACGTTATCTTTAGAACACTCATTTTGAGATTGTCACGTGACAACAGTCAAAGTAACGGCCACAGAACTTGGAAACACGTTTCGTCTTTAGTACTGCAAGGAAAAGGTTCTTTGTTGTTTTTAAACTGTTACTGTTACGGCATTTAAGCACAGTTTGACGTTAGTGACAGTTGTCACGTTGTTTCTAGAAGAAACAACACAATAAAAGTTTCACTCGCGTACGGTAATAACTTACTTACCACACTTATTATATAATACACTATTACCATACTGGGGATGGCGGAAAGAGATACGCACGTCACAATTGGCATTAAATCTTTCGGGCCGAAGCTTTTATCCGGGTTTTTCTACTTGCGTTTCAGCGAATGAAAATTTCGTTTTAGAATATTACCCTCTTTGTGTCTGTCCTGATGAATATTTAAAAATATCCATCTTGTCGGATCCTTGCCTCGCTTTCAGTGTTTTCAAAATGTAATATGGCACTTCACAGAAAGAATATAGAATTTATATGTTTTATAGATCCGTTTTGTACGGCCAAATGTAGTTTCCCCTGAGCGTAAGCAAATAACCTTTAAATTTTAAACATGAAAAATCCGACCGTCTTCATGTAAGACGGTATTCGTTCTTGTGTATTTAAATTGGACGCTTTTGTGATGGAAACGCAACTTTTTGTTTTGATATCAATACTGTTATATTCAAATCGTAAAGTGTAAAGTTTTCAGGTTATTTTAGTTTCCATAAAATGGTCAGTTAACAGTAAATTCTAGAATTGTCTAGGTTTTATTAACACCAGTTACCCGATCTTTTTTTAACTATAGTAAATTTATGCTATCTGCCATCAAAATTGATAGTTTGTTTTGATCAAATAATTGTTACTATTAAACTAACGTACCTTTTAAAAATTAATTCTTCTAAAAAGCTAGTCAACTGAACCAAAGTTTGACTGTTAAATTTGATTTTACGTGTTTTCCTTGCCTTTATTTTAAAATATATTCTCAAGCTCTAATCTACTTTTACGTGTAGCAATTTTCCTCTTCTGTTTAGCCCTTTTGAAATTTTAGTTATTTAATTACATAAAAAAACTTTACTAAAAACTAAGTTAATAGTGTAATCTGTAAAGTTACTTTTTTAACCGTGTATAAACAAATTACCCTCGACTACACAGTTAATTTTCGCTTTTGCAAGAGAAATTCGTGCTTGCCATATCCGCAAACGCGATTTACTCCGTTGTCGGGGTTACGCCGGGTTTTCTTTGATCTCACCTGTCTGTTAATTAGTTGATTAATTAATTGCACAGTCGCTTTAATTTGTTCCCTCGTTTATTTATGAGCAGCAATATTAATGTAATTATGTCAGGTGTTACTGGGCTTGCGTCGGATTATTTCCGAACAGATTAACCATATCCATTCTTAATGTAATTTGCCTTACGAGCTCACGTAGCCCAATTTATTCAAACATTGTGATTTCCTATCGTTATTAAGAAGTATCAAAATTCATAGAACCGTAAAATGACATTGTTTTCCCAAGACTGATATTTTTGTTTGCTCCGGTTTTAAGACAAGAGCCTCTAAATCCTCCGGGATGCTCTAAAGTAAATTCGAGTCTAAACATTTTAACTGGGGCGGGCGGATTTGTCGGGGCACCGGCGGAAACATGTCAGCAAACATTATTAAAGACGTCAAACAAACAGGCTTTCATATTGGCAAATGTAATATAAGAAATGCGACATTTTGATTTATTTATACGTTTGAGCCCCGTCGGTGAATAAATGGAGCTCGACTCGAACATTATGTTCCAAGTAAAACGTCGACTTTTATCTGTTTTTTGTTTGTTACATCGAGTTTTATTGCTGACGTTTGTCTCAGATTTTTCATCCTATATTTGATAATAAGCAGTGACGAAAATCCAAAATACGACATTTTATATAAAAATATAGATAAATTTAGGTTGACTCGTTTATAAAGCAAATTTATACATTTTAATAAGAATGGGCCTAAATTTACCGTGACCGGTCATTTACCGGTAAGGTAAAGTAAAATTGAAAAAGTGAAATACAGTGTGACAGAAAAATTTACCAATTTTACCAGTAAATTCCAACTTTCACCTTTTCTTTTAGCAACTTTGAAATTGTGGTTTGAAATTTGAGCACTCTGTAACTCGGTTATTTTTGAAAGTTTAGAAAAGCTGAATCACTCAAATTAACCGTCTTGAGCTCCTATTTCCACTGATTTTGAGCAAAAAATTATATCTTAAAAATTGCGTACAGGGTGGCCAAAAAAATCTGAATCACTACATTTTTTATGCACCCCCTATATAGTAGCGGCCCTGACGGACTGTAAAACTTCCAGGGATGAGTTTAGCAGTTTTTAACTAACCGTTTTGTTCTCTTTCAAATTTTTCGTAACTTTCCCCCTTTTTTGAGTTACTTAGCACAAACTGGTTTGATGCAACAAATTTTCAAATTTGAACACCCTGTAACTCGGTTATTATTGGGAGTTCAGGGAGGTTGGACCACTTAAATTAACCGTCTTGAGCGTCTCTTTCCAGTGCTGTAAAGCAAAAAAATGTATCCGAAAAATTGCATAAAGAGTGACCAAAAACAGTCAATCACCATACTTTCTATGCACACCCTGTTTACTGGAAACAAAAACGGTCCTGAGTCAAAAGTTGATTTCAAACATTTTTGGTCTCTTGAAAATTTTTTCTAACTTTCACCATTTTCGAGTTATTTAGGAAAAACTGGTCTGGTGCAACAAATTTTCAAATCAGTTGAAATTTGAACACCCTGTAACTTGGTTATTTTTGGGAGTTCAGGGAGGTTGAACCACTTAAATTAACCGTCTTGGGCGTCTCTTTCCAGTGGTGTAAAGCAAAAAAATGTATCCAAAAAATTGCGTACAGAGTGACCAAAAACAGTTAATCACCATACTTTCCATGCACACCCTGTTTACTGGAAGCAAAAACGGTCCTGAGTCAAGAAGATGATTTCAAACATTTTTGGTCTCTTGAAATTTTATTGTAACTTTCACCATTTTCGAGTTATTTAGGAAAAACTGGTCTGGTGCAACAAATTTTCAAATCAGTTGAAATTTGAACACCCTGTAATTTGGTTATTTTTGAGAGTTCAGGGTGGTTCGGCCAGTTAAATAACCGCTTTGAACTCCTCTTTCTAGTGGTGTAGAGTAAAACATACTATCTTAAAAATTGTGTACAGGGTGACAAAAATAGTGAATCATCATTCTTTTCGTGCACACTCTTAAAAAACTTACCGTGTTGGGTTAGGAACATTTTTGGACTGTTGTAATTTTTTTTCACTTTCACCATTTTCGAGTTATTTAGGAAAAGCTGGTTTGGTTCAACAAATACAAATCAGTTGAAATTGTGGTCTGAAATTTGAACACGGTTTAAAAAACAGTCGGGAAAACGCCTGTAAAACCCACTTGGAGTAAGAAAATGACTGTTTTAAGCACATTTTTGGAATCTTCATTAAATTTCCTCTCCTATAACTTAAAAAACACTACAAAAACATTGAACTGCCAGAAACACAGTTTGAAAGAACAGTCAGGGACAAAATCGCCTGTAAAACCCACTTGGAGCAAGGAAAGGACTGTTTTAAGCACATTTTTGGAATCCTTATTCAATTTCCTATCCAATAACATGAAAAAACAGTACAAAATTTGGTACAGTCAAGAAATAAATTGGTGTCAAAATTTGAATTAAACTCTACTTTTCTCTTAAAAATTTGAGAAAGCACCAGCATAATTACAAACTATGAACAGTGCTGCGATTTAGGCAAATACTGCACATGTTGACTTTTCTTCTTCTTTTTCTGACTGTTGGCATAACAGTTGCAAATATGGTTTTCAAAATGTATCAATTACGGAATCTTACTACAGGACTTACGACCGTTTCCCCGGCAAACACCTTAAGAAAGGAATAGTTAAGGAAGGCTTAACTTTTAAGTAACATTGAATATGTTTACGTTTCTTCCTTTTTTATGACTAACTTAACACATAGTATACAACTAAATACATTTACATTTTCAATTCAGTTTTGGGTAAAGTCACGTTATTCTGTGTTAAAGGTGTTTTGTGTTTGATATGGAGGGAGAACCTAGAAAAAAAAAAGAGCTTCCAATTATGCCACCCGAAAAAAGGAGGTACTGCTATCTTTGGTAGCAAGCTACAAAAATTGAATCGAGAAACATGCCGTTTTAGGTGGTGACAAAAACAAAGTTTGGTTTGAGATTACACAAAAATGTAACGCGGCATTTTCATGTCTTTGTCATGGTTCACTTAAAAAATATAATAAAAATCTAAAGGAAGACCTCAGAAAAAGAGGAAGAGAAGAGAAAAAGTCCTACAAAAAGTACCTAGTGAACAATCTGAAAATAATATAAACGTCAAAAGTAACTGACAATGGATTGGAGGTAAGAAATCTCTTCTTAAAGAAGTTGAGTCATGAAAATTCGCCCCTTAAGTTAAGGAAGCTTTAAGTGACGGTTGCCTGTGCGGTGGAACCAAAATTAGCTTGTTAAAGGATACTTCAGCCAAAAACTTACTTAAACCCAACTTAGCAAGTGTCCGGGAAAACGGGCATTACAAAATTAGAATTATTTGCATTTACAACTTTTCATGAATTTAAATGTCTGTTTTGCTTCGTAATATAGACAATTTATGGGTACGTGGTGGCGCTCCCTCGAAGGGGAGAAAGAAAGCGGATTTTTAACATTTTAAATTCCGCTCCCTTTAATTCACCATTACGCTTTAGTGCACCCTCCGATTTAAATAAATAATAGGCCATTTTTATGATGCGGCGGGCCCGCAGCTAATTTGATCACCTACATTATTTAGGCCCAGAAGAAAATTCCGCAATTACTTTGTGCATCGCTGCATGAAACTTTTAAGCAAGATTATCGCTAGACTAAATTGAAATTTACGTTGAGTTTATTTTCGGCCCGCTCCCGCTAATAACCTTTTCTTCTTTTTTTCTCAGCCTACATTCGTTTTTGAGGTAAACAGTTTTTTTTATTATAAACCTACCAATTACAATTTGTAGTACCTACATATAAGTAATGAATTCTAACTTGTGTATTTCTTTTTCAGTCCTGGAGGTGGATTCAGACCGGTGATTGACAGCACCAGCGGCCACCGAAACACACCACCATCTTTGTTTTTCCCACCGCATTTGGCCTCACATATTGGATCTCAGTTTTCTCCACCGTTGTTCCCGTCATTAAAAGGTACATTTATGATTCAAAAATAGTTTTATAACGAACTAAAATAGTGATATTATGTGATAATTTAAGCCAAATGCAAGATATCAAAACTGAGCATACGTTACGTTCGTCGTACGAATTCGTCTGAATTGTCCATTCTATTGGAACTGAATCTCATATAAAAATAACACTTTATTAATCCATTAAACTTATATATCATCACTAGAGTTTATAAAACCTCGGACAAAGAATGTTTTTCGTTAAGGACAGTCAGAGAGCAATGAGCTTGGATGGACAGCTTATGGAAAACTTAGTGATGTCTTTAATTCTAAATTTCCACAATTGGTATCCACAAAATTTAATAATGGGAATTTAGTGACCATGGAGTGTTTAAGGTTTGCTCAAAGACAAATGCTAGGAATATGACTAGAAGACCAAGTGTCAAACGAATGGATCAGACAAAATTGACGGACGTCATCGAATGGGGGGATAGGATAAAATGGAAATGGGCTGGCCAATTGATAAGGACAGATGATGGTAGGAAACCAACTGAGTGGAGGCCCAGAACAACTAAAAAGAACTCAGGACGTCAGATAACGAGATGGAAAGATGACATCCACAAACTGGTGGACCCAGTGGATGTCAGACGACCGACAGAAGCGAATGGCGACGAATTGGAGAGGCTTATAACCGGAGATGGACCGAGAGAAGCTGAAGATGACTATCAAAGTTTGGTTTTTGAGTGAAAACCCAGCCTAAAAGTAACTGATGCTGTTTTTGATTGTGCTACTTTAGTATAAATCATTTTTGTTCCTCATTCAGTTTATTTTTATATAAACATTGAAATCTTCAATATTTGGAAGGCTAATGGCACCTAATAGCAGGCAAACGGTTGAAAATAGAGTAAAAACGGTTTCCATGATTATATCTTGATATTTATGTTGGTATTTTCAAACTTCCAAAAGTTGTTTTTTTATAACAATTTTTACTTTAAATCTATATCTGTGATTCAAATCATTTTTACTTTCTAATCTGACAATTGCCTAAAACTCTGGAATGTCATGGCTTGTAATAGTTATTTGCGCAACTAGAGAGGAAAGTGCAACTTTTGCTCCCGCGAACAATTTTAGACCCGACGCGAAGCGGAGCTAGAGAGTCACGTGACAATTATCAAAATAACATCATAAATCTCAGAAACATGTTTTATATTAAATAATGCAAGAAATTTTTTCTAAAACCTGATTATTGCAACTTTTGAGCACAGTTTGACAGTTTTGACGTTAGTGACAGATATCACGTCGTTTTAAAGGATGATGTAGCTAGACAGTTACGTGACAACTGTCATACATCTCAGAAACACGTTTTATGTCAAAAACCTCACTTTTGCATTTTTGGAGCACAGTTTGACAGTTTTGACGTTAGTGGCAGTTGTCACGTGATTTTAGAACACTATTTAGCTAGGAAATCACGTGACAACTGTCAAGATAACTGTTATGAATCTCAGAAACAAGCATCTAATTTTTTTACGACCAATATTATGTTTTATAAAAAAAGCAGCTAAATAATACCTGACTGAAAAAGAATATGTTGTTACTAAAGACATATTTGTCAAGAAAGTGTCTTTAGAAAATGTGACTTTTACTGGTGACACTTTTCCTCCCTAGCGAGGAAAATACTTACAGTCTCTAGGGGGCCTAGTTCTTGAGAGCAGGGAACGGAATTTTCAAGAGAAGTGTTGATAGAATGTGACAGAAGAAGCTGACAACGGCGGGTTCCTGTCACATTCTACAGGTCTTTCTCTTGATAATTCCCTTCCCTCGTTTCAAGAATACGCACCCAGGGTTGCACTTTCACTCCCTAGGTAGTGAAAGTGATACTTTCATCTCTCAAATGAGGGAAGAAAATATAGTTTTATAGGGAAATTTATACGAAAATAGGATGTCGCAACAAGGCAATAGACAGGTACACAGTTTTGAATGTGACGTTAACTTCCTTGTTTGTCACATTCAAGATGAAGTAATAACAAGCAATCTATTGCATTGTTGAGTCATCTTATTTTTGTGTTATTTTTGTTTAGGTATAAGAATTTAATGTTTACAAAAAAAAACTGAGTACAAACTGTGGTCATCATCCCATTTTTTAACTTGGATTGCACTTTCTGTATTTACTATGCAAAAATGCTTTCTAATGAAAAACAGGGTAAATTTATTTTGAAAGTGAAATTTTAAAATAGCGATTTTTTCGTACTAAACTGATTGTTATTTCATCAATATCGACATTTATACAGTATTATCATTAGGTATCGCTTAACGATGATTTTCCTAATTTTTAAGCGACTCTACTACTAAAATTTCTATTGAACGATGTTTATTTCAACAGGAAAGTAATCAGTAGTAAAGGAAACAAAAGCTTATTGGCAACGTTATCTTTTAGGTGTTAATCTAGGAATATTCGGTAGTTTCAGTAACATTTCTGAATGTTATAAATAATATAATTAATTCGTTATTATATTATGCTGAATCCACATATGCAGCATTTGCGTAAATCAAAGTTTGTTCGTGGTTTGTGATTGGAATCATATTAAACGTTAACTGAAAATAAATTGGTAACACAAAACATTAAAAAAACACTAGTTAGAGAACAAAGGTTGGACGGTACAACCAAAATTCTAACCTATACACAGTATTTATGTTTTTCATCTATAATAGATTTTTTCTTATTTGATAGGTCAGAGTTTCCATTAGTGAATATTTGTAAATTGTTGCCCACATTGATTGTTTTTTTCTGGTTTATTAATTAAATTTTTATAGTAATAGGTTTTTGTATTTGTGTTTGGTGGTTTTTGATCTTCAGGAAACTTTTATAGTTTGGAAATATTTTGCAAGCTGTTTAATTCATGTTAACATTAATAGTTATAAAAAAAAATTAAATAAAATACCAACTACACTTTCAAACTGTCAATAAACAATTTCATAATGGCCATACATGCATGCCGTTTTACAAAAATTTGTTATTTAGGATTTCTCTTTTTTATATATTAGGATTACTGACAATAATTATTGCAAAAGTATAACATACAAGTTGAGCAATTTGAGGTTGAAGTTAATAAAATCTATTTGGTTTTCATTCAATATTTTATTCTTTCAATCATTTTTATTAATAACCAATTTGCTTCTAATTAATGCGAACATGATAATAAATATTGATGATATTGAGAGTGTTAATTTTACAAACTCACCACACCATTTGTGGGCTTATACTGCTCTATCCAAGTTGTTCTGTTTGACAAATTATGTACACTACACATGATATTTAAACACAAACAATCTCTTGCTTGTATACAGGGTAATTCAAATTCGACCCTCACCATTGGGATCTCGGAAACCATAAGAGATACGAGAAAGTTTAAATTGGGGCAAAGTTGCGCAATTTAAAGCTCAACCAAAAGCTGTTTTAAAAATTTCGATTTTCCGAGTACTTCCGAAGATATCCGGAAAAAACTGAAAATTTGATTTTTTGTTTTTATTTATTTCTAACCTTATTTGAAGAGATATCCGAATCCGAATCCTAAGTTGATGATGGCTGCCAAAAAACGAAACGTCGTGTGGCAAATTTGAATCCATCATCGAATAGCTGGGAAAAAGTGGCAATGAAAAGGTGCTTTTAGTTTTGGAATATCTCTTCAAATAAGGTTAGAAATAAATAAAAACAAAAAATCTAATTTTCAGTTTTTTTCGGATATCTTCGGAAATACTCGGGAAATCAAAATTTTTAAATGGCATTTGGTTGAGCTTTACATTGCGCAACTTTGCCCCAATTTAAACTTTCTCGTATCTCTTATAGTTTCCGAGATCCCAATGGTGAGGGTCGAATTTGAATTACCCTGTAGACTGAGTTTGAAAACATTAAAAAACAGACCAACAAATTAGGTGTCATAAGTGGAGGAAACACGAATTTAATACTTATAAGCAAACCTTCCAACCATCATTGCTTTTATAGAATAAGAAAATTAAATTTAACGTCTCCTTAAAACTGTCGTTAGAGTAATTTCAATTTGTTAACCCGCAAACAAAAGGCCCGTACACGTAACATTAGCGATCACTAACCCAGTTAAAACTTTCGAACAATGTCAATACTCGTTTCTTTAACACCGTTATCGCATTGAAAGTTAGCCAACTTCTAAAAGATAAATTCAAAGAGAGCAGGTGCGAATTGCCGACAAATTGGTAACGTACGATGTTCGAGCCCTAAACGACATTAGGCCTCGTGTTTATGAGTTAATTTAAAATTTAAAATTCTATAGAAAACTCATGTATTAGTTGGCCATTAGAATGGGGGCAGAAAGTGTTCATTACCGCCCGCTTAACCGGCAAATTAAATTCTAAGAACACGTTTAAACAATAAGAATGACTATTAGTTATTGTAATGATTTAAGATTAAATAACTATCAAAATTTACTAAATAGATTAATTTGTTTCAGGATTTCCTGGACTTTGTTCCTGCTGCCCCATTAAACCATTGGGCAGCGCCCTATCCGGCCATCATCTGCTCCCAACCAGCGAAGCAGGATCCACGCTCTCCCAAACTTCTCCAGTGGGCAGCGATCAGAGACAATCCAGTGTAGCTGAGTTGAGGCGAAAAGCTCAGGAACACTCAGCTGCGTTGCTGCAAAGCTTACAGCACGTAGCTAATTTCCAACACGCTGCCGGGCTCAATTTTCCTCTGCTTCCTCCGTTGACTCTACAAGCTTTACAGAGGAAACACGACTTGGGTGGTGGAAGTGTTAGTCCTGAAAATGTTACCGTTAAAGATCAATCACCAACATAAAGTTTTCATAGTGATTAAGTAATTTAGGTGTTGTAAACATACGGTATGTCCCAAAATGTAAACGTTGATTCATAACAAAGGTACAACATTGTTTTTGTGAAGATTGAGCCGTAATTTTTATTTATGATAACACTCTGGATCATTACAGTTAAGTGTAAAACATTACTTCGGGAATAAGTGCACACCGTGTTGCTCTACAAACTTCTACTTTCTAATATGGATACATATTAGTAGCCTACTGCCTGGTCATTATTGCCAACATACCTTCCTCGGAGAGCGACGTTCAGCATTCTCTCTCTCTCTTGGTGGTTTTCCCTGTGGCCCCTTTTCTACTGGTTTACTCAATTTTGCGTCTGATGTCATCCATTCTTTTTACATATTTGTTCCAGAATCGTCTTCTCTGTCTCACCCATCTTCCTAAGTCCTGCATCTCGCGTTGTAATCTGATGTTCTCATTTTGTACTCTATCGTATAGAGTATGCTTCTTAAGGTTTTCTTGGTCCTCTTGATCTTGAGTTTTTCATGCTAGTTTCATAGTTTTATTGGAATTTTAAGCTATTTTCCGCCATTAACTACAGTTTCTGATTCCGACCCCGAACGAAGTCTTTTCACACATTCAAATCAAGTGAAATGCTGTAGCAGAGATTAGTGTCAGAGGGCGCTGCGATTTGAAACACCAATTGCTTTGAGTATTCTTTATATTCAAGATTACAAGCAGTTTTCTTATCTAAGATAACCTGTATACAGAGGCACGATGTTTGAATTATAAAACATTATGTAATGGCCCCGAATTGATTGTTACCACATAAAAACTTTTTGAATAAACTGTACAAACCTTGTAAATAAATAACTACATAAATCCCACATCAAAAGTTTAACAAAAAGTAACACTTTACCACCCACCTACAAAAATTACAATACACCTTTTAAATAACAAAACAATTTTTAGACATATTATAAATTTTTTTGTTGTATTATCCCTACGTATAGATAAAATTCGCTTTCTTCTTAAATGCAAAATTTTATGTAGCAATATAGATTCTACTTTATATAACTACTTTATTAGTTATTAAGGTTAAACAGTCGTTTTATACATACGTAAATGCAATCGTAACATATATTATTATATAATTCATTGTAAATAAGAAGTGTACATACATACAAATCGAGTGTAGATTGTCGAGAGTAATAACATAATGTATTATTAAATAATAGTTACAATTGTTACCGAGAATATTGTGATGTGAGCCGCGGTATTATTAGTACCTAATTATTTATTATTTTATTGAAAAAAAAATCATGTGACTTGCAATACTTTAAATCTAGTGAAAATACTCAAACTGATTAAAATTATTAAAGTATTATTTAGAATGAATTTGTGTTTTATTTGCATGACATTTGACAACAGACCTCTGGATTATCGATCTGTTTGCCATTAATGACGTCAAAAACATCGATATTTAGTTTTTATACGAAAATTTAAGTATAATTGTTTTTCATTTTCTTTTTTTCTCAATGATTCAGCGACTTTTTCATAAAACTACAAACCACAACCCGAATATAGGATTACCAATTCAACAAAAAAATGGCGTCCGATTACCGATTTTTTAATTATTATAGTGCAATTAAAATAAAATGTTGCAGCGATTACTCAATTTATTTACTCTAACGAATGCAGCCACTGTTATTTGCCAAAATAACATGTAGTAGAGTAATATCACAGCCATTAGTAATCGATCAGTCATTACGAATCACTTTTATGTCCGTAAACCATCTTTAGGGGTAATATAACAGATACAGTAAAAATCAAAGAAAAAGGCGATCACGTTACTGAAGACAATCCTTCACGCGAACGTGCAGAGGTTACCAAACCCCCAAATAAACAAAAAATAGTTCTAAACAACAAAAAACAAAAATAATATTTAAACACCTTGTAACTGAATATAAACCTGTCAAAATTCTATTGCTCCTATTGTAAACGTAACAGTCGTCAGTCAAATAAACTTCAGTTGTCAAATTTTATACTTTGTGATGTCATCCTCATTTTAGTTTGACTTGCATTATAAATTTTTTGATCACCTGTTAACAGGTTTTTGCAAAGCGTTATTTTGACAGCAAGCAACAGTTAGAAAATCTTTCTGTCAACGGTCAAAATTTTAAGTTTATGTCAAGCTGCGTTTTGAAAATATTTACTTTTTGCTTCCATTGTGTATTACTTACTGGTACTGAAAATAACTGCATTTCAGTATTTCTGATGGTGTAAAAACTTGGTCAGGGTGAAAAGTAAGTTGATACATGTCTACATTTTGACAATATGAGTTGTTTAAATATAATATGATCAAATGTAACTTGCATTGCATTCAAAATCAGTAGCTCAGCTATTTTAAATAAAACACTTTGTATATTATTGAATAATTGAATTTTGATTTTCAAAACCTACTTAACGACCTAATTAGTGCTATTTAAGAAGTATACTGTTTCTGAAATATTGATAATTAAAGCTGCTGCACAAAAAATTTCAGTGAGTTTCTGAGCTATAGCTATATTGTTGAGTTTCTGAGCTAATAGCGCTCGTAAATTCTGTTATTTGCTTTAAAGCATAGCAATGCTCCACTATTCAAAATGGGGCACCTACACTATTATACTGTTAGATTTTACTTTTTAATTTAGTACATAGAACACAATTTTTGGCGCAAAAACCTTTCTTTTAATAAGGAAGAAATACAATTATTTTTACTCGTAAAATTCCATTTTTCTTCTCTCTTTTCAATTCTTCTGTTAATTCGGAAGAATAAAATTTTTGCCGCAAAACTTAAATCTTTAATCGATCGGTCAATGTTATTTTCTTTCATTTTGGTTTCTTGTCTTCTCTCCTTTCAATACAGAAGAAATACCTTTTTGGCGCACAAAAAGGTTTTTTTAAATCTATTAAATTTTGGTTTCTCTTCTCTCAATTCTTCATTCTTGAATCTGGTAGAATACAGTTATTTTTAGCTCAAATTTTCTATACTCTAATTTTGCCGCTTCTTCTTCTAATTTTTCTCTCCTTTCACTTTATCTTCTTTAAATCTTGTAAGAAAACCGTTCTAAGCGTTCCTTTCCTTCTCTCCTTTCAATTCTTCTTAGTTACTTTTCTTATCCCTTGTCAATTGTTTTTCTTGTAATCTGCATTTTTGATGCAAAAATTATAAATGTATTCTGGCGCCTTTTAGTCTTATTTTTTTCTCTCCTTTCAATTCTTCTTCTTTTAATCTAGTAACATACATTTTTGGTGCAAATATTATGTTGGAAAATTTAGAAACAATTTTTCTTTTCTTCTTGTTTCCTTGCATCAATATTTATTTTTTTAACTAATAGAATACAATTTTTGTTGTAATGGCATTTTTTTATTTTTGTTACTTTATTTCTTTTCTTCTCTCCCTTCAATTTCTCTTTTAATACAATATAAATACAATTATTCGGCGCATAAATTATATCTACTAATTATGGCATCTTTTCTTCTTTCCTTTAAAATTTTCCTCCTTGAATCTGGTAGAATACATTTTTTTAGCGCAAAAACTATATCAATTAGTTTTGAAACCGTTTCTTATTTCTTTTTCTTTTAATATGGTAGAATACAATGTTTAGCAAACCAACACATTATATGTGTTATAAGGTGTTATACTGGCTGGTGAAATTCTCAAAAACGGTATATTAAACCTGAACAAAAATTAAAATGAGGGTGGCTCAGTTAGTAATATAACAGTTTCTTGTGAGCGTCAAGGTTTGTGATCCAATATATTTTATAATGATGAGTAACCCTGTACGTAAATACATATTCCACACTCCTCATTCAAAACAATGAAATATCTTAAGCTACAAAACTAGGTCAATTACCATCAACAACTTTTCAATCCATCACATTATAATCGGATTCCTTATTCGCCATACAAATGGCAAAATTTTAGTAATATTAATTACCTTTCATTTCTCTAAAACTTCGCTTGAGTAATGCCCTGGTAATGTCGACTATAAATTACATCAGTACGTTTGTTAATTGTGTATAATTTCCTGGAGTAGAAACGTGTGACGTAGCGCCTAATTTGGACTGAATTATGAGAGCAATTGTGAAATTAGATATGAACAGTGTATACCTGAGCCTTGCTGCAGTTGTGGGGGGTTCAAACTGCACGACTAGTCCAAATCCTCAAACTATCTGTCTATGACCAGTTTAATGGGTTTGAGTTTAAGTGATCAATTCGCAGGTCTTTAGTAGAGAGTGATACATACTTTATCACTTTAACAGTTTAGTGATGATGGGGTTGCTCGTCTGTTTTGCTCCATGTAATTAGTACCAAACCGTTATCCTACTCTCTAATGGAATTGGCTGCTGATGCTGTTTGCCACTGTAATTTATGGATATTAATATTCGTGATATTCCAGATTAATTATCCAGACACCCGGTGGAGCGCGCTGTAATGTAATGGAAATTGGAATTGAGACTAAATAGCTTTTTCATTTGATTTTGTCCACTTTTTGAAACGCAGAGCGGTCGCTATAAAGCAACGCCATACTAATTTGTTCGTTTTGTTTTTGTAGTCGTGGCTCTATGTTTTAAAACACACAATTTTTTTCAATAGAGTACAAATTGTCTTCGACAAAATTAAAAAATAAAATACAGCTTTCAATCAACAATGTCAATGTTATTTTCTTTCGGATTTGGCCCGGTTAAGTCGTGCGGTAAAAAGAAATAACGTTTTGTCTATTAAGACCCCCCAAACAATAGTTCCGGTTGAACCCTATACACAAAAGGGGCGCCCGCCCCCTTGCTCGATTCTTGCCAATGGGGACTCTGCGTTCGGACGCATCGATAACCGTCGCGACGCCTTTTGCGACGACGTCCGTTTGTTTTCATAGTTGATTGTATTGTGTCCGTTTGAATAGGTTACGTATTCTGGCTGCATCTTTCATTTATCTACTAAATTTTTAACTTTAAAGGAAAGTATTTAAGTATTTCTCAATTAGAACTACTCGCATTTAATGTACAGAATTCTTATACAAAATTAGTTATAGACAGAGAAGAAAAAAACTTTAAAACTGTAAGGGTTACTTAGATATTCTAATTAGAAAAAAAAGTCAATACTCTGTAAACTTGTATTTAAAAAAGTAATCAAAACACTTGACAAATGGGAATAAGGAAATTCAAATAAAAATTTTATAGGGTATTGTTTAATCTTATTAAACTGCAAAGCTTATTCTTTCTTTCTTTCTAGCCTGTCTCTGTCCACTGCTGGATATAGGCCTCTTCCATCATTTTCCATCGGTTCCTGTCTTGGGCCGCCAGGATCCAGTTTCTTCCAGCAATCTTCTGGATGTCGTCACGCCACCTTGCTTGCGGTCTTCCGATGTTTCTCTTTGACTCTCGCGGCCTCCATTCCATGAGTATTTTGGTCCATTTATTGTTGTCTCTAGCCACATGACCTGCCCAGCGCCATTTTAACCTTGTCGCCCGTACTACAACATCATCGACTTTTGTTCTCTGCCGAATGTCTTTATTTCGCACCCGATCTCTGAGGCTAATACCAAGCATTGTTCTTTCCATGGCGCGTTGACAGACCCTTAACTTGTTAGCATTTGCGTGTGTCATAGTGACTGCCTCTAACCCGTAGGTCGCTACTGGCAGAATACATGTGTTGTAGATCTTACGTTTTAGACTAATCGGGACACCGTGATTTTTAAGAATATAGGCCATCCTAGAGAAAGCTGCCCAGGCAAGACCTGTTCGACGATTTATTTCAGCAGTTTGATTTTCCTTGCCGAGCTTAATGATATGGCCGAGATAGTTATATTCGTTCACCACTTCGATAGGCTGATTTTCAATAATTACGTCGATATTGTCTGTGCTCATTATTTTGGTCTTTCGGATATTCATTGTCAGTCCTACTGTTTTGGACGTTTGTTGTAGTTCTTTTATCATTGTGGATAATTCTTCAGAATCTTTACTGATGAGCACGATGTCGTCGGCAAATCTCAGATGGTGCAAGTGTTTTCCATCGATTGAGATGCCCCTATCCAGCCATGGTAGCCTTCTGAATAAGTTCTCTAGGGCCAATGTAAACAGCTTAGGAGAGATCGTGTCCCCCTGTCTGACTCCCCTATTTATTGGAATTTTATCAGTGGTCAATTCATCGTCAATCTTTACCCGCATTGCAGTTTTAAAAGTATTATTTCAGTGTATCTAGAGTCGATCCTCGCATCATGCATAGCGTCCAAAACAGCCCATGGGTCAATAGAGTCAAACGCCTTGTGGTAATCGACAAATGCCAGATGTAAAGGAATGTTGTATTCTGTGCACTTCTCGATCAATGTCCGTACACTCTGTATGTGGTCAATCGTGCTGAAGCCTTTTCGAAAACCTGCTTGCTCAACTGGTTGGTAAAAATCAAACTTGGCATTTAATCTGTTTGTAAGTACTTTCGTCAGCACTTTATATAAGACATACAGCAAGCTAATAGGGCGGTAATTCTCCAGGTTAGTGGCCTCTCCAGCTTATTGACAAGGCATATTTAAAATGTTTAATTGTTGATTCATATTGATCAATCGAACTTATTAACAAATCAGTTTTACAGCGACCATCCAACAATCATGTTTTTTATTATATTAAAAGTATATAGTTTTATAATTGTAGAACAGTTCCCTGACATATTTAGTTAGGTTACGGTGGTTGTCGAACATACTAAGAAAATAAAGTTAGTATTGATTAACGAACCGATTTATCAATACCCCAACATGGTCCTTCGAGCAAAAAAAGAATAGTCGTGGGAAACCGTGACGTGTGTCACCAACTGCGAAGTAAAGCAGGGTACCAATAAGTGAAACTAATAAGAAAACTACTAAAACCTGCTACAACATGAAGCAGTTAAACAAACTAGTAGAAAAACAAATTAGCAGAAAAACTTAACGAAAAGTACAGGGTGATTGATTGAATTTTGACCACCCCCTTAACTTTCTTAATTTTGATTTTAGCAAAAAACGTTAAATACAAAACCAGTAGATATTTAGGTCTACTTTATTTTTAGATAAACAGTTATTATACAGGGTGTCCCAAATTTGAGTAATAAACCAAACTTATGTTTTTTTAAATACGATGACCAACTTTTTATCCGATATTTGAATTCTACGTCAAATTCTAGGCCTAATTGATGTAAAATGTCTGTATCGATATTCAACTGTTTCCGGAGCAGCGTCGTTGATTGGTTTAATTTTGACCACCCCCTTAACTTCTTGAATTTTGATTTTAGCAAAAAACGTTAAATTCAAAACTAGTAGATATTTAGGTCTACTCTACTCTTAGATAAAGAGTTATTATACAGGGTGTCCCAAATTTAAGTAGCACACCAAACATGTTTTTTTTTTTAAATACAATGACCAACTTTTTAATCTATATTTGAATTCTACGTCAAATTCTAGGCCTAATTGATGTAAAATGTCTGTATCGATATTCAAATGTTTTCGCAGCAGAGTCCTTGATTGATTGAAATTTAACCACCCCCTTAACTTACGTATTTTTGATTTTAGTAAAAAAACTAGTTGTAGCAACAGTTATAGATATTTGGGTCTACTTTTACTCTTATATAAACAGTTATTATACAGGCTGCCCCAAATTTGAGTAACTAAATTAAACTTTAATCACATAGTCGAGGAAACATTGTTAAAGTAACAGATGCTGCGGAAACAGTTGAATATCGATACAGACATTTTACATCAATTCCTAAAATTTGACGTAGAATGCAAATATCGGATAAAAAGTTGGTCATTGTGTTTAAAGAAACATAAGTTTGGTTCGTTACTAAAATTTGGGACACCCTGTATAATAACTGTTTATCTAAGAATAAAGTAGACCTAAATATCTTCTAGTTTTGTATTTAACGTTTTTTGCTAAAATCAAAATTAAAGAAGTTAAGGGGGTGGTCAAAATTCAACCAATCAACGACGCTGCTGCGGAAACAGTTGAATATCGATACAGACATTTTACATCAATTAGGCCTAGAATTTGACGTAGAATTCAAATATCGGATAAAAAGTTGGTCATCGTATTTAAAAAAACATAAGTTTGGTTTATTACTCAAATTTGGAACACCCTGTATAATAACTGTTTATCTAAAAATAAAGTAGACCTAAATATCTACTGGTTTTGTATTTAACGTTTTTTGCTAAAATCAAAATTAAGAAAGTTAAGGGGGTGGTCAAAATTCAATCAATCACCCTGTACACAAATTTAAAAAAGAATCCAAAATCCAGGAAAACTGATACTTACCTGCTTGGAAAATTGTAGGATGTTTTCAACATCAGGAAATCGTAAAGTCTGGTAGGAGCAACGACCATCCGTATGTAAAAATAAATTACTACAACCAAGTTGAGGTAATATAAACCAGCACTTCAAAGAACACCAAAATATGCTAAGAAACAAAATTAAAGATACAGAAGTGGAGCAATTTCTTGATCTCCTAAGAGCAGACATCGAGAGCTCAAAAACCGCCACTGAAGAACATGAACAGAATCTGGAAGACATAAAAAGGCAATTTATGATATGATTGATACAATATCACAGAACTGTGTTATACCAGTGATTTGTCATGTAGACGTCACGAAATCTTTTCTTCATCCCAAATTTCTTGACAAACATGAAATAATGTATACCATTTCGGTTTTCACTACATTTCAAATTACACAATTATTTGAGTTACTTAATTAGGTTATTACACTGACAAGGACAATTTTCATGATTCAGCAGCATAAAACTTCACTTTCAAGTCAAAAAACTACTTTAACCAGTGACACAGAAGCTCCACTAATTTATTTTCATAATGTATAAAGCGTACCCAGAACAAAAACAAATCACATTCTACTTTTTTCGGTGTTAAAACATTTCAAGTTGTATAACACATTTCATTAAGGCAATCTCCATTAGTTGAAACGTGGAAAAGTTCCATTACAGATGGGACTGTCTTAAATCTTGCAGTTTTAAGCGGTGTCGTTCGTAGTTGTTTTACTTGGAGATTTACCATCCTCTATAACTTCACTAATTACTTTGAGTGTAATGTTAGGCTAAAAAGTAAGTTTAAAAATGAGTTTTTTAAATTATTATTTAAGTAACAACTTGAATAATATTAAATTAATTAATACAATGTTAGGTTAAATATACCAGGTTGAAACACAAAATATAAAACTTTTAAATCCCAATGTAGCGCAAAACACCTACTGGGTGTTTCATTTGAAATAAGTGGAAAAATCTATCCACAACTTAGCCCTACTGCAAATGTAACCAGACCAGAATCCTTTCTAAACACAGTAAAATTAATTTGAATTCTTCTTAAAAAAGGTCAAAAATTAAAAAAAAAACTACCCCTAGTGTAACGGATGTTATTAATACTTTAATAGTCAACCTAATGATCAACAAAACTAATATAAATTAAAAAAACTGTATAAACAGAATAACAACTCTCACTTAAAGTAATTCCTTGACTTTGATCTTTTTCTTTACAGCGTTGCTGTAACCTTCCTTGTACTGGAACCAAATGTCGTTTGTGAGTGAAACACTGGCAACCTTTTCTACAAATTAAAAAAAAGTTAAAGCTGTAAACAAATTGCAAAAATTAAGTATTTAAATTCTATGTAGTTTAACATTACACCACATTTTAAATAACGTTAATAATATAATATTTAATCAATAATATAAGCGTCAATTAAGATTGGAGTGACGTTAAAGTAGACAAAATAAGTTTAGAGTATTTGCATCCTTGTTCTTTCGTGTTGTTCTTGAAGGGTAAATAGTAAATAAAAACAACATTCTTCTACCAGCTTAATTATTGTTTTGACAGTGAAATATAAGTTTGTTCAGGGTTGCCAACTATTAAAATTATAAGAACTTAAAATATTTTTCAAATAGTCCGGTTCGAGTTGAACCTCAAGGAAACTAAAAAAACGAACGGTTTTGACATAAATGACACTCATAACGTTGGCAAAGGACAACTGCGCAAACGCATCCTGTAAATTTATTATTAATTTTTTCATGTTGTCATATCAAAATTTTCTTTACAAATTTATTATCGTGTCAGACGGTCTTAAAATATTGTCTCGCCAGATTGTGAGGTTGTAATTAGGTAAATAAATGGAAATATGAAATAATCTCCCAACTGCAATATAACGAATATCCACGTCAGGATTATTACTTATAGAATAAATACGTCGAGAAGAGTACCCCATCAGAACAATAGCTGATACCCAAAGGCAACCCGAACAAAGTAATAAGGCAAATTGTAATTTCAGTGGGCAAACAATGGAGCAGGATTCCATTTGGAGGCAATTACCGACATCTCGTTTCTGATGATATAAATTACCGCTCCAACAGACGCGTAATTACCCAACGTCGATCCGATCCCGAACTCAATCTAGTTGAATCCGTATTTCCAGTTATTCCACTTGATAATTTCTATTTTCGCGCGCTTTCGAGCCAAAATGCCATTATTGTAATAACGCAAATGACTTTTCGGTAGCAATTGAGCAAGTTTTAATTGCCATTTAGGACTTGCCGGCAGGAGAATTATTTTTCTACTTACCGCTCGATTCAGGTTTTTGTACGATGCGTCCGAAGAAATCCTTTCTCACCGGAGCCTGAAACAAACAGAAAAAAGTTACAAAAAGTTCTGTTTTGTGTCATGTATGAATTTCAATGCCTTAGCACAAAAATTGACTTTTAAAACTTAAAACGGTAACCACAATTAACGCCTTAAAAAGGCTAGACTTCATTAATGAAATAATTTAAAAGAAAACTAACTTACACAGCGTTGCCACTATAATAGTTGGAATACTTTCAATAGTTGGAAAACGAAAAACCTGTTCAAAACTATTCTAAACATGGATTAACACAAAAAAAATAAAAAAACATATTTTCTTCTAGGGAATTTGATACAATTCAAATGCCCGAACGTATCACAAATTGATTACAGCAAAATTGGACTTCGAAAAAAGGATTTTCCAGTTCCACAACTTTTATAAGAAATAATGATGTATCCGTGGAGAAAGTTGGTCCGGAAAAATTGGGGGATCAAACACTTATTTGCTGTCTGGACCGAGTATTCAAATTTATTATTTGAGCTTAGCAGCGTATTACTTTTATTGAATGTGAACTGTTTGTATTTTAATTATATTATTGCCATGCAATAAAACTTAATGCATAATCAGTTAGTAGTAGTACGGCCGTAAAGCATCTAATCCCCCTAAACAACCAATAATTATGGGAATTAACTAAATAATCGATGATAAGGTTTAAACGATAACTGTAGGAAATGTCAGAGTAGTGCAAAAAATGAAATACTATCAAGTTGTTGTGCTTTTTTTATTTTCCTCTGGTAAGTTTGTGTAATTTAACCTTGAACTTTGACCCTACATAACCAACACCGTTTCCAGCCTTCAATGGCAGCCAATCAGAAGAACAAAATGTCAGTCCGACTAGACGAGAAACTAGAGAGGAAATGAATGAGAGAATTAAAAGAATTGCCAGAGGAATTGTGGATAAGTGGAAAGCTGAAGGCTTAACAGTCACCAGAGACAAAGTTGAAGGTTGGCTGGGTACTTTGGAAAAATCCAGAAACTCAGCACAACAAGCAGCCAAACCTTCATCAGATAACACCGAAAAATTTGGAAGTCATTTTCCACAAGTCAGAGACCATTTAGTGGACACGTTCAGTAAAATAGGCAAAGTGAAATGTCCTAATTGCGACAAGTCAAAAACTTCCAACCAGCTGGAAAACCCCACCGTAAACGATGATAAAAAACTAGAACAACTCAGTCTGGAAGAACTGCTGGCCAAACAGAAAGCCATTCAACAATTTGCTCAAATGAGTAAAAACACTGAAATGGCCAAACCAAAAGAAAATAAAAAACTGGAAGAATTAAGTGTGGACGAACTGATCGAGAAGCAAAAAGTAATTCAACAGTTTGCTCAGATGAGTAAATCGGTTAAAGGAGAACAACCTAAAGAAAGTGAAGATGTTAAGCTGGAACAATTAAGTGTAGAGGAGTTGATCCAGAAACAGAAGGCAATCCAGCAATTTTCTCAGATGGGCAAAATGGCGAAACTAGTCAACAATCTCAATAAACTGACCAAACCAAGAGAGGAACTTTAAGAAGTTTGAATAATAGTGTAATATCAATAATTCTAATGTTGTTTACTAATTTTTGTTTGGAATTTTATTTAATAAACATTTAAGTTTATAAGTGGCAAGCTTTTTTAATGGCATGCAAAATTGTCTAGAAGTGATGGGGTGAAGTGTGTGAAAGGGGTTTGCAATAAAGTTTTTTTACTTTTTTTCTATTCATATATGAATATTTGTTGTTTTCTGAACAGTTTAATAATACACAATTTAATTATAAGCTAACAGTTTACTTTTTTCCTACGACTAATTGAAATTAGGTTTCTTATATATTTTTTTATGTTAATTGAACAGTAAAAAAACTTCTTTTGCCCCAAAATGCAATGTTCGGATGTTAATTATCAGTCATTTTTTAACGAGGGTAAGCTGTTATTGGTCCATTTTATATCTCATAGTTAAGATTAGACTGGGATTTCATATCCGTTCAGCCAGTGGTCAATTCCTGCCTATCCGTTATCTACACTGTTAAGGTAATTTCTTAAAATCTCTGTAAAAGTAGAATAGAAAAATAAATAATTGCTTTGATGAAGACGACACATCGAATGTAGTTTTGCCATTTTTAGATGAGAGTGATCAAAAATATTGGGAAAAACATTTTGGACCTAAATCTTGTGTTTTGAGCTATCAGAAAGAAAACGACAAAAAGTTAAATTTTCATAACTAATCTAAGCGAAGAACTAAAAAAATATTTTTGGAGGTCCAGAGAGCGAATCAATACAAAAGTTGTCATTCATATAAGCCAAGACTTTTTCCGTATCAACACATCAATTTAACTCAGAAAAACTCTAACTTTTTTTACTCAGAATATGAGATTTATGGGCAAAAAAAACCTACATAAAATGTGTGTAGCAGAATGCTATTGCTCAACAATGCTGATGGTCAGAAAACTATCACAATTTCGCCAAAAATTCATCATAAACACTGATGTTTTCTTATTTTAATTTTTACTTCTTAAGTGTTTTAGTTGGTTAGTTTTTTTAGCCCTAAATTTGACGTAATCACAGCATTTTAACGTATGACAGAATAAACCGAAAACGAATAATTTATTTTTATAAAACACCATAGACAAAAAAAAAACAATAGGTACTTATAAAGGTCTAAAAAAACACGCAAATCTAAAGACTGCTCAGTTTATTACATATTTTAAACGAAATTAAATTGAAAAATAACGTAACCATTATCAACTTATTCAACATCTCCAGGCAGAATACCAAAGTCAAAGTCACCTAAAAATAAAACATTTCTATAAAGTTACAGTTTTGCCAATCAGACATAAAACATACCAGTCCTTTTAACATCTCCAGGAAGAATACCGAAATCAAAGTCGCCTAAAAAAAATGTATATGTTACAATACAAAAGGAGAAGTGATTCATTATTGTCAAGAAAATGTTGTTTTTTTTCGAGACAATAATGAAAATTCCCATCCCATCCATATTATACCAGATTTTAGATAAAACAAAATCGACATTTTTAAAAAAGTTTTTAAAGTAAAAAAACAAAAGTATTAACTTTGTAAATTGTGATTGTGGTCATTCACACTCTAAATAACCCATACAACCTTCCTATATCCTAAAAACAAAAAAATTAAAAAATTTTATAATATAAAGGTTTCAAAAAACTTTCAATGCCGTATAGTCGAAAAACAACCTCTGGAAAGGTCCTATGGCCAAAAAGCACAGCAACATTTGTATTTTTTTAAATTATCAAAAAAAAATCTTTTTTAACTAAATGAGGGTCGCTCTACGACCCTACGGTGTCAAAAATGCAAAATTCTACTATTGAATAACTGGCATTAAAGGGGATGATATTCCAGTTTAATCAAATGACAGAAAACTTACTGGATTTCTCCACTTCTCCAGGCAAATTACCAATCTCAATGTCACCTACAAATTTCAATAATTAGTATTACAGTTTGGAGTTTGGTTTATTGAACAGAAAAACTTACTAGACTTCTCAACTTCTCCAGGCAAATTACCAATCTCAATGTCACCTACAAATGTCAATAATTAGTATTACAGTTTGGAGTTTCGTTTACTGAACAGAAAAACTTACTAGACTTCTCAACTTCTCCAGGCAAATTACCAATCTCAATGTCACCTACAAATTTCAATAATTAGTATTACAGTTTGGAGTTTGATTTACTGAACAGAAAAACTTACTAGACTTCTCAACTTCTCCAGGCAAATTACCAATCTCAATGTCACCTACAAATTTCAATAATTAGTATTACAGTTTGGAGTTTGGTTTACTGAACAGAAAAACTTACTAGACTTCTCAACTTCTCCAGGCAAAATACCAAAATCAAAGTCACCTAAAAAGTAAGGTTTGAACGTAATTTTCCATATTTTAATTGGTACTAACCTCTCAAGACGACGTCACTGGCAACTGGGCTAGCCAAGCCTAAATTTTCAATATGTAACTGGTCTTATTCAACCATAGTAGAAAATACTTACCCTGGACAAAGGCAAAAGCAACGAAGATAAAAACTTTCATGTTGGGATGGTTGGTGATGGCAAGTTCACTAAATGTGATGAAGTTTAATGAGCTGGCCATCCATTTATACCGATTTTACGATTGCGACGCACTTTTTACTAATCGCCATAGTAAATAAGGCAATAGAAGGTTTTTTTATTTACAACTAATCGCTGGACATAGTGCATTGAAAAGTCATAAAAAAAAACCTTGTAAAGCAATTATGTCTGGTCAAGATTAGCCGATGATTTCAAACAACATATTTTTAAGCCTTCTTTCAAGACCGGAGCAGAGAAAATGAGAAAGAAGAGCAGCGAAAAGGCAAGCAAACATATCCAGAGCCCGAATAAAAATAGTATAATATCGTTTTCTGGGTTAGAGCAATGAAATTGTTCAGTTTTAACGTAGACAAATGCACTGGGCTTAGGCCGCATTCGCTCGGGAATCGGATAATCTGACAAACAGCGAAATGCCGTTGAAAATGGACTTTTTCGAAGCCGCTTTTCCCTTTTCTCGCTAACGCTAAGCCCGCAATCTAACCGGGTCATTTTTCATTAGTTTTAACGTCTAATGGAAGGGCTTAGGTTGGATAATATTATGAGAACGATTACCCCAGTCTTAATGATGTTGTTCTGGAAACAGCGTATTAAAGTTTTTTCTATTGTATATTAGAATGATTTAGCTCAAATGAGGAGTCCATTATAAACAAAAAATTTAACTAAATTAGGGTCACAAATTTACAGTTTTTGTCAACATAACCGACAAACACAAATCTTTAATACTTCCATGTCACCAGACGTTTGTCTAGTCTTCTGTGAAATTAATCGTTTATTCCAACTAACTACTAATCCATTATACTTTATTTCACAATTTATAATAACAAATGTCTTATTCTTTTCTCTTTTAAAAATCATTATAAATCATTACTTTTTTAACACTTTGGCTAAGAAAAGTACCCAAAAATAGTAACATAGACTGCAATATACCCAAATTTAGGTCCCGTTAACTTTTTAGTTTCAGGTAAACTGAAAAATCGACTGGTTTTCATAAAAGTAGAAAAAAACTACTTAAACTTGCATAAAAGCTGTAAACTTGTCCAATGCATAATTTTATTAAACTTGTCTATGAAAATGGTGTAATAGATGAAAACATCGGAAATTTGATATAGTCCAAAGTGTCTCAGAACCAAATACCCGTAAATTCAAGGGTAAATAAACCTTGGATAAATATGAATCCATCTGACAGCATAGTTTAAATCAGCAAACTTGCAGGATTTTCCCTAAATTGCTAGAATCTGATGTCGCAATCACTTGTCAAAGTTTAAATGGAACACCCTGTATAATATATTTGCTAGATCCTCTTTTTCTGATTTCTAACATGTTTTGTGAATTCTTTTGTGTGTGTATCGTTTTGAAAAAAATGCATTTTGGCTGTTTCCGTCAACTTGACAACTTCTTTTCTCCTACTACTAGCGTTACATTTTCAATAAAATGTTAAAAATGCCAGTTTGACAGTTTTAACTTTCAAATTGCCAGCTTAGCTTTAAGTCAAAACGTCAATTTTTATACCTTTAAATTTGACATGTCGACTTTCTCAACCATTTTCATTTATTTTAATACTGAAACATTTTGACAGTGTTAAAATAAATGACACTGTAAACAACAAATAAGTTTTATGCGGTAAGTCAATTTTCATGAAAGTGAATGAGAAGAAATTTCCAAAACAAAAAAATTAAAAGTAGTGTAAGCTTTTAACTTAAGAAATGATGACAAATGTTTTCCACGAGTAATAACTTTATTGTTTATTCAGAACCATCATTCTTATTTTTACGATAAATAATATTGCTACTAATGTGACCTGGCTTCTTTTCACTGACCACAATCGCAAATGCATAAGGTGTATTTTACAAAAAATTTTCATGCTTAGATACTTAGACGTCTTCTAGTTCAATAAGAAGAAGCTGAATTGCTTCGCGGTACTTACATTTTTAAGCTAAATTCAGGGAATGTTTTAGTTTCCAAAAACTATAAAGCAGTGCTACATAATTGAAGTTTAAGGTTAAAAACTTACTTAAAAGTCAAGCAGCTATGGTTTAAGATAGAGATAATTAAGCTAAGCGAAGCTAGTAATTTTAACCCAACTTATAGTCGAAACTAAAGTTAGATAAACACAAAATAGTAATGATTTGTAAATATTCCACCATAAGACGCGTAATGGGAGTAAAATCATTATTTCCGTCATGGTAACGTAGACATAAACAAACATTACAGAGACATTTGTGAGTAAAGCATTTTTTTATAATTTTGGCATATAAAGTGACTCTTTTCAAAACTGATTAGAGTGACAAAACGTGATACTTTTCGTAACTAGTTACGAAAAGTATCACTTTATGTAACTAGTTATGAAAAGTTCATTTCATCACTCCCTGTTTTTATGCATTTCCGTAGAAACATATGGGCGACATCCATCATAACATGTCGTTGTCACTGTTTATACAACGTGCTATGAAAGTGAATATTTGTGTTAAATCACTTTAAAAGATGGTTTTCACAGCTTGTTGGTTAAAATTAGAAAAAATTATGTATCCAACACGTTTCGAAAATGTCTTATTGTGTAACTCATTCAAATTGTAGGACCTCGCTGCGCTCGCCCTACAAACATTCATTCGTTATACAAAATCGAACTTTTCGTAACTGGTTACATAAATAGCTATTACAGAATTAACGGGCGCTAAAGTAAAAATGAACCATACTAGTTAATCAAACTTTTCCATTCAAAGATCATTTGTACGTAAAATGTTTTATAACCCGGAAAAGGAATAACCCTTGGCATCTTCTAGTTTCAGCCCTTGATACGTAAACAACTACTTTCTAGCTGCTAATTTTCCAAATATTTCGTAGCCTTTAGAAAGACTATTTTACTATTAATTGTATGTTTTTGTTGATTGACAACAAACTTAATTGAACCCCACGTCACAATTTCTAGTATACTAATCTGCAATAAAATTCAATAATCCCCAATACCATATTAATTGCCAGTTCAAAAATTGAGATTGATCCATTAAGCTTTCAAATTACCACTAGCCGGACAATACCGTTAATAAAGGATTACTGCCCTTATCTTTGAATTGAAAACACAAAGACAGTCCAATTGCCCGTGATAAAGATAACTGAAACTGAATGAGTATAAAAAGATGACCGTCCCACCTGAAAAGTATCAGTTTATTTTTTGTTAACTGCTAAAACCAACCACCAAACAAACCAACGATGAAGTCCTTCGCAGTTTTGACTATTGCCTTCTTGGCTTGCGGTAAGACTTAAATTATACTTCTTTCAAGTGTGTAAATACAAAAGTAAATTTCAGCTTCCGCTGGAGTCATCGAGACTGGAGATGGTGGACTTGACCTGGTCAACCTCCCAAGTAGTGGTGGTATTGACGCTTCCAACCTCCCATCCCAAATCGGAGGTGGTGCTATCGAAATTTCCAACCTCCCAGCCCAAATTGAAATCTCCAACCTTCCCACTGAAATCGAAGGCGACCAAGTAGAAATCTCCAACCTTCCCACTGAAATCGAAGGCGACCAAATCGAAATTTCTCAATTGCCCTCTGAAATCGAAGGCGACCAAATCGAAATTTCTCAATTGCCCGCTGAAATCGAAGGCGACCAAATCGAAATTTCTCAATTGCCCGCTGAAATCGAAGGCGACCAAATCGAAATTTCTCAATTGCCCGCTGAAATCGAAGGTGGAAGCATCGACATCTCTCACTTGCCCGCTGAAATCACTCCTGATTTTGATGGAATCAGACCAGAAGTTGAGGTCGTCAACGCTTGCGATGTCTGCTTCGCTCAAATGAGTGAATTGGTCAGGGAACTTCAACGTGCTGTATAATTTTTTTACGACCATTGATATTTCAGTTAAATTGATAATAAATTCCTAACATACTGGTATTTTTGGGTATTTTTACAAATCCAACCATTTCCATCAACTATCATAACAGTTCTAACAAAGACAAAAGATAACAGGAAATCAGTATACAAAACCCTAAAATCAACTGATGAAACAATTTAGTCTGGAACCAATGCTGAAGAACAAATTGAAATATGCAAAAGAATCGAAATCAGAAAGAGGTTTTCACGACACTCCAAAAAAAATAGGTACTGTTAACAAAATGATAATAGATTACCCCAAGGATCACCCCTCTCACCTTTACTTTACAACCTATACTGCCATGACATATACAATCACAACAAGCAGGACAAAAACCAATTTGACAAAACCGCGTACATATTACAATACGCAGACGACACTGCACTTATAGTACACGACAAAACTACGTCAAAAGCAGCGTCAAAACTACAATCACTTACTGACGATACTATGACATGGTTCTACAGATGGAGACTGACCCCCAACGCAACTAAAAACCAACTTTTACTACCAAACCATAGGATCAAAGACGACTCCCCAAACATAACCGCGGACGGCCACATAACATGACATAAAATACTTAGGCGTAATACTGGACCAAAAACTAAAATTTACAAAACACTTAAAAAATGCAAGAACTGAAACTATTAAACGGACAAAACATTTTAGATCACTGACATACAAAAACAAAGGTATTAGCACGAAAACCGCCACACAAATATACAAATCCATCTGTAGACCAGTTCTAGACTACGGACACTTACTTAGAGCAAACGCTACTGACAAAACTAAAAGATATACTCAGACTACGGAACAGATTGCTCTAAGACTAATAACCAAAATAAGACACCCAGAAAACCCACTACACAACCCATCCAACCAACTTCTCTACGAACGTACAAACATGACCGAAATAACAGACAGACTTATACAACTACAAAACAAATGGAAAAATAATCCAAACAACTGGACAATAATAAACCCACTGTGCATAACAAGACAAACCAGACAATCCCGTTACCTCTTTCCCACTGCCACCCTACTAGAGCACTTTAACTAAGACTATTTTTGTTTTTTTTTGTAAATAAATTGTAAATAATTAGAATAAGTTAACATGTATGCTAAAGCTATAAAAAAAAAATCCCACTGTAAACATAGGCAGAAAGACCAAGTGGTCGATAGCCTTTTTTCTGTTGAAAATAAAGATTGTTTATACAGTGTGACCCATTTAGAATGGAAAATTTTAGGTTATTAACCGATTTCAATGATTTTTTTTTTGAAATAATTAGGAATGAAATGTCTATTACGGGAGAAAATTTTAAATATTTATTTCAGTTTTCAGGTCATATTACGATACTTTTTCTTGATAGAAAATGGAGAATTTTTATTAGCGATTTTTTTATTGAAAAAATTACTACGCCACTGGATCTATAGTGCTTTCAAATAGCTGTGACCAAAATTTCATGAAAATCCATTCATTAATAACAAAGTTATGACAAATTAAAATTCAAAAATCCTCTAAGCTAACGGTCACAAAAGAACACCCTGCATCAACTGTTGCCATAGAAATGGTGTTACTATTTACTTGTTTATTATTACTTATTAATTGATTAATTTCTAAAAAAAAAAAATCAAAAAAAAAAAAATCAAAAAAAAAAAATTAAAAAAAAATCAAAAAAAAAATCAAAAAAAAAATCAAAAAAAAAAATTTGGTCACAGCTATTTGAAAGCACTATAGATCCAGTGGCGTAGTAATTTTTTCAATAAAAAAATCGCTAATAAAAATTCTCCATTTTCTATCAAGAAAAAGTCTCGTAATATGACCTGAAAACTGAAATAAATATTTAAAATTTTCTCCCATAATAGACATTTCATTCCTAATTATTTCAAAAAAAAAATCATTGAAATCGGTTAATAACCTAAAATTTTATAGGGGTGTTTCCATTCTAAATGGGTCACACTGTATATATATATACAGTGTGGAACAGCCAAATGGAATAAATTCGATAACGAATAAATGAGAGCGTGTTGGGAAAAACGCTTGGACATGTCGATTTGTATTTTTAGATGCGCATTTATTAAAAAAAATAAAAATTATATAGGGTGTGTCATGTGACAGTGGCCGATACCAACTTTCTTATTTTAAATACAACCCCCTGTATATTATTAGTTTTTTGGATTCTTTAGAAAATTCTAGACATAATTCATGTACAATGTTCCATACCTATCTTCAACTGTTTCGGAAATATTAAGTGTTTTCAGATGTATTAACATTAAAAAAATAAAATTATTTTATTTCACAAATAATGTAAAAAAAAACAAAAAAACATTAATTTCAATGTAAGAGATGTTCAAAATGTTCGTGAAAATAAGTATTGAGTGTAATGTAGCGAATTTGTGAAATAAAATAATTTTCTTTTTTTAATGTTAATTGTTGTAATACATCTGAAAACACTTAATATTTCCGAAACAGTTGAAGATAGGTATGGGACATTGTACATGAATTATATTTAGAATTTTCTGAAGAATCCAAAAAACTAATAATATACAGGGGGTTGTATTTAAAATAAGAAAGTTGGTATCGGCCACTGTCACATGACACACCCTATATAGTTTTTATTTTTTTTAATAAATGCGCATCTAAAAATACAAATCGACGTGTCCAAGCGTTTTTCCCAACACGCTCTCATTTATTCGTTATCGAATTTATTCCATTTGGCTGTTCCACACTGTATATATATATGATAATAGATAAACACTATTTTGTTTTGCTCCTGATTCTGAAGTAATCCAGCAAATTTATCAAGCAAAGTAAATATTAAAAGTTCAAACTGGCTATAAAACAATTTACAGTAAACTAAAACAAAAATTAGACAAAAAATTTTCGACAAAAGACCGATAACTAAAAAGATATGGGTAAGATAGTGGATTCAAAGGAAAAAATGTATTAGATGCATTTCAAAGACTAATAAGCGAGCTTGTAGTAGAAAACCCATTTAAATTGTTACTTTTTACCTTATTTTTATATAAAGGTCGACAAAACAAGAAATCTTTCCTGGATATACGTTTTTTCTTGTGTTAAAATAAATTTCAAGACAGCAATACCTTTTTTTTTTTTTTTAGTGCGAAATTCCATTTTCCCAACAGACCTTTTTTGTGTGAGACAGAAGACCCAATAAACAAAGAAAAAAATGAGTAACTCGTCTCAACAAACATATAGAACATATCTCCAGCAATACCTCTTGACTTGAGGTAAATTAGGCCATTTTCTTTATCTTCAAAATTAAGAACAAACTTTGTTTTACGATTCTGTGTATTAACGTTACTTTGTTATTTGTGTGTGAACATTTGTGACAGTCAGTATCAATTGACAATGAACTGAGTTTTTCGAAATGAGTACAGAGAAGATAAGCAAAAACCCTCTGGTACTTTAGGATTTGTGATTCAGCAAATGTGAATAAACCTGGAAAATTCTCGTTTTACAATCAGGACAAAATTCTTGATTATAAAAAATTTCGCACAGTCAATTGGCAAAACATCGTTTTCTGTCGTTTTTCACTGTTTTGGTGGTTTCAAGCAGCACAATGTAAAATTATTGTAAAATCTGAAAATAGTTAAAATTATTGTAAAATAAGAAAATAGAAGAACATATTACTTAAATTTAAACAAACAAATCTAACAATGTTGTATGGAACAAGAACAAATAAAAATTCAGATGACGTCTGTTGTCTAGTATAAAAAATGCAGCTGTTTAAAAATGTGTCTTAATTGTTTTATAGAAAAAATTAATCCAAGTTATACTATAAATCATATAAAATTAGGATGTCATCAAAGCCAAAAAAAATCAATATTAGCCAAGAATCTTCCAAAACTACGTAAACGAATTAGAGTGCTGATGATGGGCTAAAAGGTCGAAATCGGTCCACTAAGGATTTAATAAACTACTTGCACGAAGTATACCTACGTTTTTCTGAGACACCATGTGAATCACAATTTTGTTTAATATTCAATATACCTACAAGCATCAGTCCAGCTTCCTATTGGTTTTTTTTTGTTAGGAGAGGGACAATTCTTATGAATTCTTAATAAAAAGTTAGAAACGTTGCAAAATAGTACTCTTAATAAAAAAATCCAAAAAACTTCATTTGTGATATGTATCAGTCCGTCGAAGCAAAAATAACGTCATTGGTCACATGACCACTTTATAAGAAAGTTTAAATGGGTTTTTTGTCACATCGACTTCGTCAAATTGACACCTACTTGACTAATTTGAAATGGTTGAATTTTCCATACCTGTATAAATCTGTCAATTTATTGCAACGTACAACAACTGTCAAATATTCTGGTATTGATGAAAGTAATGTTTGTTTTTCTGATGTCATTTTTGTCGAGAGTAGAAATTTGTGACGTCATCCTAATTTACTTTGATTCTCATTATAGTTGAATATACCGATGGTGCAAGAGCTCTTATTTCAGAAATCGTGGCAGATAATAAAATAAAACTTGCTCAAGTTGTTGAAAGATACAGAAATATTCAATGTTACTTTATACACAAGTGTATCAAGAAAAGTTAAGAGTATTCAAAAATTTTTCCCTATGTCTTTCGTAAGTTTTGTGTAAAAATTCTATTCATCTCAGTTTAATGTAGAAGATCAATTAGATTTTGTCAGAAAATCAGAAAAATACTTTAAAGATGACTGTTACACAGGAGATCTACTAACTAGAATTAACGAGTTAAAACTGCAAAATATGCGTGATAACTTGACTATTTCAGTTTTTGAAACTTAACCTCAACATCTTGGATTGTCTCTAGTAACCTAATTGTGACATCAGCAATGTTATCAAGGTAAAAAAATGCATTTTAGGGATGAATTTAATAAGCAATTCGATGATTGTTAATCGATTCCATTCGAAAATTCAAATTTTATATCATATTATTTAGTTTCGCAGCCAAGATATGCTATAAAAACAATAATTATAAAGTCCAGTAATACCCTAATAAAGTACCATAAAGATATCGAAAAGACCGATCAAAGGACAATTAATTTTTATCAAAACGGGTATAAAAAGCAATGTAGCAACAGTAAGAATCAAGTTATTAAACCTTAGTGACTACAAGAACCACCAAGATGAAATCCTTTATTGTTGCCTTCGCCCTTGTGGCCATTGGTAAGATATTTAACTTTGATATTGTATTATTTGATTATGATAATGATAAATACCTATATTGTTTTTAATTGTTTCAAAAGTGAAAGTAACTAATGTGTAATAGCCACATTTGGTTTAACAAAAAAAAATGTAATCCCTTAAAATGAAAAAAAAATCAGTAAAGCTTGTCATTATTGATTGCTTTCTTTCTACCACTATAGTCTGAATGATATAATGTTAAAAAAAAATTTATAATTAATTTGAAAATTAGTAAATTCAACATAAAAAAGATTAATTTGAGTTAAAACTCTTTTAGCCTCCGCTTCCGTTGTGCAAATCTCCAACCTTCCCAGTCTCATCGAGGAAGGCAACGTGGAGATCTCCAACCTCCCAAGTGACATTGAAGGTGGTGCTATCGAAATTTCCAACCTCCCAGCCCAAATTGAAATCTCCAACCTTCCCAGTGAAATCGAAGGCGACCAAGTAGAAATCTCCAACCTTCCCACTGAAATCGAAGGCGACCAAATCGAAATTTCTCAATTGCCCGCTGAAATCGAAGGCGACCAAATCGAAATTTCCCAATTGCCCGCTGAAATCGAAGGCGACCAAATCGAAATTTCCCAATTGCCCGCTGAAATCGAAGGTGAAAGCATCGAAATCTCTCACTTGCCTGCTGAACTCACTCCTGAAGTTGATGGAATCAGGCCAGAAGTTGAGGTCATCAACGCTTGCGACGTCTGCTTCGCTCAAATGAGCGAATTGGTCAGGGAACTCCAACGTGCTGTCTAATTCTTATACAGTTACTAACAGTTTGATTGATAATAAATGCCTAAAATATGAATATTTTCCTGTGTTTTTGCAAAACCCCAGATTTTAAAACCTCTTAAGAATATATGCAACTTAATAGTTAGTAAAGTATGACTTTTATGCTCTGAGAATGACTGCTGCGTGACACAAAGTGGAACGCAGCAATCATTCGAGACTACCACTGGCAACGCGCGATAAAGTAAGCTCCTCAGTAAAGGGTAACTTTTCGTTGGGATTTGGAAGCGAAAAATGCATCATTATTGAATGTTTGTAAAAAAACTAAATTTACTCCCACGTTGATGTTGGAAGGAGGACACTAAAATCTTTAAGAAAGTTCTTCAAACATCCAGTGAACTGTAGACTGTGAGTAATAAGAAAAAGTCCTAAATCCTCATTTAATGCTTCTAGTCTAGCTTATATCATTTACAGCCAAATATTGCTATTACAATAATCAAAATCAACTCATCCATAGAGACATTAAACATTATCTTTGAGCACCTGGTGCACTAAAAACATTTGTGATTTTTAAAGAATAGACTCGTTTATTCGAACGAAAACAAAAATTGCTTTAACGACTTATTGCTGATGTGGCAACCTTTAACTTCGAGGCAATAAAAGACCCTATAATATGCAAGGGGCAAAATATAAAATTTTTGTGTAGGTCCAAATAGATCGTTAACAAACTTTATCTATTGACCAAAAATAAACTGTTACTCCATCAATGCAAATAAAAATCAAATAACCAACCCCCTAACTGCCAGGTTATTAAAACGGTTACAAGTAGAACAAATATTAAAAAAAGTTTCGATATCGAATCATAATAAACAAACAAGACGAGGCCGTGTTAAAGCAACAAAGCGGGGCCGATTAAACATATTTTATTGTCTGAAGGGCCACTCCACCCAACAGAAGGGCCTTATGTCGAGCCCTGACAAGCTATTAATGCCATTGTGTGGAAAAAGCGGCGGCAGAAGCCACAAATCGCCGAAGGGTGGCTTAAGAGATATAGTTTTGCTACTGCTAATACTGAAGGGATGATGGTATAAAGAGACAATGTGATTTTTTAAGGATCGCTTGAATTTTTAATCCGAAAAAAAAGTTTGTTGGGTTTGTTTTATGTATTTTAAACTTTTACAATCATATTTTGCATGCGGAATATTAAAGTAAATTAGAATGACGTCACAAATTTCAAAAAGTGGGGCAAACATAAAATTACAAGCAATGAAAATAGATCAGTAGAAACACAACGGAAAAATGGTAAAAAGTAAGACAGAAAAATACATACAGTGTGGAACAGCCAAATGGAATAAATTCGATAATGAATAAATGAGAGCGTGTTGGGAAAAACGCTTGGACACGTCGATTTGTATTTTTAGATGCGCATTTATTAAAAAAAATAAAAATTATATAGGGTGTGTCATGTGACAGTGGCCGATACCAACTTTCTTATTTTAAATACAACCCCCTGTATATTATTAGTTTTTTGGATTCTTCAGAAAATTCTAGACATAATTCATGTACAATGTTCCATACCTATCTTCAACTGTTTCGGAAATATTAAGTGTTTTCAGATGTATTACAACAATTAACATTAAAAAAAGAAAATTATTTTATTTCACAAATTCGCTACATTACACTCAATACTTATTTTCACGAACATTTTGAACATCTCTTACATTGAAATTAATGTTTTTTTGTTTTTTTTACATTATTTGTGAAATAAAATAATTTTCTTTTTTTAATGTTAATTGTTGTAATACATCTGAAAACACTTAATATTTCCGAAACAGTTGAAGATAGGTATGGGACATTGTACATGAATTATGTCTAGAATTTTCTGAAGAATCCAAAAAACTAATAATATACAGGGGGTTGTATTTAAAATAAGAAAGTTGGTATCGGCCACTGTCACATGACACACCCTATATAATTTTTATTTTTTTTGATAAATGCGCATCTAAAAATACAAATCGACGTGTCCAAGCGTTTTTCCCAACACGCTCTCATTTATTCGTTATCGAATTTATTCCATTTGGCTGTTCCACACTGTATAAGCGAAATACATAGTTCTGAGTTTTGGTACCATTTTTTTCAATAATTGGAGTGTTTTGGCTCATTGATTTACTATATTATATTAAAATATTGTATTTTGTTTTATTATTATTGTTTTAAAACTTCATATTATCTCTCCCCATCAATCGAAATTGGAATACAGAGGACCAGAAAATCCTTCCGGTTTTTCCATAATGGATGGACGGGTGGATACGACTTTTTTTTAAAATTGCATCAAAATTTTAAAAGTTCCGTTTCTCAGACATTTTTGGGGTTTTAACGACTGTAAAAAGTCCAACATGTTTGTCCTGAACTGCTTTTTCACCTCGTACTAACCGCAACACGGTTGAACAAAATATACAAGGTATCCAAAAAACAAAAAAAAAACGTCAAATTTGAAACTAACGCTCTGTCATTTGTGACCGCGTTTATCCGGTTCTAAGTGGGTGTAAACCTGGCTCATTTGGTGCAGAAAGTAATTCTGAACATTTTTCGTATCTCGCAAAATTATCCTAACTCTAACCGTTTCCGAGATTGAAAATTGTATCCTAAATTTTAAAAATTCTGTATTAAAGTTATATTTTGGGTTTTAAGGGGCCGTAAAAAATTCAAAATATTTGTCTTGAACTGTCAAACTAACAATAGCTGGTAGTAGGTATGTATCATAAATATTACAAAACACACATTTTTATTCGATTTTTGTCTTCTTCTCTTCTCTCATTGCCTTATCCTTCTCTCATTGCGGACGTTGGCTATTAACATGGCTATTCTTATCTTGTTTACTGCGCTTCTAAACAGGTCAACAGATGACCATCCAAACCACTGGCGTAGGTTGTGTAACCAAGAATGTCGTCTCCTCCCTGGTGCTCTCTTGCTATCCACCTTACTCTGGACAACCAACTGAAGGCGGTATTTTTCATGTCTTAGTATGTGGCCAATATACTCCAGCTTCCGCTTTTATACTGTAAAGACGACTTCCTTCTCTTTCCCTAATTTTTGTCTAATCAAGAGAAATGACGAATGTCACGTAACAGACAGAAAACTCACTGAACAAACTGAGCACGTAATAGAAATAAGCACCAACCAATAAATCTGTAAGAAATGCTAACAACAATAAAACCAGTTTTACGTCAAATGAGTCAAACACAAGTAGCAATTAGCTTTTAAAGGCAAACATTCCACTTAAGAGTTTCGGAACTGGAAGTACGAATGGAATCTTGGTAATGATCGTTTTCCAGGGCGTGTTGATGTGTTAACTCCTACGAAATTGCTTCCTTACTTAATGGATCATTCGGGAACGAGCCAAATGTATAGGAGAGAATGCCCGAACCGGAAATCCTTGCTAAAGCAGTTTGCTCTTTCAATTAATTTCATCTAATGGCAAGGGCCTGGCAGTTTATTCGGTTCATTCTCAAACCTTAACGTTTAACACGTATTCTTTGGTTCCGGAGTGAAAGTTCGGATCGGTGATGGGATCTGACCTAAATAGTCTTTTACGAAAAAATCAAACTAAACTAGAATGATGACGTTACAATCGGAAAAATTGTACGATTGAAATAGTGTGGAAAAATGTGTGTCACTTATTTTAATTATTTTTTAAACACGAAACATTTTACTGCCAGAAAAACGTGGGTGAAAACCATACTTATTTGGTACACCATATATCTATGACGTAAAAAGGGACATGTGCCCTATCTCTCTTCTGTTTATACTGAGTTGAGTGAGACGGAATCCATGGACGTAATTTTAACCAAAAGTCAACCGTCGAGGAAGACGGAATTAAAATTGTAGGTTATATTTTATGTTTATTTTGTAGTGATTCGAGTTTAGAAAGGTAACTTCTGCCGGAAAAATGCCGTTTAAGCGTCATGTTGTTCGATCGTATTCAAACAATATTAAGAGCTGTCCCAATAAGTTATTTACACGAAAAAGACCTAAGGAATGAGTAATTCGCGTCCTGACTTTAAACTTCCACGTTATAAAAATGAAATGTCTCTTACTACGTCACAGGAGATCTGCAAGACGTATTGAAAACAGTACGATTTGACAAGGTTTATGTTTGGAGCCTTAAAATCCACTACGGTTGACGACCCTAAGCCTATACAAACCTATAAGAAAGTCTAATCAATCTAAGTTTGAATTAAATTTCAATAATTTACTTTATTTTATAATTGGCAAAATATCCAGTATTTTGTCTCGATTACTGGTTGAACAAAACAGGAACAAAATCCATCGAAATTCCCACCCTTTAGAAAATACAGACGAGTATTATTTACAATCTAGTGCCTTTGATTACCCCCTTATGCATATAATATTCCACCCCATATGGTTCGGAAAATCGTGGGGGACGGAATGCACACACTTGCCAGCACTCGTGTTTAATGAGCTAACCATTTTCAAACAGTTTGTCATTGTGCGAATATAATTGCGTTGTTATATCATCATTAAACGATGACAGGCGGTCGCTTCCTGTAAAATATCGCTCTTTCCACTTTAAATTGCCCGAATTAATATTTCACGTTAGGTGGAAGGATTGCTTTTAGGGCTTGTCTAAGTGAAATTATACGTCGGGACTTTGTAATTTGCAAAAGTACCTGTTTAGTAGTTTTTTTCATCGCTAATTTTGACAAAAAAAGTGATTTTGTAATCGCAACAAGTGACAAAGAGTTAGGAAAAGACACATTTTTCGTAACTAGGTTGTATCTGTGTGACCATGAAAATACTGTAACAAATTGAATGTTCTAATCACAAAATGAATTTTGCAAGTAATCACGTTCAAAATATCATTAGGCAACAACGCAGGAAAATTGTCGTTTCCTTGGACTTTTTTTAGATTTCGGTCTTTGTCTCGCGCATGCATTTATCAATATTTCTCTGTCCGTTGCACGGCTTTTACCACACCTGCGCATTTTCATTTACTTTTAATACAATTTGTAAATTAACGGTCTGAAGGTTGCATTACAGAAAACTTTCTTGACCTGAAAACATCCCAATTTGGCATTTTTGGATTATCATTTGTAGACGCGCATGAAAATTATAAGTTTACTGAATGATATCAAGTGGTAACATTGGGGGACACCTTGTATAGATTTTGTTTTACTTATGACTGGTACCGCCTTCTGCTAAAATATTCAAAACTAAGTCGACCATAGTCCGGAATTCGAATCGTTTTAACGGTGCCAAAAGCATCCTAAATTGTTCTAGTGTTTCTCAGGAAGTCCTAAAAGCGGTTTATCTTCTACTTATGCCCGTCCGGGTGACATAAATATCGCTTTGACGCCCCATTTAACCAAAAAACCTCTGCAAGCGTTCCCGAAAAGGTCCAAACAAAGGGCAGATTTATTTATTATTCCTTATTTTATGCAGTTAAATGCCAATAGATTCACACCATAAAATCGATAAGGTCCCCAGTATCCAAACAAAGAGATTCTTGAAACGGTCGAGGAAATACTTAATAGAATGTAATTCCAGTGCTTTTCTGCAATTCCACTAATGTTTCCAAGTTATAACATTACTTAGCGGGCTCAACATCGAAATTGCGGAAGAGCCAAGCACTGGCAAAGAGAAAAATGACCTTCTTCCTTCCTTCGTCCATTCAGATTTCTTTCCTTCTGTTCGGTCATAAATTCACCGAGGCAGTGGTCACTTTTAGCCCCTGCAGGGGAATGGATTTTGTGTTAATGGTTCTTAATTCACTGCCTAAATGTTTTATGGGGGGAAACTGGGTTTTGACACTTGGCCATTTACGAAAGTTGTGGGTTTTTTTTTTAAGTCACCGGAAGCTATTAACCACAATCCTTCTTTGGATTTATTTCATTCAAAATTATTAAATATCACTGAAAACAGTTAGGACAACTCAAGGTTTTCGAGGTATTGCGATGCACACGAATTTCTGTTGTACACGAAGTTGTACAACAATAAACTACATAATGATAATCAGTATGCGCATCGTTAAACTTAAGAATTATTAATGCAAAATGTAGGAAGTTTCTTTAAGATTTATGTCAATTCCTATAAACAAATTAATAAAAAACGTGTCTTGTCTGAATGTAACAAAACCAAAAATAACTAAATATAAAGTTAAGAAGAAAGATTCAAATAAATTTCAGTAACAATTTAACATAAACAGTTCAAAACTACATGATCAAAATTGATATTTCCATACAATTTAACGACCGTTGCCACTATTGCCAAACTTCGATTTTTTAATACATACCAACGTCCTTATAACTAAATTTTACGACCGTTATACAGTATTTCGGTCGATCAAATAAAAAAAATCATTCAGTGAGACGTTGGTCAATTATTATTGTTGTATCAAGCGATTTGAATTTATTGTTCTAATTAATGGACTTTGTTAATCATTAATGTATTACAAGATTAGGTTTATAAAAGACTATCGTAAATGAGTGACGTATTTAATCTTGTCTGGTTTGCTAGTTATTTTACTGTATCTTTATCTACATTTTTGGTAATCGCTTTGTTGTAAAACGTAACTATAAATAATATAAAAATCAACCGTACGTGAATATCATACCATCAATTTGTACCTAATAATAAATAGTTTGTTACTAATTACCATTTTATTTGCAGTTTGCGAAAACAAGTGGAAACGTTTATTTTAATTGAATGGCTACTTGGGCTTACGGTATCATCAGGGAAATCAGGACTCTTAAACAGATTTACGTGTAAAGGGTAAATTTTCCTCCTTAAATACTTTGTTAGTTAGAATCCTTATCCATAACCACTCTATGTGTATCCATAATAACCCAATAAACCAACACTTTATGGAAAAAAATTCAAGAACCAAATTAATTCTGGCTAAACAATGACGACGAGAAAACAAGCCCCTTTTAAGTCAACGAATAAATTCGAAAAGAGTAATAAATAATAATCCTTCGGGCTTCCCATGATAAATCACTTACGGAGCCGGCCTGCGGTCTATTAATGTAACGGCCAACAAAATCATTTCGTAATAACGATGGGGCAATTTCAATATGAAAAGAATCGGCAAAGAATCGCCTTCTATCCATATCGCTTTAATTATGGAAAATAATAGAGCTAATGGCAAAAGCTAATGGAATCTGCTTTCGGAAATGATGGGGTTGTTTGATAAATTGGTTGCAAATCGCGAGATATTTTATATTATAGACATCTCTATCCCTCTGATTTTTTTCAAAATTGTTCCAGAATAAACGAAGCATATTACTTATACACTCATGCTTTAAATGAGAATTTACTTATCTCTAATTGTAACTATCAGACTTTGTTAATAGTATATTGCGGAAATCACCTCTGCTACCTTTGGAGGTGTGTAAGAGAAGGTCTTGAATCCTGCTGGTTATATTTCTCACAATGCTATAAAATCTCCCTAATGTCAAATGATCAAAGTTGCAAAAAACCAGAGAGTTCAATGTTAGTCATTTTCCTAACAATTTAACTTTCCTAATTAAAAAATGTTAAAAAGTTGAAAGATAACTAACATTCAAGAATTTCAGATTTTTAGATTATTTTTGCAGTGTTTCTAGGTTTGTCATAGGTGTCTTTTAGTATTCAGGATACTTCTTCTCTAAATCGTTAGTTCCTAAAGATCGCAAATAGAAAAGTTCTTAAAGCAGTGTTTTTCAGAAATATTTTAGCTCTTTCAAAGCGTTTTTCGACGTCCTGAAATCTAAAATATAAATTATCTATACTGTTTCTGGGCTCTTCAGGTATTCAGGACAAGCAAAGTGTTCTTTGGAGTACGGTATTTACTACTTTAAAAGTAGATTCTACTAGACATTTTGCTTAAAAGAAGAGAAGACAATTAAAGTTCAATTGAGAGTTTCTCGATCTTTCAGCGCATCATATTTTTCAGTACAATTCTATCTTCCATACTTCTCAAAGTCTCCTTCAAAAAGATGGAAATGTTCTTAAGGTTCTTTACAAATTTGTAAGCCCATCTAAATCAATTCAATCACAATCAAGTGTTGCCTCAGAGAACCACCACCTTGTAACAAAAATTGAAAAACCTACCTTAGGTGCTTTCAGATTACTTTTCATTTCTTTGAACTTCAAGGTCTGTAGATGATTGGGCAGAGCTTTTTGCGCATCGGACGCGTTGTCCTCTTTTCTGACTTTTTCAGAAGGTTTACATTTTCCAGTATAAGTTCCAACAGTGTGAGCCTCCAGCCTTCGCATTTTCTCCATCTCAATTTCCCTAGCAATCAGCTGCCGGTTGGAATACGACACTTTGGCCAAAGTTGAACTTTTCTTATCAAGCACTACTAACTCCTCCACGTTTGGTTCTACAAACCAAACTCCCTTAAAAAAAAGTTTCATAGAAAACCAAAACCTGCCCTACCAAGGTTGAACTCGTAGGCTCCATCCGGCTTTCTCTCTTGAATATAATTCAGGTTGTAATCGGCCATGATAGAGGCAACCCTAAGCAAATTGGTTCGTTCCTCTTCAGTATACAAATGCAAACTAACTGGCCTCAAAGGGGGTGAAATTATTCCTAATAGAAGTGGAAGTACATCCATAATTAGAGGCAAAGCTGCTTGATAACAACGAACCGAAGGAGGCATCCCTTTCAAAAGTTCTGTCACGATACCCTTTTGACGAGTTTGTTTTGTTCGAAACTGAAACAAAAAAATAAAATATTCCATATTTTACCCAGTATTCTTATCAGCTATTGAGTTGGTAGGGGCAAACGGTTATTAAAGCCGAATACCGCACCGAGATTTCAACATTGCATTCAGTCCTAATGAACATCTGAATTATGCACGGCAAAGTCAGCTCTTTAAGTCCGGACATTAAAAAAGATTTCATCCAATAGCAGCCGAGTAATTAGCGAAGCTACTTACGTAGTTGACTCCGTTTATATCTGAGAAAATGCAGCTTACAACGAGCTATTTATTTTGTAAATGGGGATGTTATTACCGGCTTACAATGCGAAAAGATTACTTTAGACCGGGCGTATTTAAAAACTCTTTCAACGTTTCCTTTTTCAGGGCTGCGCCACGAAACTGGTTTATTAATGGGGAAACTTCCGTAAGCGTGCATTTCCACCCCTTGATTGTTTATAGCTGTTTGGGGGGTTGTCGCAATGGTGCGACTTCGAGTTAAATAATAAATTGCCCGAATCACTTTGATTCAAACCGCCTTGTCCTGCTGGGAAAACTCGGACGTTGACGCTAATGTACCAAATTTAAAATTTCATCGCAATCAAGATTCAGGCAAAGCCTTAACAAGGAATTAGGACTAATTTTTCCAGCGAGATTACATTTTCTTCGGCCGCCATTCGGAACGGCGAATACCGTAGATAAGTCATTTAAAATTAAAGAGAAAATCTGATGCTCGGTGGGAATTTTTTAACGCGTTTTCATTTCTTAAAAGGTTTTATCGTTGCCCACCGACCGCAATTATATTTGCAGAATAATATCTCATAAATAAGTTGACAGGCGGTATACGGTTAGTATTAAAATGACAAAAATCAGTGATGGTTATTAGACTTTTCTTGGAACGTAACAGTCACAAGTAAGAAAAAACACTGGCGAAATATTATAATAATGCAAATTAAAGAATTTTAGTTGTTTGGTAACAATATTCTATAATCAACTAAGTTATAAAAGTGCAACCATTGGAAACTGTTTAGAACTTTCTTGAAGAAAGTGGAACTATTATTGTTAAACTAGAAGATATAGAAAACTATTCCAGTGTCGGACTTTATTAAATGACCTACAATTTACTGAAAGAAACTTAACAAAACTAGTATAAATTGGTGGAAAAAAAAAACGTCATGTTAGCTTAAAATTGTTTTAGTTTCATTAAGTAGAAAATTCTATAAAATAATGCTTTTTATCCAATGTATTAATTATAAATTGGATTAACAATAACTGTGCTTAGTATGTGGACACAAATAGTATTATAATAGTATAATTGGAGTAAAAACAGCATAAAAATATCAATTTTGTACTATTTCTGGATTCAAATTCAGAAGACTCAAATACTTTAGACAGCCATGTTGATAAAAGCAAAATTATGCATTGTCCAGACATTTTTACGCATAACAAATAACTAAGAATGTTCATGTGATACCAAACTAAAACAAAGAGTGTTAGACTGTGGTGTTAACCAGATCTCTTATTTGTCATTAAAGTAGCTCAAAACATCATTCTGGCCACTGGTCTACGTTTCTAAACACTTTTTATGCAGTTAAATATTTTTTCAAAATTCATTAAGTCGTTGCATTGCTAAAACTAAAAACACCACACTCAATGTACCAAGATTCGTCCCCAATGACAAAAAATAATACTTTTTGTAACTCAGTTCTCAGTTTCGAAAAGTGTCACATTTCATCATTATCCAAATGAAAAATGAAGATATTTACAAGGTTGACTTATACAAAAAAAAAAATTTAGTTATTAGTCAACTATGAAGTCAAGAAATCTACAAAATCTAAAACAAATGCGTGGTAGAAGAAAACGCAATCCGTTTGCCTCATACAAATTTTTGCCCGTTTTTTAAAATATAAAGTATAATTCCTTCTTTCAATGCCTTTTCTTTGTGACAGTTTCTATTAGTGTTAAAAATTGGGTTATGTTGCAATAATGAAGCAGAAAGACATTAGGATGATGAACCTTGCGATATTTCTGCTTATTAGCTAACTTTGTTATCGCCATAAATACAGCAATCGCACTAGAGAAGAATCTCTATGGTAGCATAGATATGTTACTTATTAAATCAGAAAAATTATTTTTCTAATTTTGGCATATAAAGTGACACTTTTCAAAACTGATTAGAGTGACAAAACGTTTTACTTTTCGTAACTAGTTACAAAAAGTATCACTTTATGTAACTAGTTATGAAAAGTTCATTTCATCACTTCCTGTTTTTATGCATTTCCGTAGAAACATATGGGCGACATCCATCATAACATGTCGTTGTCACAGTTTATACAAGGTGCTATGAAAGTGAATATTTGTGTTAAATCATTTTAAAAGATGGTTTTCACAGCTTTTTGGTCAAAATTAGAAAAAATTATGTATGCAACACGTTTCGAAAATGTCTTATTGTGTAACTCATTCAAATTGTAGGACCTCGCTGCGCTCGCCCTACAAACATTCATTCGTTACACAAAATCGAACTTTTCGTAACTGGTTACATAAATAGCTATTTTGTAACTCAGTTTCAAAAAGTGACACTTTTAATCATTATCCAAATGAAAAATGAAGATATTTACAAGGTTGACTTATACAAAAAAAAAATTTAGTATTAGTCAACTATGAAGTCAAGAAATCTATAAAATCTAAAACAAATGCGTGGTAGAAGAAAACGCAATCCGTTTGCCTCATACAGATTTTTGCCCGTTTTTTAAAATATAAAGTATAATTCCTTCTTTCAATACCTTTTCTTTGTGACAGTTTCTATTAGTGTTAAAAATTGGGTTATGTTGCAATAATGAAGCAGAAGGACATTAGGATGATGAACCTTGCGATATTTCTGCTTATTAGCTAACTTTTTTATCGCCATAAATACAGCAATCGCACTAGAGAAGAATCTCTAGGGTAGCATGGATATGTTACTTACTAAATCAGAAAAATTATTTATATGGTTAGGTGACAATAAAATTACATTTTAACTAACTTTTTGACAATTAATTGAAGACTCACCTCATAACCAGCAGACGGATAATTCAACTTCTGCTTTTGAGTAGTGGCAAAAGTAAAATGCCACACAACAAAAGCATAGTTCAAATAGCTTGTCAAAGAGTAATTCTGCTCGGAGTAAATGTATTTGGTCAGCAAATCGTTGAAACAAAACCAATCTAAAGCGTGCGCAATCCCTTCTAAATTCTTCTCCTTGATTTGCAACTTTGGAAAATTCTCATAGACGCCTTGAGCCACCCTTTCATGATCTCCAAATGAAAACATAACGTTCAAAACGTTTTGCATGCGATCTTTCATGGTAGGAAGAACCATAGTTCCGTTGACGTTTTTACTCCTTTTTATTTCAAAAATATCGGACCACACCGCGAATAATCCTTTTTGCATATCTTTTTGGCCCACGCTAGCTTTGTGGATATCCGTCAGACCTATAGGTTTGTTTTGGGCTTTGAAAAAATGCAACACCGACAAACAAGACCGAATATCGTGGTTGGACTTTTCGGCCAATGCCATCATTGCACCCACGTCGGTCTTGATCTGTTGTCTTCTGGCAATTTCCATCAGTCGCTCAGCCAATCTGGCTGTAGATGTTTGAGGAAAATTGATAACAAAAGCGATTTGCTTTAAAGGTCTCAAAGCAGGTGCGTAACCATCGTTGCAGATGCAGATGATGGGTCGTTTAAGAATGTGATGTTGCTTTTCTTTGTTCTTGCTTGACTTTTTAGCTTTCACAGCCACGTTGCCGCTGATAAACTTGACTAAAAAGTCGATAGAAGCGGCTGGTGCACCGTCAATTTCATCAAAAACGATGCAATTTGGTCGCTTTTGTTGATCGACCACAGATCTCATTTGGGTGGCGTTTTCTAATGTGTTGCGAAAAGCTTCAATGCTACGGTCGTCTGAGGCATTAATTTCAACTACGTTGTAACCTGCGTGTTTGGCCACCATATGGGCTAACGTAGTTTTGCCTGAAATCAAAAACCGTAGCAATCAATAAATCAGAATACTAATTTAAGTGTTTACTTTAAGCTAAAATTAAATTTCAATATTGCGCAACCGTTAACCTAAGTTACTTTAAAAGTAAAATTAGTAGAATCAAAAAAATCCATAAAATGCATTTTTGTAAAATTTACAATTATTGTAAGTTTGTTGTAAAGTCTGTGACATACGAATGGAATTACATGATGCCTAATGAAGCCAATAAGTCGACGACATTTAATTAATTCGGTAATTAGAGACATTTTCCAGTGATGCATTTAAGGGTATTATGAAGCAGTATCTGTATATCCAATACAACTTAAGATGTGTTCACTGGCATTTCGACGGAAATAAAGTTTTTGTTATTCAACTTTCAACATCTTTAAGAGAATGTAAAAAGTTCAGAAAATGTCATTTTTTTCTATGGAAATAATATTGTAAGATACAGGGTGTCCTATAATGTTTTGCTGATTTTAGAGGGCGTTAGTTTGACAACGCTGTTTAGTGGCGCCACGAGTCTGTATTTGCCAGGTCGAGGAAGGTTGCGGATTATTTAGTCACACAAGTACACACAGGATGGTTGCTTCGAAAATTACTTAATCGAAAATGTTCTGTTTAACGACAAGGCCCATCTCCATTTAAATGGGGCAGTAAACAAGCAGAACTGTCGCTATTGCAACGATGAGAATCCTAAACAGAAGCACGAACAACCACTACACAGTCCCAAAGAGGACGACCGAGGCCAACCTGTTACAGTCAATAGTGATGTTCATATGTTAAACGATTTTTTCCGACCAGCCCTTCAAGAATTCGTGGGGTTTGACGCCAATACCTGGTTTCAGCAACATGGGGCCACAGCCGACATCGCCAGAAGATCAATAGCAACGGTACGAAACCTGTTTCCGAACAAAGTTACTTCAAAGTGGGGGGACCTACGTTGGCCCCCACGAAGTCTTGACCTGAGTAAAGTCCAAGGTGTACGAGACACCACCACGTACTTTGAGGGCTTTAAAATTGCAAATCCAGGATGAAATAAACGCCATTCCAGAGGAAATGATACTGGCTGTTTTTGGCAATTTAAGGTCCAGACTTCAAGAATGCGTGGCACAGGAATGAAGACATCTTAAGAACATTATTTTTAAGAAATAAAAATCCACGTTTACTGTTAACATTTTCCCATTAAATTAACTATTTCTTAGGCAAAAACATTCGTTTTATTTCAGTTTAAACACAACCAAACATTCTGGGACACCCTGTATTTGGACCCAGTTTATATCATACAAAAGTAAGTAAGGTGTAAGGTTTTCAACCGTTTTACAGAAAAATTTCCAAAGTATGTGCACAACTTGTAACTTTTTATCATAAAAAATATGTAGGATATTTAGTTTTAAAAATAACTGCATTTCTGATATTCAAAATTTTCATTTTCACCCCTTTACAGGGCCTTCAAAATGTTTTAATACAGAAAAAAATGTTCAGTAACCAAATTTAACTTTATAATATGGGCGCTTACTTGGATAATCAAAGTAATATTAAAAGTAGACACTTAACTAAGTACAGGAAAAATATCAGTATTAGCAATGGACATAAAACAACAAAAAAGCTATTTTTAGTTTAAAAAAAAATAAAAAAACTTGCTCCCATATTAAAAAAAATGGTCAATGATGGCTCAGAAAGTCTAAAAGGTTTAAAATCAAATTCTCCATTCAGTATAGGAAAAAAAATGATAATAAAGGAAATTTGATTCAAAGAACTTTTTTTAAAAAGATTAGGATTGTTTTATTATACATTTCAGCTTTTTCTGAATATTTTCGGATTTTTTTATATTATAAATAATTCCTAAAGTTCCGAATTACAAACCTTTGCTTCAGTATCAAATATCTCATAAATAAATAACCCTGTATATTATCTTCAAATGAGTGAATAGATCAAAATCACAGTTTGGGTACCTATTATACAAAGTGGCGCTGATAAAAGTGGCCATATCGAATGACCGACGAATATGAAGACCGTCCTAGTAGATTTAAAAATAATCGCTAAAAACACCTCTCTCAAGTTACATTTTTACGGGGAACAAATATAAAGATAAAATACTAACTCCAACCAGCTAAAGAGAGTAATATCTACCTAATTTACTGAGCAACTTGAAAGGTATTTGAAATATACAATACATAGGGATTCCTTAATTTCATTAGATATATCTAGGATGCTCTTCTTAGTCAAGTAAGTTTTTCTCCTTCTTTTTTTTGTTTCTTTGTCATTGTTATTCAGCTTAAGCCATGGGCATGTCCCATAAATTAATAAACAAACTTTCAGCCTACAGTTATCTTAAAGTGGCTCAACAAAATAACTGGGAATTTGACAAACCCATAGGCTTTAGTAAAACCTTCAAAATAAATGATTTTTTACATTTAAGAAATCAAGGTCAATGCTGTTTCTCTTAAAAAAGTAAACTTGATTTGAGTTAGCAATTATTTGAAAATCTAACAATAGTGTTCATAATTCTCCAAAATGTTTAATTCAGTTAAGAATTTTCCCAATAATCTATTAACATTATTAATATATTAACATTTTTCCATTATCTAATACTTTGCAAGTATTGGTAGTCTAGTCAGTTGAAAAGTCTGTGCTACCAGCCAAAATATTTACCTTAATAGACAAATATTTTAGATGTAGGCCTTCAGATTCAAATAATGAGAATAATAATTGACTATATTTGATAAAAATCATATTTTCTAACTCAAATCACTTGATATAGTACAATATCAATCATTCACCTTCCAAGCAAGAAAACCTAATTTCATCCCAATAAAAAATAAAATTTAGTTTCAAACTTTAAATTAAAATCACTTACCCAAACCTGGTGGTCCACATAACAAAGCCACTTTATGATAAGGCCTACCATGTTCATCTAAGTCAGTATTAAGCTCAAACATCTTAAATCTGCTTTGAAAAGGTTTGTCAGCTTTGGGTACTTTAATCTTAGGATTCCGATGAAACACCACCTTATCCCACAATTTCATCCACCTTAACATTGTTCGATTAGTGCCTTCATCACTTAAAAGCTCCAAATACTTTTTGGGTTTGTATAAATCAACCCATAACTGTTTGTCTTCTTTATCAGATTCAAGCATCTCAAGATCATTATTTACTTCAACTAGTGGTGTATCTTCATACTCTTGATTTAACTGTAAAATTTATAATTATGTTGGTAAGTAAAATGGTGTAGGAAGGTGTGTGTTACCAGCTTTTTAGCCTCATTCCAAACATTTTTAAAACTCTCACCCATGAGTCCCTGAAATGAGTTTGCTTGTAGCATTCTGCGTGTTTCTTCCTTCTCAAAATCTTCAGAGTGAAATCTCACATAAACAAAATCCCCACCAAAAGATTTTAGTTTAATAAAAGGATACTTTGGCACTGAAGCTGACAAGTTGAACTTATCCCTATCACTTTTAGTTTGGAAACTAATTACACCACTTAAAGTTACTGAAGACAGTGTTTGATTCCTTTTATTCTCCAATCTACGTTGCACTATGTAATCTATTAATTCCAGATCTTCATCCTTTTCTTTGTCAGCTTTGTGTCTTTTTGAAGGGTTTAGATCTTCCCAGAAACTATCAGGGACATTTTCAAGGTCTGTAATATCTCCAAATAAATCAACAGCGTCAGCGGGTCGTTTTTTTGAAGTTACATCAGGTTGACTCTGGTTATCTCCATAAAGATTGGTAACACCTTGAAGTTCCTTGAAACAGGAATCGAAAGAGCTGTTGAGAGTGTCTGATTTAGTTTTGGTTGATGTTTGCTTTGATGGAGTATCAAAGTTTAAACTTTTTCGCACAGGATTTGGCATAATGTTTAATTCTTCATCTAAAACAGTTTATTACAAAAACAAACCAAACACAATTGTAGTTTGCTTATATACCTTCAAAGTTGTCTTGTTCTTTGAGTAATTCCAATTCATCCTGGTACATTAACTCGAATTCTTCATCTGGATCTGGAAAGTCGTCCATAGTGATGTATTTAATAACACTTAAGCCTAAATTCAGTTTAATTAAAATAATTTGAATGTTGTAGGATGTTTTGTTTTACAACTCATAAATTCCCGCTTAAAGGTGACAGCTAAATTGTTTGGTTATGGTTAGATAGACAGTAATCCAAGTCACAAAATTTGGTTGTAATCACGTGATATTGTTGCATGTCGGGAATACACTATCACGTGACACTAACTCCAAGTTGTGTTGGTAGAACAAAAAGAATAGATATTTTTTGACGTTAGTTGAATATTTGAACACTTATCAGTCAAAAACAGCTGATTTAGGTAAGTACGTTCGGAAACTTTAGCTTTTGCTATTTTTATTTTTCAAAATCTTCCTAAAAAAAAACATCTGAAACTTTTAAAGCCTTTAATTGATTGCAGGCATATTTAGTAGGCGATTTTGTAGCAACGAAGTTGCTGTTTCAGTACTAGGAAAACCTAGAATTCGTTATGTATAATTTTTAAACATAATAATTTCAAATTAAGATAATCCAACAAAAAAGGTAAAATGTAAATAGTTGACAATGTCGCATTGAATAACGGAAGGAATACAAAAGCGGTTTGGTTTATCTATTTATTTTAAATTAAAAATGAAACTTTATATTTTTGAAATCTAGGCAACCAGTAAAACAGATCTTTAAAGGAAATAATCTGTTGCTTCAAGCGATTCAAGTACCTACACCCTACACAATCCACAAAAACAACTAAATTCTACAGTAAACGGCTCAGAAAACATTCAAAAATGGAAATAATCAATCTCCAAAAGTGTAGTAGGTATTATAGATTTTGGAGCCATAGATAGTTTACTAACAAATACGAGGGCACTGTCAACCTTTAATTTTTGTCAGAGTTAAAATAGAAGGTGGCAGTTCTAAAATCAGCTAAGCCATTATAAAAAAAATCATATAAAGAAATAAATATTAAACAACTTAAAACAGAATATTTCAGGTTGAATTTTCAGTTCACATGATCGTAGTTCGTCCCCACATCATCATAATTATTCAATTATGAGCATAAGTGACCACTTATGTATTCGGGTACCTTCCGAAGTAGTGGAGGTCTAAAGAACGTCACATTGAACTGTTTAATAACGGTACTGCCCAGCAAATAAACCAGACGAGCGCTCGCGATTGCAGTCCGAGTAGGTATGTGATACACAGTTCAAGCAGGAACCGTTTTTCCTGCTAAAGATTATTCACTAGAATGTTTTAGTTATGTTAAATCAGTTATCGAAAAAAATTGCAGTTAGCAGTTATAACATTGATGAGGGAAGGAATTAGGTAGATATGCTTTTTTAAAAACATTTTACTGCTTAATTACATTAATTTTCTTGCTCTTTGTTTAGTCTTATTAGGAAATTGTTAGTCATTTTGTTCAAGAGTAGCTATAACCTTTGTTTTTAATTTCTAGTTTATCATTTCTTAGCTAAATAAAAGCCTTTTATGCAAAAACCATTCTTTGTCACACATTTTATTGATACTTACGTACAGGGTGAGCGTTTCAAAACATTTTGATCATTTTGTAACCTTTTTACTTTTAAACCGTTGATACCATATTACACACGTTTGCTACACAAATTTGTTTTTGTTTTAAATAAAAAGCAGAATTTAAATAAGAATATAGTGTACCATCATGTTCCTCTAGAGGAAAAAAGTTGTAGTTGCAGTTGCAGAGTAGTATACTTACTAACGTTTTTTATGACGTACATATGGAATTTTAAGTTACCAAAATTAATTAATTAGTTTACTATTTATTTTAGGTTATTATTTATGTACTGTACAGGATACTGTATCAATTAATTAGGTAATATAAAAGTATATCAAGGATATCAAAAAACTTAATACAGTTTATGCTTTACAATGTGCTATTGTCTTGCTTTTGAAAATTATATCTCCAGTATTTTTATAAAAGGCTTAAATAAAATGTTACAATGAGCCTGGCACGATCTCCCATGACGTAATTACAGACTCTTCAATTCCGTAACCTAAGTGGAAGGTTAGAATATTCTTTGTAACCAGTGCATTGTTGCCAAAGTTATTAACACTTGCCTAACGTATCAATCAACTAATTTTTGTTAATTTGGGTATGTTCTGTTGGACCTAAAAAGTAAGAAGCAGCAAAAATATATTTTTTTGTGTGTCTGGCTTTAATGTAAATCGGTGAAACACTGAAACTACAAAACAAACTCAGATGTAAAAGCGGTAATTTTCGGGTCGGAAAATTTCTATTTTTGAAAATTTACCGGAAAATTACTTCATGCTTAAATTAAAATTTTCCTTGATAAGGAAAAAACTGTCAAACTTTTCATTGTTATTGTCAAACTTATCATGCATTCTAATGAGATAATTTAAGACATTTAAGCGCCATTTGCATCGTTGTACTTTAACCATAGCTTAAGTTAAGTGTGGTTTAGAGTGTGACTTTTTTCATCTGCACTCGGCTTACAAAACGACGATGTAAACGAGGGTAAATGATTAGAAGTACATTAAACCGTATTTGAATTGATATAAGATTGTTGTACAATTAATTAAAAAACGAATTATTTTTGAATTTTCAGATTTTCCAATTTTTTCCGGAAAATTACCGAAAACTTTCTGAAAAATGTTGTATACCTAACCTCAACACTTTTCGAAATGATATCAAATTTTAAAAAAGTAATATTTATAAATTTATCCCTTCTGGACAACACGTTCCCGGTATAACAGCTTTTAATCTTTCGGTAGCGTGACATTTCTACTACAGGTATATGGTATACAGGGTTATCAAAAAACAAATTCAAGGTTTGGTTTTCACAAATTGGTATATTGAACCACCCTGTAACTGTCAAAATAACAAAGTTATGGGCTGTCCCAGTAAAAACTGTCAAAATCAAACAACTCAGTTTTAACAGTAAATAACTCAGTTATTCGACGTTTTAGATAAAAACGCTATACAGGGTGGTCAAAAGAAAATTTCAAGGGCTACAAATATTGAACCACCCTATAGTTGTCCGAATAACCGAGTTATTGACAATACAATGGCGTAGTTTACAGGGTAATTCAATAAATTTTTAATATCCTTGTAACTTTTTTAATTTTTGTTTTATAAAAAAATACCAAATATGAATCTTGTAGATATTTACATATACTTTATTCCTAGATAATCCATGTATGCAAGGTGTCCCAAATTTGAGCAACAAACCAAACTTTTAATTTTTTATTCGATTTTTGGAATCTACGTCAAATTCTAGGCCTACTTGATGTAAAATGTTTGTATCGATATTCAATTGTTTTTGCTCCTACAGGCCTTACTTTGACCACACTCCTCGAAAGCAGAAATTCCCAATTTGAGCAAAATTTTAGTGCACTTTTCCAGAAAATCGTCCATAATTCGCTTAATTGAAACACCCTGTATAAACACACCGTGTAACAAAAGAAAGCTAATGAACGGGGCTATCACGTTACGTTGAGCGGGCATGGCTAAGTTGCCCCGTTTAGCCGCTAGAGGGCGTCAAAGTTGACTCTTGTTTTTTGCAGTTTTTGCTTAATATCTCAGGAACGTTTCAGGTTAGAGGTCTGAAGATTTTACCACAAATGCACCTCGATGGGATTCAACTTTTACCTTCTATACACTTTTTTGGTACCATGCACCGTTTACCTTGAAAAATTAAAAACTAGAAATGACGTAAAGTGTCATTTGTCAAAAGGTTATTTTGCAAGGGTGCCACGCCCTAGGGTGTCAAAATTGACATACTTTCAAGGTCATCTCCGAAACGGTGCCACTTAGAGCAAAATGGACGTCAGATTTGTGTTCCCCAGGTTCAAATTAGTTAAAAAAATTACTTTGATTAAGGAAAATCCAAAATGGTCTGGTTTGACCTTAAAAAATTAAAAACTAGAATTGTCAAAAAATTTCAAGTGAAATTTTTTTATTTTCAAAATTAACCTCCACTGACTGAATACCTTTAAGTTAATAGTACAAAAATGTAAAAAACGATTTTTTTTTAATTTTCAGATTTTCCAAATTTTCTGGAAAATTACCGAAAAATTTCTATAAATTTAATTTTCTGAAAATTTTACATTCCTGAAAACAAACCTGCAACGAGCAACGAAGTTAAAATGTGATTTAGGATTCAGTGAAACACAGTTGACATTTGGAAAAAATTCATATAAGACATACGTTCATACATATTTTGTTTTGCTCAGTTCGCTATAAGCAGAAGAGAGACGAGTCAACTGGCCTTTCCTACGTTACATGACACTTTTTCGTATTTGCTGTACCAATTAAGATTAAGGGTGAGTTTTATTAACGTACTTACGCAGTTAAATCTATTTAGAGTAAAAAAGAAAAAAATATGTGTCCCATATTTTTCCGAGTACTACTAATTACCACAAAAACATTTTTTGGTTAGCGGTTCTATTATCTTTGGTTGAGCATGTAAAAAGGCGAATATTATTCTCTTGAGTACTTTCATCTAGTTCAGTTTATATCCTTAAAAGCAATGTAGAAATTAATTTTTAATACCGTAAACTTTTTAAAAAACAAGTAAAACGTGACTGATATCAATTTTCCTATTTACAACCTATTTTCTAAAGTAATTAAAAAACCTGTTATTTTCAGAACAAACATGTACAGGGTGCTGCATTTTCGATGGTTTTAGGGGGTACAGAGAAAACGGTAATAGATAGAAAAAAAGTAGCATACGTGTTCCGATCTCATTTTCTGAGCTGAGATGACTGGCGAAGAGTGGGCTGCGCAAACTTCTTTTGTTTCAAAGATACGGGGGGTTTTTGAAAAGTGGCCATTTTGGAACCTCCTCTGTATTTCATTTGCTATTAAAGTTATAAAAAAAATAAAAACGGTTTCCGGTACAACTTTTCACGTAGAATCCAATGGCGTAGTCAGTTTTTTTCTATGACGTTTAGTTTCTGACTTATGACAGTAAGTTATATTTTTTTAAATGGAACACCCTATATATTTTTACGTCATTTAATCCTGTTAATTTTTACCTTTTCAATGATGTATTACAACATATAAGTTTGTAAACGTTAATTAAAAAAAAAGGTCAAAAAGACGTTTGCTAATAAAAAATATGCCAATATCTAAATTACCAAACAAAAACAATCGGAAAAAGATATAAACTAACACATCAGATAACTTACTATTTATTTAAGAAAATATGAGAACAATTATAATTTAAAAAATTCTAAGGTTACAAAATTAAATTAATGTTAGTACTTATAGCTACGTTGAGATTCCAATATGACATTATAATGATGCAAATGTCGCAGTGAAAACCAAACTTACCCTAAGCAGCCCTTATATATTGGTGTAATTGGCCATAAGTAGCAGTGACTAACGCAGATGTTCAAATTGACGTCCATGGTTATCTAAACACATTTCACATCTTTTTACTACAGCCCTTGTAGCATTAAAAATTGAAAGGTTTGGAATTGCGTAAATGCATTCTTCAAATTTTTCGCGCAGTTCTTCAACAGTATTTGATTTATTTTTGTATATCTTGTCTTTTATGTGACCCCAAAAAAAGAAATCAAGGGGTGTCAGGTCTGGTGACCGTGGTGGCCACCTAATTGGCCCATTTGTACCCATCCATTTTGCATTAAAATTTTGATTTAAAAATTCAGAAACTCTCCTGGCATTATGTGGCGGCGCACCGTCTTGCTGGAAGTATATCTCCAAAATTTGATTTAGTGGCATATTTTCTAAATTTTCAATAATTTTTTCTTCCAAAACTGACAAATATAATTCGGAATTTAAATTTTGATTGTAAATTTGATATGCTAAAACTCGACTTCCAAAAACCGCTACCCATACATTGAAACCAAATTTTCCTTGCTGACGGCGCCTAATAGTTTGATGGGGATTTATATCAGACCAGTAATGGTGATTGTGCCTGTTAAAAACTCCATCGCTCGATATATGGGCTTCATCAGTCCAAATAATTTTTTGGTGAAAATTTGGGTTTTCCCTGCATTTATGTAAGTACCATTGACAAAATATCACCCTTCTAGCATCATCACCAGGATGCAGATCTTGTACCTAGAATAACAGATAATATATGTAAAATTAATCGATATAGCTAAATCTAAAGAGGTTGATATATTTGAATTATTACGAGCGAAAGATTATTAACTGATCATCAACGTTTCTGTTATTATTAAATCAAGCAGGATTTATTAATTACTATATATGGTCGTAAAAAAGTGAATATCAGCAAAATAAATTATATAATATTCCATTTTCTTTACCTACCTTTCTTATTACATATGGTCGGAAGTTATTTTCTTTCAGAATTTTTATAGCCTTTTTTGAAGATATCCCTAAGTCTTCTTTTATTTTCCTAGTTGATGTTTTCGGTTCAGCTGTGACATATGCAATTGTGTTTATTGTTTCAACTTCTCTGGTTATTTTAAAATACGTTTTTGATCTGGGTTTACAAAAAGAGCCAAAGTCACAGAGATTTGATTGAAGTCGTTCAAAAATTCTACAGTCTGGTTGCCGACGTTCTGGATACCGTTGAAAATATAAATTTGCAGCCTCGACTTTATTTTTTCCACTCTCTATGTAACATTCGATCATGTTCCATTTATGTGTGTTTTCCATTTTGAGAAAATTGCAAGAACAAAACACCAAGAAATTTTTGAAAATGTCACCTGACGCAGAAAATGTGTGATTAACAAATGCCATTTAAGTAACCATGGAGAAGCTTCCATGGCCAACTTCTCAAAATTCAGCAAATCGAGAAGAATCGATAATATTGTCGCCTTAATAAGAAACGTGGTTACACTATCTTTATGGTAGAAATTAAAAACTATTTACATACATAAACCACATGTACCATGTTAAAATAAACATAGCCAAATTTTATTTTTATTTTAGATATTAAGTAGCACTTTTTTGAATAGGAAACACCTTTGGAAACACCTTTTCTTTAATTAAAAATTTAACGTTTACAAATTTATATGTTGTAATACATCGTTGGAAAGGAAAAAATTAACAGGATTAAATGACGTAAAAATATATAGGGTGTTCCATTTAAAAAAATATAACTTACTGTCATAAGTCAGAAACTAAACGTCATAGAAAAAAACTGACTACGCCATTGGATTCTACGTGAAAAGTTGTACCAGAAACCGTTTTTATTTTTTTTATAACTTTAATAGCAAATGAAATACAGAGGAGGTTCCAAAATGGCCACTTTTCAAAAACCCCCCGTATCTTTGAAACAAAAGAAGTTTGCGCAGCCCACTCTTCGCCAGTCATCTCAGCTCAGAAAATGAGATCGGAACACGTATGCTACTTTTTTTCTATCTATTACCGTTTTCTCTGTACCCCCTAAAACCATCGAAAATGCAGCACCCTGTACATGTTTCCGCTCAAACAGTGATCATAAAAATTATGGTTTATTACAAATTTACAATAACAATTTAAATATTTACTTTCCTGCTACGGTTTATTTGGCATAGTGTTTGGCTTCCGGCTACTCATCAAAATCAACTAAAATACTCTAGCAGTGATAACAATATAATCTCAGTACAAGATAAAATTTTGATAAACTGATAATCCTCCACATGGTACTAAACAAATTATTGATTATTTGCAGGTCTCAGTCACTAACGAGATTCCACCACGTTGACGAAGAAAAGCAAAACAAAGATATTTTGGTCAACCTTCAACCTTTTTCACGATAAGATGAGCCTCGTCAGAGTTAATGTTATCGATGTAAACGAAGCAATGTATCATTAACAAAAACTACCTCATAGAAATATGGCTTTTGTGTGTGGTGGTTTAAACTTTTACTCTTTAGTGTTAACCATGCTGTTTGCGTTGTGTACAGGGTTTGTTCTAATATCATCAGCCGCCGGTTTGAATGGATATTTGAACACTTTTAATCCTGGTGAAAAATTAGTGTTTGATTGGGAATCTTCGGTGATAATTAATGATGTTGAACAGACAGGAAAAAATGTTGGATTTCAGTTACAAGGTGAAGTTTTAGTTACCACCATGTGGAGTGGCGGAGATAGACGACTACTTAAGCTAGAAGTACGTTTTTCCTATTATTTTAGCTCTAAATTAAAATAAAAAAAATATATTTTAGTTAAATAACCCTCGATTGCAACCAGCAAACCAACCAAATGGAAAAATGTTTAAAGTAGCCTCTGAAGCAAATGAACCTTTGATAGTGGTTCTTAATAATGGTTTAGTGGAAAAGTCCTACTTTTCAAAACAGGACAGTGATTTTGTTAAGAATGTCAAGAAAGGAATTGTCAGTCTATTACAGGTAAGTTGTGAATTATTTACAGAGTTATTTGATTGATATAATGTGTGGCTCAATTTTCATGAAAAAAGTCTTTTATCTTGTTGAAAAACGCACTACAAGGTATTATTATTTTTTATATCACCGAAAAAATGTACTGCTTATAGTAGTTTAGTCTACAGAATATTAAAATTGCGCTACTGTCTACAGAATAGGGGTTTTAATTTCATACCATTATGTCACCCCCAAAAATATTTTAAATACCCAGGTTTTGGACCATTCTGTATAAATCCAATTCACATAAAAAAGTCGCCCTTAATAGTATATTACGTAAGTAGTGCTGTAAGAAGCATTTTACGCACGATATGGAAAAAGTTACGTAAGCCACGTAGCGGCGAGTGTGTAATTCCATGAGTGCGTAAAATGCCTTAGAGCACGTGCGACGTACTATACTTTACCTACAACCAAATGGAAAGTCTTGTTTTCGCAATTCATATAATACAGAGTAACTTTTCATTAAAAAAGTATATTTTCAACGTATTGACATCATATTTGTACTAATCGTATTATGCCACTAAAGAAAAAAATAATAACGTAATAAAAAAAAATTCACAAATCATGTTACTTAAATAATAATTAGTGTTGTTCCTAAAATAATTATTTATGGTGACATCACAGTTATTAAGAAGAAAGGGAAAGCTTTCAGTAATATTACTTGATGTGTTTGCTATTGCAGATAATATTCTAGACGAAGTGGTAGTTACTTAAAACTGTATGAACAATGCATTACGCGATGATCTCCATCTAATATACTCTGATAAAGGAAGAAATGTAAACAAAATCAATTTTTCCCAGAATTAGAGCAATAGTTTGTGGCCGATCTTAAAACTGTGCGCTTTTTTTACAGCTGTGCGGTTTTGTACAACTGTGCGTAAAGAGGTTTATTACCTATTTACACTGAGGTCGTAGGTAAAAATAAAAACGTACAGATACGAGCGTTTTTGCGAAAAGTAAATTCCTTCTTTATCGATTCCTTATTTCCCAATTTTATCGATTTTACGAAAGCACTTACCTCTTTTTGTCATTCGTTCTTTTTCGCCTTTTTTTGTTTCAAACTTGTTGTTTTTTTCGTTTTCTTCACATGTTTCACAGCTTAACTTTAGCGTTCCTATCATTTTAATTATAAGTTTCAAATATTTAAGTGTCTTTTACTTCACTTCTGATGTTTTTTTTAACAAAATTTACATTTTATACTCTAAACCAGTTTGTTCGAACATTGGCCATCTCTAATCTCAACAATTCTTAAAACAGGTCCAACCAGACAACCATGCAGAAGTAGACACTTCAGGCTACTGCAACGTAACATACATCTCTGAAGACTCGAAAATCAAAAAAATCAAAACGAACTGCCAGCAAGATGATTTAGAGAACTTCAAACACACTGATCCTATACTGGGCGTTACCGTAACCTCAACTAGAGTTACCGAATATACTACTTTAGAAAATTTACTGAAAACTGTCAGACAAATCGAGAAACACCTTGTTAGTTTCCAGTCAAAAGTAGAGCTGGGTAGTTTGATTGAAGCTGAACAGTTTTTGACTTACCAGAAAACCGTTTCTGGTCAGATTAGTCAGTTTGGTGGTTTTGAAGAAGCGCTTGCTGCTTTGACGAGTGGTAAAGAAGAAACTAAACTTTTAAGCAGTAAAGAAAATGGTAAAACTAGTGAAAAAAGTTTGTTTAGCAAAGAAATTGGTGCTATGCGTGACGGCTTGAAAACGAACAATTTAGGCACTGTGAAGTCAGCTAAAGCATTTCTCCCCATCTTCAGGGCGGCCAAATCAAGCAACACCGAAGAAATATCCAAAGCTTTAGGTTCGAAGAAAAATGAGAAAATTTTGTAAGTAACTTTTACCAATAATTATGTGTTAAACTTACTTTTAATACATTTAAAACCAACAGGCCGCAACTCTACGATATTCTAGGATACGTACAAACCTTAAATTCGCATCAAGCAGCCATGAAACACCTTCACTTGGACCAAGAGGAGCACACTGACCTGGTAGAGAGATATTTATGGGCATTGTCTTTTTCGATCCATCCCCAACCAGAAATATTAGAGGACTTGTTGGATAAGTACAAAAAATATGTTAAAATTCCTGAGAACATCAAAACCACACTAATTTTGAGTATAGCATCAATGGCCCGAACTTTATCCAAGTTTGGAAAGCAGAATTATGATACGCTAAAGGTAATTTAAAAATTTGCAATACACTGAATACCTTGGCGTTCTAGACTTACGCCAAAACTTCACAAACCAAAAAAATGTTCTTATAACACCTCTTCTTGTTCATTCTCTTGAATTCTCCTAAAATTCCTTCAATTCTCTTGCTATTTTTTCAAAAATAACTTTTCTTCTTTTATGACAGACTTTTTTTCAGATTTTGAAAACTGTAGAAGAAACTATTGTCAACGGATTCGATTATGCAAAAAATAAGGAACGTTTTGTATTCCTTAACGCACTCAAAAACCTCCAGTCGTCTTCAACGATACCAAAGCTTTTGCAAATAATCCAAACTGGAACAGCAAAAGAAGAGATTCTAGCTTGGAAAGCTGTGAAAAGCTTTGGACCCAAACTTTGGTCTTCTGACCTGTTGAAACAGGCTAAAAAAACTTTGCTCCAACTGGATAAAGTTCACGACTCTAGCTCCAGAACTTTGGCGGTGGATATTCTCCTTGGAGCTGGAGCTTCCGATTTAACGATAGAAACTATTCTCAATTTTGTGGCGAGCAACTCTACATACGAAGTGCGCCAATATGCTTTTCAAAGTGTTAAAATGCTGGCAGAGCAATGCGAAAAATTTAATCAGAGAGTTACTAGCATTATTAGAAGCAATCCCAGGCTAAACAACTACTCCACTCTGTCACCAAGAGGACTTTCCACTGCACTGACAAGAAAAATCTTCAGAGGAACATCAGTTAATGGCAGTTTAGTGTCGGTACAAGAAATTAAATCTGGGATAGTTAAAAGAGGTGTGGTGGACGTGGTGCTGACTAAAGAAGGCATCTCCAAGGAATTATTCACGGTATGTTTGGTGATATTTGTGATGCAAGCAAAACTGATGGAGTTACTAATTAGTTAGGTATTTTTGCCGGGGGATTATCAAGTTTTGTATCCAGTGAAGACGAGGGTGAGGAAGAAGAATCAGCTACAGCTGGTATGGAGCTGACCGTTTTAGGGACTCAAATAAGACCGTTTGTGTTTTTTGATGGGCAAGGAGAGTTGATGGGTCATGTGTGGTCTGGAACTGCTTCTGATATAACTCCCGCGTTTCAGGTATGTTTTAATAAATTTATACAGGGTTCTACAATTTAACTCCCGCAGAAAGGTACGCGATTATTTATTCCGATTAAAATAAAATTAGTACTATACCGTGGAAGTGGAAAAGTTGTATTTTTTGTAAATGAATGACACATCTAGCGTACACCGTAGATAATTTTCATGTTCGAAAATTAAACAAGAAAATTACTTGCACATTCCTCTACCTTTTAACTTACATGAACTCTCATAAAAACTCCCATTTTTACTTGAATTAGGATATTTTACGAACCAAAACGGTTATCGACGTCATTTTTTCTGTGAGTTGTAGAAAAAAATGTCTAAATATTTATTTAAAAGTTAGGTTTACTGTTGCGGTGTACATTCGGAAACAGAGTTTTTCTTTCATGTTTGCTGTTTTGTGCAGGCTTTAATCATGACCCAAGATCACCAAGAATCCATAAGACTGGGCAACGGATTTATAGTGGAAGTAGATGTGAAGGGAGTGGTTTCATTTGATCTTTCTGGCAAAATCGAAGTGTCAATTTGGAGCAGAACTTCACAATCTTTAATAAAAAAATCGTAGGACTAATCGTATTATTGCAAGCGTACAAAAACTGATAAAATTTAAATTTTAGGGTAGGGTTTGTTGCGCATGGTTTGGTAAAAGTAGCTACACCTCTAGTTAGCACTCAAGTGGTATTTGAAAGTTTCGTTGAACCCGCTTTGAACCTGGAAATCGACGGGGATTTCTCTGACAAAGTCAAATTATGCATGAGACTTTCCCAACCTGATTCACTGTTCAGGTATTTATTATTGCTTTTTTAACCTGAAACTGTAATAATTTCATCAATTTGATATTCTAGGCATGAAATACATAAACGTGAATCTGTACAAGATGAAAATTTAATAGATGTAACCACTAGGAAACGCAGACACTTACCAGGATATACATACGCCCTTAATAGGAAAAATAACGAAATGTGTAGTGCCCTTTTTAGCTGACAGCTTATACTACAATCTGTTTTTTTACCATATTATTTTTTATTATTTGTAATATAAAATGTTGAACATAACATTGCACCTTAATCAAAACTTTCGCCTTCAAACATTTTCCTGGTAATCCAGAAATAGCACCACTATATTTTTATAAATATTCCCTCTAATAAAGACCGTATTCCTTGATAAGAACTGTTTATACTTGAAAATTGAGATAAGAGAAGGCTTGAAATGGATTTCAAGTGTTTCAAGAGCGTCACGACGCTCGGCGTCCATACAGCCTCAAAGTGTAAACATGAGTTACAAGAAGCGTTTGGGGTACGTTGTGCTAGCCCCCTTATTGTTTGGTTTATGGATTTTTCTGGTTGCACTATTAAAAAATGTCGTGATCTCCAACACGTCAATTGAAGTCAACGTGATTGGTCACAACTATAATAACAACAGTTTAATTCGAAGCGGTGACTATGAAATTTCTGGGAAAAAAATTAGGAAAATCAAATATCACATACCGAAATTCATGCTGGATTTGTACGAGAAGAATAAAAGTCGGAAAAGTGGTAATAACGCGGATCTGGTTAGGAGTTTAATACCAAGTGAAACTGGTAAGTGAGTGATTTAAAAAAACAAAAAAGTGAAAAAAAAATGTTTTTAAACCAGAAAAATTAAACGGGAATGATGTTTTGGAAGAACTGTCCGAGAATCATTTGCTTATATTCAATATCCCAAAATCAGCTAGGGGTGAAATATTTTTTGAAGCTGAACTTAGGGTGCTTACCCGTATCGAGGTGAAAACTAAAGAAACAACTGGTAAGTTAATTCCTTGTCAATTACCTAACCAATTTATAAAAATGTCTTTTTTGGAAACCATTGTTCTTTTAAGAAAAAGATTATCCTTTTAACCGTAGTTGAAACTCAAACAATAACTTTAAAACTTATTCACGAAACTGTTTTTTAAATAGGGACTTTTTCAGGGATTTTTCTTATCATTAAGACACTATTATACGTACAAATTTGTACGAAAACATCTTCAAGCTTTCTTACGTCACGTGACGTTTTAACTGTCTAAATTTGATTTTTACAAATTTTTACAGTGCAAACTATTTTTTATGGTCACGTGACTGTTTTAACAGATGTCAATTGGCCTTTACAGTGTTTCAAGTTCAAGCTTTTCACTTTCAAACTTCACAATCTACTACTATTTCATAATCTATTACTATTTTTTAGGGTCACGTGACTGTTTTGACAGGTGTCTACTAGCGTTTACGGTGTGGAAAAACTCTAAAAATGCATTATCAAAGTCTTATCAAACTTTTGCAACTCTATAAATTAAATATACCAAATTTTCAACATTTAAACTTCATTTTAAAAGTCACATGACTTTGATGTTATGATAAGTGTCAACTGGCCTTTACAGTGTTGTAACATCAAAAATTGCGTTGTCAAGGTGGCGTGACATATTTCTCTTACCATTTCAACTTTAGCAATTAAATAAATTTAATTAACCAAATTTTTAACGATTAAACTACATTTTAAAATGATTATTGATTATTTTTCATGATTATTATTAAAACACCTTGTATATGAATTCTTCAAGTAACTAATCAATTTAGAAACATAACGGTGTCAAGACTGCATAAGTTGGACAAGAATATGTGAATGGCAATTTGTATATTTGACAGCAAGTTTGGTAGCAATGTAAATTACTACAACCCGACAAATATGATTAACTAACTTTATAAATACATCTGCTAATAGATTAATTTAAAAAATTTGCAAAGTTTTAGACACCTTGACCTAAAATTGGTTTTAACTTTCATACATTTTAGTATACAATCTTCGTCCAAACAAAAGGGAAAGTTTGAAATTTGTTTTTCCAATAACCGTTATCAGAACATATAATGCCTTTTCTTTATAACTTAATTTTTGTTTTAAAGGGGTCAGAAAAACAATCAAACTGGCTGTGTACGACCAAGAAACTAGAGAATACGCATCTCGTAAAGAATTCGAAATACATCATTTCAACGACACTTGGCTCTCGTTCAACTTAACTTGTGAAGTTGGAGAAATACTGAAAAAAAACTTTATCGATCAACCACTAAAAATTATGATTACAGTTTTTTCCACATTGCAACAACCACAAAATCTTCGTTTATCCATCTCACCCATGCTGGGTGGTGTCGAGCATGACCACGACTATCCTATTCTAATTCTGTCGTATTCGGTGGAAGAAGACCATCAAGTGAACAAGCACCAAAGAAAGCGCCGAAACGTTGAAGAAGACTACGAAGAAGAAACTAACGTTATATGGAGTGGAGATTTGGGTAAAAAAAGTGGTAAAAGAATAAAGAAGAACAGTTGCAGAAGAAGACCTTTGTACGTAGATTTCACTGAGATAAGGTTCGATTTATGGATAGTTCAACCAAGAGGTTACGAGGTAAGGCCAATCTTTTAAAAATCCAAAGTGAAAACACATCAACTTCCAGGCTTATCAGTGTCAGGGAAGGTGTCTTTACCCAGTAGCAGACCATTTGAATCCAACCAAACACGCCATAATGCAATCTCTTATACATAGTGTTGATCCATCGAAGGCTTCAAGATCTTGTTGTGTCCCCACTGCTTTAGATTCAATATCTGTTTTATATGTCGATGAGAAGGGAGTACTGACTTACAGGTTTGCTTATAAGGACATGGTGGTACTGGAATGTGGATGCAGATAACCTTTGTAATGTAATTTAAGTAATTTATGACTAACTTGTGTTAAAAATGCAAGTAAAAATTAAATTTTTTATCCTAACTTTTTTTGCAAAAATAAGTCATTTTTTAAAGTTTTATCAATCATTTATCTCTAATTTAGTAATTATAATTGTTTGCTTTTGTCTTGATATTTTTAAAAATTACATACACTGTAAAATATATTTTTCAAAATGAACAATAAATAAAGGGATATTTTCTCAAACTGACAGTTTGGCTGTAAACAATAATTACAAAGTTTTTAAGTTTTTACTCACTGTTTCCCCGTGTATTCTTTTCATTTCTCGTCGTTTACGATTCTCTGTTGCGTCTAGTAATTTCTGGGATTGGGACTGGGATGAAAAAAGGAAGTTTAGAAAAATGGGTTTCTTACGAGAAATTAAAAGAATACAAGGGAAAACAATAATTACAACCTAGAACCTGACTGCTTAAAGCCAGAAAACGAAGAATCAATGCTGAAAAAACTACAAATTGCTAAAGAAGTTAATTATTAAGCTAAACAAAAGAGTAAGAGAAGTCAATTCAATCAGCTGCAAAGTGCTTAATATTTTTCTTTTTTGCTTGGAGATTCTAAATGTTGAACCAATAATGTTTCAACTTCTACTGGATCTTCGTCAGGCATGTTTGGTAATGGTCTTTAAGAAAAATAAACAAACTCTTTTTTTCACTTTAAAAAAACACAATTTACAATAGCGTAAATGGGAAAATACATAAAACCTATAAAATTAACAACAAATGGCAACCAACGAATTTTGTTAAGTCTTTCCGGCGTGATAAGGGTTTCCGAGCCCGCATATTAGTTTTTATTTTAAGTTGGCCTTTTACATGATGTTTCATTAAAATTACTACACAACGTGTCTCGCTTTGAAATATAATAAAAAATAATTCTGAAATAGAGAAAGAAGAAGAAGTATTTACATTATGAATCACCCCCATTTATAGCAAATTAGCAACCTTTCAGAAAACTGTAAACTAGGAAAATTTAGACTGTGGTCACACTGTTTTGAACACTTCCCGGTAGCAAATACCAACCAATGTTGCCGTGGTGACTTTTTTTAAAAAAACTCATTTGTCATTTTTTGGTGCTTAATTTGTCAGCGAGCAATTAATTTTGCAGTGCAGCACTATAAAATGCTTTTCTATCGTAGATAGTAATACAAATATTAACAGGATGAAAAGTAGGGTTGAAATCAAAATGGCAACACCGCCCTTATTCTTTGGGGGTGTTATTTTCCTAGCAGACGGCTGCGGGGTGCAGAAATAAAGCCGGTCGATTGTCGGTCACATGTTCACGAGGTCGGTATTTTATAAGCTGCAGTTTCAGCTATGCGGAGAGCTATAGAAGTGTGCCTATTACGTGATTTATACGATTTTTTATACAAAATTATTGTCAATGTTGAACCAAAAGAAATATTGTGTTAATTAGGAAAATTTTAAACGTAGGTCGTTTGTACGTAAATTTAGGCAATTGCGTGGTTGTTTAGAAGAAATTCTCTTAAAAAAGTTCTACAGAATTCTATTTTTGCTCAAAAATGTACGGGTTGAATGTAATAATCAATGCTACCGCCACCTCTTTCAGTTATTTGAAAAGCAAGATCGAGTATGCTAAAGGTAAGTAGGTTTTGATGTTCTTTTAGTTGCAATGAAAAATATGTTTTAAAGCAGCTGCTTTATGATATTATGTAATACATTCAGCTGCTACTAAAGTAAATTTGATTATCTCTGTAATTAATAAAAAGTTAAGACGGAGTTATGATGGTGTAATAAGAAATTACACTTTACATTCCTTGAAATAAATTAATAGTTCTCATTCATCTGAATTATTGTCACCCCAAGAGAATTTTTGTCTTTTAATATCATTATTTTAGTTATTATTGTATTTACGATTTAACTGATGCATCTATTAGTTTCTAGCAAGAAGGTTAAGACACAATAATAGTTATGAAATTTACAAAATTACAGGATTCAATGATAAAAGAACCATTGAAAATCAAAGCTTCCAACAAAGATGGAAACAACCATCTCACGTGTATCAATCACATTGTTGGTCATTGTTGGTCACATGACCATTTTATCAGAAACTCTGACATTGATTCCCAATGGTTCTTTCTCTCTATCAAACTATAATCAGGTATACAAAAATACCCATATGGATGTTTGAAAACGTGCTCTGAACTACTATTCCAGATAAACCAAGATAATCCGTAAAAGCAAGGGAATACAATGATTCAAAATATTCAGTATTCCATTAATCGTCTCCAGAATTATCTGAAAGTATTCTCTTATGCAGATCTTGAGTCAATAACATATTATTTTAGACATAATAATGATGTTTTTGTATAGGTAAGGTTTGGTAGTGTTAATTTTATCAAAAGCAAGAACCAGACATTTTCAAAATAAAATGAAGTTTTAGAGACTATTTTAACTATCAATACAGTTTTAGGAAAGCAATTTTTTTGTTTAAACGAAGTATTTTAAAAAAAGACGACCTGATTACAAAAGGGTTACAATCCCTAAGGAGGACTAAATACAGTCTGCACAAGATACTGAATATAGTTTTCTGTACCATATTATCGAAAAAATGTTCAGTTTGGCTTTTCTAACAATTGAAATCAACAAAAAGAAAAACAAGTTTTGCACTGAAATAATTAGTCTTCATCTGTTACAACAGGTTTGAGAATGTTATTGTTGAAAACTTACAACTCAAATTAAAAGAAATTTCAATAAGTATAACAACACTTATAAAGGACTCATGGTGGCACCTTTATTCCCTGGGGAAGAAAATACGTACTTTTACTCCCTGGGGAGTGGAGGATTTCATTTCTCAAATGAGGGAGAAAAGTTCTATTTTTTGGGTAGAATTTGTTTTTAATAAATTTTTGTATAATTTTTGTTTAATTGTAAAGAAGAAAAACAATTTATCTAAGTACGATAACAAAAAATACTAAATATTTTAACTAAATTTTACCAGTTTTTGGGTAAACAAAAAAAATTGCCGCCCCCGGGTGGGCTCGAACCACCAACCTTTCGGTTAACAGCCGAACGCGCTAGCCAATTGCGCCACGGAGGCGATGTAAGAAGATTTCCTAATCGCAAAAATAAACAAAGATAAAAACCTTATATGGAAAACAATTCAGTTCATCAATTACTTGCCATTTACGTGCACGTTTATGATAAACACCAACGGATAATGGCGCTGCAGCAGACATAAGAGCACGAATCTTCTAAACTTTCGTTTCCTTTAGGTAGGTACTGTGTCATTCTAAAAAAGTGTTTGAAAATCAAAAACGTTACATATTAACCTTAACGTAAAATCTGTAAAAAGTGCCGTCTTTTAATTAATAACAGTAGAAAATAAATCCAATGCAGTCTGAAAATGTTTCATAAAGCAAACAAACAAATAAGTTTTGTTGAGGTTTCAATAGATTATTTATGATTATTATGATTTCTACGAATTTGGAATATAAGTAATAAAACTGGTCAGTACTTTGATCCAACTGACTTGACAATGACTTTGGAGTATTTGAAAAAATTTAATTTTTAAACTTAACAACTAGCATGATTGTTACCAAAAGTCTTACTTCACACTAAAAATTACGTTAAAACTTGAAAATAGTTTTATCAACATTTATAGTTAGATCAACTTTTGTTTTTCAAAAAAATGTTTGAAAATGAAAAGATTTTGTTTTCAAAAAAGGTATTTTTTAGTTGGACAGACACAAAAAAAATGAATTTCTATTATTTATAGAATCGATTATTAACTAAAAATGACGTATTAAACGAAACATTCTGCATCGATCTTATAGTTACAAACAAGAAACTGTTTAAAATGCGACTTACATGGAACAAAGATTGACTTTGAGTTTTTCTTCGAAAAACAACAAAGTACGTCCTGGTAACAATGAAATATGACCATTATATAAACTTAGCAACAGCGCTCTTTTTTTGACTTTTTGTTGACTCTATCTCAATTTAGTTACGAACTATGATACCCCAAAAAAATTTGTTTTTTAACCGTCGATATCTCAAAAATATTTGAATATCGACATGGGGTTTGCAATATGAAAAATACTCAGAACTGCTACGTAGTATACAGGGTGATTATTTATATTTTTCTCACTATACAGGGTATCACAAATTCGTGTCCAAGTATGGGGATATCGAACGGTAAGAGATACAAAGTTGGTTAAATGAAGGCAAAGTTCGGGAATTTGGAGTTCAATTTTTTCTTCTCCGAAAAATTACAAAATTTCGGAAAAACGTTTTATTTTATCGTAAGCTTATTTGATGAATAATTTAAATTTATTGACACTTTGTCATTGCAACTTTTTCCCTCTAAAACCTGACCTCGTCACATTTGAAATCCGACGTTTCGGTGTTTGCCAGCCATCAACTTTATCAACTTTATTTTTTAAATTCAAACCTGTTTTTTTTTAAAGCAGATTTTGAAAGTGCTTTGTTTTCTGATTTAAATAGTGTGCAACACATAATTATTCTTTTGAATTTTAGGTTAGAAATTGCTGAATTATTAGAATTTATTTTATGAAATCCAGTATGATTTCCATGAAAACTTCGCAAGTTGTATGTAGAATCTGAAGAATAAAATGTCATATGGAAAAACTATGATTATTACTCAAAGTTCTAATTAAAAGAAAATAAATAAAAAAAATTGATTTTTCTGCTTTTTTCGATTTAAGAAATCCTTTTATTGGACATAAAATTAAAAAGTAGGTCTCACCTATTTTATTTATTTTATTTATTTTACTTTTGAGATTTTACAGCCTACATACTAATGTATTAAATTTTACAACATGCGTTTTGTGTAAGAGCAATTATTATCACTAATTAATAATTCAAAATCAGGAAACAAAGCGCTTCCAAAATCTGCCTTAAAAAAACCAAGGTCGCATTTAAATAAATATAGTTGATGATGGCCTGCAAACATCGAAACGTCGGATTTCAAATGTGACGATGTCAGGTTTTAGAAGGAAAAAGTGTCAAAAATTTAAATCTCATCAAATAAGCTTACAATGAAATAAAAATGTTTTTCGAAAATTTCGTATTTTTTCGTATATTTCGGAAGTAATAAGATTTTTTTAAACGTTAAAACGGCATAAGATTGAACTCCAAACTCCGCAATTTTGCCTCTATTTTTAAGCAACCCTGTATCTCTTACCGTTTTCGAGATCCCCATACTTAGACACGAATTTGTGACACCCTGTATAGATAACTCCGTTAATTTTGATCTGACAGCTTAGTTTAAATAAATTAGCAATTTTTTACAGGCAATAATAAAATGCCTAGATGGAATAAAAGAATTAGACAAAATTAGTTTTTGTTAAATATTTTCCAAAAAACAAAATTGGTCTTCTAAAACTGATGAAAACTCACCCTGTATTACTTATGGTAAATATTTAAACAATACACGCCAAAAACTGAAATTCAATTTCTAGGAGTGTAGTAATATGAAGTATCAGAATTGTTAAACAAAACCAATCATTTTAACCATTTATATACAATCTAAACGAGTAACTAACTAATATCAGCTGGCCACGTCGTTAACCCTGAAAATTCTCATACCTGTTTCAAATATATGGGTGCGCGTTTGATGGGGTCAGTTGTGTTTTCCACGATTTACGGATATACCCAAAGCGATACAAAACTGTGAAGCGGGTTTTCTATAAGTATAGTGACCTCAAGTATAGTTGCTTCGATGTATGCCAGAAGTACCACCTTCGGGCACGTCTAACAAGGTACCCATAATATTATTCATTGATTGTCGATATAAACCAAACATACCATCAAGGTACAAGAACCGCTTAACAATAAGGTGTATGGGAAGCCGCGGTTTGCCCCAAAGCTAAAGTGAATGTTTAAAGTGTTTGCAGGCAACCACACAAATTGTTAATCGCTTTGTAACGTTTAACAAAAGATATGAAAATTGAGCTTTGGAATTGTTGTTGATTATACTTGATTAAAATCCAAACCGTTAATTATTCAGCTTCGGCAAACAACTAATGTAATTTTCAGAGTCAGCATTAAGTTGTACCAACCTATGATTTAACCAACGTGGTACAATTAACAAAATTGTTTATTTCCCTTAGTGTAAAAAACTAAAACAGACTTTGGGTCAGTTTTTACCACAAATTTACATGCTAAAAGTGCAATATCGTCCACTATCAAGGAATTCAATTAAGCACTCATTAACAAACTTATTTCTACATTCGTTGTAGAGGTATGTACTTCCAAATAATTGGCAACTAAGTACCTGTAACATACTTTAATCGTGTTATTTTTACGGTAGTTTATTTGCATCACTCACAGTAGTACAGTGAATAATTAAATGCTGTATGGGGTTTTATCAGTGTTTGTTAAAATTGTTTATCAGCGACCAGTTTTAATTGGTCTGGCTTCTGTTTGAGAATAGGTCAGTGTGACACAGTGTTGTGCAGTGGTTGTAACGTTGAAATACGTTAAATTTTCATTAAATATTGAGAAGATTGAAAACTGGTAAGAAGCTGCAATTAAGAAATTTTAAATGTAAAACTTTATTTAATGTAACTTTTTGTCAGCTCTTAAATACGTTAATATTAAAACATAAACAAGTATGGTTTGCTGATTTTTAACAAAACTGACCTCAGACTATTTAAGTGAAAAAACTTCTTGATAAAAGGTGGATGAAATTTTCTGTAGAATAATACATACTTTAGAAATGTAGTTTAAAAAAGCTAGTAAACGTATATGTTTATGTTCTTTTTGGATCTATCCTATCCATGGAATTTTGCATGTAAAGTGAATTAAAATATTTGCTCCATGTATAACACATGTCCAAACAATGGTTAATCTCTGTCTACAGGGTTAGCCATTCAAACCGTTTCTTAAAAGTTGAAATTTTGAAACAAAGATAAATTCGATACGTGCTATATTTAAAAAATTCTTTTCATCTTTAACCGGAAGTAGATGATTCAGAATGTCACATTTAAAATAAGCGAGGACACCTAAATCCGGTATAACAGAAAGTGCCCTATCTTGAAAATGTTTTAGATCAACGATTCCCAACAACTTTGGTGGCTAGTCAAATTTTCAAATTTTTCTTATATTTGCTTTTCCATAGATTTTTTTGAAAGAACCACCCTGTATATGTCTTACCTGTAATGTTCAACTGATGGTTAAATTCTGTCTACAGGGTAATTCAAATTCGACCCTCACCATTGGGATCTCGGAAACTATAGGAGATACGAGAAAGTTTAAATTGGGGCAAAGTTGCGCAATGTAAAGCTCAACCAAATGCAGTTTTAAAAATTTCGATTTTCCGAGTACTTCCGAAGATATCCGAAAAAAACTGAAAATTAGATTTTTTGTTTTTATTTATTTCTAATCTTATTTGAAGAGATATTCCAAAACTAAAAGCATCTTTTCATTGCCACTTTTTCCTAGCTATTCGATGATGGATTCAAATTTGCCACACGACGTTTCGTTTTTTGGCAGCCATCATCAACTTTCTTTTTTCTTATGGGCGCCATATTGGATTTTTAGCCCACCAAATAGTACGTTTTATTCTGATTTTAGTGATGTATAATAACTTATGATTTGCTTCATAAATAACAAAATAATTCAATAAAAACTATTTTTACTTTAGTTATTGGCTTTGAGTTAATGGGCCGTTTCATAAAATGTCATTATTTGACAGTACTTGTCAAACACGATAATTCGGACGATCATTAGAGCTTTTAGAGATTTTACCTTAGTTAGCTTTGTTAATGAGACGTTTTATGAAGATTACTTGGTAGTACTTGTCACACGCAATTGACCTGAACATACTTAGTCACAAAGGTGTACACGTGACTTGACTTAAACCGGTTTATTCACTCGAAGAGCTTAGGCCACTCGCTACGCTTGTGGACCTAGTTGTTCTTTTCGTGAATAAAAAATGGTTTAAGTCACTTGCTGTATAAATAACTATTAAATCACTCTGAATGACATTCGCCTATTTACAGATGTAAACAAACAAACATCAATGTTACATCTACGGGGCGCGGTGCAAATTTAATAGAACTGTAATTTTAGTTTTTTTTTTTTTAATATAAGAAGTCGAAATTTAATAAAATACTGTATAAGACACGTGACTTAAACCGGTTTATTCACTCGAATAAATATGAATGAGTAAAAAATGGTTTGTCACTTCCAAAATAAATAACTATAAACTTGCACTTAATATTATAAAAAATTGAAATTATTTGGCAAAAAATGAAGTTCCTAAAATGATGATCTTTCTCTTGGAAACATAAATAAGCCTTTTAAGTTAGAGATAATGCTAACAAATCTCTTTTTCTGATTAACCTAAATAGTTCAGCAATGCTTGTATAATAATAACATTTTCTGCGGGGGTTTCTTTTCTAGATACATTTTTAACTATGATTGACGCTCTAATGATCGTCCGAATTATCGTGTTTGACAAGTACTGTCAAACAATGACATTTTTTAAAACGGCCCATTAACTCAAAGCCAATAACTAAAGTAAAAATAGTTTTTATTGAATTACTTTGTTATTTATGAAGCAAATCATAAGTTATTATACATCACTAAAATCAGAATAAAACGTACTGTTGTAAAGTTGATGATGACTGACAGAAAACGAAACGTCGTGTGGCAAATTTGATTGGGATATCTCTTCAAATAAGGTTAGAAATAAATAAAAACAGAAAATCAAAATTTCAGTTTTTTTCGGATATCTTTGGAAGTACTCGGAAAATCAAAATTTTTAAAACAGCATTTGGTTGAGCTTTATATTGCGCAACTTTGCCCCAATTTAAACTTTCTCGTATCTCCTATGGTTTCTGAGATCCCAATGGTGAGGGTCGAATTTGAATTACCCTGTATAGATGGTCTAATTTATATGAAGGTAGTTAGTGTTCAGCTTTTTTGCACATATAAAATAATAATTTAGTAATAATAATTAAAGTCGAAGCTGAATATTGCTGAAAAAGTACATGGACAAAGTTTGCAAAGGTCAGAAGTCTAAATGCTTTTATTATGCATGTAATGTCGCAATTAAAAATATAAAAACTACTTAAATATAAAATTTAACATGGATATTATACGAGTGATGTCATAGCAAAACTGCCAATCTCCATTTTTAATTCAAGAAATAGAAATTTTGAAGGTTCTGTAAGCTTCATTTGCACCTAATCAGCCAATTTTTCATATAAAAAACTATTTAACATCAAACATTTGTTGCAAAAGTGCCAAACTCCAAACAGTTTTTACTGTTTTACTCAAAACAAGAAAAATTGGAGATTAGCGGTTTTATTTGCTTTGAGACCACTCATTCGATTTTGCACATTGGTGTTAATAAACTATCTAAAAATAATTAAATAGAATGATTATCGCACGACCAAATATTTCCAATTTTCTTAAACCTCTTGTACCGGGTGGTCAAATAATTACTAATATAATTATAGTAATTACACCTATTTTTTAGCAAAAAATGAAAATTTTGTATAAATCTAACCATATTGATGGAAAATATTTCTAGTTTTCTAAATCCGTCCCTGTATAAAACAAAAATAAAACAAAATACTCCTAAATTTTTGATGAAAAAGTACAGTTCAAATATCTCAGGAACGACGATTCGTAAATACTTATACATATTATTATAGTCACTTTTGTAGGTAAATTTGATAGTTGAAAACAATCACGTGAGCTTCAGAACAATAGTCACGTGACTGCAAAAATACTTACTTTTAACCTTAAGTAGAGTTACGTCGCCTTCAAGATTCCATTCGACGTTGGAAAATAGTCACGTGACCTTTGTAACTAAATTTGATAATTGAAAACAGTCACGTTACCTACAGAAATTCCTACAAAAGTCGTAAAAATAATCACGTGATTTTCAGAACAACATTTTGACCTTAAATATGGTCACATGACTGCAAGAATGCTATTGTAACCTTAATAAGAAGTCGCGGGACCTTTAAGATTCCATTCGACGCTTTTAATTTAAATCGTAAAAATGGTCACGTGACTTCAAGTATACTATTTGAACCTCTACTTGGAACAGTCAGGAATATTCAAAAATGTAATAATATACAGGACGTTCGATTTAATTTATTATAGTGATTATTATCGGTTTAATAAAATTTAATTTCTGAAACTAAATTAATTCGTCACTGCTTTCTTTTCAACCAGACTGCCCAAGAAAAAATCGATCACCTTATAATCAAGCAATAATGTACAAATTGCACAGTATTTTTTTTTAAACAAATTTTTCGTAACGTTAATCTTCCGTAAAGCCCGATCGGTTAAAAACTTACATAGTCACTCGATTTCTCTTTTATAATACGCCGAATGTACCGCTATAACAGTAATCAAATGAAGATTGAAAACCGAAGAAATTGAACGTCGACAAAAAGTGAGATTTATCAAAATTTTTGATCCATCACGATCAACTTATTAAAATATAGCGGGAATTTTTATTCATGTTGCTTGAACTACAGAACCGTATTGAGTACATTTTGCACAGGCTAATAAACAATTTTGAGGATTTTTTGTTGAAAATTTAGTTACTTAAATTTAGACAGTCACATGACGTTGATAATACTATTCTGAGCTTGCAACACTGTAAAGGAAAATCAGTCACGTGACCTTTAAAATGTAATTTAAACGTTGAAATTTTAGTAAATCAAATGTAGACAGTTGTGAAAGGTGAAATTGTAATAGCAAGATCACGTCACGTTGATAATGCAAATTTTGAGCTTGCAACACTGTAAAGGCCAGTTTACACCTGTCAATATCTGTCACGTGACCATGAAAAAACAGCTTGCACTAAGGAAATTTGCTAAATCAAATTTAGACAGTTGTAAAAATGTAGGTTGTAAGAGACCCGACACGTAATTTTGATTTTTAATTTTGGAAGCTGCAACACTGTAAAAATCAGTTACATCTGTCAAAAATAGTCACGTGGCCTTCAAAATGTAGTTTAAATTTTGAAAAACTTCTTTACCTTCCGATTGAGCAAATAAAATACGGGGTGTTCCACTTAAAATAATCAAAACATGCATGTGTCAAGAATTTGACATCAGATTTTGGCGATTCAGGAAAAATACTGTAACAGAGTTAGCTGTAATAGGTAAAATATAAAAACAATCACCCTGTACAGGGTCTTTCACTGGGGACTGACCAACCCCCTTTTTCTGACTTCCCTGTATGTAATTAAAAAAACTGAAATAGCCATTTAATGTAGTTTAAAAAGTTGAATCCAAAAACGATCACAAAATTTTAAAAAATTTTCAATAAAATTCAATATCCTACAAGGTCAGTCAAAAAAGGTTTTTTTTGTAAAAATATTTACAGAATTTCGAGCACATTCCGAAAATAGTTAAATATACCGGGTGATCCATTAGAAAAAACACCATTATTGGCTACAGCCTCTTCTATTTGAAGGTTAGGAATATTTTGGTAGTAATTTTTTGATTCAACTTTTTGAACTACATCAAATGGCTATCTCAGTTTCTTTAATTACATACAGGAAAGCCCAAAAAGATGGGTTGGTCAGTCCCCAGTGAAAGACCCTGTACATACATATGACTCTAACGTTCATAGAACAACCAGAAGAGTTCGGTGCTGTATAGTTTAACCGTTAATAAAATCGCGGAACTCGAGGTCGCGGTTATGGTAATAGCGCAAACCCAGATGGTACAGTGACCAAGTGCCCAGTTCGTTAACCTATCGATGTTGTAGTAGGAGTAGTACTATCTCTTGCAGCTTGTACCCATAACTCTTTGGCGTGTATGAGCGTCTAGATCTTGGATTAGGCTGCATTTAGAAAGTCGACATGCATTATTTACCGATAGTTAGCATATCACATTTTTTTCACTTCGCAAAATGTATGCACGATTGTCATTGGTTTGAAAACCCAATGGTACTCCGTCGTTTAGGCGGTGATTAATAGCCGGAAAATCGTACGACATGAATAAAAATCTGATCATTTTCATGTGTCAAGTTGGATTTAAATTTGCTATTTTATCAGACGATTTATCACATTGGTAGTTTATTTACGTCTGTGAGCACCTCCAAGCAGTATGGTAGTACTGTTATTCACCATTGTATATTATTAATCATAGCTGTATTAGGAGCAAGCACCTGAAATATGCTCTGCACATAAAAAAATAAATTAGAAAAACGGTTTATTTTTTCTACATGTTTGGTTGCTGAACAGTTTAAAAGCCTGAAGATGGTGAACTTGATATTGTACAGATGACTCAAGTTAAGCCTTGACCTAAGTTTCTATAGAAGTATAAGTCAAAAATACAATCTGCTGTCGTTCACATGACCGTTAATCGTGTTTCTTCTCTTGTCAGTTACTGTGATTTTTCTGCTGAAATAATAATGTCAAATTTCTCTGATCACTCTGGTCGAATTCGAGTTGATTGGACTGAGCATGCAGAGCAAATGTAACGTCACGATGACGTTATTAAACAAAACATTAGTTTGACCAAGTGTCAAATTACATCATAGTGACGTCAAATTCGATGTTGCACGTTTTATGGAGCGTCACAACGAATATGGCCTAATTGGAAAACAGAACCAGATTTTTTAGTCCTAGTTTTCGAGATCACAAATACATATAGAGAATCAGAGTTGAGATACAGTGTATAGGACACTGACAAAGTTTCGATTTTAAGAAAAGATAAACATTTATTTCTGAAAGTTACTTTAAGTAACGTGATAGAGGGATAATGATAGAACGATGAACGACAGCTTGATCTTCTGTATTTTTCGAGAGCATCAATGAGTTAGAATGTTTCTAACATTCAAAAGTTTCAATATTGTTATGTCACTTCATAAAACCCGCCAATAACCACATTAAAAATAAATTTGATTAGCTTTGAAGACATTAACGTCCTGCTTTAATTGGTATTTATTGCTCGCTTATAAGTCATCTACCCCACACAGAGAGCAATAACCAAACACTCTCGGCATTGTAGGACACTTCCCTGTTGTAATCTGCATAACAGACAAAAGGCTTTATGATAGAATGGATGTAGGTTATTATTACAAATGGCTTGTAAAGCCCTACCTTCAAAGATGCTATTTGAACGTAGGTGGTGACAAACGATCCCAAAAGGTCTGGACAGTTGCAATTGATGGCGTCGGGTTCTGGTACCGTCGTTCTTCCACTTTCATAGATGAACTACCCAGAAGCTTAGCAATTTCATGCTAGCGCGATTGACCGTTTAGTCGGTCACACTGTCAATTTATTGCTTCATTGTCAAACCATTAAAGACTTACGATAATTGGTTCGTGGTGGTAGCCTTATCGTGTGTGAGGCTGCTGGAAACCATCGACTGCTAAAAATAGTCGACGAAGAAGTGAGGGTCGTTGACTCATTGATGAAGTAATTTGTGTGCCGTATTAAAAAGTGGGTTAATGCATTGTTGTATTTGGGGTACGACCGGTGCAACGAGCGACATGGCAAAATGGTGTTTACTTTGTAATTTGCCTTATTTGGTCGCAACTGCGGAAGAAACGAGACGTTTTTTTGTTTGCTCTTCAGCTTTTCGTGTTGTTAAAAGGGCTCTCTGACATTGAAACGATACTTTGTTAATGAGTTTTTATGGTTGAGTGGATATGGTACCACTTAAAATTTTTGAAATTTATTTATTTGGTTTGTGGGCTTCTGTAAAAAAGTTGTATTGTCACAAAACCAAAACCGCACACACACGCACAATTACCTACTAATTACAGTTGTATGATTGCAATTTCAATAAAATCAGTTTTCTATCATAATAATCTGTCTATCACCTGTTTGATCTCAAATAACACTGTATAAATAGACTTATAATTATGATTATTCTGAAACTAATTTCGATTCAAATTTCCAGACCATATCGGAATAGGGGGATATTGAAATGTGATTTGATATTTGTTCGTGAACAAGTTTATCATTCATACATATTTTGTGGGTTTGTAAAACTATATATAAGTTTTATGATTTGTGTATGTGTTGTAAACTGGCATAGTACGTTGTTTTAGAGTTTTCTATCCGTAGACTTATCTTCCGCTGACTCATTTCATTAAACTCATTTTATTATGGGTTGTCCAGCTATAAACTCTTCAAAACCGCAATTAATACTTTACTTATAAAGTTTGATAAAACATTGATTGCAATTATCAATTATTAATTATCAAATAACAGTTTTTTTTTTCAATTTGTATCACTTATTAATGTTTATTAAGTAGATAAGACTAAAAATAATTTCAATTACATTAACACTGTTTAGTAGAGTTGCACAAAACGACAGCATTGCCTACTAAGGTCAGACTTGAATGTCATAAATCTTTAAATAAATCTATAGAGGAGTTAGAAGTGAACAGTGTTGCCTGCTCTGCAAGTATGTACAGGTAAGAAATATTAAAAACGGAATTTGAGATTAAAGACAGGAACCATTGCTTGGGGCATTGTAAGCTAGTGTACCTTACCAAGGTTGCTATGATGTCAAAAGTGACAAGATGCTAAGTTTAAGTTTGCATACTTAAATTTTTAGACTCTGGTTTAATTTATTTAATTTTTTTTAGTCTGAGGTTTCTGCCAATTTTTTCAAAACTTGAACATAAAAAGGTTACATTTATTTGATTATCTTATAATAATGTAATGCTTGTTGTAAACTAATCCAATATGGTGTTATAACTGATAAAAATGATTCTAATGAGTATAAGAATGAGGATCTTGTCCCCTAGGTACTATAACGAGAAAAAAAACATTGGTGGACCATTGTAATTTGCTATGAGCGTTATCGCCCACTTTTGTAGTAGATATAATTAGACACATTATTATAGATGAGGTATCAAAATATTATAGTGTTGGCCAGTATTGAAGTTATCTAAATTAGTGGTCATTATACACTTGAAAACAAAGGATGATATGCAGATTACCGTTTACAAATAGTATAGAGTTTACTTTTGTGTAACAAACAATGAATGAACTCTTTGGTTCATGAGAGTGCATGGCAATGTTCCAATTAAAATTTTTGGCTTTAAAAGAGTGAACATTTTTTTACAAAAGTTCGCTTTAGGTAAGCAGTATAACTTAAAGTTATGCATGGTAAACTTTATAAATTTAATCATTGCATGGGTCAAGTTATAAAGTACTCTTAGCTAAATTGAAATGTACTATTGACGTTAACGCAGATTTCTAGTTTTGGTTTGGTTAGGATTACCACTGCATCTAATAACCTAAAAACTACTTTTTTGATAAAAAAAATGAATGTACAAAATAAACCTCACAAAAACAAGAATATTAAAAGAAAACAGGATGGAGAAAGATACAAATACATCTGAAAACCAAAAATAATAGCTATTTATGTACCAAGGGCGTTAGAGAGAACATAAGGACATTATACTCTTCCTAACGCCTGTGGTGCATATAGTCAAATTTTTACCCTTTGAGAATGACGTCATGCAGGTGAAAAAACACGCATGTCTGGAATTAGACCACAAGTTTTAACCTACAAATGCTTTGAAAAATTAGTGTGTTCAGAAGTGACTGATGATCAATTGGGATGACATCTGGAAACTGTTTCTTTTCGTACTCCAAAAAAAGCAGCACATTTAGAACTAGCATTTGGGCTTGCTCATTGTAGCGCAGCATTTTTATACCTTTGATATTTGTTTATATCAAAGTGACAGTAAATGTCAACGTTTTTAATTTGACAGGATGACAAAATTAATAACGTGCCTTTTTTGTTAAAATTGTTTATTTCACATGTTTGATATGCGAGAAACAAAGATGTAAAAAGATGACGTCATTCTCAAAAGGTAAAAATCCAACTATACAATGTTTTATGTTTCAGCAATTATTTACTGTTTCTGGCATTGAAAAATAAGGTATACCTTTACCGGTATGTTGTTTAGTGTTTATTTTACCTGAATGATGTGACTGACTTTGATTATCCTGTCAGTCAGTGAAAATGTTAAAAGCTGGACGAAATTTTACAAAATATAAAAGAAAATGCAGCAAAAGGTAACGTAAATTTATTACCTAAAAAGCAAGAGCATCCTAGGATAGAAAATACGTAGTTTTTATGGCATGAAAGATAAAAAATTCCATAGCTAATATTAAAAAAGGTTTCAGATCGTTATAAGCGGGCGTTATGTTAATAACGCCCTCAGGTTATTATGAGCACTATAATCTACTACACCGTTTCCAAGATATTATTTGTTCATAATGTATAGGTGAAACATAAAAAAATCGAAGTTTCCTCTGTAAACCCAGAACGAGATATTTGTTTACTGATTTAACTTTGAAAGTAACAAATATGAAAAAAATAGTTCTATAGACTTGATTTAATGGTTCTGATCTGGTAACTTCTGAAAAAAACAATGCAAACTTTGGACACTGAGAACGACATTTTGAAAAGTGATGTAGAACATTTGGATAATTTTACTATAGTGGAAAACATTTATATTATACACGAAGACAAATTGTTAAGTGCTCTCATTGCAAATTAAAAACCAACAGTTCTAATATGTGACTAATAGTGACAAAAGCAAACAAGAATAGATTAAGTGAACCTTTAGTGATGACATTTTCTTAAGTGGTAATTAAGCTTCACTTAATTATTTGTAAGGCCTTATTTAGGGTAAAGTGTTACTTAAGTTTCCTTTAGCAAAACTCCTGCAAAGGGTCCTAAGTAATTAAAGTTAACAAGTGGAGATAATCTAAAGTATTCTTAGACACAAGCCAAACTATTCAATTGTCCCAATTAAGGTAAAAACCAGTTTGGGCTGTGTGTGTGTGCAGATCTTTCTCTTTAAAACACAATAATAAGACCCGAAGAAAATCTTCCGGCTCACACCTCGCTAGTTCTTCATCTGTTGAAGATCGTCCCGGAAACGGGAGCCCCTCTCGCATTGCCAAATCTCGGTTACCAGCATTTTACCGACGATTTACCGTAATGTTTGCTCCAATTTACCGCTACGGTGTACTTCTGTAAAATGTTTATTCTATACGGTGACGTGACTCCTCTCGTTTCATAATAATTATTATTTGCGTCCGTTAATTTTTTCGACAAATATGAATTAGAATTTTTATTGCGGGTGGTGTTTGTATATGTTAATTTCCTGAAAGTAAAAGTGCTCGAAAATGCCGTGTTTGAACAGTGCAAAACAGTGTTTCAAAATTAAAGCCGATGAAATTAAACAGAAGAAACACGCTAAAAAGAAGGAAGCTAACAAGAAAAAGGAGAAACATAAAAATCGATGGGCAAATTGTGAGTAATTTTCTCGTTAAAGCTTCTGTGGTTTTTGAGTGTGAATACGTTAAATCTTAAAATATTTGAAGCAAAACAGTACAGTTAACTATTTCCAAACCTAAACTGCTGAGTAATTGTCTCTTGTATCGGAGGTTATTGAACTCGCACTACAAAAAAAGCTGACTTTCGCCAAAAATAAGTTACATGATTGATCAACAAAATTTCATGGATTTAATCCAAAAAAACTTTGGTGTAACTCAGAATGTGAATTAAAATTTAATTTCAAGCTAATCTGCTACCAATTAAACAGTTATAAGCAAAGCTTTGCAAAGTTCGTTAAGCTCAAAACTGAATGCCGGTCTTTATTAAATATTAAGTGTGTTAAGAGGCCAACATTCTAATATTGGTAGATTCATAGTCCAATAAAGAAGATTTCCCGTTATCTGAAATTATAATTGATGATTTGTCGATTCGTTTGCCCTGAGGGTTTGCCAAATATGTATAGTAGTATCAAAAGCCTAGTTTGGTTAGTTTTTATTTGGGAAACCCTAAGCTAATTAAAAGTTACTAGTCATTTTTCAGCGAAATTAAGTTTGTAGGTGACTGTAAATCAGTAATTAGGTTAGAAAATTGATTAGTGGAAAAAAATAAACAAATCTACAGTTTTTCTCAGAGCTTGAGAAAAGTGACTTGAGGAAAAAGGCAGGTTTGTTAAACTAGTTACAAGAAAATTACAAAAGTTTGTAGTTTCTGGAAGAATTTTTAGTAGCTCTTGTCTCTATAAAATTAAATTGGGCCACTCGGTACAAAAGCAGGTAAAGCTCCCCCGGCAAGAAATAAATTATTAAAATTGATATTTATAATTCATAACAGCACTTCCTGTTTTCAATGAATCAATAGTACAACCGGTTTACCTGGAAGTATTAACTTGATGCTTATTAAAGTCGTTACTAAAATTTCCGAACCCTACACTAAACTTAATGCAAAGAAGAACTAATTATTAATATCCAAAATAGGGTAAGTATCATATTGATTTTGTAATGAAGGAACTGAATGGGATATTACTGATATAAAATGATTGATTGCAGATATAGTTTCCACAAGACATCAATATTTCGAGCATAGACCTGAATACCTCATTTATTAACGAGTCTTTCAATATTTACAACATGGAAACCGAACGAAAATAAATGTTTCTTTGCTCGGTCCTATTGTGTTTTTTTGCATATTTAAATGTTTAAAAAGGCCTACTTTTAGGATAAAATCGATTTGCCTATTCGAACGAATTTTAAATAAGTCCAGACTTGTTTCTTTATTCTTTGTTGAGTGGTTTGTTTGTTTTACTAATAATTACTGATTGTAAAAAAAATCTCTTGATTGATAATGATATGAAATAATTAATCGAAAGTTATAATTACTGCACTATTACAGGGAAAAAATATTTTAGTTTTCAGAAAAATCAGTTTTACTAGTCACATTATTCGACAGAGCGGTCTTTTTAACTTGAAACAGCAAAATACCTGGAAAACTTGTAGAGTAAAAAAAATGTTTGCAAAAAATGTTAACAAATGTTCAAAATATTCCCTGCCAACTTAAATGAACTTACAAAATGTCTTTTTAAATTTATTTGTACAAGAAAAAGTTCTGCTCCAATGTGTTCCGTTACATTTTTTAATAAATGTGAAAAATGGAGGATCTGGATGCATTAGATCAGGCCCTAGATTCTTGAATCGAGGGAAGGGAGTTATCAAGACAAACGAACACATAATTTGACAGAAACCAGCTTTTGCCAACCAGTTCTGTCACATTCTATCAACACTTCTATCGATAATTCTACTCCCTGCGTTCAAGAATTAGGGCCCAGATGACCTGGCAGTAGATGGAGAAGAATCGTCTTTTCTGGTCTAAAACCTGGTTGTAACAGTACAAGAGAAACTAGCTCTTATTGAAGGTTGCCAATTTTATCGACCCGATTTCCCCAGTCGAAATAAAAAAAATCCTCAAAAAATATTGTTATTTCTGGATTTTAATACATTTATCCAGTCTATCTCGCTCCGTTTCCTTCAAACACTTTTCCTCTTTTGTCTTTTAAAATGGCAGGTGTCATTATTTGACACGTATTACGTTGGTTACGATGACAGCCAGAAGTTTATTTTACATAATTTTACCTTGTTTTAATTAAACACAATTTTCTTTAAAAAATTACAAATAACTGAGATATTTTTAGGAGAGATAGTTTTTTATTTATTTTACTTGCAATTTGTAAAGTTTGTAAAGTAGTGCAAAGTTTGTATTTTGCATTTTGTAACTTTACAACATGAAAAATAACAGTTTTGCCATATTTTTATTTCTTATGAATATTCATGCTATTTTACCAGTAATATTAATAGTCTTTTAATTTAGATATTTCATAACAATATAAGCATTTTGCCATAATTAAATTTTCCGTTCTCCCTGGCTTTTTTTGCTCAATGCTATAATACAGCGTGGTTAAATTTGCTTGTTTTTTATATGGAAACTTCCAAAACCCTTAAGGAATTTAAAAGTAATCAAAAAGACGTTGTTAGAGTATTTTTTCAAGGTGCGTTTGATGCCTCAAACAGAAATTTTCTTTTTTTGTTTTGGCAAATTTTGAGGTAACTTTGTGCATACCTTTTCAGTCAAATCTGCTATACTCCCTCTTCTTTTATAAACATTGCTAATATTAATTTAATAATTTTGTGTTATTGTCTTGGTCGGAGAATTAACTGATATATTGGATTTATTGGTTAGGATTTTCATCATCATTTTGATATCAATAACAAATCCTTGAGGATTCGTATTAATTACAGCCTTCCAGTTGGCAAAAACATTTCTCTAATTAATTACTTTTCAAATTTAAATTTAACTCACCTCGTCGATATAAACTGATAGTTAATTCTCAATATTTTCAAAAGTTTTGATGTCTGAAACAGTCTGGATAACACAGTAAAAACCTTGAAACTGGTTGAAGTTATAGACCGATTTATTTATTATTTCAAACCTGAGTTTACGATCTGTGGGATAATGAATTTTGCAAACGGACTTTCCAGGTCTTCTGTATTTATAGCGTTGCTATTAATAATAATAAAAACAATGCAATGGTGTAGCAGTTCATGATCATTATACTCTGATGATATGCGGTAGTTTCTAGCGTAAGGCGGTTTCTCACCTAAATCCAAATAATTTAATCACACAAACCCACTTCTATCTGTATTTTCAATCGAATGTTGGCTATGTATGCATATACTTAGCATGATGAGATAAAACAGAAAAACCGGGCACATATCACAGGGAAGACTTTAGTTTATTTTTGTCGGTTGTACCCGTACAACGTGGCTAAACAATGTTTTAAAAATCTCTTTCAGGTCGTTCTTTGCATATCTAATTACTTTGGTACGATCAGATAGTGTGTGAGAGTTGTACATATGGCCACTTGTTTTATGCGCCGGTTGCATTGACACGTTTAATATGCAATTTCTCTTCGTGGTAATTTTTTCCCTTAACGGAAATACCGAGAGGAAACCGGCAAAGTGACGTTTTTTTCCAAAAGTGTTGCGGTGCCACGAGTTAGCAGAAAGTTTAACCTAAAAGCTTTCGGTGGAACTGTGCCAGATTGGTGAGTCTCAGTTTTTATAAGTGACCACACTTTAAACTACTACATACTTACAACATTACAGTTTGTGATTTTGTTTAGTCGTTTAGAGTATTCTCCGTAGTGCTAGAGATATTCCAGAAAATCTATATCACAAATAATAACATTTTTAGAAAGTGGAAACTAAACCCTTAAACTTAAAGATAAATCTTCCTCAAAAACATGTTCGAACCCAATCAAAAGTTCTACCAATAAAGATTAAAATAATTAAGAAAAACTTAATTTAAAAGTTTCTTAGAGATTGATGCAGAATTTCGGCAATACAAAAAGACTGTACACTTTGTATGTAAGAAACGTGTTAAGAGTGTAGAGTGTGTTAAAAACAGAAAGTCATGTAGGGTTAGTTGTATAGGTTCTATTTAACTTGAATCTGGAGGTTATTTCTAAAACTTCAGATTAACTAACTTCATTTAACTATGACCTATACCACTGACCCTTAGTTCCCATTTACAGGAATCATCGAATGAGAGAAAATTTACTAAAAGCTGTATATCATATTTTATATCAAAAGACAAAAAAATTATATACAGCTTCTAAGGTTCTCGTTTTGAATTTAGATTTACATGAAAAAAGTTCCCACCCTGTATTTTAGTACTGCAGTAAAATCATAAAAGATGTAATCAGGACGTTAACCATATTCACCACTTTTACCTAATTTAAAGTCAGCAACGATGCAAAATTATGTCAAGAACGGGTTACATTACGTTAATTTTTGTCCCTGATGAAAGACAGTAATTGTCGAAACGTCGAATTTTGCATACAAAACTATACAGGTACGAAAATTTCAAAATTATACATAAGAAACTAGTGATAATAAAGAAAGAAATCATTAAAAATCAATGAGCTAGACAAAAATGGTGACAAATCAATCTGTCGAACATATGTAAAATTCAAATAACAAATTTCAACATAAGAATTGTGTAAAACAGTAATTTCCATACACCATTTCATGCCATTTCCTGGACAACCGTTCCAGATAAAGAATCCACAAAAATCTTCCAGAAATGCAAATTTTTTTGAAGTTTTCAAACTGCTTTAGAAGCATACGGAAGATTTTAGAGTGTTTTAAACTTTAAAAATTTTTCTGGAATCCTTTAGTTTCATTTGGAAATTCTTAGACGGTTCTAGAATTTTTTGGAAGCTTTAAACTATTTGGGAGCTTTGCTAGACTAGTTGCAGAACATTTGGAATCTTTTAGAACGTTCTTTTAGAACTTTTGGAAGCTTCTAGATTGTTTTGAAAGGCTTCCGACTGCTTTAGAAGCATTTTGGAATTTCTGTAGTGTTTTAAAATCTTTTTACACTACTTTAAGAGCATTGAATGTTCTGGTAAGACATTTGAAATCTTGTAAACGGCTCTAGAAACTTATGGAAGCTCTTAAACTGCTTTAGAAGTATACAGAAGCTTTTAGAATGCCTTAAAATTTTTTGAGAGCTTTTAGACTAGTTCAATTTTATTTGAAAGCCTTTAGAGTGTTCTAACAGCTTTTGGAAGCTTTTAGACTGTTTTGGTAGGCTTTCGACTGCTTGAGAAGCAGTTTGGAGTTTCGGTAGTGTTTAACCTTTAAGAAGGTACTACTTTAGAAGGTGTTTGGACAGTTTAAGGAGCATTGAAGATACTGGACTGCTTTTAAAGCATTTGAAACCTTGTAGACGGTTCTAAAAACTTTTGGAAGCTGGTACACTGCTCTAGAAGCATACAGAAGCTTTTAGACTGTCTTGGAAGCTTTTGGAATCTTCTAGGCTGTTTTGTAAGCTTTTGCAAGGCATTTTAGAGCTTTTATAGTGTTTGGAAATACTTCAGGAGCATTTGGAAATTTTTTGGTCAGTTTAAATTTGTAAATTGATTCTTACCCATTTAGCAAGAGAAAATTGGTGTTTATGTCTATCAGAATCTTTTCAATATAGCAAAAGTCATTATTACCACTTAGGGCCCAATGACCCACTGTGCGACGTTATGTGCGATAGTATTAGTTCTATAATAAATAAACACTTATTAAATAGATTTACTCTAATTTATTTAAAAAACTTGAAAAACATAGTTAAAAACCATACGAAAAATAGCAGCAAATAAGCACAAAAAACTAAAATAAGCACAACAAAAAGAAAAAAGCAAAAAAAGCATTAAAAAAATCTGTGTGTTTTTGCATAAATCGTTAACATTAGATTCAAAGGTTGGTTGCTTTTATTATTTACAAAAAGCAAAATTTCTAGAAATCCCGACTCTACAGATAACATGTTACATAAAAAATGATTAGAATTATTGTGTAGAGAATTAAATAGAATTACAAAAAAGAGGGGTTACTATTTAAACAAGTTGGCCTTGATATCATAACTTTTTTGGATTATCCTGTATAGTAGTAACCTTTTCATTCATCATAATTTTTTTGTTTTAATTTTGACATACCTAATGATTATAGGTTAGGTTAGGTTAGTTTACAATAAGAAAATATCATAGTTACTTGTCAACTATTCAATTAATTTGGGTGGTCTAAATAAACAATTAGAAGAACTAAAAATTTGTAAAATGACACCGAGAAGGAAATATATTTTATTATTCATCTGGTATTTCTGCATATAATATTAAATGCCACAACTGACGTAGCATGTAGACAAACGGTTTTATTAATTTAAAATCGATATTTTACTTATTTTTCTTTTAAGTGTCTCTTACTTGTTTAGTCACCCTATATGACAAAAGTATTTTGTTAATAAGACACCGGGTACATAATGTATGGTTGGCTTATATAAGACTAAAAAACGCAATCAAATATGATGTACATATGGCAAAATGCACCAATGTTTTTTTCTTATGACAGCCTCAGTTGAGATTTCAAATTTAAAAATCCACTGGTGCAATCAGTCATATAAGACTTAACTCAAGTCAAAATTGCTTTACAAGTTACAAGTAACTATTATATGCCGAAAATCAAACAAAAATAGGATGACGTAACAATGTAATAGGATAAACATAGACAGGTGTCACATTCAAAACATTCACCTGTCTATTTCATCGTTACGTCATTCTATTTCTGTTTGATTTTCCGCAGGTAGTGTTGATGATAAAGTTCACCAAGTGGTTAAGAATTGCCAGCACCATTTTTATACTTTCAAATTATAAACGATTGACAGAGATGTCGGAGGTGCAATAGAAGGCAGGACAACTTCAGATCGAGTCTATTCGGATATTTCGAAGACAAAACCAAAATCAAACGAAATTAGTTTTTATTCTTTTTTGCTAATTTATCTGATGAGATAATGACTCTTGGACATTGCCACATTTCCGCCTCTACAATGTGGAAGTCGGAAGTATCATATTTTTTGATATCCAACGTTTATATATCATCAACTTTTAATTTTCTTGATTACTATGATGTGCCATATGTTATGATTCAGTCTTGCAATTTCGTAATAATAACGAAAACTATGTTTTTACAAAGAGGTCAAATGAGACTACTCCACGTGATTGCGATTTACATAAAAATTATCATGTGACAAACTGTCAGATGATGAAATAAACGCGCTCTAACTTCACAATTAATTGTTGAGGTATCACCATATTCAGTACAAAAAAATGAATAATTTTAAAAAGTAGATAGCTCGAGAGATATCTAATATGGTGACACCAAAACAAAAACCTAAAAGTTTGAAGTAGAAGTCCATAGTCTCGCAGTGGAGGTGTAAGAATACAGGGTGCGGAATAACACACAGTCTTCTCCACTATAAATTTATTAACCCACCAGTTAATGGGGCGCTCGACTAGTTTCGGGCATAGACATGCCCATCATCAGGAGCTAAAAGAATTAAAACGCTCTAACAAAGGTGAACTCAAAAATGTGGACAATGGCGAAGGACATACCTTAAAAAGGTATGTGCCTTTGCCCGAAACTAGTCGAGCGCCCCATTAACTGGTGGGTTAATAAATTTATAGTGGAGAAGACTGTGTGTTATTCCGCACCCTGTAAAAACCTAAAAGCTGATGATGGTTGCCAAAATCTGAAACTTTTTATTTGATTTATGATAATGCTACGTTGTAGAAGAGGAAGAGTGGCACGGTAGAATGTCATTTATTTTGAGTTATCTCAGCAAGTAAATCAGGAAAGTCTCAGAAGAGTACCATAAAACCAACATAAATCGATTAGATAGTTAGAACGAACTCCGTGACAGTCATTTGACAGTGTCACATTCTAATCGGTTTGAAAATGGCAATGATGTCACGTAAATAAGTGTCAACTGACTTAACAGAGAATAATTGATCTGTTATTTTTACTAAATTGTTAATTTGAACCATTAAAACATTTTTTTTGTAGTGGCCCATCTAGGCTTTCGTAGGTTTTTCTTAAAAAGAATATTTCAACTTCTAAAAGAAAATTTTTCGAAAAAGTTTACTTGACTGTCCAATTTGTTTACAGTGGATGACATGGAGCAATACTTGCAATACATTGGCGGAGGAGCTGGGGCACTGGCACTGACCGGTGTGGCAGCGGCGTCCGCCTTTTATTTGGCCAGTAGGCCAACACCACAAAGACCACTGTTTCCCCTGGATGCTCAGTGTATATTGGAACAGGAAGATAATGGTGTAAGTAAGCTCTCACTTTGAAAGTTTATTAGGTTAAAATGTACAAAATTTAATATTGGCTTTTTGACTTAAACAGTAGCCAAACTCTATCGATGAAGGTATTATAACAAAACTTGTAACGATTTAACAAAGTTCAAGAACTAATTTGATATCTCTAAAAATTGAGATTCAGTAAGAAAATTGCATATTTGGTATGTTTCAGGGGAGAGATAGAGAGGTATTTTTTGGTAGCAGATCACAGACTGCACTAATTGTGCACATAACACTATACTATTTCTGTCAACCGTCATTTTTTATTATTTAACTATGCTGTTGATTCTGACTACTTGATTGACTGCCTGTCATATAAAATTCTTCAGTCTAACTTTTGCTTTTGATTGTATAACATATTAATTTTTTCACATTTTTTGCATTTTTCCACTTTAATTTAAAATGTTGCGACACAACACCTATGCTCCATATAAATAGCTCACCTATCGAGTGTTTGTCACCTTCAATCTAATATTAACTCGAGGTCGATTTAGATGAAAAACTCGCTTAAATGTCTGTGATGTCATTCAGGAAAAGTGTACATCAAACAGCCTTTCTGGCTTCAAAAAATAACGTCGAGGTTGAAACCGATGCACTATCCTTTATATTACCGTTTAATGCCAGAGATAAAGTTTTAATAACGATCCCAGCGTGGGTGGTAGAGTAAATTTTACTTTAATTCATGTGTTTTTGAATATTTTAAGTCTTGAAATATATTATACATGACACTATTATAGTCAGTAAAAATATTTTACACTTTCCATTAACAAAGTCTAATTTTTATGGCTTTACAGACTGAATAGCTTCGTAATATGCTTAAAAGTATCTTATTACAAAGATTATACTCACAAAACATCAGGTACATGAAATTAAATGAAAATGCAAATAGAGTCTTAGTGAAAACAAAACTCAGTCGATCTCCACAAAATATTAATACCTATTATTTTGTGGAGATCGACTCAAAGTTTTGTTTTGACTTACACTCACTACTCCACTGTGAGCATATGGACTACTACTTTTCAATACAAATAGAGTCTTGTTTTATGTTGATTGATTTTTTTTACATACATTTTCTTACATAAATGAGTATTTACAATCTTTTTGGATCTAGTCTATCATGGAATTTTTCCTGGATTATAAAAAGATAATGAATCTTAGTTAAGGGTCAAGTCAAACATCATCCTGAATATTGTCAGATATACGTAAACCATAATCTTAATCATTATTTAGTTGATGTAGAAGATCAACAGTTATTTTTGTAAGACTTTCAAGAGAATCTGCATTCATTTTCTTTAAAAAGAAATTGTTTGATTCTATTTGGTTCGATGGAATGTAGAATTGAAACAAAAATTATCACAACTCCATGAGGGAAGATCCAAAAAGATTATAGACAGACTTTACAACCGATACCGAGTTTCAGTTAATCACATGACAGTAATTCCATTTGAAGCTTATATTATCATGTGACATTCTGAAGCTGGAGTAGTCATTGCGAATAAAGCTTGAACCTTAATAGAAGGTCCGTTCGCAGAACGAATTTTCAACTAATAATCAGAGGAATATGTCCAGCTATTGGCTATTACCCTTAAAATGCCAATGTCACGTGAGCATTCAACCAATAAAGCCAACAATTTCCGATTTTCAGTTGGAAACCAGTTTGAAATTACCTCTACGAACAGACCTACAGTCGTTTGGAGTTGACTTCGACTTATGTTGGCTGCACTTAAGTGCAGACCTTAAATTAATACAAGATCTCGTACAAGACTATCCGAGATTAAAAGTAAACATCTATCAATGGAATTGTTCTTCGATCATTTGCCAAAAAAACCCCATCGACATTGGCGGTATAACATTCCATGTGTATCACATATTCAAATATTTTTCCTAACAAAAAAAAAACACTTAAAATAAGAATTTCGTCGTTGAATTTAATTTTTTATACAAACAGTAAACCAATTAGAATGTAAAGTTTATTTTTTCAACTAATAATATTGTTTTACTGCATGTTTTTAATGTAAAAGTTTTCTTTGGATACATTTCAAATGTTAAACAATTTACACTATATTTCTCATTGTGTAATGCGTGTTATTAAAAATATGATGGGTAAAGATATTTTTCGCTGCATCCATCCTAAACCAGTTTATACTAATTATTATGGATTGTGGTTCAGAAGATAATTATGGATGCAATAGTGGTTTTAATGCAAATTTTTATTTTTGTTAGTCTTTAAAATTTTGGCATAATAAAATACACACATATTGATATTATTTCACTTACAAAGCTTAAGGAAAGTTGATACTAAGTTTTAATTTGACTGCCACAACTTGCACCCGTTCTGTAAAATGTAGTTTAAGATAGTAAATGTTCAATATTCTATTTTATATTTTTTTGCGTTTAACTGACGTTTTACTTAAATGGTTTAAAAAATCACTTTTAGATACTTAGAATTGGTCATCTGAAAACTCAAAATTTCCATATATGTTTTATAAAGACTTTAAATTAGGTGAAATAAACATAAAAATTTAAAACTACTTTTTGAGATTCAGTATCTCGATAACGTGAAGAGCTAGAGATGCGAAATTTGTCTAATTTTGTCGAACTTTTCTCTTTCTAATGTCAGTTTAGTGAAAAAAGTTACAACTTTTCAAAAATTGGAAAAATAACGTTTTTGTCAAAAGTGCAATTTTGGAAAATTTATACTTTGCCCCAGAAGGCACAGCCAATAGCATATTTATACCAAAGGACTTTAAATTAGATGAAATAAGCACTTAAACCTTCCAAAAATTGGAAAAATGCTATATTCTGTCAAAATTGTTGTATTTTGCTCCAGAAGGGTTCCAATTACATGAAATGAGCACAAAATTTTCAAAAAAATTGAAAGAATGTACGTTAACTTTTGAAACTCTAATAGAAACTTTACTAATTAAATTAAAAGTGTGAAACACAGATTCTGACCAGTGCGTCTCATCATATTTCTCACATGATCGTCATATGACGAGCCTCTTTTATAATCATTCATGTGAAAAGTGTTTTTAACTCGCATTACACACATGATTCGAGTGGGCGTAATAGTATTGATGCACGAGGCAATAAAATCAAAACAAAATATTCAATGACGTTTTACGAATTTGTGACTTTGGTACGATGACTTGGTGGTAACGAATGATTGATGGTCGTCACATCGAATTTGGCCAAAAGTGACACTAATAAAACGATTCTATTGGTCTCGATCGTATCAAACGTATATTTGAACTGTATTATACTCCAAGTTTATATTTTTAGAGCTTGGTGGGCAGACAAAGTCGAAATTTTACAGACTAATTCGCGACGCGGTAACTTCAACTTTACGACGGTGTCGCTTGAAACTCGAAACGGTTTCTTGGATGTTTGATGGCATCGTAATAGTGTTATAGTGCCTTGTGAGTGCAGTTTCTTTAATAACTAAGGGGGTCATCCAAAAAAATTGCCCCAACCAACCTACTACAAGTTGTATTAAAATTCTGTCAGAGTTTTACCATCAATCAAATTTAATTACTACACGACCCTTTCAGGCCTGTAATTTTCAACACTTTTAGTCCTACATAATTAATTGCCTATTATTGTAAACTGTTTACCTTTATTACCCTTAATAATTAAACTTAAACCTACGTCACTACACAAATAAATTGCGTAAGCAAGTGTCTTTTGAACTTTCAAAAAATATCAACAGTGCCAAAATGCATTTGTCCCAGAATAAACTTGCCAAAACTTTTTCGAAGCTCTAAATTATTTTATTCGTTCTATAAACCTCAACAATCATCCTGATGGTGCTGACACTAAAATATTCTCTTTTATTTATAAAATAATCCTGATGGATGATTAATTCTAGAGACGTCAATCGGTTCCTTGTATAATAGATCAAACTTTTAAAACACAAGTATTATCTGGAAAGAGCTTCGCTTAAGCTTTACAAGAATTACATAAACTTATCTTCGTTTTTCGGTATTTTGAATAGCGGCCAACTCGTCGGTTTATAATGACTCATTGATCAATTTTACTAGCTAAAAAGTTAAAAGTAATATGCAGAGCATTCCAGTATTTGTTTGGGAACTTCCGGATTCTAGTGAAAAGTGTGCATAAACCTGTATAAGTGATTGTGTTAACGGAAACTTAATTGAAGATGAGTTGTTGCAAAAGTGTACCACCTATAATTACACCTATTAACTTGAATAACCAGTCGGATGTGTATAGCTGGCAAGTAAGTTTACATTGTTATGCAATAGACAATTATTGTTGTTTTAATGTTTGTTTTTTGAGGCCAGAGTCTTTTGGCAGGTTAAGTGTGCAAACATACTGACATTTAGTTAATTTTGTCGATATTAAGTAATGCACAAACTGAGTATTTGTGTTGTCGACAAAAATAATATTAAATGAAATAATTCACTTCACTTAAATTCACTTTTGTTCATTTAAGACATTCAAGGTACCTAAAATTGGTTTATTATTAATACACTAAACTAATATTTGCTTATTGGATATTGGCGTTTAAGATGCAGTAGCGTTTATTAATTTCAAGCACATCGCAGCTTTTATACTTAAAATAACCAGCTATTAATATGTCTGCGATAAAGGGATATATTACTACTAAATCCTAGTTCTACGTATTTACTATATTATGTATTTGACCTAATGAGGTGGGAGCAAAAGGAAAAGTGAATGATGACGAAAAAGCCAGAAAATTATTGATGACAAGGTAATGAAATCATAAGAAGTGAATTAATGTCAAACTAAAATCCTGGAACTTTGGTAAACTGGAAGTTGTTTTAGTTATTTGTTGAACCTATTTGAGACTCTATAATTATTTGTAGTACATAATTACTTAATTATTCAAAAGTAGCTGCGTTTACCCGAAGATAGTTTGTAATGTTTTTCCGCTTTTTATAATGTTCTGTTAATCATTAATTCAAAAAGGTCAAAATAATAGATAAGGACATAATTACTCCAGTTAAATGTCACGACAGTAAGACGTCATTTATAAATCTTGTTTTTAAGACACCGTTTTAAGACTTTATTAATAAACTTCTACTAGCAATTCGTAAAATTTGTATTTGAACGTTTAAACAAAATTGGTACGACTTCATGATACAATACTTTCTGCAGTTAACAAAATCAAATACTGCAGAATAAGAGCACAATGATGGCACGTCCGGTTATACCGGAAGTAGATACCAACTCGCTTATTTTAGATGAAACATCTTGTATATTTTTGCAATTTTGGATTCCACGAAAAATTCTAGGCATATTTCATGTATTCATGTATAATGTCATATACCTATCTGGTATCTGTTTCTGAGATATTTACCATTTTATTTGACATTTGCAATACCAAAAACTTGACAAACAAAATTGTTATTTTCGCATATAATTGTTTTCAGGCTTATTTGGCTCTAATTAGATATTAAGTAAGGTTTCATCAATGTAAAATGGGTATGGCACAATTTCGCTCTTATAAGGTATGTTTCTCATTTTTTAAGTTTGTTTTGAGTAGATTGTAACTTTTCTAGCTTCTGATGATGGGCATTTATATTCTCGAAACATGTTAAGTATTTCTCTTTTTTTTTTCCCTTTTTTTTTTTGGAGGTTAATAAGCTTGTTGTGGTTTATGTTTTTGTTTTCATTCAATTGAATACACCTCCACTGTGAGAACATGAACTACTACACTTTTTAAACGATTTTAGCTTTTTTCAGTTCTATAAACAATATTTTTATTCGATACGAAATAGATTAACGACCAGTTTGGTCTTTTTGGTCAATAGTTCAATTTTAATAAAAATTTTAAAAAAAGCAACAAGAAAATTTCATTTTCAGTTTCTTGTGTAAACTTTTGAATTGAAAAAAATTGAAATTGTGCTAATCCCGAAAATATTCAGTGAGATTCATTTGTTTCAAACAAATGTCCTGTTTACATATTTTCTTTGATATTATTCGGAATACATAAAAATTTTCAAATATTGCAAAAACAATTAAATTTTTAGTATTTTTTTACTCATTTATTTTTTAATATTTCCAACAAACACATTTGGACGTTTCATATTCCAGTTTTTCAACTCGCGGTCGTTAAGTTTTTCCATTACTTACCAGAATAAAAATTCCAAGCGTTTATATATAATTATAATCATTTTTATTGCAGTTTAAAGTCATAAATCAAGTTAAACTTAACAAATAAATTAACAACTAAAAGCTTCCAACAAAATTAATTTTCCTGATTTTTACGGCTTACTATAACCACAAATATGTGATCAACAAAATCCGATACTTTTCTTTACAACTTTAATAGTTCACTTTTACGATTCTAAAAGATTGTTCCTGAGTAAAATCTAAAAATATGAGAGCAAAAATTTTTTGTTATGTAATTTTTGCGGTTTTACACACAAAAGCATTAGAATAAATCAGTCTGGAAAATGGATTCGCCACCACCTGATATCATGTCAAATTTACTCATGGTCTTCTTGGCAATCTGCCCAAACTGGCAACGTTCTCGAACATGTTTTCTCGCATATTAAAATCTATTTATCCTGACATTACGAAATATTGACAATTTTTGAAGCGCCAAAGTTCGACGACTTTACCAGAAACTAGTACTTTCGATTGCGGTAAACAAGACATAAATTGCAACAAACTGTCCGGAGCGAAAATTGTAAATTAATGATTACCTAAATAATTTGTAAGTTTATACGAAAACAGTGTCAAAATTTTTAATTTACAATCATTTTTCACTCTAATTTGTGTGTAATAAATTGCCCTAAGTTAATTTTCTTATGTGGTTGTTACAGGGTCCGGACGTCATAAGAGTGTCCAGATTCTACAAAGATGCAAAACAGGGAAAGTTTGTTAGTTATTTGCATCCAGATGCCAGAACTCTCTACGAGAGTTTCAGGAGAGGTTCCAAAGTTTCAAGTAAGTTAAACAAGAGGAGAAAATAGAACAATAATGAGCAAATAAATTTCTTCACAACGTAAACTTCCTCTACACTAGAAACGATATTGTTTCAAAACAATGTCATTTAAACAGTTGAAAAAGCTTAATATATTTTGAATAGAAAATGACTCAGATTAAATAAATAGTTCAGATGGATGCAATAGGAACAGCTGGATTATGTTTAGCACAGCGAGGTTAATTATTGCAACGTATTTAAGTATAAATAAATTATTACAACTAACATTATTCACTCGGAGTGACAGTACATTAGGAGAGAAAAAAATGGGTGAAAAATTGAGAACATCAGTTTCAACACTTTTGTTAAATAGTTTATAATAAATAATATGCATGCCAAGAAATATAGATATTATCCGATAGAAGTATTTCAGTCTAAAAATGCAGTTTATCTATAGTCTTTAGCTAAACTTATCCCTTTCATTTCTAATTACGTTTCAGGAAGTGACTATATTTAAACAGCATTTTTAGACTGGAAAACAAAATTTTTGTTTGTTGTGAGTTTGGTATAAATTACTTTCAATATGATATCTTGTAATTTTTCTTTTAAGCCTTTACTCGGTTTTAAGTGGATGTAAACCTATAGTTCACAATAGGTGCAGAGAGTCATTCCGAATATTTTTGATATCTTGCAAAATTTCTGTAACTTTAACCGTTTCCGACATATTCGACTGTTTTCACTTTTTTTTGGAAATAGCATAAAAATTTTGAAAATTTTGTATTTTTGCCATTTCTGGGGTTTCAGCTACCGAAAGTAGCTCAAAAATGTTGTCAAAAATTGCTCTTTCACTTCGGTCTTACCACAACACAATTGAACATATACAGGGTGTAAAAAATTGTGACCTGCTCTGGGTGTGACCTGCTCTAGTTGTGACAGCGTTTAAACACAGTCTACTGGATAGAGTAAATATTGTAATATTGTAAAATTTCGGTAACTCTTACCGTTTCCGAGATATTCGATTTTCTCTTCTTGAAAATAACATCAACATTTTTAAAATTTCCTAACACCGCCATTTTTGGGATTTCAACGACTGGTAAAAGGTCAACATGTTCGTTTTGAACTGCTCTTTGATCTCGTGCTAACCGAAACACGATTGAACGTACTCAGTGGAGTGGTGTGTAGAGTCCACTAAATAGAAAAAGTCGTTCTGAAACTTTTTGGTCGTTTGCAAAATTTCCGCAAATCTAACGGTTTCGACTTTTCAAAATTGTATCCAATATTTTCAAAATTCTGTAGATTCAAAATGACTTCTGACAGTCAAGACTTTAAGATTTAACACTAAAAAACCTCTTTCTTATTGCAGATAATGGACCATGTCTGGGATGGAGAGAATCCTACTCCAAACCTTACCAATGGCTGACCTACGACGAAGCTTTACTAAGAGCAAAGAATCTTGGTTCCGGCCTGGTCGAAATTGGCCTGAAACCGGGCACCACCACCATGATTGGCATCTATGCGATAAACTGTCCAGAATGGATTCTGTCCGAACAGGCCTCGTATTGTTACAGCATGGTTATAGTTCCTCTCTACGACACTTTAGGAGCTGATGCGTGTTCCTTTATTATCAAACAAGGTAAACATATAATAGAGGGTTCAAAGTGAAAAATTAATTTGGAAAGTGTACTTGCAGCGGAGATTCAGGTCATCCTGGTGGAAGATGACGCAAAATGCAACTCACTATTGGAAAAATCGCCCAGATGTTTAAAGAAGTTGATAGTGTTTAAGGAGGTTCGACCAGCCACAAAACAGAGAGCCAAAAACCTGGGAATTGAAATTCTTAGGCTACAAGACGTGGAGCTTTTGGGGTCCAAAGCTAACCACCCAGAAATTGTAAATTTTCTCATCAACATTTGAGTGTTGTTAATTACTTTGATTATTTCAGCCTCCTTCCCCTTCGGATTTGTGCACCATTTGTTATACAAGTGGAACCACCGGTCAACCAAAGGGAGTCATGTTGACTCACGAGAATGTTGTAGCCTCTATGAGTGCGGTTGTTTTGCAATTTGGCGACCATCGACTCAGAAGCGATGACGTCATGTTATCATTCTTACCCTTAGCTCATATGATGGAACGGTGCTGTGAGGTTTGTTATCATACCTTTTTGGAATTAAAAATAACCTTGGCGAATGTCTATTGTAGTGTGCAATGTATATGCAAGGTGGTGCTGTAGGATTTTTCCTAGGCGATATACGGAGGTTAAGTGACGATATGAAAGCGTTAAAACCCACAGTCACACCGGCAGTACCCAGACTACTGAACAGGATATACGACAAAGTTCAATCAGATATTTCAGGAAACTGTATTAAAAAGACTTTGTTTAATATGGCTTTAAGCTCTAAAGAAAGTGAGCTGAAAAGGTGAGTGGTGAGGTCATGTGCCAGTGGATAGTTATTTAATAACATTTTTAGAGGAATAGTGAGGAAGACTAGTTTTTGGGACATGTTGGTGTTCAGGAAAGTTCAAGAAGGAATGGGAGGACGGTTGAGGTTAATGCTTGTCGGCTCTGCGCCTTTAGCAGAAAATGTATTAACGTTTATTCGATGCGCAATGGGATGTGTGGTAAGTCAAAGAGACATATAATATAATAAGTCTGCAACTTATTCTGACATTAAAATTGCATTTAATTTTGTTTATAAATTTAAGACATACAGGGTGTCTAAAAAGTCTGGAATATTGCAAATATCTCGAAAACTGCTGATTTTATTTTTCTCAAAATTTGCGTCTTGTTAAAGTAAATAACAGCGCATGACGTGAGGGTGAAATGAGGTTCGCAAGTATACAGGGTCAGTCACAAAGTATACCAACTTTCTTAATTCAAACCTAACACACTGTATATTACTTCAGATTTTAAGAGTACTCATAAAGGCCAATTCAACGATATACGATTTTTTTTTTTAATTTTTTTTTTTTTTTTTTTTGATTTTTTTTTTTTGATTTTTTTTTTTGTACCTACCTATAACAATGATATGTGTAACAATGAGAGCTAACGTCAATATAATGTTAAATTAATTGGCAAATTTTCCTATTACTTAAAATGGTGTTTTTGAGTGAGAAGGATACTTAAGATGTCAGTCTTTTCCTTCTCACTCAAAAACACCATTTTAAGTAATAGGAAAATTTGCCAATAAATTTAACATTATATTGACGTTAGCTGTCATTGTTACACCTATCATTGTTATAGGTAGGTACAAAAAAAAAAAAAAAATATTAAAAAAAAAAAAAAATTGTATATCGTTGAATTGGCCTTTATGAGTACTCTTAAAATCTGAAGTAATATACAGTGTGTTAGGTTTGAATTAAGAAAGTTGGTATACTTTGTGACTGACCCTGTATACTTGCGAACCTCATTTCACCCTCACGTCATGCGCTGTTATTTACTTTAACAAGACGCAAATTTTGAGAAAAATAAAATCAGCAGTTTTCGAGATATTTGCAATATTCCAGACTTTTTAGACACCCTGTATATAATATAATTTAATAATTTATGTTTGTTTATTTTATTTTCACTCGTTTATTTTTTCACTTAATCCTAAATAACTTTTTTATTTAATAAATAAAATCGTTCGTTTGATACGTTCGTGGTACTGTTTGGTTTCGACAGAACTTCAAACTTGAGAATAATGCGAAAATTGCAAGAAAAATGGCCAGTTTTAAATTCCCGGCATGGGGAAACTCATATAACGCTTATTCTCATTCCGATATGTCACCGATCTAATTTTTATTGATTTTTGGAATGTTTCTTATAAAGAAATTTAGTTTCTCATATAACACAGCACAAACCTGTTGATATGAATCACACCGTATTAATACAAATAACTAATTAAGGTCGTCGAAGGATACGGTCAAACGGAATGTTGCGCGCCGGTCACGTTGACAATCCAAGGGGATCACGTTCCAGGTCACGTGGGACCGCCATTAGCTTGTTGTTGCATCAAATTGTGCGACGTTCCCGAAATGGAATACTGGTCCAGGAATAATCAGGGAGAAGTTTGTGTTAAAGGTAATAGTGAATGTTTTGAGCGCTAAACCCAACTAAACTTATCTCATTTTTTTTAGGTACCAACGTTTTTAAAGGATACTTTAAAGACCCCACAAAAACAGAAGAAGTAGTAGATGAACATGGATGGCATCATACCGGTGATATTGGAATGTGGATGCCGGTAATAAAAAAAAAACAGACTTAAGAATAAAATTCGTTATCAAAAAACAGTTTCAAAAATCAAATAAACTGCGCGCCACCTCAACAAGACAGTGATTTTTTTGTAATTTTTAACAAAACGACAGATTTTGATGCGGTTTGGACTATCATTGAGCTTAATTTATTGGCTTTTGGTTGATGGAAAAAACTCTGACTTAAATGCAGCGCCACTGTACTATGCAGGGTGCAAAAAAGTGAAATTTTCAAGTAGTCCCCAATTTTTTTTGGGTTTGTTTTAACATAAGGAAATGTTGTTTAGGTCAATATCTCAAGACGTTTTTGGTCGTTACCCAATTAACATCCTGTGACTCAAAAAATAGCTCTATTCAAAAAATGCGACATAGCTCAATCTCGAATTAAGGCAGTAGCTTTAAACTGTCATTTTACGTCACGTGTAGGTCCCATATTATGTGTTACATAATTTTAAGTCAACTCTATGACCGAGAGAACCATACATGGTGTTTACAGACAGGTAAAGTCGAAGAACAACTTGTGCAAACAATTTCAAGTTTCACTCACTGTCGCTGGACACCCTGTAAAGTCTTACCAAATATGGGGCTTGGAGTGAAAAGTACTCAGATTATGTAGAACATATAACGGCATTTGAATGATACAATGATACAAACCTGCTAATATGGCTTAATTCAAGATTGAATAGTTATATCCATTTTCCGGAAAAATCAATATTTCTTTAAAAAAAACGCCCAAAAACGTCCCGAGGTAATATACTAGACAACAAGTTACTATGTAAGAAAAAAGTTAAAAAAAGTGAATGTAATTTAATACTTTTCTTTTTTTGCACACGTTTTTGTCCCACTTTCATTGTCTTTAGCCACTCTTCTCTTATTGGTTATTGGGTTGCTTTAAAAATGATTTAACAGATCGACCGACGACGATTCGACCTACACCCAACTAAAATGACATATACAAAGCTGCTGCCATAACTTAATTGGAGCTTGAGCACTGTAATGTCGTCTTTTTTGGATAAATCAATTTTTCTTGCTACATGGGACGTTAATTGGAAAATGCCCAAAAATGTCCCGATATATTTACCTAAATAACACTTCCTTATGATAAAACAGAACCAAAAATTATTAATTTAACTTTTTAATTTTTTAATTATTGGTCAATTGGGGACTACTTGAAAATGTCACTTTTTTCACACCCTGTTAGACTGTATTAAAGCCAAAGTTTTTTACAACAATAAAGAGCCAATAAACCAAAAAATCGGTTGATTCGTTTCAAAATGGCCAGGTTTTAAAAATGACCCAAAAACATCATTGTCCCGGTTTACATGGCGGGCAGAGTTTATATGCAAAACTGCATTTGAATTTAGTGACTAGAGTTGCAAATTTACTAAAATCTTTAATTTCAGAATGGCACACTAAAAATAATCGACAGAAGAAAACACATTTTTAAACTGTCCCAAGGGGAATACATCGTTCCAGAAAAAATTGAAAGCATCTACATCAGATCTCAGTACGTAGCCCAAGTTTTTGTCCATGGAGAATCGCTCAAAGTAAGCTTTAATCTACGTAAAATGATATTTTTTTAAATTCATTATTTGACAGTCTTGTATCGTGGCTGTTGTCGTACCAGACGTGGACGTGATTAAATGTTGGGCGCAAGAAAACGGTATTTCCGGAACCTTTAGCATATTGTGCAATCATCCTGAAGTGAAACAGTTAATTTTGGATGATATGGTCGCTTGGGGTAAAGAGAACGGTCTCAAGTCTTTTGAACAGGTTTGACCACATGACGTGTATAATTAAGTTTAATTGTAATGAATGTTTTATTTTAGGTTAAAGACATTTACCTACACCCAGATCCATTCAGTGTACAAAACGGATTGTTAACGCCCACCTTAAAAAGTAAACGACCGCAGCTTAAGGCTTACTTCAAACCCCAACTGGACGACATGTACTCACGACTTACCTAGTTATTTAATCACATTTTTTTTAGCTGTATATCCCTTCATTATTGATCCGGATTTATATTTGCAGCAAAATAGCAACAGTTTTTATATTTCACACCATGACCTGTGTGTTGAGAGTTTTCTTCTCTATTCAATTATTGTTACTTATCGTTAGTTAGGTCACTTTTCCCACTGTTCTTGCCAAGATTATAATCAAAGTTAGTTTGTTTAATGTCTTATAATACTATGCATTTAATTCCTATAGAAAAAAAACACAGTTTGAAGGTGATATTGACTAAATCAAGTGATACTAGTTAAGGAATAGGCAGAGCCACGAATTCTATTTGCTTGTGTTCAAACGTAGGATTTTCAAAAATCGAGACCATCCAAAGTTACATTTTACACTCACTTTAAATTATATACTCAATGAACTGTACTTTTTCGACGTTTTTTTCTTTGGCCCAATATGCAATCAATACTGATTTTAAGCCGAACCAATTGACGTTTTAAATTATTATATTTATATGACTCACCAGAAAATTTTGACTACATATAGGGCCAAACATATCCCTATTAATTATTCACTTTTGATGAATATTAGAAGCAATACAGAGTTATGTCTAATATCTAATTATCAAGTACGTATTTAATAAGTAAATCATAAAACCAATAGGAGCACGTACGTAAAACCTGTTTCATTAGGAATTTTGGTTAGGAGTATAAACGTTTTTTTTTTTTGGATAATAAATCTTATTTATTTGAAATGTGCTTTCTTTCCTTTATATTAATTAATAGATTATAATTATATTAACTAACTGGTATTTCTTAAATAACAAAGCGAAAATTTACATTAAGAAATTGCTTTAAGGCCTTGAGGGTTAATGGTGGCTAAATAGTTAATTCATAAATAATTAACAACTTTTTGACATTCACTGACTTTTCACATGTTCGAACCGCTTCATAAAATAAATTCAAAATCAAAACCACCGTTTTTGCAAAAAAAAAAACAACTTTACTTAAAAAAACATTTACAAAAACAATAAACTATCATTGCTTATCTAATCCTACTAATTTTTCCGTGACTTCCCACAGTTTCTTAGGCAAATCAGGGTCTTGAACGGACTTATAACGGCGCACAAATTGACAGTCGTGGAAATGCCCGCCAGTAAACGACTCAATTCCTTTTTGGACACTGCAATAAATACTGGTCTGGGCCCCTTCGATGCAACTCTAAAAAAACCACACTTTTGTAAATACAGTCACATGTTATGCAAAACGTGCCACCTTCATGAAAAAGCCAAGAACGCGAGTCGACAACGCTTCCACGATGGGTGATAAGTTGGTGAAAAATTGTGACTTTATCACTCCCGGGTGCAAAGAGTAAGTGGTGACGCTAGTGTCTCTCAATCTAGCGGCTAACTCGATCGTGAACAAAATGTTGTAAGCTTTGGTGATACCGTAGATTTTCCAGTTACTCAATCTGCCTTCTGGGTAGTGGTTCAGTTGATTGACGTTTACAATGGCGTTCTTACCGGCCATTGACGATACGTTCACCACTCGAGAATTTGGAGTCTTCTTGAGAAGATCTAAAATGTGTTTATGTGATTTGTCTACAAATCTATAAAACCTAACAGTATTAAAAAAAATCACAGTATATACATCAGGATCTCGGCAGATTTTCTAGCAGGACTTTAAACGTTTGCAATGTCCAAAAATCCTAGTTTGCTACTTATACAAGATGATTCCGAAGTTGGTGCTTTCCTTTCACCTGCAAATAGGGCTTAAAAAAATAGACAGGGTGTCAAAGTTTTACTGAAAAATAAAAAATTATATGATTTTGGCCAAACTACTTGCAGTAATTAAACAAAATTTTGTAAGTGTCAGTAGCTAAGTGGAAAGGAAATTTTTTCTTGCGTTTACCAGGGGCGCGCGTATAATTTTTTTTAAAACATTTTCGAAAAAAAATTTTACCCTACTGGTTTTTTTTTCAACATAAAATTTATTATTGAATTCCTTGTTCAATTCTAAAAATAAAACCCCTTTTATTATTTTTTGCTACGACGTACCGTTTCCCAGTAAAAAAAATAAAAACCGTCTTAATGCGTGCTTAAAATTAAATGCTGTTTTAATTTAAAATGTCAAATTATTAAAACTTAGTTCAAAGGCGGCTGAAATCTTCTGTTTTTGTTTATGTCTGTTGATAAGGAATAACCTGTAGTTAGTTAAAATTAAATTTAAGTTATTTTTTATTTTGTTTTTTTTCAGTAAAACTTTGACACCCTGTATCTTCGTTATTGTTCATATTTCGAAAATAGGTCAAAGGAAAAAAAAACTTATTTTTTGAAGCCCTATTCGCAGGTGAAAGAAAAGCACCAACTTTGGAATCACCCTGTATAATCTATATGAAGAAAAGCAAAACAGTTAAATCAGTTGAGACCACGTTTACACGGTTCTAAATACGTGTAAACCTAGTTCACTGGGTGTAAAAAGTCATTCTGAACATTTTTAGTCTCTTGTTGAAAAATGTCAGTAACTCCAACCGAGATAACTTTCCGATATATTCGACTTTGTTTTTTTTTTCGAAATTGCTTCAAGACTTTGAAAACTTTGTATCGCCGCCCATTTTAGGGTTTCAGTAACCGTAAATCAATCAACATGTTCGTCTTAAACTGCTGTTTCACACAACACGTTTGAACATATACAAGGTGTTCAAAATCAAAATCAATGTTAAACTAACGCTCTGTCCGAGTTCTGACAGTGTTTACCCGTGGGTAAACACGACGATCTTCAGTTGTTTTCCACATTATTAGTTATTCGTTTAGCTTATAATTTGTAAACAGTTGTGCATTTTGATAAGATATAATTTAGAGTGTGTGTGTGTGTGTGTGTAAACAAAAATAAGTACCATTGAAAAAGCTTTTGAGAGTAATATGTAATTAAAATGTATTGCTATTTTAAAATTGTGGGTAACAGATAAGCATTACCTATTTTTAATTTTTAAAAGATAACTTTACACATGTAAACGTTTAAAAATGGTATTATTAGAAAATGTTATATTAAATTATAATTTGTTCTATATTATAAGTACAGGGCTTGTTAAAATGTTTTGATTTTTTTTATCAAACACAAAAATTATCAAAAATATTAGTCCGAGTTCAATACCTTGTGACCACATATGTGGCGTCATTTATAAATGACATTATAGTATGACCTATGACAACTGACTCATTGAAGAATTTGCTTACCTAAAAGTAAATTAGTAAGCAAAAAGGGTCCCAAATAGTTGGTGGCCACTGTTATAAGGAATCCATCTTCGGTCTTTTCCGTGCCTTGGTGAACGGCACCGCCATTGTTCAACAAAATGTCCAGTCTGTCAAGAAGGAATCGTTAACCATATAAATAAAAAAGCCTAAATATAAGCTTGATGGTGTAAGCAAAGGAATGTGATGCCCAATGTATAAAGATAATGTAAACATAACAAGAAGGATCAAAACAGAGAACCAAAGTAAATTTCCGGTTCCAGTCATAAATTTTTTTTTGTTCTTTCATAAAATGTTTGAGTACGATAATTGTTTGAATTTAACAAGTTCTGTTGGTGACTTGGCCCAGGAAGTACCTCTTCTTCACATCTTTTATTATTTTACTCTTTTTACAATAATAATGGTAAAATGCAGTCTAATAAGCAGCTGTGAAGTCCGATCCAAAACAATTTTCATTAAAATATCTTGAGCACAAACAATTGTGACTTTTTAAATCTTTTCTCCTCTTTGTCATTTAAAAACCTTAGAAAGTACAGTAGTTTTTATAACTCTATTTATTCCAGTGAAAAACTTGGTAAAAAGTGCATTTTATCAAACCAAAGATTTTTTACAACTAATTGTGTAAACTGATTTTCTATAAAAATAAAAACAGAGACCAGCCGCCTATGCATGTGCACTTTGCTGTCGGATTCAAATGCGCGGTAAATAAATTCACACCCAAAAGTAGTTGACCAATATGGCGACTTCCGTCGCTTAATAGACAAACGGGGTTACTGTTTTGTTTCCTCAATGGTGATGCCCTTATTTACCTGTCTTCACTTTGATTTATGTCCTTGGCAAACTGCCTTACAGATTTCAGAGAAGCCAAATCTAATTGCTTGAAGTAAACATTGTTATTGTCCGTTGCTTTACGAATTCTGTCCTCGGCATCTTTACCGCGACTTTCGTTTCGGCATGCTAAAATCACTTTGGCACCCCTTTTCGCAAAATCTTCAGCGGCCTCATAACCGATTCCTAAAAAGGTTGTAAGTAACATGGTTTGTTTAAATGAAGATACAAGGACTTACCAGCGTTGGCTCCTGTCACTATGACAGTTTTACCAACAAGACAAACATTGCTGCGACACCAACCCGTTGTTAATTTTAAGTACAATTTAAAAATCACCAAAATGATCGCAATCCACACTAAAATGCAAGTTACACAAGCCATGTTGTGTGTGTTCTGAATTTTAAGTCAAAATGCTAAACTTGAAAAACCGCACTATCCTTATTGTGTCTGCACACCAACTGAATGTTTAAACGACTGCAAAATCATTCAATAACTGTACAAAATTGCGTAATGATAGAAAAATCGATGATTAAAGATGACTTGCACACGTTTCAAAATACTTGACATTACCTAATAGATAAAGATAACGCATAAGGTAGCCTATACGTGTATGCTGATATTACTAGTATATTAATTCTAGCCTAATAATTTATACCTCCGCTTATATACAGGGTGATTCACGGTGATGGTATATTAGAAGTATCTAAAGAACGACTCAATATTTGGGGTGTAGCCTAGGTTGGGTTCAAACTCCTTTTCCAAAACATTTTGGGTTGCGGTGTTGCCAGGTCAGTCAGAAAGTACACCAACTTTTGATTTTCAAATAGAACACCCTGTTTCTAATCTAATTTCTGAATTCCTCACATAAAGGCTATAGTATGGGAAATTGCCCCATAAAGGGAGCAGAAGCCATATTTCCCTAGTTAGATAGGGTTTTCAGGAAGGAAGGAAACGCTATTAATGTTAATACGTCCCTATACCTATTTTGCACCATTTCTTAGATATAGATAAAAATAGTGGATTTGTCAGCAAAACAGTAGTCTAAACATTCATTAAATTCTCAAGTCCTGAAGTGAACTTTTGTCCTCAGTTAGACAGTACTACATGGCTGAAAAGCCTAGAGACAGAAAATGAAAACAACCTACAGAGTGGTCAATCACTTTAAGAAAAAACATTGTTTTATTACAAAATATAATACATTGACTTAAAGGAAAATATTGATTATAATCATTTTCAGTCTCTGGGACTTTCAACCATTATTGTAATTTTCATAACTCAGGTCAGGTGTCAAAATTCCCTGCCTCTTGTTTTTATTCTTAAGTATTATCTGTAAATAACTTTGAAATAACATATACAAATTAGCATTTCAAAAACACAACAACCACAAACACATGTGCTTAGATTTTTCAATAACCTATAATGTGCACTTTATAATAGTTGCTAAGATTTTATCTTTTTAGACTTATATTTATTTATAAATGGGTTTTGTAGATTTATTAAATTTAGATAGGTTCCCTAAAGGATAAATGATGTATTTGCTTAAATTTCTCATGTAAATTAAATTCTGATAATAGCAATTTGCTAAATAAACAGAGTTTGATATCTTCACTTTTTTTATTTAATTTTTTAAATAATCTCTTAGTCTTAGTAAGCAAAACTGAAGAGGTTTTACTTACTAAAGTGGCTGCACACAAGAAGCTACAAATTAAATTAAAAAACACATGGTTTTGGAAAGAAGGATCAATAATAAACTAAAATCCACTTACATACTTAAAAAATATATTTGGGCAACTACTTTTTCTTAGAGGCCTGTTGTGCCTTTAGCACTTTAACAACAATTTTCTGTTCTTCAATAAGGAAAGCCCTGACAATCTTTTCCTTGACACACTTGTGGCAGAGAACCCCACCGTACGCCCTCTTGACTGTCTTCTTCCTTTTGCAAAGACGGGACCTTTCTTGGGGTCGGGCAGGTTGGATACCTCTAAGTTTGTCCTTGCACTGTCCACATCTTGGGATCTTCTTAGGTTTCTTCAGGTACTGGTAAACTAGTTTACCACCTGGGGTACGCACTCTGCAAGTTAAATTAGCTTTTGGAGACTGTGAAATTGAATGAGCATACCTAGCATATAATTGATTAGAATGTTTATATCAGTGAAAAATGAACGAATACCTTTGTCGTCAAATTATAACTTGTATTGTTATAAATCAGGACTCTAGCCAGTAAATCATCATGTAGAAGATGTAAAGGGAGAAAGCTTGTCTTATTTTTAGCAACTTCAAAACATTGTATTTTTACCTCTTTAAAATGGTATTAACGTAGTTGGAAAGGTTCAAAAGAAGTTTGTTTTAAATTTTAAATAGGAAAAGACTGAATTAAGACTACTTACATGCGTCTCCGGTTACTTTTTGTATTGTACGACAATCGTCGTCTGAAGACAAGCCGCTGCACCATTTTGGCCTAAAAAATACAACAAAACTGAATTTTACACTAAAACTTTTACCTCACTTGTAAAGAGCAACACTTGCAGTTTTTGCAAATGTACTTTTTTACAATGTTTTTAAACTATTTTAGCAGATGATCGCAGATTTAGAAAACCATAACACTAACCTGCCAAAAGTTGCTTTTCGAAGAACTCGAAAATCCGAAAAATGTTTGGTTGGTGTAGATTTACGTTTGACAGTTGACGTTTAGCATTGACATTGGCATACCAATTTGACATTACCGGTAGAATTCTTTAAATTATGATAGACAAGGAAAGAAAAACGTGTTGAGTTAGACACAGACAAAGATAACAACAGATCCCGACCGTGTCAATTCTTATAGATTTGACAGGGTTGACTTCTTTTATTACCATTGCTTTGCTTGCACATCACTGACTGCCATTTGCAACGTTGAACTTCAAGCTCAGCTTAAGTTAAGCTTGGTCCAGACTGTGACTTTATACAGCTGTATTCTACACAGTCTGAACCACACTTAACTTAAGCTAGGCTTAAAGTACGATGGTGTAAATGGGGGTAAATGTTTACTGAATTTTAAAATATTTGTAATTATTTTCCTTGAATTTTTTAACGTTTTGTATTCATAATTTATCGTCTTGTCCGTCGTCGGAAACACACACATTTTTTCTACAAGCGTTCGCGTAATATGAGATGGACACTGTGAACACTGGACGACAAAATATAGGTACCCGGTGTCCAAGAGCACCCTAGACATAGGAGATTAACATGGGAAAACAGTTTTGATTTTTTTACGCCTGTACGGTTGATTTGATTGAAAAATCGTAATAATGAAAGTTGAACAAAAATGATTAAACTTTTGGCCTGCACTGTATATGCGGTTGTCGAGCAACGGGTAAACAGGTCATTGTTGCTGGTACGGTTGCTCGACAACCCCTTATACAGTGCAGGTAAAAAGTTTAAATATTCGCATTTTTGTTCGTTCCACGACGAAAGGGCTCAAGTTAGAGATCTGAAAAAAATACAGAAAACTACCTAGTCCGTGATAGGTACTACCACAGACAAACTAATATATACAGACGGTCAGCCAAATGGTTAAAAAACGAAACGCTAAATGGAGACCCTTTGCTGTTCAACAGTCTCCATCGGCGAATCGACGGTATCTATTTCGAGCGTCTCATAACAGATGGCAGTGCAGCCAGTAAATTTTTCTGCAGTTTGGCTCTTGTTTGAAGGCATAATTACGCAACGTTGCCTGGTATTGCTAGAATTCTTTGTACCATCAGAAATTTTTTTAAATAATCATTGCAATTTGCTTATATTGTTTTATTAAGAAATATTAAGATATTGAGGGTAACTAGGAATCGTGTTATTGGAGTTAGAACAGATAAAACTTTATTTAGAACGTATTTAAGTTTATAATTGGCACTGTATTTACGGATAATGTTTTCCCGCCAAATTCATCAAAACTGTTGCTATTTGTTAACCGTACGTGCAGACATCGGTAGTGGAAGTTTAACTTTTGTGTTATTTATTATTTTTTTTCTGCTCACATAGATATCTGATATTTACAAATATGTCGGGAAATGTGTGCAAGTACTTAAACTGTGGAAAAAGTGGTCGTGACGGTGTCCGATTATTTAGATTTCCTCATAAGAACCCTGAACTTTGTCGAAAGTGGGTGATTTACTGCGGTATGGGCTATTTTTAACTAAAAATGTTCTTATTTAGCTTGCTTTAATGTAGTGCCGCATGATGCTTTTCTGTATTAACCTATTACCTTACTTAAAAGTTAAAAGACTATTTAAAAACCCATTGTCGCACTTTGCAATAGGTATTCAATTTGTTCAGGGTTAGGACTTCTTTAATATTATTGTCGATCAATATTATTGACTATCTCGTTTATTACGAATAGGTAGGTAGGTACACTTTTATAATACAGGGTGATGCTTAATAATATGATAATATTCTACTAATTAGTACTATATTCATATCATAGACTAGACTTGCACATGTTTTAATGTGCAAACAATTTGGTAATTTTAACCAGTGGCGTTCGTATAGATTTTGAATGTATTTATTGAAAAAAATTATGCGTTATTGCATAATTCTTCGTGGTTTTTTCATATTATCAAAATTATTTTGAAAGTCCTAATTGGACATGTAACATAAATTGTTAATAAAATAAACAAGGAGCTGCTTTTTTATAAATATTCGAGAAATATTATTTGAGGTTGTTCTATTATAATTATTATTATTATAAATACTATTTGTAACTGATAAACTTTGTTTCTTTGGATAGGTAACAGTATTATAAGCTCGAGTATAAAATAAAAAAAATTAAGTTTTGTTTATAATCAACATCAGTAAACAGAAATTTATTAGTAGATTATAACATTTCATTTTTTCAAACAAAAGGTGTTATGTCGAATAGGCACCACATTTTTTCGATTTTAGAGAGTTACAACCATTTGAGAAGAAATAATTACCTAAACTATTATTTTTGACAGCATTTTTCCGCAATTTGGTTACCCTGCTTTTTGCAATTACAAAATGCTTTTTTTGTATACAAACAGGATGGTCCTCCGGGAACTCCATCGATTGTTGATAAAGTACACTTAAAAAAATCGAAAATTTGGCTACCAACCAAAATCGATGGGGGGTCGTTGATCTAAAATATTTCCAAGTTGGTGGTACTTCCGGTTATAGCAAAAGTAGCTACCAACTTCCGTATTTTAAATGGAACACCATGGATTAAAAACATATTAAAACTATTCTTTTTTGTACGACTTGTCTAATTTTGAGTGATTACAGTACCTGTTTTGAAGGAGGGAAGGACTATGAAGTCGTACAAAAAATAGTGTAAGCATCACGAACAGTAACAGCTTTACTGATCTCAGACAAATTAGAGGCTTTGCTTTGCTCAGCCTCCAAACTTTGTCATCGATCCTGCTTACTTACCGTTCTCGATACTTAATATACTATTATTTCTACTTTTTCCGTATTTGATCGATGTTCGCGGCTGACCACCCTGTATATAAAGTGTATCATTTTTTGTAATCAAGACTTATCAGGACTACCTGCAATGGCATTTGAATTGAATTAAACAAATCGGTTGAATTACAAAGCTCCTTTTTTTTGAGGTAAAGGCCGCATTCGTTTTCGCGCTCCATGGAGCGAGCAGTGCCAAGGTGACGTCATTATGTCATTCTGAAAAAAATTACGTCATTCTGACGTCACATTCGCTTTACTCTCTCCATATGAAGCGTGAAGACAAATACGCTTAAAGTAACCTAAGATGATTATTAAAAAATGAGAAACTTAAAAATGTAATCAAAAAATACATACATTATAGAATGTGCTTCTGTGGGCATTCCTGAAGTATTGTTCATAAAACCTGGATGCACTGTGTACAACAAAAATCATTTCGATCCTTTTTTATTTTGATTTGTAGGTAAACACAGAGCTTTATGATTTAAAGTAACATATGAATCATATGATCAGTCAATAATTAAAATAATTTAGACGAAATATTATTATTTACTATAAGAAAAAGTTTCGATTTTTAATAATTTTACAGGAAACGCAACTTTAGCCGATTTACCACCAGACATTATAAGGCAAAAATTCATCTGCGAAAACCATTTTTCCGATGAAAATTACCGAGGTAAAAAAAAAATTTATTTAAAAAATGACGCTGTGCCAAGACACTACGGTACTCTCAACTTCGAAGAGTTGAAAGTCCTTACACCTCAGAAAACTTACTCGAAAACCTGGAGCAACATGGACAGGCCCAAGAGAAAATTAAATTTTATTGAGCCCAATTTGAACACAGATATTAATTTTATAAGTGACATATCAAGTTTGCCTGATTATACTAAGTTGACTCCCCGCAAAGAAAAATTCTATAAAAAAATTAGATTTCAAACAAAGCAAAACAGAAATTATAGAGCTAGATTAAATAGAGCAAAGGCCTATATAAAACGTTCCAAACTGGCGATTTTTAACATTTTACCATTTTTATCAATTTTAAGTTCTGTGGCTAAAACACGTACTATTTTAGATTAAATTTAATTATTTGCAAGCATACGTACAAAATGCGCTCGGCTTTTTTTCTTATTTCTATTCCGTACCGACCCGTCGCGTCGCGCCGGTGATTTGATGCAGTTGTATAATCATAAATGCCGTGCGCCGAACGCGTCTCTCCAGAAATATGGCAACACTGCGGAAAACAAATTTCGCTCGTTCAGACGATCGCAGCCGATTACGCATGAGTCATCAAAATATTTTAAAACAATTTGTTAGTCTGACTGGTCTGGCGCCTTCACCAAAATTATATGGCTTCCATTTGCTCTGACCGTCTGTAGAGCTCGAATCAGCTAAGAAAAGGCCACAGGCGTCATCAAACGATGATGTCACGATCTCTTTACGTCTCGCTTTAAATATTGCTGCTCTCGTTACTTTCCAAGTTGTTGCAGCCAGTCAGTGGCGTGCTATTATTTTATCAGTAAAATGAAACATTTTCGTCGTTTTTAATAAAGAAAATAAAAGACAACAAGTTTTTCAAAGGAATGGAAACTCCTTCTGCTTCTTTCTTCATAAATTGTAAGACGTTACTGACGATTTCACGGCCTTGGCTGTATATGATAACACCTTTCTTTCCAACCTTTTTGAAAGACATTTTGACAAAATAACGTTTTTTATTCATAACACTATGTGAACTTCAACTGCGACCATCAACAATACAACCAAAACACCAGACTAAAACGGAACCTAACCTAACCCCCTAAGTCTCCCTGTCCGCCACTACATTTTTTTAAACTTGGCAACACCGTTTAGAGTGCCGGCTAGTAAAAGCATATAAAAAGGTCCAAATGTCCCTGGCCGCTGCCGCATCTGTTTTAATTGTGTCCAAGTAAAAACCGTACTACGTTGCCAAGTGGCTTTTTGACCGCTTAACAATATATTTTCGGGAATATTTTAATAGGACGCCTCTGATTATATCTAATGCGACGGCAACTGTAGAAGGAGAAAGAAATAGTTTTAAAAACTGCGTCATTGATGATGCGGTGGCCTTTTCTCATCTGATTCGAGCTCTATATATTAGTTTGTCTGTGGTACTACAACTTTCATTAATACGATTTTTCAATCATATCAACCGTACAGGCGCAAAAATCAAAACCGTTTTCCCATGTTAACCTCCTATGTCCAGGGTGCTCTTGGACACCTGGTATACGTCTTTTGTTCCCGAATGATAGGTGGTTTTTTCACACCAGCAGTGCGAAAAAGTATTACTTTCCGAACTTATTTCTGAATGTCGTTCAGGAAAAAAATATTTTTGAAATCCATTTACTATAATAATTATTTTTTTGTTCAAACGGACGTGAAGTAGGTACTCACTTCACGTACAGTTTAGCGGCCGTGAAATGCACTTTTACGGCCCTACGGCCGAAAAAATACAGGGAAAAAATAAATTAACAATCACTATGTCACCGTCTACGCTTATTATTGCTTGCTGGTTACGATTTCTCTATGTGACCACTATGTGCACCAATTACAGCAGTACACACATTTATATCAGTACAGCAATCTTCGTCTCCCAATTTTATTTTTGCGTAAATGAAAAAAAGGAAAATATTTCTGACAAGAGTCAGTCTATTATTTAACGTCCCATCAACAATGCATAACCAGCAAACTTAACGATAAACGTCACCGTGATTGCAAGACCCTTCTCATTTTATTTATAAAAAATTAAGAATTTCTAAATAAATATCGTTTGAACAAAAAATCTTGTGTACACCTCGGCCGTGAAATAATTTTTTCGCCCTCAAGATTGTCGCCAACCATTTCACCGGCCTAGGTATACAAATAACTATTGTTATACATTTGTTTTTAGGTAGTTTAAAAAAATAAGTTTTGAGTTTGTAATATTATGTAATAATTTATAAAAAATATACTATATGCAAGGTAATATTATTATCTATTCTATTTGGAAGCGCCCAGATTTAAAGTCCTAGGTATAACGGTTTTTACTATTTACACAAAATATTAGAAGAAAAGAGTTTGGTAGAGTATTATTAAATTTGAATGTAATTTCATTCAAATTTAATAATAAATACTCTCTCTCTAAATTTAATCTCTATGATTAGGACGTATCAGTCAAGCGCAGGTAAAACGGGTGCATCCGGCGGAATGTTCAATTTGTGCCTCAAATGGTTGGCCTCCCGTCGTCGATATCTTGCCACTTTTTGGAGTATAGTGTATTTTTCAGATAACGCTTCGTACTCCTGTCGGTAAATATCCGTGTTGTCCCGCTAAAAAACAATACAAATTTTTGTTAAAAAATAGTTTTTGTTAATAAGCCAAACGTTAATTAAGCTCGGAACAATATAAAGATACAACAATCTCACCTCTTCTATTTGACACGCTTTATCGACAAGTTGAACCGATTGCCGATTCCCGCAGCGACCGGTTGGCGATTCCTTATGCAATTCTAAAAACATACATTTGTTAATAGTTTTTAGTTATTTATAAAAAAAACTAAAGCTAATAAATACATTGATTAACAGTACCTATACTAAATGTTTAGGTTGAATTGTTACAACACAAAATACCAGTGGCTTAGCTAGAAATAAACTTGAATGTGTTACAGTACTTGTTGCACCACAGATGAATATTTCCGACACGGTAGTCATTTAAGGGCAAATATGCCAATATAATTTCTCGAGCTAATTTCTACTTCGTCATATTCAGATTCAGGATAATTGATATAAATTAAAAATGGCGATCAATCATTCTGAGGCCATACAAAACAGGAATTTAAAGAGAATTGACGACAAAGAATCGAACAAACTGCTATCCCCTGCAAAGTTTTATGGATTTTTTGAACAAACTAACTGAAGAAATAAGTACTAAAAACAATGATGTGAATATTAAAAACTTTAGATTTTATGAAAATGATGCACAATCATCTAGAAAATAAATATCCAGAAGAGGAAAAGCGGCCAATAAATGTGCGATAATGGCGCAAGTATAAACTCTGGACACACTAAAAAATCAAATGCAAACACTAACTCAATTCAAATGTGTTTATCTCCAATATATGGAGCCAGTTTGATAAATCTATAAAAAAGACGTTTCCTCCGAAGCCCAGACCAGCAGCAATCATCATCCCATGCAAAAGGATTTTTCCAAAAACTGAACAAATCTTTTTTTTTAAATTATCGAATTACCGTTTATTAATACCACTTTGGTTCCATAACGTGACTTACCGGTAAACGTGTTTCGCAGATCTTCGCTTCCAGGTGATATGCCTCTTCGTTGATCATGAATTGACCGTCTTTTGATCTTTCTTAATTGATCGGGCGACAAAGAAAGACAGTCTGATTGGGGAGGCGTTGCCGATCGTTGCCGTCTTGCTTCACGTAATTCTTCTTTCAGTTTTTCCACTGTTTCGGTCGTTTTCAGGTTGGTTTCCGTTAAACGGTCGATGACGGCGCCTTGCTGCCGGCATTTCGTTTCGTAAGCATTATGTGATGCTTTCGTCCTTTTCAATTCTCGCTTCAAGTCGCTATTTTCATTTATAAATGCACCTGTTCAGTTCAGAGAAGAAAAATAAAATTAAATGTGAAAATAGTTACTCTTGAGCAAAAAATACATACAAGATATGGATATGCAACAACAAGACAATAAAAAAAGATTACTTTTTCAGACTCTAAAACACCTTTTCTACGTGCAGGCATAAGTAATTATGAAATGAGTACTCGTTATGTGATGTGGATGACATTCTTCAAAATTGTTTAGACGCGTCGATATATGGGGATAGTCTTTATTTTCTACGCTCCCTGGATATTATTCAAAATTGACAAAAATGTCTACTTGGGTTATTGTATTTTTTACTAGTTCAAAAGGATTCAAATCTGGTCATCTGTGAGGTTTACGAGTAAATTTTTGAGACTGAAAATAGTCAAAAAATAGGATTTTTGGACTAATGTATATGTGTTCAAGTTTTTAGATTATAACTAGTGTAAAACTGATCATTCAATTCAAACTTTTTTTTATTCAATTAAATACTGGTAACAGTCCGAATTTTCGAACTAATTTAATTCTAAAAATTAGTGTTCAAGACTAATATCGTAGCATTTAATGCCAAAATTGTTTAATTTCATCAATGAAGAGTCTGAAACTTAACTTTTACTATAAAAAAATAGTTTAAAATTCGATTTTTTAGTCTTAAAGCACAGTGAAGCGTCTAGCAGTCAATTTAATACTGACAAAGCGTGAAATGGCATGTTTAAGCCTATGGAAAATGTAAAAACATTTTTTTAAGTCTGATATGTCAAAAACTTGGTCAATAACCCTAAAACTCGATTTTCCAAACTGAAAGCAGTTTTAAAGCCCTAAAAATAGTCCAGAGTTCAAAGACAATAAAAAGTGAAGTAAAAAAACTTGAAAAGTTAGTCTTCAAGTCAATTTTCATGAATCTAATGTCAATATCCTGTATTTAAAACTATTTTCAAGACTGAATTAGGCAAACTTACTTCATATGCAAATTTTAAGCTTTTGATGTCAGTTTTTATTGGTTCAGAGTCACTTTTTGGTGTCCAAGTCAATTTTCAAGGTGGAAATGTATGAATTTGTAGTCAAAAATTCTAGATAAAGTAGTTTTTCATGGCTACATTTCAATTTTCACTACTAAAGTTTTTCAACTTATCTGAAAACTATAACTACTGACTACAAAGACAGTTTTTAAGCCTCTCAAGTCAATTTAAACATTTTCCAAGTCAATTTTCAAAACTAGTCTTTCAGTTTGTCTGGAAACTATGAAAACTGGCTCCAAAGACAATTTTTAAGCCTCTCAAGTCAATTTTCACCATTTCAAAGTAAATTTACTGGTTAATAAGTCAATTTTCAAAACTAATATCTTTCAATTTGTCTGGAAACTATGAAAACTTGCTACAAAGACATTTTTTAAGCTTCTTAAGTCAATTTTCACCGTTTGCAAGACAATTTGTAAGTTGGGTTGGGTTGGTTTTGGGTCTTTGAACGTAATAACTCAATTGTCTTGTAAACAAAGAGATAAAAGAGAGTAAATATAAGAGATACTTATATTATCAAATTGAACAAGTAAAGCAAAAAAAACTGAAATTTTTTAAAAATAGCCATTGACGTAGAGAATAAGGCAGAAAAATTAAAACCATCTTTCTGTATTTACACCACTGGACAGTTTCGACAAACGTTATTAACATCACATAATGAGTATTAACTTCATATGTATTTGTTCTAAATTTAATTAAAATTGCTCCAACGGTCTGACAGTAATGACAAGAAACCGATTTTTTAAACTGAACTTTTATGATCTGTATTTTCCTAGAGAAGCATTTTTCAGGAAAATGACGTAATGTATGTTAACTTATTTTTTGATGGGCTATTGAATGGTAAATTATTGACATTTAAAACTGGACCACCCTGTATTTGGTGAACAAGTAACAAAAACCCAATAATCAACTGGTCTGACATAAATGAATTAATAAAATAAAAATACAACCAATTCTTACCTGTATTAAAATCATCAAAAATATGCTCGAAAGGGGAATCTTCTTCGGTATCACTTTGATCTAGTGTGGTCACGTTATTATCATATTTTTCTTTAAACGGATCGCTTTTCGACAATTTTTGGCCCAATCTCTGTATTTCTCTGTCTTTGTCCGCAAGACATTTACGTAAATGACCCAATTCTCTGACTTCCTGCTCTTTAATGGTATTTTCTTTCTTCATTTCTGCAAGTTTCCTTTCTAGAACATCACTTTCCTTATTTGCCAAGTGTAATTTTGACAACTCTCGGTCTTTAGTAATGATGACTTGATTCGCGTTCTCGAGTTTTTTTAACCACTTAATTTCTTCCATCTTGTTGGAAATCAATTTCTGCAATTCCGATAGCTTTTCCTCTTTATCGCAAAGATTTAACCGCAAATCAATTACATCCTGCTCTTTAATGGTATTTTCTTTCTTCATTTCTGCAAGTTTCCTTTTTAGAACATCACTTTCCTTATTTGCCAAGTGTAATTCTGATAACTCTCTGTCTTTAGAAATGATAACTTCATTCGCGTTTTCAAGTTTATCATATAAAGTTTGTAGTGTTGCGGTCAATCGGTCAATTTCCTCCATTTTGTTGGAAATCAATTTCTGCAATTTCGATAGCTTTTCTTCTTTATCGCAAAGATTTAACCGTAAATCAATTACATCCTGCTCTTTAATGGTATTTTCTTTCTTCATTTCTGCAAGTTTGCTCTCTAGAACATCACTTTCCTTATTTGACAAGTGTAATTTTGACAACTCTCGGTCTTTAGTAACTATGGCTTGATTCGCGTTCTCGAGTTTGTCGTTTAAAGTTTGCACTGTTGAATTTAAGCTCTTAATTTCTTCCATCTTGTTGGAAATCAATTTCTGCAATTTCGATAGCTTTTCTTCTTTATCGCAAAGATTTAACCGCGAATCAATTACATCCAGCTCTTTAATGGAATTTTCTTTCTTCATCTCTGCAAGTTTCCTTTCTAGAACATCACTTTCATTATTTGACAATTGTAATTTTGACAACTCTCGGTCTTTAGTAACTATGACTTGATTCGCGTTCTCGAGTTTGTCGTTTAAAGTTTGCACTGTTGAATTTAAGCACTTAATTTCTTCCATCTTGTTGGAAATCAATTTCTGCAATTCCGATAGCTTTTCCTCTTTATCGCAAAGATTTAACCGTAAATCAATTAAATCCTGCTCTTTAATGGTATTTTCTTTCTTAAGCTCTACAACTTTCCTTTCTAGCACCTCAGCTTCCTCATTTTTCAATTGCAATTTTGACAACTCTTGATCTTGTAGCTGGTTGATTTCATCGTTTTCTAGCTCAAAAACACCAAAATCCTCTTCTATAATCGTGCCTAGAAACCCTGGGGCGTTATTTTCTTGATTTGCTAGAAGCCTTTTTAAGGTCAAGAGATGCTCCTTAGTATCTCTAACTTCGCTCAAAATTGTTTTTTGAGTAAGCTGATAGTTGCAGTTTTCTTCTCTAAGCCGAGCCACCAGTTCTTGATAATCGTCGAAATGTTCTCTAAAACTTTCCCCAGTAAATTGCCGTTCCAGGTTGGTAAATTCTTTCAACCTTTCATATGAAACTTCCAATAGTTGCTTTTCCAGTCGAAGTTTCGCTGGAGGAGTAACTGCAAGCATTGGGCTGGATACATTTTGTTGATTCTGGGAATGACTCCACATAGTGTGACGTCGTATTTTTTGTACACTGCTAGATCTTTTGGAATCTAAATCAGTAAACAGCCGAATGTTGGAAATTTTTCCGTTTAAAGCGTCAATTGTCCGTTCCTTTTCCAGTTTTTCCAAATACAATTTTTCAATTTCGGACTTGTAATTATCACACAGGCGCTCGTATAGTTTCAGCTGATCTTTATCAGTGACGCGTCGATTAACTTCCGGTCGATTTTTCACCGTTTTGGCGCGCTGCGCAAACTCCAACGTGGACTTGGTTTCGTCGGACGCGGCCACAGTCACCGTGGCTATGATTAAAGTTTTCGAATTTCCCCCCAGCGAATGTTGCAGCAGCCTCGTCAATTTGGAATCTCGATAATTGACAAACGTATCGTTTTCGCTTAGACGACGAATTACCAGGGCAAGAGTTGTTAGTGACTTATTGATGGACACGCCTTCGACCTGGCGACTTCGGTCCATGGACATTTGTCCCACACGTTCTGAACCGGCTAAATCAACTAAACTCAGCACTGATTCGGTAAGAGATCCTTCCGATGCTTTACATTGTGACTGAATAACCTAAAATAGAGTGTAGGTGATAGTTACAACATAAATGTAAAAACAAAAAGCAAAAACATAAAACATAAATTTGAATTCAAAAACTTTTAAATATCATATTTTATACTACTACTAAAATAGTATGTGTTAAATAGTATATGTTAAAATAGTGGATGTTATCATCAACAATACCACCATAACTGATTATGATGGGATTTTACAAATTTTCAAAAAAACAAAACAAGTTTTTTGGAAATATTGAAAATACCATCTCAAGAAAAAAGTGGGATAGGAACATGTCAACCGTTTTACTCTATCTTCAATCGTTTTCCTGCTACAACCTTCCAAATATTACAATGTTTAATAGTCAGTATCTGAAAAATGACAACATTCAGAGAGAAACTGATTAGAACAAAAATTGTCTAAATTCGACAACAGAATCAAGAAATAGCATTAGTTACTAGGGTTGTTGATTCCATGCACCATTTACTTTTAGTTCATGCACTTTAGAAAGTTTTTTCAGTTTCCTCTAGGCTGTATCCGGTCTATCTGTTGGCATTTGCCCACCAAAGCCATATTTATAATTTTATGAAGAATTTCAATTTGTAAGTGATCACCATATTAATGCTGCCCATTCTCACTGTTAATTTGTTTTTCAAAAACTCAACATTATTAGGATTTCAGGAGTTATTTCATGGAAGACATTGATAATTCTAATTTTCATGTCTTCTGTTATTGTAAGAAAAGATTTATAAATAATATTTTTAAGAAAAAAAACCTGATGATGATTCTTTTGTTTATTGTACAGGGTAATTCAAATTCGACCCTCACCATTGGGATCTCGGAAACCATAAGAGATACGAGAAAGTTTAAATTGGGGCAAAGTTGCGCAATTTAAAGCTCAACCAAATGCTGTTTTAAAATTTTTGATTTTCCGAGTACTTCCGAAGATATCCGAAAAAAACTGAAAATTTGATTTTTTGTTTTTATTTATTTCTAACCTTATTTGAAGAGATATCCCAAAACTAAAAGCATCTTTTCATTGCCACTTTTTCCTAGCTATTCGATGATGGATACAAATTTGCCACACGACGTTTCGTTTTCTGTCAGTCATCATCAACTTTCTTTTTTCTTATGGGCGCCATATTGGATTTTTAGCCCACCAAATAGTACGTTTTATTCTGATTTTAGTGATGTATAATAACTTGTGATTTGCTTCATAAATAACAAAATAATTCAATAAAAACTATTTTTACTTTAGTTATTGGCTTTGAGTTAATGGGCCGTTTTAAAAAATGTCATTATTTGACAGTACTTGTCAAACACGATAATTCGGATGATCATTAGAGCGTCAATCATAGTTAAAAATGTATCTAGAAAAGAAACCCCCGCAGAAAATGTTATTATTATACAAGCATTGCTGAACTATTTAGGTTAATCAGAAAAAGAGATTTGTTAGCATTATCTCTAACTTAAAAGGCTTATTTATGTTTCCAAGAGAAAGATCATCATTTTAAGAACTTCATTTTTTGCCAAATTTCAATTTTTTATAATGTTAAGTGCAAGTTTATAGTTATTTATACAGTAAGAGACAAACCATTTTTTATTCATTCATATTTATTCGAGTGAATAAACCGGTTTAAGTCACGTGTCTTATACAGTATTTTATTAAATTTCGACTTCTTATATTAAAAAAAAAAAACTAAAATTAGTTCTATTAAATTTGCACCGCGCCCCGTAGATGTAACATTGATGTTTGTTTGTTTACATCTGTAAATAGGCGAATGTCATTCAGAGTGATTTAATAGTTATTTATACAGCAAGTGACTTAAACCATTTTTTATTCACGAAAAGAACAACTAGGTCCACAAGCGTAGCGAGTGGCCTAAGCTCTTCGAGTGAATAAACCGGTTTAAGTCACGTGTACACCTTTGTTAACCCCATTGATTTGTTAGGCCCATTAACTCAAAGCCAATAACTAAAGTAAAAATAATTTTTATTGAATTATTTTGTTATTTATGAAGCAAATCATAAGTTATTATACATCACTAAAATCAGAATAAAACGTACTATTTGGTGGGCTAAAAATCCAATATGGCGCCCATAAGAAAAAAGAAAGTTGATGATGGCTGCCAAAAAACGAAACGTTGTGTGGCAAATTTGAATCCATCATCGAATAGCTGAGAAAAAGTGGCAATGAAAAGGTGCTTTTAGTTTTGGAATATCTCTTCAAATAAGATTAGAAATAAATAAAAACAAAACATCAAATTTTCAGTTTTTTTCGGATATCTTCGGAAGTACTCGGAAAATTGAATTTTTTAAAACTGCATTTGGTTGAGCTTTACATTGCGCAACTTTGCCCCAATTTAAACTTTCTCGTATCTCCTATAGTTTCCGAGATCCCAATGGTGAGGGTCGAATTTGAATTACCCTGTATATATTTTATCAGATGACTTAATACTTGGTAGATACATATTTCATGTTTCAATTGAAAAGAGCATACAATTTTACCTAAAACCTGACGATTTTAACATTAAATCTTCATTTGCTAATAATATGCAACAAGATAACCAGTTCTGTCATGTGGTATGCCTTATACTTTATTGCTATTTATACAGGGTGATTCCAAAGTTGGGGCTTTCCTTTCACCTACAAATAGGGCTTCAAAAAATAAGTTTTTTTTTCCTTTGACGCTTTTTCGAAATATGAACAATAACGAAGATACAGGGTGTCAAAGTTTTACTGAAAAAAAAAAACAAAATAGAAAATAAGTTAAATTTAATTTTAACTAACTACAAGTTATTCCTTATCAACAGACATAAACAAAAACAAAAGATTTCAGCCGCCTTTGAACTAAGTTTTAATAATTTGACATTTTAAATTAAAACAGCATTTAATTTTAGGCACGCATTAAGACGGTTTTTATTTTTTTGAAATTTCCTTTCCACGTAGCTACTGACACCTACAAAATTTTCTCTAATTACTTCAAGTGGTTTGGCCAAAATCATTAAATTTTGATTTTTTCAGTAAAACTTTGACACCCTGTATCTTCGTCATTGTTCATATTTCGAAAAAGCCTTATTTTTTGAAGCCCACTCGCAGGTGAAAGGAAAGCACCAACTTTGGAATCACCCTGTATACCAAGGGCGTTAGAGGGAACATATTGTCCTGTCCCTCGGGCCATAGGCCCTTGGGCTGTTTCGGCCTGATGGACATTATACTCTCCCTAATGCCTGTGGTGCATACAATGCTTTATGTTTCACCTAATTCATCATTATTTACTGTTTCTGGCATTGAAAAGTAAGGTATACCTTTACCGGTTTGTTGTTTAGTGTTTATTTTACCTGAATGATGTGACTTTGATAGCCCTGTCAGTCAGAGAAAATGGCAAAAGTTGGACAAAAATATAAAAGAAAATGCAGCAAAAGCTAACTATACTTTATTACCTAAAAAGTCAAGAGTATCCTAAGGTAGGGAATACGTAGTTTTCATGGCATGAAAATGCCATTGCTAATATTAAAAAAGGTTTGAGGGTGTTATGATAACGCCCGCCTATAATGCCCTCAGGTTGTTATGAACACTAATGGCGGTTCAAGTTAAGATCGCAGCGCAATTTGAACTAAAATCGGGCAACCCATTCCTAACCTAACATTATAAATAATATGACACTGTCACTTCATATTTATGAAACCCAGTGCTAAATTCCTAACCAAATATGCCAAAATCAACGTAGACAAACAGAAATGACAGCAGTTATGCCCAAAACTGTTTTCATAACTGATAACCAGAGGGAGAGGGAGTATCTCTTATCTTGAAACACCAATAACCTACACCATTTCCAAGGTATAATGTATTCATAAAGGATTAAAGCTATTAATTTGGTAATGACAGAACAATATTTCAAAATAAATTAAAAAGAATATATATACCTATAAACATTAAAGATCTCATTAAAAACAACAGCCTCAAAGATCAGTTAAATCAATTACCTCAATTTCAAGTCCCATATTAAAACCACACTAAATTTCATCTACCTAATTCTAATTTACACTTGAAAATAGGTATTATGTCTGATAAAATCCCTCTATTTCCTTATTATCAAGTTATTGTAGTACTGGTAGTTCTAGTACTACTAACTGTAATTAAAATTACATCTTTGGGTAGACTGTTGATCAGACCTTTTACAGACATCCACTGTACCTAATAATATTGCAAATACTTACCAATTTCAAAATAGTGTGTGATCTACTTGACCTCTCATTCATATCTGTACAACCAATTTTCCTAGTTTTCATGCCTCGTTTCATTAAACTAAAAAAATCATCCGGTGTATGAATAACCTCCTCTTGTGCTTTCTCCACATAAACCTGTTGGTTGTAATCTTCACGAACTTTCAAGTCCATACCATTTACATTCAACAAATCATTCACCTTCTCATTGTAAATTTCCAAATAGGAACATCTAAATCAAAGATTACAGATATAAAAATGACATAATAGGACTGGGATTACTTACCTCAAAAGAAAATCTCTGGAAGAGTCATTGTTAATAAAATTAAAAATTTCGTTTACTGCATGGGTAATTACTCCAGGATTATCTTTTGTACCCACAACTGTGTGAGTTTTTCCTGAAGATGTCTGGCCATAAGCTAAAATGGTAGCATTAATACCTTCCAGGCAGGACAAGACTAGAGGTTTGACAACTGTGTGATATAAGTCTGCATTACTTTGATTTTCATTAAATATATGATCTACAAATAAAATTAAATAAAGGTAAATGAGTTAAACATAAACAAAACTAGTCAAACCAAATATATAGGGATCTCCACTCAAACCATTGGTCTGAACAATAGATTTTTCTTTAATTTCCCATAAAGGTTCCAGGTTCTCCTTTTTTTCTCTTTCAATGAGAGGCCTCACTCTTACAGCTATTTCAATGTTACTCATGATTGTTGTTATTTGGACAAATTTTAAGTTCTACAATGCTAACTAGAAATTATTTAATTTTATTAGGATAAGATAACCACAGATAAAATATTAGTGTTGGGCATAATAGATTGAATTGAAATAATTACTTTGAATTAATCAAATGATTATGAATGAATCATAGTGCAAAGCATGGGCTATAATTAGTACTTATTCACAATCAAATGAATGGAAAGAATAATAATTGCTTTTAACTAAAGATTTATTTGATGGATTATAAAATAATAAGCAGAGGTTAACCACAAACAGCCTAAAGTTGAAATACTTGAAATATACAGGGTAATTCAAATTCGACCCTCACCATTGGGATCTCAGAAACTATAAGAGATACGAGAAAGTTTAAATTGGGGCAAAGTTGCGCAATGTAAAGCTCAACCAAATGCAGTTTTAAAAATTTCGATTTTCCGAGTACTTCCGAAGATATCCGAAAAAAACTGAAAATTTGATTTTTTGTTTTTATTTATTTCTAATCTTATTTGAAGAGATATTCCAAAACTAAAAGCACCTTTTCATTGCCACTTTTTCTCAGCTATTCGATGATGGATTCAAATTTGCCACACGACGTTTCGTTTTTTGGCAGCCATCATCAACTTTCTTTTTTCTTATGGGCGCCATATTGGATTTTTAGCCCACCAAATAGTACGTTTTATTCTGATTTTAGTGATGTATAATAACTGATGATTTGCTTCATAAATAACAAAATAATTCAATAAAAACTATTTTTACTTTAGTTATTGGCTTTGAGTTAATGGACCGTTTCATAAAATGTCATTATTTGACAGTACTTGTCAAACACGATAATTCGGACGATCATTAGAGCTTTTAGAGATTTTACCTTAGTTAGCTTTGAGTTAATGAGACGTTTTATGAAGATTACTTGGTGTACACGTGACTTAAACCGGTTTATTCACTCGAAGAGCTTAGGCCACCAGCTACGCTCTGGACCTAGTTGTTCTTTTCGTGAATAAAAAATGGTTTAAGTCACTTCCAATATAAATAACTATAAACTTGCACTTAACATTATAAAAAATTGAAATTTGGCAAAAAATGAAGTTCCTAAAATGATGATCTTTCTCTTGGAAACATAAATAAGCCTTTTAAGTTAGAGATAATGCTAACAAATCTCTTTTTCTGATTAACCTAAATAGTTCAGCAATGCTTGTATAATAATAACATTTTCTGCGGGGGTTTCTTTTCTAGATACATTTTTAACTATGATTGACGCTCTAATGATCGTCCGAATTATCGTGTTTGACAAGTACTGTCAAACAATGACATTTTTTAAAACGGCCCATTAACTCAAAGCCAATAACTAAAGTAAAAATAGTTTTTATTGAATTATTTTGTTATTTATGAAGCAAATCATAAGTTATTATACATCACTAAAATAAAGTACTCGGAAAATCAAAATTTTTAAAACAGCATTTGGCTGAGCTTTATATTGCGCAACTTTGCCCCAATTTAAACTTTCTCGTATCTCTTATGGTTTCTGAGATCCCAATGGTGAGGGTCGAATTTGAATTACCCTGTAGATAAGGCAGTAGAAAAATGAAAATAAGGAGAGTAATAAATTAAAATTAAATTATTGCAGAGCAAAATAAAAATAATTGCTATTTATGTAACCAGTTACGAAAAGATCGATTTTGTGTAACAAATGAATGTTTGTAGGGCGAGCGCAGCGAGGTCCTACAATTTGAATGAGTTACACAATAAGACATTTTCGAAACGTGTTGCATACATCATTTTTTCTAATTTTGACCAAAAAGCGGTAAAACCATCTTTTAAAGTGATTTAACACAAATATTCACTTTCATAGCACCTTGTATAAACTGTGATAACGACATGTTATGATGGATGTCGCCCATATGTTTTTACGGAAATGCATAAAAACAGGGAGTGATGAGATGAACTTTTTCTAATTTTGGCATATAAAGTGACACTTTTCAAAACTGATTAGAGTGACAAAACGTTTTACTTTATGTAACTAGTTATGTTATTTTAAATATAACACCCTATATATTATTACATATTTGGATTCCTCACAAAATTCTGACCAACTTTTGTATAGAATGCCCTATGCCTATCTCTAGCCGTTTTCGAAATATTTGATGTTTTTCCAAAAAAGTGACAGTTGCAACGCTCAACATATTTTTGTATTATGTTAAAACCGTATTTCATTTTGCAATAAAACTTTGGGTTATTGTAAATAAAGGATTTTATTAAACTGAGGGTGCGTAATGACTCATTTGTATACAGGGTCGTCAAAAAAAAATCATAAACTTGCCACTAAAAAAAATGAAAAATCTCAAGTTTTTTAAATAGAAACCCACATTTTTTATGACGGAATCATTTTGAGCATTAAAAATTACTATAAGTTTCAAGTTACTTGCCTATACCTAAATCCAACCCATTTCGTTTTATTTGAGAATAAATATTTTTTATTATAAAAATTCCAGATTTCTTGAAAATTTCTCTCTCTAATTACGTGTGCATTTATGTCACACCAGTATATGTCTATTGAACATTCCATTTTTAGTGAATTTGGCCTCGTCGGTCCAAATAATATTATTCAAAAACAATTCATCTCCATAGTCACTTTTTTGGAAAAACATCAAATATTTCGAAAACGGCTAGAGATAGGCATAGGGCATTCTATACAAAAGTTGGTCAGAATTTTGTGAGGAATCCAAATATGTAATAATATATAGGGTGTTCTATTTAAAATAAGAAAGTTGTGATCGACTTCCAATATAAACGGAAGTGCAACCATCTTGAAAATATTTTAGTTGGATTGGGCATGCCCACATCAGTATCCTGCCAAATTTTCAAAACTCTCCTATTTATACTTTTTCCAATATCAATCGATGTCTTTCGTCGTGGGACACCCTGTATACTAGTTACGAAAAGTAAAACGTTTTGTCACTCTAATCAGTTTTGAAAAGTGTCACTTTATATGCCAAAATTAGAAAAACTGTTTTAATTTTTATTAGTAACATATTTAGGTACATGAGTTGAATATTATACAGTGCGTTTTTTTTAACGCGCAATATAGGATTTTACGTGTTAAATTTTTAAGCCCTTGTTAGACCATGTTGTTTTGGAACTACAAGTGTAAAACTTGACGGGTGTGTGTTTAGTACCCTGAAGCTTAAGTAAGTTTACCAATTCGGTCTAAAAAGTGGTTACAAACTAAGGAAAAATAATCTTTTTTCGAAAAGATTTTATCTTTTCATGCTCCCTGTATGCATGGTAGTTGCTTGTTGTTTTTGATACTGGCAGGGCAGGTAGCAGGTAGAGTGACTAGTTAGTTATTTATAACCTCAAAAGGGCATTTTATGATCGTTTGGGATACTGTTTGGTTTAAAACAAAGGTCACTTTGAGCAATTTATTTTAAAAAATACTTCTTCTGTACTTAATTCTTGATATAAAGTTAATATTCGCATTTTGACCACCCTGTTTTACTTTCTACACCAAATTTTACCTGCTACCTGCCCTGCAAGTATCAAAAACAACAAACACCTACCATACATACAGGCAGTATGGAAAGATAAAATCTTTTCGAAAAAAGATGATTTTTTGTGTGTTTTTATTCAGTTTTTAAACCGAATTGGTAAACCTACTTAAGCTTCAGAGTACAAAATAGCCACCCGCCAAGTTTTACACCTGTAAATCTAAAATGACATGGTCTAACATGGGCTTAAAAATTTAACAGGTAAAACCCTATGTTGCATGTTAAAAAAAATGCACTGTATGTATAGGTATAAATTAGGAATTTACATTTGTGGTCAAAACTAGATATGATCCAAATTTTTTGCTGAAAGCAGGTTCCTTTTTAAGTTGATCCACTGGTTTTTGAAAAGATTCTTTGGTTCACAATCTTTTATCTCAATGTTTGGAATGAAATGAACTATGGAATAAATGATTATATTCAATATTTGGCTGAAAATTTGAACTTTGAACTTTCAGTGAATGAATAATGTATAATATTTTGATTATTCCAATGATTAGTTTTATAATAATCGAATGAGGGATCATTCTGCTATAATCCAAATTCCAAATATTTTGATTATATCATTCATAATCACCCATCACTAGAAAATATTATGGTACAAATGTTCACTCACCTACAGTCTACCATGTACTAATTGCAAACTTTTAAAAAACCACTACACCAGATTATATTGCACTTTCAACTTGCTTTAATTACTAAAATACTTTATCTTTATCACAGATCAAGCTGTAAACTGCGAGTAATATTTTTTGTGTTAATTTAAAATCTCAATAGCTTTAGTTGTCCTTAAAACTTGCTGGTGTTGGAATGGATTGAATGTTGAATGGAATAGGTACAATGATGGAATTTAAAAAAGTGAAAAAACGGCCTTTGGAGGTAAATGGGGTTATAAAAAAAATTGACAAATGACTTACATAGAAATGTCTCCAATGTCATGTCAATGTCTTAAATGTCAATTTACATACATCAAAACAAAGCCCATAGTAGAAATTGAAAATGTATTCACAATAATTAATATTATTATTTTATCAGCTTCTAGATTGTTACTATTTACATTAAACGTGTAAGGGTTGGTCGACAGTGAATGTTTACCGCATTTTTAAATTTGAATCTACCTCACATATTCCAATTAAACAAGCCTTTCGGGAAAAATCCGGGAGCAGGTTTAATAAGTGAATTTCTAATTTAAACAATACTCAAGTGTTAAATAATTAGTAAAATACGGTACCAATGGCTACACTTTTTGAAAGTTATGAACAGCAATATTCTTCTTTAACAGCTGACATAACTGCTCACATTGGTTTACTGTCAGCCTCTGCTTCACGTAAGTATGTCAAGGCTTTTTGTGACTTGTAACTGGCAATGTTCTTATCCCCTAATCATAGAGTTATACTCAATGGTGAGAGCCTTATGTTTTTGTCGTAGAAGATCGTCGACAACTGATTTCCAAAATAGAAAAACATGTGGAAGAAGCACAGGAACTGGTAACTTACACTTCACCACTACAACTAGACCTGGACATTTTTTTAAAATTGTAGTCTGGATTTATTTGTAGCTTGAACAAATGGACTTGGAAGTCAGGGAAGTGGAACCATCAAAAAAGCAAAGGTGCAAAACAAAACTTGAATGCTATAGAGCCGAGTTGAAAAGACTCACTCTGGAGTATATTAAGGCTAGAGCAGTAAAGCAGGAGTCCTTGTATGACAGTGCTGAGGATGTAGACATTCGAATATCTATTGATCAGAAACAGAGATTACTTGACAATTCAGAGACACTTGAAAGGGCGGGAAGGAAACTGAATGATGGTTATAGAGTGGTGATTGAAACTGAGGAGATTGGAAATCAAGTTATGAGAAATTTAAGTGAACAGAGAGAAACAATTCAAAGATCTAGAAATAGAGTAAGTTTGATTTAAACGACTTGAAATTTTGTTAAAATTGTTTTTTTCAGTTGAGGGAAACTGATGAAGAGCTAAATAGGGCATCTAGGATTTTGAATGCAATGATTATGAGAGTAATGCAGCAAAAGGCTGTACTGTATATTGTTGGTGTGTGTTTTGTTATTTTCATATCCTTGGGCATTTATATTAGTTATGCAAGGTAGGCAAATAAGTAAAGTAGCATATAAGAACCTAAAAATTTGCCATTGTACCAAAAATTATACATTTTTACCTGCATAGTCTGCATAGAAAAGCTATAATTTGTAGTATTCATAATTTGAAGTAATATTAAGTGAAATTATTAATAGTTTTCATCTTTACAAAAACAAATTAGAGAATTTTAGGTGTAAATTGGAAATTAAGTTGTGTTTTTCCATGTACAATTGTTGGGGTATTAGAAATAATTAGTTGTAATTGTTTCTAATCAAATAATAAATAGAAAATAATGAGCCAAAATTATTTTATGTGTCAAGGTAGTGAAATTTTATTGTAACATGAAAAATGCATTGAGGCTTGTTAGGAAGCTGAATCTCCACCATGAATAAAATGGTTTGTTTGTCCTCCAAACTTTATATTGACTTGTTAACAATGAGATTTGACATTGACATTGTCTTTGGCTGTATGACATTTGACGTTGTCAAAAAAATTGGATCAATTTATTGTATTGTTATTTTACATAAAAATGATTATTAAAAACAAATTTTCATTAAAAATGGAATAACTACTAATTACAAGTGTAACTCCAATCGGTGTTTATTAGATATGTGGTTTGAAATGCGTGGACAAAGTGTTATTCAGGAGTTTTGTGAATTCTTGCTATAAATAGTGTTTTTAAGATGACTGATCCTTTTCAAAACGGAACTGGGAGGATTTTCTTCCTCAATGAATCTCAAGCAGCAGGCTTAGTTCAAACAGGTATGTACAGTACAGAAAATGTTGAGCCTGTATACCAAATCTGTGTGCATATTAGGATTTAAGATTTTGCTCTTAATTTGTATTCTTCTCCATATTCTTTTGGTCAGTGATGAATAGCGATCACAGCAAGCAAAGTACAACTTGGATCTTTGATTACAATATCTATAACAGTGCAAAGATTGCTCTGATGTTGGCTGGGTTCAGCTTCACAGTGTTTTTATATTGCTTTACATTTTAAGTAAGCCTGTTGGCATGTACACCCTCTGGGTGCCTATCTCAGTGCCTATTCTCGAAATGAGGGGGGGAAATGGAGAGAAAAGTATGGAGAAAATGACAAGAACCTGTAGTAGCCAGCTTCTTGTGTCACATTCTATTCACACTTGTATTGACTTCTGCTCCTTGCTTTCAAGAAGTATGGTCCAGGTCTACCTCCTCTGAATGTTAATTATTGTCATTAGGTATATGTATTATTACAGGTTCTATTTCTTTGAGATTATTGAGTAGAAAAATTACTAATTTTAACTTTAATAATTAAATTATATCATTTTAATTAAATGTAGGTATGTAGCTCCTTAAGTAGGTATGTCTTCTGGGTGATATTTTTAAATCTATGTTATATATGAGGTTATATCCTTGGTTGAATTATTGATTCTTCAGTCAGGTATTCTATAAAATATGCTAGAAATTGACTCTACTAGTGTTCATCAGAAAACTTTACTAGATAGTGCTATTTATTTTATTTTCATTTTTAATGCTATGTGTTACCATGTTAATCATACAAAATTTTATTTAAAAATTAGTGTATTTGATTTTATAATAAGCTATATGAACACGTTCTAAAAGTTATATAAGTTTTTATAAATTTTACTAGTTTTTGATGAAATCAGTGACAGATTGTAGGTTTAACTAGTTCTACCAAAAAACATTAATCACTTTTGCACAGAGAAAAGAAAAAAACAAATTTTTTAGGCATTTTCTTTCTTATGGAACTTACCATACTAAACACAAATGCGCTGTGCTTTTTACAACAAAAAAAACATTGTTTTTCAGAGATATATGAGCATTATTCAAGTTTTTGAGGGTCAAACCAGTTTGGAAAGTTATTATTTATTGTATTCTCTGGTTTCATGCTAGACCTTATTCCAAGCTTTATCCATTCACCATAGAAGTAAATAAAATTAATCCTTCTTTATTAATTTGGTTACCTTAATGGAGTTAGTAACTTTTCATATCAGAAAAGCTTATAAAGTTTTCATTAAAATGACTTTTTTTTGGGATTTAATGAAATAGTTAAGCAGTTGTGGGATTTGTAAGGCTTGCAGAATCCACCAAATTATCAGGAATAAATCTCCAACACTCCAATCGAAGGTTCTCTACAGTTTTAAATTCAAATTATGTTTTAACTCCACTTCCAAACAATACAGTCTTTGTTGTTTGTTTTTATTGAATAATTCCTATTTGATTGATTGAATTGTGTAAAACTGATTTCAAGTACCAGATGGTCAAGAGTTTTAGTCAGGTTTTGATAGTCCAATCAGCCATAAAATTACTTTCACATCCAAAAATGGAGTCCACTTTTATGCGTGGTTTATGTAATTCATCCATATGCGGGGATTAAATTCGACAACCGTTATTAAGGTGAATCACAGTTAATATACACATTACAAGATACTCCCATATGCATTAAGAGCAAATTGATGGTCGCAACGTCTGTTGACGTCAATTTATTGAAATCATTAAGCCCAACAACGTTTTAATGACTGCAGCAATCAACTTTTTAAAGATGCAAATTCGGCTTTTCTCGAGGTGTCTGTAGCTCGGTCTGTAGACTATGACTGGCTTAAGTGTAGGGTTTGTGGTTAGCTGTTAGTTAACTCAACCTAAAACCGGGTTATTTTATCTGGACCGGAATTATTATTAATTGGGCTCGAAAATTATGATTAATAGCGGGCCGGATAAACGATCCACTTTTTTGTATAATTCGATGGTCAAAACTGGTAGCCACAAGAGCTCCCGTTTTGTGTCGGAATATATGTTATAATGTTGTGGCGTGACCATACAGTTTTGGGCTCATCTCATAAATTTACATTCATATGTTTCGCAGACACATTTTGCCTCAATTCTTGCAGCAACGAAAATATTCTATATGGTGGCTTCTTGTTGCATTATTTAATCTGATAACCTTGCCTTGAGGTATAGAAACTGGTTGTAAAATGCATTCAGTTTAAGGTTGGTTACCTCGTCACCCTTAGGGCATCCTCTAAAGTAAGTTAATACTTTATCTTTTTCCATGCATATCATATGTCGCCGTTTTTAAGGTCTTAAATTTGATTCTTGAATATTAAAGTAGTGATTCATCAGTTTTAGTTTATTAGGAAACTATAAGAAAATTTCAATACAGTTTCTAGTTTGTGGATCTGATTTACAAGTGTTTGTGTTTGTTCAACGTGCAGAACAAGACTCGTGTACATGCAAGATTAGAGCTATAAGGTTACCAGTGTTCAACAGAAATATCTGATTTCTTACAAAGTCTGAGAAACACAGAGCCAACTTGTACTTGCCTTCCTTTTTGGTGCTTACAGATCTCAGGCTGCGTTCCAAATTACTATGATAACAAAGTTCAGTCCAATTTAGTAGTAATTCAATTTAAGAAGTATGAGCATAATAAGATTTTTTTTCAAATATTCTATATTTTTTATTTGGATATTATGATGCTTATGTACAATACAACAATGCACAAAGTGACAACAGGACAACTATTGCTTCATTCTTCCGTCATCCGTGCAAAGCAATAACTTACCATTCATTGGTCTATAACTTACTAGGTCATACTTTTTGAACAATGTAGTTTTTTAGTAATTTTTTTTTTTATTTAAAATTATAGGAGACTTCCATTGAGGCGTTGAGAGCAAAAGTGGCCCAAACTGCCATTATTTGTCTTTTCAAAAATAATAGAGAAAAAAATGTAGGTAAATCGTTAAAAATGATAATTGTGTGCATTTGGAACATTATGTTAGTTATTTATTTATAATTGTATTAACGCTCAATTATGCATTATAAATATAAAACCGAGTATAAAACAGATAGCTTGTTTTCATTTCATAACGAGAAATCTTGAACGTAATCAATGACTCTGATTGGATACAATCAAGTTTGACAACAATGTGATCGCATATAACGATTGTCATGCAACAAAACAAAAACGAAAGTCAAGAACGAAGCTCTTGGAATGCGTTGAACCATAAAACATGGCACCTCTATCCGACATTGGCATCACTGAATACCGTCAACGACGACATAAAAAATGGAGGTAAGAGGCGAGATTTCGTCTCGCCCGAGCCATCTTATTCTGAGATCTTTCAGTGTGCATAATCGAGCATATATACAGAGTGAATGCAGTTCGACTCTTTTGAAAAATTGGTTGTATCCTCCTACAAAAGGTTTAATTTCGTGTGGTGTCCGATTTTTAAAGATTAAGTAATCCAATTTAACATTGGATTATTCTTAAAGTATATGGTCATGGAGAATAAATCCGTGTCTTGCTTATATGCACCGACCCTGTAGGGTCGGGGTCAGGATTATAAAAGAGCGACCGCGAAGGACAAGCGTGACAATGGGTTCTTCGTCCCTTAGCCTGCGGTACCCGCGCATTCGTTTCGTTTAATTTAAACCGCGTCAAATGTAATGCCCTACCCGACCAACAAAAACGCCGGTCTTCTCACCCGAAAGTGTTATCGTCGGAAATATCACCGAGAACAGACAGAAATATTTAAAACCAGTTTTTTAACAAATACTTTTGCTTGTAAAACAAGCCGCAGACGGTCATTTCCGCGACGTTTCAGATAACCCATTCCAAAGGTTTTGTTTAGCTTTTTTTGTTGTGTCCAAGTTGTACACTTTTTTGATACTACTTCAAATTCAGCTATGCAACTTGTTACATGTTTGTCATTTTTCTTCTTTTTCACACTTTTGTTAGACAAAATACAATTGAATATCGATACAGAACATATCAGTCAAATGGACCTAGAATTTATCATAGAATCGGAACTTTACAGATGAGAAATAATAGTCTTGCTGTTCTGTGCAAAGTGTCTGTGAAAACTAGGTTATTCTCCAAGTAAGACTATGATTTTTGAAATGTGGTTCCTGAGAGTGACCTGAATAATTCACCGCAAAAACCACCTTTCTAACTCATTTGGTTAGATATTGATTTTTTCAGTTTGGGTGTTTTTTTTGCTTCTTTTGTCATTCCAGCTCGTTGAAAACCCTGAAGGACCTTAAGTAGGATTATTATTTTTAATATGTCTTTCCTGAGAGTGAAAACGCGGGGCATGGTTACAGAAATAACAATACTGTGCTACGCGGATGACACAGTAATTATATCAGAAAACGATGATGAGCTGCAGAGACTACTTTATCAATTCTACCTGACAGCAAAACGCTACAATATGTGGATTGCGATAAACAAGACAAAATCACTAGTTGTAGCAAAAGAACCTAGAAGATGCAAACTAGCTGTTTACGACGAAATAGTAGAACAGGTGATGTCCTTCAGATACTTAGGGGTAGAAATAACCTCCCATCAAGACAGGAGATCTGAGGTAAAGACTCAAATAGATAAGGCCTCTAGAATAGCCGGATGTTTGAAAGAAGTTATATGGAATAACCAGTTCTTAAAAATAGAAGCAAAAACCAGAATACAGGGTGTCCCGCGAGGTAAGGGACAAAATTTTACTATGACTTCTTTAGGTAAATTTGAGTCGAAAATGTCCTATGAACATGGGTCCGCAAATGCTTCCTTACCAAGATATGATTTTTTTAATTTAATAGTGTTATTGTGCCAAAAACTACAATAATGCCGAAAAATAATTTTATTTAAGAAAAAAAAATTTATATTACTGTGAAAATAACTGTTTACAATAATTGATCAAAGTGTCCACCTTCACATTGTAAGCATAGTCTAGCTCTTTTAATGATGTGGCTGATAGCTTTCCCAATAACACAAGATAATACTATTAAATTTAAAAAAATCATATCTTGGTAAGGAAGCATTGGCGGACCCATGTTCATAGGACATTTTCGACCAGAATTTACCTAAAGAACTCGTAGTAAAATTTTGTCCCTTACCTCGCGGGACACCCTGTATAGGTATAAATCATGCGGGGTATGTAATATTTCCGAACCCTTTGAAGAGTGCTATAGTTGTACCCATTTTTAAGAAGGGTGATAGGGAGGATGTCTCGAACTACCGTCCTGTGTCTTTACGGCCGATCCTCTCGAAGGTGGTGGAGAGGTGCATTGCTGTTAGGATGACTGAGCATTTTGAGGGAAATGGTCTGTTTTCTGAGCGACAGTTTGGGTTTCGGTCCGGCCGGGGCACCATTCTTCCTGTTTTGGACATGCTTTCATCTGTGATGGATGCTTTTGAGGATCGGAAATACAGCGCTTCCGTGTTTCTGGATTTGAGCAAGGCTTTCGACTGTGTCTCTCATAGCATCTTGCTCCAAAAGTTGAAAGTTTATAAGTTTTCTGACTCTAGCTTGCAGCTACTTAATTCATATTTAGAGGGCCGGAGCCATAGGGTTCGGGTTGGGGGGGTGCTGTCATCGGGAAGAGAGGTAAGGGTACGAGTACCCCAGGGATCAATTCTTGGCTATTTTTGATATACATAAATGATCTACGACTATATGACAATGTTTCAATGTATACTCTCTTTGCTGATGACACTACAATCTCACTGCAGGGCACTCAGCTTCTGGGTCAGGAGCGGGGTGTGTTGGAGTTGCAGCTGAGGGCTGAGCAGTGGTTCCGGGCCAACAGGCCGGAATTAATGATGGTAAATCGAAGGGAATGGTTTTTGGCCTTAGGGACTTGGATGGCGGAGACCGGAGGAGTGTACAATTTTTGGGAATAAGCCTTGATCCTCGTATTCATTGGGATGTTCATGTGGAGGCTACTGCTGGACGACTATGCGGAGCGGTTTTTCTTCTCCGTGGTCTGCGGGGGTTTTGCTGTTTGCATACTATGCTCTGTTTCACTCTGTGATGACCTATGGAATTGTGGTATGGGGCGGAGCGGCTCGTGCGTGAAGGATTTTTGGACTCCAGAGGAGGGCTGTTAGGCTGCTAGCGGGACTGTCTTACCGGGAGGATTGCAGGTGTGTCTTTGTGGAGTTGGATATTCTGACTTTTCCATCTGCCTTTTTGGAGAGTTTATTGTTTGTTAAAAGAAATGAAGAGAGGTTTACTCTTCAGAGTGATATACATGGATATGAAACAAGAGGTCGCGATAATATCAGACCAATCTTTATCCGTTTGAGAAAGTGTCAAGACAGACCAGAGTTTATGGCTGTTAAAATGTATAATAGACTCCCACTTTCCGTCAGGAGCCTAAATTTTATTAAATTTAAGATGAAAATAAAAAAACTGCTTTTACAGTTTGCGCCTTACAGAACAGCTGATTTTTTTAATGAAGATTTATCTTATATGACGGTAAATAGTCTGAATGTCTAATTGTTGTGTAGAATGACTTATGTAAGTGTAATTTATTTGACGTGTGTACCTATAGCTATATATTTGACATAAATAAATGATTTGATTTGATGCGTAAGGCCAATAATCACATATCGGCATATGTAGAAACCACGGCAGACACCAGCAGAACCAAGAGCATAACCCGAACGGCAGAGATGAGAATCTGAATCAACACATCAACAGAATGGAAGACAATAGAATTGTTAAAATTGCGAAAGACGAAAAACCACACTCTAGAAGACCGCCAGGCAGACAACCAAAGAGGTGGAGGGATAGCTGGATATCGACGTCGCAAGGAACCTCTTAAAGCAGGAAAAACAGGCTGAATGCCCATTTCAAGAAGAAGAAGTTTTCTGAGAGTGTTCTTAGTAATTCAAAAGCGAAAACCCCTCTTCTAACTCCTTTGGTTTCCTAGATACAGTGTGACCCATTTAGAATGGAAACACCCCTATAAAATTTTAGGTTATTAACCGATTTCAATGATTTTTTTTTTGAAATAATTAGGAATGAAATGTCTATTACGGGAGAAAATTTTAAATATTTATTTCAGTTTTCAGGTCATATTACGATACTTTTTCTTGATAGAAAATGGAGAATTTTTATTAGCGATTTTTTTATTGAAAAAATTACTACGCCACTGGATCTATAGTGCTTTCAAATAGCTGTGACCAAAATTTCATGAAAATCCATTCATTAATAACAAAGTTATGACAAATTAAAATTCAAAAATCCTCTAAGCTAACGGTCACAAAAGAACACCCTGCATCAACTGTTGCCATAGAAATGGTGTTACTATTTACTTGTTTATTATTACGTATTAATTGATTAATTTCTAAAAAAAAAATAAAAAAAAAAAAAATTAAAAAAAAAAAATTAAAAAAAATCAAAAAAAAAAAATCAAAAAAAAAAATAAAAAAAAAATAAAAAATAAATTTGGTCACAGCTATTTGAAAGCACTATAGATCCAGTGGGGTAGTAATTTTTTCAATAAAAAAATCGCTAATAAAAATTCTCCATTTTCTATCAAGAAAAAGTCTCGTAATATGACCTGAAAACTGAAATAAATATTTAAAATTTTCTCCCATAATAGACATTTCATTCCTAATTATTTCAAAAAAAAAATCATTGAAATCGGTTAATAACCTAAAATTTTATAGGGGTGTTTCCATTCTAAATGGGTCACACTGTATATATTTTTTTTGTTTAGGTGAGTTTTTTTGTACATTTTTCTCGTCCAGCCTTTTGAAAATTTGGTTCTGCTTCAAGAAGGACTGTGATTTTTTGATAGTCATTCCTGAGAGGGTCCTTAATGAAAAAATGGTTTTGCTACCGACGACCATTAACTGCTTGCTATTTTATTGGAGCCGTTAAACGTTACGACCTGTATCTAGGTCCACTGTTTAAAGGGGCTTCAAATAAAATATCAAATATCCCAAAAACGGTCAAGTTACGAGGCAATTTTTTCTCAGGCCTAGAATTACCTACAAGCTAAAATGAGATTTGAATAAAATAGTCGCTTTTTATTTCCTGCTTTAGATAGTTTTGTCTCTAATTTTAGATTGTCAACAAAACAAATACATAATAAATATATAAATTTGGATGTTCCATTTGAAAAAACTGACTGTCATCCATTTTTAATACAATATCTTAATTATAATTATTTTTAAGATTAGTAAAAATATGTAAAGGGCGAGGTTGTCAAATTAAATAGGCAGTTAAACAATGAATGAAGCACATGATAGCATCAAGTTTTCTGCAAGTCAAGTTAACAACGGCAACATTGCGAAAAGGTACTTTTTGTTGTGTCACTTGATAGTTTGTGTCGGTAGTATAATCGGCGTACCTTATATCTTGAATAATAATACATAAAACATACACCATGTATTTTAGAATTACTGCCCTATTTTGCATTACCTGCATAGATATTTTTTATATGATGTGTTCATGCCAAATAAACTCAAAATATATCCATAAAAAATTCTGTATTGACTCGTTATGTGGATAATTGCATTTAAAACTCGTTGGTGATAGAAAAACGAGAGATATTTTCGTTTCGATGAAAACACAAACGTGAAAAAAAAGTCAGATTGCTGAAAGTTCATCGACAGATTTATGGTCATATTTACGAGTAATTTAACTTTATAATATGGCGTATTTCACAACACCGGACGTATTACAGCGCATCTCTCAACATTAATCTGTGTTCCTCATTTTTCTATCACCAACCAGTTTTAAATGCAATTATTACGATGTTCCTTTGAGTTATGGATGCCATTGAGTTTGAGATGCGTGAAAATTGATATTACGTATTAGGTAAAGCCAAAAATGTCTTAAAAAACTGATGTAAAGCAATCAATTTTCTTTAATTTATATTCACGCACACGGTTATTACACGTTTGATAGCCTACAACATCGAAATATGAAAACTAACAGAAATATAGAGTAATTTTGAATTAAACGACAGACAGAATACTATTTTCTCCGAAAAGACTCTTAAAATATTACAAGCGTCAATAATCACTAATTTCAATTACTTATTTATTAATTTATTAGTAATTTGTTTTGATTGTGTTCAGTGGCGGCTCCTCAATAAGTGCACATGTGCACGTGCACTCCCAAATTTTGAGTCCAAAAATGCATGTTTTTATTATAAATCTTATAATGATTGAAATAATTTTCTAAATACCAAGTATTAATCTTGGAAATAAATAAGCTTTTATTAATAAATAAACGAAATCTGGACGAATTACGGATCACCGCCGCCACCGTGCACCGTGTGCCGTGGTAAAATCAAGTGCACAGCTCATGGGTATAGTAAATCTGATTGGTCGAACTACCGCCGTCCGCCCCCTCTGTACCCCGCGACTGTCTAGAGTCAGTCGATGTTTTAAGCTGGCCCGTGTGCACAATTAGATCGTGCACTCGGGGTTTTTCTTATCAGTCACGTGTTATTTTTCTTCGCGACTTTTTAAAATGCTTCCAGTATTTCCTAACGTTAGTGTGCAATATTTGAAAACAATTACATATTTTAAAATTGTAGGAATTTTGGGCGTGGTCTCAAAAAATTTTTCGCGGCGCTAATTGGCCCTTGTTTTGTGCACTACCCTTCAAATTTACTACGAGCCGCCACTGATTGTGTTACTTGGAAACACTGTGACGTCGAAATATGAAAAAAACTAGACTTTCGCTCAAATAAAAAAAAGTCCGATTCTGCTAAATTAAACTAGCCAATAGTCCAAATACACTATTTGGAAGCTTAATTTTTGTAAGTACATCTAGGTATCTTGAATTTGGTCTCACTTTCCACACAGAATTTTTTGTACTATTATACCCACTGTACTATTATTTTAGTAACAATTCTTTTACAAAGTATTGCATTAAGTTTATTATTCAACTGTAAACAATTCTAATTACATTATTCTAGGTATTGATTATATTTAGATTTTATCCCCTTTATTCACTCAAGATGAAGAAGAAGAAGCAGCTACTCTGTATCAAGAAATCAAGAAAGGTCACTTGGTATGCTACTCCAGGATATAAGCCCCAGAAAGTACTGCCTTCAACAAGGACCAAGAATTTGAATCCTAAAAACTTTAGGGAAAGAACGTGCTCTTGTCAAACTACAAAATCCAAACCTCAAAAATGCGGACTAGCAAGTTAGAGAGGATTTTAAGCTCAAAAACTAGGACAAACTTGCTAGTCAATCAACGTGAAAAGAAAAAAAGTAAACACTAGAAACCAGAGGGACATATAAACAACTTGAACAAAATTATTTCTTTTAGACGAGTACTAGAATTTAGTGACTTGAGCAAAATAGAGACAAATATTTTCTTTAGGATTTTCAACAGTTAACATATAAACCTCGATATAAACCAAAACATAAAAGTGATAAATGAGACATAGGAAATATCTACCACCATTTACTTTATGTTCTCTTCTTTCAGTGACGTTCTTTTTCCTTTGTATTTTGGACACAAGACGCATTTTGTTTCTTATAAGTACCTAATGTTCGTATAAACTACTACACATGTGACTAGCGCAAATATTATCATGTAGATTCACCTGCTCACCATGACCGCTTTCCTGAGTTTTTGACGTGGAAAAAATGTGACAGTTGCAAAAGTAAAATCAGAACTTTAACCAAGATTAAAAATGCATCGACCATATGACAATCAAGAGTCTTATTAAAATATCCAAAACAACTAACGAGATCCCACTGTTTGTTACAAAGAGTCAAAATGTTGAAAATGTGCAACCGTGGAGATTAAGTCGCCAAATTAATTTTAACGTTATGGTTGTAAGGTTTGTTTTAACTTCTCCCACATTTTTTAACAATAATTGTTTTTAATTTGAAAATGAGTTGTTTTATTTGAGACATTTGAGACACTCTTAAGAAACTACTACTACTAACACCTATTTTGCTGACATCAATCTATGCCTCAACCTCGAAAAAACAGAAACCTCCATATTCTCCTTGAAAGAAAAAGATGAAGGTAAATCGTTCAAATTTTTAGGAGTAATCCTTGACAGCAAGTTGACCTGGAAACACCACATCACCCAATTGACAAAAAGCCTCTTTTCGACCCTATTTCTCCTCCGCAGAATCTCATACACCGCTCCAATAGAAGTCTCCCGCACAGCATACATGGTTCTTTCTGTTACAAAAAGAAGCCATAAGAATTATCGGCAAACTAGAGTCCTTGGACAGCTGCAGAGCCTCTTTTCAAGATCTCCGAATCCTAACCTTACCAGGCCTATACATATACCAATGTTTGGCACATGTGAAATCCACAATATCAGAATTTTTCAACAGTAAGCAGCAGACATCATTATACCACAAGACACGGTAAAAACTTATGTACACAAAGACACAGACTTACCTTAAGACCGACAAGAGCTACATCAATAACAGCATCAAACTGTACAACTCCCTGCCCAATGAACTAAAAACTTTGCCCTATGCTACATTTAAAACAAAAATAAAACAATTACTTTTAGATCTGTGTCCTTAACGCCTTAAATTAATTTTTTATTATACTTAACAGAAAATACTACATTTTCAACTGTTTATAAAATACAGTAAATATGACATTTTCGGAACAGCGCACGGACATTTTTTCCCGATCCCTCTTTCCGTGCGCTTAATAATAAACATAGATATCCATGATACTAGATATCCTATGGCAACCCGAAGAAAAAAAAGAAACGAGTAATGTGTCTATAGCAACGATTTATTTATTAATGACAAATTTTATTTTCTGTCAGTGAAAATTAAGTATTTATGTATTTATTCACCGCCTTCTTTACAAGAAAGCCTAGAATGTCACTTTTAATGGCGGCGTTATCGGATTTTTTTTTGTACACAAACCTATGGAGATGCAGTAGAAAATATGTTTTTTTTTATTTTTTCGTGTAGTTGATTAGAAGTTGTGAGTGAAAAATCAAAGAACGCTTCATTCCTGATCCAGATATGTATAGATATGGCTTTTTATATCCAATAAAGTCCAGCCAAAGCAAGTTTGGTTAGAACCCTTTGTCTTGGAAAGTACAACAAACTAATGTAAAAACTGCTCAATCAAAGAAAATTTGGAAATCCTTGAATCTAGGTAAGCAAAACTGGTAAATGGGTTTTATATTATTACCAAGACCTTTCTTTTAAAATGTAAATGTGCCAATAGAACTTCTAAAAGCTGTCCTGTTTCTTCAGAGTAAACCTTTGTTGCTCTCAAAATGCAGGCGGCCTCAAAATGTAACTCACATAAGTCACATACCAATGTATGTAAGAGGCAATAAGTTTACTGAATGAGAAAGCATATTGTACTTACCACTGAGTATTGTGTTGGAGTAAAATCATTCCACTTCAAAGCTTTCAACCACTGTTGGGTTCGAGCAGGGTCTTTTGGAAAGTAAAAGACTGACACTTTTGGGCCTTTCACCAAATTGCTTTTAGAAATTTGGCAAACAAGCAGTGGACGGCATATTGTAGAGGCAATAGAATTTAAGTTAAAAAACCAACCACAAATTATAGAACAATGAAGGAACAATAACAATAGTGATAACACAATAAAATGAACACAAACTACACTTTCACTAGAACAATAAACATATAAACAACAATTACTTTGGCAAGTAATCCCAAGTCTTGACTTTAAACCTTAAAAATTAATTTAATCATCCAAAAACTCAATTTCCACAATACAAACAAATGCAAACTGTCAATCCCATATTTCGGCCATATTGGAATTTTTGGCATGCACCTTCTTGGCTTTCTTGTACAGAGGGCGGTGATTTATTACATTTTGCAAAAATGAATTCAGATTGTGAAGAAAATCGGGATATTCCCGAAAATATCTTACAACGAGCGGCAGAAGTGAGTGCAGATTTACCAGTGAAATCCAGGTTGAGATATGAACAAGAATATAACAGTTTTACCGAATGGCGGACTCAGAAAGGAATCAAAATTGTGAGTGACGATATTCTTTTAGTATATTTTTCTGAAAAAGCCAACACTATGAAATCCTCCACTTTATGGAGTCGATTCTCTATGTTAAAGAGTTGTTTGGCAATAAAAGAAAATACTCACCATCAATATCCAAAAACGATTGCTTTTTTGAAACGACAAGCTGTAGGATATATACCAAAGAAATCCAAGATTCTTACAGCAGAACAAGTAACCAAATTTTTATGTGAAGCTTCAGATGGAGAATATCTACTAGCAAAAGTAATTTTAGTGTTTGGCATCTTCGGTGCATGCCGCAGAGATGATTTAATACGTTTGAGTTTAGATGATGTGGAAGATAATGGGCGTTTCCTTGTCGTGTTCTTACGAGATGGAAAAACTCACAGGTCAAGAAGTTTTACCATTACCAATGAAAATTGCAAATTCGATCCCTGTACAATTTACCGTAAATACGCAGATCTCCGCCCTAAACATATGGAGAGTAGAAGATTATTTGTTGCATACCGAAACCAAAGATGTTACGCTCAACATGTTGGGTGCCATACTATCAGTGGTATTCCAAAACTTGTTGCAAAATACCTAAAACTAAAAAATCCCGAAGAATATACCGGACATGGGCTAAGGCGCTCTTCGGCAACCATGTTGGTGGAAAACGGCGGTGATTTGCTCACTTTGAAAAGACACGGAGGATGGCTTTCTTCCAATGTAGCAGAAGGATATATAGAAGAGTCCATACAAAGAAAAATTGAAGTATCACGGAAGTTGTTTAGCCCTTGTAACTTGGAAACTACAACATCTGTAACAGTCAATCAAGAGAACCAAAGCACACACGAACACTCCGCTTCAACATCTTTAGCAGAGTCTTTAGTTCAACAAAAAGTAATGCAAAAGGGATTGAGCTTCAACAATAATACGAATTGTACAATAAATATTACTATTAATAATAACGGTTCTGTCCAAAATTAATTTTCTTAGAATTACCTACTTGTATTTTTTTTGTTAATTTGAGTTGTATGTACTTACATTTTTACTGTTTTAAAAATAAAAATAAATATTCCCGATTTTCTTAATAATTTTTTGCGATATTTTTTGTTTATGTTGATTTCAGGTACCTAAGTATAATAAAAAATATCGTTCATTACTCGTCCAGAAATGGATTTTCCGTTCTTGCATGACTTCCCGTGTTCGGCTGCGCCTCACACGGGAATTTGTCACGCGCGCACGGAAAAATCCTCATTTCTGTACTGGTAATGAAATATTATATTAGCAATAGTACGAAAGGAAGGAAATGACAAACAGTCTTCTCCACAATACTTTGTTATGACCTTAGATGGTAAGGTCTGCTCAACAAGTTTCGGTCACATAAATGACCATCTTCAGGAGCTACAAGAATAACCTACTTTACTTGGTGTACCAGAAGTTAAATGTTAAAAAACGAGATGTTAAAAAACGAGAAAACGTACCTCAAATCAGTCGACCAATGTGACTACTGTCTTTTTACAAGGGGAGAGACAGAGAGACCCATGTTATGACGAAATAGTGAAATTAACAAAGTTAAATAGGTGAACAAAGCTGTAAAATTTAACACATGTAACTATGAATTAAAAAGATTATGTGAAATTTAATAGTTACCTCATTATGGAAAAAAAATTATTTTTTTTTTTCGGCTTATCAATGTGAAATTTTTTTAAAAATTTTTGCACCTCCATTTTGTTTCCTGTTTCATCGCCTCTTCTGTGGATGGTGCACAAGTGTTAAGCTCTTTTTTCCCCCCTAGGGTCTCACCCAGCCCTAAATGGGTCTAGTTTAAGTTTTATGTTTAATTTTAATTAATTTTTTGATTTAATGTGCTATAGTTATTTTTTCTCCATAATGAGGTAACTATTAAATTTCACATAATCTTTTTAATTCATAGTTACATGTGTTAAATTTTACAGCTTTGTTCACCTATTTAACTTTGTTAATTTCACTATTTTGTCATAACATGGGTCTCTCTGTCTCTCCCCTTGTAAAAAGACAGTAGTCACATTGGTCGACTGATTTGAGGTACGTTTTCTCGTTTTTTAACATCTCGTTTTTTAACATTTAACTTCTGGTACACCAAGTAAAGTAGGTTATTCTTGTAGCTCCTGAAGATGGTCATTTATGTGACCGAAACTTGTTGAGCAGACCTTACCATCTAAGGTCATAATAAAGTATTGTGGAGAAGACTGTTTGTCATTTCCTTCCTTTCGTACTCCTGCGACTCCACTGAAAGAATATGGACTACTACTTCTTTCATATTAGCAATAGTTACACCATATAGGTAATGTTATAGTTATGCTGTATATTGTGTAATTTGTAAAATACCAGGTGTCCAAGAGCACCCTGGACATAGGAGATTAACATGGAAAAACGGTTTTTATTTTTTTGCGCCTGTACGGTTCATTTAATGGAAAAACGCTTTAGATAAAAGTTGTAGAGCACATTTTCGGCTATCAACTTGTAATTTTTTCAATACCGTAGATTTGACCATTAAGACGAAAAACGGATCTAAAATTCGGAAATTTTAAATCTCGCGCCAAGCGGTCGTCAAGGAAAGTTTATATCCGGCTGTGCTACCAACCTTTCAAAATCATAACAAATCGCTGTCAGTCATTCTGTAATCAAAACATTCAAAATAAGTTTATTTAGTAATCATTTTGAGTTACTACCCACATAATGCGAAGAAAATACAAATAAATCGTGATAAATAGCTATTTATGTAACCAGTTACGAAAAGTTCGATTTTGTATAACGAATGAATTTTAATTTGAATGAGTTACACAATAAGACATTTTCCAAACGTGTTGCATACATAATTTTTTCTAATTTTGACCAAAAAGCGGTAAAAACCATCTTTTAAAGTGATTTAACACAAATATTCACTTTCATAGCACCTTGTATAAACAGTGACAACGACATGTTATGATGGATGTCGCCCATATGTTTCTACGGAAATGCATAAAAACAGGGAGTGATGAAATGAACTTTTCATAACTAGTTACATAAAGTGATACTTTATGTAACTAGTTACATAAAGTAAAACGTTTTGTCACTCTAATCAGTTTTGAAAAGTGTCACTTTATATGCCAAAATTAGGAAAAATACTTTATTAGTAGCCACAGCCCAAAAATCTGGTAAGTTGCGTTTATAACCTCATTCAATGTCTCGACTCAACTTATTTACTTTGTAGCAAAATTCTTTAAGAAAACACTGGTTTTGCTTGCAAATATTTAATGAGGACGACCGAATCACCTATCTCAAGCCTCTTCATAACACTACAAAACGATTTAAAGTGATAAAAACAATGGACTAGGAAGGCCTGCAGATGTTTGAAGATAAGTTGCTTTACTATACAGGGACCACAAAAGAGAGCAAATACTTCCCTCAAAAGTGATGCAATTTAGTGACCTATGTGACTGATAGTTTTATTGTATCCTTCTGTTTTGTAGTGTTATGAACACACCATAGTGTTTAAGTGGTTTTATATTGTATGATGTTAATAAAAAGGCATTTTTTATAACTGATTGTCAATGTTTTTTCCCTAGTTCTACAGGGTAAGGTAAGTACTGATATTTAATTCGCCCTATTAGTTAACTTGAACATCATTCACCTACAAGGATACTTGTAAAATGTCTACTAACCAAAAATAGTTTATTTGCAAGTAATGTGCAACTCGAGTTCACATTTGATTAGTAAAAAGGTATGTCCTGTGAAATAGTGTATTGAATTAGAAGCAAGGTGTTTCTCTCTAGAGACATTCAATCACTACATTTCACCTACCTTTGCTAATTTGGAACTCCACTATTATCCAAACAAACATTAGGTTAGTAAGACAAAGTTGTTTTTAGCATAGCTTGTATGGTGAAAGGTTCACCCACTCACACTCAATCTGTGGAACAATCAATGTTCATCTGGTAAGACCAGTTTTCTTTGCCACTTATTGTACCTAAGCTTTTCACTTGAAGAAAATGTATACTGTACCTTGAACTGTGAATAAATAATTAATACAAACTTTCAGTGTATATACAAAGTTTTATTTGCAACAATTGAGTGTGTGGAAAAAAGAACACCATTATAATGTTAATACCTAAACCTAGAATAGAACAGCTCATGTAGATAGCTCAATTGAAAAGTTGATTTTTCGACAATACCTACCCATATACAAAAACTTTTGTCGCCTAACTGATAATTTGACTGTGTAAGTCCATATTCTGTTCCTAGAAGGGGTTTCTCAGAGGTTTTATAGCCAGTTTAAGATTATTCACATTTCACAGTTCCATCAAATTTTGAGATTTCAGTCAGATATCAACACTGAATCATTTTAAGTTTTAGTTGCAACACTGATGAAGACCCTCGCTGATGATAGTCCATGAAGTTAAGCACATTGAACCTAAATCACATCACTTTTGAAGGAAGTACCTATTTGGCCCCTTTGTTGTTGTCCCTGTACAGTAGGAAACTTATTTTCAAAGATCTGGCTTCATTGTCCACTGTTTTCATCACTTTAAATCGTTTGGTAGTGTTATGAAGAGGCTTGAGATAGGTGATTCGGTCATCCTCATTAAATATTTGCAAGCAAAACCAGTGTTTTCTTAAAGAATTTTGCTACAAAGTAAATAAGTTGAGTCGAGACATTGAATGAGGTTATAAACTCAACTTACCAGATTTTTGGGCTGTGGCTACTAATAAAGTATTTTTATCACAATTTATTTGTATTTTCTTCGCATGATGTGGGTAGTAACTCAAAATGATTACTAAATAAACTTGTTTTGAATGTTTTGATTTGATTACAGAATGACTGACAGCGATTTGTTATGATTTTGAAAGGTTGGTAGCGCGGCCGGATATAAACTTTCCTTGACGACCGCTTGGCGCGAGATTTAAAATTTCCGAATTTTAGACCCGTTTTTCGTCTTAATGGTCAAATCTACGGTATTGAAAAAAATACAAGTTGATAGCCGGAAATGTGCTCTACAACTTTTATCTAAAGCGTTTTTCCATTAAATGAACCGTACAGGCGCAAAAAAATCAAAACCGTTTTCCCATGTTAATCTCCTATGTCCAGGGTGCTCTTGGACACCTTTGACAATGCTAAAAACTGCGACGCTGTGTACTTGAGCAAATAAAGCATTTATTATTATTATTATTATTATATTATACAACAGGAGCTGTCAATGGTGTGGAGATATCATGCAACTGCCTCTAGCTTCACCTGTCATTTGTCAGTTAAATGCTGAATTGAGGGTTATTGTTTAGTGAATATAGAGTATTGCCCAACAGCACTTAAGAAAAAAAAACTCGTGGTTTCGTGTACTAGTAATTTAAGTTAATTTGACTATCAATAATTCTACAAAACGACAGGTTGGAAACGGAATTTAACAACAACATCTCCAAGCAGCTTATACAAATCGATACAAAACCTCTTTAATGCCGCATACCATTTAGAAACGATTCCTTTAAAAACGTCTTACACCTTCCACACTTCATAATAATGTTATGAATGATAGTCGTAAAGTACCGGAGATTTAATGCGGAGACTTGCATGTAGGATGAGCGCACAAACAATTTTTTTTCTCCGAGTGATACTTAAAATAAGAAGATATATGCTCGTGACCATATGGTTCTGACTCTTTATATGGCTAAATGACACTCGAAGACGTTAAAGGAAAAAAATCATCGGACACCTTAGAAATATACGTATGTGGCGGCTTATTAAGGAAAACGGACCTTTGTCCCGCTTGTTTACTTTGGAGTCTTAAATAATATAGCTATTAATAGTGTGTGTTAAATTTTAGACATGGAAATCGGTCCTAACGACTAACGAGCTCACGTAACGATATTCCTATAACGAAACTCTCGGGCTCGTTCTCATTGAGTATCCCATTTTAGTAACACATCCAGACAAACATTTCATACCGTCTGGACATCGTGCCAAAAATACATGTTGTGTCAGCATACCGTAATCCTAGTTCTTATTTTGGGTCCATCGCGAACATTGTCAGGTTTAACGAACGGCACCGCATTTTTCGAATCATGTTTGTAGGTTCCCTGGTTTATTTCGCATTCGGAATGAAACCGAGTACCCGTGTTTAAAATTTGGTTCTGGTACCCTATGCTAATTTCCTCCGATTCGCCACGTTCGTGACGCCGTTTCCGCGCAGAACCACTTATAATTTGCTCCGAACGGACGTATACTACATGCATATTGTATTGTTAGGGTCATTACATCGAAAAACGTGTCCAATCGTTACCACAGACAGGTTAAGGCTGGGGTACTGTTCGAAGAAAGGAACGACCAAAACGAAATTAACTCCGAACGTGTTTTTATGCACTAATTTTTACACGACCGCTGGCTATACCCAAAGGGGTACCTACACTTTTCAATCTTAATGCCACACTCTTCGGAATAAAACACGCACACGCAACAAATTTCCGATTAGTTTGCTTTTGTACGTGTATGCAAAAGTAGACAACATTTTGACAGTTGAAGACATTGCCCCCCCGGTAACTACATCATTAGCAAGATGTTGTGCAGCGGATAGATGTGGCCGTGGAACGACTTTTTGTCTTAAAACCTCCTGCAACAATGCGACAATGTCAGTAATGTCCTAATTAAAGCGTTGGTTGGGTTTACGCGTTAAAATCAGATAGAAGTTGTTATACAGAGTGTCTTAAATTTGTTTTCACACAAATAATCTCCAAAACAGCCTCAAGTTAGTTTTTTTGCTGATCTGTTTTCCTTCCTACTTGGGTGTGGAGAAGTACACTTTTCTGCACTCATTTAAGTGTGTAACACATGCGGAAAGCGTGTTTCCCACTCTTCTACTGCTTGCGAGGAGTGGACCGCCGATAATTTTTTGTACACCAAAATGCCTTTTTGCTCAAATTTTTATTATTGCTCAAAATGGCCTAAAATGCCTCAAACTGCCTTGAAATACATCAAAATGCCTTCAAATTATTTAAACTGCCTCAGAATACCTTCAAATGTTTACACATTTGTGGCATTCTTAAATTTAGTATTTAAGTCCCCTGGTATTGAGATAATGATAAATATTGATGACACCCTTGAAATTAATTTTTTATGGTAACGTGACAGTTTTTAGGTTGGATTAAGTAGCATGTCTGCTTTTACAATTTGTACTTGACTTTTGATTATTGTCAAAATGTCGACAAGGATTAATGATTCAATAAAAATGCCTTCCTCAGGTTACATGACTGTTTTTCCAAATTTTAAAGACCCAAAAGCTTAAAATTGATTTTTTTAAATGTTGACGACAGTTGAATTGATTTTCTAAGGTCAGGTGACTGTTTTTCCAAATTCTGACAAACAAAAAAAAATTTTTGTACGGTTGGTTGGTAAATTAAATTTAGACTATTTTAGACAGTTGTAAAAGCTGAAATTGCAAGAGACACATTACGTGACTTTGATTATGCCATTTTAGAGGTGGCAACACTGTCCAAGCCAACTGACACCTGTCAAAAACAGTCACGTGACTTTAAAATGTAATTTAAATGTTGATTATTTGTTAAATTAAATTCAGACAGTTATAAAAGCTGAAATTGTAAAATACACGTTACGTGACGTTAATAATACAATTTTGAACTTGCATCACTGTAAAAGCCAGTTGACACCTGTCAAAAACAGTCACGTGACCTTAAAAATGTAGTTTAAATGTTGAAAATTGGGTAAATTTTTATAATAATTTGTAATGAATATTGTTTCAACTCAGTATCATGTAACAAAGATTTTACCATAATAATTACATGTGCCTATGCTGTTCTGTTCAGTTTTGTTATATTAATACACTACATTTTGAAATATACAGACAATGCCTCAAAATACTCTCAAATGTCTTATAAATATCTCAAAATGCCTCGTAATACCTCCTAATGCCTTGTAATACCTCACAATGCTTCGTATTAATGAAAAAGTGCCTTATAATACCTCGAATTACCTCGAGTGTGTACACCAAATTACCTCGGCGATCTACCCCTCGATTGCTTGCCTATGCCTATTAAAATATTTGTCAAAATTTTGACAGCTATCACTAGTCTACACATCCTAAGCTAGAAATTTGGTAGCTCAAGTTTCCAAGTAAGGGTTAAAAGTTTAGACACTAAGCAGGTTTTATGGCTGATATATCAAAAACTAGAGCTCCGATTAAGTTCAAAATCTTGACAGCGGTCAACTTAACTTATCACAGTATCTGTCATTAATTTGATAGCTGTCACTTAGTTCAAACTCAAATTAGAATTTTTTTTAAGTGCTCGTCTGCAAGAAAGACTTTACTGTTTAGGCCCGAGATAGATTTACTGGCTGATATCTCCGGAATTACAGCCCCGATTAAGTTCAAAACTTTGACAGCTATCAACCTAACCTATAACAGTATTTGAGAGCTGCCACTTGCCTACAACTCAAACTAGAAATTTTTAAGAGCTTGTCTGTTAACTGAAGTTTCGTGCGGGAAAGTACCAATTTCCGCACTTGTTAGGCTAGGTTATAAAATAAATATCTATTCTGAGAGATTGAGGAAACTTGTCAGTTGGTTTATTTGACAGGTGTTAAAGTGTGATACTATTTTGACAACGGTACTTTAAAAAACATTGATATTTCAACATTGTAGCTCATCAGTTTTTTATTATCGACACTCTTATAAACGCTACTGTTCTACAGAGTGTTTCCGAAGTAGTGTGCAATAATTTATCAGCTTACTTAACGTTGAAGAAAATAAACACATTCATTACGTGTAAAGTTTTATTTTGTTTTTCTCCCATAACTTGTTCATACACATATTTTTTCTTGTACGCCTCTGCACAATTTTTTGCGATTTTTACTCGGATTTTTATTACTTGATCAATTTAGAAAAGTAATTAAGCTACACTGCATTTTAAAGATTGCCTTTTAGATTCAAAACCACGTCAATGGTAGTTTTGAAATGAAGTCATTATTAAGGCACTTTTTTACGGATAATTCGATGACGTTTTCAGAAAAAATGTATCATCATTTGTTTTTAACTTATGTAAGTATAATAACTTCAATAAATGTTATAAACGCCATTTAAGTTTTTATTAAACAAAACACTATTACATATTTAATTACTAATTTATTATGATCCTTACTGCAAGATTAAATAAAATTAGTTAAAAAAAACTCTCAAAATGTTCCATATTTTTCGCACACATCATTCAGGATAACCAACCTAGAAATACGCAAACAGCTGACTTGTGTCACTGCTCTTCTTCGTAATTAAGGAAAAATGAAAATATGATTTTCTTGAAATTCGAAATTCGGTGAAAACATTTTTACATACCGCTATACATTTTATGACAACTTCGACTGTTATACGTCTCTTATATGCAGGGAGTTTAAATAAAGGTTTTGAAAGAGGAGATGCCATCATACAAAATTCATTCTACACAAAACTGAATTTTTCGTAACTGGTTACGTAATTCTAAATAGCTACCTGTATAACCTATTAAAAAGCTCTAATCTTAAACCTCGTCGTGTCCTAAAATATAACAAGGCTCTTCATTCTTTCATACTACTAAGATTAGGTATCAGTATGTTTGGACACTTTTTAAATTAATGTTTCTAGTATAACCGGTGGAAATTTATCGATGAAATTTAGTAACTCTCCGACTCCTTTACTAATAGAAATCTATTCATATAATTTGATTATACACCTACGTCATGGATACTCCGTGAAAGCCGGTTTTAACACCCATGCAGCGCAATGGCCCGTGCCGGTATACCATATGGTAAAATTAACAATAAAACGGCTTTTTCCGGCGTTTTATTATTGTATCGTCCTACTCCTACAGTTTTCCATTTTTGTATAAATCTAACAGCAACGTATAGATTTGGTTGTTGGACGAAAATGTAAAGCTTTAATAGCCTTGTGCGGCCAATCATACTTAAATGGACAGTTTTATGAGTGACATTCAATTACATCAAATCACATTATGACAAGTTAAGTGTTAAATCGCGTCAGTCCCAGTAGTAAATAGTATTGTTTTTACTACTGTTGTCAATTATGTCACATACCGTAAGAACTAGGCGCACTAACGTTTCGTTTCGTTGCAACGATAGTACTTTGATTTTATGGCCCCATTTCTTACAATGTCAATGTTTTTTACTTTTATTACCGTTTGTTTTCACTTGATTAATCTACTCTTGAAATTTATTTTATGATTCTTCTTTTTGATTTGCTTGACGTACAATGTAAATATTTAATAAATTTCTAGATGCTTTTATGTTTAGAGACAGGGCACAAGTAACTTAATGGCGTAAAGCTAGTTTGGGAAAAAGTATCGTTATTTTTAAGAATTGTGTCAGTAAGTAATCACGAAGAAATTGGAATAAACATATAAGCAAAAAAATATTTATCAGAAAGTGGGAAGAAATTATTCCTTTATAAATTAATTATTCTGTGCCTCCTTTCATTCCTTTTTGTACCAATAATTTACTAATTGTTTATTTGAAATAGAGCTTTGTAGCACACCTATTTTTCAATTTATCTTTTGATTTTATCTAGAAAAGTCAATCACCCCTGTATTATACAATAATTCAAGACTATTGCACTATTTTTTTCACTTTAAGGAGAAGCCAATAAACCAGACTTTTGATGGATGAAAAACAAATTTAACAAACTCACTAATTTCGGAAGAATTTCAAAATTGTTCTGAAATTAGTGAGTGTTTGAATTTCTTCAAGTTTTGTACTTCAATAAGTGTATTTTAAAACATTTTATTTTGTTTCAGGTATGCCCAATAGACTTACTCACTTTAAACCCTTCTAAATAGGTAAGTTTTGAAGCAATATTTTAAATTATCTGAACATTGTGTGAAAAACATTAAAAAATACTGATAAAATTAAAATTTTGTTCACAAAAACGACTTAAATTTTAATAGATTACACCAAAAAACATAAAATGTGTGTCTCAACGCACCAGTACTAGATTTAGTAAAAATTCTAACCTAACCTAATTTTAGATTTTTAACTTGTGATGTTTTGAATTTTGGTTGAAAACGAAAATATTTTGAACTTTCAAATTATTAGTTTTTGCCTTTTCAACATTCAAAATAATTATTTTCAAATGTCGACAATAACCTCAATTTGAAAATTGGTATTTTCCGCTATTTTACTCCAAAAAAATGTATGGTTAAAATGACAAGCTGTAACTTAGCTTAATAAAGCTAAAATAGGTAAAAACTTTTATGGCAATTTTAATGTTGGAACAATTTAAATGTTATAAATGTCGAAAATTTAAAGTACCTATGAATTTGAAAAGGTTAATTAGCAAAAATACATGTTTATGTAAAAAAATGTTCAACCTTTCAAATAATGTGTTTTTGAATAAATAGTGTTAAATGACAGTGACATATTCTACAATTCTTATTCACTAAAATGCCCATCCTCCTTGAGAAATAAGATTTTTTGTAAAAACAGCAGTTCTCAAATAATTTAGGATGTCTCGGTTTAACTTTCTGTTAAAATTAGGAATCATTTTTTGGGTCTTAGGTAAATATCTCTTTAATCTCCGAAATTGCGTTCGGGGTTGGTAAATAGGAGTTAGATCGTGATGTTTTAAGCCAAAAAATTAGTAAGTAGTAACTTTTTCCACACACACCAGGTAGAAATAATGTGTTTTTTGTTGAAATTCGTACAGAAATGTCTTACTTCTCTCAAACTGATTAGATTATAAACAATCACCCTGTATAACTGAGACCACATCGTGGTTAAAATTCTACCTTAGAATAATCGTTGTGGATTTTTTGGTTACCTGAACCACGATCAATTTCATTATCATTCTCACCATTTCGGCGATGGTTCCTAAATTAATTCACTAGGAAAACACACGTTTTTATAACGAGGTGTTTCCTGTCATCGCCGACCAGTTTCGAACGATTTCTGTTCCCGATAAAAGGGGTTTTTGAATGTTATTAATGTCCAGTGATCTTGGATCGAGCCAATTATTTTTACCCGCTTCGGTAAGGCGATACTTTGAAATAATACATTATACGCTCTGTCGTCCTATCTTTTGATCAGAGACAAACGTGGGTTTTTGAGTTCCATACGTTTTGTAGATCGTTTAGGTTTTCCGTGTAAATGCACGTAAAAATTATGATTAGCAACCAATTCTGTATAACTTATTTAAGTGCTTTTTTTCTGGTTTAATCCGAAATGGGTAATCTTTAATGTATGCAAATTGTTCCGACAATCGATTAAACTAATTGTGGGGACAACTTTATTAAAGTAGTTTTTAAACATTCAAGATAACAGTTGTAAAATACCAACTGAAAAAAAGGTAACTTTTCAACACTAATTATCTAATAAATAACCACAAAATCGTGGGTGGCGCAATTTGTTTTATACATATTCAGAAATTTTTTATTGTGTCTTATTGCACTTAATTGCTGCAATAGTTGCAGCTGCGGAAAGTGGTCTACTTTTAAAGGTGGCCAACAGCCATGCAACTTACGGTATAACGTCTCGTTCTAAGTTAAAAAAAAAACATTTATTTAATCAATACAGTAATTTAGATAAACGTGAGTTGTCCAATTTGTTTCATTCTACAACAATGACTCTTTGTGTGGGTATGGGCACGGTATTGTGAACCACCTGGTGCACTCATGATTGTTTTTTATTATTTAGATATGTTTAGTTGTCCGTTGATCAACTATGCAGGGTGCCACAAATTCTTGTGTAAGTATGGGGTTCTCGCAAATGGTAAGAATTACAAGAGTCTTAAAATCTCAAAAATTTCTATTACTTTGTGAGATATCCGAAGAAAAACGAAATTTTTGAAAATTATTAGTTTTTTATTTTTTCTTGCAACTTTTTCTCATTTACTACGTGGCAGTATCATATTTGAGATTCGACGATTCGGTTTTTGGTTGATGGTTGCCATCATCAACTTCATATTCGACTTTTTCTTTTTTAAATAGAGTTTTTTGTGATTAGGGTGGTGTATCATCTGTTATGCTTGAGTTTTGCAGTTTTGCAGATATCACAAAAAATACGTTTTTCTTGTTGATGACGAATTTTTTGTAGATAGTAATTGGAGATATTTGCCAATCGACGCAGAAATCCGAATTTTTGATTAATTTTGTCACAATAATTTTTTTTTCGAATTTTAACCTAATTTTCAAACAAACCCACTCTGTAACTTACCGTTTTTGAGATCCCCATACTTACCCACGAATTTGTTGCACACTGTAAATTGAAGAATTTTTACTTAGACATCACACAATTTTTCTTAATTATAAGTGGAAATCTCATTGCTTATTTTCTAATTTCTAGGTACTCAAAACTCATAGATTTGCACTGTTTACATAGGATGACAGTTGAAACTTATGATAGCAACTTGATGAATTACTAGGTGTGGTAAAACTTGCGATAAGGCTAATCAAATATTAACCTGTTGATTTTCTACGCCGTTTGTGTGTTCTACGCCACAATTGAGTGTGTGGAAAAAAGAACACCATTATAATGTTAATACCTAAACCTAGAATAGAACAGCTCATGTAGATAGCTCAATTGAAAAGTTGATTTTTCGACAATACCTACCCATATACAAAAACTTTTGTCGCCTAACTGATAATTTGACTGTGTAAGTCCATATTCTGTTCCTAGAAGGGGTTTCTCAGAGGTTTTATAGCCAGTTTAAGATTATTCACATTTCACAGTTCCATCAAATTTTGAGATTTCAGTCAGATATCAACACTGAATCATTTTAAGTTTTAGTTGCAACACTGATGAAGACCCTCGCTGATGATAGTCCATGAAGTTAAGCACATTGAACCTAAATCACATCACTTTTGAAGGAAGTACCTATTTGGCCCCTTTGTTGTTGTCCCTGTACAGTAGGAAACTTATTTTCAAAGATCTGGCTTCATTGTCCACTGTTTTCATCACTTTAAATCGTTTGGTAGTGTTATGAAGAGGCTTGAGATAGGTGATTCGGTCATCCTCATTAAATATTTGCAAGCAAAACCAGTGTTTTCTTAAAGAATTTTGCTACAAAGTAAATAAGTTGAGTCGAGACATTGAATGAGGTTATAAACTCAACTTACCAGATTTTTGGGCTGTGGCTACTAATAAAGTATTTTTATCACAATTTATTTGTATTTTCTTCGCATGATGTGGGTAGTAACTCAAAATGATTACTAAATAAACTTGTTTTGAATGTTTTGATTTGATTACAGAATGACTGACAGCGATTTGTTATGATTTTGAAAGGTTGGTAGCGCGGCCGGATATAAACTTTCCTTGACGACCGCTTGGCGCGAGATTTAAAATTTCCGAATTTTAGACCCGTTTTTCGTCTTAATGGTCAAATCTACGGTATTGAAAAAAATACAAGTTGATAGCCGGAAATGTGCTCTACAACTTTTATCTAAAGCGTTTTTCCATTAAATGAACCGTACAGGCGCAAAAAAATCAAAACCGTTTTCCCATGTTAATCTCCTATGTCCAGGGTGCTCTTGGACACCTTTGACAATGCTAAAAACTGCGACGCTGTGTACTTGAGCAAATAAAGCATTTATTATTATTATTATTATTATATTATACAACAGGAGCTGTCAATGGTGTGGAGATATCATGCAACTGCCTCTAGCTTCACCTGTCATTTGTCAGTTAAATGCTGAATTGAGGGTTATTGTTTAGTGAATATAGAGTATTGCCCAACAGCACTTAAGAAAAAAAAACTCGTGGTTTCGTGTACTAGTAATTTAAGTTAATTTGACTATCAATAATTCTACAAAACGACAGGTTGGAAACGGAATTTAACAACAACATCTCCAAGCAGCTTATACAAATCGATACAAAACCTCTTTAATGCCGCATACCATTTAGAAACGATTCCTTTAAAAACGTCTTACACCTTCCACACTTCATAATAATGTTATGAATGATAGTCGTAAAGTACCGGAGATTTAATGCGGAGACTTGCATGTAGGATGAGCGCACAAACAATTTTTTTTCTCCGAGTGATACTTAAAATAAGAAGATATATGCTCGTGACCATATGGTTCTGACTCTTTATATGGCTAAATGACACTCGAAGACGTTAAAGGAAAAAAATCATCGGACACCTTAGAAATATACGTATGTGGCGGCTTATTAAGGAAAACGGACCTTTGTCCCGCTTGTTTACTTTGGAGTCTTAAATAATATAGCTATTAATAGTGTGTGTTAAATTTTAGACATGGAAATCGGTCCTAACGACTAACGAGCTCACGTAACGATATTCCTATAACGAAACTCTCGGGCTCGTTCTCATTGAGTATCCCATTTTAGTAACACATCCAGACAAACATTTCATACCGTCTGGACATCGTGCCAAAAATACATGTTGTGTCAGCATACCGTAATCCTAGTTCTTATTTTGGGTCCATCGCGAACATTGTCAGGTTTAACGAACGGCACCGCATTTTTCGAATCATGTTTGTAGGTTCCCTGGTTTATTTCGCATTCGGAATGAAACCGAGTACCCGTGTTTAAAATTTGGTTCTGGTACCCTATGCTAATTTCCTCCGATTCGCCACGTTCGTGACGCCGTTTCCGCGCAGAACCACTTATAATTTGCTCCGAACGGACGTATACTACATGCATATTGTATTGTTAGGGTCATTACATCGAAAAACGTGTCCAATCGTTACCACAGACAGGTTAAGGCTGGGGTACTGTTCGAAGAAAGGAACGACCAAAACGAAATTAACTCCGAACGTGTTTTTATGCACTAATTTTTACACGACCGCTGGCTATACCCAAAGGGGTACCTACACTTTTCAATCTTAATGCCACACTCTTCGGAATAAAACACGCACACGCAACAAATTTCCGATTAGTTTGCTTTTGTACGTGTATGCAAAAGTAGACAACATTTTGACAGTTGAAGACATTGCCCCCCCGGTAACTACATCATTAGCAAGATGTTGTGCAGCGGATAGATGTGGCCGTGGAACGACTTTTTGTCTTAAAACCTCCTGCAACAATGCGACAATGTCAGTAATGTCCTAATTAAAGCGTTGGTTGGGTTTACGCGTTAAAATCAGATAGAAGTTGTTATACAGAGTGTCTTAAATTTGTTTTCACACAAATAATCTCCAAAACAGCCTCAAGTTAGTTTTTTTGCTGATCTGTTTTCCTTCCTACTTGGGTGTGGAGAAGTACACTTTTCTGCACTCATTTAAGTGTGTAACACATGCGGAAAGCGTGTTTCCCACTCTTCTACTGCTTGCGAGGAGTGGACCGCCGATAATTTTTTGTACACCAAAATGCCTTTTTGCTCAAATTTTTATTATTGCTCAAAATGGCCTAAAATGCCTCAAACTGCCTTGAAATACATCAAAATGCCTTCAAATTATTTAAACTGCCTCAGAATACCTTCAAATGTTTACACATTTGTGGCATTCTTAAATTTAGTATTTAAGTCCCCTGGTATTGAGATAATGATAAATATTGATGACACCCTTGAAATTAATTTTTTATGGTAACGTGACAGTTTTTAGGTTGGATTAAGTAGCATGTCTGCTTTTACAATTTGTACTTGACTTTTGATTATTGTCAAAATGTCGACAAGGATTAATGATTCAATAAAAATGCCTTCCTCAGGTTACATGACTGTTTTTCCAAATTTTAAAGACCCAAAAGCTTAAAATTGATTTTTTTAAATGTTGACGACAGTTGAATTGATTTTCTAAGGTCAGGTGACTGTTTTTCCAAATTCTGACAAACAAAAAAAAATTTTTGTACGGTTGGTTGGTAAATTAAATTTAGACTATTTTAGACAGTTGTAAAAGCTGAAATTGCAAGAGACACATTACGTGACTTTGATTATGCCATTTTAGAGGTGGCAACACTGTCCAAGCCAACTGACACCTGTCAAAAACAGTCACGTGACTTTAAAATGTAATTTAAATGTTGATTATTTGTTAAATTAAATTCAGACAGTTATAAAAGCTGAAATTGTAAAATACACGTTACGTGACGTTAATAATACAATTTTGAACTTGCATCACTGTAAAAGCCAGTTGACACCTGTCAAAAACAGTCACGTGACCTTAAAAATGTAGTTTAAATGTTGAAAATTGGGTAAATTTTTATAATAATTTGTAATGAATATTGTTTCAACTCAGTATCATGTAACAAAGATTTTACCATAATAATTACATGTGCCTATGCTGTTCTGTTCAGTTTTGTTATATTAATACACTACATTTTGAAATATACAGACAATGCCTCAAAATACTCTCAAATGTCTTATAAATATCTCAAAATGCCTCGTAATACCTCCTAATGCCTTGTAATACCTCACAATGCTTCGTATTAATGAAAAAGTGCCTTATAATACCTCGAATTACCTCGAGTGTGTACACCAAATTACCTCGGCGATCTACCCCTCGATTGCTTGCCTATGCCTATTAAAATATTTGTCAAAATTTTGACAGCTATCACTAGTCTACACATCCTAAGCTAGAAATTTGGTAGCTCAAGTTTCCAAGTAAGGGTTAAAAGTTTAGACACTAAGCAGGTTTTATGGCTGATATATCAAAAACTAGAGCTCCGATTAAGTTCAAAATCTTGACAGCGGTCAACTTAACTTATCACAGTATCTGTCATTAATTTGATAGCTGTCACTTAGTTCAAACTCAAATTAGAATTTTTTTTAAGTGCTCGTCTGCAAGAAAGACTTTACTGTTTAGGCCCGAGATAGATTTACTGGCTGATATCTCCGGAATTACAGCCCCGATTAAGTTCAAAACTTTGACAGCTATCAACCTAACCTATAACAGTATTTGAGAGCTGCCACTTGCCTACAACTCAAACTAGAAATTTTTAAGAGCTTGTCTGTTAACTGAAGTTTCGTGCGGGAAAGTACCAATTTCCGCACTTGTTAGGCTAGGTTATAAAATAAATATCTATTCTGAGAGATTGAGGAAACTTGTCAGTTGGTTTATTTGACAGGTGTTAAAGTGTGATACTATTTTGACAACGGTACTTTAAAAAACATTGATATTTCAACATTGTAGCTCATCAGTTTTTTATTATCGACACTCTTATAAACGCTACTGTTCTACAGAGTGTTTCCGAAGTAGTGTGCAATAATTTATCAGCTTACTTAACGTTGAAGAAAATAAACACATTCATTACGTGTAAAGTTTTATTTTGTTTTTCTCCCATAACTTGTTCATACACATATTTTTTCTTGTACGCCTCTGCACAATTTTTTGCGATTTTTACTCGGATTTTTATTACTTGATCAATTTAGAAAAGTAATTAAGCTACACTGCATTTTAAAGATTGCCTTTTAGATTCAAAACCACGTCAATGGTAGTTTTGAAATGAAGTCATTATTAAGGCACTTTTTTACGGATAATTCGATGACGTTTTCAGAAAAAATGTATCATCATTTGTTTTTAACTTATGTAAGTATAATAACTTCAATAAATGTTATAAACGCCATTTAAGTTTTTATTAAACAAAACACTATTACATATTTAATTACTAATTTATTATGATCCTTACTGCAAGATTAAATAAAATTAGTTAAAAAAAACTCTCAAAATGTTCCATATTTTTCGCACACATCATTCAGGATAACCAACCTAGAAATACGCAAACAGCTGACTTGTGTCACTGCTCTTCTTCGTAATTAAGGAAAAATGAAAATATGATTTTCTTGAAATTCGAAATTCGGTGAAAACATTTTTACATACCGCTATACATTTTATGACAACTTCGACTGTTATACGTCTCTTATATGCAGGGAGTTTAAATAAAGGTTTTGAAAGAGGAGATGCCATCATACAAAATTCATTCTACACAAAACTGAATTTTTCGTAACTGGTTACGTAATTCTAAATAGCTACCTGTATAACCTATTAAAAAGCTCTAATCTTAAACCTCGTCGTGTCCTAAAATATAACAAGGCTCTTCATTCTTTCATACTACTAAGATTAGGTATCAGTATGTTTGGACACTTTTTAAATTAATGTTTCTAGTATAACCGGTGGAAATTTATCGATGAAATTTAGTAACTCTCCGACTCCTTTACTAATAGAAATCTATTCATATAATTTGATTATACACCTACGTCATGGATACTCCGTGAAAGCCGGTTTTAACACCCATGCAGCGCAATGGCCCGTGCCGGTATACCATATGGTAAAATTAACAATAAAACGGCTTTTTCCGGCGTTTTATTATTGTATCGTCCTACTCCTACAGTTTTCCATTTTTGTATAAATCTAACAGCAACGTATAGATTTGGTTGTTGGACGAAAATGTAAAGCTTTAATAGCCTTGTGCGGCCAATCATACTTAAATGGACAGTTTTATGAGTGACATTCAATTACATCAAATCACATTATGACAAGTTAAGTGTTAAATCGCGTCAGTCCCAGTAGTAAATAGTATTGTTTTTACTACTGTTGTCAATTATGTCACATACCGTAAGAACTAGGCGCACTAACGTTTCGTTTCGTTGCAACGATAGTACTTTGATTTTATGGCCCCATTTCTTACAATGTCAATGTTTTTTACTTTTATTACCGTTTGTTTTCACTTGATTAATCTACTCTTGAAATTTATTTTATGATTCTTCTTTTTGATTTGCTTGACGTACAATGTAAATATTTAATAAATTTCTAGATGCTTTTATGTTTAGAGACAGGGCACAAGTAACTTAATGGCGTAAAGCTAGTTTGGGAAAAAGTATCGTTATTTTTAAGAATTGTGTCAGTAAGTAATCACGAAGAAATTGGAATAAACATATAAGCAAAAAAATATTTATCAGAAAGTGGGAAGAAATTATTCCTTTATAAATTAATTATTCTGTGCCTCCTTTCATTCCTTTTTGTACCAATAATTTACTAATTGTTTATTTGAAATAGAGCTTTGTAGCACACCTATTTTTCAATTTATCTTTTGATTTTATCTAGAAAAGTCAATCACCCCTGTATTATACAATAATTCAAGACTATTGCACTATTTTTTTCACTTTAAGGAGAAGCCAATAAACCAGACTTTTGATGGATGAAAAACAAATTTAACAAACTCACTAATTTCGGAAGAATTTCAAAATTGTTCTGAAATTAGTGAGTGTTTGAATTTCTTCAAGTTTTGTACTTCAATAAGTGTATTTTAAAACATTTTATTTTGTTTCAGGTATGCCCAATAGACTTACTCACTTTAAACCCTTCTAAATAGGTAAGTTTTGAAGCAATATTTTAAATTATCTGAACATTGTGTGAAAAACATTAAAAAATACTGATAAAATTAAAATTTTGTTCACAAAAACGACTTAAATTTTAATAGATTACACCAAAAAACATAAAATGTGTGTCTCAACGCACCAGTACTAGATTTAGTAAAAATTCTAACCTAACCTAATTTTAGATTTTTAACTTGTGATGTTTTGAATTTTGGTTGAAAACGAAAATATTTTGAACTTTCAAATTATTAGTTTTTGCCTTTTCAACATTCAAAATAATTATTTTCAAATGTCGACAATAACCTCAATTTGAAAATTGGTATTTTCCGCTATTTTACTCCAAAAAAATGTATGGTTAAAATGACAAGCTGTAACTTAGCTTAATAAAGCTAAAATAGGTAAAAACTTTTATGGCAATTTTAATGTTGGAACAATTTAAATGTTATAAATGTCGAAAATTTAAAGTACCTATGAATTTGAAAAGGTTAATTAGCAAAAATACATGTTTATGTAAAAAAATGTTCAACCTTTCAAATAATGTGTTTTTGAATAAATAGTGTTAAATGACAGTGACATATTCTACAATTCTTATTCACTAAAATGCCCATCCTCCTTGAGAAATAAGATTTTTTGTAAAAACAGCAGTTCTCAAATAATTTAGGATGTCTCGGTTTAACTTTCTGTTAAAATTAGGAATCATTTTTTGGGTCTTAGGTAAATATCTCTTTAATCTCCGAAATTGCGTTCGGGGTTGGTAAATAGGAGTTAGATCGTGATGTTTTAAGCCAAAAAATTAGTAAGTAGTAACTTTTTCCACACACACCAGGTAGAAATAATGTGTTTTTTGTTGAAATTCGTACAGAAATGTCTTACTTCTCTCAAACTGATTAGATTATAAACAATCACCCTGTATAACTGAGACCACATCGTGGTTAAAATTCTACCTTAGAATAATCGTTGTGGATTTTTTGGTTACCTGAACCACGATCAATTTCATTATCATTCTCACCATTTCGGCGATGGTTCCTAAATTAATTCACTAGGAAAACACACGTTTTTATAACGAGGTGTTTCCTGTCATCGCCGACCAGTTTCGAACGATTTCTGTTCCCGATAAAAGGGGTTTTTGAATGTTATTAATGTCCAGTGATCTTGGATCGAGCCAATTATTTTTACCCGCTTCGGTAAGGCGATACTTTGAAATAATACATTATACGCTCTGTCGTCCTATCTTTTGATCAGAGACAAACGTGGGTTTTTGAGTTCCATACGTTTTGTAGATCGTTTAGGTTTTCCGTGTAAATGCACGTAAAAATTATGATTAGCAACCAATTCTGTATAACTTATTTAAGTGCTTTTTTTCTGGTTTAATCCGAAATGGGTAATCTTTAATGTATGCAAATTGTTCCGACAATCGATTAAACTAATTGTGGGGACAACTTTATTAAAGTAGTTTTTAAACATTCAAGATAACAGTTGTAAAATACCAACTGAAAAAAAGGTAACTTTTCAACACTAATTATCTAATAAATAACCACAAAATCGTGGGTGGCGCAATTTGTTTTATACATATTCAGAAATTTTTTATTGTGTCTTATTGCACTTAATTGCTGCAATAGTTGCAGCTGCGGAAAGTGGTCTACTTTTAAAGGTGGCCAACAGCCATGCAACTTACGGTATAACGTCTCGTTCTAAGTTAAAAAAAAAACATTTATTTAATCAATACAGTAATTTAGATAAACGTGAGTTGTCCAATTTGTTTCATTCTACAACAATGACTCTTTGTGTGGGTATGGGCACGGTATTGTGAACCACCTGGTGCACTCATGATTGTTTTTTATTATTTAGATATGTTTAGTTGTCCGTTGATCAACTATGCAGGGTGCCACAAATTCTTGTGTAAGTATGGGGTTCTCGCAAATGGTAAGAATTACAAGAGTCTTAAAATCTCAAAAATTTCTATTACTTTGTGAGATATCCGAAGAAAAACGAAATTTTTGAAAATTATTAGTTTTTTATTTTTTCTTGCAACTTTTTCTCATTTACTACGTGGCAGTATCATATTTGAGATTCGACGATTCGGTTTTTGGTTGATGGTTGCCATCATCAACTTCATATTCGACTTTTTCTTTTTTAAATAGAGTTTTTTGTGATTAGGGTGGTGTATCATCTGTTATGCTTGAGTTTTGCAGTTTTGCAGATATCACAAAAAATACGTTTTTCTTGTTGATGACGAATTTTTTGTAGATAGTAATTGGAGATATTTGCCAATCGACGCAGAAATCCGAATTTTTGATTAATTTTGTCACAATAATTTTTTTTTCGAATTTTAACCTAATTTTCAAACAAACCCACTCTGTAACTTACCGTTTTTGAGATCCCCATACTTACCCACGAATTTGTTGCACACTGTAAATTGAAGAATTTTTACTTAGACATCACACAATTTTTCTTAATTATAAGTGGAAATCTCATTGCTTATTTTCTAATTTCTAGGTACTCAAAACTCATAGATTTGCACTGTTTACATAGGATGACAGTTGAAACTTATGATAGCAACTTGATGAATTACTAGGTGTGGTAAAACTTGCGATAAGGCTAATCAAATATTAACCTGTTGATTTTCTACGCCGTTTATTAAATTTTCCGAATTTCTTATTACTACACTGTAACCAAAAAGGAGAGCTTTAGTGTGATTAATTTTATAAGGTGGGTTACGTAAACGTTAAGCGGATTTAAGTTTAATTCTGACCATAACAGGTTCCACGATTTGGTTCTTATTTACTACCTACCTTGAAGGTTCTTTTGGCGTTTTTCTTCTATTTATTCTACACATGACACGTTTAATTACTAGCACTGGTGGGTTTTTGGCCTTATCTCTCTAGGTAAATAAACAGGGATGTAAAATGCACCTCTTATTTCACGTAATCCCTGATACGGATTAAGATTACGGTGCATGATAAAATTCTGTAAATACACCCATGTATATGGCCATATTTAATTGGATGTAGAATAATTATCCAAACTAAATTGCTTCCCTAAATTAATTGCATATTATTAATATTTTTTTCAAAGAGGAACTGTTTTTATAAGCATGATTGTTTATTTGGTTTTGTGTAGTTGTACTATCCAAATTTGTATGGTTTTGACTGTACAGAGTGTCTTACAATTAATCCCTTAGCTCTTTGATTTATCCAATTAAAAGGTGTTTATAATGGAGCCACTATAAATTTGTGGGTCAATGTTTGATTTACATTGTTTATCGTTGAACGCAAGTATTTTACATCAAATGTTGACACTCAAATTCTGTTGATTTATCAAAGGTGACTGACTTGACTTATTGATACTTCAAGTATCCCGATTTTTCTTCATAATTTAAATGTAACATTTATAATTCTGTTTTCCCTACCAAAAGTATTTTAGCTGCAACCACAATCTTAATAAATCAAATAGTTAAACAGTTTGGTTAACTTGAAGTGTCAAAAAAGTGTAGAAACGCTGAAAGTGGGAGCAAAGGGAATATTAACTACTTTTTGAGATTCATTATCTCGGTAAAATGATGAGCTAAAGAGGCGAGTTTTAGCTCATTTTGTAGTATTTTTTATCCTATTTCTAATGGCGATATAGCGAAATCTATAAGAGTTCAAATAAAAAAGTTACAACCTTTCAAAAACTGAAAAAATGACAGTTTTGGTCAAAAGTGCATTTTTGGCAAATTTTTATTTTGCTCCCTAAGGGTTCCAATGCACAGCAAATACTATATTTATACCAAAGGACCTCAAATTAGGTGAAGTAACCACTTTGAACCTTTCGAAAATTCGAAAAATGCCATTTTTTGTCAAAATTTGTAAATTTTTTTATTGCTCCAAAAGGGTTTCAATGCCCAACAAAGGGCATATTTATAACTAAAAACCGTAAATTAGGTGAAATAAACACAAAAAAATCATTTTTAAATTTTTCATTTTATAAAAAAATTGAAAGAATGGCTATTATTTGGCGTATATTAGGCGTCTTTTTTAAGTACTTTTTAAGATTCAATATCTCGGTAACGTGAGGATTTAGCGGAATCTATAAGAGTTCAAATAAAAAACTGAAAAAATGACAGTTTCGGTCAAACTATTACCTAGTATTTTTGGAAATTTTTTATTTTGCTCCGAAAGAAGAACCTTATTAAATTAAGTGAAACAAGCACAAAAAAAAAACACTTTAAAATTTTTCATTTAAAAAAAAAAAATGTAATTATCCATTGCAGTTAATAGTGAAAATTCTGAGCCACCATTTTATATCATATTTTTGAAACTGTGCGTTACTCAGTTTATCTGAAAGAGTAAGAAACATATTACATAAAAAAAAACTCTTATCCCTAAAAATTAAGAGAAAGATAATTAAAAAACCACATAGTTGTTAAATAATAATTACAACAGAACTGCGTTAAAAATAATTCTGTTTACTTTATTTGCATTTGGGTTGTCGGTTTTAATCAGGGTTTTAATCGATCCGTGTAAATTGAGTCATTTACTGATTTAGGTCAATAGCGATTGGGTTTTCCACTATTTTCAGTTTCATTTCCTGTGGTGTATGTGTGGATTTGGCATTATCCTAACCGTGCAAAATCGTTTACAATAACATATTGACTGTGCGAATCAGTATGTTTACTGACCGGGTCACCTTTCAACCATGCAATCATAGTTGATCGACGTTTCACAATTTGTCAATAATAACTGCGTTTACTCGGTTGCTTTTGTACGGTTAATTATCAGTAGTGGCGTTGGTGAGAAACTTTTGTGGTTGCATTGTTGGACGTGCATGTAAATTGGTTATTTATTAACTACTCTGGCATCAATTACTGCGTTTACTTAAAAAGTGCTTTGGAATTTTGCTCAACCAGCTATTTTTGACTATAGCATCTTCTACAACCGTGTAAACTAAATCGATGGTGGTACGATGTTAGACATACAGGTGGCAGAGTGCGGTGTTGACAAAAATATGATTTTCCTGTATTTACAATTTACAAACAATATATTTATAAAAAAAGTAAAAGTGAAGTAAGTAGTTTGTTTGTAGAAACAAAGCTCAAAATCAAAATTATATCATTTTATTTGAAATTTTAAAGTTCCTTCTACTATTTCAAAAGGAAAACATGTCTGTATTAATATTAAAGATATGTTATACTGGATGGGGCTATTTTTTTATAAACTGTTTCTAAAGCTAGTTTCTCACTAGTTAAGCATAGTCTGACCACTGAAGTTTCTAAAGATGTTCGTCAATAAATCCAACTATACTAGGAATAATAACCTTCGCTTAATGTCTTGCCTATTTCTTAACATGGCCGTTTGTAAAAAGGAGCCACAATAATTTTCCTGCGTCGTTTCCCTTATAAAGCCAAACTCACCGATCTTTTGTTTTTGTGTTTCGTGTCATTATAACTCTAATGAGAGATTTAATCTTGCACAATTACGTGTCATGTCCATTTTTGCCTTGTCCGCGTTTATCCATGTGCTCTGTGCGGATTGTTTCGGAATTGCGTGATTGACGTGGGAGATTAATGTGTGTAACGACCAGCTGTTACTGTAACGCTTTGGTAACGCTACGGTTTTCTCCAGCGCTTATCACTTCTCGCAAGTTAATTGGGAGGGAATATGTAGCACCGAAACTGGGAGACAAAAGTGTCAACTCGTTAAATGCGGCCCGAAGAAATTAGGTGCCACACAACGAACGGCCGACGGCACAAAAAAAGTGGTTTCTGATGATTCTGGTCCCCGGAGGAGAGTTGCCACTGAAATCCTGATGCGAATAACAAGACATGGAATTATTTCGCCCGTTTTGGTGCTTGCTAACGACGACTTTGTTTCTTAGTATGGACGGTCGTCTGTCAGCGTTACGCCTAATTTAGAAACGACACGAAACGAGAAATCGAGGCGCAAATGTTAACACCAAATTTTGACAGAGACGGTACCAAATTTGATGATGTGAGAGACAGAAAGTTTTGTTTAATTTTGCTGTTTCATTGTATTGGACTAGTCAGTTAACAAATCAACTTTACATATATATTTTTTTGGATTCACATAGTCACGTATTTTGTATAAGGCTTAGAATATGGGATGTTAGATCTACCTAGATTTTCTAGACATTATTTCTTCAAAATAATAATTAAACTTAAGCCCGGTATTTCCATATGTTAATAAACTTCCTTGAAAATATATTAAATAAATAAAACTTAGTTGTGTATATCAATCGCCAAACATACTTTATTCGACCAATAACCCACTTTATTTGAAGGTTTTTTTATTTGTCACATCAAGAGCCTGTATTTTCAGTTAAACTTCCCTATAAATACGTTAGACTAATAAAACTTAGTTGTGTATTTCAATCGTTGAACAAGATTTATTGGACGAATAAAGCAGTTTGTAGAATTTTTATTTGATACATCAAGTAGCTAATAATAATAGAGATAATAGAAACTAATAAACATATGCGCCCAGCAAATGAAAAGCGGTTTGTCCGTCTTGCTCATTCGGTTTGGGTCTTTAAATCAAAAATGAGTTATTAAAATAGAAATTTTAACAACCCTTCTGTTATGTGCATCTGGATCCATATTACTTCCCTGTAGGGGATTTTGATATAAAGATAATTTTGAAAATAATTATGTACTGGGAAAAGTAAAAGCAAAATTACAAAATCAGTTGTTAGTTCTCTTTGCAAAAAGTATATTTGTTTACTGACAACAGAAATTAATAATTTTATATTAGTTGGTTTGTTTGATTTTTTATTGCATTGAATTTGCATACAAATTCGGACAATAATATAGTAATTCAAAGAACATTTGAAGGATATACTGAAGAAGGTTTATGCGAAGGGATGACAATATTCTTTCAGTTTTATAGTATCCTAGTTTTTTTGCTACTTTTTTTTTATTAAAAGGGAGGATTATTCTTTTTTCTTCAATACATCATACTTCCTTTCCAGAACTTTAGCACTTTTTATATAACAATTTTGAGAATAGAATTCGAACCTAATTTTCCCTCAAGCTTTTTTTGCGTTTTTTTATTTTTCTAGATCGGGAAGTTGGACAAGTACTGTATTTCTAATAATTACATAGAGACCTTTCTTATTTGGTTTTTCCATTTTATGGTCACGAAAGACAAATCTTTCAATTTTTTAAATCGATTCTTTTTGTAGGGCTTAATGTGACAATGACAAAACCTTCTTTTTAATACCGATTCACCAAATAACAATTCGACAAATAAACTTGCCTTGAAATATGAATACATGTTATTCGGCAATTAATGTTTGGTATACACTTAGTGTCTTCAAATAGTTATCAGCTACACCCAAGACACCCAATCATAATCTACTATTGCTGACTTTTCTTATTTTCATTTTATGATCACGAAATACGTCCCTTCTGCTTTTTCAAACAGATTGCCTTTGAAGTTAAAGGCAATCTCTTAATTAAAAGCCACGAATTCCAAAGGAATGACAAGACATTTTTGAATTTCAATCTATCAAATAACAATTCCACAAAGAAATTTGCAATGAAATAGGCAATTGCAATTTGCATATAATAGTTATTAGCTAGTTTATAAAGCGATGGAAATACCGACCCTTAGTAAAGTACATTTTATAGAACAGGAAAATGTTGCTGGTAAATAAGTGAAATGTTGAAACAAGAACAGAACATTTCGTAATTTTTTGCGTTTATGGATTTTACTGAGAGTAGTTTCACTGTTCTTTCTTTTGTCTAAAGCTATAAAAATAATCAAATCTGAAACCACTCGCATAGAATAAGTTGCATTTCAATTTAAGTGGCTTCAATTACAAAATCCTGTTTATAAATTTCCTAGTTATGGGAAATTAAACCTGTTTCTGAAACGGTTTAATTAATTTTGAGGACTAAGGTTTAACATCTTTAACTGCTCATTGAAAATTGCAGTTTTAAACGTACAACGATCTTATAATTGTTATTAGTAGCTAGAATTAAATCCATTCAATTGTAATTACTGTTTAGTTGATTAGTTCACAAGGGATCGAAAACTCAGATGAGATTTTTTTTTTATTACACTTGTGACGTTTCTGTTCTTCATTATCATAATTAAATCTATTTGAAGGGGGAAAGTTACAGTGTATCAGAATTAACTGAATTCAAAAGTTGAAAGTAAGGATAAAAAATAAAGTAATGCAAAAGCATTATTTTATAAAATTGATAGTGAATTAAACTACGTATTACGAAAGCTTTTTTCAATATTGATAATTCAAAACTCCTTAATATAATCTTGAATTCTCCTTCGTAATTTGCTAAACGTTCAGTAAACGTTGGTATGGAAGCATTAAGTATAAGTAAGTCTCATTTACACTTTGATTGTGAGAATGCCATATCGCATCAATAACATATTGATATCAATTTACCTATTATCGAGCCTATTATTAGTTTATCTTCAAATTATACCCTTAGTCACTGGGGCAATACAATAATTATAATTATTGTTAAAATGGGATTGATAGAACAATAAATTCTACTTAAAAGTGACTTTAAAGTCATCATTTAATGCAAAATGAGAATTTATTTCAATACCTTTTTAAAATGGGATAATATCCTTTTTGAGAAAAAGGAGTTAAAAAAATACTAATTATACTAAGTTTTTTCAGTTAAAAACTGCAATTTGTGTATAAAAATTATATCCTAATATTGGCATTTTTGTTCTTCTGATCTTCTCTCTTTACAACTCTCTTTCCTTCCAGGTATACTATTTTTGGCACAGAACTAGTATCTTTTGATTTTAACGTTTTTTTTTTCACTTTTGTTCTTTTAATCTGAAAAAAATAACAATTTTGGCACAAAAATGTACTGTCCACTTTTGGGATCTTTTCTTCCTGATTTGTTGTCCTTTTTTGAGTAGTTCTTCTTTTAGTCTGGCGGCCTTTTATTCTTGTATTCTTCTCTTTTTTCAATTCCTTTTCTTTTAATTTGATGACCTTTACTTATTTTCTTTTAATTCTTCTTGTGTTAATCTTGGAGAAATACCATTTGTGACACAAAAATTATATTGTTCTGAAGTCTGCAAAACCTGTAACATTGTTGTCTAATTTAAAAAAATATTCTATTATTTTTAGTTTTCTAATTAACGTTAACACAACGATCTGGGTTCTGTCTTCGTTATCACACAGTATATGCTATATAACTTAAACAAAAAGTACTTTTACCTACGACCTCAGTGTAAATAGCTAATTACGCATAGTTTTCCGTTACGTAACCAAACCTCTTTACGCACAGCTGTAAAAAAAGCGTACAGTTTTAAGAACGGCTACAAACTATTGCTCTAATGGGAAAAATTGATTTTGTTTACATTTTTTCCTTTATCAGAGTATATTAGATGGAGATCATCGCGTAATGCATTGTTCATACAGTTTTAAGTAACTACCACCTCGTCTAGAATATTATCTGCAATAGCAAATTTACTGAAAGTTTTTTCCATCTTCTAAATAACTGTAATGTCACCATAAATAACTATTTTAAGAACAACACTAATAATTTATTTAAGTAACATGATTTGTGAGTTTTTTTATTACGTTATTATTTTTTTCTTTGATTAGTATAAATATGATGTCAATACGTTGAAAATATACTTTTTTAATGAAAAGTTTCTCTGAATATGAATATGAATTGCGAAAACAGGACTTTCCATTTGGTCGTAGGTAAAGTATAGTACGTCACACGTGCTCTAAGGCATTTTACGCACTCATGGAATTACATACTCGCGGCTGCGTGCGTAACTTTTTCCATATCGTGCGTAAAATGCTTCTTACAGCACTAGTTAAGTAATATACTATTACTTACTTGAGAGAGACTGTATTGATACTTGGGCACTTGAATTTGTAACATCTCTGCTAAGATTCACTTTCATTTCACTTTCATTAAAAAACTTTTGGAATGTCAAAGTGTTAATATCACCGGATGATTAAATTTAATGTTATTCAATCGGATTAAATTAAGCTACCCCCATGAAGACATTGTTCTCTATAATGGCCTCAAATTGAATAAGTTCAGCGTCAATAAGATCAGACAGGAAACGTTTCATTAGATCTTGTTATGTAAAATAAATCTAGGATTTCAGTAATTGATGATGCTGCGACTGTTTATTATTTTTTAACAGTTTAACTGAATTAAATACAAGTTATGTTTTACACTGGTTGATTATAATTTAAAACAAAAATGAGTAGGTATCACTTGCTTCTCTTTATCTACTTGTTTGTTGACCTAACCTGGAATCATTATTACAACATTTAGCTCCCGTAAATTTAAAGCTATTTAGTTTGAAAGCTTACAATTTTTTATCAACTGCATATAATGGGACAATTATCAATGTGGAGGACTCGAATAAGTTGATTTAACAGTTTTTCTTTTGTTTATATAACCTTATTCTCACCGGTTTCTATTAGACATTCTCTTTGGCTCCGTACCGATTTGTTCAAGAAAAACGCTCAAAAGTATAAACAGCAGCATCACTCATGCTATGCAGAACTCTTTAAAAGCATATTATCGTCGTTAAGGAAACAAATTGCAAGGCAGGTGCCACAAATTTGTTTACCGCACTCGGGACAAGTTGTGGGTGCAATGTTTAGCGTTTTCCATTAGTTTTACACGCATGAAAAGTTTTCTGTGTTTCGTGAAATATTTACAGACACGGAACAATGTGTGTTAATACACTTTTTAACCCAGATCGACGGGTTGAAACGTACACACAGACATTTTCGGTGCAATGACTCACGTCTCTGATATGAGGAAGACGCCGATTTTGTTTTATCTAGCTTTGCAACCGTAAAATTGAAGGTTCGGTGGATTCGAATCAATCAATCCCACGCTTATCTATAAAAAAAAATCCTTTTGTTGTGCCAAAATAGCGGGTGTTATTGACCTCTTTGTGGCAAAATAACCTGTTATTTATCAGTCAAACGTAAGTTTAACTCAACCATCATTAATAATGAAATCTTCAGTTATCACACAGTTGGGAGTGCTGATTGTGTACGTAATTACTTTGAAAATGTTTGTAATGCTTACGAAATGTTTATTGTTTTAGAAGACTGAAATGAGGTATTTTTTTTCTTGACGAAATTTACACATTGCAACAAAAGATCATTATTTTGTCCTGACATGAAAGTGTTTTTGTTTAATTTAAAAAATAACTCTTTTGTTTGAAAAAACAAATATAATTAATTATCCTAAAGTGGTTTTGTAAAAAACGAAATTAACTTCAAACGAAAGAAATATTTTGCGTGACGATTGCAGACTAATGATTTGTCAGAACAGTTGTGATATGTCATCAAGTCAAACTGTCAAACGACGTCACCAATTTTTTTTGTATCTCTTGCCATTCTAGGGTTTTTGAATTTGGAAATGAGTCATGTTGTCAAAGGTGTTTTCAGAAGATTTGTCATAGTTTTATTTGATTATTGATTTTTCCATGTTAAACACGTAATCTTCAATTATCTTGACTTTTCTTCTACTTCTGCCTGTGCAGTGCATGGAATGTTTTAAGGTGCAAAAAATCAAGTTCGAAAAATGTAACGTAATATTTTCAATTAGTCGGAAGGCGTCCGATTTGTAATTAATTCGAAAAAACACATAATTTTTATTGAAAATAAATCTGCGCATCTGATTCTATAAGAATCAGCCTTTCAAACCCTTCTTTGCTCATTAAATATTAAAGACAGTTAAAACTGACCAACAATTTTGCTGTCTGGATTATTTCCATTAGCAGTTTATTTCCAAACATTAAACCGTTACTTCGTTTCCATGCAAATTAAAAACGTTCTCAAAACGTTTTGAGTTTTGAATTTTGCCTTGTAAACTCGTTTTCAATTCGGTTTCAATCTTATTTCACTTCAAGGTCGATTCGCCAATTTTTGGGATCGTATCGGAATTGAAATAGCATGGAAACACCTTAAAAATGAAAACGATTTTGAAATCGAGAAAACACGTCACAATTGTGTATTGTCAACGTGTAAATGTCATTTTTCACTTCTTTAAGTTAGAGAACATAATCAAAAATTTTTCATTTTATCATTTGAATAGTTTCAAATTTCATTAATTGTTGTTCCTAATAAAGTAAGCAATAATTACATTTTACCTTATCATGGCTACCAGAAATGTTTGGCTTGACAAAGAAGTAAGACTTCTACTGGAAATTTTCCAAACACAAAACTTCAATCAGTATTCTGATACCAAGAAGTACAAAAATGGAGAAATTTACCAATTGGTTTATGAGGATTTAGTAAAGAAATGAAGAAAGAAGTGCATCGGAACTCAAATGACACATCTCCATCGTTTCTGCGTTTTGTCAAAAGCTCAATCTAGTTTCAAAACGGAATTGAAAACGATTTGAAAATTAGCATGGAAACTCTAACAGATTTCAATTTTGAGATCGTTTTAAAAACGCCTTCAATTGCATGGAAACGTACTACGTATAAAGCATGCAGAAAAAACACCCTATACGGAAAGTCAAACAAAATTCGATTGACGTCATAGCCACTAAAGTTGCATTGTTTTCAATATGTAGAAAAGATTAGTTACACGAAAATCAACTTTATTTGAGGATGTTTGTGTTGGAAAAAATGAGCGCTATTGCCAGATTAATATGACTTATATTTTTGATATTTCATTGTCACCAGACGCCTTTTTGATTGTTTTTCTGTCCAATTGATTGTTCAAAAAAAAAAAAAAGAAAAGAAAGAGAAGCCTCTAATAAACCTACATATACAGTGAGTTCTATTTCTCAAACAGTGAAACAATACAGGGTGTTACAAATTCGATGCATTATGCTATCAGAAACTATAGTTGATAGAGCTTTAGTTAAATGGAGGCAAAGTTGCACATTTTATTGCTAAATAATTTGGTAAAAAAAAAATCAAAAAATTTGTATTACTTCCGGAGATATGCGACCAAAACCGAAAAAGTCAAATTTCTATTTTATTTTTTTACCACTTTATTAGTGATTATTTTGTAAAATCAATAGCACCTTCTGGAGGCACTTTTTTATACTCTTCAAGAAAACAGCTTTAATTTTCAGCTCCGACGTTTCGTTTTTCAGATACCATCATCAACTTCAATTTTTCAAATACGAACCTAAACTTTGTATTTCGTTTTTCAGTAGCTACAGACCTTCTGAAACCAATGATGTGTCACACTCGAGGTCACACTTGTCAAAAAAGTATATCTAGTGTATTACGCACTTGGTACTTTAAGTTTTTTAAATAAATTAAGCATTTAAAATTGATATGTTGTCATAATAAGTAGATAATGTAGTTTGATATAATTTGATAATTTGGTTCATTGCTCCTTCGAAAAAAATAGAGTTTCTTATAGTACTTTTCTTTTATTTAAAAAAAAATGTTTTTGGTTAATTATTTATTTTTCAGATACTCACATGTTTTTGAATTCGAGGTTGAGTTTTGATGAAACAGCTTAAACTTTATTTTTAGTGTTAAAAATAGCAAAACCTAAATCTTAAATCATATCGATCTAAATTATCTAATTATGACAACATATGAATTCCAAAGGCATTATTTAAAAAAAAAACAATACCTAAGTACACTAGGTATAATTTTTTGACAAATGTGGCGCATTATTAGTTTTGGGAGGTCTGTAGGTACTAAAAAATGAAATGAAAAGTTCAGGTCCGTATTTGAAAAATCGAAGTTGATGATGGTATCTAAAAAACGAAACGTCGGACCTGGAAACTAAAGCTGTTTTCTTGAAGAGCATAAAAAAGTTCCTCCAGAAGGTGTCATTGATTTTCCAAAATAATCAATAATAAAATGGTAAAAAAATAAAATAGAAATTTGACTTTTTCGGTTTTGGTCGGATATCTCCGGAAGTACTGAAAATTTTTTGATTTTTTTTTACCAAATTATTTAGCAATAAAATGCGCAACTTTGCCCGCATTTAACCAAAGCTCTACCACTATAGATTCTGAGATAGCGATGCTAATGCCTTGAATTTGTAACACCCTGTAAACATTTTTGAAATTTCTCATTTCCTATGGTCCTTTCAATGTAACAAACAAGTGATTTTAATATTTTCTTTTTCTCTACACTTTTTGTCTGTGGCATTTTGTTTTAAACTTTTTTTATTTTTGGACTCTGGCACTGAATTTTGATCATCACTGTGTAACTGTAAAATTTAGACTTTATTTGACTTCTGTTTGTCTTTGTTATTAAATAAGTGTTTCACTTTTTTTTAATTGAAAAGAAGCAATATTCTGTTTACTATCATAATACCAGTTTTAACTTTGTTTTTCCGTATATTTTCTACTAGAATCATTTGCGTCAATAGTATTTATTTGGCAGTTTCTGTTTGTTGGGCTGAAAGTAATGAGGCATTCAGACCAAGTTCTAAAGATTCTAAGGCAAAGACATGGGCGTAGGACAAAAAAAAAAGATTTTTTGCCGGTTCTAAACTTTTAAATTATTTGTTTCCAATCACTTATTGTGTTTTCTGTTTAAAACAAATCATTAACTACTATCTTTAAGATTTTTTATTATACTTGATACATTTTTATCTTTTATGGTTTAGTAGCAATGGAAAGGTGTAACTGGACAGTTAACTGCTGCTACTAAAACGCTTTTAATATATGTAAATGTTAAGGAAAATTCGATGTTGCTAATGCTTTATTGACCTTTGTAGGCGGCTGACGAGAAGATTTAACGGCTGATAGATGGAATATGCATAATTAGCAGGATTTCGAATAATTTAAACATTAGGAGTCTAGCAGGCAATTGTGTCAAATCGCATTTACTAAAAGCGGTCAGCCTAACTGAAACGAATCAGCTAAGACGAGAATTTATTTGACAGCAGGAATTTACAAAAGTTTGTTGGAAATTTGAGATATTTTAAAGACTTTGAATCAAAGTTTAGTGATTTTGTTGATGAGAATTCTGTAAAGTGAAACAGTAGTCGGAAAATGATACATGTTTGGTATGATTCTCATCTGTTTCATTTTCAGGCAGGGGCGGACGTGCACACATGGCACAAGACGAAAGTCCATGTGGGCGGTCGAGTGGGTCTCTGATTACCCGTTATATCGTTTTCGTGGGCACGAGAGATATCATAGATTTGTTGTTGTTTTTTTACGACCTTTAATCTCGTGCCGTATGATGTAGGCACGTTTACTACGTTAATTTTGTTGCTTGTAGCTTATTAATCTAATACCCACTTGGATGGATTTAATCCTAGATTTTTACGTCTTGATTTTCTTCCATTTTTGGTGTTGACACTCCCACTTAGATTAATTGGCACTTTTAGATGGATTGAAATTTACACTTAACGTCGGTTTAAAAATAAACAATTTGGATAACACGACACTGACGTCTTTTAATGGATTGACGGTGTTTCAGTGACCTCTAATTAGCAATTAAAATAAGTGACGCTTATAATTTTATGTTGAGAAATACTGCAAAAATGTTTACTTTATTGTGTTTATGTTTACTCAATTGATTTTATTTGCTGCGAGAAATTATTATAGGAAATATCTGATATTGACTTTCAATTGGCTATAAAAGCACTCAACTAAAAGGGCTTTTTTAAGATCTTATTATAAGCTTAAGACCAGTTAAAATAACTTTTAACGAGCGTGCTTTTATCTTTCAGGTAAAGTCATCAATCAACAATTGCATGAACTTATTAGTTAAGTACCTGCCTAAGAAATGTATGCCCGTTTAAAAGAGGACGTTCTGGAGCATTTTCGACATAAGTACTTAAACTCCATTTCCTTCGCGGCAGTTTAAATATACTCGCTACCTTCTTCTGGTTAAATATCACTCGGAGAAAAGTCCGTGACAAATGGCGGTTCGTTTGCCAACTAATTAATTACTTTTTCGTTTTGTACTATCTGCCGGTCCGCTCTTAAAATCTATTTGAGTTATGTCGCGTGCGTAGGTGAAGCGGTTTTTTGCGAATGAGTTCCGGTCGGAGCTTCTAAAAGCTCTCTAACATTAAATCAATATATCTGAAGAGTCAAAGAGCTTTATTCCTTTGAATATACCAGTGAGTTAAAAGAATCGTTAATTATATTAGAAACAGAATATTACAACGTGTCCGTAAATTTGTGTAGAAGCTTTATTTAGATATTTGGTTTTTTTTTGGCTCCTACTACAAAATAGGCTACAAGCCACAATTTCGACTTGATGAGTGAGATTCAGTTGATCGGTTACCATATTAACTTCACGAAATGTAGGGTTTTTTTCCGGGTTTTATTTATTTGTTATTCCAATATAAAACTTAACACTTAATGATTTGGATGTGCTTTGAATTAATTAATAAGGCATCTCTATTTTCAAACAAATACTAGGCAGAACTTAAAAAATTGGGATAATCATATTTTCCAGTAAGCAGTTACATTATGACTGTGACCGAAAATTTGAAGAGAGAAAATCAATTCATGTTTGTGCAATAAACTAGAATCTGTACGTGCTAATATTCTTAATATTTGACATTGCATGAATTTTCAATTTGTGAGTGCAACACAGGCAATAAACAAACAAAGACCAACATGGTTTTATTGACATATAAAAATATTCAGAAAAGAAGAATCTATTCAACAAACAAATTAACCTTACTTTAAGTACTTACTTTGACACTCTGTGACTCCTGTTCTTCTTTCCATTAATTGTGAAAATGGGACAAGGTTTTGGGAAAGCAATTTCAAATATAAGAAGTAGTAGTCCATATTCTTTCAGTGGAGTCGCAAGAGTACTAAAGGAAGGAAATGACAAACAGTCTTGCCTTACCATCTAGGTCATAATAAAGCATTGTGGAGAAGACTGTTTGTCATTTCCGTCCTTTCAAATTAAAATATTTTTCTCCTCTGTGGATTATCAAAATGATTTTGCGTTATTTTACTTCCAACCCTGATTAGGTTATTGTGACGTAATACAAATTCTATAAGTCAGAAAAGTAACCAAAAATAGACAAAAATATAAAAATAGGGTTAAGTTAGGGTGACGTAATTTGGATATTAGGTTTTTTTTTTTCTACTTATTCAATATCTCGGTAACATGAAGAGCTAGAGAGGCCAGTTTTGGTTGATTTTGTAGTATTTACAATCATTCAAAAATTGAAAAAATGACATTTTTGCAAAACCTGCTGTTTTGGCAATTTTTTATTTTGCTCCATAAGGGTTCCAATGCACAGAAAAGGGCATATTTATATCTAAAGACTTTAAATTAGATGAATTAAGTACAAAAAAGACACTTCAAAATTTTTCATTTTTGCAAAAGAACTGAAAGAATGGGGCAGACAAAAAGCACGTATTGCTGTCCTGTTTTGAGTCTTACGGACTGTGGAAGCTAAATGGCTAATCATCAACAATACAAAGACGAGATAAACGGTTGACTTCTGAATATGCAATTTTCCCGATAAATATAGTATAGATGTTTAGAACCAACTTGGTTTCTTTAGATTCTTTCTGGTTTGCCACAAATGAAGACATCAACTTACGAAACAAAATTGTTATTTCTTGTTCAGGGTGCGCATTCTTGAAACGAGGGAAGGGAGTTATCAAGAGAAAGACCTGTAGAATGTGGCAGGAACCCTTTAATGTCAGCTTCTTCTGTCACATTCTATCAACACTTCTCCTGAGATTTCCGTTCCCTGCTTTCAAGAATTAGGCCCCTGAGCTTTGTCCCAATTCTGTTAACACGCACTTTGGATTATTTGTAACTTGAAAGTTGACGGACTAATACTGCTCCAGAATTTTAAGTAAAAATCGTTAATTCCTTTGATTTAAATGTTGATGCAGTTTGTTTTTAGGCCTGGATTACAGATTCAGAACGTGGCAGTTTGAAGTCTGACATCGAGCATTCAGCCACATAAAAATATACAATGTGACGTCAAACTGCATCGTTCCCGATGTATAATTCAGGCTTTAGTCTTTGTCTTAAATTTACAGTGACATCAGATTTCAAATTCGTTTAATATGTTGCCACTCGTAAAATGTTTTAGGGTAATAATTTCGGGAAAACATTAAACTAAATCTGTCTTGGAATGCAACCAGTTTATTATTACGTGTTTTTGAAAATCCAAAAACGGTAATTTTCAGACAGCCATAGTGGTAAACTTTTTGAGTCTTGTTGAGGTGAATGAAGAATAATTTCGTATGTTTGTAAGTGGTCATTATGTTGAGACATTGAAATATTCCAAGCAATTACGCTGAAATGATACAGGCACTAACAAAATGCGCTTTTAACTCCTTCTTTGATGAATGAGCAAAACGATCCCCTGTAGCGTGGTTAGAATGAAGGAAATAATGCTAAAAGTGTCAGACGATGAATTGATGAGGCAAGCGAATAAAGTGCGTAAATCGACAGGTCTAGACTGCCTCAGTAGCGAACGACTCCACACGCCCGTAGCATCCGAACCTGACCGCGCCCAGATTAGATGGGCCAAACCAAGAACCTGTAGGTTATCTATCTAGTCTGCTGCCGTTGAAGAAGAAAAGCGAGCTTCTGCTTATTAATTTTCCGTTTATTACGTCGGACAAGTGCAAGAGCAAGGTGCCTCGAAGACCGAAGACGGTATGCCGTTTGTCGCTCATCGACGATTTTTCCGTCTGGTAGCGTTAAGCGCCTTTTCCGGGTTCGTAAAGTTTTATGGGAAACTCGTATCTGGCTTACTACACGCATACGAACTTAATAGACCTGCATCGGGTCGACGATTTATAATTTGGTTCTTGATTTGCAAAGGCCGGAGACGCCTCGCCGTAATGCTGGTAATTAGCGGACGATTTCGTCTAACGCGCTCACCTTATCGAACCACCATGGTACCCACCGATCATTCCGGGTGCATAAAGATTACAGTTCGCTGTATATAAATTATAGAGACACACCTAGAGGCAGTCCGGTGCCGTATCAAGTTATCGAGATTACTTTTGCTCTCATTCGGGAAAATTCACTTTCTTTACGCATTTAGATGCATTCTGTTTATTATGCATAGGAAGAGAGAAGAAAGAGTTGATGTTTGACTCTAAAATTACTTTGAACTTTTTTTGGTAATTATTGATGTTTCTTCTTTTAGACTGTAATGTAATGTAAAATGGCCTTTTTCAACGATTTTTCACTGATTGCTCAGGTGGTACAGAGGAGATAATGTACTGCAGTTTTCACACCATCATAGATATTAAGACACTTTATGAGTAATAGAAAGCAATACCATTGGATTTGATCTTTTGAGATATTTAGGATCAAAGGGTAAACTTTTTCGAAAAAGTCCTTCTACCGATATTGGTAATGACTGAAAATGAAACAATGTTTCTACAGTACAGAAAATGCTCCTTAAGGTACGAGTCTAAGTACTGGATACACTTGTATCGCAACAATGGTGTACAAGATGCTGGAAACTCATGTTTCCTCAGTTTCCTGTCTACACGGCAAACAAAAAACATGTTTCCCGATACATTTCAATTTACAGTTGGCTTGCTATCAACTTACTATCAAAATTTGTGATAAAGCTTTAAAGTAATATTACCTTTTCCTTCATTTTATTAAAAGCATGTGCAGTCCAACCAGATGTGTGTGACTATACCCCTCAACCATTGAAACTACACTGCACATCTCTGTATATTATTGTATTTTTAAATAGTACTATCGATTTCAAATATTTTGTATGTATCATAACCTATATTTATCTACAACGATTTTCGAGATATTGACGTTTGAAAAATGACACTTTTAGGTTTTCAAGTGTCATAACTCCTAACCAGCATGAGATTTATGAGAGCAAAATGGCTTGCATGTTCTTATCTTAACTTTTTGAGATCTATCATTTGGTAATATTTAAATTTTGACAAATATCAGAACGAAACGAATTTTAGATCAGAAAAAAAGTTGACATCTGTCAAATCTTCTAATATGACCACGCAATAGATCTCAAAAAGGACATGCATGCCGTTTTGCCCTATCTTATTCAGATTAGGAGATATGACACTCCAAAAATAAAAAATGTCATTTTTACTTGATTAAAATTGTCATTAGTAGCTACAGGTTATGATTACCAAAAACCAAACCCTTAATTTTAAATGAATTTGTTCCAACCTACGCGTCCTCACTGTATATTATAGAATTGTCAGTATTTTTTTTATTCGGGATATAGTCCACAAAATACGTTTCGTGCATGTAAAATTTTAGAAAATCTTGCATTCAGACTTGTTGCCCTAAAAAAACAGCTTTCATGCATTTTATGGTTATTTCCCTAAAAATAACCATAAAATTCATTCAAGCTGTTTCTAGGGCAATAACCTTAATGCATGATTTTCGTCCATTTTACATGCACTTAACATATTACTATTGACAAGTACTGTCAAGTTATGTTCATAAAACTCATTCTCAATAAAGCCGAATTGATTTATTTGGCCATTTATGAAGCAAATCATGAGTTGTCATACATCACTGAAATCAGAATAAAAGGCTCTCTTTTATCGTGTAAAAATCCAATATGGCGTTATCGCAACTTTGCTCCAATTTAAACTTTTTCGGATCTCCTATAGTTTTTAAGATAGCAATTCGTGAGGAATAAATTTGAATAACCTTATATTTATAGTTTCAGTTTATTAGCTAAAAACACGCGGAAACGACAGTATTTAGCACCTAGGTGACGAAATTGCGCTCAAAAATTTGGATCAACGCCTCTATTTTTAAAGCAAGCACAGGTAAATATGCACATGAGAAACATTCATAAAGTGTGACATAATCTATTTTTTCGATCTGTTTCACACACCTTCTTAGTCATGGAATGTCGAACGGATTTTAAAATACCTTTGGCATAACGTTCTGGCAAATTTTCGCTACAATTAACAGAAATCGTCCACAATTCGGTACTTTAATTTAGCATTCACTAAAGTCAACACCATTTGCACAGTCAATAAATCGTTAAGGTAAGCAGAAAAGCTGCGGCCTACGTAAAACCAATTACGACCATTAAAAATCACGTGGGGCAATATTTACAAAATGAAATAATTAAGGGACGGCCCACGCGTTCTGCACTTTTCTTCTTGGTACCACTTTAGTTGGCCATTTGTCGGCTGCTACAGCCAAAGAAGATAAAAAAATGTATATGACGAAACGGCACACACGAAAAGTAAATATTATCCCACGAATGAGAGCTGAAGTTCGCATTTTCTAAATGGATCGTTTAGTGGACACGTGCAATTATTGGTGAAGACCTCCACCAGTTACGGTTAGCAGAACAGAGCTTATGAGATCCTTGGTGAGCTTTTTCATTTGAAACAGGATGATCTAGCACCTGCTGCACAACGAGCTAAATTAAAGCATAGAAAGTTTGCGAAAAAAATTCCAGGCACACCTGTGTTCTGCGGATTATCATCCCACACAAACACCTTTGTGTCACTAGCAGATTAAGCACCGCAATAGTAATTATTTACGACCCATAATTTTAGATTTTGCCTTATAGAATTGATTAGTCACTTGAATGGTGGAATTTCAATTCGCCAATTAGCTTGTCGCATTTTGCCAGGTCTTAATAAGTCCCGATTGATTTAATCCATGGATCGGTGACAGATGCAAGTTTGCTGGTGTCCATTCCTATTTAGTTACAGCAAACTGACTGTATATTTTATTTGTGTCTAGTCACTACTAGTTACATAAATATGTTTGAATTGCTGTCTTTATTGCCAGTATGTTTCATTACAAGATTTTCCAAAAGACTGCAAATCAGATAGGTACTTACTACGGAAATGCGAAAATGAGTTGTTGAGTTATTATCCTATAAAAAGTTTAATTTATACTTTTATATAATTTATAATTTATATAAAAAAAAAAGATTTTAAAAATATTTATACTATTTATACTATTTATACGTATACTCATAATAAGGCCCCGTTTAGCAATCACGGTATATTCATGGTTTAACGCTATTTATCGGTTAATTTTGTATCTGTTAATACCTGTACCTTGTAGAAAATGTAGCTTATGGGAGTTCTGGGCCATCGTTTTGAGTGAGTAAATTTGTTTGCTGTACATAAAAAGGATAGAAAATTATAAAAGAGAATTAAAATTTCTTTGAAATGGTATTTCATATTTCTACATCTAAAGAGTGACGTTTTGAAAATAAAAGCATATTTCAATAAGAATTGGATTAACGGGATATTTTCCTAATACTTATTAACGTTTCAAGATATGAGATATTCCCTCTGGTGATTAGTTTTGAAAACAGTTTCGGGCATTTATGCGGTCATTTCTTCATTTACTCCTTTGTTTACATTGATTTTGGTTAGGAATTTAGCACTGGTTTCATAAACATGAAGTGACAGTGTCATATTATTTATAATGTTAGGTTAGGAACGGGTTGCCCGATTTAAAAATCAACTGGCACTGCGATCTTAACTTTAAACGCCATTGGCCAATTATTATTAAGATTAATTTAAGAGCAAATAATTAAAAACTACCAAAGCACAAATTAAGAAATTTAAGTAAGTAAAATGTATTTAAAGTCAATATTACAAGATAATCTAATTCTGGTGGAAATTTGTTTTTATTGCCAAAACCTTAGTTTTTTGCAAGATTTATATAAAAATTGCCAAATATTCTTGAAGTCGTAAACTTTGTAAGAAAATTTTTTGGGCAGTTTCATCAGTCTCTTTAGAATCTTGCAAAACATTTTGTACAATTGCCAGAAGCTTCAGAAAACTCGTAAAACTTGCAAGTGTCTTAAAATTGCCAGAAGACACTACAAAATGTAGAGGATCATGCGGGCATAGACCTGTAAGACAATTCTGATGAAGAACAGGAAAAGTGGATTCTTTTTCTACTAACTACTCAACTTAGACTCCAATAAATTTTAAAAAAGTAAAAAATGTTTTGGTTACTCTAGGAAACTATATGAAAATAGAATCCATTGAAACCACTTTGAGAGCCTAAATGCCACCAATAAAATAATGTTATTAATCATGATTTAATAGCTTCCTTATTAACTTGTATAGTATTATCGAAATGGTCGCACATAAACGCATTTTATGTTTTCTTTTATAGCATTCTGAACTTTGTGAGGTAATTGTTATGTTTTCATCGAACTATATCCACAACTTTATTAACAGGAGAATATTAAAATAAGAGGGTGGTCTTTCCGGAAATACGTTTGGCTTTCTGGTTTTCCCGATATTGAAACAGGAAATATACCACACGTTATCCTTCCGAATTAGATTCCCGCGGTTTAATATTATGTTTTAAATTTGTGTATGTTTTTCTCCAATTTATAGAAACACCGGAAGGTATTAAAATGTTAAAATACTCACTTGTATATAAACAAGGCATATAGGTTAAGTGGGCATAGCTAAAAATACATTTCGAAATATGCGATTATTTAAACAAACATAGCCGGTGCAATTTACATATTTTATACTCGACCGCTCGTTCCGGCCAGACACTACTGAATTTGGGGCAGCGACTGGATCGGAATTGCTCTACTAAATTTAGCATTTTCCTATTTTTGTTCCACGTTCGGTTATTTACTGACTACTAATATTAGTTCCTGATTAAAATTCGAGAGGCGTTAATGGGGTTGAAGACAGAGAGAACACACATAGCGAAATTAATTAAGCCATTTATGTTGTATGCTTTCAGAACGACAAACCCCATAATCTTCCATTAGGCTTGATCTTTGTTTAGTGTCCTTGTCGACTAAAATGGCGGATGCCCCTCCTCGACTCGATGACATTAAAACCAACCCGCTGTTTGCCAACTTCGTGATACATTGTCAATATTTGCAAGATATAATATTGCTGCTAAAGCATTTAACTCGGACAGGATGTACGTCGTATGCTTGTGTGTGTCTCCTCCCACGTTATTTAAACAAAAATTTAACTCAAGTATTCAGTAAAACAATGCACCCTAAAACTGATTTAATGTTGTCCACCTGCGAGTACTAGGTTTGTTCAGTCTAAACCACTAGACAAACTGGAGAAAGAAAAATATCATTTATCAGTAAAGTAGCCAAGTTCTAACAATAATTTATTGTGTTCGAAATGAAAGCACCCCGTGTCTGAATGTATACTACATAAATATGCATTACTTTTGGCATTGCTTGTACGCACACACACTTAAAACTTGACTAGAAAATATGAATGGAGAATTAATGAATGGGTATGCAAATTAGGAATACTTGTAAACGGCGACGTTTTTCGTAATCGCCAATGTTAATGGCGGAACGAATGTAAATTTACTTAAAAATGCGTCTGGGTCCTGAACAAATAAATTTGTTAATTCAGAACACGAAAACACTACTTAACAAAAATGGACTGTATAATTCATAATTAAGACTCTCATAATACAATCAATCAGTAAACCTACTACTATGATAATATCACCAATCTACTTGGGTGGTTTTATGTCCCAATACGCACAATCTAATAAAAACTGATAAAACCCGAATAATCTGACAACACAAGAAACACGTAACGGTACCACAAAACTATCTCCCACACCACAATTTTTTTTGATCCGTCAGATTAGTACTTTCCAATTACGTGCATCATCAAAAGTCGATCAATTAAGCGTATCTTATTGTCCAATTTTGCTGTCCTTTTTCATCGGCGATAATCTGCCAAAAGATAAATGGGATTCAGTCTTCCGCCTCCGTTGTTCGTAAGAAATACGAGCGCAAATGGTACTTTCAAAAAAACTTTTTTTGCCCACGCTTCTTATTACTTTGGTACCTACGCGTGGCGACTTTTAAACGTATAATATAACGGGGCACCATCCGGTAAAGATTCAAAATACACATATGTTGAGAAAATGCCTATTCCATCAGCTAATTTTTAGTCCTTGGGGGTGTTTATAAAGTTAGTGAAATATATTCACAGATCCACCAGTGGTTTAAGTATATGATTGACAAAAAATTGATTCTAATGACGTACAGGGTGGTACATTTAAAGTAGCTCAGACCAAGGCAGACCATTTTGATCAATTTCTTCAACATATTTGATTAATAATAATCCTGATGTAATTTGACTACTACTACAAAACAAATGGTGAAACAAAACAGAATATTTATGATTCTGTTAGTATTTCCAGGTGGATATAAAGTTTTTTATTTTTCTGGGTATACTCGTATGTAACTACTTATACACCAAAGCGTGGTGGCCACTCGACTACTTTCAGAGCTTTTCTTTGTCCTTGTTAGCACTCTGATGTCAACTGGGAAGTTTCCAACTTTATTTAACTTCTTGAAGAGCCCTTGTATATTTCATATTGTTGCCTTTTTTTCTTTGCTGTTTTTGTCTTCTTAAAACTGTGCTGAAGTGTTGAATGAGTTTTTCACTTACTTTTATGGTAATACTTCTTTTATTCTTATACTCTCATTCTTTACCAAACATATTTGTATATTTTGTCAAACTGACCTTCAAACTATTTATGTTCCAAGTAAAACGTGGAAATCCCAACTTGCAGTTTATTCTCCATCATTCGTTCAAAATAAAGATGAAAATAAAATTAATGAGTATTATTAAAGCTGTTGGATATCAATCAAAACCGGATATTCATAACTCTCGTCGAGATTTTTTTTAACGCAAATCATTGCAAGTATTTCAGATTTATGATCTGTTTAGTAAAGGTTCTTGGTATCGAAAAAAATCTGAAACTGATTGGGAACAATATACGTAATCAATGATGGGTCAATTGAAACCCCAAAAAGTGAAGGTTAATGAAATTGTCCGACATTCGAATATGAAAATATCAACTGCTCGTTTTAAAGAAACATAATTTCGTAGACTTGTTGTTTAACTAAACCTTTCACCATGTACATACATACCTTTCATTTATTTGTCTAGACTTTTCGAGCTGGTAAGGCTTTACTTAATCGGCAAAACAATCGTGCCTTTTTTGTTTTTTGAAAGATCTTTACCAAACCCGATGCAGAAGATTGTACGTGACAAAGCACAGATGGAGAAAATTAAAACTGAAAATTTATCGGAACTTTGCTTCTAGGATGGTATTTACTCGGTCATGAAACCGGCGTTTTTCGAGTTCTCGTATATTTAGTTTTATTTCCTCACATTTAATTTTGTTGGGTTATGGTGGTTGGCTTCAAGTGTGTTATGCATATTTTCACGTTATTACAACTTAATTTCAAAAACTGAGGTCGTTTACCAAACGTAAACAAAGAATAAAATGTTCTGTCGTATCGAATTCCTAATCCTAGGCATAGTGTTGGGTTTCACTTTTTCAATGCTTTTGTGTACCGAACTCAATACCCAGTTTTATTTCTATCCAAATTGATGGATGGTTGGACTTAATACCTCAATCATCCAATTTTCATTTTTTTTATTTAAGGGATGATTGGCTATTATTTTTTTCAGAGAGGGCGCATGTCTAGTATTGTTTCTTTTTGTGACAATGTTTGTAAGGCAAATAAGTGAATTTACATGTCCGGTAATGAAAGCGGTGTGAATTGAAAAGGCACACACACCTGACTAGCCGAGCCAGTGTGAAAATTCGAATTCCAAACAACTGAAATTTGCATATTTTTGTTTGTCCTGCTTGTGATGTTGCTTTTATCGGGTATGTTCGAATGTCTGTTGTCTTTTTTTGGTTCTCCAACTGTAAATTTGTATTGATTGTTTAGGCAAATTACTTACTTGATTAACTTGCGGTGCTCATGTAGAATAAACAAAGTTTTTTTAGTGTTAACCTTACAGAGGGGCATAATTTTGAATATATATTTTTTTTACTGGGTGTAACAGGAGATTTTCTGAATCTTCTTTTTGAGCAATTCTAGTAACGCGTTTTTTATTAGAAATAGGGAAATGATTTGAATTTTAGTTATTACAAACTAAACATCATATTGACTATACTAACAGAATACCAGCATTCGATAATATAGCTTATTTTAAAATAAAAATTTCTTATAAACCATATCGGTAATTGAGATTGGTGATATGGTGATAGAGATACAGGGCTTCAAAGTTTTGAATTTTTTCTAATATTCTCAGCACAGCTCCGATAGTGTTTGAGCCTATTTAATCATATTTTGACTATAAGTTATCTTTAATGAGCTGAGAATTTCAGTAGTCTCTAAAATGATCGTAATTGAGTGGTACTTTTTTCTTCGTCAGACTCCAGTTGACAGTCCAGAACTTTTTTGACACTCTATTGCCTGCTTATTTATGAACAATCAATTTACTCATCTAATTGAGAAGTGTTCTCTAGAAATAATAATTATTTTTTTCTTCGAAAAAGCATATGAGCATTTACCTTGTAGAGAATGTCAGTTTATTATATCAGCCTGACTTTGGAAATCAACAGAGAGATCGAAGTTAGTTTATAAGTGTGTTATGTAAGAAAATGTTGTCAAACACTCTCATTCTGTGATACAGGATGTCAAAATTTTGATGAAAATACTAAGAAAAATAAAAACTTTGACACCCTGTATCACAAAAGACAGCGTTTGACAACATATTTTTATATGACAAACTCAAAATGACTTTTGCTACAGGGTAAGGTAAGGTAAGTCTTTGTACGATTTCTAGAAAACATTTGAACATATGATAAAAATGCAGGTGGCAAAAAAGTTTCTAAAATAAGTAAGAAAGTTGATTGTGGACAAATAGACAGTCAATAAAGCGCCAAAAAATAGGAAAACGTTTTTCAAAGAAGGTAAACCTTTTAAAAACAAAGTTTTTATTTGATTTTTTGAGAATATTTAGGAAAATAGTTATTTATGCAACAAGTGCAAAAAGTACATCTTTTTTGCACGCAAGTAAAAGTTGTTATACGTAACCAAAGGTCGAGTTTAAAAATGTAAGTGCAAAAAGGGACTTTTTGTATGGGTTGCATACAATATTTTGTATAAAATCGACTTGGTTGATAACAAAAGCACCGCAAATATAACATTGTGCAAAAAAGACTTTTTTTAAAAAGTTTTACTTTCAAAAAAGTGTACTTTTTTGCACGATTTTATAAAAATGTTATTTTGGGATTTTTGTAGTTTGTTATTTTATTTTATTTTGGTAATCATTTTGCATTTGTAAAATTAACTCCCGGTATAACAAGTCTCTAACACAAATTCAGAAACATTTATTGATGAATGTTAGAAATTGTGTACAGTAATGCACAGAAAATGTGTAAATTCAAAATGTCCAACATAACACCTTAACATCTGACTACACAAAAACTAATTTATGTAAGTTTGTGAACTTGCAGAAAATATTATAATTCTTAGCTGTTTTCTATTATACATTTCGAGTTGGTGTTAGTATTCTCCTTCTAGGGATGACGTACCTGGCAAATAAAATATACACATTAAAAGAATAATTAACCTTTTTTAGGACAAATACTAGAAAAGCGCCGCCAATTAAACGAAAGAATGTAGGGCTGCACTTTGCAAAAAAACACTAACCGACTCTTCTGTTTCATATCGTGCAACAAATTAGGAAATGTACTGGGGATACAATGGGAATGCTTCGCTTTGTCGACTCCCATTAAAAAAATTTTTTCGTTCCATCTTTAGTTTACGTATTTGGATAGATATTTCCACAAGGTAACCGCCTGGACTGAATACATGAATGCGAAATGCGACGCTATTCTATGTTGGTCAAACCAGAACCGTATTCAGTTAATTTCTCCAACATCTCATACAGCTGTTATTGTTTGTTAAACAATTCCAATCAAACTGGTCTGTTTGGTGAATATAGTAAATGAAGCATTTTCAATCCGTACAGCCTCATTTTCCTGTAAAAAACACTTTGCGAATTAAGTGACTAAGCAGAAAACACGTAAACCACATTTTTCCTTTTAAATTTAACGACCAGGTAGTACTCAGAAGTTGCACTAATTATTACCGGCAAACCGCTGATTACCACGTTTCAATTTCCACGATACGATTCTGTGTGACGGTCACCAACACAAAAGTACAATACAAGAAAACGAAGCGGTCGCACAGTGTAGAAAAACCGGAAAACTTATGGTCTTCCATAAAGAGCTCGCATATATTTCGAACACAGTAAGATGGACATAGGGGAGATTTATTGTGCGGACTGATAAGAGAGACCGTGTGAGTATTCTCTACATGGAATATCATGGAATACCTGCCGGTTAAGGTTTGAACAAACCCCACATTAAAACGAATTGGCAGTCGTTAATATTGCACTGATGTGCAACTCTGGACTCATAATTCGGAATACTCCACATACTGCATTAAAATAATGGAAATAATAGTTATTTACATGACTAGTGTGGTATGAGCAGTTTTATAGTCAGGAATGAAGAAGAGATATTGTCCGAGCTTTAGTTATCACACGAGTTCAAATTGACACATGTTTCTCGTCAAAATATGGGCGGGTATTTTTGAAAGAGGAATTTATTTTTCTTTCTAGACAATCTGAGAGGAGAACCGTATTTCATGTACTACTAGTTATAACTTTGATAAGTTAGTATCAATTGTTATTGTGTTACCACAAAAAAAAATGGTGATCCACTTTATTAAAATGAATTTGATTTCAAAAGATGTCTTAGAGGCAAAAAAAAAATTTTTTCGACTCAATAGCTGCTTATTTTCAATAGTGCCACTCTGTATAATCCAATCATCATAAAATACGAAATTACTTACCTAGCAAAAGTTAAGCATTTTATAATATGTTTGAACATTATAAGTAAGTATTTACATTTATATTGATAACTTTCTAAAATAAACATCAGCAGACATATATTTACTTAACGATACTGGAAGTTATTGGGTCATGTTGTATTTAAGCTAGGTTCAAAAAACCATAAAAGTATTCGAAAATTGTCACTGAAACCACCGTAACAGGGCTATAAAGTTTCGAAACTTTGCCAAAAATTTGAATTTAAATTAACACGCCGATAAAAAAAACAGGTATGAATATAAATGTCCATAAATACGAAAACCGAGATGGTTATCGGCTTAAACAATCTTTCTTGCTAAACAACAAAGCGTCGGACGCTGAACATGAGGCAAAAAAATTAAATCAGTAATGCAGGCATTCTCGACTTATCAGACTGTCACAGTCAGCATAATCTCCGTAAACTGAGAACATACTGTATCCGTGTAATTTGAGAAAGGAACTTGTCCATGTTTCACATAAGACGCAGTACCGTACATTTCCTGCAACCACTGGCGAAATGTTTTCTGATTGCTTTGCAAGTCGGAGATAGAGACGCAACAAATGCACTTTTAAAGTGTAGGGACAGCGAAAGTTTTCGGACCCGAATTGGGAACGGGGCAATAAAGCACATCCACCCCTTATAAAAATTCCCACATCTGGAATCGATTTCTGCAAGATGGAGTCCTTATATTTTTGTCAGATGGTTTTGTAAACACAAGCGACGCTAAAACCCTCTTTAGCTAATCCCAATGTGGCCTTTTCAAACGAAAACCGATGGGTCTTTGGAAGTTTTTTCACATGGACTTAAAACAAACAAAATGCAATTGTTAGAAATATGTTTTATTAGTTTGTAGGTTAGTGTCTTAACCTTTACCAAAAAAAAAATGGTTGTGACGATGAGGCTTCAGTGGTATTATAAACAATGTGGATACTTGAAAAAGTTTATAAAACATATTTCGGCAAGAAACATAGCTGGAGCAGTTTAATATAATATTTAGAAATACCTAAATAAACTACAAGTTACGATAATTTTATTATGAAGTTATTTTGTTGTTCAGAGTGTTCAAAAATACTGTTTTTTATCTCAAAAGTTTGTTTCTTATTTTTATGTTTCTTAAAAACATAATTTTCAATAGTAATGCATTGGTTTCAGTTTTTTTTTTGTCGCTCCTAATCAGATAAAAACTCAAAAATCAAAGTCGTACAATGTTTGCTTCATATTATTGGGTAAACTGCTTCTCAGGACGCCAATGAAACTCGCAGGTATCATCTAATTAGTGTAATTTTACCGTTTTTTACAATAAATATTAGGGCCAATTAACCAAACTGGGAGTAGTAGAGAAGTAATAAGAAAATAAGAATTTGTTTAAGCTCCTTGTGTGTCAGAAAGAAAGTTCTTGTGATTGTATACAGGATTGGTCCCTGGATTTAGTCGCTGGTCATTAAGAAACACTATACAGGGTGATTCCAAAGTTGGGGCTTTCCTTTCACCTGCGAATAGGGCTTCAAAAAATAGGTTTTTTTTTTCGTTTAACGCTTTTTTGAAATATGAACAATAACGAAGATACAGGGTGTATACTATCGACATTTTATAGCATTTTTTATCATCTTTTCAACGATATATAGAAAATCTAGATTGGAGAGCAAATTACAGCATCACAAGGCTTCAAACCTGGCAACATCGCTGCAAACTCACAAAAAGTGACAATTTTTGAATTAAAATATCTCAAACACTGAAAAAGTTAAATAGTTTGTTCAAACGCCATATTGTGGCATTTTCTATCTTCTTCCCAATGACATGTAGAAAATGTAGATTGGAGTGAAAATTACAGCGTCACAAGGCTTCAAACCTGACAACATCGCTGCAAACTCACAAAAAGTGATTCAATTTTTGAATTAGAATATCTCAAAAATTAAGAAAGTTAGAAAAATTGTTCAACCACCATTTTGTGTAGCATTTTTTATTCTCTTACCAATGATATATAGAAAATCTGGATTGGATGGCAAACTACGGCGTCAGAAGGGTTTAAACTTGGCAACAACGCTGCGAACTCACAAAAAGTGACACAATTTCTTAATTGATATATCTAAAAAAACTGAAACAGTTAGAAAATTCGTTCAAACTCCAGTTTGTAGCATTTTACATTTTTTTTCCAGCGGTATATAAAAAATCTAGATTGGAGACCAAATTACAGCCTCACAAGGGTTCAAACCTAGCAACAACGCTGCAAACTCACAAAAGTGACACAATTTTCGAATTGAAATTTCTCAAAAACTCAAAAAGTTTGAAAATTCGTTCAACCGACATTTTGTAGCATTTTTCATCCTCTTTTCAACGATATATAAAAAGTCTATATTGGAGTGCAAATTACAGCTTCACGAGGCTTCAAACCTGACAACATCGCTGCAAACTCACAAAAAGTGCCCCAATTTTTGAATTAAAATATCTCAAAAACTAAAAAAGTTAGAAAATAAAAAAAAATACTGTTAATGTATGTTGATAGGAAATAACCTGTCAGTTAGTTAAAATTAAGTTATTTTTTATTTTCGTTTTTTCAGTAAAACTTGTATCTTCCTGTATCTTCGTTTTTGTTCACATTTCGAAAAAAATTTATTTAACCTTGAACCTTATTTTTTGAAGCCCTATTCGCTGGTGAAAGGAAAGCCCCAACTTTAGAATCACCCTGTATAAGTTAATAAGAACATATTTCAAAGTTACTGAAATTTTGACAGGTGAATCCTTGGCCTCCGTGTTTTCATATGAAATTAAGAAAACTCGAACAAGAAATATGTTTTGAGATTTAGAAATAGAGTTTGAAAGTTGTAATGTTTTTGCGAGGTTTTTTGTGTGGTTGTTTTTTAATCGAAAACTACTAAGACATTAAAATTGCTAAAATATTACTCAAAAGTTTGTTTTATTCTATTTTTTTCCAATAATCTGTTGTTTGCTTTGCTTCATCTTGAAAGAGTCCTTTATACAAAGTGTCACGTAAATGGACATATTTTGTGAAAAGTTTATTATTATTCGTTAACTTTATATTACAAAAAATGTGAAATGATTCCATCTGTTTCGTTTTGTTTTGTGGGTGTAACTATTTTAATTTCGTTTTGTTTTGGCTGTCCTATTAATTTTTGACAGGCTTATTAAGTGGTATTGATAGGTCCACTAATTTGAATCATTTCCAAAAACTATTCTTAACTGCGTGCTTGTCTAACAGTATGGTTATTTTGCTTGCAAGAGGGTTTTAAATAGGACTGACGCATACTCAAAATTTAAATTCTATATATTTGAATACCGTATTATCAATCAGACCAGTTCATAAAATAACGATAAATCTTCAAAAGTAAAATATTGTAATTACTTATTTGGAAGTAATGAGATATCATTTGCCACAACTGTGCAAATTCAATAGACTTATCTTAATTACTATTTTGAAACCCTTACAATATAATTTATAGGTTGATGAAGGAAGATGGAAGCTGAGAACTTATCATAGAGCTACGTGACAATGACGTAACATATTTGACAACTTCTACACCACTGACTGTTACTGTCAACTGTTAAACAAAGAGATTTTGTGACAGTTGTGATGAAAACGTATTTAGTCATTTACTGTTTCAGCTGTCAAAACTCGTGTGAAAGCTTTCAAGCGTTTTGTTTCAGCTGAAAGTTCACGTGATGACGGTTAGACCCATGAAGACACTGTTTTTAGTGCGCAACAAGTTTTATGAAAAAAGATATATAGCGCCAATCTAGCTGGTCTCAACGCTAGTAAACTAGTAGTACTAGTAATGTAAAATAATAATAAATTCTACTGTAGTTGTTAAAATTCTGCTTAGACAATTATTTCTTGGCGACGTTCTACTGTCACCAGAAGTGATGAGCAGTCGAACTAGTCAGACGACGGCATTCCCAAGGAAGTAAACAGTCTTAGTTCCTTCGGCGGACAGTAATTATTACCTATAAAAAGTGTACTGGTACTACAACTTAGGCACCTCGTCCTATCGGCGCGACACCCTAAACAGTACCATAGAACCGTTCAAATCCGTCAACCAGTCGACTGGCGTTTGTTTGTGCATGAACCTGGCAGACGATCTTGGAATTATTTTATAACACCAGACTAGCACCAGTCGATACGACTGGCACTTATTAAGCAGACAGCAGACTTGCTCTACTATAAACTACGTGGAAAAGTCTAGACTGGACAATATCCAATATCTGGCTTTAGAATACCCTAAAAGTTAGAAGATGAGTGATTACTAGTTGTTGTGAATCTCTGGTAAAAATCGTTTTAGTACGATACGTTTTAAAACTATTAAGAGTTATATCTAGAAACAAATTTATGTATCCAAGACTAATCAATTATGCTAATTTATGTCAGCATCAAGCCTGACTTCCTGAAGATGTATCAAAACAATCTAGTACCAGGTTACTGGCGATTGCAAACTGGTTCCATTTACGTCATCATAATCAAGTTATCATCGAAAGCGATATTTTCACACGGTTTTTCCTTTTCTGTTAGAGGTGAGATTCCAAGAGAAACGTCATTTCCCTTTTCACATGGCAGCTGATTTTAGTGATCCCGCAAAAACGGATTGGACCATTGCGATCGGTCGTGGTGGCGGTTTCTCACAGGTCCTGCCCCATCGTACGCAGGAAGTTATTGGCTACGCCGATTCATTCAAGTTTCTGATGAGTTTGCTAATTGTTGTCGTCATATTTCTTGTGGTAACATAAATTACGGACTTTGTGAATTAAACAGCTTAATAGGCTTTTACTGGCACGTAATTTCTTAGCTTGTTATTAGATTGTAAGTAGGTAATTCAAGTGTCGATTAAAAGAGCAGGAACTAAGCATTACTCTTTGACAGTGTAAATAAGCAATGGTTAGTGGTTATTAAATAGCTTTGAGAAGTTAAGAAAAATTGTTTGTTATAAACTGCAGTTTAGTTGAAGAACAGTCATTGAAGTTTCATGAGCATCAAGTATGCAAAATACTAGTAAACTCCCCAACGCCATAACATGGTCAAATACTTGTTATATCTGATATGAAAACCAGGTGGAAAAACAAAAAATGTTTAGATTTCGGGTTTCTTGGAATGCTAATAATGGAAAAGTGTGCATCTGAAGAAGAAGGCGTCAATAATATTATGTTTAGTAGCTAACTTCACTGACTTATGATAAAGTTTAAAGACTTGCATATAGGATGTTCCATAAAAAAACTAAATGTCAGTGTTCAATAGAAGTTATTATAGTATTTGCTCGACTTGATTCTTCAAAGTTACTGGAGAATAGTATTTTCAGAAACAAAGTCAAGTATCGACACCCTTTGAGACAAGTATCTGCCAATAGATACCAGAGATTAAAAAAAAAACAATTAGCGCCGATACGTTTTTTTTTATCAAATTTCAGTCTTATACATCTACAGGGTGTTTAAAAACCATATTAAAGCCAGTAAGTCCCTTTTAAGGAAGATGCTCGTATAATTTTTTTGGAGATATAGTGTCCTAGTTTCATTTATTTTTTGTAGTTTTTTTTTTAAATTTAGCCGAAATTTAGAAAACCTTCTTAATGACAATAGAGGTTATTTTTATTTGTAGGGTTTTGTTTTATGGGCATGCCTTTTCGACCACTCCAAGCATTTTTGTGCTGCTCCACTGATGATCCCATTCCACAAAATCCGAATTCCTTGCTTATTTCTGTATCTGTTATCGTTCTTGAGTTATTTGCGAGAGAATTAGAAGTGACAGCATTATTCAGATCAACTTCACTGAAATATTTTCCTAAAATTGGACATGTTACTTCTTCTAAACTTATTTTGCAGGTAACTCGAAAAAATGCGGTAAAAAGGTTATGTTAAGCAATGAACTGCAGAAAAATGTTCTAAGGATTTAGTGGTTCCCCACAAAAAAGTTGGGAAGGGTAAAAAAGTGTAAATAAGGTTAGTTACAGTTAGATAACTTAACCTAACCTAACCTAACCTAAAAATGTTCGAAGATCTAAAGGGTTCTCCAAATTTTATTGTCTAAGAAACTGTAGTACCTATACACAAATAGAAAAACTGGAAAAAATTAAATTATTTATTATAAATTATTAGTTTCATCAAAAAATACTGAGGTACTACCCATTTTAGATTGGCAAAAGTTCTAAAAAAGTTCACTTTTCCATGCTTTTCAATCATCGTTGCAAAACATGTCAAAGGTCGTGTTCGTGTGTTCAAAAACACTCTAAGTAAGTTTTCAAAGATTTTTTTTTATTTTTATAAATCACTCTGTACACATTAGCTTACGATATATTTTGCAAACTGACAAACCGGAATAACTTCTAGATGAACAACTCTATTCAATACTCCAAACTAAATATGTTTGTCTTGTTTGGTTTTCTAAATGTTTTAACCGAAATATACGGGTTCGTTTCAATAAGCCAGCATTTTAGATTAAAAGCAAACATCAAGCATAGGACCAGTTTTGTTAAGTTGTTCTATTTTAATTACTTTTCTTCATATTTATTTTACCTGTGGACATTTATTTTCTATAATCGGATCAAGTTTGATAATCCTGTAATTTTTAGAATCGATCTATTCGATCTTAATAGCACACTAATAGACTAATATTAAGCAAATCCATTCCATTTATGTCGCCAGTTTGGTTACAAATTATCTACTCCAATTTATTAAGTGGATTGAATCGGTCCGAGATTTACCTTTCTAATATACTATTACGTCAACACATTTTACTTTGATTTGTACCATATGCTTATTGCTTCTTTAATGGGTTTTAAGAATTAATTACCCGTAAAATGTTACGGTAATAAAACAATTTTTTTGACATTTTTATCGATTTAATGTAGTATCGGTACAGCACTTACTTTCGTAGTAATAAGAATAATAAACGTACAGGTCGTACCGATTAGTTTAATTTCAATCACATGCTGGCAATGGGTTATTGATTAATTGATGTTGCCAATTCTGATAGACGTTTTGATTTATTTGCATAAAAGCTATAAGATGGGGGCTAAGAATATAATTTATTTTCCTATTGACATTCATTACCGCACGTTCAGCCTAGACTGAATTATGATTTTTAATATGCAAATTACAAGTGTTGTAATATTAGACATTAAAGTTGTCTGAGGAAGTTAAGTTTGAAAATCCAGTGGAAGAGTAAATTAATAAGTGCATATTGAAAGTTTTTAATGAGGGGTAATAACATTTTATCAATCTCGTTTAAGGAGAAAATCAATTGGTCTGCGGAGTGATCTTGCTTTATCGTGATTTAATACTTCCGCCTTAGTGTCATTCTTCGCAAAGCTTTGGATATAGGTTCCCATGGATTAAGAAACTATATATTTAGCAAATTCAATTAATTGAGAGCGAACAGCAGGTGTCACTTTAGTCTATTAGTAAGTGCATTGATATTTAAATCTGTACGTTAGATCTGAAAGTTTGAAATGGGTTTTTTAGAAAGACTACTTATAGTAGTATAAACAATCTATAAAACCGTCATTGTTAATTAATGGGTTGCAATATAATTAAGATATTTCCTCTTATGTGTCGGCACTGGTTTTAATTGCAAAAATAGATGGTTCGGTTATCGTTTTCTATTTTCTGTTTTTAGTTACCCACATGAAACTATAAAAATCATTGTTAACAAACCAGTTTTATCTCCTGTTTAACTTGACCAGTATTTAACGATTCTTTGCTCGTATTTTAACTTGTGATGTGGGTTATTCCCAGCTTAGATCTCTTCCTACTAAATACATCATAAAAGGTGTTAGTAGTTTATTGCATCAAGCTTTATTAAGCCAGACCAGACCGGGACGAATCTCGCCTAATGATAATAAATTAGTTTTTCAAAATTCGGAGCGCACATTAAGCCGACAATCTGTACAATAACAGAAAATAAATTACGTCGCGACTTGATAACCCAATATAAAAAAAATCTCTCCCCGATCGGATTATAAAAAGGCCGAAGGATCAAATCCTATACAAAAAGACCTGTCTCGGGATGGCATAACTTATCGCTTTTCACAGTGGGTTCCACTAGAACGTGTTAGTCTACAAAGACCTAACCAAGCCGGGATGGTTCTTCTGGTACCTGTACATATGGGTCAGAATTCGTTAAGATGGAACCTTTTGTGAGGTGTGATGTAGGATGGCCAGATGTGGCCTTTTGTTGTGCGGCTTTGTACCCCGAAAACGCTGTTCGATATTGTGATGCTTCTACGTATTCGATTTTTTGAAAGTCTCGACCCTGGTGCTTTTTTAGTCCTTTAAAAGGCTCAAGCTGAAATGATTATATCCGATTGTGTGATTTTAAATGGTATTTCGAATCGTTGCACCTTCATAACTGCTAAGTCATATACATACAAAATATTTTCACTCAATGAGCCGGATGTTGAATGTTATCATATCTCATCTTGTATGAAATTATTGGTTATTCAGAGTTTTCTAAACTTTTTTATGTTCGGTAAAATCGTTGACTAAACCACTTTCGAGAATATAAATTTGTTTCTTTTTTTACTATTGTCATTGCTACCAAAGCAACTATTGTCAACTCAGCTTGATTTTGTGTCAAGTAACGATTATGTTGATACGAATTTGAGTAACGTATTCTTAATTTAGTTTGATTTTGTCTATAAATAAATTTGTTCCACAAACCGCTCTATTTCTTTTTCTTTGTTCATGTTTTTAACCAGAATTATGGGTAAAACTTTTATGAAGTCACAATCTAACCGAATTTAAAACCAGACTGAGTATCTACATATTTGCTTGTCTTTGTTTTCCGAATCCTACATTTATACACTCTTAATAATCAGAGAGTTCAGAAGTACCGAGCATAAATAATTGGTCGCTGATAATATTTACTAACTCAGACATAAGCTGTCGATTTTAAAATCGAATTGTTTTTATCTTTAACCGACGAACAGCACTCGATCATCCTTATCGAGTTTACAATACCATTAACAAAACTACATTGATCAAATAATATAGAGTTTTTATTGATTTTTCCGTGTCTAGGCTGTACAATTATCGCAGAACTGGAGCAATAAATCGAGAGGCGCAATAAATATTATTTTTAAGTCATGTATGTGTAACATGATGTTTTGTATTTACAAATATTGTTACATAAATAGGCCGAGATAACACCGGTTGGATGGCAACTCATCTCTCTCGTCTTTTACGTTCAAGCCGTATTGTTATTAATCAAGTTTAAAGCGGATGTGAATTTTTTTGTACACGTTTTTCCAGGAAAAGTGACGGAATGCTTATCAAAATGTTTTAAAGGATTTAGTTTTAGGATTTTCCAACTTATTTATTGTAGATTCTGACTGATTAGACGTTCAAAATATTTTGTTGTTTCCTTGTCTCTGTATTTGTTCACGTTATGTCTAACTGATCGGTAGTTGAATTCCAATAAATAATACTTTGAATATTGACTAATTTTCTTTTAAAACCTCACAATTTACAGATCACAGATTTGATATTATTTTAATCAGGTTTTTTAAAAAATTTTATTTCAAAATGGCTTGATTTAGATTGACAAGGTAAGATAATCAAGCTGACAAGATAAGGTGTTTTTGCTATTTGACAATTTTGACATATGAAAAGGTTCAAGTGCTTAATTTAAAAATGGAGAATTCTACTTGAAGTGTATTGAACTATACTGTTCATATGATTTATTTTTTTATATATTGGGCTTACTGATTCTTTTATTAGTGGCAGTTTGGTGACTGGATTATCTAAGCCATTCCCCTGTCAAAAGCGGTATGTCAATAATCAGTTTGACATTGACTGTTGACATCATTTAACTATATCAGTTATAAATTTGATTTCAAGGAGTCTCCTGGAAAAATGTTTAATAGAAGATTTATTCAACATTCATCAAGTTGTCTGTACAGGGTGCTGCATTTTCGATGGTTTTACGGGGTACAGAGAACGAATGGTTTTACGAGGTACAGAACGGTAATAGATAAAAAAAAAGTAGCATACGTGTTCTGATCTCTTTTTCTGAGCTGAGATGACTGGCGAAGAGTGGGCTGCGCAAACTTCTTTTGTTTCAAAGATACGGGGGGCTTTTAAAAGTTGGTCATTTTGGAACCTCCTCTGTATTTCATTTGCTATTAAAGTTATCAAAAAAGGAAAAACGGTTTCCGGTAGAAGTTTTGACGTAGAATCCAATGGCGTAGTCAGTTTTTTCCTATTACGTTTAGTTTCTGACATATGACAGTAAGTAATATTTTTTTAAATGGAACACCCTATATATTTTTAGGTCATTTAATTCTATTGATTTTTACTTTTTCAACGGTGTATTAAAACATATAAGTTTGTAAACGTTAATCTTGGTAATTAGAAAAAAAGCGTTTCCTTAACAAAAAAGTACTAAATAATATGTATAAAAATACCCAGTCGAAACAAAATTTGGCTATGTTCATATTAACATGTTGTTTATAAACAGTTTTTTCAACTTCCACCTTAAAAATAGTAGAAAATAGAAATAGCCACTTTTCTTATTAAAGTGACGGTAGAACTGTTTGTAACTTAGATTTTTAATAAGATTTATTTAAAATATTTAATTGTCTGATGTGTTAGTTTATATGATTTCCGATTTTGTTTGGTATTTTAGATATTAGCCTTTTTTTAGCTTAGCAAAGGGCTTTTTTTAAAATAACAGGATTAACCTCTACAAACTTATATGGTGTAATACACCGTTGAAAAGGTAAAAATCAACAGAATTAAATGACGTAAAAATATATAGGATGTTCCATTTAAAAAAATGTAACTTTATGGCATATATCAGAAACTAAACGGAATAGAAAAAAACTCACTACGCCATTGGATTCTACATGAAAACTTCTACCGGGAACCGTTGTTCCTTTTTTGATAACTTTAAGAGCAACTGAAATACTGAAGAGGTTCAAAAATTACCAATTTTCGAAAATCCCCCGTATCTTTGAAACAAAAGAAGTTTGCGCCGCCCACTTTTCTCCAGTCATCTCAGCTCAGAAAAAGAGATCAGAACACGTATGCTACTTTTTTTCTATCTATTACCGTTTTCTCTGTACCCCGTAAAACCATCGAAAATGCAGCACCCTGTACAGGCTGTCCCCAATTTTTTTTTAAGCTATACAGGATGGGTCATTTTGGTTAACAGGTACAAGATTGGGTAAAGAGAAATAATATAATGTAGGCTTTGATATTTCTTATGGACGTATTCAAATTTTGCATTTTAAGAAGAGTACTTAAAAATTCCCTTTCAATGTTTTAGAGGGTAATCCAAAGTTGACTGCCATGGTAAAACATAATTAAGTTTTAAGATGGGGTTTTTAATGGGATGCCTTGGGGTACATTTCTAGCAAAACAAAGATATACTAATACCAGGTGTCCAAGAGCACCCTGGACATAGGAGATTAACATGGGAAAACGGTTTTGATTTTTTTGCGCCTGTACGGTTGATTTGATTGAGAAATCGTAATAATGAAAGTTGTAGTACCTATCACGGACTAGTTTTCTGGATTTTTTTCAGATCTCTAACTTGAACCCTTTCGTCGTAAAACACGAACAAAAATGAGAAAATTTAAACTTTTGGCCTGCACTGTATAGGCGGTTGTCGGGGGTAACAGATCATTGTTGCTGGTACGGTTGCTCGACAACCGCTTATACAGTGCAGGTAAAAAGTTAAAATTTTCTCATTTTTGTTCGTGTTTTACGACGAAAGGGTTCAAGTTAGAGATCTAAAAAAAATCCAGAAAACTAGTCCGTGATAGGTACTACAACTTTCATTAATACGATTTTTCAATCAAATCAACCGTACAGGCGCAAAAAAATCAAAACCATTTTCCCATGTTAATCTCCTATGTCCAGGGTGCTCTTGGACACCTGGTATATTAGGAAGTTACTGAATATGGACCATCCGGTACACTGAGGTAATTTCAATTAGCTGAAATTTGTTTACCTGCAAAAATTGTCGTTATTGTTCAAAAAAAAAGTTTTTGATTTGTTTTGAAAAATAAATTCATGTTTTCCAGTTTAAAAAAGTGCGATATTTTATTATTTTCAATGTTATTTTAAAAGCAATAGAAATTCGATGTTTTCCTCCATCTTTGTCATGCTAAAAATAATTTTTGAAACTTAAATTTTGCGAAAGTATCAAAATTTGAAAAACTATTTTAGATCATTATAATATCCAATAATGATAGTATTTGCAGAATTTGCTGATTGGAAGAGTACTTAACTTTCTTAATAAACATCACGATTGCTATTTTAACTCGGTGATGTAGACTTTATTTAACCTCTTTCAACTTTTCTATTGATTGCTTATGCTGACCAACTCGTTTTTCCGCTGATATTGTAAACATAACGAAACTGATTTACCATGTATTGTCAAATACAAACACTCATTACTCAAATACCGATTAATATTTCACACGTTTAAGGAAAAGTAGTTGCTGGCAGATGTTTAATATTAGTCAGACTACTTGCTCAATATAAGTGATTTCACTGTGTTTGTAAAAGGAACTAGTTCTAAATTATAAACATTAAGTTTAACCGAAAACAAACTTAGGATGAGGTAAGTTAATTTATTTCCTAAGTAATCAAACATTCAACTGTCAGTCAATAACACACAACGTGTAATCTTCCAATACCTGTTTATTATTTTATTTTACCTTACAGGTCAAGTTGTTTTAATTACTTTCTAAGTTTCGTTGTTTGATGTGCTCTTTCTTCGGCTACAACTTTGAGATCATTAAAAGGAATGTCAAGTTCAAATAGCAACAATTAATGGCGAAAACATATTGTTTATTTATATTCATTTAACGAATAACGAGCACGATGCTGGATTGACTGCGTTTACGTCTCTCGGAGATGGCGCCCATCTAATTGTTGCATGGTTTCTACTATAGGCCATAATTACACTAATTCCTATGTATGTCCAATACAATGATTTTCTATCACACAAGTGGTAATTAGATTCAGTTATATGCCAATCGAGAAAATTACGTATTTACAAGTTGTAATTGAATTATGTGCACAGACAAACCGATTAATTTCCATCCATCATCGGTCAGAGGCAAAATTCAAATTGGCTACGACAGAAACGTAGTCACAAACGAGTGAAAAATGTTGTCTTCTTTGTTCGATATCGCATTTAGTTTAGTGAATGATCTCATACGAGTCTGTGTGTGAGTGTTTTACTTAACCAATTGCGTGTCCTGGTGTAATTAAAATTTTAAACTGGTCGTCTAGAAAAAACTATTTTGAGTATAGGACTCTACGCAACTCGTGTGTTTGTGTGTGTGTGGATTTTTGTAGGCCGCGAATGAGTGGGCTGACAGGAATGACTGTTATTATAGCCGAAGGTGAGTTGGTACTGCTTCGTTTTCTATCAGTTAATTTCAATGGTGCAAATTTCCGCCTAAAAGGTTCCGATTCTTTTGTATCTTTTACCTGTAGGTATTATTACAAAGGTGAAAAACCTGTGTGAGGGTCTTTGAATAGATTTGTAGCCAGGTGTACACCCACACCTGAGAAAAAATTTCTTTGAATTGCTACTCTATAGTGAACATGTGATTTAGTATTATGCTAGTAGAATATTACACTGAAATTGTATTATTGCTGTACGTTCAACTTAAAGCAGCGTACGTTATTGTTTAATCTCCTTGGCGCCAAGAGGAATTTTATATGAAACGATTAAAAGATTACAAATGTGGAAATATGACAATCATTTATGTCGTATGCGCGCACCCAGCATCTCTACTAGAAATGTTTCGGATGTGGAAAATGGTTAAACTGAACGAAAGGAAAAACAATTAAAAGTGTAAATCCGCATTGATTCGGGATGTGGAATTGTTGGTCGTTTTGTGGTCTCGCTATCGCACCGTCAGTGTTTTCAAATTAAATACCTTCGTGTCAAACAAGAGGTTCGACCACAGCTCCGAGATAAGTTGAGCGGTTTTTTGGTTGGTACCGACCGGTCGGGTGACCGTTCAAGCTTCGATAATCGACGTCCTATGAAAACAAACGGACCGATTTGCCCCTTTTTTCTATATCACCCACCGTTTTTAATGAGAGAGGACACTTATTCAGCAAGTTTTAGTGTCAGGGTATCGATGTTACGTCTGATACGATAATGATGATGATATTAACACTTATTAGGTGACTTCACAAATGTTTTTCTTTTGCGGGTCTTGGATCCTTAAATCTTAGTTCTCATAACCGCGTTTTGCGTCTGATGTCACTTATTACCTATTGGTCAACAGTATAAATTTTCAGCTGCGACAAATCTGGCGAAACTTTTTTCCCTGTTTACAGTAGTTACAGTTAGTACACGATATTTTTAATTGTCAGTTGTCACAATTTGTCAATATTTTGTTAATTTTTTTAACTTAACTGTTACAGTTTACCAATAGGTATTGTGCTATTCAGCTAATTCAGCATGTTTTGCAGAAGTGTATTCTTCATCACCTTCATGGTCGCCTTGGAAACAAGTTCCATGGCAATTGCCACATAAAAACTAAAAATGAATTTGAGATATTAACCTATATTTTCCCTATTTAACATAGGGAACCTACCTCATCTATGCTTCAGTGTGTTCAATAATTTTTTCAGTTTTTCCATTTAGATATAACTTTTGCCTTATGCGTCGTCCAAAACGTCAAAACACTAGAAACAGACGCAAAAAGTTGAAAATCTTCAGCTTCTTGCGGGCTGTCATTTTCAAATTTTGCTTCTACCAATAGGAAATAAGGGACGTCAGACGCAAAACGCGGTTATGAGAACTCAGCTTAACTCAGATGACGTTCAAAAAATATGTAACATTTTGCTGTAACAAATAACGAACATGACCGATTAAAAATTATAAAAATTAATGAAAATTGCTATTGACAAAAAAGCTTCTCGGAGTTCCAAATTGCACATTATCAGGTTTAATATTGATTAAGTTGTTGTTTTCTGTGCTCTGCCGTTGCTAGATTCTGGTTTTTATATTTTCTAAGACGGTGGTAGTTTTTCCACCGAAACGTCAGGTTTTTTAGGTATCAAGACCGAACCTAAGTCTGTGGTCTTGTTTTGAGACAACTAGGTTAATGTTATTTTCAACTTAGTTCAAAATAGTGCGAAAATCCATTTTCCCAGCAAACCATTTTTGTGTGATGAGACAGAAGTCGCAACTAGCAACATAGTAATGAAAACAAGACATTTGGTGATAGAGGCTTTATTTTTAGGTAATCCTCCTCTTTACCATTGCTACTTTTCCTTCTCTACAACGTCTCATTATCATATTAGCGGTCCGACGTTTCGTTTTTTATCATAACTGTGGTGTCTTTTTTCTGTCGGTATCATATGATATGGTTCAGTCTTGCAAAAAAGTAGAAATCTGCTGGTAATTTTTATAAAAATTTTACTTTAGTGCATGTCTAATATGATCACACTCATAGTAAAAGTGAGTCTATATCATCAAATAAAAATTGTTATTGATTTTTGTTTTTGAAAAAGTACTTATCCAAGCCAACGAAAAACTATCGGAATCTTATAAATTTGTTTACCAGTTGGATTTTTCCAATTTTAAAGTTGGCAACCCCATCCGGCTGATCAGTCATCAGACAGTCACAATATAATAATTGAATTGGTCACAGTTCTACTGAAATGCGGATCAAAGTTAATCATTTCCACGGTTACTGTAAATTAAGAGTGAATCCAACCAATCTCGATAATTATCACTATTTCTGTACGTCATTCGTGATGGTCTTGAAATGATATGAAACTAAATGAAGCAATTTTTCTAAGCTTTTTTAAACGTAACTAAAATTTAAAAAGGAAAGGATTAATTAGATTAAATTTTTAACGGTTAAATTTTTCCAGTTTTAATTACACGACTTTGACTGTACGGTATCGCCTATTAGCAAAATTTATTGGTGATTATGATAGTTACAGTTTTTAGAGTAATGACGATCGGTAATGAACTGACCTGAAGCCTGGCGATAAAACAACCATATGTAAGTTAAACATGTGTATGTGTGGGTTGAAAAAACATTGCTATTGAATAATAATTCGCTGTAGATGTTATAAACTCACGTGTTTCATATAAAATCAATGATATACGTCAGTAATAGTTACGAAAATAGTACATACAGGTATCATTTCAAAATTACCTATAGGAAATTACTGGTAAGGAGAGAGCACCATCAGGGCAGGATAAAAAAATCTTCATAAGTGTTATGTGTCACTTTCTGACGAAGTAGTCATGTGACACCTGTTTTGTGAACTGACAAATTACGTCACAAATATTAATTTGCAACGGTTTTCTAGTTAATTTTGTATGGATATCTGACTTTACAGTTCCTTTAGAGCCTTATTCTATTAACCAAACCAATGTTTTTGACAGAGATGAGAAAAAACTTCAGAATTTGACAGTTGATCACAGGACCACTTTGTCTGAGAGGTTGTCTCGCGTATTTTGTATGGATAACTAACTTACTTTTATAGTCTACTTTAGAACTATTTTGCTATTCTTTTAACGCCAATATACTTTACGAGATAACTTGATTTACAGGATGTTTTACGATAAAGGCAATACATTTCGGAGCGCAATTGAACACAAATACTAAATCATTTGCAGGATCACTTTATCAGAAATCCTTTTTTTTGTAACCAATTCTCAAATATCATCATACGTTATCATCAAATTACTTATAATCTAATCTAATTTTTATTTAAAGACCACTTTTGGACAGTTAAGTTAATTAGATCGCCACATTCAAGACTCAATAGCATTGTGGTAGCACTTTCAGTTTAGGGACACCCTGTATAGCTGTTTGTGTTTTTATATTTTTTATATTTAATATTTTGGTTCCTGTTAAAAATGTTTTTTAAAAAGTTTTTCGGATATTTTGCTTTTTAGTTAAAAACGGGATTAAAATTGTTGTATGAGAAGTGCCTGTTGTTTTACTGGAAACCGTACTATTCCAATTTTTCATAATTATTCATTGTTATTGATAGTTCTTATGAAATTGATTTATTGGCATTATTTGGCCTATGCGGTCTAGTATATTATCCATATTAATGAATGTTATTTACTGTATTATAGTATACAGTGTGTCCCAAATTGGTTCTACATTGGGATCTCTGTAACCGTAAGAGCTACAGAGTCGGTAAAATGAGGAAAGTTTTAGAGAATTTTTTTTGTGAAACTTATTTCCGGTTTCCAAATTAAATTATCATTCTCCGTTTTCCGGAAAATTGGGAAAACGTCAGAGGCTGCATTTTAACACTCTTTAACAAAGCCAAAGAGAGTTTTGCAACTAAGACATTATTAAGGCATATTTTTACGTAGACCACGATCACGTAATTAGAAAAAATCTATCCTCATTGGTTTCTGAGATATGGAGGACGCCATCTTGAAGGCGGCCATAAGAATTTACATCCATATCTCGGAAACCAATGACGATAGATTTTTGCTAATTACGTCATCGTGTTCTACGTAAAAAAGTAATATAATGTCTTAGTTTCAAAACTCTCATTGGATTTGTTAAAGAGTGTTTAAAATGCAGCCTCTGACGTTTTCCCAATTTTCCGGAAAACGGAGAAAGATAATTTAATTTGGAAACCGGAAATAAGTTTCACATAAAATTCTCTAAAAATTTCTCCATTTAACCGACTCTGTAGCTCGTACGGTTACAGAGATCCCAATACATGTAGAACCAATTTGGGACACACTGTATACTATAATACAGTAAATAACGTTTTTAATATCTCAATACATGTATTGTAGAAGCAATTTGGGACACACTGTATGTGGTATTTGTGAATATTATTATGATTATAAGATTATTTGTATTATTTAGCAAGTGATCAAAGTATAATTTAATAATTAAAGACGGGATTAAAATAGAAATTTAAAACTTTAACTCATATGGAATATTTTATTATTTAAATTTTTTTCATATTTTAATTCATTTTTAAGAGGAGTATATTCTCCTTTTCTACATTTTGGAATATATTTTTGTGATTTGTTTTTTTTTTTCACTGACGTTTAGATGAAAATAGATCATGTCTAGAAAGGTGAAAACATCTAATTTTAAAGTTAATTTGTTGCTTTTTAACGTTATTGGCAAGTTCATTTTATTGATGAATGAATAGGACTAAATGGTCCTAATACATTTATTTCTGTGATGTAATAACTTAAACATATCATCAGTAGATTAAGAAGGATGTAAGGACTTACTAGATACCCTGCTGTCTATGTCTAAAATACGACAAAATTTACTAGTAAAAACTTTCAAGTTTCAACATACAGGATAAAGTTGTGTGGGTTGTATTTATTTTTAAATAATTTTTTGACGATTACATAATGATTTCCAACAACTTAATGAAGATTGGATGAGAGCACTTTGCATGCTGTGGTTTTGGATAATACTTAAATAAATTTATATCAAATAATTTTTTTATCTTAAATTTTGTTGTAGAAAATATTGACATGGTATTTAGACTTACTTTTTCTGTCAGCCCGTTCCTAGTTTCTTCTAAAGGCCAGTGTGTTTTTTTTGAAAATGGTTTTTTAACAAAAATTTATTACAAGGTGGTTAACGTTAAGGTTAATAATATACAAAAGTTAGAATTTAAAACGTTAATATTGACACTTCTCTTTTATTCTTTACGTGATTTTTGTGAGTTTTAGACACTTTAGAATTTAAATGTCCGCCGCTTTTAAACTTTTCAGCTCCAAACCACTACAGATTATTGTAATTCACTAAGTATTATTTTGACTTTATTTTTGAAAACGGATGTAACTTTGTGGAAAATGGACCTCCTTGTCGGCCTAAGGACCGATACTACAGTAGGGTCTTTCGTTTTGTCTTATTTTCCCCCACTACCATCATTTAAAAGCCAAGAAGTGTCAGAATCAAAGCTTCTCCATGCCCATTTGCCGCCTCTATTTTTTTCCGCCCGACCACTATAACAACCTGTAATCTCGTTGTGAGTGTTCAGTTTTCAGTTTCTCAGTCGTAACGTCGAGTCGACGAACGTACGACGCGCACTTCTCCGCATAGTTCGCAAACTACGACGTGTTTTTGGGATCCTTCGATTTTATATTCTCATTTACGTTCAGTTATTACGCTTTTAGTGAAACAGAAGGTAACAACAAATGAAGTGTTCCAGTGTGTTAGGCCAGACGAAAACTGTATTTTCGGTTAGTTTTGGATTTGGTTAACTTGACGTCAAAGAAACAGATGTTTTAAGACTCGAAGGGTTCAGCGATTCTACCTGTGATATTAGTGATTTAAGTTTTTCAATAAGAGTACAAAACTTAAAAATGCAGACGTCTCTGGAAGAAATGCTTTCGAGGAAAGGCGTCTCTGGCAGAAGCAGGAGATTAAAGAAAAAACAAGGTAAGGTAGTCAGTTTTATTTTTCGATTTGCCTCAGATATAAATTAGTAGTTGATTCGAGGTAATCTTATTTCCTGGAATGATACTATGCCACAGAGACTTGAACAAATAGTGAACTGTGATAATAAGCCATTAACAAACACATCTAAGTCACTGACAAGATTAAGACGTTTCAAAAAAAGGTCGTCATTGAAATGATACGTTATCATTTTTATTATGGTTTACGTTGTAACCCAAATAATAAAGCATTCCGGTTTTAATTTAAAGTTTTCACACTATTTACAACAATTATTTATTACTCAAAAACAAACAATAAATAAACAAGCCACTGGAAAAAATAATTCTATCCAAGGCTGTGGGGAGTTATTCACCAAAACTTTACATTAAAATTATTAAAGAACCATCTGTAATTTAAACGCTTTTCAGAGACAACATCATATTTACTGGCATACATTAAAATTTATTGTAATTTTATTTGGTGCGTTTCTTGAAATCGTCATTAATATATCCGATGTATAATAATACTAAATGCTGTTGTAGTTACGCACGCATGTTAGTCAAGGTTTGTTTTAATCGATAAATTTCAGCATTGAAGCTAAAATTATTGCTTTGATCTTTTTAATTTTGAGCTGCACTTAAATTTGGACCAGTTAGTTTTGATCACTGTTCCATATACGCGTGGGAATGTTCACTACATCAAAATCACTTAAAAAGTTTCTTTGATTTTCCAATGAATCTGAATGAGTTAATAATTATTTACATCATTAGCACTATTTTTTATTGACAGTTTTATTAATGTTATATTGCAAGAAGTTGTACTGTATAGTGGTAATTATAAGAAAAATAGGTGTTTTTTTACCAAATCCTACTAAAAATATGTTTCTTTTGTTTAGATGTATGTGAAATTTATTAAGACAGTCAATTTTGCAAGATAAGTCAACATTTTCAGAGCCTCTTTAATGTGGTTGTGTCATTTAGTTTTGGGTATCTACAAGATAAAAATTAAAATAACCTTGAATTAAACAAAATACATGTAAGTAATAAAGTAACACCGAAAAGTCATAAATTATCAAATTTATCAAGGAAAATTAGGTATTGCATCTATCTATAAAAAGTATATTTTAAGCAAATTTGTGTTTTTGAGTGTTTGTAAAGAAAATTAATCAAATAAAAAACATGAAGCGAAGACGTAGCAAAGTGAAATAAACTTCCTTTAGAGTGTAGTAAAAAAGTGTCAGGTGATTAAAATGAAGCAATTAAAAAAAATGTATACGTAAGTACAAATTGACAAAATTCTACAATTAGGAAGTTAATAAAGAACAAACAATTCGATAAATCTTAAAAACGTGAAAATAGGACAGTTTTCAGATTATTTTTGGAAATCAAAACAAAGAAATTCCATTTGCACAAAAACCGCCAAAATTTTACAAAAACATATGAGAAGTAAAGAAGTCCCATGTGACTACACAAAAATGAAATTTGGTACGAATATTAGATATGCAGACAAAAATACAATGTTTACTTGAGGTCAAAAAAAATAATTGAAACATAATTAATAAAAAAATTAACAATAAATTATAGAAAAACCAGTATCTGCATTATTACTAAAAAATAAGTAAAAATATAAATCTTGTAGCTTTCAAAGTAATTAAAGTTGAAAATAAACTAAGCTGACAAAAAAGAAGAGAGGCATAACTTATACAATAATCGAAGTAAAAAGAGTAAAAATAAAACAATATCAATATACAAAGACCTTGACAAAGTCATAAGAAAAAAAAACAAAATACTTTTGTTAGTAAATGCAAATTTTCAAAAATTTTTTGAAAAGTTCAAAGTTATACAAGGTGTCCGAGGTATTTGTATCAGGAGTTTTACCACCTTTTCGTTCGAAAAAAATGCTTCAGTAAGGATGCTGAAATTGAGTTTAATTTTCAAAATTTTATTTGTAACTAAAAGTTGTTGAGATATTTAGCTCAAATTGTGAGTTAAAGCTGAAATTTTAGGATCTACATAATTACAGGTACTAGAGACCAACACTAATCTGAAATAGATTTCTTTTGACCACCTGGTGGTTTTCTAAACATTCGAAAAATGCTAATTCTGCAAATCAGGTTTCTTGCTCCAAAAAGCAGAACACTCTTTGTAAATGGGACGAGAAGGACGTCTAAAATAGAAGATGGAGATGACATTTTCCATAAATAGATATCAATCTTAGTCCTTCTTAAACATCAATATACAAATTCTGGATAACACATCTTTCTTTGACTGTCGTAATTTCGTTCCCGTTTTCTATTCGCCCATTTCCATCAAACAATATCCGTTTTAACGATTTTTCGTTGGGATTCGTTCGCATCCGAAATGAAGAGATTCCCGCTCCCCTATAAGCACATTACTGCGACAAATCGTTTCTAACTCGGAGCATTTCCAACCCCTCTCTGACCCTTCACGCTAATGGTTTTACGCCCTCACGTTTCTTAAAATATACGACTCTCCCAACGGACATACATAACAATAGTGATATATCGTTCTCGCAAAAACGTGTACGATAGATGTGTGTGCTCTCACGATTTTATTTTCTCTTCGTTTTGACGTTACTTTCCGCGCGAAACCAATTCAATAATCCGATGATGTATGATGTGAGTGGGATGTAGGATTTTTTCGGTGATCTTTTATTATAGGAAGTAATCAGAACTATAAAACTCGAAGAAGATAATAATGAAGAATGGTAGGAGCTGAAAAGAACAAATACTTGAAATATGAAATAAAAAGAATATTATTCTTTAGGAATTGTTATCATGACGAAACCTTCAAGAAATATAGCACATTGCTTCAAGAAATTAACGCTTGTTGATTGTCAACAAAAATTTGGCCTAATTCTTCCAAGTGGCTAGAGGGTCTCCCCCGCATATCCTAAACATGTTCTATGCGATTCAGATCCGGCCTGCGTGCTGGACAATCGAATGGCCCAATGAGAAACAAAAATTCGGATTCACTTTAACGAATAAAATGGGACGATTTGACAATAACTTAGGGTTTTGCCAGTTCGTTTCTACTAAAACATAACTAATAAATGATGTTCAGAAATAACTACACATTATCGATAAGTGACGTATTTGGTACTCTGCACAGGGTGCTTTAAAGTTACATCAAGTTTCATGATTATCTTTAAACACCCTGTAGGTACCTACCTTAATTATCCATTTTAATAGAAGTTAATATTTCAGGTCGATTTGTAGAGAATTAAAACCAAAATATTATGGTTTTGGAGAAAGTTCATTTAAATTTCTTAGAACTTGGAACAGTGTAGAGCTCGAATCAGCTAAGAAAAGGCCACAGGCGTCATCAAACGATGATGTCACAATCTCTGTACGTCTCGCTTTAAATATTGCTGCTCTCGTTACTTTCCAAGTTGTTGCAGCCAGTCAGTGGCGTGCTATTATTTTATCAGTAAAATGAAACGTTTTCGTCGTTTTTAATAAAGAAAATAAAAGACAAAAAGTTTTTCAAAGCAATGGAAACTCCTACTGCTTCTTTCTTCATAAATTGTAAGACGTTACTGACGATTTCACGGCCTTGGCTGTGTATGATAACACCTTTCTTTCCAACCTTTTTGGAAGACATTATGACAAAATAACGTTTTTCATTCATAACACTGTGTGAACTTCAACTGCGACCATCAACAATACAACAAAAACACCCGACTAAAACGGAACCTAACCTAACCCCCTAAGTCTCCCTGACCGCCACTACATTTTTTTAAACTTGGCAACACCGTTTAGAGTGCCGGCTAGTAAAATGTGGTAAAAGTTGGGTAAAAGCATATAAAAAGGTCCATCTGTCCCTGGCCGCTGCCGCATCTGTTTTAATTGTGTCCAAGTAAAAACCGTACTACGTTGCCAAGTGGCTTTTTGACCGCTTAACAATTTATTTTCGGGAATATCTTAATAGGACGCCTCTGATTATATCTAATGCGACGGCAACTGTAGAAGGAGAGAGAAATAGTTTCAAAAACTGCGTCATTGATGATGCGGTGGCCTTTTCTCATCTGATTCGAGCTCTATTTATATTGCCATTAGGTATCGTTTTAATAATCTTATTATCTTCACTAAATGTGGAACCGATCCATCCTGGCATTTCAGTTGTGAGAAGAATTTACTTAAAACGAATGCTTTAACACTGTGGAGGAATTATTGAGAAGAACCATTCTGAACTTAAATTTTCAGAGATCATTTATGAGTAAAAACAACACTGAAACTAACTGGTCTTAACTGCTATTACCAAAATAGACAAACAATCGACCTGTGAATCTAATTGCTAAAGTGCTAATCTAATTTTTGTCAACAAAAACGTGAAAAAAATGTATTAAAACTCATAAACATGAGCGGGAACGTGATGTGATTCCATTCGATTCATCTTAACCTAATGTAATTCATTCGTCATTGCCGTTCTGTCAGAATCATTCACCGGATCAATGATGACAGAGCCGCAATACCAGTTTACTTTCATCATCATTACACAGTTGCCACATTCTCATAACTTATCACAAAATTTTGAACCAGGAAAAGAACAAAACAGACAACTAACGAACATTAGGGAGATAAAATCAACTTTACTTAGAACTAATCCTAGTACAGGTGCGTTGAAAACTCTGAATGTATTAAGCAATTTTTCTTGGAAACACCTCGAATATGCAATAAAGCGTGAACGTTACACTACTTTAGTAACCTGCTTACTGCCTCTCCTATGCAGTTCGTTATCACTTCCATTACATAGGCATATTAATTAAAAGAATCAACGTACATACTACTACATCTAACAGGATTAGAATTATACAATCCGTCTAATCCGAATAGTGCTGATCGCGTGTAGAAGATTAGAGATTTATTCGGACCTGGGGCGAGATGCCGAGAAAAAGACTAGATCTAGTGAGAACGTAGGCGAAATGGTGTATGCTAATAACTGAAGACACCGAGTTGGTTGGCCTCAATCGAATATGAAAATGAAATACCGAAGACGATCGTTAACAATTTATCTAAGAGGAAGTGCTCAATTAACGCCAAACCCACGCATCGCAAGTGTTTTATGACCAACGGTTATGCTCTGACCAATCTGTCTCGTTTTTCTCAATTTTTATGTGTGGCATATTATAAAACATTCAAATATACCTACAAAATGAATGAATGCGCCACGACAATACATCGACTATTTCCTATAGGTAGATGCAGGATGTGAAGTCATCACGCCTATTAATAACCCGTACAGTTTTTTTTGTCTGGTTGATGTAATTGTATGGTGTGTACCAAAAAAGTGCTCTTGTATGGTAATCAAGCAGAAAATTGTTTCGCACCTACCGAATTTGGCCAGGCACATACAAATTTGCCATCAGCCCCCGGCCTTTGGCACCGGAGATTTATGGACAAAGATAGAAATACAAGATTGTAGCTGGGCAAAAGAGGTGGAAGATCGTTGGTGGGATTGGCAGGCCCAAATTACAACGTGAACACCCTTGCCGACCATAAATTAAGTGGCTGTAATCATAATTTCGAGATTGTAATGTTCGATAAACGGAAGGATGCGCTCGGGCTACGTTCTTGTTTTTGACATCCCACTGTCTTGATTACCCTATTAGTTTCTGTTTTAGATTATACTTTTCGATTTGTAACTGTAATTTGACTTGGTCTTTACTAGGCAAAGTTGAACGAAACCAGTAGACTTTTTTTTATCATATTGTTTCTAATATAACTTAGGGACGCGGCATTTTACTACATGGACTGAATTTTTAGGTGTTGGTAGTAATGATGAATTGATAATGAACTGGTTATGAAATTGTTACGATAATACTCATCTGGGTGTTTGGGTCATTTAATTTAATTGTCTTAGACGTGATAAGGATACTTTTATTATTTATTCCTGGTGATTGAATTAGAAACCAATACTTTCCAAAATGTTTTTTTTACTCTTGGTAGATACTCACTTTGTTTTTGGCGATTTTTATACACAAAAAGTCTAAAAATAAACACTATTTCTTGTTTTGGCTGGTTAAAAAAAAAGTTAATAGATTTTGTTTTATTAAATAATCTATTACGTATTATCATTTTGTAGAGCAGCTTATGTTTATATGTGGACATTTTAGGGTCTACACTTGCTCTATCATTTAGATATAAATGATGCCCATTTCTAAATCTAGCATTATACAGGGTAGACCATAAGTAATAGTACATTACGCTAGAGCAGTTTTCTGACATCAAAATATTACGATCTAGCTGAAATGCTGATAATTGATATAAAAAATGAATGAAAAAGTTGAAATTCATTTTTTTTACAAATTGCTTCTGAAATAATAAGCAGAGTACAGAAATGCAAAAATGTACAGAATGTACCATTTAAAATAAGCAAAGACGTTTGCGTTTGTGTTTATGTGATTCTTATGTTACGTTCATTGTGAAAGAAGTATATTGGATAATTTCTACTGTTAATAAAGAAAAATGTACATCATAATCAAAAATAGATTCATCATAGTTGGCGGAATTCGGATGAGATTAAACACTAATGTAGTACTAATTGGATTGGGTAGTTGTTGCTTCCCAAGCACAATTTTCACATTTTTGTCTTGTGGTCGGTGTATTACTTTAGAATATTTAGATGTTGAAGAATCTGATAATATACTTTTGTATACCTACCTATAAATCATAAAAACCTTTAAACCTAAAAAGTACTTTTTGTTTATTAACAAACAGAAGTATTTTACAATATCGTGCGTGTTACCAAGTTATTGGCATGATTAAGATTGATGGCAGTTTTAAATGGTAACTTTATGAAACAAATCAATAGTAAACTAAAGGTCATCATTATCAAATCTTCTAAGAAAAATAGGTTTTAAGTAAATGTAATTGTTCAAAAATAATATGAAAGAGCTCTAAAGCAAATTTATAAATCCAAACATTTTATGAATGCAAACATAATTATTATACAGGGTGTCCCACGACGAAAGACCTCGATTGATATTGGAAAAAGTATAAATAGGAGAGTTTTGAAAATTTGGTAGGATACTGATGTGGGCATGCCCAATCCAACTAAAATATTTTCAAGATGGTTGCACTTCCGCTTATACCGGAAGTCGATCACAACTTTCTTATTTTAAATAGAACACCCTATATATTATTACATATTTGGATTCCTCACAAAATTCTGACCAACTTTTGTATAGAATGCCCTATGCCTATCTCTAGCCGTTTTCGAAATATTTGATGTTTTTCCAAAAAAGTGACAGTTGCAACGCTCAACATATTTTTGTACTATGTTAAAACCGTATTTTATTTTGCAATGAAACTTTGGGTTATTGTAAATAAAGGATCGTTTTATTAAACTGAGGGTGCGTAACGACTCATTTGTATACAGGGTCGTCAAAAAAAAATCATAAACTTGCCACAAAAAAAAATGAAAAATCTCAAGTTTTTTAAATGGAAACCCCCATTTTTTATAACGGAATCATTTTGAGCATTAAAAATTACTATAAGTTTCAATTTACTTGCCTATACCTAAATCCAACCCATTTCGTTTTATTTGAGAATAAACATTTTTTTATTAGGCTGCATGGTTGGGATTAGCTGGTACTCTAGTTAGCCATGCTTTTCACACACGGTGATATTGGAGACCTGCAGGGCATGTTAATAACACTAGTTTTGAGTGTTTTGACAACTGCAAATATGCCGTCGCGGTTACGTTATTCAAACCAAGATTACTTAAATCTGTTTATTATTTACGGAGAATGTGATAAAGTTGTGAGTAGAACATGTGAGGTATTTGCCGCTCGTTATCCAGAAAAACCAAAGCCATCACGAAAAGCTGTCAAGCAAATAATTGAAAATTTTAAGAATACGGGATCTGTGAAGATAAAAGCTATTAAAACAAAACCAATCCTTAATAATACAAATGTAGAAATTGCAATTTCTAACCAACTTTTGTGTACAATGCCCTATTCCTATCTCTAGCCGTTTTCGAAATATTTGATGTTTTTCCAAAAAAGTGACAGTTGCAACGCTCAACATAACATGCTTTGCAGTTCTCCAATATCACCGTGTGTCAAAAGCATGGCTAACTAGAGTACCAGCTAATCCCAACCATGCAGCCTAATAAAAAAATGTTTATTCTCAAATAAAACGAAATGGGTTGGATTTAGGTATAGGCAAGTAAATTGAAACTTATAGTAATTTTTAATGCTCAAAATGATTCCGTCATAAAAAATGGGGGTTTCCATTTAAAAAACTTGAGATTTTTCATTTTTTTTTGTGGCAAGTTTATGATTTTTTTTTGACGACCCTGTATACAAATGAGTCGTTACGCACCCTCAGTTTAATAAAACGATCCTTTATTTACAATAACCCAAAGTTTCATTGCAAAATGAAATACGGTTTTAACATAGTACAAAAATATGTTGAGCGTTGCAACTGTCACTTTTTTGGAAAAACATCAAATATTTCGAAAACGGCTAGAGATAGGCATAGGGCATTCTATACAAAAGTTGGTCAGAATTTTGTGAGGAATCCAAATATGTAATAATATATAGGGTGTTCTATTTAAAATAAGAAAGTTGTGATCGACTTCCGGTATAAGCGGAAGTGCAACCATCTTGAAAATATTTTAGTTGGATTGGGCATGCCCACATCAGTATCCTACCAAATTTTCAAAACTCTCCTATTTATACTTTTTCCAATATCAATCGAGGTCTTTCGTCGTGGGACACCCTGTATACACACCCATTGTTGTAACAACGTTGGTATAAAGACTGAAAAATGTAAATCATTTCTTAATACAACTTAATTATGATTATGTGACAAGTAAACGACATTTGCACCTATAAGATAATAAATGTTTGAAAGTGTCTTTCTTATCGCCATGTTGGTTTATAAAATTACAAGATATACACAGCGTCCCAATCAATTAGGAACACTTGTACTTCTCCTACATGATGTTTCCTGTATGTGTGGCAAACATTTTTTTCGACGACTTACTTTGAAAGTACCTCATGTACGCTTCCATTTAGAAGCAGAAAGGGGTTATTTGCCGCGCGCGAGCAGAAAGAGAGATTTTCTGCTCTAGAGCGTTTTCGCTTTCTACTAACAATCTACTCACCAACTTTTTTCGGCGTTTCCATAACAACGCTTGACATACCTGTTTGAAATAACCACATTCCGTCAAAGTGATTTATCGGTGACAATGAGTTCGAGCGACGAAAATGATGTGAGTTGTCCTTCTAATCCACCCCACAGCAGTCGTCGAAAAAATATCGTCTATATTTCGAGCCAAAAGTACTTTTGCCGCTTTTACATGATTGCAGCGTTCGGCTTCGCCTCAAGCTGCAAATTTCATGTGCAAGCGGCAAATATATACTTTCCGCTCTTAATATAGAATATACTATAAACTGTCTACAACAGTTCAATGTGAAAAGCAGAAACGTTTAAAAATTCGCTTTGTAAAGTTGGTCTAAACGTCATAAGACTTAATTATACAATTTTTTTCGAATTTGTTGCCACAAAACTTTTACAGTATTGGCTGTATTACTATTTCAATGTAATAAAACTGTCAGTGTCAGACATTATGAAAAGTTGAAGCATTTTGCCTTAAGGTACTTATAATATGGTTCAAAGTCAAGATAATAGAGGCAATGGAATTATATTAAATTGTAAAATCTGAGAATAATGACTGAGGTATCTAATTTGAATACCTGAGTACGCCCCTGAGTCAGTCCACACATAAATACCTTCACTTTTAATTAAGTGTCAGAGGTACAAATGATTTAGGTTTGCGCCCCATGGTCCCGTTTCGAATCGGGCTTCGTTTTGGCCTTTTTAGATCTGGCGCCCCAAACAAGTTTTGTTTTGAAAAGGAGACGACGAAGACGATGTTGCCGCATCTGTATAATAAACAATTTTAGTTCGGATGTGTTAGATTCAACATATCGCAAAGAGAATTCAGACCAGAATAGGGGTCCTAAAATCAAATTACCCCATAATTTGATAAGAAAGAGTGATACAGTAATTCTGTTTTGTCTTCACTGTACGTTTTCAATCTGTCGTTACGATCATTTTGCCACATTCTCCAGCTGCAAAGTTTAACCATAAATCTTCTAAAGGATGTTCCTCCCTGCGTTTTTTAAGCAAAAAGTCCAAAATACTGCTGTAGTTTAAATTCGCGCCTCCCAACCGAATCCTTCGTAGAACGAGACAAAACAAAACCTCAAAAAAACTTAAGCCAGTTGCTGCCGGTCTATAAATACCGAAGCAGTAAATAGCGCAGGTGATTATTTGCTTATTGTAACTATACACCGGCGGATATGGGATTATGTCATATCGTTCGAAGGCGACCAAGGATTATATTTAAATGTGCAGAACATCATCATACAGCCGGTGGGCAGCCCACCTATGTCATGTAAACCGACGTTTGGTATATGCTTTTATTTAAACTGCGTAACATTTAAATGAATGGTGAATGTCGAATTAATTAATAAAAACCAGTGATTTTAGTCTATATGGAAGGTTCTTTGATACACCGGAACAAGCTGGATGACCAAATCAAAACAAGATATCAATTAAATTGATAATGATATAGAGGTGTGGTAAAACTAAAACTGGCCATAGGAAAACCATGTAACTGACAGATGTTGTCAAACATGTTTTTGCTATAAGTACCCGTTGTTCAGTTTCTGTGTACATTTGTGTAAAAACTTAGTGCCAATAGGCCAATAACAAAATTATATAACCTCGTATATAACTAATCCAGTGGATGAATTCCGAGATGAACTTAGATCAGCTTCTGGCAACATTGCCCCAAAGTTTTCTCGCCCACTAGATATTGTCCAGTTTTAGTTTTACCACACCTGTATAAAAAGTCTAATATCATAGAGAAATAAAATTAGTGCAGAAAAGTACTCCCTTCCGCACTTAAATTGATGCGGAAATGTGCAGTTGCACGCGAATAGAAAAAATATAAGTAATTATTAATTGCTGATCACGAACATTGGAATTTTTTAAGTTTAAATTTGATGTGAGTGTTGTATTACACGTTGTATGTTACATTTTGGATACGGTAATCAGTACTTAATATAAGGAAGTAATTATATTGACCGGATGTATGGCCACACAATGCAGTATTAAAAAAAAGTCAGTAGAAAGTGCAATAAGATAATTTAGCAGCTACCAGTGTTGCCATATTGTTACCTATGATTGCTAAGAGTTTTTCTTCATATTCACGATTATACAGTATTATATTTCACAGGATGTGCCAAAAAATATAGGCTACAGATTTCCCATCTATATTTAAAAAAAAAGTAATGTGATCAAATGGTTTGGTGTAAATTGTAGTAAAATGTCGAGAAGTTAGATGTATTTAGACTAGTCACATACTATTGAATGAGTTGATCAAATGTATTACCACAAACCAACCAGAAACATCTCTTTGATAATTAATCTACAAATTTTGCTGCTAAAAAAGTGTATTTTACTGTTCTGCTTTGTCCATTTCTGCAGCTTCTTTTGAACGTCACTTATAATTATCCTTATTTCCCACATTAACTGTCTCAAAGAACGTAATAACCTCTGACTCTAAATAGTAGCACGTGTTCAATGAATGCCAGGCAAACATAAAAAAATATCTTAATTTTGTTAATAATAACCTTTTGTATTCAAATACAATATCGGCTGAATCCTTGATGGTCTAATTATTTCGAAGTGCGTAAAATGAACGTTTTCGATTCAGTTATCGCAAAACGGTTGTTTACGTCCATTGATCGTTCGCCACAGTGAAAAATAAATTGATCAATGAAACTACGTCTTTGAAAACGTTTATGCAATTTTTCAACCATTTCCGCTTCGGGTCAAATAAATACATACATACGCAAGGTTATGATTACCTAACTATGTCGATTTTTGTCCAGTTAATTGCCTATTAATGTTTTTTTGAATACTCTTTTAACAGTTGCATTGGTATCGTACCTTGATAAATTGCTCGTTAGGATGTCATTAAAGTGATGAGTTGGAATAGTCTTATGCATGTATTATTAACATTTTTTTTCTTTTTCAGGTGAGCTAAAAACCTCAGTTCGGCCAGTACAGAGTAAGTTATTGTTATTTTTCTCGCTCGCGTGTTTTGGCACGACAATAAATCTGCCGAGAACCATACGTCACGAATTACATTTCTTGTTGGGTTCGTCTTAATTTTTGAAGATTGCGCGTGGGATTAAAAGAAGAATTCCGAAATCTTGAACGTGTAAAATGCCTCAAGTCGACCGTAACAGGCGCTCGGGTTTCATATCAAGATTCCATATGCCGGTTTCATCTTCCCCAACCACACATATCTTCTTCCCGATCTTCTTCTCCCGGCAAAACAATGGCGTACTTTCTGTATTTTATTTGGGTTTTCTGTGTGTCAAAATCTGTGTGTCAAATAGTTAATTAGACCAATTATGGAAATTCGTAACTTTTCACTGCAGTCACACCAAACTAGACCTAATAGTGAATTTTTTAGGCTGTAAAAATATTTTGGGTGGGTTCAGGCCATTTGGTACACCCGAAGGTGCGCCGCTGTACCCAAACCAAAGTACTGTCAGTATTAAAAACTGTTGGGATACCTGTGGCGCCTTGTGTCTGAGCTCTCGCCTGCCTCACTACTGAATAAAAGATCATTATACGCCCAGCTCTCGCAGCACAAAGGGGTCCTTTATATTTTTTCATATATGGGAATTGAATATTTACGCCGTTTGAGAGCTAGTCAGGATGTCCAACTGATAAAAACCAGCTCTAGTTAAAGGGCGATACTGTAAACGCAACGAGAATTTTCTATTTGAATTAAAAGTTGTTGAAACGCTTCTAATTAGTTTCAATCAGTCGCTTGTCTAACGTGGACGATACTTCTGGGAAAATAAATGTGAGCTTTAATGGTGTAGATTTATAAAAAAAAGTAAAATAAATCCTTTACGTAAAATAAATTACTAATGGTTGGACACTTTCTTGAATTAACTACTAATTGAGTCACACATGCGCTGGATTGTTACACAATGACGTAGTGAAAAATAATTTAAAAAATGGTTATTAAAAATAATATAATTTAAAAATCAAATTGATGAGAATGTAAACTGTAAGCATGGTCAAAAGGCAAAACTGCAGCAAAAGACATCTTAAAAAGAGAGGAAGAATCGGGTTAATCCAATTGTTTAGGTTAATCGAAAAACTAAAAAACAGCACAAAAACAGTGTATTAATCGTGGCTGGAAAAGGGAAATTTTAAAAAGAAGAATGTTGCAGATATTGTAAAACAATCGAAAAATGTGACCTATTTCCTTAACTTTTTCGAACCTTAGTAAAATGCATTTAAAAAAGAACGTATTATGTGTTCTTGCTTCAAAATTAAAAGTATTTGTCATGTATTGTGGTTTGAGAGCAAAGATTTGTTTAATTTTATCTACAACTTACTATAATTCATTGTTATCTGCCTATGAAAGAACTGAAAATATCTCAGACCCTAAAAAAATATGCTATAAGTGTATAGTATAGGAAAACTTGCCTTGGTATACTTACTATAATCCACAATAGAGTTTCGTTTTTCTTTTCGGATATGTTAGGAAGTACTTTTTTTGTTATTTCCTTGCCACCAAATGCCTATTATTGTTTTTTCCTCAAACTGATGGTTTTACAATTTTGTTCTTGACCTGTTGGTGCTATTTACAATTGAGTTTTTTCATTCTATAAAACAAGTCGAATTTGAATGTTTTTTTTAAACATAGCAACAACAATGCAAATTTTTTCAGCTGTGAAGTTGTAGTTTGCTTTGATTTTCCTTATAGGAACTTGAATTACACTCTAAAACGCCTTAAACACATAATTTGTGGTACAAGACTTGTAACTGGTCGGTCGCAGTCTATTAAATGCTTTACACATTTACAAACCTTGCCTTGTTCAGATTTTTTAATTTCGGAAGAAGAAAAACTCGTAAAAGTTGTTCACAAAGCTCGTAAGATCAAATCAAGTGAAAAAGGGGCGTAGGAAAAGATTTTAAAGTAAAAAATTTCCTGATGAACATGACCGAGAAATTCGAACCATTATCTATCCTGTGATTATTCCATTCTAAATTTTATTGTTTGACAAAATTTAAATTAAGATGTAAGGCGAAAGTGTTTAACTGTCCATTCGTTATCTTTTTAGATAAATAACTAAATAGTCTGATATCACTAAAAGCTTCACATGTTCAACGTTTTCATCAGTTTAAGGTCTCCTTAAACCTGATTCATTTTCAACGTCTTCGACAAGCCTGTTTCGAGTTTTGAAAGATCACATTCCTGGATTTTCCAAGTTTAACACCAAAAAACTTGTGTTACTACACCATTTACACATGTAGTTTAGAAAATATCACTTGGATTTTAAAAATATAAGTTGGATTTCAGAATCTATAACTTGTTTTTCATTATCGTAAATTTGGTTTTAGAAAACGTATTTCAGATTCGTCACTTGTATTTTAGAATGCGTTATTTCAATTTCAGATTTTTTTGTGTTTCTATGTGGTTATTAGTTTATTGTTTTTTTTATAATATCACTTTAAGCAAAAAAACCCGCCTATCGGGAGTATTAATTTATATAAAATATACAGGGTGTCCCATAACTATATGACAATCTCTCGGGGGCATGCAGGGGAGGTCAAAATAATACGATTTGTTCATTTTTTTTTTTTTTTTTTTTAAAGTCACTCTTAAGGGAAATATTGAGCCCCAAACACTGCCTTCCAATTAACGTTTTTGGCCGTAACTTTTGAAACACTTTGTATATTGTAATGATTATTGGGTTTAATGTTTTATCGAAAGAGACCTTCTATTTGACATGAAAACCAGGTATCTCGTCTTCGAAAGGCAGGAACTAACTGGACCTAAGACACAATTTGCTTAAACTTTGACAGCTGTCATTATTTTCAGCAGCAAACGCCATTAATGGATACTCTTGACATTTTTATCGAAAAATTGTACTCTTCCTTTATTTCGATAAAATAAACGGTTTTCGAGATAAATCGATTTTTCATTGAACTGCTTAAACCACAATGTTATTAAAAATATTCGTTAAACTATTTACTTTTTTTTTATTTACTTTTTTTGCTCAACTTTAATTTTCCAAATTACAAATGACCATGTCTAAAACCCAACTGCTCTTTTCTATAATACAAATGACTAATCTGAAATACAAATTGCAATTTCAAAAATCAAAGTTATTATTCTAAAATTGAAGGTACCTTTTCTGAAATACAAGTGATATTTTTTAAATCCATCTTATGGTTTCTAAAATTCCACTGACGCTTTCTAAACTACATGTGTAAATGGTGTAGTCTCTTTACTTTTCTCACACACCTCGTATAAGGAAATCCACATTTTACGGAACTTTATCAATATTAATATCAATAATAATCAATGCATTAAATACAGTTTTGGATGTGGTTTTTTTCTTTCTCCGTATAAAATAATATCAAGTTTTTTTTAAAAAATCCTTCAGTTAGGAAAAGTTAGTCTTTACAACACAGATAATCAAGAAATAACCAGTGTTGCAAATACAGGGTGTTTTAAAATTGGGTTGCCCAATTTTTGGAAACTATGGTAAAGTAAAATACTAGTACGTTTGTGTTACTTTCAATCAGCAATAAACACTTGCCTGACACTGTCCTAAACCCAACAAATTCACTCTCTTTATCCATCTCATTATGATACTTAATTTAATGCTAATTCTTTGCGACGCCAAACATCTTTCTAATTAATTAAAAACTACGTAACTAACTTAACTGATGTTCCCGGAATTAATTTTAGTATGTTTTTTAAGGTATTCAAGAAAGTATGTGTAAACTTTTAGTACTGAATTAAATTTTATGTTTCTTTGCGTTATTGAATAAAATAACCACTGTAGCCGGTTGTAAAAATCTCTGTCCGTGAGGAAATATGAAAATAAACTGTGGGTGTTGTACACAGCTGTTCGGCTGAATAAATAATTTTCCATTCATGGTTTCTTGTAAAATACGATTTTATTTGTATTTTCAATGGATTCCTCTCTGAGGTTGGTGTTTAATTGATTTTTCTTCTTTACGTCTCAAGTTAGTCTTTACGGTTTTTGATAATTTAAATGGATTTCTCGGAAAAAAATGTCTGTAGGTAAGCCAACTTGTTTAGTCGTTTATAAATAGCCGTAATGATAATGACATTATTAGCTCTACACTTCTACATAAGCACGTTATGCAAAATAGCTGACACACCTGCGGCCACAGCTGCGATAGATTCAGATTTTTCAACGCGATGCGTTGCCAGCAAAATTCCATTGGTTCGAATGTAAGTCATGCGTTCACTAAACATCAGAATCGGTTTTGTTATTATGATTTATAACGCAAATGTATGCGCAATTACTGTGTTATTAGGCGCATTTGGCTTTAAGAAATTCCGCTGTAAAATGCCACTAAAGAAGATAGTTGCTTTCACTTTCTGTGTACGATAAACCCATTCAGACCACGGTTTCCTGCTTTCCGCCTTTCTGTAGTACATTAAGCACGGGCAGGTAATATCTTTGACTTTGCATTGTTATTAACCAGTCAATAAACCAAGCAAACGATTTTACAATGGGTTGTTATAATATAATAATAATAACGCCCCAGTGTGGTCGCGACCACATGGTCGCTTGCGACACATTCGATACCAGTGCAGTTTGAGATAACCTGGTTGTGCAACCATAAATCGCAATTACTCCCACGGTACGTAGTGACTTTACTATCATGAAATATAGTTGGGAAATTATTTATGGCTTTAATAGCAGTTCTAGGAGAGTTTCTTATTCGTATTGCTGCTGCTTTACGATATTGAGATTTCAACAAGTTTCTTGTCCATTGTCCGCCTCAGTCCAGTTAGTTTTATGTTCAATACTAAACGAACGACGTGGATTTATAGCCGTGACAAAGTTGTATTAAGATTGTTATGCATAATTTTTGTATGTTCTGTAATGGAATGGCATTTAACAAAACAACCCCTTCTAAAAAATGTAGTGGGAGTTCGTATAATACTTAGTTAAAAGATAGAGCGTTTCATTTAACAAACAACACTTAACCAACCAACTCTGAAGTTATAGAATGAAGATCTAATTAAAATCTTTTAAAATATACGTTAATTTGATTTTGAGTTATTGTTTCAACCAGAAATTTTACCGAGCATTCATGTTCAGAAGCTATAAGAATTTCAACTCTTTCTTTTATTCTATGTTTTGTTCTTGGTAATGTTATTTTATTTATAAAACTGCTTAACTTTTTTTTTATTTTTGACATACATTTTGTGTTTAAACTGTAATAGTCATTTACGTATCAAGGGTTGAAAGAAGCGGATTACGCCCTCGGCCAAATATTTAGAGTCACGAGTTTAGTCCCTTCTTTCGGCACATGATATACACAAACAACTTTGGATTGAAAGGTTTGAATAACTAGTGTGGTTCATTGTTTACTTTACCGCCCGTTGTCTTGAGAGACGGACAGAAAAAGCACTAGCGTAAAGTTAAAGATAAAAATTGTCTCAGACTCTCAAAATCAGGAAACAATTATTTAGAACATTCAACATGGACAATCATTTTGCTTTTTCTTTATAAATATATATTGATCTGGAATAATTTATGATCTATCGTCGACCTTAATATTCAGCTCAATTTGTATTTAATTTACTTTGGTGACGATAAAAAACCAGTTACGCCAGCATTACTATAAAAGGCGTTGATGGCTTCCAACTCAATATTATTTATTCATACAGTAATGTTTTTAATTATAGTCCACTTGTTTAGTATTCAAAAAGAGCGGGTTTTTAACGTAAAAACTGAATTGTGCTAAAAAACTATAATTGCAAGCCCAAATTAGGCATATTCTCATGAATTAAAACAAAACACAAATTATCTTTGTATATTTGTAATTTTAATACGGTAATTTTTGATTGTCTGTCTAAACTTCGAATTTTACAGATACCCACATGAAAAATACTGATGATGTTACTACTTGCTATTAGTTAAATTTAGTAAAAATAATCATTTAGTCGAAGATGTAATTTATATAAACAAGGTAGCATTCAATCAGGTTTTTTTTTTCTAACAGTGTTACAGGCAATATTTTTGCATCTTTTCAAGGGGACATATTTGCCGTATAATAAAATTATTCATTTAGTAAAGAAAGTTCTAGACGAATCATTAAATTATGGAAAATGGTTAACTTTAAAATGGTTTAATTGGTTGACAGCCAAAACGAACGAGACCCATTTATTTTTTTTTTTGTAATATGACATGAAAGTTTTTAGGAAAGATGTTTCGAAGAATTGAAATTCAAGATATTGGTTTAGTCGAGGGTTTAGTCTAAATAGATTCCTAAATCATGGAAAACGATGATAACAATAATAACAAAAATACTTCGTAGGAGTTGATCTGGTACAGATTTTCCGAGATATTATATATAAGAAAATGACCCCAAAGTACAATTTTACAATGAATTGTTCTTTAGGAAGATCATTGTATGCTGAAAAGCACTTCCATGTACTCATCAATATTCTGAAAAGTAGGCATCTATGCATGTAGATGTTGAAGTGAGTTCAAATGTCAAAGATGCTAATATGTATATCACCATTCATAGTAGTAGTAGTCTATTCCAACTAATATCAATGTCTTTATATTGCCTTATGTATTGTTGATCTCTTTAATTCAAAAATTTTTACTTTGTTTTACAAAAGACGAATTTATTTCAAATATTCGTGAAACAATTTGTGTTTCTTCATGTTGGTCAGTCAGTCAAGATAAAAATACTAATAATTCTGGAAAAGTAGAAGTATGAACCAAATATGCCTGCCTATCCAGATCTTGTAAACAGACTTCTTTTTTAATTTCATGTTTAGCAGTATTTTCTTGTAGATTCGCATTTCTGTTTTTAATTTTAGCTTTCACCATAACAACAATCAATTTGATTCAGCATCCAAAATCAAACTGATCTTTAAGACCATCTCATAAGAAGTTAACAAATTGGAATACGGTTACTCATTTTGTTTTAGAGTGTCATTTTTTTGATTAAGAAATCTAACTGTACTAAATCTGTTAAATGCAACAAGATCATGCAATTATCTTATCTGGTTATACGAAACGTTGTAATTTTGTGGTCGCAATGCGGTTATGTGACTTTTACATGCATCTAGCTATTAAAATCTGGTTTTTGATCGAACAACCTGGTATAAATACGTGTACGACCTTGCCGCTAACGGTATGCAATAGTACTGGAATATCGTGTAAAGTATTTCTGGTAAATTGACCGGTATGTACCATTCTTATCATGTTTACCGGGTACCCCAGTATGCAATATTAATGTAATAATTTATAGTTTCATTTGTGATAACTTTGGCACATTTCCAAAGTACCTAATATTATTCCACGTGAATTTTTTTGGCAACATGCCCGGTACCGCCTTATAGCAATTTTTTTTTGAACTAGATACTTATAATGAAATAGATAAGTGGCGCCCAAAAACCGTCCTAAATTGTATAATAACCCATCACCCTAAGCTCCACTGACACAGAGCTTTACTGCAAGTCCCACCCAAAAACGATTAATTTTGATACACTGGGTACTAATAATGCAGACCCGATCCAACTCAGACGCCAATAGCCGTCGAGAGATTTGGTACTGCCACGTTAATCATACTAAAAGGACCGAACACCGGACTAAACTGAAGAGATTTAACGTAATCTGAGTCGTACTAAGTAGTACCGCACTGCTAAAACTACTGACCAGTGCCAGTGTTGTACCCTCGCCGTATACCTGACTGCGAGAAGAGGCAAGGCTGTTCAACATCTAAAGCTGAGAAAGCGGAATCGAACCTTCAGTCGTGGTGTTTCCTTTAAGAAACGAGGGTTAGTGTGCTGCTTTTCAGTGTTAAATCCTGGATTTTGTTCTGAAAATACCTAACAAGAGTGAACTGTTATGCAGTAAAGAATGTACGTGACAGATTCTACGTGGTCTGGTGAGTTTGCTTGATTTACCAACTTGAAGTATACCCCTCGACTCTATTTTCCTTTTGTGTCAACATTCTTAGTTGTATTTTTAGTTTTGTGAGCTTCAATTTACAATTTTTCCCTAACTTAGTTACCTTTCAAAGGGTTTGTTGACCATATGGCTTCGCCTGTAAAACTTCCTTATGTTTAATCTATAGTCGTCAAGCTAAACCGAGTCAGCCTATGTAATTATGTGAATTCTTTGGTTTAGCAATAAAATCTATTTATTCTACGGATGTTAATGCCGCCCAGACTTGTTTTTTTCTTTATTACCGCTACAAAATGTATTTTCACATTGATTGTTGTCTCTCAAAATAAACCGATTCCAGGGAAACGTTTTCTGTGTGTACAATTGCATGATTTGGGAAGTTTGTATACTACTATGCAAGCAAGATAGATCGAATTTGTTTTAAATGTAAGTGTAAAGACCAAAATGCCTATCAACCCTATTATGATGATTCTAATTGGTTTAGATAAGCGTAATAATAATTCGTAGTACCTTCAAAAGGCTTGGTTATTGAACTTTTTAAATTTAGACAATTGCAATGATGCCACATTTGGCTTATTTTGTTAGTTAAGTTCACTGAAGCAATATAGCAACCCCAACGAAGTTGAAGGGTTGGTTTCTCTCATTTTTGATGCTAGCAGTGGATTTGTCTAGTGGGATTTGGTCTAGTACTGGTGAGCTGTACAATAAACATCTCAGTATAAATAAATGCTAAATTTTGCATCTTGTGAAAAGTAGTAACATCTAAATTACCTAACTCAAAAAGTTGCCAAAAAGAGATTTAAATCAGTTATCACAAATTGTACCTTTTCTCTCCTTAATAAAAGGGAGAGAGAGCATTGATCGATAAGGACCTAAAATCCAATTTGAGATACCAAAGGACCCTTTTGGAAAAAGTCATTATTGTATTGGCCCTTTATAAGAAAGCACTAAAGTAGGGTTTACAACCTTGACAATAGTCGATTTTACGCCTTTTTAACTACTGTACCACAATTTTATAATGGCATTTTTACAGTTGAGGAATTTTTAATTACTCTAAATTTGGTAACAAAGACTTTAAAGTTAATGTTCTTCAAATTTGACCAGTTTTAAGATTCAAGTTATGATTTAAACAATATGGAAACCACCTATTCCAGCAAAATATGTAATGATTAAAACACAATTTAGAAAGCTACTACTTACCATACAATAATCTAGTAATTTAGCTCTTCTCTTGGGTTTATTTTGTTTCTAGTGCTATCAATATTAAACTTCAAAATCAATCCTTCCAAATTTGGTTTCCTTGATTGCTCAGATCCAAAAAGGTGAATTTGATCATCTTTTTGCCAAAAATGCAAAAAGTTCACTTTTCCAATTCAAAAAATTCAGGTTTTTTCCTGAAATACAGTAAAAATTATCATTTAGTTTCAGCATTAGCGCAGAATTCAGAAAGTTCTACTGAATTGTCGTGCATGAAAAAACGTATGAACTGAAATCTGTGACAACTTAGAATTTAGTATTTTTATGTCAAAAATATTCCAGTTTAACTAAATACAATGTAACAAAACAACTACAATAATTTTTCAAGCTTGGATTGTTGTATTAATTTGCACGATGCATAACATTTTGTGAATTGAACTTTGCGTTATCACTAAAACATGAGTTTACATAAACCTTGATTGGTTTTTTGCATAAACCCAATTTCAATTAGTAAGTGGGTGCAAATTTGGTTTTCGGCTTGTGAAAACAAGGTCTGGTTAAAATGTGTGTGCTGTAATCTGTATTAATATGTTTTTTTGTTAGTGCAAGTTTGGCTTCAACATCAACTAATGTACTTTAATTTAGTGATAATTTTATACACAACTGTAAATTGCGAGGTAAATTGTGTGAAAAGATAGCCTTTTTCTGTGTTTATATGTAACCATCAGTACTCAAAGTTAGCAAATAAACTTATTCAAAAATTGCATTTTAATAGAGTAATGATAGTCTTATGTTTGTTTTTGTTTAATAATGAAACACAACAATTAAGTAATAAAATAATAATTTTTATGAAAACTGGCCAGCAAAGAAAATTAAAAAAAATGTCAGTGTGGCAATTCATATAGGGTTGATAATAAAATTATGATTTTATACTAAGTAATATGGTATTTCTTACCAATCTGTGGTTGAAATGAAATTTTCATAGTATACCTAGGTAATCTAGTCGATAAGAATTTTCATCATTCTCTCCACAACTAAATTGATTGAAACCTGTTGTTTTTAACCCATCAAAGTACTCTAATAAGTACTCTTCTCTAAGTCTGGTACGACTCTCTAAGTCTAGTAATTGTTTAGTGCACCTAACGTATCTAACACAATTTTAAATCCCCTAAACGAACTAATCAGAATTTTAATCCCTTTTGAATGATTGAATCAATTAATGCTCGTTAATGACTATAAGCAAGTCTGGATAATCAAGGTGATTGAATGGTTTTTATAGCTGTTTTCTGATAATACTTTAAGAAGTTTTAAGGTCTAAATAAAGTCTACATTTAACCAAAAATCACATACTTACACATTCTTCAGTGGGGAAAAATACTTAAAATTTTCAACTGCATGTTCAATATAAGTGTGTCCATTATACAAAGGGAAAAAAACTACACCACTTGGTCGTAAATCCACCGAATGTCGCCATTTAAATGCTTGTCACTAGCAAAAGGTCCTTTCCGGTGTCCCGCCTCAAATCAAGTGGGTCTTTTCCTACCTAGACAAAGCCTCTTAACACTAAAGCTGATTATTTTTCTGACTTTAGTCTGAAGTGGTGAGATGACATTGTTTTCTTTTTACTAATCCACTTCTAATGAGGTCTGCAAATTGTTCAGATTTGAAGTCCAAAACATACAATTTAAGTGAACTGTAATGGTAAAAACTGCGTCTTGACAAAAACGAACAAAAATATGTATTTTTCAAGGAAAAAAAAAACATGAATTGTAAATGTGATAGTGGTGGTTATGTTGTATCATCTGATCTGAATCTTAGATGAATCTAGATATCTCTGTTAGTACGAAAAACTGAATTTTTCTACGAAAATTTCTTTCTTTTAGAATTTCTTTTTCTAATAGAATAATCTATCTATCTATTTTAAGTCGTATTTTATTCTTTACCTTTAATTCGGATTTTTTGCACTGAAATTAACAAGGAAACTGAGATTGGATGTTTTTACCTCGTTTGGGCCGATATGGGGATGCAATTTGAAGTTTCTGGAACAAACTCGCCGGAACTGCTACTAAACACTCATAATTGAAAAACCATCACAATTTTTCCCATCCGAACTTAATGTAGAAAGGACAATTTTATAGCGAAATTAGGTCTAAAACCGCGACCATCACCCAAAGTACTTTGGTATGGGTTGTTTTTTTTTTAATTCTGATTGAAATTAAGTAATGATAGAGTTTAAGAGAAGCCAAAAATTTAGCTTGTGTCTTATTTGTTCCTTTTTTATTTTTTTCTGTCAATTATGCTAAATTGGAGACTTCAAACTTTCAAAATCAACCATAAAGATAAGCTTTTATATTAATCACCAATAAGGTGCACTATTTCACTGAACTTAATTAGAACCGAAAAATTAGAAGAATGTTTAGGGATGGTTGGCTTTCCTTTTGAAATGTAAATCTCTGGCCGGTTAGTGTTATTCAGGCATGAACCCCAATTTAAATTTATAAGTCGCCCGGTTCAACGGCTGTTGAAATTGGTCCGGACTCTTGTGGTACCAAGACTATAAAAATCGTTTGATTTTTATCGTTCTGACTTGACCTTACCCGTGGAGCCAACAGGAATTGGATTTGTCTGGCTGATATGTGGGTGCTTTGCATTTATTATTCTTCGACTTTGATTCGAAAGTAAATAGGTTCCACTGTGGTATATACTCTGTGCACTATTGTCATAACGGGACCGGTCTTTGTTTAGATGAAATGGCAGCGACCATACTTGATAGCTGCGTAACCGTACAACGTACTTTACAGGACAAAAAAAACATTACAAACGTCAAGTGACTATGATATTCTAGGAAAGCAGCTGGCTAGTTTGGCATGGATACCTTATGTGAAAACTGTTGTTTAGTGTCAAGTGCCAATATTGATTAGCTCCCACCGATTGTACGAGGTTTTTAGGATCGAAGCCCAGTTATCATAGAATTAATTTAATTACGACATTTGGTAGTTTTCATTCTGCGAAAAAAGCTAATTGAATTTTGGCAAAGCTTAGAGTTGGTCTAATGTACCGTTTAATAGCCAGTTAATCCGACGTCCTTGGAAAACGTTCAGTATCTTGCCTCAAAACGCAATTCGTACGGAAATGACAGTCCCGGTGATCAACACGTATCTTATTATTACAAACTATTAAAAGCACGTGAACGTTTTCCTCCCACAAATTCGCGAGATCACTTTTCCAAAACACATGTTCAATTTACGATACAGCAATTACTTTGATTTGCATCCATCTGCGATTGTCTGACGCACTGTTACACAAATAACAGTCGTTTCATTTTTTATTACAGTGAGGCGGACGTGTTACTGCGAGGGACATTGTCCACACGGCCTCAGCAATGGCACCTGCGAGGTACGACCCGGAGGGAAATGCTTCGCGGACATTCAAGCATACATCGAGGACGGGGAAGAGTACGCCGTTATGCAGTACGGATGTTTACCACCTGATGAGGCCAGTTTAATGCAGGTAAGATATCTTGGATTGGGGGATAACAGTTTTTTTTTATAAAATCGTTGGCACTATGTTATATTTGCTGTGCCTTTGTCATCATCAAGTCGATTTTATAAAAAATGTTGTATGCAACCCTTGCAAAACGTCCTTTTGTAAAAAAGATGTACTTTTTGCACTTGTTGCATAAATAACTATTTTTATACTATACAAACATGGATACTTCAAAATTTGGCATAACCTGTAGTAATAAAAGAGAACCATTAGAAATCAACTAGTTAGACAACAATTCCAACTTTGTACGTGACAGTCTGTCAAAATGAATGTGACGTTATGCGGCAGTTGGTCACATGACCACTTCATCAGAAACACTGATTGGTATAGTCGGATTTTTACCTTTTGAGAATGACGTCATCTTTTTACATCTTTGTTTCTCGCATATCAAACATGTGAAATAAACAATTTTAACAAAAAAGGCACGTTATTAATTTTGTCATCCTGTCAAATTAAAAACGTTGACATTTACTGTCACTTTGATATAAACAAATATCAAAGGTATAAAAAATGATGTGCTACAATGAGCAAGCCCAAATGCTAATTCTAAATGTGCTGCTTTTTTTGGAGTACGAAAAGAAACAGTTTCCAGATGTCATCCCAATTGATTATTCCAATGTGTATGATAGAGCATCACAGGCAAAAGTGAGTACTGCTACCCTATGCCGAATGAAAAAGGGTAGAATTCCAGCTGACGACTTCTATTTTACCAACATTTCTAAAAAATGTCTGTCAGTAAAACCAAAATAACCGCTCTTATGAAAAACAAAGAAGTTGGTAATGTTGGTATGCCAAATTACTATTTTCACTTTATTGTGCACAGCACAATTACACAACACAAAATCAATGAACATTAATAATATATTATGTTATTAGGAGTAGAAGAGATCTTTAAGTGAGTGCAAGCACACCTATTCACTGAATGAATGATGATTAAACTGAAACTCTCATGATCATGTGATTTTCAAGGCACTTGATCATCAGTCACTTCTGAACGCACTAATTTTTCAAAGGATTTGTAGGTTAAAACTTGTGATCTAATTCCAGACATTCGTGTTTTTTCACCTGCATAACGTCATTCTCAAAGGATAAAAATTTGACTATATCTTGTGATTAGTTCAAATTAACCTGGGTTTAAAATACGATGGTGCAAGAGATTCAATGGTGTCCTGGGAGGCAGGGGGTAAATACTACATATTTGGAAGAATCAATCAATTGAATAACTGTATATTGTTAAAATTTTTTCGATGACCCTTGAAATAAATGACACATTTAGCATGCACCGTTTTGAAGAAAACGGCTACCTAAAGTTGAAAATGTTTAATTTAAAAAAATTATAAAACATAAAGTATTGAAGTTAGGAACAACTTCAAAGGAAAGTATTTCAAAGAAGACCATTTTAGTGTCACTTAAGACTATGGCAGACAGTTTGTAGGCCGCTGTGTTAGTTACACATGGAGGAAAAGTATCTAAAAACCAGATAAAGGTAAATTATCTCCTTATTTCATGGAGTCAAGACACTCTGGAAATAGAAGCACCATTTTATTTTTGATGAAATAAAAAAAAATTGGTCTCCTTTTAACACAAAGTGACTTTAATATAAGTCTAGACTTTTCGAAACCTTTAACCCAGCTAGTATTGTAATTATCACCAAATAATATTTGCACAATGAACATTGTATTAATAATATGTTAATTTAATTTCAGTGCAAGGGCAATTTGGTTCCACACTTCAGCAGTAAAGCAATCCAATGCTGTGACGATGCTGATTTGTGCAACAAAGACCTGAAACCAATGTACGCCCCCAGGCCCACAACGGACTTGCCTACTTTTGGTACCAACGACGCTTTGCCATACACAGTCTTGTTGGCTTCGGTCACTTTTTGTCTTTCTGTTCTCTTACTAGCCATAGCTTTCATTTTCATCAAGTACAAAAGGAAGAACGACCAGAGCAAGTTGGACCTGTACTCCAAAGACTACCATCCGTCGCAAAAGTACGCCAACATGGAAATCCACGGTCCTTTGTCTAACTTATTGGAGAAGTCTAGTGGATCTGGTGCGGGTTTGCCCACTCTAGTGCAGCGGACAATTTCGAAACAGATCCAAATGACAAAGCTAGTGGGGAAAGGACGTTACGGTGAAGTTTGGCTGGCCAATTGGCGTGGAGAAAAGGTGGCGGTAAAGGTGTTTTTGACTACCGAGGAGCAGAGTTGGTTCCGGGAGACTGAAATCTACCAGACTGTTCTTATGAGGCATGAAAACATCCTTAGCTTCATTGCGGCGGATATTAAAGGCAACGGTTGGACTCAGATGCTTTTGATAACTGAATACCACGAACACGGATCACTCTACCAGTATTTACAGAATCACTGTTTAGAGCCCAGCAGTCTCCTTATCATGGCTAGAAGTATTGCCAGTGGCCTATCGCACCTGCATACTGAAATCTTCAGTACAAAAGGCAAACCAGCGATAGCGCATCGAGACTTGAAGAGCAAAAACATTCTAGTGAAACGAGACGGAGAATGTTGCATCGCCGACTTTGGTCTTGCAGTTAAATACCTCAGTGACACAAACGAACTGGATTTGCCTGCAAACCTGCGCAGTGGCACTAGACGGTACATGGCACCGGAAATTTTGAATAAAACTATAAACGTGTTGGATTTTGACGCTCATAAAAAAGCCGACGTGTACGCTTTGGGATTGATCTTCTGGGAAATGTCCAGAAGGTGTATAACTGGCGATAAAATTAAAGCGGCGGATGATTACGCGGCGCCATATAATGATTGCGTACCCAATGATCCTACAATGGAGGAAATGATGCAAGTAGTTTGCGTTAAAAACATTAGGCCGCAAATACCTCAAAGGTGGGAGAGCGAGGAAGTGTTGCAGCTTTTATCCAAGCTGATGCAGGAATGTTGGCATACCAGTCCTGAGGTGCGATTAACGTCGTTACGAATCAAAAAGACACTGGCAAAACTTGAGCCGGATATTAGTATTAAAATAGTGTAGTGTATAGTTAGATTTCAAGTGAAAATACTTGTGTCGTGGTATTTTTGATTGTACGTGTACATATTTTAATTTTGTGTGTAAATTATCTGTAAACAGAGCTTTAAATTTGATCGCAAATACCACCACATAAAACTATATTACAAATGTACATACAAATGTAACTTTAAGTGTACATACGATAAAATAACAGGATAGCTTTAATATTATAGAGGTCTAAACTACACTAACAGTGCAGAGGTTTGTGTACGTAGTTTTGAGTACTTACTCAAAAGAGTGTCTTATACAGTTTAATGGTCAGAATTTATGTCTGGAATCTAGGGTACTTTATTTTGATTTCAGTTTTAGGATGCCAACTTTTAAAATACGTGTAATTAACCTTATATCTTTAAGACTTCTAGAAAGTCTTAAAGAAAAAAAAGTGTTATAAACTCAAAAAGTTTGCCGTAACATATCCCCACTTGTTTGTGTTACACATCACAAGCAAATGAGGATATGTCAAGTTACACTTTAAGCATATTTCAGTCAAAGTGTTAACCTGAATATTAAGCTGTGCAGAATAAACAACAACTTTCGTAGTTTGTGATTGGTGAAGGAAAAGCCACCAGCTGAAAGCTGTTTTTTTACTAATCACAAACTACCTACTGTGCTGTAATGAATTGTATTTGTGGAACCAATGAAATTTTGCTTTTTTCGAGTGTCACCTAATTAATATTCTTGACTGACTTGACAACATTAATTTAAGAGAGATAATGAAACAAAAGAAGATTTTCTGCAATACAAATTGGATTCAGAAAATAAAACTTATTCCTGCTTCAATAGTGATATCACGGTCTATTTTATGAAAGTAATTGATCGTTATTGGAAATTAATTCAAATGGTTATAGCAAGTTTCATCAAAAATGTTCTCATCACTGTAAAAAATTTCTAGTTTAAACGGTAATCGTTATTGAAAAACTAATTATGTTTACTGATCTTGAATAGTCAATATCCGCTCTTTTATGTTTCTTAATTTGCATCATTTGACTTTATCGATCGCCTTGGTTGAACTCAACATCTTTTAATTGACTTTCTTTTGTTCCTTGTTTTTTCATTATTAGCGATTTTCTTGAAGAGTAAATACTGAAGCCTTGACTCGTTGGCTGTCAAAAACCATAACAAATATTTAATTTAACTTTTGTGTGGATTCTCGACAAGTTTGACCACTTCCTAAACTTAAATTTTTAGAGGTTCTGATCATTGAAACTATTAAAACATGGATAATTGTGTATTTATCCAACTCTGTACATAATTTGTACACCCTGATTGGTGCCTGAATAGACGCTAAACTGCAACTGTCGTATACTACCTCTCAAGTGACCTAAACACCTAAACGCTTCTCAAAGAAGAAACTTACTAATCTAGGTGCGATTCGACAATATAAATTTCTTGATAATAATGATTATTGTTAAACCGATAAAACTTGTAGAATACCTCAGACTTAATGGTTAACATAGAGCACCGAATGTGACATTGTCGTTTGCCATAGAATTATTATTATTATTGTTTTATTTAAGTTACTGTGCCATCCATTTGCGTAATTTTTACGTATTTTTTTTTTGCTAGGCTTAATGTATTTTTATGGAAAGTCTAAAGTGAATGAAAGTTCTAATCTATTACAGTACAAAATATGCTATTATTAATAATTACTAATCACGCTACAGGTGATTAAAACATACTTATTAGACAAAACAACTGTAAGTTTGGTATGCTCACCTGTTAAATCAAGCACCACAATATTTATAAATCCTGTTTGCGTTGTTATTACCAAACCGATTTGCTCAAAAACTCGTTTTAAAAGTGTGCAATTTTCTCTCAGTTTTTTTCTATTGAAACAGAATCCCTCTTATTTCAAACAGGTAATAGGCCGAGTGACTGTTGGAATGTGCATTTACGTCTGTAGATATTTATCGTTATTACTTTCTAGCTCTAGGTGTACTGTAAAATTTATCTGATAGATGTGCAGCGAGTGATTCTTTTTTATCGTAAGACTGATATTCGGATGTTGTGTTTATGTAAAACATGTAACAAATTGTAATAAAGATAAAGATTATTCGACCAAGGCCTTTAATTTCAGTTTATTTCTCCTGCGGTTATTTTACAAATGAAGGTAATTGAAAAAAATTGTGATTATTTTTTATGATTATGTTTACCACAGATTCTAATGATCTTCAATAACTCCATTAGGGTAAATTAAACATTTATTTGTTTATTTTACTGCTTTAGCAAACCGTTGGAAAAATTTAGAATCTTTAAGTTATAACAGCTATTTGTTTAAATGTTTGTAATTGGTGCAACATAAACTCTGACAATAAAACATAAGTAACAATTTGGCGAAGAGCTTTAATTACACATTTTACGAGATCTTAAGAAAGTTAGTTAGAAAAAAGCAGTTTGGTGCACTTCTTGCCTTGTAACGGGTGTGGTGATCACTATCATTGCTCTTGCTCAATTCCGTTATCTTGTAAGTATAACAATAAGGTCCGGTACTTTCACTTCCGAATAAATTTATTCTTAGGATAATTTCTATAGAAATGAAGGAATTGACCAATAGCAGCGTCTGATTTCACGGTTTCCATAGGTATTATGTTATCCTTAGAATAAAGTTATTCTGAACTGAAAGTACTGGGCCTTAGTGATATAAATCTTAAACGGTAGTGTAAAATTTAACACAGAAAAGCGCCGCTATTTTGCTTAAGTAGCAATAACTTGCTTTGACGGTTATATTCAGCTGTCAGATTAATGCAGCATTATGCATCTGTGTAGCACTTTTGTTTTATCAACAAACATACAGACAGTTGCAAAAAAACCAAAAACAATTTATAAACTTTAACAAGACAACAACAAAAAACAAAATCGACAAAGTTCCTGTTTTTTAAATTCAGGTGTTCACTTATAGGTATAATACTTTTGACTAGTAAACTGTACTGTCTACAGGCCAATCATTTTTCAGAAAAATTGAAAGAATGGCATATTAGGTGTCTTTTTTTACTACTTTTTGAAATTCAATATCTCGGTAACACGAAGAGCTAAGGAGGCCAGTTTTGGCTCATTTTGTAGTATTTTTTATCCTTTTCCTAATTGCGTTTTAGCGAAATCTGTAAGAGTTCAAATATAAAAGTTATAATCATTCAAAAATTGAAAAAATGACATTTTCACAAAAAGTGCACTTTTGGCAATTTTTTATTTTGTTCCAGGAGGGTTCCAATGCACAGCAAAAGGCATATTTATACCAAAGGACCTTAAATTAGATAAAATAAGTACAAAAGAAGCACTTTAAAATTTGTCATTTTTCAAAATGATTGAAAGAATGGGGGAGTATTAGGGGTATTTTTTTACTACTTTTTGAAACTCAATATCTCGGTAACATAAAGAGCTAGAGAGGCCAGTCTTGGCTCAAATTTAAACCATCTTGAAGGCGGCCATAAGAATTTACAAATTTATCATCCATATCTCGGAAACCAATGACGATAAATTTTTTCTAATTACGTCATCGGGTTCTACGTAAAAAAGTACCTTAATAATGTCTTAGTTTCAAAACTCTCTTAGGCTTTGTTAAATTGCATAAAAGCAATTTTTTTTTGGTTGTGATATCATCCTAGTTTACTTTGATTATTTGTTATAAAAGCAATGTAAAATCCACCATCACAGAAAGATTACAAGATTCTGGTCAGATGGTGAATGAATTTTGTTTCATAATAGGCTTCCTCATCCTTGAAAAAATTAGCAACATGTTTTGTGGAGATTTACTTGTTGTCCAGAGTGTTATTACAGTTCTTAACCCGAATATGGAAATATCCAGTTAAACGTAAAATAGTAAAAATACAGGAAAAATATCACACAACTAATACCAATGGTAAGTAAAAACTTTTCTCACTAATATCTAAATAGTTTTAAATTGTTAACCACAGGTGATTTAATATTCCGATTTCTTATACTGGGTGTCTAAAAGCGATGAGAGCTAATTTTCTGCATCAAATGAAAATATTGCAGAAAGTACCTACTGCGATATGGAAGTTCTAAAACATGTATAAAAGATTCTCAGTTTCCGTGAAACGACCATTATATGAAAAAACAACTAACAAACCAATAAGGGTTTTCTAAAATTAAATTGGGCAATTATCGTCAAAGTTGCCGATAATTGTGCGCTAAAACAAGATAAGCTAATTGAATTGATTGTATAATTTGTCATATATCTGAGATCTGATATGAACCCACTTTTTTTAATGGGAAGCCTATTAAGATAACTCAATTCTAATGATGGGCAACCGGCCTCCTATAACTGTTTGTGTATTCTTTATTATTATCTACACATCACAATTTGATGGCATTATAATAATAAGAAACAAGTATACAGGGTAACCCAAATTTACACAAATTAGACACTTCAATCATATTTGAAAAACAGTTGATGATTCAAATTTGAATCGATACTTTCTTATGAATATTGATTGAGTTTGAAGTTCATTTAGCAATTTTTAGAAGGATTAATTGATTTGACAGTTTAGGTTAAAATCATTACACTGAAAATATATAAAATTACTGCATTCTATTTGGTCATTAAATACGTAATCAGGGGAAACAGAGAAAAACTTGTTTTTTTTTTTAATTTCTAGAGAGTTGAGTTCCAAATTCTAAACAATTCTAAAACTGAGAAGGCAACATCAACGGTTAACTGCAATTAAATAAGCTAATTTAACTTTTCAACACTTAAAAAGGTTCTTATTTCAAAAATATTTGAAAATTCAAAACAATGATAAAAAACTAATAATCTTATTAGTAGTAGTAATCTTACTTAATTTTCTTATGATGTAAATATTTCCAATTCATTAAATTGTTTTCCTATAAGTCCATTTTTCGTAGAAGTTAATAGTCAAAAAAAAAAATTCCACTATTGCTTCATACAAAATCAATCGAATTACACTAAAAAAACTGCGTTTCCTAGGAGCATTAGGAGGCTATTACTGAAATAGTTGCTCTTAAAACAGGGACATTTAAGAAGTTATGTTTATAGAAAATTTTTCTCATATTTGTGGATTTCAGGGACATAGCCCTGTAGAAGCGATCTGTCATATAAAACTAATCATAGGATTTTCTATTGTTTGCCCTTCCCAAAAACGCTTGACGTAAAACAGCTGATTTGATTAAAAAAACATATTTTTTTCCTAAAAAACGGTTTTCAGTTATAAAAAGTTCTATTTTAAATTATGCAAATGATTTTAAGTGTTTTAAATAACGTTTTTGCTAATTTATGTTGAAAATAATGAATCGTTCTACTACTACTTACAAAAAGTGAAACGTTATGTCACTGTCATTTATTGGAAACAGGCATTATCTCAAGTTGGCATTTTTCAAACAAGGAAAAGACGTTATAAAATGTATCCAGGATGAAACCTGCCTTTAACCACTATTCAGTCACATTCCATCCATACTTCATCCAGTATTTAATTTACAATATATTTGGCATAAAACCAAACAAAACACATACACGAGTTTAATGTTCTGTTTCACTAATCATGGCAAATGATTGTATATTCTTAGCAGAATTATCAAAGCAAAAAAATCAGGGATTAAGACCATCTGGTCTGAATCGTGTCGTGTGTGTCGGTTAAGCAGAAAACAATGTTATTGTTCCCGTTCAATAACGTGTAGAGTTTATCTGTAGTTGCCAGAAGAACAATTCCAATTAGCGACCGACTATTTGTTGAAGAAAAAGCCCGCCTGGTTTATAATATTCAGTAATAAAAGGGGATTAAAAGGGATTTACACCAATTTAGCCCATTATACTGTTTATGATGTCTCTTAAAGCTGCGCAACAGGATTTTTGTTTCTTTGAAGACATTTCACCCTGTAATTGTATCTTTAGTTTATGTTAAATTCAAGATAGTGCTTAAATCAATAATGTAAAAAATAGTGTATTAAGCTTTCCGTATACATATTACATAATATCCCATCCAGGGTATATACAAAATATACAGACGTAGGATGTAATAAACCTGTATATTACGACGCAAGGTTACTCAGTTATGCCTCAATAACTCTCCTATCTGCATACACACGTTAGTTTGAGATTAGTTTAATTAAGGTTTTTCCATTACGGCGTCCAGAGGTGATTTGTGGAGCAAATGGGCAGCGGAGGATCCAGGGTAAGTTACTTCCAGTCGAAATTCCAATTGTTCCAAAATTGTGTAGTTCCAGGTTGACGAATCTTTTCGCGTTAACGTCACTGAAGAGACTTTAACAACAATTCATATTGAAAAAGAGCTTTACTATTGGATTATACTGGTGATTTCCATAATCACTGTAGTCGGGAACTTATTGGAAATACGAACTGTTATAATCAGGTGAGTTTTTGATGGTAACTCTCATATACTTACAATTATTTTGTGCAGAAAGTACAAGCATTTGCAAAAAACATGCATGTTTTCTTTGGCTATATCCGATCTACTTACTGTAGTTACTTTTTGCATCAATTACTTGGATCAATTGGGCAAACCTATGAGCCTTGTTTGGGTAAGTTTTTTATTAATTATAGTTTGGATTTAATTTTATTACTATGAAACAAAAAAGTTTAATTGCTAGATTTTATTACACTCTAAAAATATATACGAATAATCAAAGCAAACTAAAATGACGTCATACCTGAACAAAATATTAACATTGTTGTCATCACATAATAAGAAGTAGAAAATAAAAGAGAGACATAGAAAAAGCACAAAACTAGTGTATTGCCATACTGGTTCAATGACATCTGGTAGAGCAAAATGCAAATCCACTAGTTTGGCACTAAACTTACTATGAAAAACGTCATAATAATAATAATAATTTGCAGTTTGTTACAAAACAATATTGTAATGAGTTTTTGCATAAACACAATTTTGTAACACTATAAGACCATTTTTGTTAAAGATTCTTATTGGAATTTGATTATTATTCCATATATTTTGAAATTTATTGTTTTCGAGCGTGTGACTTATCTTTAATATATCGAGAAGTTCTCAAATAATGCGTAAAATTGTTAGAAAGTAAAGTATTTTTAATTTGTGAAAATTAGTTAGTTGGTCATAGAAATTCACATTCTCGTCTTTGACAGAATTATTCTAGCTCTTAGTGTAAATTTTTTGAATACATTGTTTACCATTCGCATTGTAAAATATTTGTGCATTATTTTAGAACACCCTGTATAAAAATTCTTTTTGACCTGCGATCTGTGTGATGTAGAAATACCGCTTTCACCAAATGGTCACTTTTACAACGTGCGATTTAACATTTTCTTAACTATAACAACTTTTTGAAATCTTTTTCTTCATGGACTTTGTGTATATTACTTATTTACGACAATACTCTTCTATTTTAACGTACAATAATAACATAAATACGAGACAAATAGGAAAGTTGGTATTAAAAACATAAAAGCTGAAAATGTATTCAATAAAATTCGCTAATGTCCAAAAATATTGAAAGAAGACTAACTAATTGATTTCAATGCCAAACATGTTTTAAACAAGAATTAAGTTCCTTCAGCGTCAAAAAAAAAAGAGAATGAATATGATATATAAAAGGGTTTGCTAATTGGCCAAAAATTTTGAAAGCAAACTGACTGATCGATGTCAACATATCTTTTAGAGAAGAATTAAGTTAATTCAACGCAAGAAAAGAAGAGCGGGGAAATGTGTTTAAATGATTATTGAGATATTGAAAGAAGACTAATAACTGATCAATTTCAAAGGCAAACATAAAGACCTGGTAATTGCCCAAAAATGTTGAAAGATGTACTCATTGATCGATTTTAAAATCAAACAAAAAAATTGAATCCTTAAATTACTTCATAAATTTGACTAATTTTTCTGTAACCTTTTGCTTCTAATGAGGTTTTTTTACTGTTATGTTTAGTGCAACAGTGGTTTAATAATGTTATTTGCTAAAGCAGGATGCATATACATTAGTTTTGAACTAAACTTATTACCAATGAAAAACGCGATTATTGACATTTTTTTTAGTCCACAGGAGAGTTCTTATGTTGGTACAATCCAGTGGGCCAAGTACTTGGCAACCTAGCCAGTTCTCTAGCTTTGCTAGTCATAGCCTTAGACAGGTACCATAATGTGATTTACGCGTTAAACCGTAAATGGGATCCAGATTTATGGAAATGTATCGTAGTAACTATCCTGTTATGGCTATTCTGCTTTGGTACTTTATACTGACTTTCTTAAAAAATGCACTGAACAAACATTAAACTTTCAGGTGTGGCCTATCCAATGTCAACCTTTTACTTCTACCTTCCTCTTAGACTTCCAAATGGTGAACACGTGTACATGTGCTCTGGAAACGTGTCAACCAGAGGCGACATAGTATTTTACTACATTGCTGTCACGTCGTTGTTCTTTTTTCCTCTTATAGTAATGTTTTTCTGGTTCTACTATAACATAGCCGTGTTGATTTGGAGGCATCGAAAGCCAGTGATGGCGGGAACAAGCAGTAGAATAGACGAATCGGAAAACACTTCAGAAACTAAATGTACCACCTCAGATTCCATGTCGAGTTCCCATTTCAAGCAATTAATAGCAAAGAAGAAAACGGCTCAAATGGAACGGAAAATCCGCACTTTCAGAATCGTAATAGTGTTAATCCTCGCTTTTGTTGTATGCAGAATGCCTTACTGGTTGTTTTGGTTGGTGAAGCTACTAGCTCCGCTACGGTTTAGCAACAACACAGTACTGAGATTAACCCTAATTTTCACGGCTTTAAACTTGCTCAACTGTGCATTGAATCCGTTTTTGTACACTTACCTAAACCAAACTATACACGTTTGCTTGAAAATCAACGAATTTGTTTGTACGAACTGTTGCTGTTGTTTCTCCAATGATGAATTTGAAGATTACGAAACTAACAATAATCATCTACGTACGATATATGAGGGAGCATTGGGGCCGAAACCTGTCGAAAATACCCCTCCACCACGGCAACCAACCCCTATCAATGCATACCAAGACAATTTTCCACAGGTTCCTATTTTTCCTAAATATACAGCTATTAATGCACTGTAAATGTATTGTTGAATTATTATTACTTAAATTGAAGTTTGATGGAATAAAAAAAAAATTGGAATGTAGATGATAGTAGTAGCTTATATCAGACGTTCAGGGAGAACACTCGTCATTAACATGAACATTTTTCATGTATTCAGTTTAGAAGTTATTTTTTAGTCTTGGTGTTTTTCAAGCAAAACTTCAATAAGACACGGATTATGTGCTCAAATGCGTATGTTGCTTATTTTTGAGTTTTCTTGAAATCTTGCGTATTTCAGCTTTTAACTGGGTGTCTGGATTTAGTGTGTTTTGACAGGAAAACCCCATTTCCCGGCTAGATAGGAAAAAACTGGTATACAGGGTGTCCCATAAGTAATGGTAAATAATTTATTAGCGGATTTAAGGGACCAAAATAATTCGAATTAGCACAACTTACCTCAGACAAAATGTCAACGAAAACAGAAATACAGGGGGTCAAAGTTATTTTTTTAAAATGTTCTTTTTTTAATTACTCATGAATAACTTGGAGTTTCTTGGTAAAATTAGATATTCGGGGGTTTTGAAGATAGCAAATTTAATTATCAACACAGTTCTAAGCCAGCACGCAGAGGTCGCCACCTGCAGAAATTAATTTGCTTTAAAATCGACATAACTTTTTTCTGGTATAGCCAAGTGACAGCTGTAACCCGAATTTCCAATACCTTCTTGCCAAAAAAGGTATACCTAGTAAGTATCCTAAAAACAAATGGTTTTCGAGTGTTTTGCAATTAAAGTATTGATCTCAATGCATTTATAAAAAAAAAATTAAAATATTGGTTGAAATAACTGTCTATTATTGTTCCAAAATGTCTCAACAACATTTTAAGTTGAAATTAATAACTTGGCTTGGTGATCTATTATTTCTTCATACACAAAATGCTTCAGGTAAAAATCTGGAGAACCAATTTTCGAACTTGATGCTGGTCATGATATTTGGCTTCTCCGACCAATTCAACAATTCAGAAAATTTTTGTTTAAGTAATTTCTCACTTGTAATGAGAAATGATCTAAGGTTCCATCCTCCAAGAAGATTACAAATTGCAATCATGTTTAGCACCGAATACTTTAATTGCAAATATCTCGTAAACTGTTGATCTTAAGGATGCCAACTAAGTATACCTTTTTTGTTAAAAAAATATTGGAAAACCGATGCTCAGATTTCAGTTGTCACTTCGCCTTACCAGAAAAAAGTTAGAGTGATTTTAAAGCAAATCACTGGTTTTAGATGGTGACCTCTATAATCTTGCTTAAAACTGAGTAGATAATCAAATTTGGCATCCTCGAAAACCCTCGAATACCTAATTATAGCAAAAAACTCCAAGGGAACCGAGTGTTAAGTGAAAAAATCCATTTTAAAAAAAATAACTTTGATTAATGTATTTCTGTTTCTGTTAATTTTTGTCTGAGGTAAGTTGTGCTAAATCGAATTATTTTGACCCCATAAATACGTCATTAAATTATTTACCATTACTTATGAGACACCCTGTATATGTCTAGAGGTCGATTTTTGAGAAAAGATTTATGGCAAAATAGTTATTTACCTAACAAGTGCGGAAATTGGTACTTTCCCGCACGAGACTGCAGTTAAAGGCGGTAAAGACGCTTTCCGCATGTGTTAGGTACAACATTTTTCTTATCATTTTTCATTAAATTGAACGAAAATGTATAGTAAAATTACTAAAATGAAAGCCTTTGTTTGCAAAGATGATTAAAAGTGTATTCTTAATGGAGATATCATAGTTATGATTTTTTTGATTTAAATGTTTTTTTTTTGAAAAATAAAATGAGTACGGAAAAGTTACTTTTCCACACTAGTGCGGTAAAGTTACTTTTCCGCACTGATTTTTTCTTTGCTTAAACATCTCATAAACAGGTTGGTAAAAATGAATATTTTCGCTCTACACATATAAACTTGAAAATTGCAGGTTTATTATTTATTCATTGTAAAATTAATCCTGCAGCGCGGAAAAGTACGGGAAAGTGCGGAAAAGTGCACTTTACCGCACCCGAGTCGGAAAACCGTATTTTGTCAGTTCGAGGCGCTAGAGGGCGTTTTTGAAATTTCGCCCATTTTGAAAACTCCTCACAACTTTTTTGTTTATTAAAATATCGAAGTGAAACAAAAACATTCCTAAAGCACTTTTTTGGTGTGATTTCAGTGGCGTTTAAAATTACTAAAAAAAAAATTACTGCGTTTTTGACTTATTTTGAGTCAAAGTTTAAATTTATTGGCAAATTGCCCCATAAAGGGAGCAGAAGCCATATTCCCCTATTTAGATAAGGGATTCAGGAAGGAAGAAAGTTTCAATTTTTTTTATTTTTAATTTTTTTCTACCGTTAATTTAAAAATTAGTTCTTTAGTCGCTGGTTACTTTAATGTGTTTGAAAATACTGAAAAGTAATTTGTTATCAGTTACTCATTGCAAGTCTGCCATTACTTTTTTTTTCAAAAATTGACCTCTAGACATGCATGCTAGTTTTATCTTATCTAGCCCGAAAATGTTTTTCTGTCAACACACTAAATCCGGATATCCTGTATAGTATAGTATATAAACCCAACAAAAATACGATAAAGTGTGGACCCGTAATAAAAGTAATTAAAAAAAAAAAAAGTGATTTGCAGGTCGATATACACAGCTGTTTACATTTCCCAGCAAAAAGTTTATAAAATATTGTGTTGGCCTTGAATTTAATTTTCTGAAAAGGAGCAGTATCAGCTTGGGTACTGAACGCGTACACCGCTCTCCCTTCTACCCGTAAAAACTTCAGTGAATAAGCAACTCAAGTCCCGATAAAAGTGAAAAATCCTTAGTCGACACTGTCGACAGCATTTTTGTTGGCCAGTTGCATGTCCTGACAAAGGCCTACTGCTTTTAGGGAGTGCAGTTAGTTGAGTGTTAAGTTTTGAGTTTTTATTCAAGCAAACCTGCAATTACATAGTAGGTAAGTAGTGAAGTTTCTACATGTTTCATTAATTGAAATATGACTATAATTAAAGCTGGCTTTATAAAACCATTGAGATAAAAATAAAAGTTTGGTGAACTCTTATCTACTTTCTTTATTTTTATTTTATCGGATAAACACAGGTGTGGTAAACAGGAATGTTCAACAATTATTTTTATATTATTGGTTTCATAAATCGTATTTTCAGATTTTGTTCCGTTAAGGGCCAATTGACATATTTAAAGGCACCCAAGGCTAGGTTTTAATTTGACTCATTGACTCTAACGTTTTGCATCTGAACTGTCACATTCAAATCACAACTTAGGTAAACCTTAGCTTTACCAGAATGACAGGAATCACATCGGCACTATAAAAAATAATACCAAAAGTGTCCCCAAACTTACCGGCCATTTATTTTGGTTGTGTCCATATTAAATGTCAACTATGATATTCAAAAACCGATATACAGTGTGATTGATTATATTTTATTCAATAGTTAAGGTAAAGTTGCAGCATTTTTACTGAATCGCCATACTGATATCAAAATTGACATAATGTCAATCCCTTGTAAAATGTTTGACTCTTGTTTTGAGCACAGCGCCCTGTATTTTATTTGCTCAATTGGGGGATGTCCTTCTAGTCATTTTTTATAACCAATATTCTGTACTAATGTGTTGAAATTCATTCAAGATTCATAGAAATTGGCTTAACCAACGGGTTTCAGCCATTCTAGTTTATTTTTATGATCAAAAACGTTGAAAAATGTTTATAAATCATAACAATTAAGGTACTGGACTATTTACAATCATTTTAGTCTATTTTCAAGGATCAAAACGTTTAAGCCACTCATTGCCAGGTCAATGTTGTCATGAGAAAACTGTCAAAACCTTGACACTAAACATAATTAGAATAATAGCTATTAGGAAAAATAGCTATTTATGTACCAAGGGCGTTAGTAAAAGTTTACAGTTTATTTAAAATTTGGTTGGTGATTTACTTATACTGCACAGAGAGTGAATTGCAATCTGTTTTAACAATTTTGGTTAACTGTAAATATAGACCCCTTCATTGAGGTAATGTTCTTGTAAACCTGATGTATTATTGGATTGTACTTTAAATTAAAACACTGTTACATTATATACTTAACAATATATTGTACTTTTTTCTACACATAGTAAACAGTCGAGTAGACAACGAAATATCATTTCACACTTCCTCTCGGTCCTAATTCTTGAAAGCAGGGAGTGGAACTCTTAGTAGAAATGTTGATAGAATGTTACAAAAGAACCTGACAATGACAGGTTTCTGTCACATTCTGCATACTTTTCTCTTAGTAACTTCTTTCCCTCATTTCACGAACAGGCACTCTGATGCGTAAAGGCTTGATAAATAGATAACAAAACTACTGATAACAGTATAATGCAATGATAATGCAGATAGGACTACATAACTTAATGTAGGATTTAATGCATATGTTTAGAAATATAGACACATTTTATCATTAACATCATATTTTAGTTGAGATTTTGCTGGAGATTTTGGTATCAGTTTAATTAATCCTCAAACTATTATGCCAGTTATATGTGACTAAGATCATTTACTATATAATTTAGAATTAAGAACAACAAAGTAGGTACTCAAATCATGAGTATAAAATACTCCAGTAAATACTTATACATATGCTGGAAAAAGAAATCAAGATAAGATAATGTCTTATCAATGTAACCAACAACCAAGTGAATGTTTTGAATGTGACAAATAAATAAGCAAAATGCCACATTCACATCATTCCCTGTTTATTACTTATATCTCAGATTACATCATTCTACTATATTGTTTGATTTTTGACATATAAGGATAGCTTTTATAATTTCAGGTAGTTAAAATTAAAAACTAGTTTAACAAATAAAATATATTGTTTTCATTTCGAACTAATTATTCTCATCAGTTGTAATATCTGTTATTAACTAAAACAAATCAGGGTTCAAAAGTTGAATTACTGTTGTGTACAACTGGGCCTTAGTGTGAAATGTAAAGTGCTATTGAATATACAATATCACTTTATTGGTCTGCAATTTGTATTAATTATCTATTATAAAAAGGAAGTAACCTAACCTTGTCATATCTTTGATTGCACACATATTTTCAGAATACACTATTGTTCAACTTATCATTGTTATTTTGTAATGGTACTGATTCATTGCTACTTTTTTTACATTCTTTTGTGCTACATATGTTTATATACCTATATGTTTATGGTTTATGTTTTTGTATATAGGGTGCTGATCCAGGCAGATATACTGTTAGAACTTTCTTTCAAAATTACCTCCTAAGTTAGATCAATGATTATAACCATCAAGGAGTTAACAGTTGATTTTACTTTTATATTTATTTCCCCTAAATAAAGTGAACATGACTGAGATTTTCTTGAAATCAACTAGGAGAGTTACAAAGAGGGTTAAATATGCATGGTAAAATTTGGCCCACCCTGTAGGTATAGCTTAGAAACTATGACTTTGTAGGGTCAGGCTAAATTAGGCAAGCAAAATAAAATATGGCTTTTATCAAAAAGGAGTACCAGGTGTATACTTTATAATATTCCTCAACTGCCGACGTTTAATCACAGTTTAATCTAATCTTTCTAAATCACTTCCATTTTTTTTTAGTGAAGTGTATCAAAAACAAGGGACAATCGATGAACGAATTTATAGTCTAAAGAAAAAATATCTCTAAAGTATAGATAGCCCAAAGTATAAAGCCATAGATTTGTAGACTAAACCAAAATGAAGTGGTCCTAGGACCCTAATTTATTATGCTTATAAATAAACTGTAATGGGACACATATTTATTAAAAATATATTTTATTTGAATCCATCTGAGATCCATCCCCAAAGCTCTCTGCTTTAAATTACGTGTACTTAAGTTGCTTCCATAATTAAAGATTGAAAGTTTAAGTTACCTTTAATCTAAAATTATAGCTCATGAACAGCACATGTTTCTTCTAAAACAGTATCAAATTCAGTTTTTAATGCATTTTGTAAGAAACATAAAACTCTTTAATAGTTTACAGTAAAATAAGGTGAAAATGGTCTTTGTCCAACAATTTGTTACCCAAAATATTTGACAGACATCTATCAAACTTTTGGTATTTAGGTTACTAGAATGTCTCTCTACAAGCATTCCACTTGTCCAAAACTCCAAAACTGTCTCATTGTAGATCCACACATCTCTGGAAAACTACCATTTTTTACCAATAAAGCAACAAACTGTGTGGATTTATTTAAAACTGTAAAACAAATATGAAAGTAGAATCATATAAATTTAAATTTATTTGTTTCAGATTTCTACATAACTTATAGAAGAATATTAAAACACAATCATGACTTCAGCTAATGCACCTCCAATGTACGATACTTTGCCAGGTGAGTTTTTATAATGTTGGTATGGTTATTTGTATTCTCAATGAACATGTATTATGTTATTAAGGGTTTTCATTGTAATCTCAATTATTTAAAGACATCTTAAATTAGGGCAAAGCCAGCAAACATTTGTTTTTGTAGGGTTCAACAAAAAATTAAATTTTTAGAAACTTAAGCCAAGTTTATAAAATCAAATTTAACTTTAGCATTAACTGTAGTACTAGCATTAAAATAGAGCTAGTCGTTTCAAATCACGATGTTTATAAGAAATTGAAACTTAAATCTAAATTTAGTTATAGCTACTGACTTGTTGGTTAAAGTTATTAAAAAAATCCAATTCATAGCACCATTAAGGATCAGAAGATCTAATTTCTCTCATTTGGGTTTAAAACTGGAATATTTCATAGAAAATAGCATCTTTAGGTTCACACACAACAAACATTTTGAAACAAATTTTTTTTACCAAATCTATCATATATTTTTCTATACTTGAGAACGCCATTTTATACTTCTAATTCACAGACTTGACATTTCCATATCTCTAAATGCTACTGAGATCTTAAAAGTTAGCTAGTTGCTCCATATAAAATATTTATGATCTTCTGTGTTTTTCTGTGTTTTTTGTTTTTTATTAATTAGTAGAGACAAACGTTTTTAATAATTTTAACTAATATCTTTATATGTTTTTCCAGCTGCACCTCCATACGAATTGCAGTCACATCCACATCATCCTCCGACCAGTACGTATTATACACAACATATTAATGTGTGGATTAATGTGTTCACTAAAATGTCTATTTTTCAGCAAATACTATGGTTTCAGTCACTGTCCCATCAAGGGCTGCAGGATCCTGTCCAGTTTGCAGAAACGACGATTGGACGGGCACTTACTCATGCTTTGCCTGGTTGTTATGCTTCTTTTGTTTCTGGAATTGTGGATTGTGCTGTTGTCTTTGCATGCGCAAGAAAAAATGCACTAAATGCGGATTTACTATTGCTTAAAATTTACTTTTTGTTTTCAAATTCAGTTACCAATTATATTAGTTTTAAGTTTCTTGTGGCCACTTGCGTTAACGTGTTACGAACAATTTTAGGGGGTGCAATCGCCTCAATAATCGTTTTTGTATTTTTATATGATAATGGACCAAACAACACAATTTTATAAATTTAGATTAGTAATAACGTGGCTATTTAGATATTTTAAATAGGTATACGTCAATTAATATAAAATTGTTGTTGTCATTATATAAATGATCAATTTTTTGTAACCTACAAATAAAACTCTTGTGTTGGCCTTGCACGAAGCTTTATTTTAATTTTATTTAACATCATCAAAAACTAACTCTAATTATCAAATACCTATGTTTCTGTATATTATTATCCTAAGCTAAAATTTAATATAGTACATCGATAATCCTAAATGTGCGCCTATTGCACAAATATTATATTTTCAAAAACACCCCGTACAAAAGGCGCGATGGTTCATTGCAGTTCATTGTCAGTTTTGTAAAATGAATGTTTCGTATTACTTTGATGATTACAAGCATTAATGCAAGTATGTTAAAAAAAATATATGTATAGAAAACTTAAGCCCATAATTTGTATATACAACACACTTGCATAAACTTGCAGCTGTATACTTTATTTTAGTTGCATTATACTATTTATGTATATAAGAATATCTATGGGATATTGTATTATTACCCTGTTTTATTACTGAATTGATTCTGGAGAACTTAAGAAAAACTTATATTAAAAACTGATAATGTACGAGGTGCTAATTTCAACTAATCACTTAATTTAATGATGTTTTTTTTTACAGATTGTACCATATTACAAGAATTGCAACATTTTTTTTTACAATAAGTTAATGCCAGGGGTTCGTTCCTTTTTTCTAAATATCCCGTTTGCCGGGATATAATTTACAATGTCCAAATATACACGAATTTAACATTGAGGCAGAATTGGCGGTAATATCAGTGAAACATTACAACCAATTCTGCTAAATTTCTAAATATGCAAATTTATAATTTATAGACAAATCCAAATCAACTGACATAAAATCACATTTAGCTGGTACTGCTGCAAATTAAACTAAGTAGTTGAAATAAATAGATCACATTTAAAAGTTTATAATTAATAAAAGAAGTCGACAACTTCAGGAACTGAAAATTTAAACCTCTAAAAACATATATTAAGCTAAATCTACTAATACTTCTGTAGGAATGTCTGGGTGTTTCTCGTTTGTCTAAATTATGTACAACTTAATATTAACCAGCACCAATATTAGTTGTATATAATATAATCATCTGATAGAAGGAATGATATAATTTTAACTTGTACATTTGTCACCTTATGTCGGGAACATTTCTGAGATCGTTATTAAATTCAAGTATACCATTTTGTAATTTTTATTGACAGCACTGATAATGTACAAGGTAAAACATTGAAATAAACAATACTTAAAATAAAATTACACGTACAGAAACAAAGGAACTACAGCTTTAAATAAAAGCGTAAAATGTAACAACGAATTTACAATAAGAAGAAAGAGTGAACATTAAACAAACTTAAGTAATTATTAAAGAACAATAAGAAGTGGTAACATGTATTTGACTTAGCCTATATCTGTTTATTACATGAAAAACGCTGATATTTTGTCTAAAAAAATATCAGAGTTGTCAAATCAATATTTAGTACAGCTACTAAATAAATGAAGCCGTCCAATATTGGGACAGCAGTATCACATTTTTTTAATCAATTATTCTAAAATATACATTAAAATTTAATGTTTTTACAAATCCACAACGAGATGAAGTTTTTATACAAACACATATACACCGAACAATGTGCATTTTGTAGCTTCATCCCGTAAATATTATTTATAATAGAAATTTGGATGAAGTACGTGAAACGAAACAATAACGTCGTTATACTCTAATGATGTGTCGTAAACTTTGTATTAATTCCGATGCCGATTTATTTATTTTTTTTTTGTTTAAGTTTAGCAACATTTGCACTTAGATTTACCCTGCTAGAGATGTGTCAAAAACCGAAAGCTGTCTAGAGTTAATGTTTTGGCTATATCACAACAAATTGTTAAAAAATGACCACATGCGGACCTTTATTAAGTACTTTAAAAATTAGTGAAATTCTCAAAAAATGTGTCAGGAACAAACTTAGGATATTATTGAAATTAACATTGATGCATTCCACTGTAGTATTGTTTTGAAGTAGTAAAAAGATTTGAACCTGTGCTATACTGACAAAATATAATTTTTAAAACTATTGTTTCGAGGTTTTACGTGGTCATCTTCAGGGCACTATGCTGACAAAGTTGTGTGGTCTAAACAAGCAAAAGTATGTGAAATCTGAGAAAAAGCAATTAAGGACATTTAGCAAATATTATCTTGTAATTTAAGGACTTAACGGTTTTGTGTCTTTAATTTATGTATGTAAACTGGACATAGGAAATTAACATGACTAATTAGATTGATTGATTTAACTGAAAAACTGTGTAGAACGTCATTCTAGCTATCACTCTGTATTTTTTAAAAGCATTGGTATTTTTCAAGATATCAGAATATACGAAAATTTCAATTTGTAGTGTCATTGTTTACAAGCAAAACGGTTGTGAAAGCTGTCAAGTGTTGTATTCATTCATTAATTTTTGATTTCTCAGTGTACTACTTATCAACATTTACAGTTATTTTGCAGTGCAAAACGACTTTAAATGTGATGGCTCTTTCGTTCTTTAGATTTTTTATTTATTTTTAAGGTATAATATTGTTGAAACTTCTTAGTAGTATGTAACAATGAACAAAAATTGTCAACAAAGACTCGTAAAGTTTAAGTTGCGAGTCAAATATACAGTATTTAAACAAATTAAAAAGGATTCAAATAAGATGATGTTCAATTAAATCAACTGTTATAGAGACGCAAATAAAGACAATTTATCATGTTAATCTCTTATGTTCTGTATATGAAACGTGTAAACATAGGTAGAAAAACCAAATGTGGTGTCGATAGCCTTTTTTCCTATGAAAATAAAGCTTGTATATGTTCAGGACATTCCAGTTTTTCGACAATGAAAGATTTGAAAGTGTTTTTTTGTGCTTATTTCCCGGTTTCATCCGTACGTCATTATAAAGAGCATGAAAATTGATACAAAATGTGCCAAAACTCGTCTTTGTAGCTTTTCACGTTTCCGAAATATATAAAAACGTCTCCTGGACAGCCTGGTGTACGTCTTCTTTGAAACATTAATATAATATTACTGTTTTGGTAAACTGAAACTTTTTTGCTCTATTATACATTATTAAACTATGTAATTTATACATAATAATGCACTGAAAAAGACAAAAAGCCTAGTACTCCTAGAAACGTCACATGTAAAGTAAAAATCAAAAGTGTTGGAAAGAGTCAGTATGAAATTATTCAATTATAGAATTATACACGGTGATACAAGAAAGGACCACTATTGGTAGGTTTGTTAAAATTGAAAAACTGCTGCATATTTCCTTCACTCCATAGTTTTATCAAATATTTTTACGTTATTTCCTACTTTGCACTGGACATTATAATTGGTTGCCTAAATTGCAAATTTAAGTTAATAACTTTTGCATTCGTTTTAGCATTTTCATTAAAACGAGATTAAGTATGGATCAAAAAACTAAAGAATTGAACCACAAAATACATACTACAGTAATATTAATTATTATCAAATTACTATAATCCACTTTGTAGGATATATCAAAGAGAAGTCAATATTGACCCTTTTTGAACCACACTATATCATAGAAAAATATATAAACTATTTTCCATTTAGTGGTCATTTTCTAACAATCTAAAACATCTATTGCTAATCTCTCAAGTTGAAAACTGTTATAGCAGCAACGAAAACATTATAGCTTCTATCGTATCGTTATTATAAAACAGAAAACAGCTCTACATATATAAACAACCCAAAGTTTGTCTTATATAAGTCGTAGAATTTCTAAATTTAGTTTGTACATTTTTGACCGTATACCATAATTTCGTCTAAATATTATACATAATGTATTATTAAAAACAAGCTTTATTTTTGGTATATAATTATTAATTTAATTTTGTTCAATACAGACACATTTAAACACGTACTCTGGTTCTGTACAGCACTTTTTTACAATTTGTATAGAAATTTTACATTAAGCCGACTGTATATTTTTTTTGGGTTTGTTACCGGAGCCAAGTTGTTAAAATCAAGAAAATTAACGAATCAGTCTGTTCCAACTTTAACTGTTAATATACAGGGTGGTGCTGTTTTAAGTGTCAATAATTTGCCGTTTCATAACCTATCACGTAAGTTGACGTAATGCATTTACGTCATTTTTCTGAAAAAAGCTTCCTAGAAAGTTGAGTTAAAAAAATGTTTTTTTTTTGTTATAATTGTCAGATCATTAAATACTCAATGTGATGTTAATGATAAAAAATTGTCCAGTTGCCCAGATACAAGGGGATTGTCTTCATTTTCCCACCTATTTTCTTTTAAACCCCAAAAAACGGATACTCAGGGAGCCAAAAAATTAAGTTTATTTTACAAAAATACAGCTGTTGCAGTTGCTTGTACGATGGCTTTGATGATCAGACAGTTTCTGTCATTATCAGATAGTTACTGACATTTGTAAGATTTTCTGGCATGCAATTGTCAGAAGCTATCTGGCGTTGCTAGAAACTACCTTTCCAATTGTCAAAAACCATTATTTCTGTCAATTTTTAGAAACTATTTGACAACTGTCAGAAACTATCTGAAAATGCCAGAAAAAATGTATTTGACCCCTCAGAGACACCGTATGTTTGAACAGTTATTACAATAATTTATTTGTGAAATTTATGTTGAATTGTTTGTAGAGTTATTGTTATTAAAATGTTATTATTTTGATTAATTAAATGTGTATCGTATTTTACTATCATCATCATTATCACCAGTACAAAAAATTATGTAGCTCAAAATTAGTGAACCAACCCTTATTGTATCTACGTCACTGGACAATTTAGACAAAAATTACTTTTTTTAAGTGATGAGTGTCAATTTCATAACTATGTTACCACATTTGATCAAAATTGCTTCAACACTTGAATTATTATTTAAATCAATATCGCTGAACAATTCAAGCTTTATAACAGCTTTACAAAGTACCTACAAAGTTAAGCTACGTTAAGGTTACGAAAACCCAAATTTATTGGGGGTTAAAGTAGAAACTCCACTCTTTCTTATTATGCTTTAAACATTATCCAATATGGCCTAAATGATATTAGAAAACTAAGTCAGAAATATGCGTTTAATGAGAAAAAAAAACATGTAATATCTAATTGATAACTGATGAAATAATTTTAACTTACTTAAACTTGTCAATCATTCAAACCTTTAATACTAATAATAATTAAAATTTTATATTTATAAATCCAGTTAAAAATACAATTTTTTCCAATCTGTTAATTTTTTTTTTGATAAGTTATCGAATGGTAAAATACTAACATTTAAAACTGAACCATCCTGTAGTGTCTAATACATGAATGACCATTAGACACTATATTAATGCTCTATTAATCTACCAATGTAGGTTATTCTGGTAATATGCTTAGTACAAAAATATAAAAGAAACAACTGTATATATTTAATTGGGGGTATTGATAAGTAAAAAATACATGTTTTGTGACCAACAAAAATACCATCTTATGTATGTTAAAAATCTGTATACTGTACAAACTGTGGTAATTGCAATAAATCACTAATATCGCAGCTGTTTATTTATTAAGGATATATTCTGTAAGGCTGTAAGAGCGCAAGTGTGAGCAACACAGCTATACAGAATATTTTGGTTTTTTATGTAGTAGAAAATAAAAGCCACCGTGTGAAGGTATATAGAAACTTTCAGTAAATATTTGGTAAAAAATCTGTATATCGAGGAACTGTAGATAGTGGTTGTATTACAAAATAAAATTGTAGTAACTGTAGTATGCTTGTAGTCGGAACATCTTGGCATAATGATATATCAGTCTTATAAAAACAAATTCCGATAAAATTTAGTGATTCAACGATCACTGTATGTACACATTAATAATATAAAACTATCGGAATTTGACGAAATATTTCAACATATACAATTCACCAGAAAAAAAAGTGACCCGCATTCCAAGATTCGGAAAACAGACATAATTTGAAATAATTAGTTTTGCCTGATTATTTCAGATTATGTATAGGCAGCAGAAACTAGTTATTTTTACTAGCTTGTCCATGCCTCCTAAATTCTAAATTAAATAGTTAAAATCTTACAATTAAAATTCTCTAATTCTAATAATCTAATATTGCCCCTAAGAAATGCTCACTTATGTCACTTAATAGTGCAGCGGAATTCCTGCTTTTGCACTAGCTACAGTTTTAATTTCCAAATCCAAAGGAGATACCACTTTAACAGGCTAAATCATTATACCGTGCTCTGGCCCTTTCGTGGCAACTCCACAGCATTTCTCCAATAAAAGGGAACAACAAAAATCTAAACTTAACTTGATCCAACATTATGCACACGTAACACGAAAATTATTATTAAACAAAACTAAAACCAGGTATTAAGAAACTCTTCCTTAGTATTAGATATACTAGGGCAAAGTTTTTTTCTAGAAAATCAACTTACCTAACAAACAATGATAGAATAAAAAATAACAATAACCTTAATCTTGGCCATTTTGGTGCACCAATTCTCGTCGATCATCCGAATTAAGATTCGACGGCCTGTAGATGTCCTGCTGGCCGGACTCTTCGTCAATTTCCTTCGCCATATTCGATTTCATTTCGATGTCTTCATGGGGTGCCGTTTGTCCGTATTGGTGTTCCGCTCGATTTTTATCACCACCCTGTGGAAGCAAGTGAATCATACTGACTGGGATCGGGAAGCCAGTACCAAAATCCGGATAGAAGTTGTGGCCGAACGGATTGAAAAGCTGAAATCAAAAAAGGACAATGTAAATCTAGAAATTTTAAATTAACATGAATCAATTTATTGAGCCGGTTTTAACAAAAATGTATTGGCTAGAAAGTTCGGAAAACTATAAACGTTTACTGAAGGTAAAGGACCATTCCAGAAGCTTCCAGAATGCAGACGAAATGTGGACAGTACAGAAATAATAGCGAACACAATGCGAAGCAAAGAATACAGTAGTGAGAAGTGATCAAAGTAACTTTAGTGATTTAAATTTGAGTTCCATCAGTGTTGAAAAGTATCCCCGTAAAGTGTAATTTAGTTTCAGAAATGGGTTAGGATTGTTACAACGCAAAGGCTGAAATTAAGAAGTTGCTTAAGATGTTAAAATCTCAAAAAGTGGAGGAAGAGGAGCGTCAGCAGAAAGAAGAAGAATGCAGAAAGGGAGAAAAAGAACAACAAAAAGAACGCCGAGAGAAAGAATAAACTCTGGAAACTAATCGAGCATAGTTTCAATGGTAAATTGATTACAGAATAGAGAGAGTCTAGGAGACCCAAACTGAAATCAACAATAATTTTGAACACTAAATTTGGACAAATCGATAACCAGTTAGAAGCTTTGAAGCAAGTTTTCAGATGGCTTTTGTAACAATTAATTACATCAATTTTTGGTGTTGCTACATTTATTTCCAAAATCTTGAGCATGGCTTATTGGGACACCCTGTACTATGTTATCTAGTAAACACTGTTAGCCACACTTTTCTGTATAAATTTGCGTGCAAGAATATTTCTAACGTTTACTTACTTTTTACACACACAATACCAGTGATTAGTAAAAGTAAACATTTTTTGGTCAAAATTGCTATAGTCTGTTCAGTGACTTCGGAATGTTGTGTCACAATCACCAGCAATTGTCGGTGATTAAATGTGATATTGATTTATTGTCAAAATGATTACAGTTTTAGGTTATAACTTAAAGAGTTACAATAAATTATATAGTATATTACCAACCAAAGTTTATATACCAACAATTAAACAATTCTTAGAAGGTGTAGAACACACATTTGCAGAGGCTTCTGGCAATTTTTAAAAGGTTTTAGGCGCCCTAGGTCCCAGTTAAGTTAAATTATGCTTTGACTGTGACAGCTGATCTGCAAAATGTCACAGTCCAATGAAAATAGTGTTGCGAAGCGAACTTTTGATTATTAGTTAGGATTTCTTTAGTTATTTGTTGTTACCCCTGTATGTTACGTTGCTTTGTTTACGTTCTACATTCTTTTGTCTGTGTTCTAGAAAATCCTTGCTCCGTTGCTTATATAGAGAGAGATTTATGTTATAGCTTAATGAGTGTGAGAGAGAAAGTCAATTTCATGAATATTTGGGAACTTTCTAGAAACCATGGAAGCCTATATAAGCAGCTGAACCAGGCCTGGTTAGTTAGTTGTTGAGTTGATGGTTGTAGTGAAGTTGAAGTTGTCAGATAACGAGGTTAAAAGTCAGTTTCAGTTTATTGTTTGTAAACAATATACAGTGTTGTACAAGAAGTGTGTTATTAAGGAGTACGACGGTACAATAGGATACCTTTAAATATGTCGCTGTAAATGGCCCTTAGAATACTTGTATAGGCAAATTTCAGCATGACTTTAGAGGCCTCTGGCAATTTTTAAAAGGTTTTCAATTGTATTTTTTCGTTCTTTCGAAATGATCCCTGAGGCTTCTGGCAATTTAAAATAGTTCTGGGAAAGTTTAAGACGGTTGTAGAAGGCTCTAGAACTTTTCAGAAAGTCCTCAGAGCATTTAGAGGTCTTTGGCACATTCAAAACGGTCCTAGAGGCCTCTGAAAATTTAAAAATTCTGTGCAGGTTTAAGACACCTGTAGAGGTCTCTGACACTTTCAAAATGGTCCTAGAGGTTTCTGGGAATTTAAATCAAGTCTTGGATTCTAACATTACTAGTGATATGAGATAAAAGATGTGACGCGACAGTCAGAAGTCACTAAACAGAAACTGAACAATTCTACTTAGTTATTAGCCATATTGAACAGATTAATATAAACTACTACTAAAGTCCACGTTTGCGTAAATCGCAACACTGTTTGTAATTGGGTCAAGAAAAAGCAGCAAGTGACCAATCACAATTTACCCATCTTGAAGATACAGGACTTACGATACTCTTACTAAACTGCCGGATTTCTAGGTTAGGTTATTCAGTAAAAACAATAGCAAAAATATGTAATAAGACACTAAAATAAATAGTATAGAGATATGTTCTATATGTTTTTTGAGACGAGTTACACATTTCTTCGTTTCGAATTGGGTTTTCTGTCTCACCACACAAAAAAAGGTTGTTGGGAAAATATAATTTCGCACTATTTTCAACTAAAAATAGTATAATCTTACCGGATGTTGTTGTGGTGGAGGTTGATCCTGATCAGTACTTGACGGTCTGGGATTCTGCAAAGACTCTTGATCCCTATCGTTACCCTTAGGCATGTTGTTGTTATTGCCATTCATGTTTCCCAAAATATCCATCGGCTGTTGAGGTAGGCCTCCTATGCAGTCTTTTCGCAACTGCTCCAGTTTCAAGCTTTTTCCGTATTTGCCTCTTACATACATCAGCAACGAGTTGTACGGGATTCCGAATATTCTGGACGCTTGACTTGTAGTCATCTTCTTGTTCCATACTTGCTGTAATGCTTCTGTCAGTTCGGCATTGGTCCAGGAACGAGGAGGACCTCCTCGTGGGGCTGAATGTTGACCCTTGGGTCTGCCCACTGTAAATACCCGTACAGTTTAGCTGATTTATTTATTGCCAAAGTGTTGAAACTTACTTTTCTTCTTGACGAACATGGGAGAATCGATGGCATTTCTATGCTCTCCAATATCAAACAGTGGATTTCTGCAGCTGTCCAAACTTGGCGGAAACAATCCCAAAGGCGCATCCAATCCGAAAACTAGAAAAAAACAATCACATTGTAGTACGGTTTCAAAGTCAAAGCGCCTAAATTTCGACTAATACTTCCGGAAATCATAGACGAATCAATGATTTATAAGCCTAGCTAACAATTATAAATAGCCAAGTACGTGCATATCTAATTCAGCCCGATCCTATACCTGTTAATATTTAAAGAGCAATTTTGTTAAAATTATAGGCATATTACCTACTGGAGAAAGCAAGTGTTAAATCACACGGACTATACATTTGAATATAGCTTATGGGTATATCTAAGTTTACATTCATATTTTATGCTCGAAATGTTCCAAGACGTGTACTGATGTAGAGCCAACCAATTACCTGGAATTATTGTATGTGAATTTTCTTACGTTTCTGATTATTTTACGAGTTTCAGACTTTGTGGTGTATTGATTTTAAAATATATGGAAATTATACGTTTTTGATAATTTAACTTTTTTCCAATCATCGACTTGAGTCGTTTACTATAATTTGATGGTGCTTATGTATTTTTAAAATTCAGTAGTCAAAGAATTCGAACATATAGTCAGTACAAATTATGATGTTATTTTATAGGTGATTTTTAGAAAATTAGCATTTTTGTGTAAAGGGATTATTTTATTTTGATAAGAATTTTTTGATTTTAAGTGCTGTATTTCGTTATGAGTTGACACAGTTTTAAAATGTTGCTTTATAATAACATGTAGAATTTTGGCAAAACGACTGGAAACTGTGTTCATTCAGGAACGAATATAATGATATACTTTTCAATTATAAAGATAAGAAATTAACAAAATTATAAATTGAATTTTTTAAGATTATTTACATAGATACGTTCTTAAGAGGGCTTTCTTTTTATTTATCTCTTTCTTTCAATCAGTATTTTTTATTAGGAATGAAACGACCAGGTATTACTAATGAACTCATTAGTGAATTAATCCAGGTGTTGATTTTTTCATTCGGTGTACTACCTATTATATTATATTACTACAAACTTATGCATTTTTCACATTATTGCAGGAGTTTTTTACATCTTGTTTTATGTCATCTTTTCGTTCCCTTTTTCTTTTTCTCAATATCTTAATTCTGCCTTAAATCTGTCATTTTTTGTTAGGTGAGGATAGGTTAAAAATGTTTAAAAATAACTCTAGACACCTAAGTAGGTATTTAGGATCAAAATTTTAGAAAGTAAAGAAAAGGTAATTGACTAGAAAGCTTCAAAACAAATTTAAAATTTTCAAAATAAATAGTAATTTTCAAAGTAAATTTTCATGATTTATGATCGGTTTCCAACATTTTCCATCTGAAACTTGACTACAATTTCATTATTTTGTTAATCAAATTTTTATGATATTATATTATTAACCTATATTTTTACCTTGAAAATTAAGTGAAAAACATGACAATTTACGATTGAGTTACTTAATTGTCATTGTTGTCAATTTACCATTGACTTATTTAAATTTTGAAGCCTTCTAGCCTTTTTCTCTCAGAACTAAGTGCTTAACCAATCAACAAATGTTGCATATCGGTGGAAAGCCCATTTTATTGTCTATCCATAGACATATAAAAGTTCATACCTTGTCAGTCAAATAAGGCAGATGTTCAGATTCATACGAAACTGTATTAAAATTCGATAGAAAACTTTGATCAATTTTGAAGAACTGTTTAACCAATCAACCAATTTTGGATATTAGTATAACAACGGTCCATATTTTCTAAAAGAGTGGATTGTTTTAGAAAAACTATTCAGCACCATACAGCCAGCCATACGGTGCTGATTAGTGGTGGTATACATATTTCTCAACTCTATTTAGACACTAAGACTCTTCACTCTTGTACATTTCAGAGAAAACATTGTATTTATGAAAGGTACATCAAGGGACCCAATCAACCATCTATTCCAAATGTTTTTCTAATGGCGATACTATTCACAAAAAATCATAAAAAATAATACTAAGTACAGTTGTAAGTATGGGTGGTATAACTAAGATACATAAAAGATGCTCAATCATATTTACTGTATATTCACTTGTAGTAAACAAAACGTTTTAACAAAAAGAATGACAGTTACATGATAGTTTCTATGATTGTTAGTAAAGCAAGATAATAATAAGTTTTTGTGATTTTCCACAAAAGTATTGAAATTAGAAAAAGTGTTATACATTTTTTATTGGCTCTTTAATGAGACAATACTATCTCCAATAAAATACGGAGTGTCCCGTTGAAAACTAAAAGTGTACGTCAAAAGTACCTTCTTATTTGAAAAGGTATAATGAATACAGTTTCTATACATTTTCTGGCGTGTTATATAAATACTATATCCATCTAAAATTGACAGATTTTACTGAATATTTGGTTGTCCAACGGGTTTGAAGACATGTTGAGCAGTCTTTTGTAGGATTTTTTGTAGACATTGCATTTTTCCTTACTACTTAGTTTTTGAACTAGTTGCACGAGAAAGTCATAAGTAACAATTATGACCAGTAAAAGCGTATGGTAGGCTAAAATTTATCAAGAAAAGTTTTGATTGGTTGCAGTTTATAGCTCACGCTATACACCTACTCTGTTTATAACCCAGAATCAGTTAATTGGAATTAAAATCCACCTGATTCCATAGACAGTGGTAAAAATTACGACAAGACATTAGCACATTCTACCTGCTGCTTTCAACAAAAAAACAAATTGATCGGTTGACGTAAAAATTGAAATCGACAAAACAAAAGCACATAAACGAACACGATAAACTGCGTGTTCGTTATTATGTAGGCACCTCCAAAGTCCACCTCTGCCTTCTTAGAGCGGGTTGGTTTTAAAAAAATTTGTATGTGAGTCATGGTCCGCCCGGTTACCAATTATCGCGCGAGCCGAACGCCATTTGCATAAACTATTAATGGTGCGATGTTAACAAGACTTTTAAAAAGTCGAGATTATGTTTAAAAATCGCTCTCGCTGCTGGCATCTTTTGTTTTGGTTTATTTGGACAAGTCGACAAGTCGACAGCCGCCGACGTTCTCGCAAGTCACGGCCGCGTTTGTTTAAGGGTGGGCTGGGCATTTGTACCCGGGCATGATTATGCTTGTATGCGGTTCTGAAGTAGTTTTTAATGATTAATTTGTACTTCAAGCCTGAACGTTATTACTTTTCGAACGGCCGTTCGACGGGTGCCTGTCGTCATTGCGGTCTACATTGGATTCTAATCAAATTGGACCGAATATGCCTGTCGATCAAATTTACACTTTTTCACTGTTGATCTGCAATTAATCAGTGCAGCGACAAGTAATGTTTATTTAAACAATAATTTGCCATATTGCGACATTGTCACAGTTAAATGACACCAGGAATTTTTTCTGACCACGCCTGTCAATTTCTTAATGTGCAGTGCAATGCAAACATTGCATGATATTTAATCATCAATACTTAGCTTGGACATTTGAAGTGTTAGTACCGAGTGACCCAATAAAACTGTTTCTCGGTCATATCTCGGAAACCGTTTGTCGTATGACTTTGGGATAAAACAAATTACTCGGTAAATTGTCCATGAAGAATCGCTGGAAAATATTTTCAAGTTCTAAAAATGACCACGAGAGGTGAGGTGCCAACTGCCATCTTAAATTTGAAAAATGCATTTTCTATAAATTTTTCATAACAAACTGCAATGCTTTTGTTCACATTTTTAAAGAGAACCAGTTTATCTAGCATTTTCGTAAAAGAAAAATTTCAGTTATTTCAAAAACAAAGTTGGTGGGGGGTGTTCAATTGTTTTTGTAATAACCCGCTTTAACTTCTTAAAGGTTAGACCAATCGTTGAAAAGAGTATTCCTTGGGCAATAAGAATCAACCATAATATAGTTGAATCTTACTCCGCCAGGGGGCTAGTTTTGATACCATGACCCAAATTCCAAATTAATCAAAAAAATCAAACAAAATGGTATGACTTTTCCTTTATGAAAAAGGACCCAAGTAACATCCAAATAGACTAGTGGAAACCGTTTTTTAAAATCTCGTTCCTAACCTAAAATATTGGAAAAATCAGATTAATGGATACCAAATTTGTTCAAATCAAATCGGTCAAATCGCTAAGAAGTTACAGCAGGTTATTACAAAAACAATTGAACAGCCCCCACCATCTTTCTTTTTGAAATAACCGAAATTTTTGTTTTACGAAAATGCTAGATAAACTGGTTCTCTTTAAAAATGTGAACAAAAACTAGAAAAAGAAATTCCATTGGACCACGGCTCATAAGCCCGGATAACTTTTGTATTTCAAAAACTTAGTATAGTTTGTTATGCAAAATTTATAGAAAATGTGAATGAAATTGAAATTTAAGATGGCAGTTGGCAAGTCTGGTAGTAATTTTAAGAACTTGAAAATATTTTCCAGCGATTCTTCATGGCCAATTTACCCAGTAATTTTTGTAACCCCAAAGTCATACGACGTACAGTCTTATTGGGTCAACCAGTACATTGACATTATATCTTAACACACCCAATACAAAAAAATAAAATAAAATACAAAGTGAACAATCCATAAAATACACATTTTTCAATTGCAAGTTGGTTGGTAGAACTAAACCTTAGATACACTTTCATAAAAATCGGGAATTGTGAATATCAACAGTTGCTATAGTCTATTCACTATCTTTTAGAATTATTAGAAATCGTGTCATGTCAGATATTTTCATTTTTAGCTAAATGTTAGAAATCAGCCTAATCTAAGTCACCTATTCGTAAAGAATTCTTATTCATGTAAAAAACCCAGAGTTATAAGAATTCTAGTGTATAACTTTCTAGAAATGTGCATTTGTTTAGTTTGAAACCATGCAACCACATTATAATATAAAGATGGACTAACCTAACCTAACCTAACCTAACCCTAGGGCAAAATTTAAAAAACTGAGATAGTGATATCCTAGCTTACATCGTTGTTACACCAAAAAACCATCTTGCAGAAGCAATATATTTAAATTACTTCCTAGTAAATTTTGCAAATTTCAAAGTAAATATTCTAGGAAATTTGGTCGTCTATTTTGAATATGTCTATGGTCGTTAGAGCCAGACAATTCTCAAATTTTTGTAAATCGCAACCAAAACTTAACTCTTGTATTTCAAAAATTTGGAAAAACCATAATTTGGTTCAACTGTCAATAACAAACAGTAAAATGCTGATGTGGTTTGGTCCATACTACTCCCTTGAAGGGAAATCCTGAATTATGTTCGATTATTTCTCGCTAGATCAAACGGACTTAAATTTGATAATTGTCACGTGACACTCCATTGTGTACGATAAGCGCAGTCACGTGATAACTGTCAGGGGTTATCGTCTGACTGGTAAATAGAAAAATAACCGAAGTAGTTATGGTTATAGTTAGATGAGAAAAAATATACAAGGAGCTTTGAGATACTTATAAGTCAACCGTTTCTTTCTTACAACCATACAAATTCCATTAATAATTTAATTGTAACAATAAAAATATTTAAATATTTTTATGCATCACTGTAGCTTTTTTTCTGGGTGTAAATTATATTTCCAAAATTGGGGTAAAAACGACTATTTTTGTTTGAATAGGTTACATTTCTGCATTTTTGGCACCATTCATTTTACCTTATTTTTGTTTTACTAATGAGTGAGGAATGAATACATTTCGAATCTGAAATTAACTCCATTTTTTTATACGAATATGGAAACTTTATAATTACCCATACGAAATGATAAAAGAAAGATTTACTGACAATCAATGTTTTCGACAAAGATAGAACTTTTTTTTTAGAATGATGTGTCAGTCTATTAAAACGAATGTGACAGTTGATCACGTGACGTGACCACCAAAACACTGTATTAATAGGTCTGTTCGTAGAGGCAATTTTAAACTGGTTTCCAACTGAAAATCGAAAATGGCCAATAGCTGGACATATTCCTCTGATTATTAGTTGGAGATTCGTTCTGCAAACAGACCTATTGTCTTGTAGTTTTGTATCAATCAGCTATCTCTCTATCTATCTGCTACTCACTCGCTAATTAAACTTCATCTCCGTGAGTAATCGCTATTATTACATGCTAGTTTCTGTAACTCTACTGACTTTAAGAACCATTTGAACGGTATTTCAACAATTAGCTGCAGTCGATTTTTTTTAGTTTTCAGTATTTTTTTGAAACAAATAATTGGTATGGTTCTACTAAAAGAAAAGTTAAAAAAAGTGACAACTTTGCCTTAATGGATTTTCATTCAATAAGTATCATAAAATCATGATTAAGAAATTTACTCAAGTCAGCCTAACCAGTAAAAACACAAGTTAACTTGAAAAGTGTTTCATTTGACATTCTGTATTAAAGCTTGAAGCATAATAAACACCAACACATCATCAGAAAATAAAATAATTATGGTTGTATTCAGCATTGTAGCCGGTTGTAGTTTACGACGTATTTGGCGCTGAGAAAAAAACCGGAAGATCTTATCGGGCACGTGCCTACGATATGGTACGGTACTGTTGGATGTTCGCGGTACCACTCCGGCACCCAATAATTGAATACTTACATTTACTGTGCGGGGGCGTCATGGCGAGAGCTGAAACTGTGGGCATAGGCGGAAACGACAACTGACTATCAATCTCCTGCTTTAACCTGATGGTGGGCTGGGGTGCCGAAACAGGTGTCGGCGAAAATTCCTTGCCGCCACTTTGGACGCTCAAATCCATTTCGGGACTGCGCATCGATATTTCCGGACTGCAAGATTTGCGCTCCTCCACTTTGATTGTTGTTCTTTCGTCTTTCTTCTTCATGCAAAGATTCTCGGCTCTGTCCTCGGACTGTTGGGGCGAACTCGGTTTTAATGAACTTGTTGATAAGTCTTGGGGCCCACTTAGTTCACCTGATCGTCTTCTTGGTCTATAATAAGATTTTACTAATTAGTATTAATCAAAATAGCTATTTAGGTACCCAATTTTTTATGAAGTTTAGTTAATTCCAGTAACTGAGAGCTTTATATCTTACTTACCTAGCTTGTTTACGTCTTGGTATGGGTGATTGGCAATCCGATCTAGGCAAGAGCGTTTCCGGAAAACTCAATTTCGACATATGAGGTAGTTTCACCGGGGGTTCGAGCGTGTTGTGTACTGGGGAAAAAGGAGAGGATCTTTCCAAGGATGTCCCCATCGTCATCCCGTGCATCGAAAATTTGTTGCTACTCGAAAAAAATTGTCTATCATAATCGTTCGGAGACGTGGATGGAGTCGGTGTTTGGTTCATAATGCTGCTCGTATCTTTGTCCACTGCGAACGTATCCTGATTGGCCAATCCACGAACTTGAAGACTTTCGGCAGCTTTGATTAGACTTTGGAGTTGTTCTTGCCCCACGCTGACCTGGCCCTTGTACATAAAACTGATGAGGGCGTCAACTTCCCATCTAAAATAATAACATAATCATTTTAATTGATGTATAACATACGGTTTTTTTATCAAGACTGGATTCAGTTGATATTGCCAAGTTCACATTTTTAGGCTTTTGCTGAATTTTGTCAAGAAAAAGATTACATTCTGATGTTTTCTTAACATTTTTACTTACCCGTTAAAATCTTTCAGAACAATGACTGGATGTTCGCAGCGCGTCTCAGCAAAAATTTTTTGAAAAAATGGACTGCATGCGCTCAGTACCATTTTATGGGCAAGAACTGATGCTTCTGCACATACCAATGTGACGTCGACCAACGCCTTGTTTTCTAGCAGGGTTCCAAAAGAGGACAGCATGTGCGATTGATGGTTATTCCATCTCAACGAGTAGTGAGATTCCGTCATTTTGGCGTTGTCGGATTGCTGCTCTTCAAATTGTCATCTTTCTTCTTTCTCCTTTTGAATTTTGAATTTCTAGAAAAATGAAACATTGCAATTAATTGTTCCGTTTAGTCAAATCAATTAGAAGGGTAGTATTTTGGGAATGTTGAGGTAACGTGGGTGTATTCGCTCATCAGTTATTTAAAGTATTCAAGGACAACTAAATTAGTTCAAAAAATTTATTTTTAAACTCGCTTTTTTGAAATATGGAAACTGTAATAAAGATGAAAAATGTTAGATAAAACCCCAAATTATGGTAAAAATGTTTCAAATATTGAGTGAAACTAATCAAAATAAATAACATTCTTAAAATGACTTTTCTGGAATATGGTCTAAAGATGATCAATGAATTGAAAAATCTTGTATGTTATGATAATACAAATTAACTTCAAAACAACCATAAGTGAAGGCAAAACTTCAAATTAAAAACATCAATTTTCTAGTTGTCTTGAAAACTTAAAAATTAGATTTTTTTAAATTCCTGGAAAGTTTGAAGTGAAAAGTGAAAACACTCATATTCAAAACCCATTTATCATTTTTATTATAGATTTTTCTAGTGTATATGGGGACTTCTGGTGGTTTTTAAAAAGTTTTAGAAGAATGTAGAAGACAATCTAAGGTATAAAATAGAAACCTTTGACTAGGTTGAAAATTGTTCGAAAGTTTAGAATACTGGTAGAGGTCTCTGGCAATTTTTGGAGGCATTTTAGTAGTAGCTAAATTTTTCTGGTATTTTCACAATGATTCTAGAGGTTTATAGCAAATTCTTGGAAGATTCAGAACACTTCTAGAGACCACTGGCAATTTTTGAGAAGTTTTTATTAGTATTTTGAGACCTCTGGCCTTTCCAAATTGTCTCTAAGAGCTTCTGACAAGTTAAGAAAATTTTGCAAAGGTTTAGAATACTGGTGTCAGTCTCTGGCAATTTTTGGATTGTTTTTACTAGTTTATTGAACCTTCAGGTGTTTTTCCACTGCTTTTAGAGGCTTTCAGCAATTTCAGAATATTCGAATGAAAATTTTTGGGAAGATTTCAGATACATTTGGCCTGTTTAAAATGACTCTAGAAATCTTTGGCAAGTTAAGAAAATTGTTCGAACCTTTAGAATACTAATAGAATTCTCTAGCAATTTTTTGAAAGTTTTCACTAGTATCTAAATTCTTCTGGTATTTTTTAGAAATTTCTTGGAAGGTTCATAGCATTTCTAGAGCCACTGGCCATTTTTTGGAGGTTTTCATTAGTATTTATTTAGAGACATCCAGCTATTCCAAATGACTCTAACAGCCTTTGACAAGTTAGGAAAATTGTTCGAAGGTTTAAATACTAGAAGAAGTTTCTGGCAGTTTCTGGAAGGTTTTCACTAGATGCTTCTGGTATGTACGTAATGATTCTAAGGGTTTCTAGCAATTTTAGAAAATTCTTGTAAGGTTAGGTTAGGTTACAATAATATCGGGTAAGGTTAAGGACACTTGTAGGGACTTCCAGTATCTAATTTATGGAAAGTTTTTGTAGTATTTAGAGAGTCTCTGACGTTGCCAAAATCTGGACCCTATTAACAATTAAAAAAAATATTAAAATGTTTAGGGTTTTGTACATTTGTATAAACTTCTGGCAATTTCTGAAAGTTTTTCGTTACCATTCAGACACTTCTGGCATTTTCAAAAGATTTTAACTGGCAAGGTTCTAACACTTGTGGCAAGTATAGAAAAATGTTCAGAAGTATTTATAGAGGCTTCTGGCGTTTTCAAAATGTATCTAGAAGCGTCTGTCAATTCCAAATTTTTGGGAGTTACATGCAGTTTCGAGTAATCGCTGACCTAACCTAACCTTTGTTTTGTTTGATTTTCGGTATAGTCAATAAGTTCTCTTATTTGCATTCTCAACTATTTAGTTATAACTAATGAAATTAATTAACACTTCCCTTTCCATCAATTTGAAATATATTTTTTGATTTCTGATTCTTTTTGTTACAAACAACAGATTTCGATTCAAAGGGTCTTTTCTATAAAAGGACTTACGTTGAAAATCGCCTTAAACATGACCAAGCCAGCATTCAATTATTCATGCTAATGTCCTATGCCAAAAGGGCTCGTATACATGTATATGGGACCCAATCTGACTCTGATACCCCATACACACACGTATTATTACAAATCGTTCGCCGTCTCCGTTTTAATTTAAGTCATTATGAATTTCTTGTTTCGGCCCTCGTTAAGGGTAGTTTCTCTCCCCCACTTTGGGAAACAACCACGTTGCACAGATCCTTTTCTCTGTCCCTAAAATGTTTTCGTACGTGCTCGGTCGAATATGTCACATACGCACGCGATCCCTCTAACTTTGCATGTTTGCTCCGTGGGGGCTGTTTCTCCAGAAATTACCAGCAAACTCTAATTGTATATTTTATGGTAATCGCTTAATTTTAAGTTGCTTTACAAGAAAAATTTTGTAAACTTTACATTAAAATACAAGTATGGAATATTCAATTATCAGAGAATCACCCCTTAGACATTCGTGACTATGCACACCCTCTTACACTCCAAACCTAATAGGAATTTTGATCGCTTAATTGTTTACATGATTTGTGAGATGACCGTAGTAGCCATTAGGCTTTTTCTAGTTCTTTACCCACTTTAAGACCTTTTTAATTAAGCTTTGTTTGTTCTGCACGCTCTAAACTTGAAGACGGACTAATTGCCCTAATACATGTAAGAAACTGGGGGTGGGGGTTGAAATATTCATAAAGCAAATTAAATTTATAAGGCCAACGTTCGACACCAGCACGCCACATATATAAAGTATTTAACCATGGCGATAAAATTTAGTTTCTACAACAAAACTTAAACCTGAAACTTTAACTCGACTCGTATATACGGCCGAATAAAATTAATATTAATGTTTATTTGTGGATTTCGTGTGTTGAAACCCCTTAAAGATATGTAAATGCCTCAAAACGCTTGTTGTACTTTTAATAACGTCTAGAAACTTTCGTTTACTCACTTGCAGTAGTTATGGAACCCGATTAGGTGATTGACACGTTGCCATCACAGATTGAATTAAAACACACAAAGACGTTAAATCATGTTGAAGGTTTGAAACGAAAGACTTAAGACACGATTTATTCAGATATTTAATGTTTTATCTCAGTTTAGGCATATCAAACAAGTTTTTTTGTCATGTTTTTATAGGTGAAATGCCAAAACTGAAAATAGTTTATATCTCGTTCTAGTCTTAAAATTGCTCTTCTTAAATTTGATGCTAAAGATGTCTAGAATATTGGACATTTTTCCAAAACAGTATCATTTATTAGATATGTTGTACTGAAAGTGGTGACCCTAAAATAAATTTATTAGAATTATACTGAGTGCACCATAAAAGCCAATATCAAACTTGCATTTTTAAACGGGATTGTATTGATTTACTATCTTAAACTGCCGTTTAGGTTATTACATGTTCTTTACCTAAAATCTATAGTTTGCAAAATAAACCTTTTTTTCATTTATATTTACCAAGACAAAAACAAACAGTTTTCATCTCCACATAAAACGGTTGGTAAATAAGTACATAAGTAAAATCAAAACACAACATTTCTGAGCAAACTGCTTAGTTTCGGTATGGAACATGTAACAAATAAGTGATGTCAAATTAAAGCTGCACCTAAGAAGTAAAAATATTTAATTTAATAAAAATATAAAATATATAATACATCTTTTATACGGGATTTTTTTTCTTAAAAGTGATGTTTCTGAAATATTAGAGTGCTATATGATGAAAATAAAACGTAACAATGTAACAGAAAAACAAATGTTTGAAATGTTTAATCCACAATAAAAAAATGTACCTTTCTATTTTTATGTTATTTATTTTACTTTCATTTTTGCCACAGTAATTTCTATAGAAACTTAGAATTTAACTAGTAGGGTGGGTCAAATTGGAAGCTTTTGAATGCAAACTACTTGTTTGATAAAAATATACAGAAAACTTAATAGCAAACACGGTTTTGTTATCTGGCAACTTTGGCAGATACGTTTCCAAAAATGTTAACTTTTCTTCGAAACGATTTTCCCAATCACATGTTTTTCCTACTTGGGTGCGGTAAAGTGCACTTTTCCGCACTCGTTTGAGAGCGGGAAGGAGTACTTCTCCACACTAGTGCCGTAAAGTTACTTTTCCGCATTGCAAGATCAATTTACAATAAATGTATAATAAACCTGCAATTTTGAAGTTTATATGTGTAGAGCGAAAATACCCATCAACCTTTTTATGAGATATTCAAGCGGAGAAAAAATGAGTGTGGAAAAGTAACTTTACCGCCTAGTGTGGAATTACTTTTCCGCACTCATTTTATTTTTCAAAAAAAAAGAACATTTAATCAAAAAACCATAACTGTTTATTTGATTTCTCAATTAAGAATACATTTTTAATCATCTTCGCAAACAGAGATTAAACATTTTTTTAAATTGAACACTGTATATAATTACATTTTTGAAAAGATTTTAAAATTACTATTTCAATGACATATAACTTTAGGCACACTTTAGTTTTATATGGTTTTTTACAAAATTGTGACATCTCAGCCGGAGGGCATGTGACACCAGCTGACAAATGGTCATAGCAAGCTTTACCAGAAGATCTTATTATTAACATCACATAAAATAAAATACAGGTAGACAAAAATGCTGAAATTAACTTAATATACAGGGTGGGTCAAAGTTATACCAGAGCCTAGAGAATTGAATTTTAAGCAGAAAAGATTTTTTAAAACTGTTATTACATAACTTCATTCATTCTTGCCTCTTCTCAATTAATTCTTATTTTTACAAGGATTTTCCATTAAGCATAAAAGTAGGACTAGCAATATTTTGAAGTCCTAATAATCCTTTTGCAAATAACTCGAAAACGGCGATAGATACGGAAAAAATGCGGGAGACAAAAAAGTTTCTAAATTAAAGAAATAATTCAGATTTTTGGAAATAAATGATCGATGGCGTACTACACAAAAGGTTGGGAAGATAAAATAGAGATGGTCCCCTGAAAAAGTATCACCTTGTACATTTTCACTACAATAATGTGTACACTGAAATTGTGGAGATCCTAAAGAGTTGTGTATAGTGTAGAAAAATCAATATTGTTATTTCAAGAATGAATGAAGTTATGTAAAAAATCTGAAACTTTATCACCCTGTATCTCGGTAACAGCGCATTTGCGGACACAACTTTCTGCTTTTAAAATCCAATTCTCTAGGCATGGTATAGGTTTGGCCCTTAAACCCTGACTCACCCTGTATAGTTCGTTTAATACTCATACATCTTGTCCAAAATAGCAAGTCTCATACGTCATTGGAAAGAAAATTTTGATACCTTTCTTTCTAAAAATGCAGAATATACAGGGTTTTAAAAAAGTGTATTGTACGTATCTCAGAAAACGGACAGTCATCAAAGATCACGTGATTTTTTTTACACTGAATTACGCGACGGTTTTACGTTTAGACTGATCTCTTTTAAAGTCACGTGTTTCTTTTTAAGATTAAAAATGGAATTCATAATATATTAAGTATACAATTCTGTGAATGAGTTGAATCCACCACTGGAAACGGTGTCCAATCGAAAAAATGTATTTGGATAAGTGAATTTTTTATTTTGTACTTTATATTTGCCAAACTATAATAGATAGAGACAAACAATTTCTGCCAATCAATTGTTTGTCAATCTGTATTAAAGAAGGTAAGTCTAGTGTCTAATAATGATGTTCAACTTAGCAAAGAAAAAGCTTTTTCTACCATCAGTACAGTTTTTCCATTAGAGTTTCAGAACCTATTCTGAAAATGTTGCTTTTTGTGCCGGTTGGTAGTGACTGGAAAGAAAAAAAGTTTTTAAAAAAAACAAAAAAGATGAAACACGGTTTTTCTAATTGAAAATTTACGTTTACGACCATTAACTGGTGTTCATTGCTTAATTCAAGAGTTTAGAGTGTTTATATTGATCATCATGAATATTTTAAGAATTCACACATAAATGATAGTCTTAGGTACGTTACAAACACTTGAAATTATTACTAAATCTAAACTTCAAGCTCTATTAATTTTTTAGCAAACTGTGCGACCAATTTACCCCCCTTTCACCCCTTTTGAAACAATCAAGATCGCGTTCCAACCCTTTAAATAGCCGTCGCGTCGGCTCTGGATATTTAACTTGCATGCAAATATCGTACAAACAACCGACTTCACATTCTTGGAAATCGCCGTGTAATACATTACCTCCATTCTTGATTTGTTTCTTTCCTTTTCATTATCATACATATATATTCTTACACGATATTATCAGCGTAGATATTTTGGTAAGTGCCAAATATATGTAAAACAAATGTAGGGATTGCATGTTTCGGACCGGATTGTTAAAGGTTCTCTACTTTTCTCTATAGAACCTGTATGCGGTCCGTTCTTTTGTTGCCATTCTACTATGTGTACGTGTGTATGTATAGAGAGGTAAAAATGGATTTGTAACACCCCTAAATTAGTGCGGATTTTTGCTTTGTAACGTTTCGTATTAATATCGAGTCGGAAAAGGTTAAGTTTGGTAATTAAGCCGGCTTTGTTTTTGAAGGGGATTTGTCAGGGTGTTTCAACATTTTTAGTGGTGTTGTTGTTGACTTTTCGTACAAAAGTGCAATAAACAGATTTCCTAGCTTATATTTTGTCAAAAAATAATATTGATTGATTTGCTTTGTTTCCACGTTATTTATATAATCATTTCTTCGCTAAACTAATTTCTTTGCTACGCAATTTTTTTAACTTTGGAGTTTAAACTTGCATTATTATTTATTTTGCGTTTACTGTCAATGTGTTTTTATTCAGTTATGGATTTGTATGTTTAGGCAAAAATTATTACACTGCTTTATTTGATAATGTATTTAATATAATCTAAAATAAAGAGTAAACAACCTTTTTCATGAACAAGCAGCTTTTTCTAAAAAATTTTTTGTCAGTTTTTCTTATTATTTCATGTTTAAATTATGACAAATAATAACTATGTTTTTCAGATGACAAAAATGACGCAAATCTGAAGATATTATTATTTAAACCATTTGTAATTTACTAGTAATTTAATGACAGTTCCGAAAATTATGTTACCGTAATTCTTGCAAATTCTTAGCAAATTTTGGCAGTTTTGACATTTGTGACTGCTTGCTTTTTCGAGGATAATTTAGCTAAGCAGTCACGCGACCACTGTGAAAAAAACTGTCATAAGTCTCAGAAACACGTCTTGTATCGCATACTGCAAGAAACTTTTCTAAACCCCAATTTTTGCAACTTTTGCGCCCAGTTTGTCAGAGGCAGAAATGCTTGTCAAACCCACTTGGAGTGAGAAAATTACTGTTTCAAGCACATTTTGGGAATCCTCATTAAATTTCTTCCAATATAATCCAATAACTTGAGAAAACATTACAAAATTTGGTGCAGTCAGCGAGAACAGCGGTGTCACAATTTGAACTGCCAGAAACACAGTATTTGTAATTTACCAGTAATTTACTGGAAATTATCGGTCAAATTTTCCTGATAAAGTCAAATAATTTACTTGACCAGTAATTTACCCAATCACTATTCTAAATACTGGAGTAGTTGTTTATCGTCGTAAAATAAAAGGAAATCATTTTTGGCATTTGGATATAAATAGGTAAACATTTTCAGCATTCAACTGGACTCAATTTATTTTAAAATATTTTTTTCAAAATAATAATATTACATATAAATAATAAAGTGCGTGATGTCCTGGGTAAATTCTACGCCTGTGACCAATGATTGGATCAGTAAAATTTATATAAACAATCAAGTTTTACTTTGTCTAATGACTAATCAAAATTAAAAAATAAAATAGTTTCAGTTGAAAAGACTAGTTTTCAATCATTTCATCCACACCACTTTTCTAAAAATTCTATATAATACAAAATCGTGTTTTTTTTTAGAACTTTTGCCCTCAATTGATTGTCATAAAATTGGTATGACTGGTCTTTTGCTATAACTAGGTTGGGTTGAGAATATTATGTCATACTTTGTTATGTGTTTCCTCTTTACAAAAAACTTTAAAAATTATAATAAGACGTATGTATATCAATCGATTATTCCGGCTATTTCAGTTGTTTCCTCAATTAAATTAGATTTTTATTTCTCATGAGATAATAATAATAATATTCTTATTGTGGATTCAAACATTTATAGTTTTTATTGTAAATTTTTATATTGACAGTTTACACAACTGACAACAGTGACAAATCACTTGACTTTTGATAAGTAATTACAAGAAGAAAATAATTATTGCTTCTAACAGAAAATTGAAATTTCTGCGATACCTAATTTGTTGTTAAGTAGGTAAGATATATTATATATTATTATTTAATTAACTATAGATAGATAGATTGCATGACTGAAACTTTCTTTCTGTCACTAAAATAAAAAACTAATAATTACTGACTTTAGTGGATTCTGTACTTATTTTAATTAATGATATTTGGAGAGAAATCAGCCAAAGTTCATAACCAATTTTTTCCAAAATTTACTTAAATATTTATCCTTCTCTATCTGCGTGAGATATAACCAGAGATAATCAATTGGTATATTCATTTTGAGCAAAACACGTGACATTGAAAATCAAGCAAAAAGTGAGAAAAATCAAGCAAAGGTGAATAAATTCAGCAAAAAATTTAATATTGATATTTATTTTTATTTTACCAATTAAATGCAAATTAGGCTTAAAAATATGCATTTATAATAATTCTAGAAAATGCTAATTTTAAATTATAAGTCAAACATTTTGTATTAGTTATAGTGAGAATTTTTAGAAAAAAATAGATGTAGTAGGAAGGGATGTATATTGCGTTTTTTATGTTACTCTGCGCATTACACATTAAACACATTAAATAAACAAAAAATCCTCAAATTTTGATTTCAAAACATCTTATTTTAGAACTTGCAAAATGCATGTTATTTTGTGTAATTAGGATGTTATTAATTATGGTAAATGACGTAGCTGTAGTTAGTAAGATTTTTGTCACGTAAACCACGTATGATTAAGGTAAGTAAAAATATTTTTTGATTAAATTAATTAGTTTAAATTGACATAATATTTCATTTCGAAACTATTTATAAGATGATTATGAATGTTGCAATAGAGAAATTGCTAAATCCACTCAGAGATTTTAAGGTATGACTTACTAGATTTTTTAATGATTTTTTTGACAAATTGACATATTTTTAAGTAAATGCCATTTTCGACTTTTTAAATCTTCTCCTCAAGTTAAAAAAAACAATAGTTTTCTTTGCTCTGTGTATTTAACCGTAGTTTTCGTAATAATAAATAAAGGTGTATCATATATTCCTCAGTTGTGAAAGATTGCAAGTTGCCACTTAATCGCCTAGACATGCGGTTATACATGAATCACTTACCGACTTGATAAACACAAATACAACAATACTTGTAAAAAATAATAAAAGTAACATAAAAACTAAGACGAACCGGGTGGTCAGTTGCAACATATTGTAAGGACAGTATGTAAACACAAACTGTCATAGATAGGCGAATTGCGTGAGGTAGAGAGCGTGTGAGCACGTGTGTGTCGGCCAATGGGATCGCGCGAAAGAGATTGTTATTGCAATGGACCACATGGCTCGCGAAAGCGCGCGAAAATCAAACTAATGCGAGTAGCAGAGCACGAGGAACAACCACTAAACACCAAAAACTAAAGAAGCTGCGAGATGATGTTTTGAGAGCGCATATTCCACACATATACGCATACACATGACACATATTGTAAGGGTTGGGGGTGGTTTTTGGGGGCGCGCACCTGATTTCGTCTCGTGTCCCGGCAGGATAACGTTTTCTTCGAGGGGTTGAAAGTCCGACTGTGTTCAAAAATATGCCGACTAGCAATGGACGCATAATTCCCGTTTCGCTGTTAATGAATCCGATTAGACAAAGCCTCGTGAACGGCCAAGACGCAAGCGCCTCCACTTCCCCTCTTGCAAGACTGTCCCCACTACGTCTTTACTCTTACTGTTTTACCCTTAGATATAAATTAAGGGGCGGGCGTGTATTTAGAATCACACACGCTCCTCTACCCTCTCTCTCGACTCGCCGACCACTAATTACTCGAAATAAGGATAGCGCGCGTCTTCTTCTCTCCTTCTGCTTTGCATAAATGCACTAAGAAATCATCCGCACGCCGGCAGGCTTTCTTTTTATGAGACGCCCTTCTTTTTCACCCTTCGTACACTCTTTCCTTTTTCTTATTTCGCTAAACAAAACTCACAACCCCTTCCTCCCCCGCGGTCCTCTCCTACCCCCTTCTCGCGTCCCCCCGTCTTCTTAACGAACCTTCACTTAAATCACAACTTTATACTTCAAAACGAACTTCTCCCCCAAAGTTTTAAAACTATCAAGACTTAAGATATTTTATTTTCCCTTGTCAATATCTTAACACGTCCCCGCCTAATTTCTTTCCATTATTTAAATTTTCCATTGTCTCTACGTCACAATGCAATTTTCTGCTGATACCTTTTCATAACGCTGCTGGCTACGATCGCTATCTTTCACTATTCATATACGCGCAGTTTTACACCTCTTAATCTCCCCCTTTGCCCATAAATTTTTAAGGCGCTGTAATCTAAAGTATGGCTAGTGCCAATTATCAAATTTCAATACTTCTGATTGCCTAAAAGACCCTGTAAACAGCTATTTCAAATGGAAAACCTCTGGACTCCTTTGTGAAGTAGGGAAAATTGATAACCCACTTAAGAGTAGGGGGGGTCGTAAATCTGCAGCAATTCAGTTTTCATTTCTGGGTGTCTTTTCATACAGGGTGTTTTGTAATATCTGCACAGGACTTCCGGACATGGTAACTCGTCCAAAACCTCAAAAAACTAATTTTATACTGAAAAACATATAGGTATATGTAAACGTTGTAACAAAAGTAACAATAACCTGTTTCTCTAAAATGCAACATTTCAAAACGTACGTTAATAGAAACTTTTTTTTCATATTTTGGACGAGCTACCAGTCTTGCGTATATATGATGAAACACCCTGTATATCATTGATTATCGGTTTGAGGATTGGCCATGACTGGCATTTTTATAGAATCATGTGAGGATTTGACGTTTCTTTTTTCCCCCTTTTTTTGTTTACCCTTATAAATTACAGCTGACGTAGAGAACAAAACACCACATAATGAAGAACGACATAAAATCACTGAGAATATTTTGAAGAAGTTTATATTGACGATTCATTTAGCAGCGATTTGTAATGAAACATGCTCGGTAACTTGTTTTTTCTACATTTAAAAGAAATAATCTGCAAATCGTTTTGCAAATTCTAGCATTTTATGTCGATTTTAACATTTCTATAACAATTAAAATTAATTTTATCAAAGTTATCAATCTAGACAATCTCTAGTTTAAGTCACTTTTAATACAATTAAAACGAATTTTCAGCCACAATTAAAGCCACTTTTAAGTGTCGATTTCAGAATTTTAAGCATTTTATCATACTATTTGACAAATTAACAATCTAGACTATTTCTATTTCAATGTCAGCGTCTTTAAGCGATCAAGCGTCCAAATTCAGCGTTTTAAAGCCACTTTCACGTGGCAATTTTTATAAATTCAGCCAATTTCGGCATTTTAAAGATTTCAAATTTTAGCATTTTAAGCAATTTTTTAATGGATTTTAGCTTTATTAAGCGATTTTATCTATTAATTTCAACTTTTTATAAGCAATTATAAAGTCAATTTTATTTTAAGCATTTTTAAGTGGTAATATCAGCCTTTTTAAGCGATTTCCTATCTAACAATTTTAGCATTTTTTAAGCAATAATTATTATTATTAATTATTATTTATAGTATCAATTTCAGCAATTTTAAGTGCAAATTTCGACATTTTTCAGCAATTTGGATTCGAATCTTAAACCATTTAAACAAATTTTATCTGAATAAATTATCAATTATTTCAATTTCAGTGTTTATTTCAGAATTTTAAAGCCACTTTTAAGAAGCGATTTTTATAAAATTGGCCTATTTCAGCATTTTAAGCAATTTTAAAAATGGCGTTTTCAACTTTTTGCAACGCAAACTATAAATTTCAGTAATTTTATGCAATTTCAAGTGTCAATTTCTGCATTTTTTAGCAATTCTGATGTTGATTTCATCAAAATAAAGGGTTAGTCTAAACTCTCTCTAATGCAAGTTTTGATGTTTGTTGTAATATTGGGGTTTTGTTGTGTTCTGTTAACGTTGGTTTAGATTTGAGGATAATCATACCAATTAGCTTGGTAATCGTCAATATTTTTTGTATTCATATAAAATGCTCCTAAAAACGTCTTCCCTACCGGGTCTGCTTCGATAATTTATGAGTTTTGCTTGGTTCGACGGGGGGCTGTATTATGACAAACCTTCAAAGTGATGCCGACTGGTAATATTGTAAAATTTGTCAATAACTGGCCTACTTGTACACTCTCAATACTTTTACATTTCCAACACATTTCTAGCAGGTAGATTTTTCTGTCTAATTGACAAATTGGCGGACTCCTTAAATGTAGCAAAATCAAAGTAAAATGGATGGACATAACCAGTGTGTCTTACATATAAATTTTCTAAAAAAACTGATTTGTAGGTTTAAATAAGCATGTTTTACTGATTTTACTGGCTACTGATCATACGATAAAGTTAAAAATTAGTACATCAAACCCCACCCAACCCAAAAAAATTAGTAAAGTTGTCCTAATCACATGGAACATTGAAAAACAACCCAAAAAATAGAGTATCGAAATAATATTGATTTGGATATCAAATTTTTTAATACGGTCAGTTTTCTTGAATGGAACGCCCTGTATATTATTGCTCCATTTGATTGCCCTTTTCAGTTTGATTTCAAAAATGTTAATATATTTACGGACGATAAACAACCCCATTTAAAACAGAACCTTGAGAATTCTGACAGAAACCTGAAACCTAAATTATAACTTTTTTACAATGATTTTTGCTTTTATGGATGTTAACATTTTGACTTATTTATATGGAATTGCTGAGAATCTGAAAAAAACTTAAATAGTTCTAACAAACCTAATTCTGTATTTTGGCAATTGAATTATGGACAATTTGGCGCACTTTTTGTTTTTAGTAATTTTAATTACAAATGGTAATATTAATATTGCTGACAAGGATTTTGACAACCTAATTCTCAAATTTATTCGATATTATTTATTATTTCGAATTTCTAAATTATTTCGAATTATTATTTCGATTTAAAAATAGCCTTTGGCAATGATTTGACAACCTATTTTTCACCTCTAATAGTTAGACTATTTTGACGATTTAGTCGTGGATTTTGACAATTTAGTTTTGTGTTAGAACTGAATTTTTGACAATGAACGTTACATTTTGACTATTTAAAAATGGACTTTGACAATCATTTGTACAGAGAATCCGAAAACCCAAATTTTAAATTTTGACACAAATTTTGGATTTTGATGCAAATTTTGTGGTACTTGGTACTGATTTTTTTACTTAATAATTTAAAACTGCCATTCTGACAAGGATTTTGACAAGTTAATTTCACGGTTTAGTCGTGAGCTTTGAACATTTTTCCGCACTTAGAAGGCACTGATTTTTTTACTTAACAAATGGCATTTTGACAATTTTGACAACTTAATTTTCACCTTTAACAATTAGACCAATTTGGCGATTTAGTCATGAATTTTGACAATTTAGTCTTGTATAGAAGATATCAAGTTTTTGACAATCTTTTTGTGATATATTTTTAAATGACATTAGTACTATTTAAAAATATACTTTGTTAATAATTCTGGAAAAAATTCTGAAATCCCAAATTTAAATTTTTGACATTTGTTTATGGAAGACCGAGTTGCAAATTTTGCAAAATTTGTCGTATTTACTAGTGATTTTTTTACGTAACACTAAAAATGCTGGCTTTTGATAATACTGACAAAAATTTTGACAACTTAATTTTGACGACGACTTAGTCGTGAATTTTGGCAATTTACTCTATATAATATAGTAGTACAACATATACATATATATAATAGTACAACATTACACTTTAAAATTAGAATTTAAAACAGACATTTTTTAACTCAATTCTGAATTTTTACAACTCAAAAAAGGACTTCCTGGTCGGTTTGTCTAGCATTTTGACACTTAGTATTGTTTACCACTAGACAACGATTTAATTTTGTATTTTCATAAACTGAACTTCTGACACTTCTCAATTTTGACAATTCTTGTTTAGTTCTACATTTTCATCAGCAATAAATATAGACAATTTAAATCTGATTAATTTTTTAACAACAAATCAAATATGGATTTTTAAAATTTTGCCATAAACTTTGTGTATATTGAGTAGTTGTACAAATTTTAAGTAGTGATATTTTGACAAATTTTAGGAAACACGTTTGGGTGCGAAAATACAGTGTCTCTTGTTTTTCTACTCATATACAGTGTGCAACTAAACTTTGTAACCAATTCATTTAAAATTCATGCAAAAAAAAATTTAAAAAAATATTATACAGTATGCCAAATAGAAAGCCATACTTTTTATCTTATTTCTGGAATATACATGCAATTCCGAACCTTTGAAAATGTTTAATTGATGTAACTCACCTTTATTGCTTAACTCTCAACTGGTCATATAAATAGAATTTCAGAAATATCTTATTGTGTAACTGCTATTGAAAATATATCACTTAAACAAACTTACAAAACTAAACTTAAAATTGATAAAAGTTTTGTAAAAATAAAGTTGCAGAATTGAAATCCCGCAAAACTAATAAATTCCCAGTCAAACCAAAATTAAGAAGTTAAAACACAAGATTTGTCGTCTACATCTTTCCATTACAAGGGAAACCATACAATATGTCGTACAAATTTAATTTCGGCTACATCCGAAACTCCCGAACTAAAATAAAACGGTTCGGAGCAAACGTGTGATATTTAAACTGTAGACAAGTCTTACGGAAAGTTTGCGTGGAACCGGAGATTAAGCGAAAATATCAAGAAACAAAGGGAAATGATCAAGTTTCTCTTAATAAATATACGTATGCAGGAGAATAATGAAGTAAATTCACGAGATTAAATAATTATCCCCTTTTATGCACTTATGACGCGTGGGGATTTCGGATTCAGCAAACGGCTCAAGTTTATTTCGCAGACAATTTCGGGTTTAATCCCCGGTATTCATTATGTTAAAATTTCTACAAGACATTAATTATTTTATACAAAAAAATGTTATTTATGTATTAAGAGCGAAAAGTTTGACTTTTTTTTTGGCAATCTTTTGCTACAAATTGATAAAGATAATCAAAAACAGGATTAGAACTGTACACAATTGAATACTGACATCAAATTGGTGATATTTGACTATAGACAGCAAGCAGAACAAAATTTGTTCTTGGTTGCAAACTAAACTTTTTCAAATTTGGAAACAACAAATACATCAAAATTGGATGTTAGTAAAAAAAAATACTTATATATCGAATACTTACTTTCAAGATACTGTTTATAATAATCCACTAGTTAAATAGTCAATTACACTTCAGTTTTCGCGAACTCAGTCAGTTAGGCGTGAGTGTACTAACTCTTCGAAACCGAAACTGATACTTAACTAGGTACCTAAAAAGGTTTTGCAGATAAGCTCGGTTCTGCCCTTCCCTACCCTTAATTACCCTCCCTCTATACCTAGCATTTATTATGCGCGTGGTACCGTAGCTGACAGTGTTTACCCCAGTCAATTTGGCATCTACGCCAACCCACTGAAAAATTTATTGACATTACTGTACAGGGTGAGTTAACGATGGAGTAAAGTTCATTAGTTTTGATTGGGTTCATCATTATTCTGAACTGTTCTCTTGTTAAGTATTACTGGTGACTAAGGAATTATTATTATTCAAATGGTCCTAACCCATTTGCGCGATATTTGCAGGACAGGATCGAATTCGAACCTGTCTAGGGTCCATAACCCAAACAAAGCATTTGTTTCGAAAAATACAAAAAAATGCTAGTTACAGAAGTTCTAGAGAGTAATGAGGTGAATAGAGAGAGTAGAGTGGTTCATAAAGGCGTCGACATATTTATCGAAAAAATCTCAAAATCTCATAATAACGAAGTTGCAAAGACGTTCAAAATATCGAAAATTTAAAATTTGCCAATTACAAGAAAACAAAAAACGATAGCAAAATTCTGTTTCCGGCATCGAATTCAATAAAAATGCTTGAAAAGGTCTTTTTGATTTTGAAATTTCTTTTTTTCAATTTTGCAATTTACAGAATTTTAGAGAAATTTTTTAAATCAATTTTAGGCAGTTTATGCAAGTATAAATTTTCCAAATAATTAACATAATACAAACGTGCCCTAAGTTTAGACGGGGAACCAGATACAATTATGGAAATAGGGATTTGAAAACTTGACTTTTTAAAACCCATTTTTTAAGTTCTCGTTTTGACAACTCCGTATTATTTTTTCTTATGTTTTTCTGCATTCACTATTAGAACCAACCCCGTTTAATACGACAAAATACAAAAACCAAGAACAACACCTTGTCTAACATGCAAAAGTTACAATTGTTTTAGGTATTGCAATTGTAAAATTTCACATAAAATATCTCACAATGGATACACATAGAATCCAAAACACAAACAATATACAGGGTATTTAATTTAAAATAAGCGAGTAGATTTCTACTTCCGGTATAACCGGAAGTGCCCCTAGTTTGAGAATATTTTAGATAAACTTCCCCAATCGACTTTTGAAATTTTCAGAGTCATGGTCATTACGGTTTTTCCTTAATAGAACGGAGGCGTTTCGTAGTGAACCACCCTGTATTCATAAGAAAACGGGTACTAAATTTTCTCTACGGGCCACAAAAATCCACTTTCAACCTTCTATATTGTAAATCACGCAAAATTTCTGTCACTTGTACCTTAATTTTTTTATTGCACTTATCATTACAATTCAAACAAATTATTTACATTCCTTCTCTTTCAATAAGCAGCTAATTTTCTAAAACAGACAATAAAAACGACTAATTTCTACCAGATTTGAATGCAAAGGATTAAAGAAGATTGACAAAGGACAGTCTTAATCAGTTAAGGGTAAAAACCTTAAAGAAAATATATGACAGTGCTTAGAAGTAACAAATAGTAACAAGCCAGGACAAATTACTAAACAGAAACGCATAATTAAATTCTGAGAAGTGTTTCACACTAGGTTCTTAATTGATTAATGAACGTAGTTTCTCAACTGCAGACATTAGAAAAAAACATTAATAAAAGTTTCAAATCTCTTTAAACATTGCAGAATTTAGTAAGTACTAAAGTATTTTCCTACTTAATTGTTATCATATTAAAAAAATAATTCAGACAAAATGCCTAAACAATACTAAAATAGGAAGAAACTAAGAGTCTAATATAAGTTTAACATAATAAAACTCACAGGAAAATAAATATCGTTTCGATGGTAACCGCCACAAAATAATGCAAATCAAAGGACATTTAGTACACAATTAGCTTAAAAGTGACGAATAAGTGGAAATAAATGAAAATGATAAGTGTAAAATGCTAAAAAACAGCAATATTAGGCAAGTAAAATTAATGTTTTGTTATACAAGGTGTCTCTTTTTTTATTATCAGGATTTGAGGTACCGATGGTTAAAGTTTTCTTTCTTAACCTATAAAACTATAAGAATTGTAACTAATTTATTTTTCAGAAATTCGAATCTGGTGACAAATTGGGTCTAGGTACTATTTTTCCAATAAAAGCTATACTTATGTGGAAGAAGACGCTATCGAAAAATGTGTAAAGATAATCGGAAATAATAAAAAAAATAAGTAACAATAAAATTATTAAAATACATAATCACGATCACATGACGAGCTTTTACGATATCAACTTTGTAATTTACAGACTTTTCAAGGTTGAACCTGACATTTTCCTAGTCACGTGACTGTTGTTGACAAGCTTCAACTTAAATTTACAGTGTTGCCATTCGCAATTTTAAATTGTTACAATCACGTGACGTGCTTATACAATATCAGCTTTTCTAGCTGTTTAAATGTACTTACAGACTTTTCAAGGTTAAAGCTTACATTTTCGTAGTCACGTGACTGTTGTTGACAAGCTTCAACTTAACTTTACAGTGTTGCCAGCCACAAATTTAAATTGTTCCAATCACGTGACGTGCTTTTACAATTTTAGCATTCCCAGCTGTTTGAATGTATGAACATCAACATCGAATCTTATTTCAAATTAAAGTATCAAGAAACACAAAACAAAATATTAATTAATATATTACCGAGAGCAACATAACATTAAAAAGCGTCAGCAAACATAATATGTTATTTTAATTAATGATTATTTTAAATTTATTATTATTTTAAGAAGTTTTTATTTGTTGACAATTGACACAAATGACAAGCTTCACATAAATAATCTTTTCAAACTTATTCTTCATGTCAATAAATTCATAAATTAGTTGATGTAAGTATATTCAAAAATAAATTATTGTTATAAATTTGAGTTTGTATCGTTTTATCAATCAATTTTACAGGCATAAGGAATATAAATGACTTGGCAACGTTTTGTAATTATTATTTCACGTGGAACTGGAAAAATCTTGTAAACATGTTTAGTCATTATTAACGATAGAGACCTACGGTAAATATTATTTAAAAACGTATTAGTATGTTTTGAACCTAATTATTTTTATCTAAAGAATTTTAATATATCCATTATTTGACCAAACTTTTTGTCTATTTGCTTAAAGATAGCATGTTTTTATTATAGCTAATTGAGTTTACCAACATTTCACCTAAACATGCTGCTTAAGCATTCCTGTATTTACCATTGATAAAAGTACACATAAACAATCTGTTGAAAGGAAAGTCAAAATAAGAATAAATCAATTTACCTAATCCAAAACATATGTTGCTTAACAAGAACCCATATAAGTATTGATTTTCTGTCATTTTCTAAGAAAGTAGAACCTGTTTGGTTTTTAGGGTTCATTATATTACCACGTAGCAAGCGTCTTTGTGTTCAGACAGGGGCTATAAAACAATATTTGGGACCCGTTTTAGCTCGTGGTACCTCTGTCCAATTTGCACATGTTTGTCTCCTACAAAATGCCAAAATCGCTTTAAAGTACTCATAAATAATATGTGGGTCAAGGAAAGATAGGTACAACTTTTGTGCGCTTCTCAGACGTTATAAAAAGGTTTTAAGAATTACAATAAAGCAAAAATTGATTTTGATGGCTTCTCTTTTGAACTCTACTTTACCAAACAACAAGTGTCAAACAAAATACTAGTATTTATAATGCAAAAGTGTTACCTTACCTTTTTGGACCCTTTTATTCTCGGTACAAACTACTTTTCCCACCGTTTCCATTGAATCGAAGGTGCTGAAAATTATTTAATAAAAGAGGTTTAAGTCGGAATGGTGGAACCGTTACCGCGCACCATTGTAATGGATATTATGCAGAGATTGTGTAAATTAACAAAAGGTGCAATGCATGACTGTTGAGAATTAAATGCGTGTTGTTTAGAAATATGGTACTGATGGTAAATTGTAGGACCGGCAGTCTAAATTAATGCCTCCAAAATATTGATACATTACCGAGAAAATTGCTGACAGATGAAACATAATATGTGATTAACGTAAATTGTTGAAAATGTTCTTGCTTGCTTTTTACCACAATCAAAACATAAAATTTGAAGTATTTTATAATTATTGTGGAATAGATTTTGACTAAATATTTGAACAAACTATTCAAACAAAATAAACTTGCTTACTACCTTTCTATCAATACATCTAATCTAACAGCATAGCTTGATATTTGATATAAATAATAATACTTAATATTTCATGTATATTCCAAACACTAACTGAAAGTATGGATTTGCAACAAGTCAAGCAATAGCGGTTTGATCTCGCTAAATCTTCATAAAGCTAAAATATGTCAGTTCTCTACAACCCTTTTTCTACGTGAAAAGCTTGAAAGTTACATTCAAATCAACGTTGCCAAAGCCAAAACTCTTGACTCAGTGATTAGGGCAACGTCGAAAACCTCAGGAACTGTTAATTCGTGTGGTTGGAAAAAAGTGGGCCAGTTTGATAAACTGAACTATGAGCTATGACGTTTAATGACAGATTTGTCACCATAGAGCTGTCAAAAGTTATTAAATAGTGCCGTGAGTCATGTCTCTTTGAGTAAACATGCCAGAAACTGTTATTCGTAACTTTCCAAGAAAATACAACAACTCGGCATTTTATAATTTTTATATTCCTTTAGGTCATCTTAGAATCCTGTTCTGAAGACACCAGCATTTTCCGTGTTGTGAAAAGACAAATTTGCTACTCAATAAATTTGGCTTGGTCAAAGGGAAAGAAAATTATTTAAAGAGAATTTTATAAAACTATACTGAAATTTTTTCACAATTTTTACATTTTCCATGTCTTTTTGACCATCAAAACTTTCCATCTGGTTCAGTAGATCAGCTTTACAGACTTTTCTTTCATTTCCAAGTTGTTGTAAATTCCTACTCTCAAACAACCTCATCAGAAGAGGTTTGAGCATCTTGCTCAGTAGATTCTAGTCATTTTGTTTCATTTCTAAGTCTCCTAAGGACATTTTCTCCTAAGGTCTTTTCTGTCAAAAGTTTCACGTCGAACAGACAAATAAAATCTTTAGGAGGTTTTATTTATATTCGTCAGTTCTGCAAGTATTTCTGACATCTGATTAACTTAACAAGACTTAAACTAGAATTATTTGTATGTTCAAACTGCCTCATCTCTAACATTTTCCTAATACAATATTTTAAAATAAGTATTTCCTAAGCGGTATTTCTTCAGAAGTGGCATTCAAGAAGTTTTTACCAATTTCGTCTTACCTAGGTGAGAGTAAATTATCTTTAAAATATCTTCATAAAAGTCTATAAAATTTTGTTGAATCAAACTTTTTTTCCTTAACTTTGAAGGATTGGTAAGGTCTCCTAGAAGTACCTACACATAATGAAATTCAACAAAAGTGAATATAATCGACAATCCATGCAAGTTTTATCATCTATTGTTTCTTCTGTTCTTCACAGACATAAATCCCATGCTACATATGTTCGGATGTTGCTACTTAGACGAACGAGTCTTTATGAAACATACAAGATTATGAACTGAAAAATGATCCAGATATCGCGGCATCAGGTAGGAGTCCTAGAATTCAAGCAAAGTTTAAATTTTCTAAGAAACACTAAAACCAAAACCTCCCAAACTTCTTCTGAACAGTCACAATCAGAAAGTTTGTCAATAACATAAGAGCTTGCTTGGTATAACAAAACCAGACATCTTGTAAATATAAACTGCCATGATTATGCATAAGAGCAGGCCTATGACAGCAACTGAGATGATTCTTAACCTTACAACTTTGCATCTAACGGTGCAAAGAAGCGTCGACGAAGAGTTGTTCCGAACGTGCAGATAATGATGAATTTTAAGAAGACGGGTTTAACTAAGGCAAACTACAAACGAAAGTGGACCAGTGAACATATCATCACATGATATGTAAATAGGTCCAAAACACAGTAATGAACAACAGCATGAGTAAAAGTAGGTCAAGAGTAAAATACGTTGAGTCAATGAGAACTCCAGTATGTTTCAGGTAGAAATGCCTAGTCACCCTTATGAGCTAAGCTTAAGCCTTAAAACTAATAAAAACACCTTGTTGTTGGTTGTTGGATTCGATGACACATACTCGTAGAAACTAAAATAAAGGATAATGTTTTGTTTTTCTAGGATATGAAGAAAAACACAATTATCTCTACTTTTTATACGGGGAGATAAGATTGAAGAGAGCTTATCCATTATTATTAGAGTTTAAAAGCTTCCAACAATTCCTAGAACCCGTTAAGAGTTACCAAATGTTTTCCAAATGCTCCTGAAGTAGCATAGGAGCTTTCAAAAACTTTTAGAACAATCTGAAAGTTTCCGTATATTTCTAGAACAGTTTAAAAGCTTCCAACAATTCTTAGAACCGTTTAAGAGTTTCCAAATCTCTCTAAAAAGTACAGAACCTTCAATATGCTTTTTAAACTGTCCAAATACTCCTGAAGCAACATAGAAGCTTCCAAAAGCTTTTAGAACAGTCTAAAAGATTCCAAATGTCTTCAAAGCAGTGCAGAATTTTCAATATCCTCTTTAAACTGTCCAAAAAACTTCTAAATGCTCCTGAAGCAACATAGAAGCTTTCAAAAGCTCTTCAACAACTTTAGCCGCTCTCAAAAGATTTCAAAATTGTCTAAAAGTTTCCGTATGTTTCTAGATAGGTTTAAAAGCTTGCATCAATTTCTAGAACCGTCTAAGAGTTGCCAAATGTTTCTCAAAATTTTAGTATATTATTGGGAAGTAATCAGAAACCAGCACTAAACTATCCCTTAGGAAGGATTTCGTATTTATAAGGGAAAATCACCCACCCGAAACTGATTAAACATCAAAATATTAAAAGTTATAATAGTTAAAAGACAGTACCTACGATATAGAGACTTTTGTAAGTACGGTCCTACAGAGGAAACTACTAATTTGTAAGTCAAAAAACAGATTTGATTTCAATTCGTACAAAACCGAACTTAAATTACACGGCGCAATCTTAAAATCGTTCGTCCAAAAAAAGAAAAAAGGAAAATTTCAGCCAGCCCTTGTATCCTCCCTTCGTCGATATAAAGGCGGCCGAAGCCGGATTTTAAACTCATCCTCGGCACAATTATTCATTCAAGTTATAACATATTCCCCTTTTAATCCCTGCGTCGTTCTTTGTTTATCGACCGAAGAAAATGAGTCCGTTTCTTTTCAGAAAAGGCAAAAGTTTTAATGACCGCCCGCTTTCCACCCCGCCCCGCGTTTTCCCTTGTCTTTGCCCCGTTCCACGTAAGTAGAAGAAGGAAGATTTTCTCAATCAATAATTGTCACGACTCCCGGTTACATGGACATTTGCATGCATTGATTAGTGTTACATTTTTTTTCCGAAAAGAGCCAACAAGACACTACGTAGGATGTTAAAGAGTTTAAATTTCAAAGGGTTTTGCTTGCATATGCTTTATTAATTAATCAACGCAAGACTTAGCGACGTCTTAGCCTGTCAACAAACATGTTTAATTGCGGGAGGGTAATGTATGTTTGTTCCACTTCAAAAGCGAAAGTTGCCTCACGAATAATAATCAGGCAGTATTGTTTACAGTGGGGCAATCAAAAAGTTGACTTTGGGTGGAAAATGCTGGTAACGCCACTGCAACACTGTTTTGCGACCCAAAAAACAGAGAAAAATACAGTTTTATTATTTCGACAAAAGAAAGCAGAACTTTTCATCCATATTTTCATTTACCTTTGATAGCCACACGATTCTCTTTATTGATTAAAGTATATAAATTTCGCCAAATCACGCAAACAGGTCGTGGCATACTGTACGTGTCTTCTCATATACATATTGTAGACTTTTGTCATGTAAATTAAGACTTTTAACTGATTAATCGATATATTTTTACTTGAGGGTCCGTTTTTAAAGCATAAATTACTTACCCTTCTAGCAAAGCGTGGCTCAGTTCGACCTTTATCTGAAAAAGTGAAAGTTTAGCCGATAGAATCAATCCTAAAGTGCAACTACGTTTATTTCGATTTGTATCTTATTAGAGGGCCATACATGTTTTGCGGTTCAGAAAACTTTCGACACAATACCATTACAATAATAATACAAATGGCGGATACACGAACTAGAGACAACATACACGAGGAAGACAATTTTTCCCAACGAAATTCCATACTACGTAAATTGCTTTATTGTCCTATTTCAGGATAATAGTTTTGGTTCTGTCGTGACCCGGTGTTTTATATTTATTATACATGACGAAACAAGTTTTGTATTTTCTAATTTGCGTTTTGATGGCCTACCTAACTTTACATGAGCCAGCCCGAAAATGATATACGACTGACAACTAGACTGTTTTAAGACAATTTCGGATTATTAATTCGATCGTTAGAACTTGTCTTAACACGAAATCGTTTAACGAGGAATATTTGTTTAAAAATAATTTTTGGAATTTTGCGTATAGAGGGTGGAAAAAAGAAGATTACGCCCGCGGCCAATATTTTAGACACAACGCGGAGCCAAGGGTCTATATTTGGACAAAGGTGGTGTCTTCGACCAGTGGTACCTAAAATGTTTTTACACACAAAAGATTTTTCTATATTATTATTTTGAATAATTGGAATGGTTCATTTCTTTTTTAGCTACTGCTGTTTTGAGAGACGGACAGCAAAAATGATTTAAAGTAGTAGTTAGTTAGTTACAATTAGTTTACGGCCTAGGAGGCCGGAAACTAATATTACGAATCCATTTGTGCTTATATTTTATTTCTATTTCTTTATGATTTGACGTGACTTTTAAAATGCCAATTTTACCAATAAAAACAGTCACACGACCTAGAAATTATTATAAATTAAAAACAGTCACGTAACCTTAAAAATGTCATTTTAACTTAAAAACAGTCAGTAGACCTTTGTTTCTATTTGACACCTGTGAATTGTCACGTGACCTTCAAATTACTGTGATGTAAAATGTCATTTAAATTTCAAAAACAGACACGTGATTTTCAGAAATCTTTTTCAATCGTCAAAACAGCCACGTAATCTTTAAAAGTCCATTTTTCTACTCGGGTGCGGTAAAGTACACTTTTCCGCACTTGAGTGCGGGAAGGAGTGCATAAACCTGCAATTTTGAAGTTTATATAAAAGTTGCTTTTCCGCACTCATTTTATATATATAATATATATAAATAATCTTTATTTTCAACAGAAAAAAGGCTATCGACCACTTGGTCTTTCTGCCTATGTTTACAGTGGGATTTTTTTTATAGTTTTATCATACATGTTAACTTATTCTAATTATTTACAATTTATTTACAAAAAAAAAAGTAGTCTTAGTTAAAGTGCTCTAGTAGGGTGGGTGACGTCATTCGATAAATGTTTACATGACTACAATGGCGCATAGTAAATTGCGTTTTCAATGGAAAAGTGGTAGAAACACTGATTTCTTTAATTATTTTTTCAACACGCAATCTTCTATTTCAACTCTGTATGATAAAGTTTTACAAAGTTTTACAAGGAAGTCAAAGTTTTTCACATCGACAATAGTTAAACAGTTCAAGTCAAGTTATTCTAGTATTACTAGCTTTTTGAGTACAAAATTGCTAAAATTAATATTTTACATAAGAATTTAAGTGATTATATTGATTCTGACATTTGTAATAACTGTCATTTTTTAAGTAGAATCCTCATGCTTTATTATTTTACCTTATTTAAATGTGGAAAACCATAAATGTGGTCAATTAAAGGTGGAAAACCCATGTAAATATGAAAAACCTAATATTGGACTAGGCGAATTTTTAATCGTCGTGAGGTAAAAAGTACTAGCTAAAATGTTTCTTGTTGGTTTAGATAAACTACCATTTTTTCAAAAATAATGTACACAGTTATATTAATTCTTTAACAAAGTATTTCACTAAGAAATTCATTATTAGAAGTGTAAATTTATAGCGTTGGGACATGTGGCATGTAATGTTTTCTGGTGAAACTTAATGAAACACAATACCATATTTTAGTTTTGACGGAGTTAAAAATGTTTTAAAAAATGTCCACTAAATTTACAGAAAAACTTTTTTCATGTACTCATTAGCAAAATTTTAACTCAATTTTTGTATGTTTAAGGATGGTCCTACAACATATCCCTGCCTTTAAAAATGCAATTTTGTGCAACGGTACACTTAATTGTTTGGGTTAGCATATGCTAACCCAAACAACTTCGTTTTCGGTATAACACTCTCTGAAGCAAACAATTCCGGGTTATTTTTAACACAGGTACCAAACCAACAAAGTATAGAAAAGGGACTGTCAATTACGTTTTATTGAGGAAATAATTGTCGGCACCCAACAAGTTCTCAAAGTTTTTGTTCTGAATCATAAAAATGTCTGAAGTATGTTGTGATGAGACGCAGAAATGATGCCATATTTTATAATAGTTTGTGTAGAATATTTGCACCACTTTCTAATTGATTCAGCATTTTCAGAGCTCTCTGATAAATCAAAAAGCAGCAAGCTGAAAGCTGCTTTTTTGACCAAACACAAACTAAAATTTACTTAAATGCGGTACATTTTACTTGCTTGACAATTTACTTAAATAACAAATTTATTGATATTATTGTATAAGAATGTGGTCCGCCACTGGTGCCCAACACTCATAATGCAATCGTTCCTGACGATGCTGCACTCCGCAGCAGGACATCTCTCAGGTGGTATTTACAAGAGAAATAGAAGGTGGGTATTAGGCAAATGACATGTTTCCATGATATATACGTTTATGTTATTGCGCTCACATGTAGAACTTATATCTGAACTTCGCATTCATTTAAAGTTTCGAATTATTAATGAGCCGCAGTCTTGGATACATTACTCCCGCATATGCCACGCTAATGACTTTGTTTGAATTATTAATTTATTAGAATTTCCTTTCCGCGTAATCATTGCACCAGTGTGGGTGCTTGCTTTTGTACCTTTCCACTTTGAGGGTTGGGTCGCACTTTGATTCACAACCATAAATAATAGTTAGAAAGGTATTACTGAATCAATGGATGATTTCACAGCTTTTGCATGTCCAAGTTTCCATTTCTGACCGTATTTGACATAAATGACATTATTGTGCGCAAAATGTGTCATATTTTGACAGATGCAGATGCACGAATTTTATTATTCTTCAAAAAAATAGACCATTAGCAGTAAAATAAAAAATGTAAGATTCAAATGCTAAACTGTGTACCCACAAACAGTTGAGTAAGTTTAATTTTCGAAATTTATGCAACGTTGCCAGATATTTGTTCAAAATGTATTTATGAATTAGTACTCTTTACAATGTTGCCAGGCCGATATTTGACTTCGCATTTTTTATCACTGATTAATCCATAATTAAATTTGTGCAATTTTGCCAAATCGATTTTTCGTAGAATTACTTGTAAAAGATCAATAGTCACGTTTCTGCATCTAACATTTCCAAAACTGACATTTTAACTTAAATTTTACTAAAAAAAAACAATTTTTTTAACGTTGACAAATTGACATTTTCAAGTTTCTTCTGAAACGTTCACCGCTCATTTAATGTCGCATTTTTTATCACTGATTAAACAATGATCAAATTTCTGCAATGTTGCGAAATAGATTTTCCACTAGAATTACTTGTAAAAGATCGACAGATCACATTTCTGCAACAATGCCAAATTGACATTTGTTCCTTATGAATTAGTTTCAAGGGGGTACAATGTTGCCAAGCTGACGTTTTACCTCGCATTTTTTATCACTGACAAATCTGTGCAAATTTCAGCAATTTTTTCAAATCGTCTTTTTTTTTTGGTGGAATTACTTGGAAAAAAATTTTATATTTTTTTTACAATATTGCCAAACTGACATGTCAACCACCACATCGCAAAATGTTATTAATAATTTGAAAGTTAAATTTTATGTGACAACACTGTCTTTCGTTATTGAGAGAAGCCTGCTGACACATTTTCATTCACATCACTTTTAGGTTTGGACCTAGAATATAAACGTCACTGAAGCTAATCAATACAGGGTGTCACAAATTCGATGCATGAGCTTGCTATCCTACAAACTATAATTGACAGAGCTTTAGTTAAATAGGTAGGTTATTAGGTTAGGTTTTAAAATTGAAAAAAGCTTCGGAAAAAGCATAAAAAATACTTCAAAATAAGCTAAAACTTCTCTCTCTGGCTATTCACGTATCAGAAATATTAAATATTAAAAATTAAGTAAAAACCGCCAATATCCGATTCTTTATTTCGTTTTCAAAAATTAAAAATTTTAATTTGCTTTTGTATGTTTATTTTATCTAATGTAAGGTATTTTTACATAAATAAGATTTTTGGAACCTTTCTAAAGCTAGATAAAAATTGCTAAAATTCCACTTTTGACAGACCGAAACTCCAATATTTGATATCCAATCAATTGCATTAAAAAACCATTGGCAAAACCATGAAAAATACTACAAAATGAGCCTAAACTGACCTCTCTAACTTTTTACGTTTACGAGATATTGAATTTTAAAAAGTACGTAAAAAACACTTAGAATACATCTTCTTGCACTTTTGGCACCAATGTCAAAAACCATAAATACAAATCAGTAAAACTATACATGTTAGAAACACGGTTATTTGTACAGTTAATACCGTCTTCCGTATTAATTTTGACTGAAATAAATAATTCACAAAATACATAATTTGGGAATCTGAGTTAGAATTATTACAATCCTGATTTGCAACAAACAATAAAGTGTGAAGTTAAACTTGGCAAAACGTGTAAAAAAACTGATTACGTCATTCCGTAAAGTTCCCATGTCAAATATACAACTAAAAACTGCGTTAAGATTATAAAAATATAAAAAAAATCCAATTAAATCAATGTCAAGAAAAATAAACCAACCATCGTCTTAGCGAATCTGCAATGGTTTGCGCTAACCAGCGTTACTAAGCAAGTTAATAAAAAGTTAATTTATAATGATGTTACCAATTAATTGGCGATTATCTCTTTTATAATATTGCGTATTATGCTGTTGTTTTGACTTTAGATTATTGAACACATTGACTTTGGTTTATTAGTTGTACGTAACAATACATTGATTAATCACTAAAATAAGCAAATAGGGTTGACATTTTAAATTAGTGTCACAAGTTATAATTTACTTGTCGGTGATTAAAAAACAAATTTTATTGTTTTTTGATATAAGAATTTAAGAAACAAAGAGAACACAAATACGTTTTCTAATAATTTTTACAGATTTTAACATTTTTGCGACTATACTAAAATCTGTTCAGGTTTTTCTAGTCATGTGATAGTTGATAACAGATAACAGAATTTTGACAGATTCATGGTAAGTCCACATGCGCACTATTTGCGTCAGTTGCAGCACTGTTGATTGGTGGTGTGCGATTGGTCAAGAAAAAGCAGCAAGTATTTTTTGGACAACACAAAAATCATCAACAAAATTTTTTTGCTAAAATCAAAATCAAGAGAGTTGGGGGTTGGTCAAAACTCATCCAGGTACAAAAATTTATACAAATAGTAACATTAATTCTTGAAAAACTTCTTGGGAAGATCAACAGAAACCGCTCTTTTCGTGTTGACCGGAAACAAAGAAATGGCTATATGCGCCTTCTTAGACATCGAGGGAGCATTCGATAATACCTCTCATGAGGCAATCAAAAGGTCCCTAACAAACAAGGGAATAGACAGAACCACATCCAGGTGGATGTGCCAAATGCTGACTGCAAGAACCGCTGAAACAAACGTGGGCGGGAACAACTTTCAGATCAGCACAAATCGAGGATGTCCACAAGGAGGGTTCCTATCACCCATAATGTGGAGTCTGGTAGTAGACGAACTTCTCGGAATTCTTACCGGGAACGGAGTAACTTGCCTTGGCTATGCCGACGACATAGTCATTATGGCCAAAAGCAAATTCGAAGGAACCCTCTGTGATCTCGTAGAAGAACCAGAGAAGGGAACCGAACGAAAAGGAGCATCAGCGTTACTGATCGGGCCAAAACCATTCTGCGGCCTTGGGAAAGCATATGCCCAGGAAGTACTTAATAAAGCTGAAGAATAACTGAGAGCAACGCACTGGCAAAGACTTCCAGGACTGAGGCAATTTTAACCGAGCAAGATCGAAGACACTGATTAACCTCAGCAAAATTAGTCTCAAGGCATTAACGGGGTTTCTAACGGGTTATTGTCGACTCAGAGAACACCTAAGGAAGCTAGGCCTAGAAGAAGACAGTACCTGCAGGTTTTGCGGAGAAGAACCAGAAACACCCTACCACATCTTGCTGGAGTGTTATGATGTACGCCACAGAAGATTAAACACACTGGGATTACCCCAGCTGGCTGTGGAAGAAATACCTCGAACAGACCCACTCAAGATCTTGAAACTCCTAAAGGAACTAAATCTTGGGCTGCTATGAACAAGGAAACCTTGAGATGGCAAAAGAAGATGGGGTACAATAGATCTAATCAGGTCGCAGTACATCTGTCACCATCCACACCTACCATTACCATTACCAACATTAATTCTTAAGAATAATACTTCTACAAAATTGATTTTCCAACCTAAAACTACTATTTTGTTTTATACAATAATTCTAAAACTTCAGTGTGTCATAAATTTTTTCAAAGTGTTTATTCGCTAATAAGTAGCTGACTAAGCTTAAGCTAGTTCATCACTGACAAGAGGTAAAGAAGAGAAAAAAAATCCATTCAATTCCCGAGTGTCGAAGCATCAATAGGTAGTCGCTTCCAATGATTGGCTTTGTCAAAAAAGGCACTAATAACATACGAGTACGTGAGTCCACCATGTGTGACGATCATTATACGCTTCAGTTGGCTTAGCTGATCGAAACAGATACGAACGAATTAAATTTACTCGGCTTTTTTCTTATGAGGGGGGATCGACACCGGTTCCCTGTACTAAATTTCGTATGTCATCTCCACGCTCACTTGTCGCTTTCTTGGATTTCGATTAGTTTTTAGTGGTCGGGCAGATGGATTATAATGATTCGGTTTTATGCTTAGATAAACAAAAAAATCAGGGTGAACATTATAGGATACAGGTGAACTTTTTGCTTGAACGCGACGTAAAATTGATGTTTTCGTCATGCATGACATTAGTTGTTGTCACACAGGTTTCCTTTTTATCGTACGGTCGATCAAAGCGTGTTTTATCGGTTTCGAGATTCGGTTGCATGTCCAAGGTCCTTTTTCATTCACAAGAAACGGAAAAAACGTCCACACGTTTATATAACAATCACTGATTAGCTGGGTATAATAATTATAACGTTACGCAATTTTTCCGAATTTACTAAGACAGAACGAATTTAAGCTTATGATACACCACAAAACCTGACAACAGAAATTGACCTAATTATGACCATAAGAAATGTAGTGGAATATACGACAAATCACTGAGCTTTCAAATGCCACCTGAATGCTAAATTTTATACAGGTGCCAATTAAATTGCTGGCAAGGTTTCAATAGTTGCGAATTATTCGATTCGTTTTAAATATAAACAAAAGGAAACAATACACATACCGTTTCAAAGTAAATTTACTGGTTTCTAAGTCAATATTCATAACTATTCTTTCAATTTGTCTGCAAACTATAAAAACTGGCTACAAAGACAATTTTTAAGCCTTTCAAGTTAATTTTCACAGTTTCTAAGTACATTTTCAAGACTAAAGTCTTTCAATTTGTCTGAAAACTATGAAAACTGGTTACAAAAGACAATTTTTAAGCCTCTCAAGTCAATATTCACCGTTTCAAAGTTATTTTACTGGTTTCTGAGTCAATATTTAAAACTAGTCTTTCAATTTGTCTGAAAACTATGAAAACTGGCTACAAAGACATTTTTTAAGCTTCTTAAGTCAATTTTCACTGTTGCAAAGACAATTTTTAAGCCTTTCAAGTTAATTTTCACAGTTTCTAAGTACATTTTCAAGACTAAAGTCTTTCAATTTGTCTGAAAACTATGAAAACTGGTTACAAAAGACAATTTTTAAGCCTCTCAAGTCAATACTCACCGTTTCAAAGTTATTTTACTGGTTTCTGAGTCAATATTTAAAACAATACACGTTGTAGTAGTGAAAGGTAACAAAAAAACACAAAAAAATGTTGCAAGCAAAATTTAATGATCAAAATTTGAGCTAATTATCCCTATAAGTTTGATAGAAAATTAACTTCAATGCTCTGTATTTTTAAAATAAAATATTTTGTGAGTAAATGGTACTTTTTTCAGTAAAAACATCAAACATACTGCTTAATCACTAAATGGGTGACAATTTTCGCTTAAACGCAGACTAATAAAACAACCCTAGGCATTAAAATCAATCTCAAACAAAACTAGGAGTTTCCAAAAGGTAGAAAATGATTTTTTAAACAGCCAGTATACAGGGTAATTCAAATTCGACCCTCACCATTGGGATCTCAGAAACCATAAGAGATACGAGAAAGTTTAAATTGGGGCAAAGTTGTGCAATTTAAAGCTCAACCAAATGCTGTTTTAAAATTTTTGATTTTCCGAGTACTTCCGAAGATATCCGAAAAAAACTGAAAATTTGATTTTTTGTTTTTATTTATTTCTAACCTTATTTGAAGAGATATCCGAAAACTAAAAGCATTTCTTCATTGCCACTTTTTCCTAGCTATTCGATGATGGATACAAATTTGCCACACGACGTTTCGTTTTCTGTCGGTCATCATCAACTTTCTTTTTTCTTATGAGCGCCATATTGGATTTTTAGCCCACCAAATACTACGTTTTATTCTGATTTTAGTGATGTATAATAACTTATGATTTGCTTCATAAATAACAAAATAATTCAATAAAAACTATTTTTACTTTAGTTATTGGCTTTGAGTTAATGGGCCGTTTTAAAAAATGTCATTATTTGACAGTACTTGTCAAACACGATAATTCGGATGATCATTAGAGCGTCAATCATAGTTAAAAATGTATCTAGAAAAGAAACCCCCGCAGAAAATGTTATTATTATACAAGCATTGCTGAACTATTTAGGTTAATCAGAAAAAGAGATTTGTTAGCATTATCTCTAACTTAAAAGGCTTATTTATGTTTCCAAGAGAATAAAGATCATCATTTTAAGAACTTCATTTTTTGCCAAATTTCAATTTTGTATAATGTTAAGTGCAAGTTTATAGTTATTTATACAGTAAGTGACAAACCATTTTTTATTCATTCATATTTATTCGAGTGAATAAACCGGTTTAAGTCACGTGTCTTATACAGTATTTTATTAAATTTCGACTTCTTATATTAAAAAAAAAACTAAAATTACAGTTCTATTAAATTTGCACCGCGCCCCGTAGATGTAACATTGATGTTTGTTTGTTTACATCTGTAAATAGGCGAATGTCATTCAGAGTGATTTAATAGTTACTTTGCAGCAAGTGACTTAAACCATTTTTTATTACGAAAAGAACAACTAGGTCCACAAGCGTAGCGAGTGGCCTAAGCTCTTCGAGTGAATAAACCGGTTTAAGTCAAGTCACGTGTACACCTTTGTGACTAAGTATGTTCAGGCCAATTGCGGGTGACAAGTACTACCAAGTAATCTTCATAAAACGTCTCATTAACTCAAAGCTAACTAAGGTAAAAATCTCTAAAAGCTCTAATGATTGTCCGAATTATCGTGTTTGACAAGTACTGTCAAATAATGACATTTTATAAAACGGCCCATTAACTCAAAGCCAATAACTAAAGTAAAAATAGTTTTTATTGAATTATTTTGTTATTTATGAAGCAAATCATAAATTATTATACATCACTAAAATCAGAATAAAACGTACTATTTGGTGGGCTAAAAATCCAATATGGCGCCCATAAGAAAAAAGAAAGTTGATGATGGCTGCCAAAAAACGAAACGTCGTGTGGCAAATTTGAATCCATCATCGAATAGCTGAGAAAAAGTGGCAATGAAAAGGTGCTTTTAGTTTTGGAATATCTCTTCAAATAAGATTAGAAATAAATAAAAACAAAAAATCAAATTTTCAGTTTTTTTCGGATATCTTCGGAAGTACTCGGAAAATCGAAATTTTTAAAACTGCATTTGGTTGAGCTTTACATTGCGCAACTTTGCCCCAATTTAAACTTTCTCGTATCTCTTATAGTTTCCGAGATCCCAATGGTGAGGGTCGAATTTGAATTACCCTGTATAGTAAAATGGCCAAATTGCAAAAATAAAACATGTAATGTAATATGATAGAAAACTAGAAAATGACAGACAAGTGGGGAAGTGAAATATAATAATATAGACTAACTAATAAAGCAAACTAATAATAAAGCAAATTACAGGTCTAATCAAATCAAAATCAGATGAGTCGTAGGCAGTTTATTCCACTAAAATTGTAACGCCCGTTACTATTGACAACGACCGTATTTCACAGTATAACACGGGCACATTTGCTACTTGTCAACGGAGACATTCCATATGAAATCTGCAGTAAACATCCGTCCAAAAATTTTACTCTTGTTTTGAAGTTTTTTAGAATTTTTTATAAAAACATCACAATTTCGTCATCCTGCACACTTATTAAGTTATGGTTAGGTTTTCCTGTAATAAAACAAAAAATCCAACTTACTTAATTTTGTTAATATATTTTATTATGGGGGTAGATTGTAGTAAACCGATGCCATAAAAAAAGTACACAAAATGTCCGTTTTTGGTTAAAAATAGGGTAATATATTAATTTATTTGTGATTATTTCCCTCATTGTACTAGCAGCCAATAAAATTCAATGAACCTTTCTAGTTCGACCAATGAGAGCCGTTATATACTGAATAAATCCCTAGTTGCTAAAATTTTACACTGAATAAACACCTCCTACCTTTTTCGAATACGTTTTTTTGAAGAACATTTGATATTAAACGAAACGGGATTTAGACACATATAAAATTTAAGCTATTTTCTTCAATATTAACAATTAATAAATCACTATAACGTAGTTTCCATTAAAAAATTACATAAATTAAAATATTATGACGTCTGATTGTTAATCTGAAATGTAAACAAAAATATACATGGCTGAACGAAAATCTGTCGTCTGCTGGGGTGAGTTCAATATTATCATTGATTTCATCACGTTTAGTTTAGTATTTGTGTTCTAACTAAGGTGTTTTCTTCAAACTAAAATGTGAGTTTTCAGGAAATAATCTTGACATATACCCCTCGGCGTTCACGTTTTATCACGTAAAATGTGCATTGGTAGGTTTTTTGCAAAATTTTTCTTTTAGGCAAATGGTTTCGACTAAATAATTCTTTGGAAAAAATCCTTCGACCTGCGGTCTCAGGATTTTATCGTCGAATTATTTAGTCTCAATCATTTTCCAAGCAAAATTTTGCAAAAAATCACCTATGCACAGTTTACCCGATAAAACTTGAACGTCTCGGGATATAACCTATGAAAAAAGTAGTTTTTCGCAAAACTTTGTTTAGACCTCTCTAGAATCTCTCTGCACAATCTGAGACCTTTTTGGACATTCCAAAATTTTTTGGATGCTTTTACAGTTTGTTTCAAAACCTGAAAATACCAGAACTTATCAGAACATTTTGGAACATTTCAATTGTTCTGGAGCTTTTTAAAACATTATAGAATTTTTTACATTTTCTGGAAGCTTTTGGAAGGTGTTATACTCTTCGTTTATAGAATCTTTTGGAACTTTTAGATCTTTCTAGAGCCTTTTAGAACATTCTAGGCCCTTTTGAAACATTCAAAAAGTTGCTACAAAAATATATATCTTTCTGGGAGCTTTTAGAAGGGTGCAGAACTTTCTTGCGCATTTCAGAACCCGTTCTAGAAACTTTTGAAGTTTTCTTAGGTTAGGTTAGGTTAGGTTAGGACCCCTGTCCACTGTTTTTGTTTTGTTAAGTAGCGATTTTGATTGGCGCTATTTTGTCATTAATTAAAAAGAATTAAAAAAAAAACACCAGAACAATGGGTTATATTTTTGTCGCTATTTTTGTTTGTTTAGGATGTGTTATTTGTCGCAATAAAGAGCATTTTTTTATATCAACAAACATCGAAACGTTGCATCTCACTTATAACATTTGATTAAAACAAATCAGAAAAGAATTAGAAGATTACGAAACAAGTACCACCGAACAACAAACGATTAGATTAGGTCAGAACGTGCTTCGTGACGTTATTTGGCATTAAGTCACATGGTCGTTGTTCTGAAAATGGCAATGATGTCACGTGGATAAGTGCCAAACGATTTAACAAAGAATTGTTATGCTGTTAAAAAACATCATTTATTAAAACTTCTCTAGATATTTTTAAACAAGCTATGTTTAGAGTACAAACATTTGCTCTACGTTATACAGGGTTTGTCCAAATTAGTGACTTTATCCCTAAACACAAAAATGATTTAAAAAAATTAAATGTTTCGAAAACTTAATTTTTTTATGTTTTCCTTAACATAACATACCTAATTGCCTTAAACAAACTTTCCTGAAGAAGGTTTGTAGGCCAGAATTTCGAAACCTGTCACAGAACTGTTAAAATCTGCTTTAATCTGCCAAGTTTGTCATTGGTTTCAAAATTCTTCCTAATTAACTCAGTTGTCGAAATATTACATTTTACTTTTGACCATTGGAATGTTTACTATTTTATTATTATGTTATGATATGTAATAATGACATTTCCTCTTTGTTTTACACTGTAAGCATGTTTATAGAATTAACATATTTTTATCCATAACAAATATTAGGTATATGGTTTCTGTGATTGACCTTAAATCATACAATTGCGGTTGGTTTTTAATAATTCAAAACAAGAGGCTAGAAACAAACACGATAAGTGAACATTTAGGGTTAAAATAGAGGAAAATATGTGTTTAACACAAGTTGCGTAGTTTATTAATGAATAAGGAACTGTTACAGTTTCAAACCATCATTTAACACAGTTTTAAACTTAGCTAAACGATGTTTTGTTCAAGTTTGACCTAATTTACAAATGTGTCATCGAAAATGCATCAAAATAAATAGAATCCTTGAAACAACACGGAGGTTTTCATAAGTTAACCTGCCAAACCCTTTTGATTCTTTCACTTATTTAACTGTGGTGTGTACGTTTTGCAAGCAAGGTGCGTTTCCACTGAGAATTCGTAAAAATAATACAATCATGAGAAAATCGTTACCGGTCGGTTCGACCCAAATTTGCTCCAAATAAATGCTAGGGAATTGTAACTACGTTCTTATTGGCACAATAGCGTAAAGGTCACGAATTAAATAAATCTAATTTTAAGCAATTATGCCGTAATAACAAAATAATTTACCATTTCACACCTGATTCTTGTTGTTAGTTGTTTTGGTTTCTTAATTAAGATAACACGTGAACTGATACATATCGTTAATTAAACGTGACTAGCAACTTGGTACTAATTTAACGAGGTGCTACAACATGCATTCAAGATGTCGTAAAAAAAAAGGTTTTCAATACTCCCATTGGATTCTCCATGGTTTTTTTTCAAGTTCCCATCAGTGACGCGTAAGTAGGTTGCATCAAGCCAACATTTCAATGAACACACATTTTACTACTAACAATGCTTCTTCAAGTGCGAATAAAAAACTTTCATGGTACAGGTAGCTTCGACCGCAAATATCCTGTGTGTCAGTCAATGGTTCATTGATGGTTAAAGTCAATAAGACAAATCGAAGCATACGAATCCTCATTTCTTTTATTGGGGAATCGCAACCATAGAAAAATACCACTTTTGTATGGTAATTTCAGACTTCCTTCCTTGTTCTGGGAATATGCCTTTTACGGTGTTAAGCTCTTTCCTTCTTTTCAACAATTAGTGGATTTATGAAAAAAAGTCTTCACGATTTCCTGCAGAAAAATTGTTGATATTTTATCTTTTATTGACTTGCCATATGCAGGAAACTCGCAACGTTTAGTGTAATAGCTGGATATATTTCAGGGTATTGTGTCTTGGCCGTACTACATGGTACTAACGACCGGTCACACCTTTATGGGACACGTATAAAATTCCAATAAGAAAGTGTGGCACAAAAATTTGCGTTTGTGGGATAACGACACGTTATATACCGCTAAACGAAAACAATATCATGTTTAGAGATCGATTAAATTGAATCCTAATATGAAAATGTTGACATTATTGACTTTTAAAATATTTTGCAACTGACAACAAGAAGCTTTTAATTCGTGTGGTTGGAAAACCGTGATAAACTGAAGTATGACGTTTAATGACGCGCTTATAGTTACTTTTGACAGCTGTCAAAACTCGTTAAACAGTGCTGTGAATCTGTAAAATGTCAAATAATTGGGTCTTTTTGATGAATCACGCCGAAAATTATTATTCGTGAAGTTAAAAGTTTGGAGGTTGTAAGGTTAAATTTGACAGTTATGACAGTTAATGACACTTTACAGTAAGACATAATCAGGTGACACTTGTTATTAAAACTCATTTTGCAGTAAAAGGAATCTATCAAATGTTGTACCGTGTGTTTACACCTCGTAAAAACCCAAATTTGAAATTTGTGAGGTTAACCTCTTCAATATGTTGCTTACGTCACCGGACAGCTGTCAAAACGTATGCAGCGCTAACATACAACTTAAATACGTAGATTAGATGTATTTCTTTGATAAATCGCATTGCAAGTTGTATTTGTAGCTCCATAGAATTAAATTTAACAGTTGCGACATTAACAGACACTTTGATATGTTTTTTACGTCACTTGACAGCTGTCAAAAATCACACAACTATGACGTAAAATTACCAATTCAAAATAGTTCATGCTTGGATAAATTACGCGCGAAGTTTGACAGTTGTGACGTTAAGTGACGTAAGTATTAAAGTGTTCCTTACCATCAGAACTGACAAATTTGGCTGAATGGAGCTGTAAACACAACTTATAATACAATTAAAAAAAAACATCTGTTTGGCATTTTATAGTTTTAGGTTACTGGTAAGTGAGTTTGGACAGTTATGACAGCTGTCACATGATGCAAACGAAGTATTAAAATAAAAAAAACACAATTTCCAGTGTAATTCCTCAAATTAGCAACTATTTCTAATTTTATAGTTTCAAGTCACTGATGAACGAGTTTCGACAGTTTTGACAGCTGTCGCGTGAGGTGAGGAAGTATAAAAGTGTTTCTTAACGTCAGAATTGTCAAATATGGCTCCATGTAGCTCTAAAGGCTACTTACAGAATGGTTTCTCCAAGGAACACATCTAGTTGGCATTTTATAATTTCCAAATAGTCCAAATTCCATTGTCTCAATTGTTGCTTTTGATGTGCACTTATTAGCCTCTTTTTTATAATTCCGGTAAGAAAATGACGGTTTTAAGTAAATTTTTTGAATTCTCATTAAATTTCCTATCCACAAAACTGAAAAAACAGTACAGCCAGGGAGAAAAACGGTGTCAAAGTTTGTGTCAGAAACACAGTCAGGGACAAAATCGTCAAAAAATCGGACAAAGTCGTGTAAAACCCACTTGGGGTGAGAAAATGACGGTTTTAAAAATATTTTTAGAATTTTCATTAAATTTCCTATCTAAAGATATAAAAAACACTACCAAATCAGGTAAATTCAGGGAGGAAAGTGGGGTCAAAGTTTGAACTGCCAGAAACACAGTTTGAAAGGACAATGACGGACAAAATCGCCTGTAAAACCCACTTGGAGTGAGAAAATTACTGTTTTAAGCACATTTTTGGAATCCTTATTAAATTTCCTATTCACTAGACTAAAAAAACACTACAAAATTTCTTAAATTCTATCTCTCTGTCCTGTTATGTCAGAAATTGTGGTTATTAGTTTGGTCAAAAATTGTCAATAAAACTACATATGTGTAGTTCTCTTATTGTAATGAGTGTTTTTTTTTTTGGTATGTTAGTACTGAAGACGACTTCAATATACCTATTTCAAAACGTCGGCACACAATTAAAAACCTTGACATTACTGTCCCAAAACTGCTACCTAAATTTCAACTGTCTATTGGTTTTCTACCTATTTATTGTCTTATCTATGCCATTTTTTTAAATTAGAAATCTGTTTTAAATAATACCGCCCAGGTTATCCTTATTAAAAGTCTAGACTAACGTATGTGTTCAAAATACCAAAATTAATCCTCCTTATTGAAAACTACTAATACTAATACGATTATCTTTGCATCGAAAACATGACAAGGGCATCTAAGTAAAATTCTTGTTGGCACGAGAAGAGGGTGGTGTAATAGTGGCGCCAAATCGGTAACCATACATCACTGTGACAGATGAACATGTGGATTCCGGATACACACCGACTCGTAACAATTTACCTGCTGAAACTCGGTTACCTAAGGACAATAGCCTTTGCTTTTGCATTTAAGAAAGGACCCGAAGAATGCTTCTGGGTCTGTGCGGTTTTAAGTGGCATTGATTTTTACCTTGAATTGTCTCAGCCCATAAAAGAAAAATGAGCAACCCTAATTATTGTCAATATCATTTACGAACATGATCTGAAAATAATCGGTTATATGTTGCATACTTTTTATTAAAAGTGCCATTTTTATCAAGTTAAGTGTCAAAGAGAAACTGCTTCAAAGTGATGATAACAAGAAATCGTGAATGACAGAAAAAATTATGCAACTTAAGGAAGTACAGAGAAAACCTAAGAATAATGCCACAAAGTACCAAAAGTCAACAGGATCGTAAAAATAAAGATCAGGAAAGCAAAGCAGAAAGAGATGTGAAGAAATTGAGTAACTACAAGCGAAATACGATGAATTTAACGTAGACAAAAAAATTAAAGAAATAACAGAAACATATAAGATGAAAACCGTAACAAGCTAACCAACAAAAACGCAGAAATGATTGTTGACTGAAAATACATAAAAAAACGGGATCAAGATGGGAAACATATAGAAAACCTATTTTACAATAGAAAGGGAGACTCACCAATCTTTCGAGTAGAATCTTACCTCAAAATATTAACTGAAGAAACTGTGGCCTCTATTACAGACTTGAAAGAAGGAAAAGCTCCAGCGTCAGCTGGAATTCAATCAGAATTTTATGATGACAAAAATATAGGAAGTGACATTTTGAACGATATTTACAATACCGGAAATTCACCAAAAAATCTACAGCATATGTGAGGAGAAAGTAGCGGATAGACAATTTGGCTTCATGAAGGGATGATCCGTTTAGTTTGCAAGTGCTGTTTTAGACATGTTGTGACGTTTTTGCTTGCTTTATTGATTACAAGAAGGCGTTCGATAAGGTACAGCACAGAAATGATGATGCAATTGCTGAGGAACGCTGGATTAGATAACAAATAGGTATATTAGAATGATAGGAAACTTATACTGGATGAACAGGGTAATGGCATTGCTGTACAGCATGGAGTTAGGCATGGATGTATTCTCTCTTCTCTGATCTTTAACATGAACTAGAAAGTAACATTTACCAAAGCTTTGGAAAAAACAGACCACGGAATCCTGCTTAACGGAGAACGTATCAATAACATTCGATATGCGGACGACACTGTAGTATTTGCCGACAGTCTAATTGGAAGAGTTGATGAACAGGATGGTGCTAGTGAACAATATGATTTAAAAATCAACACAAGTAATACCAAGTTCATGATAATAAGTAAGCAGAACATCCGAAACTGTCAATTGTTTATCAGAGAGAGTCTAGAAAAAACACTGTCCAAATTTATTTGTTTGGGAATGATAAATAATGCAGAAAAGAAAAAGCAAGACAAGGCCTTATCAAAATGTCAAAACAATTTAAATGTCATAATTTGGACCTTAACATCAACCTCAAAGTTCTTCGATGTTACGTTTTCTGGACACTCTTCTTCGGAGTAGAGTCATGGATGTATCCAAGAAGATTCTGAGATTCTCATGGATAAAAAGGATATCTAATCTGTTCTGGAAAGAATGAAAAAAGGAAGAGAAGTGATAAACGAAAACAAATACTAGCTCGTTAAGGAAATTCCCCAGGAAAAGGTTTATGGCAAGAGAGGACCAGGAAGGCGTAGGATGTAGGATGGCTGAAAAACTTAAAAACATGGTTTTCCGAAATAACCAACGAATTATTCAGAGCAGCCGTGAACAAGGTCATCATAGCCAGGATGTTCAGAATGAATAGGCACTTGAAGAAGAAGAAGAAAGTAGACAACTCCAGGACAGTTATTATCGTAAAATATGGACCCAACAACTTTATTTTTAAATATTCCGGTTTTTCTCCCTGATTTTTGTTTTTTTTTTCTACGGTACTGATTTTTCCTGATAAAAATTCCTGCCGTCAAAAACTTATCAGTCCAAATTATTTTGGAACAATAATCAGGATCTGCATTTAAGCTGAGAAGCATATATCCACAAGTATATTCAAATGCTCATTTTCGTTTTTTCCTATTAAAACTGCAAGTATTATTTACTTTTTAGTAGATCTTATCTGATGGTGTAGGACAATTATTATTACAGACAGAATTTATTTTCAGCAGTATAATAATATACAGGGTTATCCATTTAAAAAAAATCGTCATATGTAAGATGTGGAATATTAATATTGGCCGAGGCTGTAACCTTAATCTTTCAACTCTATACGTAAATAACTATTACCGCCCCGTACCTTCATCAAAACCCATCATCCGCTAAAACCGATTAAGACATATTGTTCGAATAAAACTGACTATCTGAAATGAGGACGAATTAGTAACTTGCCGTAGTCACGCGATCGCCTTTTTTCTGTTCCTCGTTTAGATCGTGCTTATATTGAATAAATGCTAACGTCAAAAAATTAATATGTCAGGTCAATAATGATTCGGTTAAGTTTCTTTTTTCGGCAAATAAAAGGGCACACAATATATATTACGTTTTGATGACACGTTAATAAACGTGACTTTTTTTTAAAAAGGACGATCATCCCCGCTATACAATGAAACGCATTTATACGAAACGAAATTAAATGTCAGGTTCACAACAACAATTATTATACAAGACCATTTTTTCCGATACATTTTTGCGGCTTGGTTACATGAGAAATCGTAAGGACTTCTTTTTATTAATCAACATCGAACGCAACTGTAGAACTGTGGTCGGGTACGCAATTAAAAGACTTTCGTAATTTCAGTGTTTACTAAATCGATCATGCAAAAATGCAACTATGGTATTATCCAATTGGAAGATTACTAAGCAACTTCTTCGATTGAAGAAGATTCGCGGTCAACCAGGTCTAGCTTGATCTACCTCTGACGTAGGGTACCGTTTTTTTTTCCAACTAGAGGTTTATTCCGCTTTAGTGAACAAGAAAATATTGAACTTCGTACGGTTAAGCTATGAGTTTTATCGGTAAAGCTGCATCACTGTTGTGGCCATAAAATAACAGACTAGCATTATATGGGAATCAATCAAATACTTTAAAATATACAGGGTTAGCTCTGTATATCGTTCATTAATAGTTTATTAGAATCAACTATTTATAGAATTTTGATATTCTGGGATTAAATTGAATATGTGCTATATTTTAAAAGTATTTTGATGTTTCTGTCACTTCCGGTTTAACCGGAAGTAGGTGTCAAATTAGTAAGTTAATTTTCAAGTCTGAAACGTGAATTCTATCAATATCTACTTTTCAGTTCATCTTTCAAGTTTTAAATGTCGAAACATGAAAATTTTTAAGTTTCAATTTCAATTCAGTTAAATTTTCACCTTGTTTAAGTTTTCAAGTCAACTTATTCAGCTTGAAACAATAAAATATAAAAATTGTCTATTTGGTCAAATTATCAAGTTAATTAAGTCAAGTCCATCAAGTTGTTACCTTTTCAAGTCATATTTCATGTTTAAAAAGTCAAAACATAAAAAATTTCTTGTTGTTGAAGTTTTCAAGTCAATTCTCCAGCTTAAAACGAGAAAATGTGAAATTTTTTTATTTGGTCAAATTATAAAGTAAAATTTTCATATCTGAATGGTAAAATTTGACCAGATTAACAACTTTTTAATTCTTATTTCAAGTTTTAAATGTCAAAATATGAAAAATGCTTTGTTGTTCAAGTTTTTCAGCATCAAATAAGTAAATCTGGATTTTCTATTTGGTCAAATTATTAAATAAAGTTTCATATCTAAATTGTAAATTTTATCGAATTATCAATTTTTCAGGTCTTATTTCAAGTTTGAAATATGAAAACATAGAAAATGTCTTGTTTGCTCAAGTTTTCAAGTAAATTTTTGTATCTAAAATAGAAATTTGATCAAATTATCAACTTCAAGACGTATTTCAAGTTTGAAATATCAAAACATAAAAAATGCCTTGTTGCTCAAGTTTTCAAGTAATTTTTCATACCTGAAATATAAATTTAATCAAATTATCAACTTTTCAAGTCTTATTTTAAGTTTGAAATATCAAAACATAAAAAATGACTTGTTGCTCAAGTTTTCAAGTCAATTTTTGTATCTAAAATAGAAATTTGTTCAAATTATCAACTTTTCAAGACGTATTTCAAGTTTGAAATATCAAAACATAAAAAATGCCTTGTTGCTCAAGTTTTCAAGTCATTTTTCATACCCGAAATATAAATTTAATCAAATTATCAACTTTTCAAGTCTTATTTTAAGTTTCAAATGTCAAAACATGAAAAATGCTTTGTTATTAATGCTTGATATAAACTAACAGTTATTGAAAATAAGCAAAGTGCCTGTTTTTAGCTAAATTTACTATAGTTATATAGTTTTTTGTTATTCCAGTCAAGTCTATTGGTTTCGCGCTACTTTTTTCTGTGCGGAATATGCACTTTTATACGCTATTTGTCCAGGTCTTTGACAACGGTTGGTAAAGTAGAAATTAACCATAAAAGTCTATTCAATTTTCCATTCAAAAGTCATTGCAAAGTAAAACGTTGACGTACCATCGACCAAAAAATATAAATTTTTCTCGTTTATTATTGACTGAAAATGTTGATAGACAAGTAAATTAATAGTTTTGTTAGGTGATTCTGTGTGTGCATTTACAAACTGGGAATTTGAATTTCCTTTACGCACAAGTAACTCTGTAATGACGTTCTGGACTACATACTAGTTTCAACTTTCCCAGTCAATTTCAAGTTGTGCGTAAACGTTACTTTTGACATCGCACGTAATTTTCTGCTTTTACCTCTTAACACGTGAATAACTGCTTTCTGCTTTTAAAAATAGTTTTTCGTTTGGAAATTTTCAGTCAGGAGTCTAGAAACAGGTTTTGATCCACCTGTGATAGTAAATGCCAAATGACTACTTAGTAAATAGGCTACATTACTAGATAACGTGCAATTTTTGTAAATTGAACTGACAAATCCGATCTGAATTGATTCCTCTATACATCGAATGAGCGTTTCTTGAGATTTACAGATTCCACGGCACATTCCGAGAGGGGCAACCTACTTTACGCGGAACGATAATGAAGTTAGATCTTAATAACATAAGTCGCTTTCGGCTTATCTACGTTAAGCATTGGCATAACGCTAAATCTCCGTTCCAATAAATTTAATCAAGTGTCAAGGAAGATCCAAACACACGGTATAATGCCGGCCTTACACGGAGCAACTATCTTTAAGGTCTCCACGCTCGGTTGGCTCGCACCGTGGTTACAAATTGTGTCCGCTCGCTTTATGTATACATGAACTATTGTTTATTATTTTTAACTTTTTAAGTTCGAGTTCGAATATGAATTATGATCGTATATACGCCACATCCCGTTTAAATTTCTGCATGAATTTGATGGCGGAGCCCGAATAATAACGACTTTGGTTTTGGCGGGTGCTTTTTTCGTTTACTTATTCATGCTGCATCCGATTTGCTTAAATTCGGCACCGATTCGTTCTTTTATATACAGGTTGGTTCAAACATGTCAGCAAAAGGTTTGTACAAGAATCTGGGTCTATGTTTTATTGATTTTTTATGACATAACCACATTATTGAAGTTTTGTCGTCAAAAATGCCTGTTGTGGCAGTTGTACTATGTCAAGCTCATACTGGGTTTCTCTAGATTTTCCTGGTATTATAAAATGAGAAGAAATATTAAAGTGTTCACATGAGCAGTATTTGGGTAAATTACAGCATTGTTCGTAGTTTGTGATTGGTCAAGAAAAAGCAGCAAGATTAAAGTTGATTTTTTTGATCAATCTCTGTGCTGAGATTCAAGGAAATGCTGCACATGTATGTGTGTGTCATTTTTTTATGACCATCCTGTACGTTTATTAACAATACGTCAAAGTTTAAGCAAAATTATGTTGGGAAATGCAATTGTCATTTTTTTTCTAATAACTTTTTCGAATTTCAAAATTTAATAGAGATAAGAATAGGCACATTTTCTGTAGAATCCAAATATGTAATATGGGTGTTCCATTTAAAATAAGAAAGTTAAGGTCGACTTCCGGTATAACCAAAGTGTCACAACTTTGAAAATATTTCAGACCAATAGATTAGAAGTCATAACCTAAGTAACCACATTTTCTAAAAAAATTCCGTTTCTCGTTTTACCTAAACTTCTAACCTACCATCAATCACCCTGTATAGACTATTCCAAAAAAACTGACTATGTACGTCATTTTGGATTCTACTTAAGAACTCCCATCAAAAACATGCTTTAGTAGCTACTTCAAGAGATTTGAAGAAAAATACGTTAAATTTTGACGTTCTCGAGCGAACAAACAGTATACAGAGTAATTCAAATTCAACCTTCACCATTGGGATCTCGGAAACTATAAGAGATACGAGAAAATTTAAATTGGGGCAAAGTTGCTCAATTTAAAGTTAAACCAAATACCGTTTTAAAAATTTCGATTTTTCTAGCACTTAAACTGAATTTTTTTGTTTTTATTTATTTCTAACCTTATTTGAAGAGATATCCCAAAACCAAAAAAACATTTTTATTGTCACTTTTTATCAGCTATACGATGACGGTTTTAGCACAAATAAAACTTTTTCTACGATACTATACTGACCGCCGCCATGTTGGATTTAATCCTGTCAAGGTGGCCATTAGGCCATTTTAACTTATTTTGGCATGAAGAACACGAATCCGGTGTTCGTTTTGCAGTAAGTGCCTCCGTTTTGCCACCGACCTTGAAATTATGACATTTTTAGCAGTTTTTAGGACATGGCACCCATAAAAAATGACATTTTGACAAATGACACTTTACCTCACATATTTACCATTATCCTAAACTAAGAAAGGCAGTTGAAGATGATCTTCAAAATTCAAACATTTTCCAAAAAAAATATAGGGTACCTACCCTCTATAAAAGCAGTTTTTTTTATTTTTTAAAAAAAATATTTCACATTGCTCACTGAAACCATTTTCGAGAGATTTAGCAAAATGTCCTCGTAAAAAGGAAATCAAATTTGACGCCCTCTAGCGGCCAAACAGGGCAACTTAAGTACGCGCGCTTAACATCACGTGATAGCTCCAATCATTAGTTACCTACGATCATATGATATGTCTACGCAATGTTTCATTTTTGGAAAAATGCACCGACATTTTCTTCAAATGAAGGGTTTTCTTGGCCTACTATACTGACCGCCACCATATTGGATTTAGATTTGTCAATTTTGACTATTTTTGGCATGGAGAACATGAATCTGGTATCCGTTTTGCTGTAACTGCCGCCATTTTGTCATTGACTTTAAAATTTGGGCTTTTTTACGATATTCAAAGGCAAAATTAATTTTTATTGAATTAATTTGTTATTTATAAAGCAAATCATAAGTTGTTGTCATACATCACTAAATTCAGAATAAAATGCTGTATTTGGTCGTGTAAAAATCCAATATGGCGTCCATAACAAAAAATAAAGTTGATGATGACTGCCGACAGACGAAACGTCGGGCGGCAAGCATGAAACCGTCATCGTATAGCTGATAAAAAGTGGCAATGAAAATGTTTTTTCGGCTTTGAGATATCTCTGCAACTAAAGTTAGAAATAAATAAAAACAAAAACTCAAAATTTCAGTTTTTTTCGGATATCTTCGGAACTTGGAAAACAGTAATTTTTAAAACGGCATTTTAAATTGCGCAACGTTGCTCCAATTTAAACTTTTTCGTATCTCATAGTTTCCGAGATCCCAATGGTGAGGGTCGAATTTGAATTACCCTGTACAGGGTGCTGCATTTTCGATGGTTTTACGGGGTACAGAGAAAATGGTAATAGAAAGAAAAAAGTAGCATACGTGTTCCGATCTCTTTTTTCGAGCTGAGATGACTGGCGAAGAGCGGGCTGCCCAAATTTCTTTTGTTTCAAAGATACGGGGGGTTTTTGAAAATTCATTTGCTATTAAAGTTATCAAAAAAGGAAAAACGGTTTTCGGTAGAAGTTTTGACGTAGAATCCAATGGCGTAGTCAGTTTTTTCTATTACGTTTAGTTTCTGACATATGACAGTAAGTTATATTTTTTTAAATGGAACACTCTATATATTTTCAGTTCATTTAATTCTGTTGATTTTTACTTTTTCAATGGTGTATTAAAACATATAAGTTTGTAAACGTTAATCTTGGTAATTAGAAAAAAAGCGTTTCCTTAACAAAAAAGTGCTAAATAATATGTATAAAAATACTCACAGTCGAAACAAAATTTGGCTATGTTCATATTAACATGTTACATGTCGTTTATAAACAGTTTTTTCAACTTCCACCTTAAAAATAGTAGAAAATAGAAATGGCCACTTTTCTTATTAAAGTGACGGTAGAACTGTTTGTAACTTAGATTTTTAATAAGATTTATTAAAAATATTTAATTTTCTGATGTGTTAGTTTATATGATTTCCGATTTTGTTTGGTATTTTAGATACCTATTGGCCTTTTTTTAGCTTAGCAAAGGTATTTTTTTAACAGGATTAACCTCTACAAACTTATATGTTGTAATACACCGTTGAAAAGGTAAAAATCAACAGAATTAAATGACTCCTGATCCTATGAAATATATAGGATGTTCCATTTAAAAAAATGTAACTTACTGTCATATGTCAGAAACTAAACGGAATAGAAAAAAACTGACTACACCACTACATGAAAACTTCTACCGGGAACCGTTCTTTCTTTTTCGACAACTTTAAGAGCAACTGAAATACAGAAGAGGTTCAAAATGTACCAATTTTCGAAAACCCTATATCTTTGAAACAAAAGAAGTTTGCACCGCCCACTTTTCGCCAGTCATCTCAGCTCAGAAAAAGATATCAGAACACGTATGCTACTTTTTTTCTATCTATTACCGTTTTGTCTGTACCCCGTAAAACCATCGAAAATGCAGCACCTTGTACATTCTACGATTGTTACCAAAATTCGACGATTTGCAAACTTCATCTTCGTGAGTAATAGCTATTATTACATGCTCGTTGAATATAATATACGTTTTCTGATGCCTTCGAGTTTCCCAGCAGAAACAACTTTAACTAAGTTTTCAAAAATGTCTAGACCCAAAAACCTTGAACTTAAAGAATAATATACAATACAATAACAACCCAATAACCCATACAATTTGTATGTAAACTTGTGTGGTCACACTTGATTAACCACTAATCCTATAATACGTAATTCACTTGGACAGTCATTTCGATAAATATTAAATAACGTTAAGCCTGAAAAGTTATAAAAATAACAATTTTAAAAGCTATATCGCACATTTCACTTGTTTGGTATTAATTGAAATGGACTTAACTCGGACATAATTCCTTTGCATAACTGCGTTGGCAATTAGTAGCAGCAACAACATTAAAACCGAATACTGGAAACAGCACTTGTTGCAATAAGCAAAACTAACCAATTAATGAGGACCACCGGCAATAGGAATATACCATCATGCAATTCAAAAACTGAAATTTACTTTAAATTATATTTGTTAGTCCATGCGTAACTCTCGGTGTAATCAGCACCTCAAATAAATCAGCCGCTCCGCTGTGCATTATAGCTTCTTTTGTTTTTCTCTGCTTGGTTAGTTTCATTGTGTTTTTTTTTCTCTAGACCCTAAACTCTACCGTTTGCGATAGGTGGAATTGTTACGATTACTGACCAAAGATTAGCATTCATTTCTTCCCAGAAACAATTTTCTAACCAAATCATTTGGTCAGTTACAATGGTAAGCTTGACGGTTAGTTGTATAAAAGTGGTTTAGTATTCAATTTCCTAAAATTAGTTAACAGTTTCAAATAGAGCGTTAGGTAAATTTCTGCTGTTAAAATTTACGGTTTAAACCACTGTGCTCTTGTTGTATGTTGACAAAAATGCACTCCGAAATTAATGAGTTGCTTTACTCAAAAGAAACGCCTGGATACCACTTGAAGTTGCGTTATTTATTATTTCCCTTGATATAGTTTTATTTTATTTTTTTCGTTTTTTAGGTGCAGTGTCCCGTAGCTCGGGTTTAATAAACAAAAGATACTTTCAGGTGAATCTCGTATACAAGGTGTATCATGACAAACGAGAACAGTCATTGTACTAAATAATGGTCAACTCTTTGCACTGTTTAGGAAAAACTAGAAGAAGAATGTGCAAATAATTTTTCTCCAGTAAAATGTATTAAAACATTGTTTTTACTTTAAAACCAAACTCGTCTTTTAAATAAAAAAACTTAAAATGTCTTAAATCCCATGATTTTGGCCCAAATACAAGGTTTTATGAATTTGTTCTTAGTTTCCTGGAAAAGTACCATTTTGGCAACGTACTTTTTCTCGAGCTAGAAGCTTTTTTTCAATTATGCTAAATTTAAATTGAAAAAATAATCAAGACTTTGACAATTCCCAAAATATACCTCCAGAGTGTTGTAAATCATCGAGTGAGTAAAAGCAATTACTTGTAGATCTTATTCTAATCACGTGTAAGTATTCCACAAAAGAAAATAACACGCCGCGCCGTTACTCACAAACTAAAATATCATCAGCTGTCAAAGTGACGGCTATAGCAAAAATCACAGTAAATTGCAAATCACAGTAATTACTTACGGAGATATCCGACAAAAACCGAAAAAGTCAAATTTCTATTTTATTTTTTTACCACTTTATTATTGATTATTTTGGAAAATCAATGTCACCTTCTGGAGGAACTTTTTTATGCTCTTCAAGAAAACAGCTTTAGTTTTCAGCTCCGACGTTTTGTTTTTTAGATACCATCATCAACTTCGATTTTTCAAATACGGACCTGAACTTTTTATTTCATTTTTTAGTAGCTACAGACCTACCAAAACTAATCATGTTCCACACTTGTCAAAAAATTATACCTAGTGTACTTAGGTACTTGTTTTTTTTTAAATGCATTTGGAATTCATATGTTGTCATAATGAGTAGATTATTTAGATTGATATGATTTAAGATTTAGGTTTTGCTCTTTTTAACACTAAAAATAAAGTTTAAGCTGTTTCATCAAAACTCAACCTCGAATTCAAACATGTGAGTATCTAAAAATAAATAATTAACCAAAAACTATTTTTTTTTTAATAAATGAAAAGTACTTTAAGACCCTCTCTCTTTTTTTCGAAGGAGCAATGAACCTAATTATTAAATTATATCAAACTACATTATCTACTTATTATGACAACATATCAATTTCAATTGCTTAATTTATTTAAAAAACTTAAAAAGTAACAAGTACGTAATACACTAGATATACTTTTTTGACAAGTGACACATCATTGGTTTCAGAAGGTCTGTAGCTACTAAAAAACGAAATAAAAGGTTTAGGTCCGTATTTGAAAAATTGAAGTTGAGGATGGTATCTAAAAAACGAAAGGTCGGAGCTGAAAACTAAAGCTGTTTTCTTGAAGAGCATAAAAAAGTGCCTCCACAAGGTGCTATTGATTTTCCAAAATAAAAATTGCTAAGAAATTTGACTTTTCGGTTTTGGTCGGATATCTCCGGAATTAAAGAAAATGTTTTGATTTTTTTTTTACCAAATTATTTAGCAATAAAATGCGCAACTTTGCCTCCTTTTAACCAAAGCTCTATCAACTATAGTTTCTGAGATAGCAATGCTAATGCCTCGAATTTGTAACACCCTGTATAGTGCTTCGACTTGTTGACAGATTAAGATTCTCAATTTTCTCAATTAAAAAATTTGACAAGAGTTTGACATATGTTAGTTCTGACATCAGATTTTGGCAATTCAGGAAATTTTCTGCAACTATGCTATCAGATGAAAATTAACGGATGAGTTAGCTATTGGGTAAAATATAAACAATCACCCTGTAAAATAGTTTATCTATGATCAACACAGAAATTTGTAGTTGTTTAACTTTTTATGTAAGAACTTGATGACTAGTGCGGTAAAATCAATTATTATCGCACTAGTGCGGTTAAATCGCTTATTACTCAAAGTGAGCAAAATAAATTATTGCCAAAAATCGAGAAACGTGAGTTAGGTTATTTTTTTCAAACAGATTCCTCCGTTCTTCTTTTCTAAAGCTGATTGATCTTTATTTTTCTTTAAAAAATGTCTAGTTTATAAAATCAATCAAAATATATTCTCAATATAGTGCTTCGACTTGTTGACAGATTAAGATTCTCAATTTTCTCAATTAAAAATTTGAAAAGAGTTTGACATATGTTAGTTCTGACATCAGATTTTGGCAATTCAGGAAATTTGCTTATTGAATTTTATTCTTCTTTAAAAAATATTTGTTTTAACGTGAGACGTGAGAGAAACATGAGTTGGGTTATTTTTTTCCAAAATTGGGTTTGGGCACAAGATCAACAAAAATCAACTTTACCACTAAATTCCTTGCCTTAAACTCTTTTCGAAAAAAGTCAAAATAGTTGTCAAATGCGCAATTTGACGTTCTTGGGGTTGAGACTAATTGGTATTGTGTTTGTACTTGGTTTCGACTAATTTGAGAACGGGGAATTCCTTTTTGTTTTTAGTTGAGACGTAAATTCCTCCCAGATCGAGTACCTTAAATAAAACAAAAAAAAAAGTACCAGAAAAAACTAATAAGAAATCTAAACGAATAAAAACTGATAAAGACGTTAATCCACCCTTTTCTATAAATTTGCCGGTCACTTACAAAATCAACCCCAATAATAGTCTAACCCCTTCTGTAAGACTTGGCCATAAATTCGACGAGTGTTTGCCCTGAATAGTGAATTTTTCATGGGGTTTCGCTAAAATCTAGGGCTGGCCTATGGGAAAAAAAAGGAAGCGAATGCGGTTTTGTGGCTGGTAGAAAAGTGGATTCATTTGCGTTCCATACAAATTAAACTACTGCCTAAATTAGTTTAAAACATGCAATTATCAATGCCGTGCTAGGGCCTTGCTGGCACCTCGTGCATATTCAAACGAGCCAGGACGATATATTTAAAAAGTTATGTGTAACCATGTAAAGGCTTTATTGATTATGATTTAGCTGTTGTTTGGTTTTGTTGTCAAAAAAAAAGATGTTAATTTGTTTTGTCACACTTGTAAAGTTTAACTTTTCGCTTAATAACTACAGTTGACGACGCTTAATTTCCATTATGACCAGTAATGGAAAAATATCGAATGTACGAAACCGAACTCGGTTTTATTTAACTTAACGACATTAGCTTTTCGTTGACGATATTAAAACTGTATTAATTAATATTTGATGGTGAAATTGATTATCAATATAATGAGGACACATTACCGGTTATTTCCTTTGAAAAATAGACAAGTTTTATTGCATACACAAAGATGCTTTAATATTTGATTCCGGTAAATTATTAATTAGATTTGCATAGTTAACCCGCTTGATAGCAGTTTTAAAAATGAACACATTTCACAAATTTATAAGATAATATTTACTTTAACCAATCGAGTAACGGTAAACTATAAGTTTCATTGTCTAGGAATATTAAAAAGTGGAGGTTACCCCGAAAAAAAAAAGTAATTTCTATAATTCGAATCCAAGTTCTTTTTGCGGTTCGCATGTTTTCCTGTTTGATTTCTACCTGCATAAGTTTAATGTTGCATGAAGGTGATTTTTAATTGCAAAATTAAAATTGGGCGATTTGCTTCTATTCCGCATAAATAATTCGATCCGCAAATGCAAGAAACTCTCAGCAAATAAATACGCACACATTACGAAACAATAAATTTGCCCTCGAAACTTAGCTCGAGTGAATATGTAAGTACGCGAATATATTCGCAAAGCTTCCCATATAAGAAGGATTTATCAAAATATAATAGCAAAAACAATGTGGAGTGGAACAAGGCACGCAAACATTAGCGTTTAAATCATCAAATCAAGAAGCGTCACACAGTTACAGTAAAGCAACTCTTACGCTTTGTGCCGAGGAATTGAAATGCTTACATGGTGCTTTGTATCCCTGTCATTCGCTAGTGGAAATGCTAACTTATAACATATACACACTTCAAACTTATAAACTAATTTGCAAAGCATTGGCGTTACCACAGATTCTCGCTCACGTTTATTATAACCACTTAATATAGACGTAAAATTGACTGAAGTAAGCTGTCAAATTTTTACTTATAATAAGGGTAAAAATTATAATAATGGTAATTATTTTTTTCATTGTACTAGCTGCCAATCAAATTCAGAGAAGTTTTTTAGTTCTACCAATGAGAGACATTTTTTATTGATTAAATTCCCAGCTGTTAGAATTTATCAGTAATTAAACAACACCTAGCTTTTTTAAATAGGTTTTTAAGAAGAAAAATTGATATTAAACAAAATAGAATTTAAACACATGGACGGTGTTGTCAGGTTTGGGAAAAATTCCCCACCTCTGAGGAATTAGAATCACATTTGGATATTTGGCCAAAACTTCTTTTTTGAAACCTGGAGGAATACTAATACACCGTCCATTTATCTTATTAATCAAAAATATTTATATACAGTGTGTCCCGCTTTTCATGAGTACACCTTGATATCTCAATTAATAATAATGCGATTTTTTTATGATTGTCATTATGGTGGTGATTGTATGTCAGAAAAATTAAATATTTGGAATTTTCTACCAGATTTAGAATCAGCATCCTAAAAAACAACTTTGTCTATATTTTAAATGTCTTATGACCTAACTGTGACAAAAAGAAAAATTTAATTAATATTTTACAATAATTTTTATTTTTTAATCTCCACCCAATTGGGATAATACGCCTATTTAAGGCAATAAGAGGTACTAGGGGTTTTTGGGAGATGCTAAAATTGGCCCTAATATTTTTTTTCCGAAAAATCAACTCATTTTACCCCCTCAACACCACACGCCAATGGTAAATAAAAATGTTTACTAAGCCAAATACTTAATATTTCTGACATACAATAACCACCATAATTTAAAGTAAATCGCATTATTCTAAGATATCAACTGTATAGGGAATACAATTTTAACCGTTCTGGCATACAAATATTTTTCTGAATTTAATCTGTCCACAGCAAAATCTTCTCCCATGACGCTATAAAATGACAAAACTTTCTTACAACTAGTACAATCTGTTTTTTTAGAGCTCCATGAGCAGGATTTTTGACAGATGTGACGTAAGGCCGTTTTCTTTGGAGTTAATTCCATATGTCAAAGTGCAGCAAACTGTCACTATATGAAGCTACAAAAAAAAAAAAAACTCAAAAACTATACAGTTCTAAATCATTTTAAGTGAATGTTATAGGTTTATGAGTTGGGTATATGAATCGAGAAACAAAATTCTGATTCGTTTTAAGATCAGCAAATCTATGTTGAGTAGATGTAATAATAGCATTTTAAGTGGATACTTAAAGGATTTGCAATGTAGAAGAAACTACAATTAAAGCAAAATCTAAAAATGAATTGGAAAATTTTAGTGAAATCTGGCAACTTTTTATCTGAAATGTAAGGAATATACATGACTGAACGAAATTCTGTCGTCTGCTGAGGTGATATCAATTTTATCACGATTCAAATTAGTATTTTTGTGATGTTAGTAGGTGTTCTCTTATTAATAAGTACCTAAACTTAAAAATAGAGAGAGAGAAATAAACATCTCGTCCTTTGGAACATTTTTCTTTTAGGCAAAAATAGTTTCCACTAATAAATTCTATGGATAAAATCCTGAGAAAAAGTTTAATTAATCTCAATAAGTTTCTAAGCAAAATTTTGCAAATAAAACACCCAATAACCTATGAAAATGAACGCCACTGTTTATCCCCACAGAAGTTAAAAGCGAGCCTTTCATCAATTATCAAACTCATATCGGGAATTACTCACACTCAAGCTCTTGTTCATTTCATATTCTGCGAAATTTAACGATAATTGCAGAAATAAGATGCTGGATGTGTTGTGAATGTTTGCCACCCCAGTCGCCTTAATTTCAATTTAACTTGGCTCTAGAAATAATTTAACTCGTTAAACGTACGAATTTGGAATGAACGGAAAGAGTTGTAATTAATTTTAGCTTATAAACGTTCCCCGTTCTCTTTTTCGGAACTTAATTCCGTAAAAATTAAAAAAGTATTCGGACTGTCGATGTATCGGATAAAGACGGTTAAGCAACTAGAAATTGGATATATTCGATTCCGAGTTTTTCTAAAGTTTGTTTCCTTTTAAGGTGGAGTTTTAACATAATATTCCGATCGGTTTTTCGTTAATTAAATTTCTGAATTCTGCCGTTACTTTGAATTTCTTAAATTGTTCTTTTTAGAAGCTGGACATCAAAAGTGCTACTAATTCAATCACAAATAAAATAGTATATTGATGCCAACTGTCTGTGAACAGTCTAATTGGTCTATTCCATATTTAATAGCTAACTGAAATATTCACTTGACCCTAACCAACTAATTTCACACTATTTTCATTTTTACACGATTGCAGTCACGTGATCTGAACGAATGCAAAGTTGTCAAGTTTCTCAAGATAAAATTCACAATATCTGACGTGGTTCAAATGGTCACGTGACATTGTTAAACCATCGGTTAAAGCCGCGTCCCGTTTTTGAAATGGCATCTCAAAACCCCTAAAAATGTTGATATAATCACGTGACAACGAATGCAAGGTTGCCAGGTTTTTCAGTAGGAAATTCACTGTTTCTGACGTCAAATTGTATTACATTTTTATTATTTTTAAGTTCTAAATTTGTTTTGAACAAAAAAAACTTTCTTTTGAAGCCATAAATTGTATTCAAATGTTTTTGTTTTTGTATTTGGCAATTCTAGGCAAAAAGCTTTGGATATGCAAATAAAATACACAAAAATAAATTTAATAATTTGTGGTGGAAATAATAATTGAATTAACCTAGTAAAACTCCTCTAAAAATTAATAAAAAAGCAACTTACCGTTATTAAGGTATCACTCTATTTTGAAATATCCCACAGTCAGCAATATTTGATATTTAACAATCCTTGAATCTGAAATAAAAATAATAACATGAAATTTACTAAAATGTCCGACTTAGGTGGTATTGCACAGTAGGTATACTTACTAAACCAAGTTTAGTTTAAGGATGGTTCAGAGTGTGATATTAGAAATCACAGTTTTCAATTTTTTATACTCCAAAAAGGTTTCAATCCTCGGCAAAGGGCATATTCATACCATAATTTTTCAAAAAAATTGGTATGAATGGTCTTTTTTTCTACTTTTTGGAATTCAATATCTCGGTAACATGAAGAGCTAGAGAGGCCAGTTTTGACTCATTTTGTAGTTTTTTTAAGCTTTTTCTAATGACGTTATAGTGAAATCTATAAGAGCTCAAATAAAAAAGTTACAATCATTGAAAATTTAAAAAAATGCCATTTTTGCAAAAAGTATAATTTTGGCATTTTTTTTTTTTGCTCCAGGAGGGTTCCAATGCACAGCAAAGGGCATATTTATACCAAAGGACCTTAAATTAGGTGAAATAAGAACAAAAAAAACACTTAAAATTTTTCATTTTTAAAAAAATAAATAATAATATTGGGGGGTATTAGGGGTATTTTTTACTACTTTCTGAAATTCAATATCACGGTAACACGAAGAGCTAGAGAAGCCAGTTTTGGCTTTTTGTATTTTTTTACCCTTTTTCTAATGGCGTTTTAGTGAAATCTATAAGAAAGAGTTCAAATAAAAAAGTTACTATCATTCAAAATTGAAAAAAATGTCAGTTTTGGTAAAAAGTGTAATTTTGGCAATTTTTTATTTTGCTCCAGGAGGGTTCCCATGCACAGCAAAGGGCATATTTATACCAAAGAACCTTAAATTCATCAGGAACGACATTTAACCTGAAATTGATTTAAACTTGTAAGTCGACGGTGCAAAAGCGGTCAGTGGTTATTGCACCGTCATACTTAAGCCAAAATTAAGTTAAGCGTAGTTTAAATTGTGAGTGGGGGTCACTCACTTAATGTCATATCATAAAAATTGATTACAATAATGTTATAAACCCTTGTTATAAACCTACGTCAAATAATATACTCATTACAAATGGTTTTCGATACGTAGTTTTTCCCCAAATTTCTTCATTCTCACGTATAATGGGTATTATTCCATTTATTATAGCTCAGTTGAAGAATGTACTATTATCATACATGAACATAAATCGAGTCAAGCAAGGTTAATACGAGATACTTCATCTCTATTCAAATGGATGTCAGGAAGACATGTTTTGCGATTTTATGAATAGGAAACGATCCGCATTAACTGCATCGCGACGCATTTGATACAATATTAAAGATACTAACTGTGAAAGTCCGATAAGACCTTTCAAGATTTAGATGGGATTCTATAATGACTTTATTTGCACCTGTGATATTCCTCGTTCCAATATTGGTTAACATTGGCATGTGCCTAGTCATCGTTGCAATATAAGGCTGAAAAAATGCGTGGAGGTTTTGCACACACGTGACTTGACCATACAGAACCGAACTAGCACATTGGTGCCTCATAGAAAGTGTTTGCTTTTTTCTTAAACCTACTTTACATCCAATGACTAAAGGAAAACTTTTATTCTGGGAATTTGTGCAAGCTAAGTTCGAATCTGGTCTTTTTTGCTACGTTTAAAGACAAAATGACGCAAAAGAGGTAAAGATTTTGCTTATAATATAATGGAAATCGTCGAGCGTGAACCACACGGCATGTCATTCCTCGTCTAAGTTTTTTTTATTTTGAAATTTGCCTTCTCATGCGTTTAGTTGCCAGCTATTGTGCCACGCTGGGGCGTGTTAATGTATCGCTGAAAATGCCCTAAGTGCTGTGTGGATTTGGTATATTATGGGAGCTTTTAAGCCCTTTTTGTTTTCACGAACTTGTCAATTACCCGGAGATATTCCGAGAATTTGTTTTCGCTAGTAAGAAAATAAAGGCGATTAATTAGCAACAAAAACGCTAAGGTGCACACCGTTAAAAATACGCGTGGTTTATCTTGTAACCGTAATTTGTATCAGCAACATTGTTACAGTAATAACATTGTTATTAATTTTATGCAGCACGAGCTGTATAGGTTTTTGTTACACTTTTAGATAATCGGTTAAGAGTATCCTTTATCCTAATTATGTTAGTTTTACTAATAAAGTAATGTCTGCAAATTGCTACTTTCCGAGATAATTCTTTGATTTTGAATAGTAACAGCCGTTCAATAAAATCGTTCACATTTTGCAATGTTTTGTTAAATTGATTGCCAATTTTATAAGTTAAACGTTAACTAAGAGCGTCAAAACTAGTTTAGATGCCGAGTGACGTCACGAAGCACGTCAAGACGTCACTTCTTTTGTTGTTTCTTAGTGAAATGACAAATTCTATACAAAATTGTGCCAGAGTGGCTAGTCTACACCAGGAAATAAGTATAGTGGTTTTACTAACAAAAAGAAGTTTTTAGATAAAATATGTAGATAGCTCAAAACATTATTAGAACTGAAACTCCCAGTATATTATTATATTTTTAAATACTCTGACAATTCTAAGTAGATTTAATGTATCATATAATAATCTACAGGGTGTCCCTGAAAGGTGTGGAAAAATCATACCACAAATTCTCGAAGCTTTAATATGACGATATAACCCAACTTACCTCAGTCCAAAAGTCGATGATTTCGTAGATACAGGGTGTCAAAAGTTCAATTCGGTTTTAGTTTCTCCGAAATATTTCTTTTAATAATTGATGTATTGTCACAAAATTCAGCTAAAGAGAACTTTGAACCATTCTACGTGTGTTTGGACTACATTGGACGCTGAATTTGGCTCGTTCTTGGTCAATCTGTGCCAAATTGTATTTTTTCGTCTCAAAACCGGCAAAGGTCAATTCCGGTGTTGTTCTTGTCTGCATAATTGTTACTTCTGAGCCATTCTACGTATGTCGGGACTACATTGGACGCTGAATTTGGCGTTGTTCAAATCTGCTCTCATTTCTTTTGTATAGAGGGCGCCAGCTACAACACCTTGTGCACATTTAAACCCAAATAACTTTTTTGAGAAACCCTGTATTTCATTTTTCAATTAAGATTTGTATTATCCAATGTCTGTTAACTAAAAAACGTATATTCAGAAGGTTATTTTAGAAGTCGTTTTTGAGATATCTGGATTTAATATCCAAAAGATAAATTAAGGAAACGTATTCAAACTGGGATTGACGTTTTGAAAAATGATGACAAAATGCTACAGAATTCATCAGCATTTTTTATATATTCTTTTGTGAATGACTTTAATAAATAACTTCAGCATATGACTCATTAGGCTGATCCTGTTTTTTTGGGCAGCACTATAAATTCTGATTGTAGTCAATTTTGCGACATGTTTCCGGAGTTGTAGATCTTGTTAAAGATCTCTCTGATCCAAGTTATTGCTTCTTCATCCAGTAGTCTTAGGAACTAAGTTTCAATGTTATCTGGCCCTACAGCTTTTTCGTTTTTCATTTGCTTTATTGCCGTCTCTACTTCGGGTTTAAGTAGTAATAACCTTGCAGTCACATAACCCCATATTTAAGGTCAAAATGTTGCTCTCATTTTTACGACTGAAAAGAATTTCTGAAAGTCACGAGACTTCTTTCAACTATCAAATTCACCTAGAAAGGTCACGTGACTATTTTCAATCCTCGAATAGAATTTTGAAGTTTACTTGATTCTTCCTACGGTTAAAATAGCATTCCCACTTCGCGGGCACTTAACCTTAACCTTAAAATTGGAACCCAGGCCTATCGGTACGCTACTACAGTGGATCAATAATCACATTTTTGCAATGTCGCCAAATGGTTATCTTTTGCTAAAGGACAATCATAACCAGCTTAAAACAGATTGAAACATCTGAGCCACATTAGTTCCGGTGACGTCAATGGTATTTTCCGGAAAGTACCGGTAGTCACGTATGGGACGTGCCACCTACCTGGTACCACTGCTGGTAATGTCCACCCTAATAGACATTTTTCATTTGTAAAATTCGCACCGCCCTTTATGTGCATTGATATATGACGGGCCATCGTTGGCGACGTCCTTCAGATATGGGACAAAGATAGGATCTTTGTGTAAGACATTTCTCCGTATTATTGTTTTCAAATATGGCCCGAGTTGGTTCGAAATGTGTTTGGGATTATTATATGGATCATCATAAAAAACCTTTCTTTGCTTGGTTTACGGGGCAGAACTACATAAGTGAAAACTAACGTGTCAATTTAGTAATCAATTTCTTAACTTTTCATAGTGATTAGACAAATTTGTGTATGTGTATAGCATTTAGTTGGAAGAAATATTATTGTGTTATCAGTTTATTGCATTTTTTTGTGCAAATTTTGAGTGGTTTTTAAACTTCTATAACAGTATAGAAGAAATTTTTGGTACATGGTACCACTCTCTATATTACTTTTACCTCACTAACAAAGTGACAAAATAACCCGCAATAACTTTCAGACATCTTAAGTAAACAAGTACACTGGGCATGTAACTGTATACAGACATTCTTAGGTCCCTTCATAAATGAAAAACTTTTAGGTGGTTTTTTTTACATGCATTATGACATTATTTCAAATATTTTGTCGGTTGCACTTGGTAACCAAATGAAGCATATTTTGAAAACATACATTACCAATTACTATTCGAGGTTAGAAAGTGAACAATAATAATTAAATGTAGATTTTATCCGAGTGACATGTCGTAGGCAGTACGGCATAGGGGCAAGAAGAACGTATGGCAATTATAATTGCGAAAAATCTATTTGCACACCCACGCTTATTTATATTATTTCGCAAGTGCGACTTAACAAGACACCTATCGGCACCTGAAGTAACAATGGTTAATGATTTAGATTCGGCTGGATAACGACCCCAAGTGGGTAATTATAATGTCAACTAGGTGCGATTTTTCCTACTTTAATTCAATATCTTTTAACGACATTTAAGAAAATTATTAGTTATTGTTGTTTATGAGTAATAAAACTTTTACTAATTGACACTTATACTTAATAAGATGCAATATCCCTATCTATTAATAAACACAAATTAATTTTTATTCTTTAAATTTTCTTTTTTTTAAACTTTTGTCACTTTCCCATTAGTTTCATGAAATGTAAAAAAGTGAGAACATTACGATATGCACAAATCAATGTTTGTGCAATTATTTTACATATTAAAAAAACCTTCTCCTTCCCTTTAACTACGAATTTGAAGGATTTTTTAAAGTTTTCTGAAAATTTTGAGTGACATTATAATCTTTCTAATTATTTTGCAGATAACTCAAACAAAAAAGAGAAAGAAAAGTTTCTAAATTGAATATTGGATTATAAGAAATGAGACTTCAGGGATGCACTAGGAAGGGGTAAAAAAGGAGGGCTACTGAGAAAAGCACCTTATAAGTAAAATAAATTTCAGTTATCATGCCAAACGATGTAGGATCTAAGAAGTTTTTTTAATTTTGAGCTAAGAATAATAAGTACTAAATATCTGTAGCAGCTACACGAAATAAGTGGAAAAAATATTTGACTTTCTGAATCTTGGAAACACATAAAACATTCGGACTTTAATTTAGTTATTTTCATTATGGTTTATTTTTGCATAGCACTACTTTTAGTTCTTATGGCAAAACCCCGCAAGTTAATCTTTTATATCTAGCAAGTTTAAACTATAATAACATTTGTTCTTTTTGTTTTTGAATAATTTTAATGTGTGGAGGAATGCTTTTTAAAGATGACTTTTAGAAAAATCTTCAGACACATTAAAAACGTGAAAATCTTCATTTTGGTTTATTTTTGTTTGCTACCGCTTCTATTTCTTGTCCCAACAGTCATTAAGCTGGTGATTTATTTCAAGCAAATTTAAACTAAAAAAGCATACCATTTTTTAATTAATGCTTTATGTAAAGCAACTTGTAACAATTGGCTACGTTTATATAAACTAATTTAGTTTTGCTCAAAATTTTCATTTAATTCTGCTAAAACAGATAGTTCTGATGGTTCCCCTTCTCTCTTATGTTTGTAGCAAGCTGAGTGAAACAAAATATGTATTCATTAAAATAATATGTATGCAGCTTCTTACTTTTCTGCAATCGTTCATTCTCCAACAGAACATACCCAAATTTGTTTGTTGATTGACACAAGACATTATTAGGCAAGTGTTAATAACTTTGGCAACAATGCACTGGTTTGCCCCTCGACTCTAGCCTTCTACCGACGTTACGGAATTGAAGAGTCTCTAATTACGTCACACGGGATCGTGCCAGGCTCATGTAACATTTCATTTAAGTTTTTTTTTTAAATATTGACGAATTAATATTGAAAAGCAGGACTTAATAGCACATTGTAGAGCATAAACTAATAAATTTATATTTTAAACCTTTGTAGACTTCCATAAGATTTACTTAGTTTAAAATGCACTTTAAAAAACTCCTAGCCATAATCCTGTATTAGGTGACAATGTGTTTTTGACACTATCAATCTTGATCGTCTTCATTGATTTCTACCATTTTTAGTTATAAAGAACAGTACAAAATTAAAACACAAAATAAAGTCTAGGCGATCCAGTGACCATAATAACAGAATGTAAGAGAAAAAAGTGTGGTATTAAGTGAGATTACAAGGGAGTAACAATTTTAACGAGTGATAAAAGAAGTTTTTTTAAACCCCTAAAACAAAATTACTCCGTTTTGCATAAACCCTTTGTACGTCGAGTAAGTTGAAATAAAATGAAATTTTCGTTACGGCCATAGAATACATCTGGTGACGCGCTGATTTTTCCTTATACATTAATTACATGCAAATTCTTTCGGGGAATGTACAATCCGCCATTTTCTAACTTAATTCCCGTCTTATTCCCTTCCTTTGTCTCATATATACGTATATACTTTCTCGGCTCACGCATTTTAAACATCGGCCCTTTCTTTCGTATTCTTAATTAGTAATTTTCTGTCTCTGTCGCGTCATATTTCACGACTACGGCTGTTTCTCTCTCATCCGTATGGAAATCGGCGGCATCGGGCCAAGACGAAATTAAAGTTCCCCTTGCGAAAACGAAATTTTCTACACCCGTGTAAGTCTTTCATTACACATATATACAGGGTGTTTCATAATACAGGGTGTTCAGTAAGCACATGATCAAAAGAATACAGAGATTTTTTTTTAGATTGACAGATGACAATTTGACGTAATTGTTATCAGAAAAATTTTCAACTTTTCTGTATTATTTCGTGTTTAAATTATGACAAATAATATGTATTTGAGATGACGCGAATACGAAGATATTATTATTTATAATATTCTTGTAAATATAATTCTAAAACGATTTTTACAGTTTTGACATTAGTGACAGATATCACATGGTTTTTGGAGGATAATTTAGCTAGGCAGTCACGTGCCCAATGTCAAAATAACTGTCATAAATCTCACAAACACGTTTAGTATCGAATACTACAAGACAACTTTTCTAAACTGATTTTTGCAACTTTTAAGCACAGTTTGACAGTCAGCTACAAAATTTGATTCTCAAACCCACTTTGTGTGAGAAAATGACAGTTTTAAGCACATTTTTGGATTCTTCATTAAATTTCCTATCTAATAACATGAAAAAACACTACAAAATTTGGTACAGACAGTGAGAAAAGCGATGTGAAAGTTTGAATTCCCAGAGTCAGGGACAAAATTTGCTTCTCAAACCCATTTTGAGTGAGAAAATTATAGTTTTGGGCACATTTTTGGAATCCTCATTAAATTTCTTAAATTATAACATGAAAAACATTACAAAATTTAGTACAGTCAGTGAAAAAAGCGATGTCAAAGTTTGAACTCCCAGAGTCAGGGACAAAATTTGCTTCTCAAACCCACTTTGAGTGAGAAAATGACAGTTTTAGGCACATTTTTCGATTCCTTATTAAATTTCCTATCTAATAACATAAAAAACACTACAAAATTTGGTACAGTCAGTGAGAAAAACGGTGTCAAAGTTTGAACTCCCAGTAACACAGTTTGAAAGGACGGTTAGGAACATAATTGCTTTTCAAACCCACTTTGAGTTAGAAAATGACAGTTTTAAGCACATTTTTGGATTCCTCATTAAATTTCTTATCTAATAACATGAAAAACATTACAAAATTTAGTACAGTCAGTGAAAAAAGCGGTGTCAAAGTTTGAACTCCCAGAGTCAGGGACATAATTGCTTCTCAAACCAGAAAATCACAGTTTTAGGAACATTTTTGGATTCCTCATTAAATTTCCTATCTAACAACATGAAAAAACACTAAAAAATTTAGTACAGTCAGGGAGAAAAGCGGTGTCAAAATTTGAACTGCCAGAAACACAGTTTGAAAGGACAGTCAGCGACATAATTGCTTCTCAAACCCACTTGGAGTGAGAAAATCACAGTTTTAGGAACATTTTTGGATTCCTCATTAAATTTCCTATCTAATAACATGAAAAAACACTACAAAATTTGGTACAGACAGTGAGAAAAGCGATGTGAAAGTTTGAACTGCCAGAAACAAAAGTTTAAAGGACAGTTAGGTACACAATCGACTATAAAGCCCACTTGTATTATTTTATGTTGAAAACCATGGTCAATTTTTTAAAAACTTTATTTAACAGTAACCTGTATCTCTAAGAGTCGGTACTTTCAGCTCCGGATAAATGTATTCTTCGGATAATTTCTATAGAAATAACGGAATTGACCAACAGTAGCGTCTAATTTCACGATCTCTCTAAGAATTCTATCTTTAAGATAAAATTATTTTGTAGTGAAAGTACTGGACTTAAATTGCACCGTTTTAGAAGGTAAGTTTGACGTACTGCGCATATATTATGAAACACCCTGTATATACATGAGGTAGCTGTTTGGCTTTCCTGTACAATGTCGATTTTTCAACTTTGTTTTTAAATGGAATTGCACTACCGCGTCGGTCGGAAATTGCAGACTAAGGAAACGGTAAGCGAAAAAAAGTCAATTAAAAACGGATTCGCCCCCCTCTTTCCCCTAACACCACCCACCACCGATACAGAAGCAATTTAACTGCAGGGAAATATTTATCGCCGATTCAAGAAGTAAAAATAAGATGCAATTTTTTGCCCTTAAGCGGAATCGAGTTGAAGCGAAAAAATAAGAATCGCTCCCGTCCGATTTTCAGCATATTAATGAGAATAATTTATATATCTCAGGCAGAGTGCATACAACCCTGGAATAATTATCAACCCGGCACAAGAAAACATTGATTGCTCGCGAAGAAGTGCGGGAGAATGAAATAAAGAAAGGGGAATAAAATCGGGGGCGGTTTTGTCCCAGTTTTTATTAACGTACCTACGTTTTAATTATTTTTGATAATTTTAATGTAAATTTCCAAACTTTCAGTCAAAAAGCAAGCCTTAAACAAATTGCTACACTATCGAGAATGCGCTGAAAAAGTGCAAACAAACGCTTAGCGGTGATAACTAACGGGCAAATATTTAAACTCGGAATAGTCCGGCCCTGCGAAAAGGAGATGGCGAAGAGCGAAGTGTATATAAGTAAGGAAAAAGGGCGCAGTTAAAACAGGCTCGCATCGATTAAAAATTCCTTTCGATTAATAATTGAGAATCTTCTTTGGTGAGTGTACAGAAAGGGGTTGATGGAGATGATGGTGGGGATAAGCGCGAAGGCTAGCGCGAGACGTCAGGGGTGAAGTTTTCGGGGGGTTGCGGGGGATGAAAGGGGGGCAGATTAAATGTAGTCAGTGTGTGTGTAGGAGGAAAAAACAGGCGGAAAGAAAATTAAGAAAACGAAAGCTGGTTCAATGGAAATATGCTTAAAATTAAGAAATAACATGGAAAGTTTTTGTTTTAATAAAGTGTCCCATTTTAATTTATAAATATCTCTTCAGGTAAACTGTTCTTTACATTCTTTTAAGATCAATTGCAGTTTTTTTATGAACCTAAATTATATACAAATTAAAAAGAATTATTTAAATGTTGTCTATACAGGGTGACCACAAATTTCTGTGTAAATATGCAAAACTCGAAAACGGTAGGAGGTACAGATTTCGTTGAACTTGCAGTTTGTACTTTAATAGTTATATGCCACTTACAGTTTTAACAAAAAATCCTGTTATTTCTGGAAATATCCGAAAAAATAGTTATTTATGCAAAAAGAACCTACATCCTTTTTTTGTAAAGTTGAGATGATTTAAGAAAAATTTCGAGCAAAAAACTTTTGGAATACTCACAGAAAGGTTGTTCTAGTAAATTTAGGCCTCAAAATTGACATTTGTCAAATCGGTATAGGTTATCTACTGAAATTCATGTTTTTAAGTTACATCATAGTTTTTATTGTTCGTAAAATCTTCAGACATGTGAAAAACTTTATCACAATAATTATCAGGATTATAAATTGAATTAAAGATGATTTGTTGTAAAATCAACGTAAGCAAAGTCATTTTCTGTTATTTAAAAAGTGTTGAAAATGTTCACGTGAAGTAACTTGCGTACCTGACGATTAAGAAAATGAATTCTTTGAAGATACTTGTACATACATTTTACAGTTCTCCTGAAAAAAATATCATTATTAATGCATACAAAAAATCAAAAAAGGATTTCACGATAACATATTCATCTCAACAGACCTGACGATTGTCAAATTTTCTTCCTACTTTCAAGAAACTTTAAAAGTGATCATACATACAATCTTATAAATCTGTAACTAACACATTTCACAAAATTGTAAAAATTTAAAAATAATGATATTTTCACATTTTTACTTCCAGAAATAGTCAATTATCTTCGACTAGCAAATCAGATAATCAGTTTAAGTTCCTAATGAGCAATTGTACCACACTAATGTGGTAACATACGACAAGGGTACAGTAAAACACTTTTATTACCGCACTAGTGCGGTATAATCGCTCATTACCTACTTATGACTTTTTAAATAGGACGACAATTATTATAATTATTATTTAATCGATATTTAAGTGAACACAGTTGAATACCGATACAGATATTTAACATCAAATATGCCTAGAGTTTGACATAGAGTCCAAATCATACTAGATCATACTGAAAAAATTAAACATTATGTAAAATTGAAGCAGGAATTTGAATTTTGTCAAAGGAAGACCAGTGGCGCACCACAAAAAGTGCGGAAAGGTAAAAAACACCAATATAAGGAGTCAGCTGTGTTCTAAATCCAAACTAAATATCTCAGAAACTGTAGAAGCTATACAAGAAAAATTTGAACTAAAAACTGGACACCCTGTATCTTGGAAACGAAGGAATGTTTAGGTGAACTTTTCGAGGTGAATAATTTTCATGACTTTTACATAATTCATACTTTTAAAACTGTTTTTTTGTTTTTGACGATTTTATTGTACCGGGTGTATGATTTTGGGGTAAACATTTTTTTAGGTAAATCGGCCATGAAGAATTGCTGGAAAATATTTTCAAGTTCTAAAAATGACCACCAGAGATCGTAACTGCCATTTGAAATTTTTAAATTGCATTTTCTATAAATTTTGCACAATAAACTAGAGTTTTTTTTCCTCATTTTTAAAGCGAACCAAGTTATCTATCATTTTCGTAAAAAATAAATTTCTGTTATTTCAAAAACAAAGATGGCGTGAGGTGTTCAATTGTTTTTGCAATAACCTGCTTTAACTTCTTAACGGTTTGACCAATTTTAACAAACTCAGTATTGTTGAAAAGAGCATTCGTAAAATATCCTTATTCAAGTAAAAATTCGATTTTTTAACTATAACTCGGTCAATAAAACACTTGGAGTTTATGAAAACTAGTAAAGGTTTGCAAAGGAATTTTTTGATACGTTAGTCAGCATTAAATTTCCTACAATTCATATAAAAAATGACATAGATAATTGATCTGGTTCCTGAAATATACCAAGTCAAGTAAAAATGCAACTTTCTAACTAAAACTCAGACAATAGAGAATTTACGCTTGTTATTGAGCATTAAATTCCCTACAATTCACTCAATAAATGTAGTCGATAACTCTACTGGATCCTGAAATATCCTAATTCAACTAAAAATGCAAGTTTTTAATTAAAACTGAGAAAAGCTAGTGAATCGGGTGAATGAGTAAAGTTAGAAAAGTGAATTTTGATATGTTATTGTACATTAAATTCCCTACAATTCTGGAGATATCCTATTCTTAATTCAAGTAAAAAGCGAATTTTTAACTAAAGCTTAGACAATAGACAACTTGGAGCACATGAAACTAGTAAAGTGAAGTTTGGATAGGTTATTCAGCATTAAATAACTTACAATTCGTAACAAAAATAGACTCGATACGACTCACTCGTTCCTGAAATATCGTAATTCAAATAAAAATTCAAGTTTTAATTTAAGATAATAGACAAATTAAGATTGTAAAAACATGTGAAAAAGTAAAGTTAGAAAAGTGATTTTTTCTAATTTTGGCATATAAAGTGACACTTTTCAAAACTGATTAGAGTGACAAAACGTTTTACTTTTCGTAACTAGTTACTAAAAGTATCACTTTATGTAACTAGTTATGAAAAGTTCATTTCATCCCTCCTTGTTTTTATGCATTTCCGTAGAAACATATGGGCGACATCCATCATAACATGTCGATGTCACAGTTTATACAAGGTGCTATGAAAGTGAATATTTGTGTTAAATCACTTTAAAAGATGGTTTTTACCGCTTTTTGGTCAAAATTAGAAAAAATTATGTTTGCAACACGTTTCGAAAATGTCTTATTGTGTAACTCATTCAAATTGTAGGACCTCGCGGCGCTCGCCCTACAAACATTCATTCGTTACACAAAATCGATCTTTTCGTAACTGGTTACATAAATAGCTATTTTGATATGTTATTATCAGCATTAAATCCTTAAAACATCAAAATAATAATAATATTTACTTTACTGTTTCCTGAAATATTCTAATTCAAGAAAAAATGCGAGTTTTAACTGACAATAGTCAACTTTAAGCTTACGAAACCTGGTGAAGGAGTAAAGTTAGCAAAGTAATTTTTGGATATATTATTCAACATTAAATTCTCCTACATTTCACACAGAAAATGATTTTACGTTGTTAATCTTAACACGATGTGGTGTTTTATTAGACATTTTTGAAACCACGGACAGATTAGGTTAGGTTAGGCATGAAACATTTTAAGTGTCACTGATTTAAAGACAGTCAAAATTTCAAAATTAGAAAAACATTTTGGGAACCACTGGTACTTCAGTTATTATTAAAGTAATCTGACTCTCTAGCAAAAATTCTAATTTAATTAATCTTGTACTGATGTTTACATAATATTACACTGTCACTACAATTTTGCATAATTATTAATGGAACTTTATTAAAATAAAAACTATTTAATTGTCAATAATTTAATTAACTTGGAGGTCAATTTTTGACATCATACGTTAATTTACTTATACGTTTATATTTAAATATAAATTTGCGTATAATTTTCATACGTTTCTAAAGTTGGGTATGGTCAAAAATAGACCCCTTGGTTTCATGTTTCATATCCTTATAAGGCTTTGAATTTTGGTAGAAATTTCCGTTAATCAGCGTAACATGACGTCAGTGTCGCTATGGCGACGCTAGTGACCCTTTTTACCTGTCTAGGTGCTATTAGCACTACTATACTACCATGTGGGCCTGTAAAAGTTGGTTGGTAACCGTCAGTTGTATCGACAATACATACCTACCTACTTCAAAATACATCTGTTTTTATTACATTTGTGTCACAGATGCTGTAAAAATTTAGCGGTTTATTTGTATATGGAATTCCCGGTACTAGTCATACTGATGAGAAAGTACTGTCAGTTTTTGGGAAAATACTATACATTACCAGATAAATTTTGTAAAAAAAAATCTATGAGAAAGGGATTGTAGATTATTCAAACCGTAAAAAATTGAAGATGGAAATCCTCGGTAAACAATTCCCAGAGCAAAATGGCAAAAAATGCACGGTGAAAGCTAACCAATCTATTACTAAAACAATTATTAATCCGCCAGGGAAAACACAAGAGGCTTGTATAACATTTACTACAATGGTTCCTGCACAACTTTTATTATGTTTATTCAAATAGGCGCAAAACTCAAAAACCAAAGTAATTCGAATCGTCTATTCACATATACTGGTTAAGAAAACCAATTGCCGATGTGGCTTGGTCGCTTTTTCTCCATCATACACCACATTTTTGCATTGAACGATTTGTACCTTGTCTGCATTCAGCTCCGAGCTAATGAGGTTGGATATTATAATGTGAAATTGTAAATTGTCTCGGGTTTTGCTAAAAATTGGAAATAAATCATTTGTGGATTGTTTGTTATAACTTTTTTTTTGTTACGCCAATTGTTGGTTGAAATTAATTTGTTGAGGTATAGAATGTAAATTCAAAAGCGTTCAGAAAGCATGGTTATGATTTAATAATATATTCTTTGTCTGATCTTATTTAAAATGAGTTAGTTATTGTTAACATGGTCATACAACGAATTCAATTATGGCGTAATAAATTCAATTTATCCTTATTTTTTAATACTTGGTGTTTAAGATGTTTTTTTACTGAACTAGACTACTTATATTCCACATTCTCACGACTGTTAACCCAGATAACCCAAAACGTAAAACCATGTTAACAACATTTAGGAAGGAGTAAGTGACGGGAATTAGAACAAATTGCATTGTTTTTAAAACACCCTTTATATTAATCTTGTAAATTTAAAAATGTACAGATTTTTCATTCCAAATTCCTATTTTGAGAGGAAGAGGTGAAATTCTTCCTTGAGTACTTGTTGGTAAACTCAGTCATTTTCACCCTCTGTTCTTAATTAAATTTCTGTATCAGAAATTAGAGTTAAGTATCCAATAAATGCTCAGAATGACGACCGTCAACGTCAAAACACTTGTCAACTCGCTTTACTAAAGATTCAGAAGTCTCTAGAGCTTCCCTGTCTGAATTGCTGCAAGAAGTTCTAATCCGTATGGTTTTATTCTCAAGTCCTAGTTAAAAACAACAAGAAATTGGAAAAGAATCTTCGTGTCGATTATTTTCAACTCTGAAGTCAATGGTCTGATGGAGTCAATTTTAAGACCGGGGATGACTAAATATATGGATTCAATATTAGTTTGAATATCTCGGTAACATTTTTATTTTGTTCCAGGAGGGTTCCAATGCAAAAGGTATAATTTTACCAAAGGACCTTAAATTGGTTAAAATAAGTACAAAAAAGCACTTGAAAATTTTTTGTTTTTCAAAAAAATTGAATGGGTATTATGGGTCTTTTTTACTACTTTTTGAAACTCAATATCTCGGTAATATGAAGAGCTAGAGAGACCAGTTTTGGCTCATTTCGTATTTTTTATCCTTTTTCTAATGGCGTTTTAGTGAAATCTATAAAAGTTTAAATAAAAAAGTTACAATCATTCAAAAATTGAAAAAAACGCCATTTTTACAAAAAGTGCAATTTTTTATTTTGTTCCAGGAGGGTTCCAATGCACAGCAAAAGACCTATTTATACCAAAAGACCTTAACTTAGTTAAAATAAGTACAAAAAAAGCACTTTAAAATTTTTTAAAAAAATTTAAAAAATGAGGAATATTAGGAGTCTTTTTTGACTACTTTTTGAAACTCAATATCTCGGTAATATGAAGAGCTATAGAGGCCAGTTTTAGCTCATTTTGTATTATTTTTTATCCTTTTTCTAATGGCGTTTTAGTAAAATCTATAAGAGTTCAAATAAAAAAGTTACAATGATTTAAAAATTGAAAAAAATGCAATTTTTACAAAAAGTGCAATTTTGGCAATTTTTTTATTTTGCTCCAATAGAGTTCCAATGCACAGCAAAGGCATAATTTTACTAAAGGACCTTAAACTAGATAAAATAAGTACAAAAAACATATTTACTTATGCCTCAATCATATATTCTTTTTCAGGTTAGTTAAAAAAAATCGTTATTCCAATATTAGTTTCGCTGTTATTTAGTATTTTTTTTATGTGTGTGTCAAAAATGCCTTTAAATTATCCTGAAAACTGTTTAAAAATTGTCTCAAGTTTCAAATGTAAGAAACATTCCAATTTGTTTTTTAATACATGAAACCACCAGAATCATTTTGTAGATGCCAGAGAACTCAAAAATAACCTGAAAATATTCTAAAAATTGCCAGGGTCTTATAGATTATCTTTTATGAATTTGTGAAATTTGCCAGATGCCTTTAAATACTAAGTACTGAAAACCTTTCGGTTTCTACTAGTAGATACTACTAAAAGTGGTTGTTAATTAATGCTCAAATTAAAATGAAAAACACTTCAATAATTCTGTTTGAAATCAAACATTAAACTGCATAGAGTAAAACCTTGAACGTCGGTACACAATTTAATTTATGGTAAGTAAACTCTTTCCATACACTAAAATTCTTCGGTAAACTCCCTGAGAAGTTCAGACTAGAGCGAAAATCCCAAAATATTTCCCGATACTATCCATTCGGAATTTCTGCGGGAGTTTTTCCTTATATACAGGGTGTCTCAGTTTTAAGTGCCCAAACTTTAATGTCGGATAGTACGTCGAAAAATAACAACACTTTGCTATATAAACCTATATCCAATAGGGCGTCGTTACTGATATACAGGGTGTTAAAGTTTTTTAAAAAAATTGCTTATTTGAGAATTTCTCGAAAACCGTTGGAGATATTGTAATGAAATTTTTGTGTGAATATCTCCTGTTCAAAACGTCTTCAATGAAATAAAAAATTGAACTGTGACGCAACCAGTGTCGTACTTACCGACGTACGCCTAGGTACTTTGGATAAAAAAAATGTTACGCCACTGCCTTTTTGGAAATTAAAATTTGTTTTTGAGATGACTGTTCAATTTGGGAGACAAAAGTCCTCTTGTGTTTTTTCGGATTGACGCACCATTTCAGAGTAAAAAAAGGAAAGGTGACATCATTGCATGTCTTAATTACATGGATTAATTAAATTTTATCGTTTGGATGACTTCCCATTCTGGTTGGTGACAAATGTCGAACTGACAGCACATTATAATAACGTTCAATTTCAACACCTTAAAGTTTGTTTAGTTCTTTTTTTAAAATGCCACACTTATTTACTAATGCCGAGTACGCTGACATACATTTTATTTATGGATACTGCAACGGAAACACTAACGAAGCGTGCCGAGAATATGCTAGACGATTTCCAAATCGAAGGTGTCCAAATAAAAAGGTTTTTATGAAGGTTCATCACTTGTTGAGAGAGTTTGGATTACGCAAAAACCCAGATAGACCTAGAAGACCACATGGAAGATTTGAGGCAAACATTTTAGAAGTGTTCGATAACAACCCCACAGAAAGTTGCAGAAATGCCGCTAAGCAATTACGAGCGCGCAATATTCCAGTCTCAAAGGATGTAGTCCATCGAACCTTACGAAAGAATGGAAGAAGACCTTACCATTTGCAGCCAGTGCAATATTTAATGCAAGAAGATGGACCGAGGCGTAGAGAATATTGCAGTTGGCTGTTGAGATCAATCCAAATTGATCATTTGTTTTTGCGTAAAATTTTATTCACTGACGAAGCCACATTTACCAGAAGAGGTGTTGTGAACTTTCATAACTTGCACGTTTGGGGGAATGTAAATCCTCATCAAGTCAGACCCCGAACTTTTCAACAAGAATTTAGTGTTAACGTTTGGATAGGTGTGATAGGTAACCATTTAATTGGTCCCCATTTTTTACCTCCTCGCCTGAATTCTCACCTCTTTCTTCAATTCTTGGAAAATGACTTGGGTAATTATTTAGAAGACGTTCCACTCAACGTGAGACAGCAAATGTGGTTTCAAATGGACGGCGCACCTGCTCATTACGGAGTAAATGTTCGACGCTGGTGTGATTTGCACTTTCGGGAGCGCTGGATAGGTCGTGTAAATAATGCACATAACCATGATTATGTTCCTGGTACAGGTCCAGCCGCTTGGCCCCCAAGGTCACCCGACCTGACAGTTTTAGATTTTTTTATATGGGGCTTTCTCAAAGACAAGGTGTATTCCACTCCAGTTCACACCGAACTGGAATTAGTAGGTAGGATTGAAGCAGCCTGTGAAATTCTTCGCAATAATCCCCATCAAATATCTGCAGCGGTCAATTCTACACGTCGTAGGTGTCAAATATGCATTGAGTCTGATGGTTTCCATTTTGAACAACTATTGTAAACTTCGTCACAGATTAATTACCATTTGCGCGAACGTTTTAACGGGAACTAGTTAAGAGTTAAGTATTTTGACTGAGACAAAGAGCCATAAGAATTGTCACAGTCAAAACTTAACGTAAGCTTTCCCTAAAGTATCTCTGTCCAAAAGGCACTAAATAACTTTTAATTTGTTAAGTTTTATTTAATTTGTTTCCTAATTTAAGTTATGTGATAATAATAAATTTTTATACCATTATAACCTTTCCTTTTTTTACTCTGAAATGGTGCGTCAATCCGAAAAAACACAAGAGGACTTTTGTCTCCCAAATTAAACAGTCATCTCAAAAACAAATTTTAATTTCCAAAAAGGCAGTGGCGTAACATTTTTTTTATCCAAAGTACCTAGGCGTACGTCGGTAAGTACGACACTGGTTGCGTCACAGTTCAATTTTTTATTTCATTGAAGACGTTTTGAACAGGAGATATTCACACAAAAATTTCATTACAATATCTCCAACGGTTTTCGAGAAATTCTCAAATAAGCAATTTTTTTAAAAAACTTTAACACCCTGTATATCAGTAACGACGCCCTATTGGATATAGGTTTATATAGCAAAGTGTTGTTATTTTTCGACGTACTATCCGACATTAAAGTTTGGGCACTTAAAACTGAGACACCCTGTATATCAAAAGGCCGTTTAATTAAGTGCAAGGCATGTTGCGGAAGAGGCCGAGAACAAGTTTTAATTCGTTCACATGAACTTTAAAGGGGTTGTGAAAACATTCGTGCTTTCCTGGCCTTTTTAATCAATACGAGATTGCATTTAAATAAAATAGCTCGCGAATTCTTCGCCGTATACCAAAAGCAAAATAAGAAAAGCGCTTCCACGTAGTGTTTAGAGAAGGCTGGGTTTAAGGAATGAGATAATTTACGGGGGTGGAATGAAAATTTTTAAACACTCTAAATTTCTGTATCAGTAGTAAAACTTTATCCTGTATGACCAAACATAAAGAATCAGAAAAGCACTTTGGTATCAAAAATCCCCCCTTTTGTATGAAAGCTATTCTTAATTCCCGCTTTCCATTCAAAGATGCATATTTATGCATGAAGCAATGTTGCGTGAAGAAGTTACAACCGTTTTGTGCGGCATTACATATACATAAATGTATGTTCTTGTGCATTGTGTTTAGGCATAGAGGAGTAAGATGTGATAAAAAAAAAACAATAGAGTTACATTGTTTTCGTATATTTGCAGCTTGGCTTGCAGATTGGTCGTAGTGTCGTGCTTTACCTACAAGGAAGTCAATAAATATTGAACGTAGCTTATTGTGTGTGTGAGAGAAAAAATATGGCGGGAAATGCGTAGCGGAAAAATGACTTTCAAGCGTAAATAATTCAATTCTAGGGGTCCAGATAGGGGGCAGCTCTAATAACAGAGATACAATAGCAATTAAAGGTTCTTCATTATTTTTTTCGTTGAAATAATTACTTTAACGTACATTATTAATTTCTAGGTGGCTCCAAGGAAAAAATATTGACTTGGGGTTTTATGAACAGAGAGCAAAATATTAATTTTGTTTTTAGTATGTTTTTACCGGAACTGTATAATTAGAGTATTTATAATTAATATAGCGCTTGTTACACTACCAATAAGACAGGCATATAAAAAACATTTTTACGACCAAATGGTGTTAATATTAAACATACAAATAGAAATTATGTTATTAATTGAGATTCGATTGAGTAATTACTTGGCGATAGGCTCAGTTGCCAGAAACCCCTTCAAGTGTTACAAACTTGCAAGATTTTTTTTAATTCTTAGAGGCGTTTAGAATAATTTTGAAATAGCCAAAAGCTCTCAAATACTACAACTCAAAGCTGCTAGACATTTCTACAATTGTCCTAAACCCTCCAAGACTTTCTGAAAATTACCACAGGCCTCTAACTGTCACTGAACCACATCAAAATATTCCCAGATGACTCTAGAACTGTGCTAAATCTTCAAAATCTTGTTATAATCTCTGAATCGATCTGGAAACCTTCCAAAAGTTGCCAGAAGCCTCTATAAGTGTTCTGAACCACAAGCAAAATGGATTTTTTCTACGAATGTTTGCAAATAAGCTACTTTGCATACGTAAAAGTGTGTGCAAAGTGGCACTTTCCCGCACACTATGCGGGAAAAATTTTTTCCCGCACACTTTTTAAAATGCTGATTATACCTTGCAACAGTGATTTTATATAGACTATTATACATAAAATCTGCTTAGAATTTTGCGTAGAATTCAAAAATATAATAATATTCAGGGGTTTCATATAAAAAACACGACTTTTTTCACATTATTCTTCCGTACAGTTTAGGTAAATAAACCACCTTGTCTCTGTCTTTGAAAATGAGGCTTGTTTCCTTAGAAACCAAAGCTCATTGTCAAACAACGCATTTATATGCAATTTAAAGTCTACAACAGTGTTTATTCTTACTTATTTAAGTTAAAAAAACTATTTTAATAATGGATATCACTGAAGATGAACTTCCGGAAGATGTTCTAAAAGCCGCCAACATGGCTAGTTTGCAATTGCTGCCTCTCAAATCGCGAGAAAAATACGAGAAACAGTACGAGTTGTTTACCCAATGGTGCGAACAAAAGGGGATAAAAACCTTAAAGGAAGAGGTACTTTTAGCGTATTTTGTTACTTTAAGCAAAGAATTCAAACCTAACACAATGTGGTCAAAGTATTCAATGCTCAAAAATGTAATAAAAATAAAAAGAGACATCGATATCGGTGAATTTTATAAGCTCACTGCATTTCTGAAAAAGCAGAATGTTGGTTTTAAACCTAAAAAGGCGAAAATTTTTACAAAAGAAGAAATATTCAGTTTTATGAACTCCGCACCAGATGAAATTTACCTGTTAATTAAAGTTGCCACTATATTCGGACTTGCTGGTGCATGTCGAAGGGAAGAGCTAGCCAATTTAACCACTACAGATATTGAAGACAAAGGAAACCTCATAATTGTTAAAATTAGGGATTCCAAAAATCATACAGCAAGAAACTTTATAATATCAGAAGAAGTTCATAACGGAACCTACCTGTAACTGTACAGAAGATACACCGTCCAAAAAAGTCAAACAAACGTTTTTTCCTAGTTTACAGAAAGGGTAAATGTTTTTCGCAAAGTGTTGGAGTAAACAGTTTTGGAAAAATGCCTTCTGAAATAGCTATTTTTTTGAAGTTGCCAAATCCAGAACTCTACACAGGGCACAGTTATCGTCGATCATCGGCAACGTTCCTGGCCGATTCTGGAGAAGGAATCACTGACATAAAACGCTTGGGGGGTTGGAAATCGACTACGGTAGCTGAAGAATACATTGATGAATCCACAAGTTATAAAAAAGGATTAAGTAACAAAATTCTGACCTTCAATCCTAAAGAAAGTGAAGCAGTTCCAAGTACCAGTATTTTACCTTCAGTTGCTCAATCTGCGATCAATTTAAAAAACGCGACCAACTGTACATTTAACATTAATGTTGTTAATAACAATAAATAGTTATAAGTTGTAATAGTAAAATTAAAAACAAAATGTATAGATATTTCATTCGTAGAAAAAATATTGTTCCTAACACGTGTGCAAAGTAGTTTTCCCGCACTTGAAGCTTATCCTCTAACTGCTTTCGCGTGTGGGAAAACATAACTTTGCACACTGAATAGGAAAACTACTATTTTTTAATATGCCAAAAATCTCTAAAATACTTAGTTTTGGAATATGCCTCTAAATCTAGTAAACATACACAAACCTCCAAATACTACTGAAACCTTCCAAAAATGGCAACTTTACAAGGGTCCCAAACGTTGCAAGAATCATTTTTAAATTGCCAGGGGCCTCTAGAATAATGGTCTAAAAACACTACTTGTCAGAGCTAAACGTTCCAAACATTTTTGAAAAATTGGCCCTTAAAAATACTACTGAAAACCTTTACAAAATTGCCACAGACCTTTACTAGCATAACAAACTTTCTAAATTTTTATAAATTTGCCAGAATCATTTTGTAAATTCCAGAAAACTCCAAAATAGTACCAAAAACTTTCCAAAACTTGGAAGAGGCATCGAGAATTGTCCTATCAAGATTTTTTAGAAAATTTGCCACAGGCGTCTACATACTATTGGATACCTTTCAAAAATTTCCAAAAGCTTTTGCAAGCGGCAATTATTGTTTCATTTTTCCAAGAGCTTATATAATTTTTGAAATGCCTGGAGCTTCTAAATATTACTTAACATTTGCTAAAAGTAACCAGATACCACAATTGCCCTAAACCTTCCAAGAATTTTTTGAAAATCTACAAGATACCTTTAAATAATACTGAAAACCTTTCCAAAATTGCCATAAACCTCTACATCTTCCAATTACTTTTAAAATGGTTAGAAGCAACCAGAATCATGTAGTCAATGCCTCTAGAATTGCCTTACTCTAAATGCTACTGGAAACTTTTCCAAAAATGTTCAGTAGCCTTGAATCAGGGTCATAATAATATAACGTCAGGAGAATTAATGAGCTTGATCTGAGGGAATACTAACATAATTCCGATTTGCTATTTAAGATATGACAAAATTCACAATCAATTGTGTGTGAGGTTTTGTTTATTGGAAATAATTTCAATTTACTAACGAGTTTCGCTCTATTATGGCTTATCAGACTGGTTATAAGGCTTGATAACCAGCGAACAACACTTTAGTTCCAGTATTTTAACTGAATCACAAACAAGATAAATGTGGTGCAAAATCTGGTGACATCTGTACTTAACTCTATGTCTTAGAATATACAAATGACATATCAAAAAAATGCAGAGACTACTGATTTGAGACATGAAACAGAAGATGAAGAACAACATGAAAGTGAGTAGACATCTATCAAAGTTAGGTTAGTTTATCTTCTTTCGTCGGAGTTTTTTTCTTTCATTTTGCTGTTGTTTCTGTTATGCATTGGTTTGGTTTAATCTTGTTTTTTGGTCACATTCAAAACATTTATATTTCCCTTACATTGTTACGTCATTTCATTTGTCTTTGAGTTTCGCTGTATATGCAAGTGTTAGGTCACTGTGGTAAAGCCAACAATGTTTGGCATTTAGGTGTTCTATTTGTTGATGCCAAATCTAGAATTTTTTTATTGGAAATTAATAAACAGTAATCATGGACAAAGTAGAATAAACAAATGATAATACTGTTTGTGCTTTTATGACCTTCTGCCTCCACAGGAGATTTGAGAAAATATTTTCCTTAGGAAAAACCATAAAAAGCTTGTGGAATGAAATTTTGTTTACCATTCTGTGGTTACTTATTATTAGTATTTTTTGGATTCTTCTTTTCATTTCTCCTGTTCTCTATTTAAGTAAACGACAAAATATCAGATCACTTTTGTTAATCTAAAATTAGAGCTCATTAGCATTTCGAACGATAGCGTCGGGGAGTGTTTGGACGCGGCCGAAATCAGAGGGCCCAGAGTAAACGCGACTATCATATTCCCAGAAGAAAAATAATTAAAAGGGACGTTTCACGTATACAGTAATCAATTTTAATTTCGACATAGCGTCGTATAGATTATAACAATGTTCGATGAAAAGCGGGACCGTTTGCGCATTTTCTTAATCACTCCCGCTAGAAAACTGAGATGATGGCAGTAGCGGCGAAAAGTTTCTGCGCGAATAAATTTTATTGAAATTTAATGGACGGCAAATCGGTCCGACAAAAAGGATTCAAAAGATAGAAAAGAAATTGTAATTGTTGATGTTTTAAAGTTCCCGATGAAACAGATGGATGATTATTGCGAGTAACTTCTCTTTTTTAATCAACTGTAGAAAGAATTTGACGTCACGACGAAGTGTCGAATTACGTCATTATGACGTCACATTCACTTTGCTCGCTCCGAGGTGTGTGAAAACGAATGCGGCCTGACACTAAATATAGCATTAAGTTAGGTTAGTTTTGACATAGAATGAGCAGTGCTAACGTTACGTCATTTGACAAATCCCTAATTTAATCAACTATCTAATTACATTACAAACAAATTTACAAAACCAGCGATTCCCCTCATTTAAGTTCAATGAATATTAGATTCACACTACGCCAGGAATTATTTTCCGTCCAAAAGGCTATGTAATGTTTGTTTTACTCAACATAACGTAAAGTTACAAAAAAAGTCCGTAGACAAAAGTAATCGTTTCTTTTTCTTTCAATCCTATTACGTAATAGCTATTTACATATCAACAGCTGAAAGAATCGTACGTACAAACCAATTTTTGATAAACCAAACTTGAACGACTAGTACCTAAGTTTCATATTTACTTTACTCCCCGTTGTCAATGACGACAGACTTTTTTTGGAATTTTACCTCCCGCTGTTCTGGGAGACGTGTCGTAAAAATGATCTAAACGACCACAACTCTAGGCCGTAAAGTCATTGTTTTCGCCATGGCAACTTACGTATTGTTTACCATATTCCATATTTCTAAATCTTTATTTTACTGTCAACGCCTACGAGGTTTTGAAATCAAGTTACAACTTGTACGTTTTATTTGTCTTTGTATTATTGTAATTTAGTTTTGCAAAATCTACTTGCGGATTTTTTTTAGTAAAAATAAAAAAATAAAAATTGTGACGATATATTCTAACAAAGTGTTATAGTTAGTATGGTATTTTGTAAAAAAACTTTTCAACACATACTTTTAGTAAAAAACGTTTGTTTATTTTTCATCTTAATTTTAGCAAAATCTTCACTATTTTTTGTAAATTTTACGTCACCCTTCCTGTGTTATATGCTGTAAAAACATTAAATGACTAGCTAGAAAATAGCCAGGTTTTGGTCTATTTCATATAGCACGTTTAAATTTGCCTGTAATTGATTTCAAATTTATACTGAATAGTTTAAAAACTTGCTATTTACTACTAGGAATAGTTTTATGATTCATTTTTTTGGACAGCAATCCATGGTCGAGTGTCTGAAACTGGATTTTAAGAACTAAAACCACTCTGGAAATCAAGGCAAAAACTTTTGCGCGTAAAACTCATTTTTACTACTAAAAATAGTGGCAAAGTTGACTTTTACGGCTAGAACAGACTTTACTACTTACTTAGACTAAGACTAAAAAAGTTCCAAAAGTCTATTTTCAGGACTTTAATTGGTGTACAACTCAATTTTCTGGACTGAAAAGTCTAGAATTCAATTAAACAGTTTAAACACTGGAAACAGTCCAAATTAAATTTTCGGACTAATTCATTTCTAAAAATTAGTAACTCAAGACTAATATTGTAGCATTTAGTGCCATTTTTTACTTTCATTATTGACAAGTCTGAAACTCGACTTTTACTATTAGAAATAGTCTTAACTCGACTTTTCAGTCTTAAAGCACTAAAAACAGTCCGAATTTCTTAGAAATACTCCAATTTTTTTGCACTGATGAGTGTAGAAGTCAATTTAATAGTGAACAAGCTTGAAATTATATTTCCAACTATGGACAGTGTACAAACTAGCTTTCAGGCCTGATAAGTCCAAAACTTTGTCAAGATAGTAAAACACTAATAACAGTCTAGATTTTTAAGAAATGCTCGAATTTTTAGCACTGAGATGTCTACAAGTCAATAGTGACAAAGCTTGGAATGACATTTTTAAGCCTATGGAGAATGTAAAAATTGTTTTTTTAAGTATGTTATAACTTAAGTCTGCTAATATAGTCTTGAAACTCGATTTCCCAGCTGAAAGCAGTTTTAAAGCACTAAAAATAGTCTAAGAAAATGAAAAGCAAAATAAAGGAACTTGAAAAGTTAGTTTTCAAGTCAGTTTTCATAAACCTAATGTCAATATCCTGTATTTAAGACTGTTTTCAATACTAAAATATTGAAATTTATCTTCAAATTATAAAAACTTACTTCAAATGCAAATTTTATGCTTCTGATGTCACTTTTCATAAGTTCAGAGTCACTTTTTGGTGTTCAAGTCAATTTTCAATACTAAAGTCTTTCAATTTGTCTGAAAACTAGTTTCAAAAGCAATTTTTAAGCCTCTGAAGTCAATTTTTACCGTTGCAAAGTCGATTTATTGGTTTCTAAGTCAATTTTTAAGACTGAAGCTGTTCAATTTTTCCGGAAACTATGAAAATTGACTACAAGTTTCTTAAGCCAATTCTCCGTTTCCAAAACCATTTTTAGGTTGGGTTGGTTTAGGGTTTTTGAACGTAATAATTCAATTATCTCGTAAATGAAATTTCAAATCAGAATTTTATAAGAGATGCTTTCCTGAGATGACATTTGTAATTTATTGTGATTGGTCACAAGATTTGGAGAGTGGAGTCTACTGGAGAGCATTCTCTTTAATTTTCCTAATGACGATCATAAAAATATACTATTTTCTACGACTGTTTAATAATATGATTGCTTTTTCATCAGTTATTGTTTTGTTTATCTCCCGGTGAGTATAATGACTTATTACTCAACGACACCAGATAGAACAATTAGCGGATGACAGCTGATGCTATTTTAACTACCTAAATTAGAATAAAATTCAAATATTCCTATTCATACTTTCCGGTGGAGTATTTTGTATGCATTATTAAGATCGGTACTAATTACCCTAAAAACATCCGAATTTTTTAAAATAAACTCAAAAGTTTCAGTTTTTTTCCTCATAGTTCCTTTTAAAAAGAAAGTTCATAAAGGTTTGCGTTATAGTTTTAAGTTTCAGCAGTAACCTCAAACAGAAAACCAGCGAGTACTCAAAAAAAAAACTCCAATACCAACTTGAAACTTCTCATTCTCCGTAATTAAAGAATGAAAAGTGTACATTAATTAGAATCGGAAATGTTTACCCTACGGGGAAAAACCCCGTCATACGAAAATGCAAATTAGCCGGGCGAAAAAACTACTTAAACAGGGAGACGTTCGTACGTTCCGTCCTAATTTCTTCTTTTCTTTTTGGGCAAAGCCCGGGCGTATAAAATCCGCAGAGCTCGCAACCTTCGTCTCCCTCCACCACCCTCCTCATTCCCCCTTTTTCCCCCCCACTTCAATGTCTCATACGCGACTTGATAATTAACAAAAAAATCGTTATCGCGGACGACCGTGCATAAACGAAGGTTCTCTCCTTACGTCCCGTCTTACCTCCCCCGTTCCCCCCTCGCACACCCCCCTCTCGCTCTTCTTTTCGCCGACGACAGTGGCGTAACTATTTTTTTAATTGCTAATTACAAATTTAAAAAAATACAAATAATGTTTTACCCAAAAAAAGTTTTTTTTAAATGTTCAGTTCTTAGTTTTCTTGCTCAGTTACACATTACTTGCTGAGGTTAATAAACAAGTTCGTAGGTTATTAATTATGCAAATTAAAAAAAAAAAATATTTGCTACTGCATTAAAAGTGTTATAGTGAGCTGCGTTAAAAGTGGAGTTACGTAAGCAATTTGTTATTTTTGAGATTTACTAAAGAAAGAACCAACCAACATTTTAAATTTTTTAAAACTGCTGTTTTAAAAGCAATTCACAAAATTTTGTATCCTTAAGACAACACTTTCCTACTATTGCCCTGGCTTGAAATTAAAATTAAAAAATGCATATTTTTTTTAATAAAAATCTTAATTAGGTTGAATGCGTTTTTTTAATGAACGACGAACCGCACTGATTCCATCGAGGTCTCCGTTTTCTTTTCTCCCCTTTCTCACATACGCGCTCTCGGGAACCCCGGGCCTGATTGTCATTAGGGCCGGGGGAGAGTTTTAATAAGAAAGTATTGATGTTTTACGTTTTTAATTTATGCATGTATTCTTACTGCTGCTCAACGTCGTCGCCAAGGGATGGAAACTTAATTCCCCCGCGACAGTGGCGTAAGTTCTTTTAATGAAACATTTTTCATTTGGATTATAGAGGACGAATATCGCAGCCGTGAGTTTGGTATTTTTCATTGTTTTCGGTTTTAATGTCGTTCTTTTTTGTCTAGAGTTTGTTAAGTTGAGTATTCAATATTACCTTGTTTACTGCTATAGTAATTGCAATTTCTTAAATTTTTATGTTGGTAATTTAAATTAGAGACCAAACAATGGGAGGTCGTATAATAAAATTATACTTAAATATTATATAGACAATTTATGGAGCATTATCAAACATTGGTCAAAGAACATTATCTGAAAGATCTTTAAAATATCCAGGCAAAAGCTTCAAGAATTGTTAAATTAGTGTAGGGGTTAAACTACTTTTGATGATTCTTAAGCTCATCTTATGTCAGTTAACCTAAATATAGTCTACATGGAGAACCTATTTTGTTTTTATTAGTTAATTTAATTCGAAAGTTCAGTCAAACAGTTTATGGTTTTAATTGCTTGTTGAAAGCTGTTATCCTTTTTGAATTATCAAGAGAAACAAAACAACTTGTACAAAGTGATTCGTTTTATTCTGTACCTTTACTTCCCCTTGTCAGTTATTATTGTACTGTGAATTATAAAAACAATAAAACAAAATTACACACGGTACTTTATCGCTTACAATACACGTCATTGTTTCTGTAAAGCGGGTTTTACACCAACAATTTTAAATCAAAGTACCTAATCCATGAACTTCTTAAACTGAAACTTTTAAGTCAAAGCTGTCACTGAAAACAGCTTCACTAACTAAAAATCTTTAGGTCCTAATAACTATTTGTATTTGTTTATGTTGTATTTTTGATACTTTAATTTTAAAATTTCACAATTAATCTAAATACTATACCCATATAATGATTTCTTCAGCTTCGACTGTTCGGGGACTGGCCGAATAGGTAAACTGTCTGAATTTTAACTTTTGACTACTAAATTAGTTGTTACTTAGAGTCGATTGTTAGGAAAACGTACTATTTTTAAATTAGAAGATATTTTTAATCTAAGAATATTTTTTTAACTTGCAGGACATGAAATACAGGGTGCCACACATTCGTGTGTAAGTTGGGGATCTTGAAAATAAGAGATACAAGGTTGCGTAATTTGTATTTCAGTCTTATGCCGTTTTAAAATTTAAGAAAATCCGATTACTTCCAGAGATATTCGAAAAAAAATTTCCGAAAAAAACATGTAGATAAGTATAGGAAAGTATTAACATTAATTACTAGCCTTTTTGTGAGGAATTCAAAAATGAAATTTAAAACAGGGTGTTACACTTGAAAATCAAAAGTTGGTGTTCTTTCCGACTGATCTGGTAACACCATCCATCCAATGGCGCTACAACCCAAATCGGGCGCAGGCCTCCTCTATTTTCTTCCTCCAGCCATTCCTGTCCTCCGCCGCCTTTCTTCAGTTTGGAGTTTCGAGGATGGATCGAGCGTCCCCCTGGATTTTGTCTGCCCATCTCGCCCGTGGTCTTCTAACCGGTCTTTTACCTTCCAGCTTTTGGTTGAAAATCCTCTTGACTACTCTTGACTCTTCCATCCTCTGCAAATGCCCGGCCCATTTAAGTCTTTGTAATCTTGTTGTTGTTGCTAGGTCTGCTTCTGCGAAGAGCTGGTAGATCTCGTGATTGTATCTTATTCTCCACTGTTCGTTTTTTTCGAGCGGTCCATATATTATGCGTAAGATCTTTCTTTCGAATGCGTTCACCATTGTTTCCGCTCTTTGTGAGAGCGTCCAGGTCTCGCTTCCATAGCATAACACTGGGCGTATTATTGTATTTATAAAGTTTCAGATTTATTTTCCTGTGGACATTCCTTGATCTGATTATGGTCGAAATGTGGTAGTATACTGATTCTACGTTGGATTTCCTTCATCTCGTCCTATTGCTTCGGGTCTGTATTAATATACTTTGGTCTTATCTTCATTCACTTTTTCCGCCGCTCCTTCTAGTTGTATGTAGGTTATTGATGTTAGGTTTCTTCCAAGTATGTTTATGTCATCTGCATATCCTATCCTGCTAGTAGGGTGGAGTTGTGTAGCAGCGACGCGTTGGTGTCGACCGTGGTTTTCCTTACTGCGTATTCTAATGCTAGATTAACGAGCATTGGGGCGAGTCCATCTTCCTGCTTGAGGCCTTGGTGTATTTTAAATGAGTCTGTTAGGTTTGTATTTTCACTCGGCTTTCAGAGTTCTCCATTGTTAGTCTTGTTAGCCTTACTAATTTTTGTGGTACGTTAAAGTCTAGCATAATGCTGTAGAGCTTTTCTCTGTCTATGCTGTCGTATGCCTGTCTGAAGTCCACGTATAGTGTTTAGTAGGGCCCGATAATTTTTACATTGTAGCTTGTCTCCTTTTTGTAGATTGGACAGATGATGCTGGTTCTCTCATATTTCTTTGATTAGGTCTGTTACCGCTTTCGCTAGTTGTGGTCCTCCATATTTTATTAATTCTGACGGAATGTTGTCCATACCTGGTGATTTGTTGTTGTTTAGCGACTTGATTGCTTTTCTCACCTATTCTTCAGTTGGGGGGTCGTCGTTCTCCTCTCGTTCGTCTGCTGTGAGTTCGAGTACTCTCTGATCTTTGTTGGCTGCATTCTGGTTGCTGCTTGGGTTTAGGAGTTGGTAACACCGCACAGTCCAAAATATTTTAGAAACAGAGTTTGGACTCAACCTAGGCTACACTCCAAATTTCAACGAAAAATATTGAGTCGTTCTCTAGTTAGTTCTAATATACCATCAGCGTGAATCACTCTGTATATTCCTCGTGCAATATACATGATATAAAATTCAACAAAATTCCCATGCATACATCACCAATTTGGCCCACCCTGTACAGGGTGTCCGGATTTAGTGTGTTTTGACAGGAAAACCCCATTTCCCGGCTAGATAGGAAAAAAACTAGTATACATGTCTAAAGCTTAATTTTTGAAAAAAGATTAATGGCAAAAACCGTATTTCGATATCTTGTCAGTTTGCGGCATTAGAGGGAGTTTTTCAAATTTCGTCAGTTTTGAAAACTCTTCACAATTTTTTTGTTTATGAAAGTGAAACAAAAACATTTTTAAGGCACTTTTTCAACGTAATTCCAGTGGCGTGCTTAGTTTTTTGCTGCTACCTTCCGTTTTCCCAATAATTGACAACTTTCTAGCGTAATTTTAAACATTTTCTCCGATGTCTAATATTCCTACAAATAACTTAAATACAAAGTTAACTTGCAATGAGTAACAGATATAGACCCAGTAACAAATTACTTTTTAAAAATTTTACCTCGATTTTCACACACTTTAAAGTAACTAACGACAGCAAAACTAATTTCTAAATTAATGGTAGAAAATAATTAAAAATAAAATAAAGAAAAAAAAATTGAAACTTTGACTCTAAAGTTAAAAAGTGTTGTTATAGAAACAAGAAATAAATTAACGTCACTTTTGACAGCTGACGTTAAAACTTGAGTCAAAGCCGACTTAAATAAAAACAAAAAAGTGTAATATCTCAGTTATTTAAGAGTAAGGTAAATTTGTGAGAAAACGGAAGACTTTAGTAAAATACCAATCACGCCACTGGAATCACATCAAAAAAGTGCCTTGAGAATGTTTTTGTTCCACTTCGACATTTTAATAAACAAAAGAGCCATCTAGAGCCGCAAACTGGCAAAATATTGAAATACGGTTTTTGCCATTAATCTTTTCTCAAAAATCGACCTCTAGACATGTATACTAGTTTTTTCCTATCTAACAGGAAAATGGGGTTTTCCTGTCAAAAACACTCGAAATCCGAATACCCTGTATATTAAATCTTCTGCTAAATCGATTGCAGATTTTGAGGCCGTAGAGCGAGATATAAAATTCAAATAAATAAAAAATAATCAATCTGGTGTTTTGAAGCAACACGCAGAAAAATAAACAGAGTACAAAACAAAACAATATAAAATTACATAAGAAATGAAAAAAAAAATTAATCAACAGTATAGGTTAAAAATCATCCATGAATGGTCACAAGACAAGCGAGACCTGGACTATAAATCGGCTTCGAAAAAAAATCGAGTCTGCATTCTACATGCCACAACTGAAGTGTTGCATATTTTTATTTTCAATAGAAAGCCACATCTGTTGTTACCCTTGCGAAAGATGTTACGTTTCAAAATTTACCTCGATTACCTATATTCGTTCTGTCCGACTTATATAACTCCACATTTTCTTACAATGGGAATTTCATAATTACAACTTGTAACTGTTCCTGAAACCGTACTAAAACTTAATGGCCAAACATGCATGCACGCTTTTTGTTCCCCATATTTTGCGTCATGGCTGAACAAGTCCCGTGAAACAATCAGTTCTTTTAAACCATACAAAATCGATTTTCGGTGGTATCCAACACAAATGTTCTTTGTTTACAAAATATTTTATTTGATTATAAAAAAAGTATCGCGGTCGTATATCAACTGTGGATTTTTAACGTTCTTGGGGTTTGCGTATTCACGCACTTTTGTTACACTCGACCGACGCAAACTTTCTGGCCTCGGTATTAATTATTGAGGTTCATCGGTGTTATTGATTTACCAATAATCAATGTAAGTTTTAGTTAACTGTTCATTAATTTTTACCAAGTAATGTTTCGTTATTTGTTTGAACGATTTATTAAAAGCGTTTCAATTGAAGGCTTTTTAACTGCACTGACATTTCTTAAGCGCGTTTTTTACTTTGTTGCCACACTAACCAACAATATTCCCCAACTAACAGCATAAATATAACAGTTTTTTTTTCTGTAAAAAATATTCGCAATAAAAATGTTGAGTAGCACTCGTCGGTCCAGACAAATGGAAGAAACGTTTTATTTAAGTTCCTGGATGGCAAACCCGATGTCGGTAAGCCGCATCCCCGGGTAATTACGTACATTTAACGTTGCCCACGAAGTAGGTACGGGAGTAATTTAAACATGATTTTATTAAACTGTAAAATCTGCAAATCTGCATTATTTTTCCGACTCAATAACGAGATTACTCGCCTGCTCGAAAACTCGCGAATTTCTGTTTAAACCACGCAATTTTCATTTCACTCAATTTGCCCTTGGTTTTTGCTGCGCTAAACTTTGATTGAGGAAATGCTACTTTTTTTCTGCCACAAATTAACCCAGGAAATATTAGAATTAACAGGACATTGCGATTGGGTCAGTTTTTGCTTTTAATCGGTTATAAGCTAAACACATTGATTTTTTCATTGTTTTTCCTTAAGAAAAGTTGTGTTCTTGAGTTAGTGCTCATTAACATCAAAAGGACAGAAAAACACACAGTTGTCTCTACAATACCTTGAGCCTTCAAGATTTAAAGCTCAACTAGTTTCGGATACAGGAGCATATGGTTTTAGCTGTTTCTCTATAAAGGAAGAAACAGTGTAACTATTAATTTGAAAACTCAGAAAAGCATTTGATTATGATAAGTTTACATGTGCAACATTTGTGTAAATCTTCGTTGTGATTGGTCAGAAAAAGCAGCCTTCAAATACTTATGTCTAAGTAATAACATACTGTATGGTCTAATACTCACAGATTAGAAATTAGAGCCAGTTTTTGCGAATTAAATTACTTTAATTTATGGCAAATTTAAGAAAACTTTTATTCTTGGCAATACCCAAATCTGGCAATAAATTTTTGTTGCGCCTTAATTATAACTTTTTTATTTATTTCCCATACACAGGAATGTTATTCTCTCTTTCAACTCGTTGATATTCTCTGTTCTAGTTTTGAACAACATTTTTTATATGAATGAGGATCTGGGAAGTCATTCAATAGGCCCGCATTTTTCTATCCACTGGTTAAAAAAGATTTGATTCAGATATTGAGAGACTTCTATAGTGTGACCCAATTAGAATGGAAACACCCCTATAAAATTTTAGGTTATTAACTGATTTCAATGATTTTTTTTTTGAAATAATTAGGAATGAAATGTATATTACGGGAGAAAATTTTAAATATTTATTTCAGTTTTCAGGTCATATTACGATACTTTTTCTTGATAGAAAATGGAGAATTTATATTAGCGATTTTTTTATTGAAAAAATTACTACGCCACTGGATCTATAGTGCTTTCAAATAGCTGTGACCAAATATTTTTTTTATTTTTTTTAGAAATTAATCAATTAATAATTAATAATAAACAAGTAAATAGTAACACAATTTTATAGGGGTGTTTCCATTCTAAATGGGTCACACTGTATATCATAATGGGCAATTGTGCCATATTGTTGAAACCATAAACTTTTCGCGAACAAGTGTGGGAATTAAAAAATTTCAGAAAAACTCAAAGTAATTGGACCTATTAACGTTGCCATAAAAAAATATGATCCTATTATTTTATTTCCAATGTTATTTCCGAAAATGTTTCCGCATTCAACTAAGATTTTCTTTGGACTAATATCTGCAGTTTTGTTTATTGAAATTATCACTTAATTTAAAGGTAGACTAATCCGAAGAAAGTTAATTTTTTAAAACAAATGGGTTATGATTGCACATATTAACTGATTTTTGTGTGTGTTCATCATCCTTGTTCCTCTCTGCTTCACCTTTTTTGCGGAATTGCCCAATAAACACTTTCAAAATTTTAATCAGTTATTTCAAATTTCTCTCCTTATAAGAAGTTTTGCCATTATATCATATTTAGGTGAATCAACATGATTGAGGCTGATTAGCCGTACGTAAAACCGGTAGGCAATTGTTGATAGTTAATCAACGCTGATGAAAAGGTTCAACAATGCAAAACCTTCACATGTCAATAAACCGCGATGGAAAATCGAATCGCGTTCATGTGCTTTCCAAACGAGATAATTTAAAGCGAGAGCACTTTTGTTAGTCACGTATTCCTGAAATAAAGAGAATAAATCTGAAGTAGAGCGCGGGATGACTTTTTAGTAATGAGCCTCGAGCTTCACATTGGCATGCAATTTACTTCGGATTTTAATAATTGCCGGCGTAATGTACTTGCACGTTTTTTCTTGCTTTGCCCTTCTTCTTACGTTGTTTGGTTCGCCTGTCCTCCGGCCATACACCATACAGATCATCGACGTTAACGCCAAGTTCATGTTTTACGGAAAAGGATAAACATTACAGGCTCCTCGTCTCGTTTATACACATTTATACTTATAATCTTTCAGCGAATCTTTCCGTCAGGACATCAGAGGGATTTTAATGCAAATACCACCCGCACCAAGATGATTGCGGTTAAAGTTACCTACGAAAGTCAATCGAATTGCTTACGCGTAAATAGATTATGTTTGTCCTAAAACTTATCCAATAAACCTGGAATAAAGGAATAAACAGAGCCTATAAAATAAATAAAAGGTCTTCCATGAACTCGGGACTTTGTACACTCCACGGCTGGCTTATCCCCATATCAAACGATTTGCACCGATGTTTTCCACACCGATAAGAAAATGCCCTTAGCGCCAACGGTGGATCGGTTTACTAAGTGGTATGCAATTCAGTAAACTAGATCATGTTATTCTGAACAAGTCCAAAACAATTCTGACTTTCGTCCTGGCAATTTCTTCTTTTCTAATATTTTGTGAATTATTAGTCCTCCGCAAAAAGTCATAAGATTTCTATGTGCCTAATATGATCACTTCACCATTTTGCTGCCTGGTTTAGTTTCTAAGAGCGTCTTTTTTTGATCTGAACAGCCAGAGTTCTCCTAAGTATTTTACCCCTCCAGATAATTTAATTTGCCTACCATTTGGAACGGAAAACTTTAGTTCTTCCTTTTTACAAAAACGATTTTGTAAGATTTTGAGATAGTTGTCGAATACATACTTTGATGACTACATTGATGACACATTCATGATAGGTCTTATCAAAAGCTCCTTCTATGTCCATAAATGCACATATTTGTTTCGCCACAAACACCTTTTTAATGCTTTTCGTTAACTAGTACAAGGCATGAAAAATTACACAGTGAGACAGTTTTAACTGTAATTGTTCATTGATTTAAAGAAAATAAGTGAGACTGATCGGTTTACAGAACTTTGGATGGTCTTGTAAAAAGTCATTTTTAAATGGAAAATAAGCTTTACCTCTCTCTAGATATAGATTACAGGTGACCTAGAAGAAAACTAGACCTGAATATCCTTTGCAAGAGCGATGTCAATTTTTCAGGGTGGACAATTTGATTTTTTCAAAAGACCAAAAATGTTCAAAATGGCCTTCTGCATCCAGTTGACTAGGTTTACATAAAACCAAGTAAACGTGGTTACAACTGATTTTCTATAATATATAGAAAATCAGTTGTAATTTTCTGTCTCTCTTATCTTATCTTTTCTTCTTCTTTTTTTTGATAATTTTCTTTTTGTTTTTGATCACCTTGTATATGTTCAGTTAACACAAGGTGAAAGAGCAATTCAAGACAAACATATTGAGTTTTTTACAGGCACTGAAACCCGAAAAATGGCGGAGATACGAAAATTTCAAAATTTGTATGCAATTACCAAAAAAAGTCGAATATTTTGGAAACAGTTAGAAATGCGAAAATTTTATGAAATACCATCAATGTTTAGAAGACAGTTGCTAATAATAGAAACTGAAACCTGAAAAAAAAATGTTGTTGGAAACTTCTATGGATTCGAAACAAATTATCAACGTGTTTTCGATCTGGGCCTTTGATTGGCTTAATGCCATTTGTGTGGTCTTTAGACTTTCTATAGCAAATCTCTAGAAGCAAAATGTTGGATGCTACCCTAAAACTGTTGCCACGTTCTTTTTGGCTTTTCTTTCTTTCAGTTTTTTATTGTACTTTAAAAGGGTTTTTTCTAAATTATCTTTCCAGATGATTTTGACCTGTTGGAAGCTTTGCAACTCTTACGTAATTCATTTCATTCACGTTATTAATTTCCTGCTAAAACTACAAAATACAATTAAGTAATAATGTAGGCAATTTCGATAAGTAGTAAAAATAGACTGTAGAATTCTAGTACCTAATTACTAACCTTGTTTTTGTAATTTTGATTGGTAGCTCTGAGAAAGATTCTGAAATACAAATATTAAAAATTACTAACATAATGACGGTAACAAGATTTTTCAGTGTCTTAATTTGTGACTCTTCCTCGTAAAAACACTCTGTATAAAATGACCGCCCTATAAAATTAAAGAAAATGTCAATGGATATTTCAATTTGACTAATTGACAATTTTGTACTTTAATAGTTTAGAACTGTTATTTTAACAGTAAACAGGAATAGTTCTCCATTAAAATTCCCACGTGATCATTCTAGTATCTTTACCCCTAATTTTAGATTAGTGATTTATTATTAATTTTTTAATGAAAATCTGTATTTAACAGTTGTTTTTTTAATTATTACAAGGGTGATCAATTACAGGGTGAAACAAAAAGCTATTTACGTATTAAGCGCATAACATATGAAAAAAATAAAGAATTATTTATGGTAAAACAGTTTTAAAAGTCGTTACTGAAAATCACCCGGTAGATATTGATATTACTTTTGCAATAATTATCCATCGATGTGCTTGCATAAATCTATATTATTGTAAACATAAGATGAACGTTAAGATTGTGCTGAAATTATGTGTTTTAGTTGACATTGACATATTTTTAAACAGTTTTCCTCAGTGACTCACATTACATGGCGACCCTAAAAATCCTATTAATAATATTTTAGATCGATAGCACAAGCGCATGTTTTGTAAAATCCTCGATGAAATCAGTGTAACTCCTTCATAAAAATTAAAACCACACCGAAGCAATAATATGCACACTAAAGGAACTAGAATACAAGTTAAATTAAATTAGGCAGGATAAATTAAAGTATGAAAGAGTAAAAATTATTAACAGATGACCCAAAACGTCACTTTATTTTGTAATATTCATTCGTAGTAATAGAGTAATTATTACTAATAAATTGAATTTATGAGATAGGGATGTACTAAAAAGAATATGTCAAGGGATGCGGTTAGGGTAGAGATGGGTTTTTACCCACTTTTTTAAATTTTAATCCACCATCCACAAATATTGTGAACAACAAAAATAGCATAATAGTAGTTTGATAGATAACTTTTACTGGAAATGCTTTCTATATGGTACCACACTTATACAGTAAGGCGGTTTGTTTTGAGAAAAAGAAAAAAGGTTTTTATTAACTTTTTCCTGTGGCTCATCTCTAGGTTAGGTTAGGTTAAGTTATGTTTTTTCTAAAAAGTATGGTCAACCTGAATTTTACATTTTGGTCATTTGACAATTCACGCACACACATGACGTGACACTACACAAGCATTTATAATGATTCTCAATTTCTAAACACTAGTTAGGTTAAGACTATATTACTATGTAAATGGTATTTTTTTTGGACACCAAAAAACATAATTTAGGACCGTTGGTGGCGTAAACGTTCTCCATTCCGCCGAAATGTTTCAGAGTTTTCCCGGAAAATTTATCCACAGTGTTCCGCTATCTAGACGCGAAGACACACATGGCCCATCCAGTTTCCGGAATATACGCATGTTGGGCGTCCTCGGGCACGCAAAATTTATTATTTTTGATGTTTTCCAGACGCACTTTAATTTAATTCCCCACAGGGAGGCACGCGAGACTAAATATGCATAATTTGCGGGCTCCTTCACTTTTATTACTTCAATCCGTCAGTTTGGGTTATTTAATTCTGCTGCGTTACGTTTACGACGTATGTTACGTCAGGCCCACACGCTCCAATAAAAATTAATTAAAACTATGATCGATTAACATATCCCACCTGGAATAATCACGAGAACTCGAGACATTAGAAACAACTTAGAGCGAGAGGTTATGGTATAGCACATTATCAACGTGAGTCGATGATTAATGATAAACGCTGTCGAAAATAATAACCGTGTGTTACACAATAGAGCGATATTTATGTGAGGATTTGAAACAACCTTTAACATGCAAATAACGCCCACGTGGATGGAAACAATGTTGATATATTATTATTATATGGCTTTATCTATATTATTACTGTTGCCAGGACATGTGTTACGTCCATAAAGGTACCACACCTTTACGGACCTGTTCATGTATTTCTACGTCTGTAATAAATGATGATCATTGTTTTCTTGCTGTTAAATTGTCTAATTCCACAACTTTGCAAACATTTACGAACACGGCAACATTAAAAATTTTGTAAAACACAAATAAATTCTTAGAGATGCTAGTCTAATAATTTATTAAAACAATAATAAAAATAATAAAAGTAATGTTTGAATTTTATGATTTATGAAAAATATCATTCAAAACTTAAAAACTGTCACCGGACATTAAGGATCACATTTTAACCTTAAAAATAGTCACATAATTTAGAGAATCAGTTTAAAACTAAAAATAAATTTGATGATTGTCACGTGCCCATTATCACTGTGAAAAGACGTCACGTGAGTTTGAAAAACATCAATTTCAACAGAAAAACGGTCACGTAACATTATGAGTTCCATTTTTAATCTTAAAAGAGTCACGTGATTTCAAAAAAATATCTATTTAAATTTGGAAACACTCACGTGACCATTCAATAATATTTTGACATTTAATATGTTCCAGTGATCTTCAGGATTCGTTTTGACGTTAAAAGTAAATTTTATGATTGAAAATAGTCAGGTAAACGTTTTTGTCTTAAGAGGAGTTACGTGACTTTAAAAACATTAGTTTAAACTTAGAAAGGGTCACGTGACCATTGGAACAATATTTTGACATTTACAGTCACCAGACGGTTATTCTAGTAAATTAAGGGCCGGTACTTCCACTTAAGAATAATTTTATTCCAAAGATAGTTTCGATGGAAACCGTGAAATCAGTCGCTACTATTGGTCAGTTCTGTCATTTCTATAGCTAATCTCTGAATAAATTTATTCGGAGGTGAAAGTACCGGCTGTTAGGTTAATAAAATGACAATCGTAAAACCTGTAGAAACTTAGAAAATTTTTAAAATATTTTTAGTAAAGGTTATTCTATTAAATTTAAGCAAATTAATTGACATTTACGTGACCACTCAGAATCCGTTTTGACGTTAAAGAAAAGAGTCACACGACTTAAAATTAAATTTTATGATTGCACATACTCACGCTACCATTTTCACATTAAAAAGAGTCACGTGACTTAAAAAACATCAGTCTAAACGTAAAAACTGTCACGTGACGTTAAGGATCACATTTTAACCTTAAAAATAGTCACATAATTTAGTGAATCAGTTTAAAACTAAAAAAAAATTGATGATTGTCATGTATTCATTTTTACTGTGAAAAGAGTCACGTGAGTTTGAAAAACATCAATTTAAACAGAAAAACGGTCATTTTTTTTAAACACCAGTTAGTCACCAGACAACCAGCTAAGGCTACTGAAATGACAATTGTAAAACCCATAGAAGCTTAGAAATTAGTCATTAATCGGAAAACTTCTGGAATATTTTCAGAAAGGTAGTTCAAGTAAATTTTAATCAACAATAAAATTGGCATGACAAGTTTTGAAGTCAAATTTTAATTAAAAACTTTTTTAAATATTTTCAGTAATTCTAGTAAATTTAAGCAAATAATTGACATTCACGTGACCGTTTTGAAGTTAAAGAAAAGAGTCACACGAAAATTAAAAAGTATCAGTCCAAGCCCAAAAACTGTCACGTGACGTTAAGGATCACATTTTAACCTTAAAAATAGTCACATAACTCAGTGAATCAGTTTAAAACTAAAAATAAATTTGATGATTGTCACGTGCCCATTTTTACTGCGAAAGGAGTCACGCGAGTTTGAAAAACATCAATTTAAACAGAAAAACGGTCACGTGTTTTCAAAAAAATATCTATTTAAATTTCAAAAAACACTAAAAACATTAGTTTAAACTTAGAATTCGAACAATATTTTGACCTTTAAAACAGTCACGAGACACGTCACAGGACCATTTTCACTGTAAAAACCGTCACATCACGTGACCTTCAAATTCCGTTTTGAAGTGACAAAATGTTCACGTGACCTACAAAACTAAATTAGGGGACTTCTTAAGAAGGTAGAAGACAAAAAGTTATGAAATGTACCAAAAAAGGAAAGTTGCAGGAAATTTCGTCCTCTACAATTGTATTAAGGTGTTCTTGCCCTTAATTACTATCTGCAATATTTGAAATAGTTCATTAACAATAAAAACATAATTTTTCTTATTTTTGCGAAATTGAACCATACTGTTGATACATCACCATAATTAGAAAAAAACGCTCTATTCATGTATTAATCCAATATGGTTTATAAGAAAATGAAGTTGATGATGGTAACTGGAAACCGAAATGTTGGATCTCTAATATAATACTGCCACGTTGAAGAGAAATTGTGTCATTTTATTCGAAAGTAATTTTCAAAAATTTGGTTTATTTCGGATATCTCTGGAAATAGTCAATATTTTTGGGATATTATTATACTCAAAATTTGCCATAATTTAACCAACTCCTCTTACCGTTTGCGAAATTTCTATACTTAGACACGAATTTCTGACATCTTGTATAAAACATATACTAAATAAAACTAATGCGATCGGCTCCCAATATTAAAGTTCCGATGTAAGTATACAATAAACCACCTGTTCAGAAAAAAAAGCAGCGGATATCAAAGAGAGGCGGCCGCAACCGGTTTTCAACCTGTAATTAATATCTTATCTGCCGTAGTAAAGCACAAATCAATCTTTTATTGGTTGATTAATTAACCTGCATTGAAAAAATGTTTTCCGCAAGTCGTGCTCAACGCAACACAAAGCTGCCGGTATGATTATGGATCTGATATTCCCTTTGTTTTTAACTCCCCGGTCACTAACAATCGAACAGCATGATTAAAATATTATTATTATTTGCGGTAGTTAAAGTCTAATTTTTGCGATGTTTGGAAAGCAGCAATGTCATAGTCTTTAAGGATTTAATCTTCGGTTACGATTGAGATTTGCATATTGCGATTGTTTTGGCGGCTTCCAAGATTCCGAAACGTAATAAGCCGGCTCATCCGATGATGATCATTACCTACTGCAATTTTAAATGGTTAATTGATCGGGTTGCATTTCATTTTGCAAGAGGATAATTTTAAAGGCCGCTCTAGTTGTCGTGACGATCAGTTCAGTGACCATGTTGTGTAATGGTGAACCCGGAAATAATCATCGCATCCAGATTATTTTAATTTCTAACATAAGAATTTATTTTTAGTACGTTTCTATGCAATTGAAGACGTTTTTAAAACGATCTCAAAATTGAAATTTGTTAGAGTTTCCATGCTAATTTTCAAATTGTTTTCAGTTCCATTTTGAAACTAGATTGAGCTTTTGACAAAACGCAGAAACGATGGAGATGTGTCATTTGAGTTCCGATGCACTTCTTTCTTCATATTCGTCAAGAGTGTCCACCCCACAAACTGGATTATGGTCTGGCACTCAATATTTCATCAAGCATGGCAAAATAGTTACACTCTGAACGGACCCACTTGTCCCATTTTAACGCTTTACTTTATATTACATGCACTTCAAAGCTTTCCATTTATTTTTAATTTGCAAAACGTTCTTAGTAGTTACACCTTTCTCTACTAATTCCTCATAAACCAATTGGTAAATTTCTCCATTTTTATACTTCTTGGTACCAAAATACCGATTGATGTTTTGTGTTTGGAAAATTTCCAGTAGAAGTTTTACTTCTTTGTCCAGCAACATTTCTGGTAGCCATGATAAGATAAAATGTAATTATTGCTTACTTTATTAGTAACAACAATTAATGAAATTAGAAACAATTCAAATGATAAAATGAAAAATTTTTAGTTATGTTCTCTAACTTAAAGAAGTGAAAAATGACATTTACACGTTGACAATACACAATGGTGACGTATTTTCCCGATTTCAAAATCGTTTTCATTTTTAAGGTGTTTTCATGCTATTTCAATCCTGATACGATCTCAAAAATCGGCGAATCGACCTTGATGTGAAATAAGATTGAAACCGAATTGAAAACGGGTTTACAAGGCAAAATTCAGAACTCAAAACGTTTTTAATTTGCATGGAAACGTAGTATTTAATACGTTGTGTGATCCAGGAATGTGGTATTAGAATAGAGAAAGTATCAATAACAGGTCCAGAAAAAAATATCTCATATACTTTATGTCTCTTTTACGACTGTAACATGAGACTTCTGCAAAGAGATGGCATATGCAATACATTTGGTTTTGAGTAAATATGTGAGTATTTAAAATGTTTTTTTTTGTTGGTTGGGAGATTCGTCTAATCACACCAAAAAGGTTTGTTGGAAAAGTGGAATTTTGCACTATTTTCAACTAAGTTGAAAATAACATTAACCTAGTCATCACAACACAATACCACTGACTTAACATCGGTCTTCATACAAAGAAAACCTTCTAACGCCTTGGTGGGAAGATTATATAACATAACACAGAAAACACTAATTTATAATATACAGGTGTGGTACATTTTTTAATTTGACATTTGTTAAAATTGGAAAATCTCTAGTGAGTTAAGTCACCTAAACCTACACAGACATACACACACTTCTGTTTGCAAAACATTTATATTCTTGATTAAGAAATGAATAAATTTTGTTGTTGTATATAAAACAAGACTTTTTTCACAAAAAAAGCACTTTTTTACTAAAGTTTGTGAACGATATTAAGTAAATGACGTTTTTGATTAGGTTAGGAAATGTCTACATTGTATTGGTTCTAGTGTACATCCCAATTATAATAATATTATTAATTTTGCAAAACGATGATGGAAAAATAAATTTAGTGAGCCGCCCACAATGCTTGCAAAGTAAATCAAACCAGTTTTATGTGCGTGGTTACATAACTAATTAAAACAGAGAGTTGTATAGTATTAAAGGTTTTTTTGACGTCACTGCAATCTAATCTTTGACATATATTAATATGGAAAAAATTACTGTCAACGTTTAAAATTTTTTGAAAAGGCGTTTAAAACTTATTTTGCATCTTATCTATCTGGGATTTGACCAAGGATGAACCATTTATCATAAGAGAAATTTGGATGGTTTTATAAAGGAGAACACTTCAAAACTTCAGATTTTTTGACTTGTCAAAGACTGTTGAGTTTTACCTGGACCTGGAGTTTTTAAGTTATACAGAGTGTCCGAAGTTGTAAAATACAAAGAAATAAGTAACATCAACTTCCATTTTCAACCTGTTTCACTCAGTTACCATTTGAATTTGGTATTTAACCGGCTTTCTCAATTATCTTTAGGGTGTCCTAAAATTATTGTAGACTAAAATAAACATACAAAATTTTAATTAAACCTAAGAAAATTTATATTATAATGTTAAATAATATACTGATAATAATAAATCATACAATATGTTCTAGTTAAAACAAGCCACTATATTTACTAAGAAACTTTATGTGAATTATATTATAGGTTAACTAGTGTATTTAGTGAGTATTTTTGTCAAAAATTTCAAACTTTTTAAAATGTGTCGAGTTAACTATATTTACATCAGAATTTTTTTTTCAACATAAAATTTATTATTGAATTCCTTGTTCAATTCTAAAAATAAAACCCCTTTTATTATTTTTTCCTACGATGCACCGCTTTCGAGTAAAAAAATAAAAACCATCTTAATGCATGCCTAAAATTAAATGCTGTTTTAATTTAAAATGTCAAATTACTAAAACTTAGTCCAAAGGCGGCTGAAATCTTTTAGTTTATGTTTATGTCTGTTGATAAAGAATAACCTGTAGTTAGTTAAAATTAAATTTAAGTTATTTTTTATTTTGTTTTTTTTCAGTAAAATTTTGACACCCTGTATCTTCGTTATTGTTCATATTTCGAAAAAGCGTCAAAGGAAAAAAAGCTTATTTTTTGAAGCCCTATTCGTAGGTGAAAGGAAAGCACCAACTTTGGAATCACCCTGTATATAGCCTTGATTTTTGGCATCATTGAAACCTTATCGAGTTTTACCTTATTTTTTCAAAATTATCACAAACCAAACTCGTGAATTTTTTTATACAGTGTGGAACAGCCAAATGGAATAAATTCGATAACGAATAAATGAGAGCGTGTTGGGAAAAACGCTTGGACATGTCGATTTGTATTTTGAGATGCGCATTTATTAAAAAAAAATAAAAATTATATAGGGTGTGTCATGTGACAGTGGCCGATACTAACTTTCTTATTTTAAATACAACCCCCTGTATATTATTAGTTTTTTGGATTCTTCAGAAAATTCTAGACATAATTCATGTACAATGTCCCATACCTATCTTCAACTGTTTCGGAAATATTAAGTGTTTTCAGATGTATTACAACAATTAACATTAAAAAAAGAAAATTATTTTATTTCACAAATTCGCTACATTACACTCAATACTTATTTTCACGAACATTTTGAACATCTCTTACATTGAAATTAATGTTTTTTTGTTTTTTTTTTACATTATTTGTGAAATAAAATAATTTTCTTTTTTTAATATTAATTTTAGTAATACATCTGAAAACACTTAATATTTCCGAAACAGTTGAAGATAGGTATGGGACATTGTACATGAATTATGTCTAGAATTTTCTGAAGAATCCAAAAAAATTATAATATACAGGGGGTTGTATTTAAAATAAGAAAGTTGGTATCGGCCACTGTCACATGACACACCCTATATAATTTTTATTTTTTTTAATAAATGCGCATCTAAAAATACAAATCGACGTGTCCAAGCGTTTTTCCCAACACGCTCTCATTTATTCGTTATCGAATTTATTCCATTTGGCTGTTCCACACTGTATAATATAGTGTCACTGACTGGTCACCTAATTGCGCAATTTTAGATTCAAAATCGTATAAATACTTCAAATTTAACGTTACAGCCTTGTACATACATATTTTGGCGCAATTTAGATTTTTTCAAAATAGTCGTTACATAGAGACGCGAGTTTCTTAAACAAAAGTAGTAGTTTAAAGCAAAATTTAAAACTATGTAACATTGACATCAAAATGTTGCCAAATTTTCAAAACTTCTCTATGTGGTATACTTTTTCTTATATTGTTCTATGTCTTGCATCTTTGTACACCCTGTATAGGTCGGTTTAATCTGAAACACTTTATTTGTTATTAAACTTGTTTGGTTCATTTGCTCTTAATTCAACAGGGTGGTTACGTTTTAAATGGAATACATTGTACCGGATGTCCTAAAATCCAACCTAGGCCTTAATTATAACAGATACAAGGTCTGTTAAACCAAAGAGATCAAATCTGGAGAGTAAAATATTTTCATTGTACGGCAATATTAGAAAGAAAAAAAAAACAACGAAATCACCAATAATTTTAGAGATTAAAACATCAATGAGGACAAAAAACAGTAGTAATAACTGTAAAAAAAATCGATTTAAACTTATGACAAACACAAAGTATGGCACTCTTTGTTCTTCTCAGTCAAACGTCGCAGCATCTAATTACCGCAATGCAAGGACGGGATCAATAACAAATTTTATGCATTATAATTGAAAAATACGATTTTTAATTATAACTGAAACCACAAATAAGATACATTTTTTACAACCGTACATATTATTCCAAGGTAATTGCTATTCTACGATTATAGTCAAATCTGTAACGGTTTGATTCGAGTCAAATGATTTTTAATAATAAACGAGACATTAATTTACCAAATGGTTTAATTGATTATGCCGAAAATAAAGAATTCAGTGGACATAGTAAGGAAATCGATTTTTTGTATGATGGTAATCGTGTCGAGAAAAAAAACCGATTACTTTTGTCTGGACTTAGCAATATTGAGCGAGGATAGTAGTTTATTCTTTCTAATTAATGAAGTTGTACGTTTTCCAGCTTACAAATGATAATGACCTCAGGATGCAACATCGATTATTTATCGGTACTATTAACGTACTCGGGTACGACTCGATTCGTTATTAAGACCACCATTTAGCCATCCATGTGAATTTAAGAGAAACGTATCGCTTACGGATATGGTTTTAGAGTAATTAGATTGCTTATGTTCCTCGCTTTCTGGTTACTGGAAGAAGAAAAGCCTGATGTTATGACTTGAAAAAAAACCGTAAACTACTGCTTGGTTATCACACATTTTAGATTTAGAGATTAAAGCCAATACCTGTAATTAGTCGGTTGCTGCTTTGTACTTGGATTCGTACTGGGTATTGCAAAATTTTATGGTTTTGCCAGCTCTAATAAGTGATGGTAACTGAAAAATCAAAGCAACCAGTAAAAATAGGAATAAAAAAGATGCACTTTGATAATAAAATTAAAAACTACTTCACTGAATCACCTGGTAAACCACTAATAAACAAAATAATCTTCTAAAAATTTGCATGATAAAGTTTAAAATCTTTATGTTATCAAACTGGCCGGAACTAACGCAATGACCGTTGCTTCTGTGAATACTTTCGGTAACATGTTTTTTATCTAAACCGAAAATTATTGTATAACCTCACTTTTTTGTCCATTGTTCAGTGAAAAAAGAGAGATCGAAAAAGTGAAAATCGATTGAATCGTCGTTAATGAACTTCTTTCAGTTAAGAAATTCCTACTGGCTTCACCTAAACCACAAGTTTAATAATCGATTACTAGATAAATTCATATTTTATGTATGGGACTAATTTAAAAAAGCCCAATACGAAGAAACAGCCAAACTCAAAAAATAGGTTTTATCGAAGATAACCTAAGCAAAATCCAATTGACATAATCAGGTCAGATCAATAATAATAATTGAGTTTCTGTTTACGTAGTTATGAATGTAACCCGTGATTCGTTTTTAGTCACATTTGTCACATTGAAAAGGATTACATGTTGAAGAACAACAATCGATTAGCAATTGAAAAATCAGATTTTAAATTGGATGGACAAAATGAAAAATGCTTTTTGCATCTCAGATACTATAGCTGACAGAGCTTTAGTTAAATGGAGGCAAACTTGCGCATTTTATTGTTCAATAATTTGGTCAAAGAAAAATTTTAAAAAAATATTACATCCTGAGATATCAGACCAAAACCAAAAAAGTCAAATTTCTGTTTTATTTATTTTTTTCACTTTATTATTCATTATTTTGAAAAATCAGTTTTGGAGGCACTTTTTCACGCTTTTCAAGAAAATTTTTGTTTTCAGCTCCGACGTTTTGTATTTTAGATACCATCATCGACTTTGGATTGAACTTTGGTGCATTTTCTCCCGCTTTTTGGTCTGTAACTCCTTGAAGAGGACCTGAAGGACAAAACACCTAAATAACCTAACCTAACCTAAATGTAATCTTGTAGGGCATGCATTTTGCTACAACATTCTTCAATAACACTTTTTGATAGCTCCTTAAATAACGGAGCTACGCTCACTTGAAAATCAAACTATCTGAAAATTAGCACTTTGGCACTTTAGTGCGCTTAAGGACAAAACATTTAAATGCAATCTTATAGAGCATGAAATTTATTAGAAAATGAGTTTATTATAATACTTTTCATTTCATGAATTAAAAAAAAAAACGTTTTTGCTAAAGTATTTAGTTTTGAAAAAAAAAGTATGAATAAGAAAAGTAGAAAAACGAGTGAAAGCAGCATAAACGACATCGTGCAAATTGATGCCGAGATATTAAATTTCGAGGAAGAAAAAGAGAAAGATGACAGAAGAAAAACAAAATCAAGAAGAAGAGAAACTGTTTCACGAAACGAAGGAGCATCTGAAAAAACGGAATATTAAAAAAAATGTAAAGTATGAATGAGGAAAGAAGAAAAATGAATGAAAGCAGCATTGCACGACATTGAAGCAGAAATATCGAATTAAAGACTCTTTTCTGTATATCGCTGACATGGAATACTTTTGAGAAATCATTGTTATTATTATCGTCTAGGACGTAAACATCGAACTCTAAACAAAATATCGATACCCGAACCACATCTTCGAAAACCAAATACCGTTGAGCTATTTCGCTTTGTCATTTGGTAAAATTAGTTAATGTTACTTTGCCGTCTGCCAAGATCGCACTCAGGGTCGGACTCTAATTTAAATGTCACTTGAGGCTAGCCGGTTCAGGTGCGGTTTTTCTACGTCTAGTTATCCGAAGACCAGTTTACGGAACATAGTTTTGTAAGTATGCCCCGGCAATTGCGGAAATGCCGATAGAACGGAGAGCAATATTGCGACCTAAGTCCAGTTCGAGTGTTTCACGTGGAAGTTTAACCGTGTCCTAAAGAGGGCGTTTTGTTGATAAACCGTTTCGAGTTTTTCTTTGCTCTACGATTTGCATACCTGCACCAACAAAATTGCCGACGGTTATATTATCTTCCTCTACGGTTCGATCCTGCCCAAGTCATATTGTTCGTGAAACGGTGGTGGAATATGGGCTCCTCCCGTCATTGTTTCAAATGCCATTAAAAATCTCACATGTACCGACTGCACTTGCCTTTGTTTCACAAACGTGCCATTCAAATCCTTCGGGGATGACCGTTGAGCTGTTATAAATCGTTGCAGGAATTGGGCCATAGCTCTAACGCTTTGTATGACCTCGGCCAAAAATAACATTAGCCTCTAGTTTTATATCAAATACAGAGTGTCAATTGTCTATACATTCTTTTCTTTTCAACTGAACGATATTGTTATAGTCTGTTCAGTGAACTGTTGCATCACAATCACCAGCAAAAAATGTACGTCGATGATTAAATGTGATATTGTTAAAATGATTTTTGGTTATAACTTAAGGCAGGGTCTAAGGAACTTTCAAAATGGTCCTAGAAGCCTCTGGCAACTTAAAACCGTTCTGCAAAATTTTAGGACTGCTGTAGAGAGCTTTGGAAGTTTTCAGAAGGTTCTCAATAGCATTTAGAGGTCTATCGAACTTTCAAAATGGCCCTAGAAGGGTCTGGTAATTCAAACATTTCTGGGAATTTTTAAGACAGTTGTAGGGAGCTCTGAAACTTTCCAGAAGGTTCTGAATAGCATTTGAAGGTAAATGGAATTTTAAAATTAGTCCTAGAAACCTCTGGCAATTTAAAACAGTTCTAGAGGTTTATGGAACTTTAAAAATGGTCCTAGAGGCCTCTGTCAATTCAAAACAGTTCTGGCAAGTTTTAAATCAGTTGTAGAAGGCTCTGGAACTTTTCAGAAGGTTCTCAATAGCGTTGAGAGGTCTATGGAACTTTCAAAATTGTCCTAGAGGCTCTTGGCACTTTTTAAAATGTTTCCAATAGCATTTAAAGGTGTATGGAACTTTCGAATTAGCCCCAGAGAGATTTAAGATAGTTGTAAAGAGCTCTAGAAGCTTTCAAATGCTTCTCAAAAGTATTTAGAAGTCTATGAAACTTTCAAAACGGTCCTAGAAGCCTCTGTCAATTTAAAACCGTTCTGTAATATTTTAGGACTGTTGTAGAGAACTTTGGAATCTTTCAGAAGGTTCTCAATAGCATTTAGAGGTCTATGGAACTTTCAAAATGGTCCCAGAAGCCTCTGGTAATTCAAACACTTCAAGGGGGGAATTTTCAAGACAGTTGTAGGGAGCTCTAAAACTTTCCAGAAGGTTCTGAATAGCATTTAGAGGTCTATGGAATTTTAAAATTACTCCTAGAAACCTCTGGCAACTTAAAACAGTTATAGGGGTCTATGGAACTTTTAAAATTGTCCTAGAAGCCTCTGCCAATTTAAAACAATTCTGGCAAGTTTTAAAACAGTTGTAAAGAGCTCTAGAACTTTCCAGAAGATTCTCAATAGCATTGAGAGGTCTAAGGAATTGTCAACATGGTCCTAGAAGCCTCTGGCAATTTAAAACAGTTCTGGGAAATTTTAAGACAGTTATAGAGAGCTCTAGAACTTTTCAGAAGGTTCTTATTAGCATTTAGAGGTCTATGGAACTTTCAAAATGGTCTTAGAAGCCTCTGGCAATTTAAAACAGTTCTAGAAAATTTTAAGACAGTTTTATCAGGCTCTAGAACTTTTCTGAAGGTTCTCAATAGCATTTAGAGGTCTATGGCACATTCGAAACGGTCTTAGAGGGTTCTGATAATTTAAAACAACTTTGGAAGGTTTAAGATACTTGTAGAGGTCTCTGGCACTTTTTAGAAGGTTCTCAATAGCATTTAAAGGTCTATGGAACTTTCAAGTTGGTTTTAGAGGCCTCTGACAATTTAAAACATGTCTGGGAAGATTTAAGACATTTGTAGAGCCTCTGGCACTTTTTAGAAGGTTCTCAATAGCGTTTTTCTTTTGTTTTTTTCTAGCTTTAGAGGTTTCTGGTAATTTTGGACACAGAATTGCTCTCTATAAAATTACTCGACTCTACTTATTAATCAGTAGCCATACATGACTTAATAATATAATAATACATCTCTGAAATTGTCCTATTTCTGTGTTAAAATAATCTTTTTCTTAAACTATTAGTTAAACTAGTTTTTCGTTTGTTTCTAGAGCAATTCAAATTCAGTTGTAGTCTTGTTCTAAACAAAAACAAACTCCTAGCAGGAAATGAGTAGTTAGTAATGTGCCGTATACGATGGCAATTAACAATAATCCTACTCCACAAAATCTGAACGGAAAATTGGCATTAACTATGCAGAATTGGCTCGCTTCTTTCTAAAATCAAAACAATCCTTAAAACAGGTCCGTTACAGTGTTTAACCTGGACAATTGTTTTGCAGTACCATGCAATTAATTGCGGATTTGCATGCGAACAAGTGAGAAACACTTAACGAACTAGGCGTGGGAAATTGGGCTAAATTCTGCGAATTTTCATTTTTAATTGGAATATTTCATTGTGTCCGATCTCCAATCGAGGATGGTTAGGTTTTTATTCACTCGTATCGATTGATTTCAAGATGATAATTAATTTTTAATTTCACGGGTATTATTTCGTTAAGTTGGCGATTCAGTTATACATAGGACATCGGTAAACAAGTCAATTCATGCACGTAATGCGTGTTAAACCAACAATAAAAACTCTCATGGGAGAACTTCACTTTTCTGACACTATTTCAAATTTGATGATAATAGTTTATAAACTAATCATATGGTGTTCCATTTTCTCGCAGGGTCCTAATTTTTATAATTACAGTCCATTTCACTCCAACGGCATTTTTCCGACAAACTGGGTGCTCTTTATTATGTGGCAACGTTCCAACTAAACTGCACTCTCATACTCGTAATGTAGAAATTGAAAGGCCGCAATTTGTTCGCCACATGATTGACAATTATGCATTAATCTTGAAATGGTTCTCGCATACGTTTTTGTTGCTACACATATAGATTATTTACTGGATTATTTTATGGTTTACCTTGCTGTTATGGTATCTTGCCACACCACTTTTACGCCAATATCTCACATACCACTTTGATCTTTATAGTATGATTTGATTTAGTATATTTTTGCGTTCAAGGGAACTGACCTTTACGTTTATAGAGTTTGACATAACTCAAAGAAATCAAATTAAATACTACATCAGAGAGCAAAAACAGAACTTTTATAATTTTCTTCTATTTCAAGCTCTTCACAAAAAAGCAATTTTGATGGTCTTGGTCTTCCAGCAGAGCCCCAGAGCATAATTTAACATTTTATTTTAATTTTATTTTTAGTTTCTTTTTAGCATTTGTCAGATTTATTTGACTTGTAACCTGTACTGTGGTATGGTAAATTAATGTGCTTGTTCAATCACTCGAACTCGGTCTAATACCTTGTGACAACATTTCCTACTCGTGGCTCTCAAAATGCTCATATCACACTAGTAATGTAAATAAGCATTTTATAAAAAAAAATTGTATTTAAATATAAATAAATAAATTGTTTTAGGAAAAAAATAACACCTCTTGTTATTAGCCGTGTCGTATTCCTTTGCATTGTAATTACGCCCCTATGTCGTCTTCGTGGGAGACTATCAACCGGAACAAACGTTCCTCGTTTTTAATTCATATGGATCGTCATGCAAACAATTTTAATCAAACCCGAATGTATCGTGCCATTATTTCTCCTATTGATTTCGTTGTCAGCACATGGAATTTAATGCCATTCTAATAACATATTATTTAACCGATACGGCGAATGGTAAATTTATAGGTTAAAGGGTTGTTGTATTGAAGATTAATTAATTTTAGGGTAGAAAATTAGTATGTAAATGTTGGTTAGGAGAAAAAAACAATCCGTGTGGTTTTGAGTATTATTAATACTATATTAATGAACTAGTGCTGTAAGAAGCATTTTACGCACGAGATGGAAAAAGTTACGTAGCGACGAGTGTGTAATTCCATGAGTGCGTAAAATGTCTCAGAGGTCGGGCAAAGTCCTGTTTTTGCAACTCCTATAATTAAGACTATTTTTTTATTACAGAAGTATATTTTCAACGTATTAACATCATATTTGTACTAATCATGAGACTTATGCTACTAAAGAAAAAAAATGAAATAAAAAGATTTCAAAACAACATGTTATCGTATTAGTGTTGTTCTTAAAATAATTATTTATGGTGACATTACAGTTACTAAGAACAAAAGCAGATGATATTCCAGACTCTAGACGAACTGGTATTTACTTAAAACTTCATGAACACCGCATTACGCGATAATCTCCAGCTAATATACTCTGATAAAGCAAGAAACGGAAATACGAGATCAATTTTCTCCAGGATTAGGCCAGTTAGTTTTACAACTGTGCGTAAAGAAAGTCATTACGTAACGGAAAACTATGCGTAATTAGCTATTTACACGGAGGTCCTAAGTAGACTGTTAAAAGTAAGGATAAAGCAAATGTGAATATGTTCTAAAGTTCGTTGAGACGAGTCAAATACACATTTCTTTACGCACAAGTAAACTGAAAATGTACGTTTCCGGTTCAGTTATTAAAAAACAAAGTAGAGAGTAGAAAATAACATCATACATTTCTATTCGTCAATTTTTTCCCTTAGACAGGCTGCATAAATTCCAAAAATTCCAAAAAAATACTGTCTTTTGACAGTACCATGGCATTTTTGGCTTCGTACCCCACACTGTAATGACTCCATTACGATTTATTCAAAACTAGTGAATAATAAACGCATTATTAAACAGTCGTAGAACAATGGTATTTTCAACTTAGTTGCAAATAGTGCATTTTCCTAACAAACCTTTTTGGTGCGGTGAGACGAAAAGAAATAAATCAAATTTGGAAGGAACTTTCGAAAAGAAAGTAGCACAGAAGCGTGCGGTCGAACCCTTTCTCAAAATTACCCTCTCGAATGCAATAGATTATCCAAAGAACATGGCTACTTCCGTAAGTTCGATGGCATATACGGCGAATTGTGGCCGATGTACAAATGTGCCCTACTCCAAGGCTTAAGAGCAGTTGCGTTTGACGTTTGTATTATTAAATGCCCACATGTGGTCAAATGGGAGTTCCATATCTCTTGGGGATTATTGCCGGCTATAAATACACAATTATTATCGGTTGCAGATAATAGCGGATAGTTTCCGCTTTCGGCTATACAATGCTTGACGTTTTAAATGTGTGATTGAAGCTGTTGCGCTTGATTTCACGTAAAAATACCAGTTAAACGGTGGAATGATGGAGGATTAGGAAGCTTAACGAGTCGACTATCAAAAATTCATTTCCTCGTGGATTTTTTTGTTATTGTTGATTAAGCACATATAGGAAGAAATGCCCAGCATGAATGATAAATGGACTTAAAGAGGAATATATTTTTTTTAATAGGATGACCAGCATTAGGATCTCTGAAATTAGAAGAGATACGAGAGTTTAAATTAGGGCAAAGTTGCGCAGTGTAAACTTGAACCAAATGCTGCTTGAAAAAATTGGATTTTCCTAATACGTCCGAAGATATCCGAAAAACGTGAAAATTTCAGTTTGTGTTTTTATTTAACTCTAACCTCATTTGAAGAGATATCTGAAAGCATCAGCAGCAACAGTCGCACAAAACATTGTTTACTTAAAACTTGACCAAAATTTGACGTGTCATGTCTTGAAAACTGTCAAAAATGCGCTAATTTGAAACTCAGTGACAAAATGGCGACTAAAATTTGGTGTTTTTAAAAAGCCAAGGTTAATCTAACTTATACACTTAACGTTATAAAATAAATAAAATTTTTTAAACATAAAACTAAGTAAACTTTCAAAGCCCTCGTATTAAATTTCTAAAAATTTGAAATAAAAATAATGTAATAAGTGAAGAAGTTTTTGATTTAAAAAAATTTTAAGAGAAAGTAGTGCAGATTTTTTCTTTCCTCCTTGTCCTTGTGCCCATAATTCTTCTGTTTTGCGCTCAGTACAGCGGTGGACGCCCCATGGTACGTCAGAAACGTGGACATCCAGCGAGATTTGAAGTTCGCCACCGCAACGGAATCAAACAGAGCGCAGTGAAGATATTCCAAAAAGTGAAAAGCAGCGAAAATCAGTTACTGCGAGAAGCAGTAAACTACGACCCGGAGCTAGAAACACCCCACAAACGCCCCCGATACCAGTTATTGGATAACGGGTAATTGTTAATAAGTTTTTCTTTCTGTTTCAGATAGATGACAATTCAGGACCAACCAGCCAAGAAGAGGACCACAATTTCCCGCCGGGTGGCGAGAATTGTATTTATAAAATCTGGGTAGAACCTTTCCGCAATTATTCCGGTGGTAACTGGGCTCTGATTGCACCCCTGGCACTTTCCCCCGCTTTGCCTACGCAAAAGGGAAAAAACCATCCTCCACTCACCAGACCCCAACTCCCCAAAACTTTAGTATGTAAAAACAGACGAACGAAAGCCGGCTGTTTGGACATCCTATAGTTTGCCAGGACCACCAGAGATGGACGAGCTGACGAAGAAGAGCGCCAGAAGAGCTCCTCTGTCAGCGGGGGCATCCTTCTCCGAGGACAGAGGACGCCGATGCAACTCTGGTAACTTCCCGACAGAAAAAATTCCTGGACTTGTAGAGACTTCCTCTTCCAGACCTATCCTTTTGGTCTACAGCGGTGGGAGGGTAAAAAGCAGTAGTCTTGCTTGACCTATCTATCTCAGGCCGCATTCTCAGCCAAAGAATACTGGCGTCTTCTGTTTCTTCGACTCTTCTATTGGTTTTAAATATGGTATTTAACGATGAAATTATCCTTCTTCAATACCTTCCCGACATTGTCTCTGAGTTGCTCTCACCTGATTGTTACTTTTTAAATACGAAGTTTTAATTAGTTTAAATCTTTCATTAATAGAATAACTAATTTTAAATGGAAATATGTAATTGTAAAACATTCCTATTTTATCTCTTTTAACTTATTTCAATAAAAAGAATACCCGGTTTTTAAAAACCGTCAATATCATTATTAAGGAATGTAATACTTTATTAATTACCTAGAAACAAAATTCGAAACTTGACCAATGAGATTTATTTGGTTTGGTTGGCAGTGATGCTCTTCCGGTTCTGCGAAAGTAGATTTTAACACTTTGGCAAAAACTAAGACAATGAAACATCTGATGACAAGTTGGTGTTATTTCCTGAAGCTGAAGGCCAAACACGAAACCAACCCACTGTAATTCCACTTGGGATTTGACAGTCGACGATATATTGTATAACACCTCAGACCATTTTCATCCACGTGATCCTGTTAAAACTTCTTTCGCACAACATAGAAACAAACGAATACCGTTAGCGGTTTAATTACGGGATAAAAGGAAGCAAATCTGCATGATGCCGTAAATCTTCCTCGACGCGTATGCATAGACGGGATTCTTTCTAGAAGTTTCTATAGATCATCCCACACGGTCAATGCGATCGCAGTCCTTAATAACGTAGTTAAATGCTTGTTGCGGTCTCGATGCAGATTTTCCACTATTTTTTCCTTTTCAAAAGTGATTAAAAATTCGGGTGTGGGTTGAACACCTCGGGCTACTTAGCCTCGCTTTGGATCAATTGAAACCAGTGATTCAGCGGTTACGGTGCTCACATTTTTAACTCCTCCTGCTTTTATGCTGTTTGTTTTCTGGTATGAACTAACCTCAAATTTCTAAAGTTGGATCATCATTCCCACACATCATATATGTATGTGTGTATAATCGTGCGATCCTTTACACAATTTGAGACACTGTCGGGCCGCCCAAAAACAATGGCCTGTACCTTATTAGGCTAATGACCGCCTTCTGATGTTCCTATTGTCTTTGACGATATCTCTTTACCTTTTTGTTTCACCTTGTAGTACGGTACTTAAGTGGCTTAATAGATCAACGGTTCTGCCTTTGATAAAAAGAAGAAGATTTCTTCTCTTGCATTGTAATTAATTTTTGGTCCACTAGTAAAGAATTTTATGAATAGGTATTTAGTTACTGAATCCATGAAGTGGCCAATCTAGAAATTTTTGAAGGATAGAGTTGAGTTATAGAAAGTGTTCTTTTATGACCGAAAGTACACAAATTATTTTAATTAACTTACGGACTTGTAACTCGGTAAATCAATCAAAAATTAAGCATGTTTTTACTAATGTAAAATAATTGAATGTAATTATGTTCGATTTTTCCTTGCTATCCTTTTTAATGCTTCTCGGAAATCCCATCGAGCGAACGGTTTGTTTCAAGCCAATATGAACCAACAACCTTAGGTAGTTTTTAGGAAATATTCACAATGTATGTACACTGTGACGCTTCGCACCTAATGTTAGCTTCGTTCCTGATGAACCGAACCTTGCCTCTAAAATCCTTAAGATTTACATACTGAGCAAAAATGTGGGTTAACGTGATGTAAGTATCAAATACCCTTGAAAACAATTTACAAACATTTAAGTAGATTTTTTTTTGGGAATTGAATACTTTCTAAAAATTTATAATTTAGTGCAATAATATAGTCATTTTGTTTTAAAGAATTAACATTTGAACAAATATTTTTTGATTTATTAGATCACCCATTTTACATGAACTTTGCTTCGATATTTATTTTAAAGCATATTAAATTGTAATACATGTTTTATTACTATTATTACTGACGAGATGTCAAATCAAAAGTTTAGTCAAAAATGTAATTTTCCGGTTTTTTCTCTGTATCATCAAAACGGTACAGACTTAAATCATTTAATAACTCGGATTATTTTGAGGCAGACTAGAATCCTCATTGAAATTGCCTCCTATCTGGTATACCCTGTATTGACATTTTTTCCTCAATAAACAAGGAAATTCAGGTTTTTGATACTTTAAAAATCACCAAAAAGCTTTAATAAAGACAAAAACAAGAGATGTCATTTTGGTTTAAATTTGCTTCAACTAATTCACAAGCAGTATTAAGCAAAAATGGACCATAATAACAATTTGTCATTTAGATTTTAAATTCTTATTTTATTTCAACTTAAATAAGGGCGTTTTTTATGGATGTATAATAAACTGCTAAAGGAAATAATACAGTAATTAGTATATTCAATTAGCCAACAGTTCAGATAAGGTAATATAAAGTGTAAAATAAAAAGAAACCTTGACATTTGTAAACAATCTATGGTATTTTGTTTTCTTCATTATATTATCAAAAACTTATGACTTTATTTTTTGAATCCTAATATAACATACCTTAAACAAACTTTGTTTCTTAGAACAAATATTTTTGGAATTCTACTTTTTCGGTCGAAGTATCTAATGCTTTTTAATCTACCATTGCAAATTAAATTTAATCTACCATTGCAATGGTAGATTAAAAGGCATGCAAAAAAATATAGTAGCTGTCAGGATTACAGTACATTTACAGGATGTTGTAAATTTATTCAAAATTTTACATATTTCTAAAAGGCAGATATGAATGCGTCTTTCTGGGAACTGGCGATCCTAACCTTAGAATTTTAACCCCTTTAGAATTTTAAGCTTAAGGAAAACGGCCTTACGCCAGGCCTATTTAGATCCCCCCGCACTACTACTTGTATACTACGGCTATACAGTCATAAAAAGGTTTTTTCTGGTATATTAACGGATAATAGAATATTTGACAAAAGAGCAGTAAAACAACATCAGTATCTTACTTTGAGCGTGTCTATCTCATTTGGACTATTAGTTTTTTTACATCGGTACAAGTGTAACATTGTGTTGTGGTGGTGGCAGTAGGTGCCACCGTATTTTTGTTTTTTTTATGAAATTGATGTCAGATTGTTTATTTAACTTAGTTCTACCCAAAACAAAGGGTGGATTAAGCTGTTTTTTTGGGAAAAGAATCGTAAAAAAAACGCTTTGAAAGTGGTCAGGTTACACCAAGTTTAGGCAGTGGTGCCAAGTCAAAATATTTAATGGCGGTAGAATAATCAATCAAAAAACTGTAGATCAACATATTTATTCACAAAATTTTAATCATTGATTCTTGCTATAAAAACCGGACTTGAAAAATACAGTTTTTTTCGTTAATAATTGTTTTTTAAGTTTTGACCTTAGTGACAGATATCACGTCGTTTTAAAGGATAATTTAGCTAGGCAGGTACGTGACCATTATCAAAAATCATAAATCTCAAAAACACTCTTCATATCGAATACTACAAGAAAAAAAGTTTCTAAACCCTGATTTCACGTGATTGTAGAACAAATATTTAGCTAGACGGTCACATGATAATGTGACACATACGTTTTATATCAAATACTGCAAGCAAACGTTTCTAAATCCTGATTTTTGCAATTTTTGAGCGTGGTTTGACAGTTTTGACGTTAGTGACAGTTGTCACGTGATTGTAGAACACTATTTAGTTAGACGGTCAGGTAATAATTGGCAAAATAACTGTCATAAATCTCAGAAACACGTTTTATATCAAATACTACAAGATAACGTTTCTAAACCCGGATTTTTGCAACTTTTGAGCATGGTTTGACGGTTTTGACGTGAGTGACAGTTGTCACGTGATTTCAGAAGACTATTTAGCTAGACTATGAAGTGACAATTGTCAAAATAACTGTTAAATCTCAGAAAATCGTTTCGAAAACTGTGTTAAAATGTAATTCTTGCAAATTCTAGACAAATTTTGACAATTATGACAATAGTGACAGACATCACGTGGTTTTCGAGAATAATTTGGAGTAAGAAATGACTGTTTTAAGCACATTTTTAGAATCCTTATTAAATTTCCTATTTAATAAACTGAAAAAGAATATAAAAAGTTTCACAACCAACATAATGGCAATAACGTAATTAAAAACTGTAGATTATACAGGGTGGTCCAGTTTTAAATGTCAATAATTCACCATTCGAAAGCCCATCAAAAAATAAGTTAACATACATTATGTCATTTTCCTGAAAAATGCTTCCCAAGTAAAATACAGTCCATAATTGTTGCCCTAGTTTAAAAAATAGGTTTCTTGTAATAACTGTCAGACCACTGGAGCATACATATGAAATTAATACTCATTATGTGATGTTAATGACGTTTGTCGAAACTGTCCAGTGGTATGATTACAGAAAGATGGTTTTCATTTTTCTGCCTTATTTTCTACGTCACTGGATATTTTTCAAAAATTTCAGTTTTTTTTTTACTTTACTTGTTCAATTTGACAAAGTAAGTATCTTATAAAATTATGATTTGAAACTTCGTTTACGAAATAATTGAGTTATTACGTTCAAAGACCCAAAACCAACCCAACCCAACATGAAACCAAAAATTGTCTTGAAAACGGTGAAAATTTACTTAAGAAGCTTAAAAAATGTCGTTGTAGCCAGTTTTCATAGTTTCCAGACAAATTTAAAGACTTTACTTTTGAAAATTGACTTAGAAACCAGTAAATTTACTTTGAAACGGTGAAAATTTACTTGAGAGGCTTAAAAATTGTCTTTGTAGTCAGTCGTTATAGTTTTCAGATAAGTTGAAAAAGTGACTCTGAACCAATAAAAAGTGACATCAAAAGCTTAAATTTTGCATTTGAAGTAAGTTATCAGAATTTGAAAATACATTTCAATATTTTATTTTTTAAAATAGCCTTAAATACAGGATATTGACATTATTTTCATGAAATTTGACTTGAAGAGTAACTTTTCAAGTTTTTTTTTACTTTGCTTTTCATTTTCTTAGAACTCCTTAGAACTCTGGACTATTTTTAGGGCTTTAAAACTGCTTTCAGTTTGGAAAATCGAGTTTTAGGGTTATCTTCACCAAGTTTTTGATATAGCAGACTTAAAAAAACTATTTTTACATTTTCTATAGGCTTAAACTTGCCATTTCATGCTTTGTCTCTTGCCATTTTCATGTTTCAGACTCTCCATTGATGAAAGTAAGCAATTTTGGCATTAAATGCTTCGCTATTAGTTTTAAACATTAATTTTTAGAGTTATTAAATTAGTCCGAAAATTTGGACTGTTACCAGTGTTTAATTGAATAAAAACAAAAAAAGTTTGAATTGAATTATCAGTTTTACACTACCTATAATTTAAAAAATTGAACGCCAGTAAACATAACTCAAAAAATCCTGTTTTTTGACTATTTTCAGTGTTCTTGTTCCAAATTTGATCAAATTTGGTCCAACAGTCTGACAGTTGTAGCAAAAAAAACGATTTTTAAAACTGAACTTTGGAGGTCTGTTTCTTCCTTAGGAAGCGTTATTCAGGAAAATGACATAATGCATGTCAACTTATTTTTTGATGAGCTATCGATTTGTGAATTATTGACATTTAAAACTGGACCACCCTGTATAGAAAAAACAGGAAAACGGTAGATATACCGTTTTAACGATAGACCTGGCAACATTGAGTCTAGGAAAAATTCCTCCCCTTTACTACTAGAAATGTGCAACGTTGTCAAACTGAACGAACTAGAAAACGATATAAGACGTTTAACATGAAGGGTCTAATCGTTAAATAGCGTATAGATTAGTAAATTATATATATATAAGTATTTTTAGTTTTTACATACAAAGTGACACTTTACTATCTATAATTACTCTTGACAATGCTAACCTTAGTGTCCGATTAGTACAAGCGGCAATATTTATTTTCTGTAAATGTATTGAAAAAGATGCATGGCTAAACTAGTGCTAACCATAGTGGCCGACTCATATATGTAGCAATAATTATTAAGATCCCAAAAAGAGAACAAATATGGAAAACTTCCATTTTAAGAAATTAATAAACAATTATTAGAATGGCATTACTAATTTTGAACAGAAAAGCAGTTTTGTTTGACAACGTTGCTAAGGTTGTTAAGCACCAAACAAAATGTTCAATTATTGTCATTTATGTTTAGTATGGAGAATGCCATAAGAAAGGAAATAACGTGAAAATATGAGTTGTTCCCTTATTTTGGTAAAAGTAAGAAATAAACAATCTGACATCGATTTCATCAAAAAAAAAACTAAAAATACGGTGGCACCTAAATCGCACCAGAACCCTGAATCCTAATAACTTAACCTATTACACACTAGTTTGTACTTGTCATTGGAATGTGTCAGCTCAGGTGCATTTCCGTAATCCTTTCACTTCATAGGCTTACGGTATGCGAAAATTACAAAGCGCGAAAATCCCCAAATGATCATTTTGTAGGGAATTCATTACCTCGGATGGAAGTTTATCTCCGCTAATTAGCACGAGCATTAATATGTTTCCTTATCTTGATATGTGAACACGAGCGGCAGGATTTTCCACCAATGGTACACGTCCTTTACTGCCATTAGCCTAATAGTAAAAACCCCAACAGAAGGTTTTTTAAATTAAAAACAACATCTACTGTAATAGACAACGTCTTTGACAAACATTAAACTCTTACTGCCATTCAGAGTGGCTTATAAAAGTTGGTGAAATAGGGCTTCGTCATTAACGTGTGAACACTGGATTTACATAAAGTAACACCGCAATGATTTCAGTTCTACATGTGTTAACGTATTAAGTTAATTAACGAGATTTCGTTGCCTGTCCTAATTTATATCCTTCCTTCTAATGTGCATTGTAATGTGACTTTTTCTTCTGAAGCGTGAAATGATGGAACTGGAAAAAACACTAGAGAAAAAGAAACATCACGATTAATTCATTACCATGTATATCTGCATCTAAAACCTTGTAACAATTAACTGACATCGTTTTTATAGGTTTCGTCTCGGTATTATAATTTTATGCTTGTATCCACTTACACGTGACCTTCGCCACCAATACAGAGTCAAGTGTATATTACAATTTATTGATTCGTTACATGCCTGACAAGAAATTTGAAATTGGACAATCACAAATGTCAGTCTTGCATGTTATTACGCCAATGCTAGCGAAAGATTAAGGACGTTCATACGGTTTTGTTCATATCAAGAATAGAAAATGAGATTGTTATCAAACCACGCATTCCCACGCGTCAAAATTATGGGAAGCGACAAATTTAGGAAAAAAAAAAATTGTACATAATGAAACTAGCTTACATCTGATGCGGTTTTAATTGCCCATCGTACTAAATGTATGTAGGTTAGTTTTTATAGAATCTACGACGTGTATTTCGTTTTTTTTTTACCAAATAATTACCGCAGTACTGATGAATTATATTTCAAAAGAAGGATTTTGGTCAAAATTTTATTGAACGGAATAAATTATATGCAGGGTGATCTCGTTTTAAATGTCAATAATCCACTATCCGATAGTGTCATGCAAGTTGTCATGCATTATGTCATTTTGCTGAAGATGGAATATACACTCCTCCAAAATTTAGTTTAAAAAATTGTTTTTTTTTTGCTATAACTGGTAAGACCGTTGGAGCAATTTTGAAGTACTTATGAAATGAATGCTCAATATGTGTTGTGAATGACGTTTGTCAAACTTGTTAAGTGACGTAGAGACAGGGGGATGGTGCCCATTTTTCCACTCTATTTTCTACGCTGACTGGACTGACTATTTCCCCAAAATTACAGTTTTTTTTATTTCCTTGTTCAATTTAAAGAAAGACGTATCTCCTCTAAAATTTTAATTCAAAACTCCTTTTACAAGATTATTACGTTTTAAAACACAAAAAGAAAAATGGAACAAAAATTTTAAAATAGTGTAATTTTTAAAAAATTTCCAGTGACGTAGAACAAAAAGGAAGAAAAATTAAAACCATTCCCCAAACCAAAAACCAAACCATTGTCGCAACTAGACAATTTTGACAAACGTCATTAACATCACACAACGAGTATTAATTTCATAAGTGTTTGTTCACTGACAGTTATAAAAAAAATGATTTCTTTAAACTGAAATTTGGGAGAGACAAACATGACATAATGCATGTCAACTTAATTTTTGATGGGAATTTTTGAATTTTCAATGGTGAATTATTGACATTTAAAACTGGACCACCCTGTATTATAGTTCGTAATAACATAACAATGAATATCTCTATAACATTATTAACACAATTAAAAACTAAATTAACTAAATAAACTTGTTTAGAAAAAAAGAAGTGAATTACTAATTAAATAATATACTGGGTTTTACACAAAGTTTTTGAAAATTTTTATTTTGTGGATTTGCGGAACTTTTCAACATAAGACTCAATACAATTTAAGTTGGTTTCGAAGGGCAGGTTAGGGACAAAATGGGATTTCGAAAAAAATTTAACCAGTAAATTACTGGTAAATTGACACTGCTTTTCTCCCTGACTGTACCAAATGTTGTAGTGTTTTTTCATGTTATTGGATAGGAAATTTAATGAGGATTCCAAAAATGAGCTTAAAACAATCATTTTCTTACTCTAAGTGGGTTTTACAAGCGATTTTGTCCCTGACCTTTAAACCGTGTTCCACAATTTTAACTGATTTAAATATTTGTTGCACCAAACCAGTTTTTCCTAAAAAGCTCGAAAACAGTAAAAGTTACAAAAAAATTGGAAGAGACCAAAAATGTTCCTAATCAATTCCTTAACTTGACACTTTAAGTTTGCAGGACCCTTTTTGCTCCCAATATACACGTTGTGCATGAAAAGTATGGTGACTGACTGTTTTTGATCACCCTGTACGAAAATGTTCAGATAAGATATTTTGCTCAAAACCACTGGAAAAACGAGAGTAAGACAGTTAATTTGAGTGGTTCAACCTCCTTAAACTCCCAAAAATACCCGAGTTACAGGGTGCTTGAATTTTAAACCACAAATTCAACTGATTTGAAAATGTATTGCATCAAACCAGTTTTTGTTAAATAACTCGAAAACTGTAAAAGTTACAAAAAAATTGCAAGGGATCAGAAATGTTCCTAATTAACTCCTCAACCTAACACCGTTAGTTTGCAGGACCGTTTTTGCTTCCAGTATACAGGGTGTGCAAAGAAAATGTGGTAGTTTTTGTCACCCTGTACTCAATTTTTGGGATAAAATTTTTTACTTTACACCACTAGTAAGAGGAGCTCAAAACCGTTCTTTTAAATGGTTGAACCACCCTAAACACCCAATAATAACGAAGGTATAGGCTATTCAAATTTTAAAACACAATTTCAACTGATTTGAAAATTTGTTGCTTTAACCCAGTTTGTACTAAATAACTCAGAAACGGTGAAAGTTACGAAAATGTTCCTATCAAATCCTTAACTCAACACCGTAAGTTTGCAGGACCGTTTTTTCTTCCAGTATACAGGGTGGCCATAAAAAGTATGGTGACTGACAGTTTTTGGTCAGCCTGTACGTATTTTTTCAGATAGATTTTTTTGCACAACACCATTAGAAAAAGGAGATCAAGACGGTTAATTTAAGTGGTTTAACCTCCTTGAACTCCCAAAAATAACCGAGTTACAGGGTGCTCAAATTTTAAACCACAATTTTAACTGATTTGAACATTTGTTGCGACAAACCAGTTTTTGCTAAATAACTCAGAAACGGTGAAAGTTACGGGAAATTTAAAAGAGAGTAAAAATGTTCGTAACTTCTAAACTCAAATCTGGAAGTTTCACAGTCCGTCAGTGTCGCTGTTATTGTATACAGGGGATGCATGAAAAGTATAGTGATTTATGACTTTTCAAATTAATAACAGTCACGACACGAAAATAATATCTTTCAAGTAAATGTCAATTATACCCATAAATTTACTGGTCAAATTGGAATTTACTGGTAAATTTTCCTGTCACACTGATTTTTACTTTTCAAATTTTTATTTAAATTTACGCCCATAATTAGTTAACAGGTATGTGGTGAGTAAATCAGATTTTCCTTTGAAACGCCACTGAGTGAGTGTAACCGACTTCCCTTTTATGCTCTCCATTTGAGTGTGTAAACACTTTTATTGAAATACAATCGTCAAAAACCCTTAGAGAACAGCTCAATGTCACATGTGAACGAGTATTCTTTTTACTCTCATTCAGTTATTTACCTCGAAATACCCTCGGCAAACACTATCACCAAAACGCTAACAAGCTTGTAGCAATTAATTAGCCACCAAAACGGAATTACATATACGTCGGTACTTCTTTAGTCTGCCGAAACAATCGTATTAAAATTATGTTGATGATGTCTAACAATTAAGTTATTTCCGTTATATGTATAATTTATCTCCGCTAATTTAGGAGTAAAGGGATTACAACGCATTTCTAATGCGGTGCATTATTTTAATTAATTTTGAATTAAATCGAATTAAAGTGTTCCAGCTCTGTTTTAACGATGTGTTAATGCATGGAAATTCGCGCCCAACACAGAACCGTATTAAGTTTTAGAATGAATGACAGTTCAGAGTATGTAAGAGTTTTGTGAAATCCCAGTTGTGAGTAGAACAAAAGAAGTATGATACCGAAAAGCTTGTCAAGCTCAAATGAACTTTACTTCTATAAGGAATTAAATTTCCATATACAAATAGCAATTATAACACCTAGTAAGTTCACACGTTGGTTGTTCTCAAAACTGGTAGTCGGTTTTCATTCGCCTGTGTAATTATTACAAATCTGTAGGTTTTTTTTTAATAAATTAGAAGCATCGCTGCGTAACCGTAGACATTATGTTGTTGCGTTTTGATTTCTTCATTTCTAATTAATTTCCTCGGTACTTTTGTTTTCCTTTTTGGGACTAATCTGGCTGAACTCATTATGTAACTAAAATTTTGGAACGCTGTAAAAAAAGCAAAGGCGTTAAAAAAAAACGGAATTCGGTTGACTAAAGTAAATAACTGTTCAGGATTCCCCGAGGTTGTTAAATCAGTTTTGACAATTGACCAATCAGAGATTACGTCGAGTCCTTTCACTCCTCCAGTAGTCATAAAAAAAATCTAGGTAATTACTATATCGACACCATTTAAATTAAATTTTATATATTCAATTTCCGTTGTCGACAAAAACAATAGCAGGTCTCCGATCAGCAAAGCATTTTTGAATTTCTATTCAAATTCGGTGGAGTAGGAACACTTCTTAATTACGGTATTTTACCGGTTTTGTAGTAGGAGAATGAACTTTTAAGGTCACATTACATGTGTTTCTTTAACTGAAAGGTGTGATATTATCCTGAAATAGGAGAACAGGATTCCTTTTTTTTTTCTGTAAGGATCGAATGAGCTATTAAGACAAAACGCCATAAACCAAAAATTGTTTTGAGCGTTTTTTTCTCAAATTGCATAATTTGGTTTTAATTCGAAATTCTTTCTCTTTGTGATGATCTGAATATTGTCGTTACCGACCCGAGTATACAGGTTGTGACTGAGATGTAGTTAAAAAATTCGATTTACTGTCGTTTTGATTGGACTGGGAGAAGTTTTGTGCTAAAATTCTGATGTCTCGATTATTTTCGTTAAAGTTGGAATTTTACCTTTGTTCATCAATTATCACAAAAAATACGCAATGTTAGCAAAAAGACATTTTGTTATTTTTTTCTCCTGTTTCATTAAAAACGTTGTCATTTAATATCACTTTGGTTTAAATAAATATCAAATTTCAAATTGCCAATTCCACTAATTCTAAATTAAAAAAAGTAACTGACTGGAAGCCATGCATTTTACGCAGTCATACACATTCACTGTTTCTATTTCGTCCGTAAAATGCTTCTTACAACACTAGTTACCTAAAATACTATTATTGTCAGTATTGTCACCATTGACTCATAAATCTTTAACTTATTTTTCTCAAGACTATTTTTTAAATTTATTTTTAGATGATTCTTTTTTTTCAAAGAAACGTAGAAATCGAATTATATGTCTGTAAATTAATTAAATCCCACTGATGCGTTAATGCTTACCGTTCTTTACTAGGTATTAAAAAATTTAAATAAAAGCAATTTAGCAATTCATTATCAATTCAAAAAAAGCTCAGAACTGGAAACTGTATTCAAATCAATACAATGAAATAACTTAAAAAACTGGCACAAACTTACAGAGTTACACGCATATTACGATTTTAATTTTTATTCTAAAATGCTGCCCTTCAAAAAGCGTGAAAATTACTATAAAAGTTAGTTCTATCTATATTAAAATAATTACTATTTTTTCCATAAAAAACTGTATTTAAAAGACGTTTGAAAGCAAATTAAAACTGCTAAATTAGGAATTTTGTATTTATTGAAAACATTAAATATGCTGTATTGAAGCTTAAATTTTAAAATTAGATTGATGTGTAATGTACAGGGTGTCCCACTAGAAACTACCGCGGCATTTCGAAAACCACAAAACATAAATGGGCTTCCACCTTTAAGTTATTTTCACTAGTAATACCAACTTCACTAATTTAAATGGACCACTTTGTTAATTATTATTCTCCTAACGATTTCAAGTAGGTACGTTTTATGAAAATTATTCTATATCTAGATTCAACTGTTTAAGAGATATTGACGTTTAAAGAACACGAATTTGAGTTACATTTGTATTTATAATATAATAGTATACAGGGGGTGTTCCATTTAAAATAGTGAAGTTGATAGCAACTTGATATGGGTGCCTTTGGTTGGTACTTCAAAAGTGAAAATATTTTTGGTGTGGAGGTCTCAACGCAATCACTAACCTAATCTGAATAATAGTAATATTAAATTACTAAACTAAAATTTTTAAAAAGTTATCTTTTGCAGTGCTTGAAATATAGATCGATGCAGTTCCTGAAGGACCAACTTGTATAAATATGGATATTTAAAAATTATCGGGGGTAATTGCACGAGTGCATAAAAATTACCGATAATTTTGCATGAAAACTTGTTATCTCTTAACTGCATGAGTTTATTTTCATATTTTTTTGGCGAAAGAGCCCGACACCAAAGGTGGAGGGCTTTTTAGAAAAAAATATGAAAATGACCGAATGCAGTTTGCAAAGATAACAAGTTTGAACGCAGAATTATCAGGTCATTTTTAAGGCACGAATGTAATTTTGGGGAATATTTCCCGAATAAAGAAAATGTTTTGGTTTTGCTGCAACTATAGATTGCTCAATGGAGCTCAATGAACAAGTTCCAAACCGTTTATTAATTTTTGTTGACATCGAGTTTGACATTTTTTGGTTATAAAAAGTCAAAAAAATGCGCATGGACAACAATGGATACTAGCAATAGGCTCTACAACAATGCAGTCGTTATAGATACGTACAGTGCAATTATCGAAATGCAATTATCACTTTAGAATGCAATTATCGCTGTCATTCTGGTGAAAATGCACTGCTCATATGGGACATTTAACACATGAGGGAAATATTCGCTGACATTCTGGTGAAAATGCACTGCTCATATGGGACATTTAACACGTGAGGGAAATATTCCATATAAATCCAACGATAAGAAGAGAGAACTATTGCTAACCAATTCTCTTGACAAAAATGAAGAAAACTTTGTGACATATGTGTCAATTCGGTAAAATGGATGTCACATTATTCGATATAAAATCAAGATCTTATGTGACAATTACATATAAAATTCTAGAAAATTGACTCATGTAACTTACAAAAGTATCTCCTTCTTTGTCTGCAGCATTAGTTGGCAACAGATCTTATTGTCGTTGGATTCTTACGGATAATTTTGAAATTATCTTACCTGTATAATGCTCTGCTATATCTAACTTGAGATTTGCCGACGACACAGCTCTCCTAGCACCACAGAAGCTGAACTACTGCCTCTCCTTAGTACCTTAGAACAAACTAGCAAGGGTTCCGGCCTTAAAATTAACTACAACAAGACCAAAGTGATGATTATAGAACAACTCAAAAATCCCAAGTTGGAAGCTGCACAACTTTGTATACCTCGGATCACTAATCGAAAACACATTCAACAGGCAAAAGTGACAAAACTCAGTAGAATATGGCATGACTCTAACATCACCAAAACAACTAAAATATCTCTGGTCTGATCCCTGGGTTTTTCCATCTTTCTATACGCGTCGGAGACATGGACTGCCAAACAGACCAATCGCCTTTGAGATGTAATGCTGGAGGAGAATGCTGCGGATTCCGTGGGCGTCTCAATTCTAAATGAGATTGGTAATCCAAGGCGTCTGTCCTCCATAGTGCTGAAGCGTGCCCTGACATTTTTTGGACACATTCACAGGAAAGAAAGCACGGAAAAACTAGTTGTGCAGGGCCATCCCCCCAGTGGATGGGTGGATGTCACAAAGAACTTGATCAACGTCAGCGGGGCTTCTGAACTGACTTCTGATCGGATGAGATGGCGGCAATCGACAAACTATGAATATGTCTAACTATAAGTAATGCTTCAGCCAATGCCAGCAACAACTGACAACAGAATGAGTTCACATCACATCTGTCAAGATGTTATGACTGTGATGATGATGTATAATGCTCATCTCCATATTTTTGCTTAATGATTATTGACATCAATGTAGTGAAACAAAAATCAACCTTTCAATTTGAGATTACGACTGTTAAATGGCTTATAAGCTGAGAGTGTATTTCGCAATTTAATCACATTTTTGCGATCAAAACCAAGCCACAAAGTAACTACATGTAATTAGTTGCTAAATTTGTTCCTGTTGCTGTGTTTACGAACTGGTTCGACCCGAGTAAAATTGGAAAAAAAACAACTATTTTTAATGGTGGTGTGCCAATACCGCATTACAAGTTAACTAAAAATGTAACAATTTGTCGTTAAAAATTGGTCACTTCCATTACATCGGTCGGTTTTTTTTTTTGCTTGAATTAATGCGAACCGTCGGACCATCGGAGCAAATGGAGCTTGTGCAACTAGTAGCCGAAGCCGGCAAAAAAATTGACATCCAAGATATGATTCTTGGTTATGTCATTGCAAACTTCTTTGATTTACATAATTAAATTAAGGGGCAAAACACTTGACGTGTCTAATTTGAGAAAATGCGTTTGGACTGAGGCGGATTAAAATAGAAATCGTCACTAATAAATCATCTAAAAAGGGAACACATAAATTACTGGTCTGACACACATTAAGTACCAATAATTGGGAGTTATTAAAAACGTATATAATTTCAGAACGCATGCTCTAAGTACCTGTATATTAAATCACCTCCGCTTTTATTAAGGGGTGTTTACCTTGCTGCAAGTGCTAATTAGAGCATTAGCTATCAATTACTGTGATCGGTGTTATTACGCCTTTGGCGGTGTGCTTTAATTTTGAGGTGCACAATGCATGCACTGAGAACGGACTGAATTTATTTTCGCATCGGTTGACGAATTTCTTGACTGTAATTATGATTATCTCGTTACCTGTAACAGTTTGAAATACAAATCTTATCAGATGTTTCATTTGAGAAAGTGATACATTAAACTGGTCAAGCGTGACTGAAAAAACGTCCGTGGCATTTATTTTAACCGTCACACGCACTTGAACTTCAATTAAACTAAAACTTCGAAAGGCACAACACACACACACATCGAGAATTCTGGCAGGATCGACTCGAGAACTTTACACCAAAGCCCAAAATTGAAACTCACTTTCCCGTTGCTCCGCAACTTAACAATTTAATCTAAAGCCATAACTATATTTTAAAGGGTTAGCATTTAACTTGAAGGTAAACGGTTTAATGTGATGATTCAGTGTCACAAAGAGAACAGTTTTCCGGCTTTCGCCTTCCACATTTTCCTCGCCAACCTGTTGATAGTTTTCCCGATGTTTCACACATTCTCTTCTCGCTGGCGGCGGCGTTTTCCGGATGCGTGACACATTTTTTTTTCAGTATATATGCCGAAAGCCAAAGGATTTTCATTTTTCTTTTCTTTTTTTCTATTATATTGTCGTATCATAGTTACTATAGGCCACTATTGTTATCTAAATTGTAGGATCTATAAGGTTGGTTTAAGAGCGTCGCCAACCTAGAAGGAGGCATGTGATAAGTTGGATGGGAAAAATGTGATTTGTTAGTGCAGAAAATCTTGATACTTGATACCGCTAACTCTTGACTGTACAGGGTGAGTCAAAGATAGAGTAAAGTTCATTATGTCATTAGTTTTGAAAATTTGAAAAAAATGTTAAATGCATCAGTTTTAGAGAATATATTGAGATGCGTAGTTTAAAATTACTTTTGGATATACAAGGTGGTTCATAAAGGCATGGCAGATAAAATATTGTTTTTTTTTAAATGGAACCCCTATTTTCTACACATTTTTAGATTCTCTATAAAATTTTAAAACTTTTTTGTTAATAATGTCATATGCCTAAACCTAATAGTTTTTCTAATTTTTAATTTTTTTCACAAAAATATTACTTTTTACTATGATGGAAAATTGTCTGTGTCGTCATTTTTTTTCTAAAGATGGAATACTCAGATTTGGTGCGAACGTTCTGCAGAGACGACAAAAAAGATTTATTCAAATAAACTTGCGTTAGATGCTACAGGGCGTTCAATTTTTTTAAACATACTTTGACTAATTCAACTCAAGAAATCTCAGCTTTTTTAAGTGGAACACCTTGTGTATTATTATTTTTTTTATAGCTTGAAGTATGTCATATAAATAATAATAATTAGTGACGGGTTAATTACCGGTAAAGTAAATATTTTACTTTACCAGGAAAATTTGACCAGTAAATTACCAGTAGAATACTGGTAAATTACAAATACTGTGTTTCTGGCAGTTCAAATTTTGACACTGCTTTTCTCCCTGACTGTACCAAATTTTATAGTGTTTTTTTTATAGGAATTCATGTTATTGGATAGGAAATTTAATGAAGATTCCAAAAATGTGCTTAAAATAGTCATTTTCTCTCTTAAAGTGGGTGTTACAGGCGATTTTGTCACTGACTGTCTTTTTAAACTGTGTTCCTTGCAGTTCAAAATTTGACACTGTTTTTTTCCCTGACTGTACCAAATTTTGTAGTGTTTTTCAAGTTATAGGATAGGCAATTTAATGAGGATTCCAAAAATGTGCTTAAAACAATCATTTTTTTACTCCAAGTGGGTATTACAAGCGATTTTATCCTTAACTATCTTTTAAACCGTGTTCAAATTTCAGACACAATTTTAACTGATTTAAATATTTGTTGCACCAAACCAGTTTTTCCTAAAAAACTCGAAAACAGTAAAAATTACAAAAAAAATGCAGGAGACCAAAAATGTTTCTAATCACCTCCTAAACCTAACACCATAAGTTTGCAGGACAGTTTTTGCTTCCAGTATACAGCGTGTGCAAGAAAATTGTGGATGTTTACTATTTTTGTCACCCTATACGAAATTTTTGGGATAGAATTTTTTACTTTACACCACTGGAACGAGAAACTCAAAACGGTTCTTTTAAGTGGTTGAACCACTCTGAACTCCCAATATTAACTGAGTTGCAGAGTATTCAAATTTTAAACCACAATTTCAACTAATTTGAAAATTTGTTGCATCAAACCATTTTTTGCTAAATAACTCGAAAATGTTACGGAAAATTTTTAGGGGACCAAGAATGCTCCTAATCAACTCCTTAACTTGACACCGTAAATTTGCAGGATCGCTTTTGCTTCCAGTATACAGGGTGTGCATAAAAGGGATGGTGATTGACTGTTTTTGGTCACCCTATACGCAATTTTTCAGATAGAATTTTTTGCTCAACACCACTGGAAAGAGGATCTGAAGACGGTTATTTTGAGTAGTTCAACCTCCCTGAATTCCGAAAAAATAATCGAGTTACAGGGTGCTCAAATTTAAAATCACAATTGGAAAATTGGTTGCATCAAACCATGTTTTGCTAAATAACTCGAAAACGGTGAAAAATTATTCGTACTGCTAAACTCATTCATGGAAGTTTTACAGTACGTCAGTGCCGCACTTATCAAAATAATAACAGCCATCCCAGGTAAATAATATCTTCCAAGCAAATTTCAATTAGATCCATATATTTATTGGGCAAATTGGATTTTAAACAAAGAATCATGAAGGTGTTTTTACGACCAAACATTTTTAATAACAATTTACCATATCAGTCTTTAACTCATATGGTAAAGACTCAAACTTTACAATAAACTGTTTGTGAAAAACTGACCCTTAATTAATTTATAAAAAAGACATGAAAACATGTCGAAAATGTGTCCAGAGTGATGGGGGGGGAGACATTTTCAAAATTTGTCACTATTTAGAGTACTTGTACTATTTGTCCTATTTTTGAAATTTATTATTTATTTTATATTATTTCTTTATTTTTTTTAATTATATTTTTTCCTTGTTGTTTTCTTATTTAAATAGAACACCTGATTTATTGTATACTACATTAATTTTGATTTTAGCCATCAATGGCATAATACTAATTTTTTAGATATTTGAAATATTTCTAAATACTCTATTAGTATACAGGGTGTCCCTTATTGAATAACAGTAACAGTGGCCTATAACAATTATTCTGAACCATTCTGTATAGTTTTGCAGTGAATGATTTTCACACTGCAAATATGCATTTTCACTAATATTATGGAGTTCTATACGGTTAAAATTGAGAAAAATCATAAAGAATAGTGCAACATATAAAACACAGCATACAATCTAATAATTTATACGGAAAAATTTTGTTCATTTTTCGTTACAATTAAACAGATACACGGATTGTTTTAACAGTCTGCAGCTTTTTTACATTTTACAGCTATTCCTGTACTTCTGTTTTTCATTAAGGTTTACTTGAAAACATAATTTGCTGGAAAATAATCCCTACTACTACTATAGTCGTTTGATATTATTCGTGTTACGATATTGTGTATGTAGTTACAAATATTGTAACTTACTTAAATCAGTAACCATAGATTCAAAATAAAATGTAGGGGTCTTCTACAGGTTGTGCGTCAATTCAAGTTAATAGAATAACAATTTAAAAAAAATGAAGAATTTGTAACTATTTTAAGATATCATTATTAGCAAAATTCCATTACATTGATAAACTTTTTAAAAGTATTGGAATTGCCATTTTAATGGTTAAAATGTGTGGACTATTTTGAAATATGATTATAATAATAATTAATATAGAATTTAAATTTTTGACTAAATTTCATAAATATTGCTAATCTTCTTTTATTTTAAATTGTTTTCAAAACATTATAGATTTGTTATTTGTAAGTCTAACTCACCAATATTTTTAGAAATAATGAATATAAATGTAATCTTCATTTCTTTAATGTCCTACAGGGCTATTTTTTCATCAATAATGACATCTATTAAGGCCGATATTTTTCATAATTTACTCAGGAAAGGGCATTAAAAAAAATATGATGCCCTCTCTGACAATTTTTTAAATAAAATCGTTTAAATCTCGAATTTTTATTTTTAAAGAATGAAAGTCGGATATTAAACATTAAAGACAACACAACCATTATAGGAAATAATGCCCTTGGTATTTTAATTACTATTAATTCCGAAAAATTTTATTACAACGTTTGTAACATTAAATACCAAGGGCATTATTTCCTATAATGGTTGTGTTGTCTTTAATGTTTAATATCCGACTTTCATTCTTTAACTTTTTTTTTTTTAAAAAAAAGATTTAAAGCATTTTTCACCTGAGGGCATTATGAAAAATAACGATTTAGGGTATTAATTCTTAGATAATTGACGTTAATAGATGTCATTATTGATGAAATAATAGCTATGTCGGACATTAAAAAATTCAAGTCCAGTCTTCAACTTTGCCAAACTTCAACAATAATATACCAATAAACTTCCTGGCTTAATAAGTTAAAACTTACTTTAGTAAGTTAAGTACTTACCAGTTGTTTACTTATTCTACAAAATCCTAGTTTGTATGTAAGGTGACCATTCGATAATGTCCTGTCAATCACTCAAGTCACTAAAACTATAATCAAACAAATCACACCGAAATCGCAAAGGGTACCAAATAGTCTGTTGCGTAACAAGCCCGTAAGGTACTACAGTTCATTTGATACGCGGTTCTGATGCACCCACGACAGCACCATGCAACCTAAATCTGAAAGGTACTTGCTCTTACGTATACGCTATCTCAACATAAGTGTAAGAAACAGTACCGCGGTAGTATCGGACAGTTGGTAAGGAAAATCGAGGTGGTTATGGTACATAGACCGCCTTCGTATGTTCTTCATCATTTTCATTGGTCTGGCCGATTCTACTTCCACTTGCTGATCGCGAGTCTAAAACGGTTTTGATTCTTTTAATTCATGTCGTTGACAGGTACGTGTTTTGTCACCGCTCTTAAATGGGAGGAGCATGTAATTTGATACTGTTCTACAACAGCTCTAATTATTCGTTTTTGTCGCCACGGCTCGAGAAGTATTCAGATGAATTCGGCTTTTTTCTCTCGGGTATTTTGTATGGGAAAATGTTTCGTTGGAGCTAATTTGATTATCGCAATTCTGCACTTCTTGTGCATTTCAATAAATGCACAACATCGACTACTCATTAGATATGCGCACATTTCAACTTTTTTAATGACAAGCAGAAAGTTGGAAGAAAAAGATGCTGTACAACTGTGAAAATAAGTCATTCGAATCAACTTACGGGCATCAAAACCGTTCCGGTCGGTAGGTCTACCACCCTAAATATTACCACACTGCACCGCGGTTTGTTCGAATATTTCCAAAGTTTTGACCTAACTTCAGTACATTTATTTTTGGGCCTGCCCTCGGTGAGAAAGTATTTATCGTATTCAAAGGAGTACGCACCAAAAATATGCCCGAGAACAAATTTGTATGCAAACCAAAATGGGATTAATTTTGCATACCTTTTAAAAGTCGCGGTAAAAACTTGAAAGGAGGAGTTTCACGTTGTTGCCCCGGAATTTTAGGAACAACTACAAACGAACATTTTCATGTCCTTTTTGAAGTTTAGTTTATTTTTCGTTACGTTTAACCCACACAAAAATATCAGCCACACACTTAAAATTACAAGGTTTGAACCTTTCTTATATTTTTAGGATATAAATTTCATTAATTAAATTCAATTCATCTTGATGTTTGCGAAAGCAAGTTTATGCGTTCAATTAGTACGATTTGTGTATTAAGTCATAACGTTAAATTAGGTAAAAGTTATCACTTCGTAACAACATAATTGACAGCAAAAAATAATTGTAAAATTGTAAGATTTTTGTAGTTTAAATCTTTGATTGTGTCATCAAAACTCAAAAATGTCTTTTGTCAAATGTCATTTGTGACGTCATCTCAATTTAGTTTGATATTTCGTATAACATTAGCCGTTTTAACGCATTATTTTAGATAACAATTTGCTTTATGGAAAAAGCTCCCCAGCAACTTTAACAGTGATTTAATGTAATGAGCGTTGATTTTCACGCTTCTTATTTTTGAGATTTTTGTATTTCTGTTATTATGTGGTTCTGGACTTTTTTTGTAACAATGGAATCTCAATCTATTTTTTTAGTGTTGTATTTTCAAAAGTAGATACCAACTCGCTTTTTTTATGAAACACCCTATATATTGCTTTTAGGAATTCTACAACATATTTCATGTATAAAGTCACCTATCTGTATTCGTTTCTGAGATATTTACCATTTTATGTAAAATTTTACATTTACAATACCTAAAACAATAATTGTAATTTTTACATATCAGTAAACGTTCTTTCTTGATTTTTGTGTTTCGTTTTGTTATACAATGTTGGTTCTTTGAGTGGATGTAGAAAGAATTATTCATGTCAAAAATTGACCTCAAAAAATAATTTTGAAAAGTTTTAAAAGTAAAATTTAGAGTTTTTGGTCGAAATAATTACAAATAATAATCTTTTGTTTTTTGTACGGTTTTTTCATAATGGTTCGTCGTTGTCCACCCTGCATAGTTAGTTGCTGGTATGCATTAAAAGGATGGCAGTATGTAATTGAAAAATTTGTAATTGTTATTTGAGTTTTCACGTGGTTAAACCATTTGTAACAGAAATTGTTTATAAGAAATGTAACTACAGTTTGTTGTAAAGAACAGAAAATTATACATTAATTTGAACATTTTAGAATAACTTTTTACACTACCACTGATTAAATTTGCCTAAGCTATTAAATTAATCGTTTTTGGTCATTGCAAATTAGACTATTTTCAGTTGTTGTTATAACCATTACTGGATTAGTAAATTGATTCGATAAACCTTAGCATAGCGTCTTTAAATGACAAAAACTAGTTAAATAATTCAACCCAGTAATAATCCTTAAAAACTACGATCGGAACCAAGAAAAACAGAGTATAATCTATAATGATTTGCTTATCAAATTAAACAAAGTAATAACAATTTACAACACAAAGATGAAGCTATTAAAGTTAAAAAAAAACGTAGAAATAGTTCATTAAAGTAATGTTCTGGGCTATCAAATGCTAAAAATGTTTACCATTAACTGATTTGATTCAAAGTGTACATTTTGTAGAATTTAGGATCACATTTCTGTGCAATCCGTTGACGCAACTTCTAGAAGGGGAGGTTTGGTTAGGTTAGGAAAATTTTTGACTTGAAGTGTCCCTAGAGAAAGAAATCTAACAGTGACTAAAAAATTATTATTTACCTACAGCAAATCTAACGGTGACATTTTTATTATTACCTACAAATGCAAATTCTCTATTGTACATGTCTTGAACAAACTTAGCACATATCGCATTGTCACCACACTTTCTTGATACTGAGAGCTATTATTTTTCCTTATATTGTGGCCCCAAATATTCTGGTCAATATTTTTTACTGTTTGTACCGAGACATTTTCAAACATTTCCTAAAATATTAAAATTTTTTACTTTTAGTAGTCAGTGAAAACAATTTTGATAACTACTGACTACTAAAGTTATTTAAGAATAAGTAAGCTTAGGCAAGAAAAGAATAAAGCTTAGAAAAACCTGAGCCTCAATTGATGAATACCAAAATAAACGAAGAGCAGAAAAAAGAAATGCAAAGAAAGAAGGATGATGAACAAAGAACTGGGAGAAATAGAACCACTGAACAGAGAACAGGAAACGGTAGAACCAGAAAGTGAAGAAAAAAGTAAACAAAGAGACATTTTTTGTTTTTGATGTAAATTTTACAATATTTTAAGGAGTATTTTGATTTCACTTGTTTTTAACTGCGATACTACGTGTGAAACTAGATAATGTGTGTGTGTTTCGGTAGTCAGTTTTGAAAATGCCACCTTCTTAATACACTTTACAACTATCAAGGGGCCCAGTGAAACATTCTGAAGGAACTAGAGTTTGTGGAACAGAAAAGGATGCCTTTTCTAATAGAAAACACTGTAACAATGAAACAGCCTATATATTTACTTACTCCCAAGAAGAGTTTTTACAAAAACACTACAAAAACCAAGTTTATTCAAGCCAGTGGTTCTCGAAGAAACATGGATATAGAGTAAAGGTGTATTTAGCAGAAGCTGACAAGATGATTTACCTAATACTATAAAAAGGACTCTGGTAGAGGTATTAATAAGCTGCTAATACTAAATAGCTTATGTTTCAGGTACCTTTATTTGCCTAATCTGGAGTTTGCTTATCATGCTTTGAAAGGGTCCAAATTTAAAAAGTCCCATTATCAATTGCTCTAAAAGACTGAACAAAAGGTGTTTGAAGCTATGGTTATAAAGATGTTGTCAAAATCCATATGCAGAGTGTTGAAAAAACAAATTTCTAATAAGTTTCAGGTAATATTAGAAAGATACAAGTTACTTAATACATAAATTTGATCAAATGCCATTATTTTGCAGAATTAGCCGTTATAAATTTTGCCGTATCTTCTCTGACTATAAGGCTAGAAACAGATGGTGCTACTGTTAAATACTTTTACATCAGATAGTAGGTTAAATTACTATTTTAATTGTATTATTTACACATTATGAAATATACAAATAAAGTATTTAAAAAGTACACTCAAGTTTCTTTTTTATCTAAGAAGTCTAGTTTTCTTCATAAACAATCATAAAATTAGACAATTTCTTTAACTGAGGTACCTACCTGCTCTTACAATAAATTGAAAAAACATGTTAAATAAATCACACAACAAAACCAAATTGATATGTATTTAATGGTGGGTAAATTTACAAAAGGAAATAAATAATCAACCTATATCACAAAACCAAGAAGCAAGTTTTTAAAACACCAACAATTCTGTTATAAGTTAAAACACTGCTTTAGGATTTAATAGTCCCCAAGATACACACATTGCCTTTCCTTTCTTGCAAATTTTATGGAATAATTCTTGAAATGTTGGTATTGGGCTGTTAATGACTCGTTTGAATGCACCTATCTGTGATGTTCTTTCCAGATAATTTAAATTGAATGTGGTTGTTGTTCCCAAGCCAAAGTTTGATTGGAACTTTCCGCCTTTGTTTACCACCAAATGTTGCAAGTTTTCCAGTTTGGTGAAGAAAAATCTTAAATTCTACGAAGGTCTCGCAATAACAACACTAATTAATAAACTTAAACAACCCTAAATTAAGTTTTTACTTCTTCTGTTTGTAGTTTTTGGTGATTTTCAACTTTTTAAAATTCCTAACCTCAAAATGTTTAGCCTACTGTCAGTTGGGACTATGCTCTATGTTGCCACATCTTCCACGAGCAGATGTGAACCTGGTGTATTGTTGGTTGCAGTAATAAACGGACCGATGAATTATACAGATTTCGAAAAAAAAAGCATTTATTGCATGCAAAACATGTGAGATTCTTAGAATGTTTTTTTTTTTCAAAACAATATAGTTTTCTCATTTTCATTTATAATTGCTTAATGAAAGATACATATTGTGAGGTTTAAAGGAGGAATTTGTCAATACGGCAACGTCCAAACAGGTGATTAAAAAGATGGATAGCCTAGCTTGTAATAAACGACGTGCGTAAATTTCAATATGGCGGAGCACTTGATGACGTAACCGCCACGGGAAAAAAATTAACTTTATGTAGATATCTGTTAACACACATTGGAAAGAGTTGTGAAACTTTTCAATATAACCAAAAATGGTACAATTTTTAATAAGTCGTGCAAACATTTTGTTTGTGACGACGATATTGACATAATAAGTAGATCTGAAAGAGGAGTTAAAGAGGCCTTCACAGCTGAAACATGCAACAAAAGGAATTACTCAACATGGAGCAAGACCGACGTGGACAAAACTCCCTGAGAATTGGCGACGATGTAATAGAATACGTCGACCAATTTGTATATTTTGGATCCGTGGTAACCAGAGACAATAATACCTCTGAAGAGATACGAAGGAGAATTCTTAGTGCTAACAATCGCACTAATGCCTCAGCTAAAATCCCAAAATATATCGAAATCAACAAACTGTAAGCTTTGTAAGACGCTAATCAAACCAGTGCTAAGGAATGGCTCTGAAACTGGGTGGTTCGAATGAAAAGTTCTGCAAAGGATCTTTCAAGGCGTCAACGAGAATGTAGTGTGGAGATCCAGGTATAATTTCGAGCTGTACAGAATTTATCAGGAGCCAGATATCGTAAGGTCAATAAAAATAGGGAGACTTAGGTGGCTGGGACATGTAATGCGAATGAGTGCCAATAACCCCTTAAGAAAAACCCTATAATCACTCTTAATTTTATATTTGCCCTGTTCTTATTATTTACATCTCAATTTTTTCAGTTAGTGGTTAAATAATATGTTTTTGAAAAAAAATCGAAAATTTCTAGAGAATAACATGATTCTCTGTACAATAATGAAACATTTTTCATGTAACCCAGATATTTTTTTGAATACAACCGTTAGAAAAAAAATTCCATAGCATAGTTCCATTGTCTTTTAACGTGTAGAAAAACCTCTTAAAAGGGGAATCGTATCTGACACTCATAATTCATAAAATTAATCAGCTCGTGTCTGCTCGCCTAAGAATCGTGATGTTCTATTTATGTCCTTTGTTGGACTCAACATAGGTCACGAGCATACATGTATGTTGCTAAATGGTCATTTATTACCGGTTGTTACGTCAAAGCCGGAGGCCATATGATATTCCTATATAAATGGAGGTTTGATGTTATTGCGGAAATTTAGTTTGCGAGAATGGATATACGTTTTGGCGTAAGTTGTAGGTGGATTTACCCTCGGGCGTTTATACATATTAACGCCACTCATGCACTTCGAGCTGACTACACGTAAACGCGTGAAAGAGCGAACAAGAAAAAAGGGCGGAAACAAAAGGGAAAGTCCCCAAAGTTGGACAGTTTTAAGTGGGGCGCTGTTTTATTCGCTGACCCTCGAAGAACTGACCCACCCCAAGGGTTAGTGAGCGGATCGGTCAGTGAAAAAATAATGGGGAAGAAGGAGTGGAAGTGGTTTGCCATCTCCGGAATTTTTATTGTTTTTAAGATTTGTGCGGTTGACGATCGATCCTAAAGCAGCCCTTAGAAAGAACCCCAATTTAGGGATGGTTTATGTTATACTGCTGTAGTTAAACACAGCTATTCTAATGTAGCTTATTATTTATAATATTTTTGTTTTGTGTTTTACAAGACTTTTTGCGACACATTTGCACTAACATTTTCAAGAAATGCTTAAAGTTAGTAGCTGACAAAATGACGTTGTTGCTAAGAAAAATCTATGTATTCTCTAGAACTTAAGTTCTACTTAGCCTTAAGTGTCCCGTAAGAAAGTGGGTGCAAACGGTCATAATAGCTTTATGATTTGCTGCTATTTTTTAATACAAGCGGCAAACGGAGCAATAATATTAGTATCAGATGTTAGACCGATAGAGCGTTAGTGAGGTTTTCATAAACGACTAAGGTACCATCCACTTTTGAACACCTTGTGTATTAATGGAAAAGACACAGAAAGAGGAAGCGGGCTACGTCAGCCAACCAATAGGGTCTAAATTAACCTCAACATGCGTTGGTAAGAGAGACGGTCGGAGACTCCGCCTCATAACACCATGATGTAGTCGTCCCGAATTCTGCAACCCGCACCGGGTTCGTAAATGCATTGAATAGTAAATTATTTCCTAAATTATAATAAAACGCGAGTGTCAAACTCTGCAGAAAGCTGCCCTCATCATTGTTTAACAAATGTAAGTATAATCTATTTAATTATTGTAATATTTTGTGCATGTAAAAGGTATTGTTTAAAGTGTTACTTTTGGGGATTATGTTTGAAGGTTTTATTCCGATCCACTAAGTTGAGAAACCAACCAGTTTGTCATTTAGTTTTAACTGCTATTTAGTTATTAAATTATAGTGTTCTACCAAGTGGTTTGATTCTACCTCTGAAACAAGATCTCAGTAAAGACGTTTATCAAAGTAATAAACACACATCTCGTTTAACTTGTTGGGCCAAAAGAGCTTTACAACTTAAACGTGACATTATTTGTTATTTTTTTTTATTTTGTAAACAAGTTTTATTTATTCATCTTTTTAATTATTTTTTGTCACAGCTACAACATTTTTTGTAGTGAAAAGTAGTAGTAGTAGTAGTAGTAGTAACATTTTTCCTAGCAGTCCATTTGTTTTTTCAAATTTGATACATTCAAGAATTCTCATGCATCAACTACAAAATTTACAAAGATATATTTACGGAAATGAGAAGTATCCTGGTAATATGGTATCGTTAATACAAACTAAGATCCGTTTATATAACATATATAATAATAAATTTGTAGAATCCGTGGTAAAAACCAGCCTAAAAATGTAAGTACAATTTTTAAAAAATCTGAAAAATTTGTATTATAGTTTTGTCTCAACATTAGTAAGATTAATGGTACACCTCGTTTACAGATCTCGCCAATCGTGTATCAGCCCATCTCTCTTGTTTCTCCTTCGAACAATTTAAATCAATAAAACCATTAAAAACAAACAAAGAAAATATTCGCTGTTAAGAACCGATAAAGATGGCAATTATAGCTTGGTAACATGCACGTCAATGTAGGATAGCATGCAACACTAGGGTGTAACACTCGGAGAAATGTCGGACATAGTCGTTTTCGAAGCATAAAACGCCAATTAGTCAGATTGTTTTCCAATTTGCCTAATAGTGTGTGTGAGCTTCGTCTAAAAGGAGTAATCGGAAATGAATACACTCTTGCAGTTACCATTTCAGTATTTCCATCAAGATTTATGACTCCGTTCCGGGTTGTATGATTTGTGTAATTGTGGCTGGGGCAATATCGTCTAAAATAGGAATACATATTTACGATTTAATTGTTGTAACATTCCCACGCTTTAAGATGTTTTGTCATTGCACTCAATTTTGTTAATTATTATTAAAAAAAGAACTTGAACACAAATGTCATCATTAGTGAACAAGAACGTGATATTTACCAACAAAAATTGATTCCAAATCACTAACGAGAAAATTGTAGCGGTTCCCCATTGAGACCGAATTTTCGATTGCCAAACTAGACCTATTAGCATTTTAATGTCTCCATTGTGGCATTCAACATCACAATTTAGCTAACACAGTCACGAATTCGAACCGTTGCAAATTGGCACAAACTTATACATGTCCAGGCCTCATGTACGAAATATATTATTTAGTTAGTTAACTACGACACAGTATCAGTCAAAATAAAGTGCTAATTTAAATAGGGGTAGTGCACCGAATTTATTTTTGATTGATACTTATCTGAACATTAACGTTTAGATCGTTTAGAGACATACCAATAGCAAATTCCCAAAAAAAAAATTTAATTAATAAATTTTGAAAAAAAAAAGGAGTAAAAGTCGTTTTTCTACGTAACAATGACGTCACGTTAAAACGGCGACTACGTCACGAGGCACGACCTGTCGTTTAGAATTTCTACTCAGCGAAGGTCGGATTTTAACACTATCAATTCTTTGTCGTCTTGCACGCTTCGTATAATCACTCATTTTTCAATGTTTTGAATATATTTTCTTATTAAAAAAAAGTTTACAGCAGCATAAAGTGTCCCTAAAATGGGTGAACCAGGATTTGAAAAAAGCTCAATATAATAATTCATTGGTGGTAAAATCGTTCAAAATTGCTGATGTTGATCATTACCAATTCAAGACAAGACAAAGATCTCTGTATTTTATAATTTGTAGAAGTAAATTAATCATAAATTAAGTCGCTTTACGGATTTCCAGAATACAAGATGTCACAAATTCGTGTGTAAGTATAGAAATCTCGGAAAAATTGATTGCCTTGAATTTCCAGAGTCATATAAAACCAATTTGGAATAATTAATTTACCATTTTTGCCCTGTTTTTCAATTTTTTTCTAGTTACGAAACTTGCAAAGAATGAGTTTTTGTTGTTCTATCAAAAAGTTGTTTTATAGAAATTGTTTTTTTGGAGTTGTTTAGATTCACATAACATTGATCTGTAATTTTATAGTTGTTATTTGTCAATTATTAAAATACGCTAACAAACTTTTGTTTAAAAATTTAAATCTTGTTTTCTACAAGATTGTAAATTATAGAAATATCGTTTATTTCAGCCAGAGGCCTTTAATACTAGCACAATGCTCCTAAAAACTGTCAGAGGTCTTTGCAATTGTTCTAAACTAGAAAAATAATTTAAAATAACCAGAAACATCGAAATACTATCGAAAACCTCCTAAAAATTGTCAGACATGTTTAGTTAGTTAGCCTTAGAAAACTATTTAAAATGGGCAAAAGCCTCTAAAGACTATTGAAAACGTCCTCGAAATTGTTACAGAACTGTACAAGTGTCCTAAATCTTAGAAAAATCGTTTATAATGGCCAAAAACCTCTTTGAAGGATCTGTAACGGTAAAATTTTTCTTTTTTTCAATGTCTTTGTTTAGCTTTTATTTTCTTGTGTGAACTTAGTGACAGACATTACAAGCGTTAAACGCGGTTAAACTGAAACGTGCCTCGTGACGTCACACGGCACTTGGACCAAATTTCGTTATGCCTTGTCAGAAATATAAAAAGCTTTGCGGAACCATTTTTTATAATATGTAATTGATCAATTACAATACGAAACTGACTCTAGATAAATCTTTAAACGAGCAATCACACGTCTACTCCAATACACTTTAAAACGATCCTACTCTATTTTTCCGGCTAATTGCCCTTTCCCGAAATAAATGTTATGTGTTTTTAATTAAAACACCCGGAATAATTTAATAGTAATTTAAAAGGGCCTTTTTTAAACGTTTACATCAAGTGAGCAATTATTTAAAGGTTACCTTGCAGCTCGACCAATTAAACATGTGAATCCCCGTTTAAAACGAAAGAAAACCCGTACAGTGGTGTAATTTAAAGTGGAAAATCACAGTTCCAATAACCATTCTCTTTATTTATTTTCTAAAAATAAACCAGCAGTAAGCTTAAATGTTATTCTTGGGGTGCTTAAACTACACAATTACCATTCAGTCCAAAGAATCTATGTAAAATTTGACTATAAAATCCAGATTTTACCCAGTGGATACACAGAATCTCTAATACCCGTTCACATGTAGGAAAAGTATTGAGGATTAGGCCTCCCAAGGGATTAGAAAGGGTTAGCTTGTATAGTATTTGTATTTCAGGACTAGGGGATATCAATAAAACACGTGTAGCAAGAAATGGAAATATTCATTTACAAAATCCCTTCTGAAATAGCTCGTAAATTTTACACTAGATGAACATTTTTTAAGAGATTTTTCTTGAATTTTGTACAGTATAATGCAAATGTTATGAATTTAACTAAAACTAACGAAAAACTGCATAAAAGGAGAATCATATATAATTAGGTCATTAAAATGCACAATATTTACATTGTATAATATAAATATTATACAGGGCGGTCCACCAGAAACTACTGCTATCCATATAAAACCGTAATGACCATAATTATTCTGAAAATTTGATAGTATACAGAAATAAAATAGTTAATTGCCCAAAATTTTCAATAGAAGAGTAGAAAAATGTGTAAAAATGATTGTTATGGCTAAGTGTCTAAAATTTTCAAAAGAAGAGCAGAAGAATGTGTTTAAATGATGGAGCTGGCTAGCTGCCCAACATTTTTAAGAGAAGAGTAGCAAGAATGCTTTGAAATGCTTGAGTTGACTCCAATTTGACCTGTAAACTTATGGGTCTCATTGAAATTTGCTTGAAATATACTATTTATAATTTTTCTGTCATGGCTGTCATTAATTTGAAAAATTATAAATCTGAATCACTACCCTTTTCCTGCACCCTCTGTATATTAGCGACACTGACAGACTGTGAAACTTTTAGGGATTAGCAGTTTTTTAGAAAAAAATTTTTACAAACAAATTTACCGTTTCTGAGTTTTTTAGCAAAAACTGGTTTGATGAAACAAATTTTGAAATCAGTTAAAATTGAGGTTTGAAATATGAACACCCTGTAACTCGGTTATTTTTGTGAGTTTAGGGTGGTTCAACCACTTAAAAGAACCGTTTTGAGTTCCTCTTTCTAGTGGTGTTGAGCAAAAAATCTTCCATAATCCTTAATCTTTTCCCGTAATCTTTGTATTTGAAAAATTGCGTACAGGGTGATCAAAAACATTCAATAACCATATTTTTCATGCACACCCTGTATACTGGAAATAATCCTGAAAAATCACGGTGTTAGGTTAAGGAGTTGATAAGGGATTAATTTGTTCTCTTGCAATTTTTTTGTAACTTTCACCGTTTACAGTCAGGAACATAATTGCCTGTAAAACCCATTTGGAGTAACCGAATCATGTTCTTCAGCACATTTTTGGAATCCTCATTAAGTTTCCTATCCAATAACATAAAAAAACACTAAAAATTTGTTACACTCAGGAAGAAAAACGGTGTTAAAGTTTAAACTGCCAGAAACACAGTTTGAAAGTACAGTCAGGGACAAAATCGTCTGGTAAACTTACTTGAAGTGAGAAAATGACAGTTTTAAGCATATTTTTGGAATCCTCAATAAATTTCCTATTCAATAAACTGAGAAAAAACTACAAAATTTGATACAGTCAGGAAGAAAAACGGTGTTAAACTTAAACTGTCAGAAACACAGTTTGAAAGTACAGTCAGGGACAAAATCGCCTGTAAAAACCACTTGGAGTAAGAAAATTACTGTTTTAAGTACATTTTTGAAATCGACATTAAATTTCCTATCCAACAATCTTAAAAAATATATCAAAATGTGATACAGTCAGGGAGAAAAACGGTGTTAAACTTTAAACTGTCAGAAACACAGTTTGAAAGTACAGTCAGGGACAAAATCGCCTAGTAAACTTACTTGAAGTGAGAAAATGACAGTTTTAAGCACATTTTTAGAATCCTCACTAAATTTCCTATTTAATAACATAAAAAACACTACAAAATCGAGTACAGTCAGAAAGAAAAACGGTGTTAAAATATGAACGGTCAGAAACACAATTTGAATGGACAGTCAGGGACACAATCGCCTGTAAAAACCACTTGGAGTGAGAAAATGACGGTTTTAAGCAAATTTTTAGAATCCCCATTAAATTTCCTACCTATATTTGGATATATAATTTTTTTTTTACTATTATTTATGGTAAAAACTCTTTGTTAAACACTTTTTTCTGTATTGCAATCCTTAGCATCATCTCGTCATTCATTATGTAATTTCCGGATACTCTGTAGATTTTACCGTTTCTTTTAGTTGTATTTGAAGAGACATCACTGCTAATATTGTAGCAACAACGTAGGTCCCAGTCAATTGGTCTACCATTTAACCATAACCTCGCAACCAAAACGTAAAAAGAGTAGAGAACAAATCATTGGAAATTAAGTTGTAAAAATTTGATGTTGCCGCAGAGATAATGTCGAAATACATAATGTCTCAAACGTATTATGACACCGTCGTTTTTAGTGTAAATTGCGCTTAATTCTCCATACTTTAATTTCTATCGTTAATTAATTATTTTCACTTTTATCGATGAAAAATAACTAGTTAACCGCAGTCCGACAATGGTTCCCATACTAAAAAACGTCGCTGCATTATATTTGTTAAATTCACACCAATTTAGGATCGATTAAATAATTTAATGAGTTTTGTGTGTTTAAAACGTCTATAAAAATATATCAAGTAAACCGCAAATTAAAAATCACAAATCTGACCGACTTCTCGGATTAACCACGCTTTAAACAAATCATTTGTTTTACAAGACGTAGAAACAGATCGTTATTACAAATATCCCTTTTTTTGGGCGAATAACAGCAATGAGTTGTTAAACCATAGGAAATGTTTAGAAATTGGAAGTAAATTAATTAATTAATTACCTGGGAATCGGACATATTGGAGCTTGTTCATGTTGGTTAACAAATTATTTGATTGGCCGGAAATTCCCTTCATTTTGGAAAAAAAGTAAAAATTAGAAAGCAGTACTTTTGTGCGTTAGTATTTTTTTTTGTTATTACGCGACATTCATTGTGATCATCCGACCACAAAACTAGAATAGCTAAACTAATATTTTAAATTCAATACCTTGATCCGTACGGACAAAAGCAAATACTCGAAATGCCAGTCCTTCTGACCATACAAGGCTGATATCATTCCGAAACTAATTAATAGTGTACATTGCCTGTGGAACGGAATAAGTTAAATTCCTATCACACTGACAAATTGGGGCCTAGAAGTGAGCGCCAGGTATCTGGAATTTGGTATTGGGATAAAATAAATTATATCCCATCAAGGACAGAAAACATCCTGACCAGGGACAGGGAACGTGTGGTCAGGAATGTCTTTCCAACGGGATAAGTGAAAAGGGTTGACTAATGTTTTCGGCTAACAAGATACGTTACCTAGCTTGCCCAAGAGTTTTAATTTCGGGATGTGTTGCGGTTCCGAAGGTATTCGGTCTGGATCAGTTTCTGTTTTATTTTCGCCGGATCTAATTTTCGACCGAAAGAATGCCTTTTGTGATGGGGGTATAATGTATGCTCCTTTCATTAGGAAAGTGTACTAGTGGTCGAACTGCCAGGCAAAACCAACAGATAGACCGCAGCAAAGCAAGACTTTTTAATTTCAGTCTCTGGAATTCTTCTAAGTTAAATTACAGCAACACGGTAACCACCCAGAATAGATTTTATTTAAACTGAAAATACATTGATAAAGTGTGATTTGTGAGATGAAAGATGTTTTGTTAAAACAGGTTATTTGTTGGGAAATAATGTATATCATAACTTGGTTATAAAATATAACTTTGTATAGCTCCAAAAAAAAGGCATCTATGAAGAGTACTTTATAAATTATTTTCTCAAATAGCTGAAATTTGGAGAAGCTATTAAATACAGTAAAAGCATGATAATCTATAATTTTTTCAATTGATCAATAATTTTTTTTGGGTTTGTTTTAACATAAGAAAGTTTTGCTTAGGTCAATATCTCGAGACGTTTTTGGCCTTTCCCCAATTAACATCCTGTGTCTGAAGAAAAAAATGCAACATAAGTGCTCAATCTCCAATTAAGGCCGTAGCTTTGAACTGTCATTTTAAGTCACGTGTAGGTCCCATGCAATATTTCAAAATTTCAACACAACAAACTGAAATTATTAAACTCCTTGATCTTTTGCCACATATGCCTCTGAGACCTGGACTTTAAAAATGGCCAATCGAAGAATAATAGATGCTTTTGAAATGTGGGCCTACAGAAGAATGCTTCGAATATCATACACAGAACATCGTACTAACGTGTCAATCCTTAAAAAACTCAAAGTCACCACAAGGCTATCAACCAGGATAAACCAATCATACCTACGATATTTTGGACACATCTCAAGGAAAACGAATGGGCTGGAAAAACTTATTGTGGAGGGAAAGATTAATGGTAAACGACCACGAGGAAGGTCTCCGACGCGCTGGGTGGATCAAACCAAAGAAATCATTGGTCACGGTCTGCAAGAAGCTTCTCTTGCAGCTCAGGATGGAGAAATAGGATCCGAGCAATAGAAACATGATGTCACCATGCTCTCCCCAGAGCAAAAAAGGACAAGAGAGAGAGTAGGTCTCATATTATGTGTTGCATAATTTTAAGTCAACTCCCTTGACCGATAGAAAAATACAGGGTGTTTAGAGACAGTTAAATTGGAAAAAAAACTTGTGCAAACAATTTCAAGTTTCACTCACTGTCGCTGGACACCCTGTAAGGTCTTACCAAATATGAAGCTTGTCCTGAAAAGTACTCCAGATTATGTAACAAATAATGTTTAATCGATATAATTCAACGGCATTTGAATGATAGATACAAACCTGCTAATATGGCTTAGTTCAAGATTGAACAGTGATATATCCATTTTCCTAAAAATTAGTTTAGTTACTTTAGTACTAGGAACTGAGAATTTTTATTTTTATAACTCTTCAGCTTAAGTACCTATTGTGCAAAATAGGTAATCTTGCTAAAAAATATTGAAAATCTAATTTTCAGAAGTTTTTCCATTAGAACAACTTTGTATGTATCAGTATTTGAAAAACCAATAGTTTGGATATTTAAGACATTGTGATGCTTGTTATACCGTCATTTTAGCTGACATATTGCTACTAGACCCTCTACTCTTTGTTAAAAAAATTCGTTGATTTTTGGCCCAACATTACCAGCATTTATTATGAGCAGACATGTATATTCAAACCCTTATACCAAAGGCCTGTCGATCCCTTTCGTTTTTGGGGGGTGGCTAGAGGCGCTCCTTGACACTCGGTTTCCCAAATCCGTGTGTGTGCATGCAGATACAGCCACACTGTTTCAATCTATTGATTATGCTTTATTACCATTTCAGGTCCGGCTTTATTGTTTCGCAGCAACTTTCCACTTACGTCACCCTTCTCACTTACCACCCCCCGTATCAAGGGATTGCGGGAAAGAAAAACGACGACTTAGTCACCGGTAAAAATTAGAGGGTCGCACACACCCTGTACACGTGAAATGTGCAGAATTCATCGGGGCTCAAGACAGGATAAGGAATTGATTGTTCTCTTATTCCTGCTGCTGAATATGTATTAGAGGATTTGCCGTCCTTCTCGTGGTCGTCTTGCAGGAATGGAGATCGCCTGATATGTGGTCTGCCAACCAGGATATTTATGGTTTATTTAATAATGCAAACGGTTTAACGCTTGATGTCTGCATAGGGTTGGTACACCTGCATTACACTTCGGTGGACTTAAAACATTACGGAAGTACGAAGTACGTTTTTCAAATTAATGCAAAGGATTTAAAGATCACTGTTAGAGGCTCAAAACTCTCTTTTTTCTTTAAGATTATGACTTATACTAGTTCAGTCATAAAACTAAGCATCAATTCTGGTTTTGCAATTTCTAAAATCTCCAGCATCAAATTTTCAATAACTCAGTACCTACTGGCTGAATAATCAAATTAAATCTGAAAATATTTTAAAACTTTAACGTCCTGTCTCGACAACCAGCGACATTTTATTAAAACATTTCCTTGAATACTCTTGGCATTTTTTATTTATCTTATCAATTTTGACCAACATAAACGGGATATCCTGTATATTTACTGTAAAAATGTTTGATCAACTCACCTCCTAATATTCTTAAATTTGTTGAAGTGGAATATATCACCACCTCCTCCATTTTTTTTATATTTTAAATTTCTAATATTGCTGTTTTCATTTTTATTTCCAAACGTTGGTACACATTTTATAAAGAATAGACTCAAACTTGGTAATCTATTGTTCCCCAGTTAGCATCGCTAAATTCCGTTCGTTAAAAAACACCTTGTAGGTATATTTCAAATAATTTATAAAATGACCTAAAATCAGAGGTTTAATTTACAAATATACAGTGTTGTTCATATACTCCACAAGAGAGAGTCAAGTGGCATCATATCTGGACTGCGAGATGGCTACTTCGAGATCTCTTGGTCGATCTAAAACATTATTTCCATATGTTGCTTCTTTCTAAAGCTTATGTGGCCTTATCGTGCCAAAATGTTGTAAAGTAACAAGACAAATCATTTGTTCATTAAATCAGTTTACGCTAAACATTGATTTCCCAAATGGTTTCAAATTTTGAGTTAAAAAGTCATGTATTAGAAAATGAAAAGCTGCAATAATACAATAACAATTACATATTTTCCAGTATTTCATTAAATAACTCCAAACCAAATAAGAACCATGTTCTTAAAGTTGCTGTGCTTTTTTTGTATATGACGAAAATGAACTCTGAAATGTAAAACAAGTCTGTGGTTAACGTTTTGACCTAATTTTTTGAAGTATTTTAAACATTGTTATTTTATTAAATCAAACCTCTACATTTGTTTTACTTTTTTTTTTGTCATATCATTTAATTGTATATAGATTTAAAATTAATTCTTCGTAGTTTGCTACTCCAATAAGTACAGTCGGAGTTTATATACCTACTCTGCAGCAAATGCTGTACACTTCCAGACAAAGTCTCGTCTTGTATCTATTTTCCATTAGGAAATCCATACGCCACATAATTTGAAAATCTATTGTGATCGCCGGAGATTTAATAGTTTCCGAACATTATCGAACTAACTAAAAGATTAAGTTTCATGCAAGCAAACGGCACTTGTACAACACCGGCAACTGAATATTGGTCAGTGTAAACATGAAGAGAACGGGTCCGAATTTTGTTTTTGTTCGTCGTTCTAGGTTAGGTAAGTTAAACAGCAACTTTGGGTAAGTAGGTTTTCAGTTTCGGTTGTTGCACCATCACCGACTGTTTCCCGGCTGTTAAACATGCAAATTCAAAGTCATTGATTGTAATCTCGGCACTAAAACCAACTTATTACATATTGATATCTCATCCCATCTCCAACTGCACATTAGCATACTGAGTGCAAACGCAAATGTACGGACTCCCTTAGCTAGACATGTCAGTCCGGCGAACATTGTTTCTCTATAATTGGAATACATTATGTCATGTACAGCCGAGTGACCAAGATGCGGAATACATTAGGCGATTTTGCTCCATCCCCTCAAAATCCCCGATTTCTACCAAGAAAGGCCGGATGAGGGGACAAAGGAGCGATACAAAGACATTCGCCTGCAATCGCGGAGAGGATGTATTCCTGCCTGCTGACCACTGATTTGCATTTCTGAATTTCGTCCTCTTAATCTGGGATTATAATGACGTCCACTGAATTAAAAAGCATTATCTTACCACTGCTTCTCTGTTACCGGTCACCAGTCGGCTTGTGATTTAAATACTAAGTTTAATTTGCATTTTAGTAAAAAGTAGAAATGAATTAACACTATTTACTTATATTAAATACTCTAGCTTAGTTAAGATAAAATAATATAGCCGACTTTTATGCTTAAATTGAAGAACTAATTTTCGTTTTTCGGACCACAAACCAAAAAACACAATGATACAAACAAAATCGTAAACATAAACTTAAACGAATACCATAACCATAGTCAATCGTACCAATTTGTTCACATTGAAATGTTGCTTTTTGCTTTACGATTATTGTATTGTGAAAGAGTCATTATTTTGTACGCAAGATGATATAATCACTAAGATGACTCGGTAGATGCACTAAATTTTACGGTTTTCTAAATTAAAACTTACGTTTCAAATAACAACAAACAGAAACAGTAAAATCACTTTTGAAAACTGATATACTAGTTGGAACGTTTTCTGAACTATTGGTACTTAAACCACAATTAAACGATAGTAGTAAATGAATTTTTGGTCACGTGATTTTACAATTTTTGTGTCGGAAAAAACGGATTTTTCATATTTTTGCCCCAAAATCAGGTGACATGTATTTTAGAATTTAAATTTTTACCATACTGTCAAAGTTTCCTTTAACAAATTTTCAGAACTTAAATTACGTTTTTTATGGTCACGCGTCTGTTTTTGACTAGTGCCACTTTATGGTCACGTGACTGTTTTTTATTGTTTTGTGACTTTGTTTGCCAGCTGAAAAATTACCATTCTTTGGTTGAGTGACTTGTATTTTACAATTTTTCCCTCCATAACTGCTTAAATCGGATTTTGAACATTTTTGTAATTGAGGCTACCTTTTTATGGTCACCTGACTGTTGTTGACTAGTGTCACTTGGCCCATAAAGTGCTGCCAGGTCAAAAATTGCATTTCAAAAATCTTAAAACTTTTACCATTGTCCAAATCTAATTTAGCAATTTTTTACAGCTCAAACTACCTTTTTATGGTCACGTGACTGTTTTGACTAGTGTCACTTTACCTTTACAAAGTTGTCAGCTACATTTTCATATTTTAAAATTCAACAATGAAGGGTTTAACAATATTGGTAGTTAACAATATCCTAGTAAAGCTGTTAGTGTAAGTACAAAAATTCGAACCACCTAAAATTACTCACAAAAGCAAATCCGGCAATAATAAAAAAAACTAACGATAATTTCAGACGTTTGATGAAAAAAATAGGTAAAAAAACTTGCATACAGACGGATTTTACTCATTATTCTAATTCGTCATTTAGCATCTATTAGACTGGCCATAAAATCGTTAATTGCGTGCTACAAAGTAATATTGTTGTCGCTAAGCATGGTTATTACGGTAGAGGTGATTCTCAGGAAAAAATGAAGAAGTATTAAAAATCTTCCCACAAAGTTAACATATTGGAAAGAGGTTATCAATGTTTTTGAGCTAATTGAAGCGTCAGACAAATAACAAATAAAGTAGAGAAAAATAAAGCCTAGTACACACTACCTGTATTAAATTTAAACGAATGGATCGTACGAGAATTAGATAGGTGATAAACTTAAGTGTAATAGGTAGGTAGTAGTTTAAAACACAAGCTGGTAATAATGGCTAAGCACCCCGCGTGAAGAATTTTTATAACTGTTAAGTCGTGGATCTGATGGGTAAATATGGCGTCAAGAATTTTCCGGATTTACGATATTTTGAAGAGTATTTGTATACAAGTTAGAAGATGAGTTTTTATTCGGTTTTTATTACAGACATTTTGGAAAATAGTAAGTTAATTAAATTAGAAAAAAACAATAAAGTGACAAAATGAAAAAACAATAATATCAGATTATTCCAGAAAATTGATATTAAATGTAGTTGAGAATGACCAAAACGAGCTACGCTTTTGGTAATGCTCTCATATACATACAGAGTGTCTCATAAGTAATGATAAATAATTTAATGTCGTATTTATGGGGTCAAAATAATTCGATTTAGCACAACTTACCTCAGACAAAAAGTCAACAGAAACAGAAATACAAGGGGTCAAAATTATTTTTTTAAAATGCATTTTTTCATTTAACACGCGGTCCCCTTGGAGTTTCTTGCTAAAATTAGGTATTCAAGGGTTTTCGAGGGTGCCAAATTTGATGATCTACTCAGTTTTAAGCAAGCTTATAGAGGTCACCATCTAAAACCAGTGATGATTGCTTTAAAATCACTCTAACTTATTTCTGGTAAGGCGAAGTGACAACTGAAATCTGAGTATCGGTTTTCCAATATTTTTTTAACAAAAAAGGTATACTTAGTTGGAATCCTTAAGATCAACAGTTTACGAGATATTTGCAATTAAATATTGGGTGCCAAACATGATTGCAATTTGTAATCTTCTTGGAGGATGGAATCTTAGATCAGTTCTCATTACAAGCGAGAAATTACTTAAACAAAAATTTTCTGAATCGTTGAATTGGTCGGAGAAGCCAAATATCATGACCAGCACCAAGTTCGAAAATTGATCCTCCAGATTTTTACCTGAAGCATTTTGTGTATGAAGAAATAATAGATAACCAAGGCAAGTTATTAATGTTTCAACTTAAAATGCTGTTGAGACATTTTGGAACAATAATAGACAGTTATTTCAACCAATTTTTAAAATTTTTTTTTATAAATGTATTGATGTCAATATTTTAATTGAAAAAACTTGAAAACCGTTTGTTTTTGGGATACTTACTAGGTATACCTTTTTTGGCAAGAAGGTATTGGAAAACAGATATTCGGGTTACAACTGTCACTTGGCTATACCAGAAAAAAGTTATGTCGATTTTAAAGCGAATTAATTTCTGCAGGTGGCGACTTCTGCGTGCTGGCTTAAAACTGCGTTTGATAATTAAATTTACTATCTTCAAAAACCCCCGAATATCTAATTTTACCAAGAAGCTCCAAGTTATTCATGAGTAATTAAAAAAAGACCATTTTAAAAAAATAACTTTGACCCCCTGAATTTCTGTTTTCGTTGACATTTTGTCTGAGGTAAGTTGTGCTAAATCGAATTATTTTGGTCCCTTAAATCGGCTATTAAATTATTTACCATTATTTATGGGTCACCCTGTATTTTAGCACAGTCTGTATACTAGTTGCTTTAAAACAAGCCGTAGTAATGTAGAATGAAGATAAAAAATTAAGATTACATGTATTATTTCCACTGGTGTGCAAATAATTTTACACGGTTACTTGGCAAGTTACTGTTCGCCATGTTAGGCTAAGAAGTTCGACCCGACAAATTGCAGTGTTTACCCGAGACCGTTTGGCATCACCTGCCATTATCAAACAATTACTTTTATCATTACTCTTAGCTCATTTATTACATTACATGACCCGTTTTGTCGATGGGATACGCGCAATTTACTCGACATTATGCAGGAAGAAATGCCCCACGTTAGATAACCGGAATGTGATGTATAGTCAGAGCTCGAGGAGCCCAGCTACACTCCGGAAAATCGGTAGAGAATTGTGGATTTTTCATGTTTGAACACACGACACGATTCAATCGGATGAGGAAACTGGTCGCTTCTTCCACGGCCATATTTCACACCCGATCGCCTGAAACGACGTAATTGCGAGCACATCAAAAGAACAATATCGTACACTAATAAACGTTTGTAGTTGTCAAGTGTGTCTTGTTTGAGACCACCGCAGTCGCCGAGCCAAAGGTACACTTAAATGAGCGTTTATTATACAGATCTAATGGTAATTATGACACAGAGCACAATTTTGATGCCACAGGTGCTCGAGAGGACTGCACACAATGAGTATGAAGTTAATTATGACGGAAATGGGCACGGAACATGACTTTGTTGCCAGAACTACGAAGACCTGAGTAATCTAAATGAGGCGGTTTAGTTAAATCCCTTTTCTAAACTACTGCTTCAATGGAACTTGAACGTATATCCTTTAGCTTATACAGGGTGAGTTTTTTACGATGTTGTATGATGGAATATACTGGCAGAGTAATATTTTGACTAAAATTTGTTGTTATTTGATGATGAATTACAGAAATATAAAATAGTTTATTACGTAACTAGTGCTGTAAGAAGCATTTTACGCACGATATAAAGCCGCGTAATTTTTGATAACTTCGAAAAAGGACATTTGACAAATCGAACTGGAGATTTTCACAAATCTAATATAGGTATGCGAACACGCGTTTTATAATGATTATAGAGTCAAATGGAATGAACGTAGTATCATAGACAAAGAAACTTGTTCAAAAAGGCGTAAAATAAAATAAAGTACATAGATTAGATCAACCATGACTCCTGTGTTACGACATCCTCTATTAATATTAACGAAATTTGGTTAAATATTCTAGAGGAGGAGATAACACTTGGTCATATCAAACAAAACTGAAATTTCTTGTAGATTTGTTTTCATTATAAAACCCACCTTTCACTACAACAATAGATAACCTTTTCTATTGGAATGACAAAAGTCGAAATTTATGTCAATTTTTTTTACAAAAAACCCTTCTGGGAGTTCCAAATTGAACATTATCAGGTTTAATATTTTTAAGTTGTTGTTTTCTGTGTTCTGTCGTTGTGTTCTTTTTTAAATTATCTGAAGACGGTGGTAGATTTTCCACCGAAACGTCAGCATTTTTAGGTATCGAGACCGAGCTAGGTCACCTAGTCTAAGTGGTCTTATGTTGGGACGACTAGGTTAATGTTATTTTTTATTATACTTAACAGAAAATACTACATTTTCAACTGTTTATAAAATACAGTAAATATGACATTTTCGGAACAGCGCACGGAAATTTTTTCCCGATCCCTCTTTCCGTGCGCTTAATAATAAACATAGATATCCATGATACTAGATATCCTATGGCAACCCGAAGAAAAAAAAGAAACGAGTAATGTGTCTATAGCAACGATTTATTTATTAATGACAAATTTTATTTTCTGTCAGTGAAAATTAAGTATTTATGTATTTATTACATTTTGCAAAAATGAATTCAGATTGTGAAGAAAATCGGGATATTCCCGAAAATATCTTACAACGAGCGGCAGAAGTGAGTGCAGATTTATTACCAGTGAAATCCAGGTTGAGATATGAACAAGAATATAACAGTTTTACCGAATGGCGGACTCAGAAACGAATCAAAATTGTGAGTGACGATATTCTTTTAGTATATTTTTCTGAAAAAGCCAACACTATGAAATCCTCCACTTTATGGAGTCGATTCTCTATGTTAAAGAGTTGTTTGGCAATAAAAGAAAATACTCACCATCAATATTCAAAAACGATTGCTTTTTTGAAACGACAAGCTGTAGGATATATACCAAAGAAATCCAAGATTCTTACAGCAGAACAAGTAACCAAATTTTTATGTGAAGCTTCAGATGGAGAATATCTACTAGCAAAAGTAATTTTAGTGTTTGGCATCTTCGGTGCATGCCGCAGAGATGATTTAATACGTTTGAGTTTAGATGATGTGGAAGATAATGGGCGTTTCCTTGTCGTGTTCTTACGAGATGGAAAAACTCACAGGTCAAGAAGTTTTACCATTACCAATGAAAATTGCAAATTCGATCCCTGTACAATTTACCGTAAATACGCAGATCTCCGCCCTAAACATATGGAGAGTAGAAGATTATTTGTTGCATACCGAAACCAAAGATGTTACGCTCAACATGTTGGGTGCCATACTATCAGTGGTATTCCAAAACTTGTTGCAAAATACCTAAAACTAAAAAATCCCGAAGAATATACCGGACATGGGCTAAGGCGCTCTTCGGCAACCATGTTGGTGGAAAACGGCGGTGATTTGCTCACTTTGAAAAGACACGGAGGATGGCTTTCTTCCAATGTAGCAGAAGGATATATAGAAGAGTCCATACAAAGAAAAATTGAAGTATCACGGAAGTTGTTTAGCCCTTGTAACTTGGAAACTACAACATCTGTAACGTCAATCAAGAGAACCAAAGCACACACGAACACTCCGCTTCAACATCTTTAGCAGAGTCTTTAGTTCAACAAAAAGAAATGCAAAAGGGATTGAGCTTCAAGAATAATACGAATTGTACAATAAATATTACTATTAATAATAACGGTTCTGTCCAAAATTAATTTTCTTAGAATTACCTACTTGTATTTTTTTTTGTTAATTTGAGTTGCATGTACTTACATTTTTACTGTTTTAAAAATAAAAATAAATATTCCCGATTTTCTTAATAATTTTTTGCGATATTTTTTGTATATGTTGATTTCAGGTACCTAAGTATAATAAAAAATATCGTTCATTACTCGTCCAGAAATGGATTTTCCGTTCTTGCATGACTTCCCGCGTCACGCGCGCACGGAAAAATCCTCATTTCTGTACTGGTAATGAAATATACTATTTAACTTGAAAATGTTGTTGAAAATAGTGCGAAATTTCATTTTCCAACCAAACGAGTCCGGTGTGATATAGGTGCCATCGTATTTTTTTTTTTTTGATGAAATTTGTCATATTGTTTATTTCTTAGTTCTACCCAAAAAAGGGTGGATGAAGCTGTTTTTTGGAAAAGAATCCTAAAAAAAACGCTTTGAAAGTGGTCAGGTTACACCAAGTCTAGGAAAAATACGCTTACTACTGGAAATGTGCAACGTTGCCAAACCAAAGGTTGAAGAAAACGATATAAGACGGTTAACATGAAGGGTTTAATCGTTAAATAGCTTAAAAATTAGTAAATTAAATAAGTATTTTTAGTTTTTACATGCAAAGTGACACTTTACTATCTATAATTACTGTTGACAATGCTAACCTTAGTGTCCGATTAGTACAAGCGGCAATATTTATTTTCTGTAAATGTATTGAAACAGATGCCGTGGCTAACCTAGTGCTAACCATAGTGGCTGATTCATATATCTAGCAATAATTATTAAGATCTCAAAAAGAGAAAAAATATGGAAAAATTCCATTTCAAGAAATAAAAATCAATTTTTAGAATGACTACTAATTTTGAACAGAAAAACAGTTCTGTTTGACAACGTTGACATCAAAGAAAATGTTCAACAATCACGCTGTTGGTGATGGTACCGATCAAAAACAAGTCATTTAGGTTTAGTATGGAGAATGCCATAAGATAGGAAATAACGTGAAAATATGAGTTTTTCCTGCGCAAAAGTGATTCATCCACCCTAATTTTGGTAAAAGTAAGTTAAATAAACAAGCTGACATCGATTTCATCAAAAAAGAACTAAAAATACGGTGGCACCTAAATCGCACCAGAACCATTTAATCTATTATGATCATAACTATACAGGGTGTCCCACGACGAAAGACATCGATTGATATTGGAAAAAGTATAAATAGGAGAGTTTTGAAAATTTGGCAGGATACTGATGTCGGCATGCCCAATCCAACTAAAATATTTTCAAGATGGTTGCACTTCCGTTTATACCGGAAGTCGATCACAACTTTCTTATTTTAAATAGAACACCCTATATATTATTACATATTTGGATTCCTCACAAAATTCTGACCAACTTTTGTATAGAATGCCCTATGCCTATCTCTAGCCGTTTTCGAAATATTTGATGTTTTTCCAGAAAAGTGACAGTTGCAACGCTCAACATATTTTTGTACTATGTTAAAACCGTATTTCATTTTGCAATGAAACTTTGGGTTATTGTAAATAAAGGATCGTTTTATTAAACTGAGGGTGCGGAATGACTCATTTGTATACAGGGTCGTCAAAAAAAATCATAAACTTGCCACTAAAAAAAATGAAAAATCTTAAGTTTTTTAAATAGAAACCCTCATTTTTTATGACGGAATCATTTTGAGCATTAAAAATTACGTTAAAATTAAATTAATTTTAAATTTAATTAAGTTTCAATTTACTTGCCTATACCTAAATCCAACCCATTTCGTTTTATTTGAGAATAAACATTTTTTATTATTAAAACTCCAGATTTCTTGAAAATTTCTCTCTCTAATTACGTGTTGAAAATATTTTAGTTGGATTGGGCATGCCCACATCAGTATCCTGCCAAATTTTCAAAACTCTCCTATTTATACTTTTTCCAATATCAATCGATGTCTTTCGTCGTGGGACACCCTGTATAACGTATCCTAACCAAATAAGTATCAAATTTTAATTTAAATATCGGAGGTGTAAATTATAATTTTTCAATATTGTTTGGACAGGTTTCGTGATATTGAAATTTTAATCCAACATAAACCGGACATGACGAATATGAAAATCGATTTATCTAGACAGTGTAACGCTCTAATGGATAGGTCTCAAATTCCTATTCATCTAATGCCGGACACATTAAACGTAAGACGAAAGCAAGACGAACACAATAAAGGTCCGCTCTGTATGGGTCGGACGATATATAACGTCGGCTGGTGACATTAGCAAGCTAAGACAGTGGTTAGCAGGGCTGCAGTAAGACATTGGACACAAGACGAGCAATACTTAGTCTGCAGTGCCCCGATAATTAATCATACATTGTAATTAGTTCCTATGAGGGACGGCAGGGACGCTTTGCATGTCGTGACCCCCGCTTTACATGGAGGCGGTCGAGAATCTTGTGACAGGGTCTGGCCTACGTTCTTGCAGAAGGCCGTAATTTACCCCTTTTATCTTTACCCAACTAGACTATTGTTTTATCTATTTTATCAATCTCCAGTATTAAAATGTCATATCACTGATGCAAAGCCGAACTTTTTTTAATGGAAGAAGTTACGGTAAAGACCTAAAAACCCTTTAGGGAGGACTTAACAGGGAATCAAAAGCAAACATCAATGAACAAATCCAGGCTCGTTCACATAGTACACGTTTCCCATTCCGCAAAACTGTCTCGGACCCAATATTAACCTATGCAAATGACATTTAAGTCCTTCTGATATTACTTGGATATTACTAAAATCGATACCCCATAAGGGTAGCGGTTATGTCCGTATTTGTCCCGAATGATTAAGACGATAAAGCCCTAGCGTCAACCTCCCAATTTGCCTATTTCATTGTTGTATGCTTTCTTTATTATATTACAGGATGTCCGGGGTTTTATAGCAGGAACTAACGTCTAACAATTATTTTGTATATTATATACAAGGCAGCTCAAAATCGACCAATTATTTAGATAACACAAAAAAGTTAAAATTGGTCCAAACTTGCGTCATTCACTAAACCAAATGGCCCTTTGAAAATTTTAATTTTTGTGCATTTATGATATCCGAAATTGTTTTTTATTTATTTCCAAATTTAGTTGTAAAGATATCACAAATGTCACTGTCTTAACTATATTACATTGAAAGTGAAAACATAAGCTTATTTTTCAGTCAAAATGGAGTTAGTTAAAAAAAAGCAGTTTGGTGCTTCCTTACACTATTTGTCTTATAACACCTTAAGGAGGCTCTTAACAGCAAACACATCTTGATTTAATATTCCACAGAAGATAAATTTCCTACAACTTTTCTTATTTACACTCTTCTGTAGCATTGTAGTTTCTTAAATAACGGAACTACGCTTAGTCGAAACGGAGTTAGTTTAAAAAAGTGTGACCGTTGTAAATGTAAACAGAAAGTGCAAATGGGCATGTGACTATTTTCAATTAACAAATTTTATTTTAAAGGTCAAGTGACACTCTTTTTAACGTCAAAACTGATCCTAAAGATTACGTGATCGTTTTAAATGTCAAAATATTATTTGAAAGGTCACGTGATCGTTTTTCAGTTTAAACTGATATTTTTTAAACCACGTGACTCTTTTTACAGTCAAAATGGTCACGTCACGATTTTCAATCATCAAATTAATTGTTAAATGGTAGTTTCTTTTTTAGCGTCAAAATCGAATCCTTAAGGTCACGTGTTAATAAATGGCGAAATCGTATATATTAGACGATTTTTTTAGGTAAAAATGGTCACGTGACATTTCCAATCATTAAAGACGTATTTTGGCGTCAGTGTTAACTAGAGTGTTTACAATGTCTGTCTCATTTTAACTCATTCAAAGATCATGTGCTAAAAATAAAATAAAAAAAAAATTGAAAATGCTATTGGGAAGGTCACGTGATCGTTTTAAGGTAAAAATGGTCACATGGTGACGATTTTCAAGCACCAAATTTAATTTTAACGTTTACGTGACTTTTTTACAGTGAAAATAGTCGCGTGACAATTTTTAATCATCAAATTTATTTTTAAAAGTTTTTTTTTAACTACAAAACCGGTTTTGAAGGTCACGTGACGGTTTTTCAGTATAAACTATTATTTTTCAGTCACGTAACTCTTTTTACTGTGAAAATGATCAATTTTTAATCATCTTGACTCTTTTTTAACGTCAAAACGATTGTGATGTGATTGTTTTAAATATCGAAATCGTATTTGAGAGGCCACATAACCGTTTTTTAGCTTTAAACAGTGAATCTGACGTGATTATTTTTAAGGTTAAAACATTATTCTTAACGTCACCTGAGAGTTTTTACGTTTATATACACTGAAATTTACTGATATTTTTGAAAGTCACGTAACTCTTTTTAAGGTGCAAATAGTCACGTGACCATTTTAAGAATAAAAATGTAATTCATAAGCCTCACAAAAATTAATAATTCAGGTTTTTAAGTTGTGAAGAAAACTTTCTACTATATCAGCGTTATAGACTCTACATTCAGTATTTCGTTCAATTCGAACAATGAGAACACATGTTCCACATTTTGTACACTTCTAAGAAATATACTGTACAGGGTGCTGCATTTTCGATGGTTTTACGGGGTAAAGAGAAAACGGTAAGAGATAGAAAAAAAGTAGCATACGTGTTCTGATCTCTTTTTCTGAGCTGAGATGACCGGCGAAAAGTGGGCGGCGCAAACTTCTTTTGTTTCAAAGAATCGAAAATTGGTCATTTTTAAACCTCTTCTGTATTTCAGTTGCTCTTAAAGTTATCAAAAAAGGAAGAACGGTTCTCGGTAGAAGTTTTCATGTAGAATCCAATGGCGTAGTCAGTTTTTTTCTATTCCGTTTAGTTTCTGACATATGACAGTAAGTTACATTTTTTTAAATGGAACATCATATATATTTTTATATCATTTAATTCTGTTGATTTTTACCTTTTCAACGGTGTATTACAACATATAAGTTTGTAGAGGTTAATCCTGTTATTTTAAAAAAAGACCTTTGCTAAGCTAAAAAAAGGCTAATATCTAAAATACCAAACAAAATCGGAAATCATATAAACTAACACATCAGAAAATTAAATATTTTAAATAAATCTTATTAAAAATCTAAGTTACAAACAGTTCTACCGTCACTTTAATAAGAAAAGTGGCTATTTCTATTTTCTACTATTTTTAAGGTGGAAGTTGAAAAAATTGTTTATAAACAACATGTAACATGTTAATATGAACGTAATAGAAAAAAACTGACTACACCATTGGATTCTACGTCAAAACTTCTACCGGAAACCGTTTTTCCTTTTTTGATAACTTTAATAGCAAATGAAATACAGAGGAGGTTCCAAAATGACCAATTTTCAAAAGCCCCCCGTATCTTTGAAACAAAAGAAGTTTGCGCAGCCAACTCTTCGCCAGTCATCTCAGCTCAGAAAATAAGATCAGAACACGTATGCTACTTTTTTTCTATCTATTACCGTTTTCTCTGTACCCCGTAAAACCATCGAAAATGCAGCACCCTGTACTCCCATGATATTAAATTGTAATTTTTTTCTGAAATTAGTGAAAAACTTGTGAGGGACAATTTTGACTAATAGCAGTGAAAATTTACTAAGAATGTAAATAAGACAATTTTTCGTTCCCTGATTGAGGGAACAGATCATACTGATAGTAGTCTCAAACGGAAACAAACTGTAACAGTATTGGAATAAACACTGCATACAAACAATGCAACAATTTTGTCAAATATTTCGTGTTTTGGACAGTTTTCCTTCAATATCTCGCTTTGCAGGCCCTGTGGAGCGAAAATTTCATCCAACAACCTTGTAGAGAATGACAATTTTTACAATTCTTCTCTTTTACTTGACACTCTTTCTAATAGTTTTTATTTAGAGTGAATTGGAATATAAAATCACTGACGTGGATGTCTAGTTAGTGTTCAAACTTGAATTGAAGACCGAAAAGTGTCTGAGAATTATGTCTAAATAGTGAGCCTCTAATTTTTGAATCATTTTATACTGAAAGAATCTTAAAAAAAGTAAAAACTAACAAGATATACTCGTCCAAGTACAACTAATAAGCGTGATTTTTCTATTCAATCTATCAGGTTTTACGACTGAAGATTTTCTGAACAACCATTGCGCTAAATAAATTTCCAGAAATCCTTTTATGAAATATTAAGGTAGAAGCACTCGTTTCTACGTAACACGCTTATTCAAAACTGGATCGCACGGGGGCAGCTTTAAACAACAATAACCGTTTTAGATATCATAAAGATAAAACCTTCTGCCCTCTCCTTCTAAAATCTAAGACGTACACCGTATTTATAATAATATCCAAGGGCTATTCCAAGTTGTTCCCCCTTGTTCCTTCGTGATTATGTTGTGTGTGAAAAGGGCACAGGGATCCCACGCGACTCCTTTAGCCGCAGTTAGCAGGACGAATCCTGCGAGGATAATTACTTCACGACAATAGGAAACACGCAGATTTCGGTTTTAATGTGCGTGAGTGTGTGGTCCGGTACATTTCTGCCACATTTAGATTTTACTCAAAGTTTAGGAGTTCAGGTTGAAGCCCTTAAAACCATTTTGGTGGTTTTACTGATTGAAATTCGTGGGATAATCCGTTGGGCGTATGTGGGGACCAATCGATGTATGTTAGTATTAAGGGCGACGCAGCAAGATTAATGAGGGCGTACACTACCCCCTAAATTTATCTTATAATGAATATCTGAAATTCTAGCGTCTTGGGCCACGGCCTAGGATTAATTATACGTCCGCCTTTGGCGGGCAAAAAATCTTTTCTGAATGGGCACATCATTTCTGATAAATTTCCTTCAAGGGTCTACCGCTCACGGTTTAATAGAGGGACACTTACAAACTACAACGAAAAAAGCAAGTTTAGGATTAGTGCCGATCTTTGACCACCTACCAGAATCGATAAAATAACCATAATCGGTTTTCTTATGCAAATTATAAACCAAAATGTGAACGTCGGAATTGGTGGCCTGGCCGGGCCTTATCTGGCCCTCTGGTCACACGCAAGGACGAGTCCTTAGAGAAGGCACGGCCCAGTCCTTCCTCCTTTTGCGTTATCTTGTTCTTGTCCTGTCAGGACCCTTCTCTGTCTCAGATATTAAGGAAATGTTCCACTACATGTAACGTCATTTGCATGATCATTATTCTTATTGGGATGCATTAATTTTGTCACGATAACTTGAAAGATGTTTCTTTACTGACTGCCACAGTCTTCGCAAATCCTATCATTTAATTGAGTAACACCTTCTATTTTAGACTTTGAAACTGTCTTTTGTAGATATTTTATCAGTGGTCGAGTAGTGCTCATTTCTATACCATAAGAAGAAACTAACATTAATGTGCCAAGTGCGAAAAAGCCCAGTTTTACGACCACCTGTATAAGTAGCTTAGGTGTTTAGTGCTGTATAAGAAGCATTTGACCTACGAAATGGAAAAAGTTATGTTTTTGGAACACGATGAAAAGATGAAAACTAAAATTTTGTATAATATAACTGCGGTCACATGCACTTTATATAATCCAAACCAAACAGCGTTGATATCACTTTAAAAAAATGGTTAAACCGATTTCCGATCAAAAAGCCAACATTTTCAATGTTTTTCCAATTTTTCAACATCCAAAAACAAGATACAAATAAAATATAATATAATTGCGGTCACACACATTCTATACAACCCATAGAGACTTCCTATGCTGTATAAATGACTGTTTTCACTTGCAAATACTTTGAAATGGCCGTTTTTTTTTTATTATTATAAAAAATTTTTACATCAAAATACAAGGAATGTGTTCACACGTCTAGAAACGCCTTATGACAAAAAAGAGCAAAATTAAAAAAAAAACTCTAAAATTATTGAAAAATATTAATATTTCTACCAATTGCTTTTAGCGTTCTAAACATAAACATGTTCCTGAAATCTTACCGGAAAATTGGTGGAAAAAAATGTTTAAACGTTCCTTTCTATACAAATCGTTAGAGAAAATTTTTAGGAAAAAAAAATGAATCCAAAATCGATCTACAACCCTACGGTAACAAAAATGCAAAACTTTACAATTTTCACCATTGGATTACTGGTATTGAAAGGGTTAAAGACAGTCAGTTTTAAGTTTTTTGAAAAAACAATTTTTCTTTTTTCATACGCCATTAGACCAAGACATGTCAACTGCATTCAGCGTGCGGAAAAGTATTACTTGTCGCACTTATTAGGTAAATAACTATTTACGCCAAACAACATTTATTGCATGTAAATCGTGAATTCACTTTTGTTCATTCTACAGGGTGGTCCAGTTTTAAATGTCAATAATTCACCATTCGATAGTCCATCAAAAAATAAGTTAGCATACATTATGTCATTTTCATGAAAAATGCTTCCCAAGGAAAATACCGTCCATAAAAGTTCAGTTTAAAAAATCGGTTTCTTGTCATAACTGTCAGACCGCTGGAGCAATTTTAATCAAATTTAGAACAAATACATATGAAATTAATACTCATTATGTGATGTTAATGACGTTTGTCGAAACTGTCCAGTGGGGTAAATACAGAAAGATGGTTTTAATTTTTTTGCCTTATTCTCTACGTCACTGGATATTTTTCAAAAATTTAAGTTTTTTTACTTTTACTTTACTTGTTCAATTTGACAAAATAAGTATGTCTTATAAAATTCTGATTTGAAACTTTGTTTACGAGGTACCTAATTGAGTTATTACGTTCAAACACCCAAAACCAACCCAACCCAACTTAAAAATTATCTTGAAAACGGTGAAAATTGACTTAGGAAGCTTAAAAAATGTCTTTGTAGCCAGTTTTCATAGTTTCCAGACAAATTGAAAGACTAGTTTTGAAAATTGACTTATTAACCAGTAAATTTACTTTAAAACGGTGAAAATTCACTTTAGAGGCTTAAAAATTGTTTTTGTAACCAGTTTTCACAGTTTTCAGACAAATTGAAAGACTAGTTTTGAAAATTGACTTATTAACCAGTAATATTACTTTGAACCGGTGAAAATTTATTTTAGAGGCTTAAAAATTGTCTTTGTAACCAGTTTTCACAGTTTTCAGGCAAATTGAAAGACTTTAGCCTTGACAATTGACTTGGAAACTGTGAAAATTGACTTGAGGGTATTAAAAAAACTGTCTTTGTAGTCAGTCGTTATAGTTTTCAGATAAGTTGAAAAACTTTAGTAGTAAAAATTGAATTCAAGCCACACCCACACACACAATTTACACATTTCAACCTTGAAAATTGACTTGCACACCAAAAACTGACCTTGTACCAATGAAAAGTGACATCAGAAGCTTAAAATTTGCATTTGAAGTAAGTTTTCATAATTTGAAAATACATTTCAATATTTTAGTCTTGAAAATAGTCTTAAATACACGATATTGACATTGGATTCATGAAAATTGACTTGACGACTAACTTTTCAACTTTTTTTTTTCTTTTTCGGCCGTGAAAGCCTTTATAGTCTGATTTTACGCTTTGTTAGTATTTTAAATTGACTTCTAGACGCTTTGCTTTAATACTGAAAAATCGAATTTTAAACTATTTTTTATAGTAAAAGATAAGTTTCAGCCTCTTCATTGATCAAATTAAACAATTTTGGCATTAAATGCTACGATATTAGTCTTGAACACTAATTATTAGAATTAAATTAGTTTGAAAATTCGGACTGTTACCAGTGTTTGAATTGAATGATCTTACATTACCTATAGCCTAAAAAATTGAACGCTAGTAAACATTAGTCCAACAATCCGGTTTTTTGACTATTTTCAGTGTCAAAAATTAACTCGTAAACCTCACCGATGACCAGATTTGAATCTTTTTGAACCATTTTAAAGTAAAAAATACAATAACCCAAGTAGACATTTTTGTCAAAATTTGAAAAATATCCAGTGAGCGTAGAAAATAATTACTATCCCCCTATATCGACGCGTCTAAACAATTTTGAAGAACGTCATTCACATCAAATAACGATTACTCATTTCATAATTACTTGTTCCAAATTTGATCAAAATTGGTCCAACGGTCTGACAGTTGTAGCAAAAACAATTTTTTAAAATGAACTTTGGAGGTCTTTGTCTTCCTTAGGAAGCGTTCTTCAGGAAAATGACATAATGCATGTCAATTTATTTTTTGATAGGCTATCGATTGGGGAATTATTGACATTTAAAACTGGACCACCCTGTATAGTGTAGTATTGTTTGTCAATTTATTTATACCCACATACATAAACGTAATACTATTTTATGCCCTTAAGAAAACAACAAAATTCTTTTATATGAGTAGAAAAAATAGGATTTACAGTGAGTTAAGTCAATTCCATAAAAATTTCTTCTTAAAACAGATAAATTTAAGGAACTTTTGGATGTTTGTTTCCTTAACACTAAACTATCCACGACTGTTGAGTAACAGTTTGAAATCTTGCTACTCACACGTCGTTCAATCATAATTCAATTAGTTGTAACAAAGATTGTGACGGCGTGTCCAAACTAAACAGCACAATCTCGCTAGAAACTTAGTTTATCTGCATATTCCAACTTGCCCTTCTATCTTCCTATATGCATATTCATGTTCCACATGTATAATATTGATCTGCACATCAAACTTCAAATATGATAAACAAACGATTCCTGGCGTCAGCGTTTGAGTTCAACCCCTTTTCGAGAGGGATTGTTACGAGTTTCAATCAAATATTTGCCGCATTTAACTTGGTATTGTGTTCACATGTGACCTACTGGAAGATAATCAAACCTTTAAACAAATTTAATTTAGGAATAAATGTTACATTATTAATAGTTTATTTCATTTTGTGCAGGATATTTATTAAGTGATCTGAAAATATCAGCGAATACATTTTTTGTCTAAAAGAATGCCCAACAAACATTTTTGGCTATAATAACCAAGCAGAAAGGAAAATTTACTTATGTTGGTGAAAATCTACCTAAATTTGACTAGAAAAATTAATCGTTAAAGTAAAAAATTTGAGTGTGAGTTAAAACTTAGTAACAAATACCTTTGAAAATGCCTTTCAAGACAAGTGAAACTTACAAGTTATGGACCTAGTTGAACATTACCTCATTTTTACCTTAATTACAACTTTTGGTAAAACAGACTTATGAGGTAGTTAGACAGATCAAAATTTGCTTTATCATAACTTAACATTTGCCTTAGACGTTGAAGGCTATTTTTGGTAAACAGACATGGTATTTTTTTTTATTTTTAACCCAAATAATGTCTTCGGTGTCTAAGACTGTTGTAGTCTAATCAAGACGACAAATTTAAGTTAAGCTTGACCAAATATTGACTTCAAAATGTCAAAGGTAGAATTTGGTCAAAAGTAAGGATTCCTTACCTAAAATTCAATGTATCTATTTCCTTGAGGTTGTGTTTGAATATTGGTTCAAATTAAAACCTCTTTCTGACTTAATGGTTAAATACTAGGCTTGCACCTTTGACCTGAAGAACTTGGAGGTTATAAAACTTAGAAAAATGGCCTTTGAAGTTTGAGTATGGGTTTTGAGTGGAGTTTTCTGTTTTATTTTGTAAATTGCACCACATATAAATTTTAACTTTTATTTAAAACTCCTCGATAGTTAGTTGAGATTCTGTCTGAAGAAATGCCAATAGTAACCAGTTAGCTTCTACTAACTGTATTATTTGTGTATCTAAAATATTCTTGGTATATGTAACCTAACCTCTAAATTTAAAGTCGGAAAAATTTTAATCAAAGTTTTTTCATAAAACCAATTTTTTTAATAGCGCATTAGAATTTTAGAGGTGTTTTAGTTTTACAGTAAAATTTGTTTGGCACTAAGTTTCATGGTAAGGTATGTCCATATCAATATGTTCTTACATCATTTTATAACGTCATTTTGTTTGCTGGCCTTTGCCTTTGCCTGTTGACATTCTGTTTTTGTTACCGATTACGCTGATGCCTATAACCTCAATAAGAGCAGTAAACAAACTGTCATCGCTTTTTTGGCTCCATCTTTGTTTAGCAGCGTCTTTGAGGTTATATTTTGATAACATAGTTAGTTACCTTGTTGACTTAATTACCTAGTAGACTTAATTATCTTTTGACTTAATTATGACGTCTAAATTACTTTGATTTTTTCCCCACATTGGGCAAAATCCCATCGCTTAATTTTAGATGTCTCATACTGATTTTTTTTACTATGCAAGACAACTAACAACCAAAAATGTTAACCTTATACAATAAGAGAAATTTTTAATAAGGACATAATAAATTTTTAATAATAATAAATTTAACAATATTGTTGTTTTATACTAATTTATACATATCATTTATATGTATGTAACTAAAATACGTATAACAGCACATTAAAATTATTAAGTACAAAAATAATAGTTGATTACAACCTACAAACTTGATTACCATAAATGGGTTATTAATGTGATGAAATACCTCTAATCCACTAGTTACTAATATTAATAATAAATGAACAATTATTGGCATTTTGTAAGTTTATAGTATACGATACATAAATTAACTTAATATAGTTTTTCCACTCTAGTGCGTGAAAGTCTATCTTTCGAGAACAAAATGCGGAAATGTTAACATTCGCGCACGATTGTAGAAAAAACACTTTCCTATTATTCATTACATCCTTGCTAAATCAAACTTTTGATATTACTTTTTAACGTGGCATCTTTGAAAACATTTTACTCGTAGATTGATAGAAGTCAGAACCTAGGCGACCAAATTTTCAAAAATGTTCTCACTTTTTGTTTTTCCTCGCTCAAAGGTTTCATCTCGGTCTCATCTCGGGCTGCAGAAATTCATAAGGAATATTTTCAAACCATATTCTGAACGATTGAAGTTTAGTTTGCATGCAACCAACTCCTCAGAATGTGTCATTAGTGCAATAGTTATTGTTGTAAAAGTTGAGAGTGCAACTTTGAAATGTATGATTCCAATAACTATTGTTTCCCTTTTCGTTAATTTTCTTATAATAACTAGAATTGTTTGATTATCTAAAACGTCTTGTCATAAAACTTGATTTGTAAGTTTGATGAGATCTTATAACACAAGGTCGATACAGAATTTTAAAGCCTCCACCCTTCCTTAGAGGAGCATAAACATCGTATATCGTACATTAAAACTCACTTCTTGAACTGAAAGCCGTCCAACACATTTCTAAAAAAAAAATAACGTAAGGTTTCTACAGCTAGTGCATAAACTGGCACCTATCTAGCTGAAGCCTGAGGTTAACTCGCGCCTCGTCAAGTAAACCATTATTATTATCGTGGCCGTAGCACGTCTCCCCATTCCGGCATTTTATTTCATTTAAGATAAATCAATTTTTCTGTTGGTTTTCATGCCAATGTTTGCTGATACCTTTGCCACGATAAGTGTACCCGAGTCGATCAGATTGAGGTCTTGGTTCGCCTTTGGTCGTGCTCCATTTGTGAACATTGAACTAACGCCAATATGATGACATCTAAATGGCTTTGCCTTATGAGACCATTCATCTTAATGGTTTTCGATGATAGGTCAATGCTGGCTGGTATTTGCATAGGTAACTATAAAATCATGTGAACGACCTTTTATTAAAGTTTATTGATATTATTGAATCCTACAAAGCCCGAAATTCGTTCTCGACAAAAAAGCCCATCTCATTGAAAAATTGTATAGTAGAACTATAACCGATTCTATTCGGTATGTTCGGTTAATAAATTTATATGAAGCTCCGGCATCGTTAATAATTTAGTTCGGCTTCAGTAACCAGGAAAACAATATTTAAAAGTCGCTGAATAAAACCTCAAAAACCCGGCGCTTTTCATTTGTATTGTAAAAGATCGTTTACATTCGGTGAAACTATCGTAGAACCAATTTCATTATCGTATCAAAAAAACGTTTACTGATGAAGAAGCAATAAATGGAGCACAATATACATAAATAATTCGATCTAACTGTTCCTATTGTCATAAATTAAATTTTGATCTTCGACACAATAGAACTGGCTTTTTTTCCATCGCCAGAACCGTTTAAATGCCTTTTTAATAAATTGTTGAATCATTTAGAATTACGATGTTCTGCAGTCGGCCATTCTTGTTATCTTTTATTTCTTATTTTGGGTTTTTGGTGAACACAACTAGCTGCATGCACCGCGTATAAAAAAAAATAATATTTATCACGTCTATCCTAATTTATTTCGATAGCGGCCATTCTTATTTAGAGAACATTTCTATCTGGTTTTTTCTATTGCCTTGGATTTACGTTTAAATCTTCATAAAATGGTAATATGACAGACGTATTTTAGCTATCACTAATAATAGTATATTACATACTCAGGTGGAAAGTGTTTGATTTCTGTCGAGAGATTAGATAGTTCGCGGAGACGAAGTCGAGGTGAACTTCATCTCGATACAGAAATTAAACTTTCTACGGTGGTTTGTATACTATTTTATTTTCAACTATTTATCAAAATCTCATCGAACTTTTAATAAATCATTCAGTTGAAATATTGATTGCTAATGCCTGCTTTATACCTCCCATTTAAGAATTAAATTAAATTTAAATTTCCACTAAAATTAATATTTAAACTAAGAAATCTTGTTTAGGTTTATACTACAAATTAATAATTAGAAAAATAAATGACTGTTTTGACTAACTGGACGTTCGACGTTGATGTTTGACGTTGACGTTTCTATTGTCATCGTCATTACGCGTGTTTTGTGGATAAAGAAAATTTTTATTAAAATAATTTAAAAAATTTGTTCTTAAACCACTTTTTCGGTAAAAAATCCAATTATGGAAATAGACGATTCAAGTCTAATAGACTACGTATCGCAATAGAAGACAGCAATTTACATCATGAGTGATGACAAGTATGACAGTGATAGTTCCGAAAGTCAACGAATTTAAACGAATTAAGCCGAACTTTAATAAAGTTGGTTTAACTTTAATTTAAAATTAATTTTAGTTTAGTGTAAATTGAAAGTATAAATGGGCTCGCTTGTAAGTTCACTTTCAGCTTTGATAAATTAATTTTAGTTTAAATGAAAGTTTAGTTTAATTGTTAATTGAGAGGTATAAAGCAGGCATAATAGTCTCTAACAGTAAGGTAGTATAGGTACGAGTAGTTAGGACTTCAACCATAATAAACGACTGGTGATTTGTTTACAATCTTGACAACGTCATTATTGTGCTATTCCGTCTTTAATATTTTGAGCTGAAACGTTTCTTAAAGTGCTTTTAACATGGAGATTTCTGAAGACGCAGATGTTACTCATCATCACCTGCGAGCTGTTGCAGAGGTGGCGGCACAGTCTCTTAACTATAAAAAGTAAGCCCAGATATGACAAAACGCATATTGACATTCAACCGGGTGGAAAGTGACATTTACCCGGGTGGAAAGTGAGTGCTTTCCACCCGGATGGAAAGTAAAAGCAGGTAATTTTCATCTTTCCACCTGGTTTACACATAAGAAATACTGTTATTACATACCTGGTTGAAAATAAAAGCAAATTACAGGTTTAAGCTAGCTTTTTTAATCTTTATTTCAAATATGTGCCATAGTACTTTTTGGATGATTTGGAAGATTGATTTTAGTTAAGTTAGGTTATGTTAGGTTAGGTTAGGTTAGGTTAGGCTTGGCCTACGCAGAAGGGGGAAAACCATCCTCCACTCACCAGACCCTAACTCCCCAAAACCTTAGGATGTAAAAACAGACGGACGAAAGCCGGCTGTTTGGATATCCTATAGTTTGCCAGGACCACCAGAGATGGACGAGCTGACGAAGAAAGAAGAAATGGAAGACAAGAAGAGCGCCAGAAGAGCCTCTCCGTCAGCGGGAGCATCCTTCCCCCAGGACAGAGGACGCCGATGCAACTCTGGAAACTTCCCGAAAGGGAAAATTCCTGGACTTTTAGCGGTTTTCTCTTCCAGACCTATCATTTTGGTATACAGCGATGGGACGGTAAAAAGCAGTAGTCTTGCTTGACCCATCTATCTGAGGCTGCATTGGCGCGTAACGAGTTTGCATTTTTGCCAGATTGCCAGTTCGCATAGTTTGCTGTTTTTGTGATTGAAAACTGTTTGTAAAATCTTTAGAATCTTGCGATATATCCCATATTATTCAAGTGTATTTACAGTTAATAGTCGTTATTTATTGGAGTAATTAACACCTAATTATTGCGTGACTCTATATAAAAATGACAGTCTATTTGACTATATTTTGACACTTTTAAACACTATAAAGTGTGAACATAAACAGGACAATCTGAAAAAGATAAAATATATGGGAATAATACTTAGAATAGAAAAATATAGACTGAGACTTGGCTCTCGGGTCGTTAATCACCGCCGGCGCAGTTAAAGGTGACAGTCACCTGTCAAGTGTGTGTGATTGTAAAGCCATACACGTGCTTTCCGCACTTGATGGCGTGCCGCGTGGAAAGCATTGTTTGCTCAGCCCCGAAGATTTATTTTCTCAGATCGAGATTAACTATGCTCGAAACATCCGCGATCTCTTTGAATCACGCGCCTTTAAGTAGACAATCAGGATCGTGATCGAAATCTCTTGATTTCTTGATACGAGTTTATTGATCTGGCCGGTTAATTAACTAGCCACTCGGATTTTGATGCCTGGAATTTTGCAAACGATTTCTTTTTGCCAGATTTCCATAATTTTTGTAATAACCTTTAATACGTTTTTTCTTCAATGATGATTATTAACCAAGTTGGAGTGCTGAATGAGCTCACATCAAGTTACCGTTCTTTAAGAAGATCGTCCACTTTTATCCGAATTTCAGATTTTTGCACCATTTTTTAAAACACTTTAGTATCAAAGAATAGCTATTTAACAAGAAGAGACAGTTGAAAAGATGAAGCGAATTGGAGAGAGATGGGCTCTTCCTACCAAAGTTAAGAGACAATCGACTGATATCGGCTTTGATCCTGGAATATCAGGAGTTCCATTGGTTGATCATTCAGGTTATTGAAGAACGTTGCCATATCTCATTCTCTCTTCTGTTGATAGATGACTCTGCAATATTCGGAAATAAAAGGTGCGCAAGTCCGAAATCCGACATCCGACTGTCTTTGCGTTAAGCCTGGTACTCATAAACGAACATTTCGGTAAAAAAAAAATATTCGTGAAATTCCACGTTTGCCGGAAATCGTTGGATTGATTTCAACTTTTTACTAATTTCGAGATTTTTTCGACACAATTATTGTAGGTTATGTTATGTGACATTTATTCAGTTTGGTAAAATTGGTAAATCACTATTTGCAATATACATAAAAGTATTTGTAATTATTATTGTGTCTATGTCACCATTTATAACTCAAACAATAATTAGTATGTGAATTTAAAAACATCCAGTAAAAAAGACTTTTCAGTCATTCCTCAATCTTCATTTTTGGAAACAATGCTGGAGAGCACTAATAGCACTAACTAGTTCTTTTAACAAAAAAAAAAAAAAACAAAAAACCTTCTACCGAAGATGAAGTTAAAACAATTAAACAAATATTCAGTCAGACTCTCAGACAGTCAAAATAGTACATTTTTTAGAACTCTTATAGAATTTTCATACTTTTCGTCCGAATATTCGTTTATGAGAACCAGGCTTTAGTATAAATATTGAAGTCCGAACATTCAACGCTTATTAACGAATTAAATAAAATCTGTATTGGGCAGTTAATGAAACTCGCTGTTTAACTTAACAGAACAAGCTTTTAATTAAAACTACTTCAAAAGCAAAAAAAAGTAAAAAAACAGTTCTTCTTAAAAAAAAAAACTTTACGATAATAAATTTTGAATGTGGAACACTCCAAGACTGTAGAAAACGTTTTTAAAACACCCATTTTTCCAGTGACTTAGAAGTTATATAGGAACAAAAAACATAGTCAACCCATTATCTATGCCACTGCATTACGAATAATCAATTGATTTACACTAAAATAACTGCATATCTTAGGAGATACGAATATTTACCAAAAACCATAATATTCTTTTAACTTTGACACCCTGTATAGAAAGAAGTAGGGGAATTTAAGAGGGTACATTTGTAATAAGAACTTTTTCTCTTATTTTTTAATGTATTGTTAGTTATTTTAAATGGAACATCCTGTATTTTATTAGCTCATCAGAAAATCTGTTTTTGCTGATTTCAAATGTATGTTTTTTTTTCAGGTTACGTTTTGGTTATTTTTCGAAAAATATCCGGTTTTATTTTTTTTCCTTTTTATATTCTTGGCGCAACATATTTTTATGCAAAACTGACAGTTTGAGTGGTAAAAACTAGTCGTTTTAGCTTTTAGTTAAAATACCACATTTTTAATTTGACATATTTTGACATCCTCAACCATTTTTTTTAACGCTAATTCTGACAACTTTTTCTGACACGAGAAATGACTTTATTTTAGTTTTTACTTTTTTTAGGTAATTTTGTGCAGCGTTGCCAAACCGTACGCCTTCACCTTCAACAGACTGTTGGCGACCAGGTCAGCAGTTGAAAATTGCTGCAAATAGTCCGGTAAATAAATTTTTATAAGTTTTTAACGTTTTGGCCTTAAAAATGTGAAATTTGTTTGAAAAGTTAGTCGCACGACTGAAAATAGGAATTCGGTAAGGCAATTTTCATGATATTTGACTATTTTTTTAACGTTTTGATTTTGCAAATGTTCTAGAACTACCCGAAAAAGCTGGCTAAGCCAATTATTATAAATATTGATAGTTTTTCAACATTTAAATTTAAAAATTGATTTGATTTGTTATAAACTATACATAATCGTTAAGCATCTAATGTGCGAAATTGACGTTTGAAGTTTGTTCAAATGTAGCAAATGTAACGTAAATTAATAATATTTTAATTGCCTTTGTCTCGGTTTTTGTTTTTGATTTTTACATATGATCTGTGTTATTCTGATGTGCAAGACAAAAAATTACCAATGACAAAAACAAAATTTTTGCCTGTGAGTTTGTTAATTTATAAAATAAAGTACATTAATTAATACTTCTTTAAATTTGAGAAAAGTGTGAAAAAGAGATCTTTTTTCAAGTTTAATATAGTCAGGGGTGAAACAAAAAAAACACTTTTCTGGAGAAAGTTGTACCGTAAATTTTTGTTGTTACTATTCAAGCCAGTTTTGACCAGCAAACCATCAGTTTACAAAACGTTTTCACTTTGTCGAAATTTTTATGCTTGTTTTCTGACCTAGGTTTAAGAAATTAGTTCTCTGAATGTGTATATTTGTTCACTTCTACATATTACAATCGATTGAAACAATAAAAAATATCGCAAAAACCCCTTTCAAGTTTGCCAGTTTGGCACCAGAAATGTAAGCGACATCGGAGTGACAAAAACGCATACAAAACCGGAACCATTGTCCTTTCTTGAGGAAACGGAGAATGGCTTAGCAAAGGAAGTCGTCTCTAATCTACATACAAGGGTAAAAAGTGTTGCTTGGACGAACACTGCAAACTAGCGGCGGCCGAGGGTTGTTTTAGGCTAAGCAATCCGGCAGAGAGGTCCATTAATCTTGCCTCATCTTGTCCCCTATTGCATATTCACGTCCACACATCACGAAATCCCAGGCAAACCAACCTCTAGACATGTGCTTAACTATCGAATAACGTAATCGACTTATTACTAGCAGTATATTATTTGCCATATATAACATTACATATCAATAACCAAATGATAATGATTTAGTACAAATTTAGTTTGTAAAAAATACAGGTGGTTAAAGTGAATGTCAAACTAGCAAAACTACGTCTCAAGATGTCCAAATGACGTGACAAAGTGGCCTAATGTCGTTGTTAAGTTACCAACGTTATAAGACGTACCTTCTTAATGTAATTTTTACTGATTTATAGGATTTTATTTATAGTCATAGGAAAAAACATAGAAAGTTACCACTAGATGTTATGGTGACAAAACTATCAATTGAAACTTAAATAATGTCGCCGTAGTTTCACGTCACTGGTCATTGTTTGCTATCTGAGAATCGACGGAATGTAAGTTATCGATAAATGGTGCCATACATATAAGTCTTCATGCATGCTAAGTTAAGAGTTAAGACGGAGGACAGAGAGGACGCGGCCTTCCTGAGATTGGGGTCTCAAACCCGGGTTTTAGCAAACGGTCAGGGACTTTCTAGGGTTAATTAGAATAAAGGGGTACGGCTTCAAAAAATTTAAATTGGTCCTCCTTAAGACCGGCGAATTAATTGATGCAAATGTCCGGACCCGATGCTACTACTATTATTACTACTGACCATTTTAGTTTTGTCCAATAATCGTTATAGTTTTGTTGTTTGATAAAAAGCTTCTGGTGGTCCTCTTTCTTTATTGTTGTCAAAATGTACCGGGTGTTCCACTAACAGAGGTCTGCCATATTTCGTTCGGTATGTGTGGTATACGCAGTGATCTCTCCGGATTGATGTCACAATCTGTAAGGAGATATAGTACATCCAAAAATATGAGAGAATGTTCCTATAAAAATACCTTCCTAAATGCCCTTTTTTCGAGATACAGGTTGTTTTTCTTATAACATTACTGTATAGCGTAATCTAAAAACAATAATTATTAAGTGAACCTTCTCAGGAATCTTCTTCCACAAGAAGCCAGTATTTCAATTTCTTATTCTCTTTCGATCGTATGAAGACTTCCTTGAGTATTAATCCAATTCGATCCGATTCAAGTAAAAAAAGTGACCTCGATGCAAGCAACAAACCAACACGCAGGTAAAGTAGTTTTTTTTCCAAACTGGAACCAACCCGAACCCAATTCTCATGACGTAAAAACGAGAATGTAACACGACGGCTAATATGCGTAGTAAAATGTAGAATATAAGATGCAAGAGGAGATCAATAAAATAATTTACTTGAGTGATCGCGGCAAAGTTTCCGTAAAAGTAATAGCTATTTCCTGCAAGTCATCCGAGGGATTTCTCACATCATGTGGTCCTATACACTTGAATGAATGTCACACTTCCTTGGATAAGTACGTGGTTTGATGCAGAATAGTGGTTTTTCAGTTTGCCCGTACGTTTCCCATTTGTAACAAAAAGGCTAATCTGCAAAAGACGATTTGATAACCTAGAAAACACCTTATTAACCGGTCTTTTTCACTGTGTTAAAGCTTTGCGAATAGGTTTCAATGGTTACCCATTGTTGTCTAATGGGTAAGGTAATTATGCACCGATTTAGTGGTTGTTCTGGTCTGTCATCCATTTCAGTTGCAGTCTACACGATTAAATGTTTTTCAGATTGTGCATCTGAATGTGGAAAAGTAGCCATTTATTTACTTATTAGGAATTTTGCACGAGCTTTTGAAATTTCCTGATTACTTTGTGGTAATCTGGTCGTGGTAACGTTAGAAAATCACAAGTACAAAAAAATCACTTGGTAAGTGATGTCTTGAAGAGTTAAACAATACTGTTTTGTTGTACTTTTCGCAAATTGATTCTATGATACCATTGGATAATAGTATATTTTTAACCAAGGTTTAGACAGTCGTATGTCGTAAGTTTTTATTTAAGATATAAGGTCAATAAAAGCAATCTAAACCGTGGATAATAAGAGTTTTTTTCCACTATTATAATCATATTTTTGATGATTATTTTATTGAAAATTTAAAAATTTAGGATAACAACATGAAGAGTCAACCTAATTTATCTGTCTCTGTCGAGTCAAGTATATTTCATATGTCATATGTGTTAATAGACATTGACATTATTATTTACCTAGGTCAATAATATTTCCTTTTTTGTTGTGTTTGTGCCAGACTAGAATTAGATCTTAAACTCTATTTTTGACCTAGGTCAACAATGACCTTTAAGTTAGAGAAAACTAATTTCTCAAGTTACTAATTGGTCAATAATGAGTCATCGGTGAAGTCAAAGTTTATCATGTTAGTAGTACAAGGTAAGTTCAACGTCTAGGTCGAGTCCAAACTCTCTTTCTAAAATATCACCTTCTAAGGTTTTTTAGTATTTTCATGTAGCACACCTTATAACGGTTTTCCACTGTTTCCGTGACAATTACTGTTAAAAATTCTACTTAAAACTTTTCTCTATATTTGACATTATTCAATAAAGCCAATAGTTGATGAGATAAGAATAAGGGCAAATTCCACCCTATTTAGTGCCCCAGAGACAATAATTATTAATGATAATAGTAAAATTGTGTTCCAAATTTGACATCATACAAATTGATATTTTAGTCGCTAATTGTTTATTTCAATAACTACAATTTTTTTAATTTTGTCTGTTTTGAAGAAGAAGGGTAATATCTAAAAAACGGTTAATTTTAATGACTCGATATCTTTTAGGTTATGGTCGTAATCTACATATACCATAACATGTAAACTTTCAGCAAAGAGTCACTAATTGCAACTAACTAAAACGTATCTTTTGAAGTCTGTTTAATAAAAAATTGTTTGGCTTATGTGCATTACACCGTTTCTATTAAACATACAGTAACATCTCTACAAGAAGAAAAAAAAATCCAATATTTTAATGGAAAAATAAATATAAATGACTTCATAAGATGCGGCAGAGCTGCCCCTAGACAGACGTTTTAGAATTCTCGAAAGAAATGCTAATTACGGCGCAGTAGTCGCAAATTTCGCTCATTTATCGATTGCGACGTGAAAAACTTATTGCAGCTCTTTCATTTTGAATGGCCAAATGAATTCCTGATTACTTCAGGGAAGTGGCAGCTCAAACGAACGTATATCCATCCAGAAATTTCTTTTTTCCGTTCATTAATATCTTATTTTTTTCGTTCGAGAATTGTAAATAGGAAATCTCTGACTAAACAAAATGCCTCTCACAAAATTGTCATCTTGAAAACGCTATTTATTTTCCTGTCTCCTTTTACACTCAACTTCTAAAAACTTTACCCCGTTCGTTTCATTATCCGGCCATTTTGAATCGTCTTCACGTATAGCGAACGGAAATTAAGTGATACGCACAAAAATCTTTTCCCGTATATAAAGTCGAACTGGGGCGGTGTTTTATTATTTGTGCCCGATTTTATCTGTAGACTTCATAAAACTTTTGCCACTGAACGGAATTAATGCATACTTCACAATTGGGGAGAAGTTTTGAAAGCCGGACTAAAAGTTAGTAAAAAAGTTGCGATGGGAATATAGATTATTATTGCAAAACGTACTGATTTTTGTAATTACGAAATTCGATAAATGTTTTTCTGTCTAAAGTCACATCTTCAGAATGGTTTATCCGTTAATTTTTAGGTTATGCTAGTACAGCAATTTTCCTATTTGGCAGTGTATGACATATCTGATCCTCATCAAATTTCTTTGCAACTCAAAGTAAATGTCTCAATCTAATCTCTCATATATTTTTACAGCTCATCCAGGCGATCTTCAAGGTTTACCCCTATCAAAATAGCTATTCAATATTTTCTGTTGTTATATTCTAAATAAATATAATCCTCATGACATTCATTTACCTGAATTCTTCTTCTTCTTCCACATATTGTAGGCCTTAGGCCTGTATTTTCCAACTTTTAGTTTCCTTGAAATGTTGAAGACCACGACTTTATCCATCTCTTTGGAGGTCTTCCTAAGGGGCGTTATGTTCGTAATATACTCACTCAAGCAATTTTTGTTAACCTTCCTCTAGCCATTTTATCCACGTGATTATTCCAGGCTCTTCTACGTTTACGTGCCCACCTGATAATATCTCACATTTGTGTCTTATGTCTGTATTTCTTTTTCAGTCTCTTAATGTGTACCCTGAGATGTTTCTCAGTATAAGAGTATTTTAATTTCCGTTGTTCCAAGGATATTTTCCGTTCTTTTGTTGTCAACTAGAGTCTCTATAGCATAACTACTACTAACTCCCTGCATATGTTTTATAATATGCAGATGATACAGCACTAATGTCACCAGAGAGGACTGAAGAAAACCTTTAACGAATTACAAAAGCTTCAAGATAGCATAAGGAATTGGGTCCACATGTGGATACATCAAAACCCAACTAAAACCCAAGGATATTAAACAGTCAAGGATTGCTCGATCGGCCGATTTTGTTTCCCGGCGGCGAATGAATTCTGACGTCACAGTGGGCCTTCGGGTGCACAATACGCTAAATATTCGCCCGAGATGCTATGTACGAGATCATATTCGTGAATGATCGACTGCAATCGCGCATCGCGCAAAACAATCGCGCTAACGCGAGAGACCCATGGTGACGTAAAAATCGTCACCGGTCCGAGCCGATACCGGCAAGATTGCGCTTATGGGATTAAGCACTCCTGTACTGTTTACCGTCCTTGACTAAAACCCACTACATTATTTTTCAAAAATCGGATATCAAATGCATCACCAACAGTACAAATTTAAAATTTTAGGGTACAACCATAGCATACAGCTAAATACTTGTAAATTGCCATAGACTGTGGATATTAAAGACCCAGCTTTTAATTTTAATATCCATCGAAAAAAATTTTTTTTAATAAAAGTGCAAAACACCTTTGCAGCTTGACTTCATAAAACTCAATATCAACTGTTTCACAGCAAAAAGCTAGTTCCATATTCCTAACATCCTCTGAGTGCAAGTTTTTGTTATTTACTCCGCTGGTCGTTCACAACCTGTAATGGGTAATACAAACTGAGAAAAATGTGCGGTTAAACGATGGGTTTGCAGTCTCCAACACATATTACCACGGTAATCGACAATGTTAATGAGTGCGTGCAGCACCCTGCTGAAATCCTGGCGTTCAATATATCGTACCGATCACAGAAGTATCGACCATTGTTACCGGAGAAAAGCGATGTGTGGTCCACTTTGTCTCTCTTTAAAGAAAATAACTTGGATGACATGCTTTTTCTCTATGTAGATTAAAAACGTATAGAGCAAACTGGTAGGCCACGTATATAATATCTATGACAGCGCGAACGATGCGAACATAGCAGTAAATCTATCTCATGGGCATAGTAAACACTCATTGATACTAAACATAACAATTTGCTTGTCTTATTATTTCCTGTGCAATTTAGCATCCACGAAAATTTAATACGTCGACCATAAATAGGCGATCTAATGTGCGGAATCTCATAATAAATATTGACCCCCGCGGTGGTCTATAATTCATGGGCATGCAGCAAAACAATATTAAAAAGCAAATAGTGAGACGGAGCCTGGATGTTCACATGGTTGTTTCGTAAGGGTCACGTACTGAACCGGAACGTGATAGATCCCGTCCTATATTAGATTACACATCACAGATATCTCGTCCGGCACGACGCTAATTACCGATAGCCGTTCCTTTATGTCCGCAAATATACATTCCCCGTCTACAACACAGGACAGGTGGACTGAATGTGTAATTCGGGCTGCAAAGGGCTCCGCTTCACTAATTATTGTTGCGTCTAGGAGGAGCCGGACATGCTTCTTCTAATTATCATGTCCGACGTCCAAGACGCTCCACTCCGACACATCTAAAGTTTAAATCTCATTGTTCCTATAATAATACAGTTTGTTATGATGCTTCTGTTGTGCCAATAGTTATTTATCTAACAAGTGCGGTAAATTATACTTTTCCAAACTAGACTGCACTTGCTTGAACGACGTGAAGCTTGTGACATGTGATGTGATGGGCACGTGGCTGTTTCTCTGAAAAAAATCTGTCCCGTAAATGTGGCAACGAGGAAATGCTAAAACATTCTAAATCCATCGCTAAGAGGCGTTTCCACTAAAATGAAAACTGTCCGAAAACTGTAAAAATTTAAATGGAATAATATAGAAAAAATTCGATGAACGCTGTTTCTGGTAGGTACTCGGGAATTTTGCTATTTATTTGTTTTCCTATCTCTTCATGTAAAGTGGTTGGGACGATTCAAAGTATACTTTGAAGAAAATCAAATATCTCAAAAAAGGCTGATCGTAGACACTTCGTTTTTGTGGCATTTTCTGCCCTTTAAACTGTTTCGAAACAAATGTTCAATTTGAATTGGATCTTTCTGGCAGTGGCCGTTATTTCAAAATTCCTCCATGCCAGAGTTCCTAGATACCTAGATAAAATCATATTCAATGGAATTGATTTCTATTATCTATTCCTTAAAGAAACTTTAGTACCTACTCTATCTCTTCTGTAACATGAGATATTAGTGAAAAATCGTTAAAAAACGCCTTTCTATAGTTAAACATTACTTTACTGACTAAATAAAATTAATTTATGTTTTAAATAGGGTGGTTATAATGAACCAAATTTTTCTATAAGATGTTAGTTTATGTAGAATTAAGTGCACAAACTGGAAAAACAAACCAAAATGCTTTCAAACAAAACTGAATTACGTCTCCTAATTACTGCATTTATAACCAGTCCATTTCAAACATACAGGTGTGGTAAAACTAAAACTGCCATAAAAAAGTATGTAACTGACTGACTGAGAGAAACATTGATAATTGCATGCGCCAGATAAAGACAGAAAACCTAATAAAAGTCCAAGTTTGCTGCAATGTTGTCCGTGCGCGCGTGACAAATTCTCGTGTGAGGCGCAGCCGAACACGGGAAGTCATGCAAGAACGGAAAATCCATTTTTGGACGAGTAATGAACGATATTTTTTATTATACTTAGGTACCTGAAATCAACATAAACAAAAAATATCGCAAAAAATTATTAAGAAAATCGGGAATATTTATTTTTATTTTTAAAACAGTAAAAATGTAAGTACATACAACTCAAATTAACAAAAAAAATACAAGTAGGTAATTCTAAGAAAATTAATTTTGGACAGAACCGTTATTATTAATAGTAATATTTATTGTACAATTCGTATTATTGTTGAAGCTCAATCCCTTTTGCATTTCTTTTTGTTGAACTAAAGACTCTGCTAAAGATGTTGAAGCGGAGTGTTCGTGTGTGCTTTGGTTCTCTTGATTGACTGTTACAGATGTTGTAGTTCCCAAGTTACAAGGGCTAAACAACTTCCGTGATACTTCAATTTTTCTTTGTATGGACTCTTCTATATATCCTTCTGCTACATTGGAAGAAAGCCATCCTCCGTGTCTTTTCAAAGTGAGCAAATCACCGCCGTTTTCCACCAACATGGTTGCCGAAGAGCGCCTTAGCCCATGTCCGGTATATGCTTCGGGATTTTTTAGTTTTAGGTATTTTGCAACAAGTTTTGGAATACCACTGATAGTATGGCACCCAACATGTTGAGCGTAACATCTTTGGTTTCGGTATGCAACAAATAATCTTCTACTCTCCATATGTTTAGGGCGGAGATCTGCGTATTTACGGTAAATTGTACAGGGATCGAATTTGCAATTTTCATTGGTTATGGTAAAACTTCTTGACCTGTGAGTTTTTCCATCTCGTAAGAACACGACAAGGAATTATCCCATTATCTTCCACATCATCTAAACTCAAACGTATTAAATCATCTCTGCGGCATGCACCGAAGATGCCAAACACTAAAATTACTTTTGCTAGTAGATATTCTCCATCTGAAGCTTCACATAAAAATTTGGTTACTTGTTCTGCTGTAAGAATCTTGGATTTCTTTGGTATATATCCTACAGCTTGTCGTTTCAAAAAAGCAATCGTTTTTGGATATTGATGGTGAGTATTTTCTTTTATTGCCAAACAACTCTTTAACATAGAGAATCGACTCCATAAAGTGGAGGATTTCATAGTGTTGGCTTTTTCAGAAAAATATACTAAAAGAATATCGTCACTCACAATTTTGATTCGTTTCTGAGTCCGCCATTCGGTAAAACTGTTATATTCTTGTTCATATCTCAACCTGGATTTCACTGGTAATAAATCTGCACTCACTTCTGCCGCTCGTTGTAAGATATTTTCGGGAATATCCCGATTTTCTTCACAATCTGAATTCATTTTTGCAAAATGTAATAAATACATAAATACTTAATTTTCACTGACAGAAAATAAAATTTGTCATTAATAAATAAATCGTTGCTATAGACACACTACTCGTTTCTTTTTTTTCTTCGGGTTGCCATAGTATATCTAGTATCATGGATATCTATGTTTATTATTAAGCGCACGGAAAGAGGGATCGGGAAAAAATTTCCGTGCGCTGTTCCGAAAATGTCATATTTACTGTATTTTATAAACAGTTGAAAATGTAGTATTTTCTGTTAAGTATAATAAAAAATTATTTTTGATGTATACATTTGTGTAAAAACTTAGCGCCAATAGGCCAATAACCAAATTATAAAGAACACAGTTGTCCACAATACAATTTATTTAGCTTTAGCAAGAAATGATCAACGTTTCGGGCTTAAGAACCGATCATCAGGAGCAAGAAGATTAAACCTAATACTTAAAACATGTGCTTAAATTGTGCTGAAGAAATTGAGTGTCAAAAAAACGTTATCTATCTTTATACACAGAGAAGACAAATAGACCCGTGTTAAGTATGAAAATGACCATTGCAGATTGCAGGTAATACTAAAATTAAATAATTACTGTTACTCTTTGTACTTATGAAGGAGCAGGAATATTCCGCTCTAGTGGGAGGATACCGGTTAAACCTTAAACTTCAAGAGTTGACAGTAAAATCTAAGTAACACAGATGACAAGTGAAGTCAGTTGACACACCGTACGTTTTGGTTTACATTAAAATTCTTACAAACATTCCTTTGAAGTTTTCACCTATTATTACATTTTCTGGTTTTGTCTCCTCTATCAATGTTTCTCTGTCAGTTACACGGTTTTCCTATAGCCGGTTTAAGCTTTACCACACCAGTATTTTAAATGTGTCAAATAAGGAAGGAAGCACATACAGAACATTTACCTTTCTAAGGTTAAAGTGTATAATCCTCTACAAATCACTGGCAAAACAAAAATATAAAACCTGAAATCACTCAAATTTCTTATAAATTACATAAAAAATGAATAACTCAAGTAGTCGTTGATAATACGTATTAGCCATATATCGGTTAGCATTAGTACATGTTTATTAATGCTGTATTCCATTTAGATTCTACTTTATTATTCAATAATTTGAGTAAATCAGTCGACTAAATTACTCTTGATAACAGAATAGGTCCTCATCAACCGATCATATAGACGTTAGCTGTTTGGTTCAGTTAATTTCTGTTTTTGTCTCAGTTTGGTTTTAATTACACCAGTTCATTACCAAATCGCAGATTTAATTCAAGACGAAATACGTACAAACTTTTTCTAATATGGTAGCTTTAAGGCTTTTCATTGATTCATTTGTATTGCTGAATGTGAAAAATATGATTAAAGTAATCCGAGCTGAAACAATAGAGCTTGTTGCAGAAAAAAAAACCATAAAGCAATGGAAAATGCCAACCGTTACTCGTGCAAACTTTACGATTCGTTATCATTACTCGTCGAACTATCGCCGCGAAGAATAAACAACTTTTTAATTATAGTAACTTTGATGAACAATTGAAAATAATGCATATTGTTGCTTTTTAGTCGAGGGCCCCTCGGGGCTGAGCCACCTACTACAAACATTGTTGATGTGTTTAGGGCGTTGGGCGCACAAAATAAAAGGAGAGGCGAGGCACAAAACAAAAAGAGATCGTGCCGATTTGTTCACGCGTGCATGTAAATAAGGCGATGTTCTTTGGAATTAGTTTCGAATAGATAAACGACGTGAAAGTTGCCTTGCAATTACCTACGTTTTCGCCAAAAGGGCAACCGGAAGTTTCAGCTGATTACTTAAAAATGATCATTTTAGATGAATACAGTTAGTGGACAAATCTGCTATGAAGAACAGGAATCAAGGATATCTACTGCTGACAAAATGTATTATTATTGCTTTTGTTTAAAACGTTTATACAGAGTGCCCCAAGAAGCTATTTTAGAAAACTATTCATCGTGGGATTCAAATTTAGGTTTCAAGAACTGAACGGGAAAGTGTGTCCACTTACAGGAAAAGGACTAGAAAAAGGTTACTTAATTTTCTTAAAATTAGTCAATATGTCATTAACTGGCTCAAAATGCGTATAAAAAAGCTCTCAAGTTTGCAACTGCAGTCTCTCACAAATACGCAATCAGTAATTCAGTCATCAATTAATCTTCAGGAACAATACATATAACTAGGAAAACATCTAAAAATCCTCTACAACAAAATTTTAGAAACATCGGAAATATCTACAGAATGGCACAAAAGTATAACTGTTCCTATAGGTATTCAAGAAAGGACAGAAGACGCACCCAGACAACTACAGCGGCATAACTCTGCTGAATACAAGCATGAAACTCTTTACCGGCATTTTGAAGGAAAGGCTTGAAACACAAATAACAAACAGGGAAGAACAACAAGGCTTCAGACGAAACAGATCCACGACCGACGACATATTCATTATCAAACAACTAAAAGAAAAATCAATCGAATTTAATACACCAGCATATGTCTGCTTCATCAATTTGTACTGAAAGCGAAAAAACGCCAGACACCATCCTAAGAGCAGTCCGCAATTCTCAATTTGAACAACATGACTAAAGTAAAGGCAGGAGACACATATACGGAAGAGATACTGACACCAGGAGGCATCAGACAAGGTGACAGCCTTAACCACCGCCCTGCCCTCTGTACAAGAAAGCCAAGAAGGTGCATGCCAAAAATTCCAATATGGCCGAAATACTCGTTTGACAGTTTGCATTTGTTTGTATTGTGGAAATTGAGTTTTTCGATGATTAAATTAATTTTTAAGGTTTAAAGTCAAGACTTGGGATTACTTGCCAAAGTAATTTTTGTTCGCTATTATATATTGTTGTTTATATGTTTATTGTTCTAGTGAAAGTGTAGTTTGTGTTCATTTTATTGTGTTATCACTATTGTTATTGTTCCTTCATTGTTCTATAATTTGTGGTTGGTTTTTTAACTTAAATTCTATTGCCTCTACAATATGCCGTCCACTGGTTGTTTGCCAAATTTCTAAAAGCAATTTGATGAAAGGCCCAAAAGTGTCAGTCTTTTACTTTCCAAAAGACCCTGCTCGAACCCAACAGTGGTTGAAAGCTTTGAACTGGAATGATTTTACTCCAACACAATACTCAGTGGTAAGTACAATATGCTTTCTCATTCAGTAAACTTATTGCCTCTTACATACATTGGTATGTGACTTATGTGAGTTACATTTTGAGGCCGCCTGCATTTTGAGAGCAACAAAGGTTTACTCTGAAGAAACAGGACAGCTTTTAGAAGTTCCATTGGCACATTTACATTTTAAAAGAAAGGTCTTGGTAATAATATAAAACCCATTTACCAGTTTTGCTTACCTAGATTTAAGGATTTCCAAATTTTCTTTGATTGAGCAGTTTTTACATTAGTTTGTTGTAACTACTTTCCAAGACAAAGGGTTCTAACCAAACTTGCTTTGGCTGGACTTTATTGGGTATAAAAAGCCATATCTATACATATCTGGATTAGGAATGAAGCGTTCTTTGATTTTTCACTCACAACTTCTAATCAACTACACGAAAAAATAAAAAAAAAACATATTTTCTACTGCATCTCCATAGGTTTGTGTACAAAAAAAAATCCGATAACACCGCCATTAAAAGTGACATTCTAGGCTTTCTTGTACAGAGGGCGGTGCCTTAACCCATTTCTGTTCAATCTCTTAATGGACAAAATTATAGAGGAATTATCATCACTAAATTGGGATACCGAATGGGACAGAATAAAAGAATCAGCATGCTACGCCCATGATGCAGCTATTTACGTGGAAACGGTGACGATCTACAGAGACAACTACACAAATTCTGCCAGGTCAGCCAAGCGATGAACATGACCATATCTATAGAAAAAACGAAACGCAGAACCTTTGCTAAAGATCCCGTAAGATGTAAGCTGGTAGTTCAGGACAAAATCATCGAACAAGTCTAACAATTCAAATATCTGGGTATGGCTCTGTCGAGTTATCACGACCCAGTGAAGGACCTGAGAAGCCAGATCAACAAAGCGACTGCCATGTCGGGCAGCTTAAGGCAGATAATATGGGCGAACGAATACATGCGAAAGGATAGCAAGGTCAGGATTTATAAGACTTATATCAGGCCAATCATGACCTACGGAATAGTAACCAGAGAAAAAACCAACCAAACGAAAAAAATGCTTCGAGTAGCCGAAATGAAAACGCTCAGGACTATACTGGGAAAAACAAGAATAGACCGAATTAGGAACAGTGACATTAGGGAACAATGTGGGGTGCAAGACATCGTAAGATGGGGTAGATAAAGAAAAAGATATTTGTACGCTCACGTGAGAAGAATGGAAGAGGGAAGACTGCCACGCATCGCACTTGAATGGAAACCAATAAGGAAAAGAGCACCCGGAAAACCACCTACGAGATGGAAGAGCAGCTGGCAGTCCACCTCCCAGGAACTGATCCAGAGGAACCTGCAAAACTAACAGATCGCAAGATCTTAAATATGAATAAGAAGAAGAAGAAGAAGACTAGATTCCGGATTTCTAATCATTTTGCTGTTTGTAAATAATAAAACCAACCCATTTTTGACATCTAATGTAGGTGCGTATTCTTGAAACTTGAAAAGGGAAGAGAAAGGCCTGTAGAATGTGACAGGAACCCGTTATTGTCAGATTCTTCTGTCACATTCTATCAACACTTCTCCTGAGATTTCTGTTACCTGCTTTCAAGAATTAGGCCAGTGAACGATTTATGCAAAAACACGTAATTTGACAGATTTGTCATGCTTTTTTCTTCTTTTTGTGCTTATTTTAGTTTTTTTGTATAGTTTTCTTTTGTATATGTTAATTTACAGTTGCAATAGCTCTGTAATTTCTCACTAACAATATAATGAAATCAATCTTGAATCTACTCAGCTGAGTGCACAAAAATATGTATACAGGGTTAGCCACCCAACCGTTCATTAAAAGTTTATCAGGATCAAATATTTATAGAAATTCGATCTTTTGGATGTAAGATATGCTATGCTATATTTTAAAAATATTTCTGTCACTTCCAGTTTAACCGGAAGTAGATGTCAACTTGCTTATTTTAAATGGAACACCCTCTATATTGTATTTTTGAATAGTCCTATCGATATGAAATATTTTTGATGTATCATAACCTATAGCTATCTGTAACGGTTTTGGAAATATTGACGTTTGAAAAATTACATTTTTAGTTTTTGGAGTGTCATATCTCCTAATCTGAATAAGATAGAGCAAATCGGCGTGCATGTTCCTCTTAATTTTTTGAGACACAGACACAGACACTTGTCAAAATTAAAAATATTTCCAAATGACAGATCTCAAAAAGTTAAGAAATCTCATTCTGGTTAGGAGTTATGACACTTGAAAATCTGAAAGTGTCATTTTTCAAACGTCAATATCTCGAAAACCGTAGATATAGGTTATGATACATAAAAATATTTGAAATCGATAGACCTATTCAAATATACAATAATATACAGGGTGTTCCAATTAAAATAAGCAAGTTGACATCAACGAAGTGACAGAAATATGAAAATATTTTTAAAACATAGCACTCATCATATTTCTTTTAATTCCAAAATTTCAAATTTCTATGAATATTGGATCCTAATAAACTTTTAATGATCGGTTTGGGCGGCTAACCCTGTATAAATATCAACACATCAGTTCTTTTGACAGTAATTCCGTTATTTTTTTACGTTATTTGTGAAAAATTTGTTTGCTAACAGTATTAACGTTAACGAATTATGGTATTTAAGGACAGTTCCCGGAATGAATACCGTACCGAAAAGTTACGTCAAAGTTGTCAACTCACTCAAAGTTTGGTTAGTTTACCTGTTTCTGTTTAAGGATAACGTTTAATGTATGATTATTTTTTGTGTGCTCTTATTATCGCTCACTTTGGCTTATACAATATTTGTTAGTCTTCATAGTCTTCATCTGTAAAAATGGAAAATAAAAAAGCACATCAAATTGCCTCAAATTATTATGAAATATACTAAACGTGTTGAATACAGGGTAGGTTAATACTGTATATCTTTTTTTTTACCTACAAACACACAGTTTCTTTGCAGATAGAGATCGCCAATTTAAAAATTAAAAAGTCTGGGTAGTTTCCCTATAAATATTGGTACAAAAATCCAAAATATAATATAGATTTAATACATGAATACATGAATTGAAAGAAACAACTAGAAGCTAGCAAAGAAAATAAATCAAGCAATTATTAGCCAAGAAATGTGCTATTAAAAAAAGAAAGTTAAAAATGTTGCATCTCTGAGAGTTTTGTGCTTTTTAAAGCTTTTTTTCAGATTTTTATGCTTTTTAATCCGGACTCTACATATAACCATTATGATATACTCGCTGAAGAATATACCATTAATAAGGTGATTCTGAAAAAATCCCCACTAGTCAAAAGATTCGAATATTATAATAATTTAAGTATTACTTGACGTAATTCTGTTACTTTTTCACACTTTTCTTTTAGCGCTTCTCCATCAGACGTAATTAGTTCCGCACCTTTTCACGCAATCCATTTGTGAATGAATCAGTCCATTCTTAACCCATGAAGTGAGATGGTAAGTCCACTGTTTTTCAAACCGCATTTCTATATGCCGATTTGCTACACCCGAAACTATATCGACATTTTTGTCACACGTGGACCGAACCCAAATTAGCTAACAGAAAATATATCGCGTTTTTGTTGTAGTTAAGAGAATTAGGGAATTTTGACAGGCCGTACACTTTCTCAGCTCGAACGAAAGTTTTTTTGGTTATAGCAGAAACCAGCTCAGTAGGTATTACAACTACTAAAACAGGAATAAATTAACTTTCTTTAGTATAAACGTGATAAATCTCCACAATGAAATATTGAAAGGAAAAAAGTGTCGGAACCGATTCAAAATAGCAACTTTGTCCTTTTCCCATATCTTTTACATAAATGTGCCGACGTTACGGTAACATTTGCTTCGGTTTGGTGATTAATATTACTTTTGAATATCATCCTGTAATTGAATTAACGACAAGGCGATCTCGTTGGACACGGTACGAGGTTTTGTTGATAAATAACGTTTTTTTTTTTGTTCTGCCAAAACCGTCTTCGATTTTTTCTCAAGCCTGAACAACAATAGGTTTTCTAACTAACTCTAAAAAAACAAACATTCAGATTAACAGTTATTAAAATAAACTTGGGGTAAGATATAAATTGAATTCGTTAATGAGGTAATCGGGGCCCTATGCACCAGATAATGAACCAGGTTTCACGTGATTTAACTTCTCGAATGCGAAGTTAAGTTTGCGATTAAAACTCTCGCCTGCATATCTCTCCTTGGATATTTTTGCGCTCATGCATTAATATTTTGGTAGATGAGAGAAACAAATGGGCTGAAAATAAGGTCTGGGCGAATTAAAACTTCTATACAACGCTGTATAATGTGAAATGGGAATACTTGAATGGTGCATTGTAAGCATTGAAAGTTGATTATTTTTCTTGTAAATTGATGACTTCTAGCTTTTCACATTGAATAAAATAGGAAAGGAAATCTCCTGTCTTTAACATGTTGTGTATATCCGGCCATCCCCTTTGAACACACCCTAATCTGACCATTTATAGGAGAATAATATACTCCACTTATAAGTCAAGCTGTCTGGAATCACTTTTATATTGATATAAATTATAGGCCTCTAACATATAAGGATTTGGAAGGCGGGACTCGGTTTTATCATACCTGCTAATGTATTATTATTATCCGCTTGACGAATGATATGTAAATGCATTATTAAGTTTTTTTGACAAGTTTACCTTTGATTTCACACAAGTTTATAAAGGCATACTGCTTTTCTTGTTTACAGTTAACAGGGAGGTTAACAATGTCGGATTTAGAGGGGTGCTTGTAGGACTAAAAGCACCCAGCGGCAAAGTTTTGAAGGCGGTGTAAAGTGGAAATACACAAATTTACTATAAATAATCAGGAAACAAGCATACAAAAATGCAATAAGTCATATTAATAATATTTCTCATTTAGACCTCATGAGGATGTAAATATATTGAAATAGTATATGAGAAAAACACCAAATGTCAACTCTTAACTAGCTTGTCAAAAAGAATGAGACAACCGCTGTTTCTTCAAATGATGATTCAGTCGATTTTAATATTTTTTTTTTTGAGGATTAAAAGGTATTTTCTTCCTCTTTCTGATGACCTAAATGATCTTTTTAAAAGTTGTCACGAATCCGAGTATACAGGGTGTGACTGAGGTGTAGTCATAACATGAAAAATTCGGTCTAGCGCCAATTCTCGCACATTTTTTGGATTTCACAATAACCTTAAAATCAAGTTTTGTGGTTGTTTGGCGATTAAGGACCGTTTACAAAATTTATTGTAATTTTTTTTAAATGGGGTTTATTTTAATTCTTTTGTTTAAAATTCACCAACCATTATTATCATTATTATCAAGTTGAAGATGAGATTCACCCAAATCCATCTCTTTTCCAACCTGCATGATAATACCATCCTAACTGGCATCAGATTCACTCTGACCATTCATTCTGATGCAGTAAATAAAGAAAATTTAAATAAATAAAAAAATATATATGATGTCAAGCTATTTTTCCGGTAAATAACTAAATATCTAACTTACTTTCTATCTAAAAAAAAACTTGCCTCTAAATATATGATAATACAGCTATTTTTTATAAACAAATTACAAACTTCTTACACCTAATACTCTTTGCCAAAACAGTACATAACACCCCGTCAGTTGACCAAACTTTAAATTTTTCCGCTGAGATGGATGCTCTGCTAACTGCAAAGGGCTGCTCCTTGGTTACAAATTCAACAACTTCTGGAACCGACCTTCTTCAAAATCGGCTTCACTGGACAAAGTGCAATAATTTTGGTACAGGAGCTAGTAGCCCTTGATATTACTCCCAGTAACTCCGGATCCGGAAGGAAATAGCTTTCTAAGATCTCCTGATCTTCAATACTGTGATTTTCCTCGAACTTCTAAAAAATTTACTTTCCAGCCCTCATTTAAAAGTTTCTCTTGACAATCAACAACCAAAAACTTTTATCCCACCTTCTACCTCCACGTACCACCTTTTTTCACATTCTTTAAAGTTTATGAAGTAATACTCGTACTATTAATATACTAATGACTACATATACAACCGTACTAAAATTAACTATAATGGAAAACACTTGACATCCCTACAAACGTTTATCTTTTCTATTAAAAAAACAAATAAATTTTATTTATTTTCTTGAAAAATGGTTATTTTCAAGACAAGATTCTTTCCGAAAGAAGAAAGCGGAATTAGCAAGATTACACGTAAAACTACTCAATTTAAATAAAAAACTTAAAAACTGTTTATTAAAATTACTGAACATGCTAAAATTTATGATAAAACAGTTTAAGTTTTTTACTTAAATTTAGTAGTTTTACGTGTAACCTTGCTAATCCCGTATTTCTTCCAAATAAGATTTAAAGAAATTACTAATTAATACTTATTATTTTGTTATTATTTTGTAAACGGCAGTTAATCGCCACACTCTGTCATCGATCAGTAAAGCTTACTTACTGTTCTTGATACTTCATATACTATTACATTATTATCCTTTTTACTTTTAAACATTGTTACAAAGACAGCGTAACCATTTGAGGTTTTCCTGAAATATAGGGAAATCATTTATGTGCTCTTTAAGTTTTTCCTTAAATTTAAGGAAATCCTCAGATAGTCAACCAGCGTCAAGACCAAGCTGACTCTTATCAGGACAATTATCCAACCACACCTGACATACGCCTGGGGATATGCAGCGAAGACCCACTTGAAGCGCCTTCAAGCAGTGGAAAACATAGCGCAAAGATCAGCCATAGACGTCCCGTGGTATGTCAGAAACAACACCATCACCAGAGATCTCCAATACAAGACAGCGACAGAGAAGATCAAAGAAGTGGGAGTCTTCCTGGATGTGTCAGCTGCTTATGATAACGTAAGCATTCATAAATTGTATGATATTTTGGGAGAAGCTAGCATATCTACCGATATTAAAAATCTTATCTTTAACTTGCTATCTAATCGTGAAATTTACGTAGATTTGCTGGATAATAACATTGTGGGTCCGCGAAAGGTTACCATAGGATTGCCCCAGGGGTCCCCCCTGAGTCCAATTTTATTTAATATTTACACCCGGAAAATTCATAAAATTCCAAAAACCAACATTAGGATAATTCAATATGCTGATGACATTGTTTTATATTGTAGTGGGCCCAATATTCCAGATATTATTAGGGAAATGAATGAGTTTCTGTTGCAGCTGGGTGCCCTCTTTTCCTCATTGAACCTGCATCTGTCCCCTAATAAGTCAAAGGCAATAGTTTTCTCGCCAAGAAAATCATACAACTTTCCAATTGACTGTATTACTTATGAGGGAAGTGTAATCTCATGGGTCAAAGAATATAAATATTTGGGTATCATACTGACTGAAAATTTGAACTGGTCTAAGCAGACTGATCGGATGTGTATTGGGGCTAGGAAGGGCATTAATGTTATGAAGGCTGTTACGCGTGTGTGGTGGGGAGCGGATCCGATCACCTTGCTCTCTATTTATAAGGGTCTAGTTCGGTCTCATCTTGACTTTGGTGGGTTTCTATTGAGTCCCATCACTAAGAAAAACCAGAGCAAATTGGACAGGGTCCAATTTGAAGCCCTGAGGGTTATTACGGGATGCATGAAATCCACTCCAACTAATTTGTTGCTGACTGAATGTGCTGAAATGGCTTTGGAGTACAGAATGGGATTGCTAGCAAAGAAATTTGTGTTGAAAAACTTTATGTATGATAATAATCACATTTTGGATGGTTTGGGGGAAGTCTTGGAGCTGTACAGTTTTAGGGGATATCTGTCTAACAGACCCCGTCCTTACTTGGTGCGTGCGTTTGAGGAGCTAGGTGATTTTGTTGAGTACATTAAGTCTTACTCGGTTTTTCCTGATTTTTGTTATAATCTTGATTATCAAATGATGACGGTCCCGCTTGTCAACATAAACTTGCGGAAGGATGATCCCAGGGTTAGGGAGTCTTTTCTGGAAAAGATTAATGGGAGTTTTTCCGATTATGTCCACATTTACACGGATGCCTCCCTTGACAGGGATGCTGCATCTGCCGGTTTCGGCATTTTTTGTCCCCAGTTGGACTACAGTTTTTCTTCGCGCCTTCCTAGGTTTATTCAAATCTGTACAGCTGAGACGGTTGCCATACACCAGGCGGTTGAAATGTGTCTTAAAAAGAAGGTTAAGAAGGCCATTATATTTAGTGACTCGCAGAGTGCCATTCAGAAGATCTCCAGGACATCATCCAAACACCGTCTGGATCACATTTCCTTTCTTACAAAGCAGATTATTATAGAGGCAAATGAATCCGACACGGTCGTGAAATTATGTTATGTGCCGAGCCACTGTGGCATTGCGGGTAATGAAAGGGCGGACCTCTTGGCCTGCCTGGGTAGGAATTTGAATGTACCCTTGCCCATTCAACTTGACTGGGATGAGTTTTACCCGGAGGTTAAGCGTAGGCATTTTGCTGGGTGGCAAACTGCTTGGAGGCGAACATTTTTGAGCAAGGGTCGTAGATATCTTGGCGAGTCTGATGCGTTTCCCTCTAAGCCTTGGTTCTCTGGACTGACTTATAAAGATAGAAGGCATATTACCACCATTATTCGCATTAGGACAGGGCATTGTTTGGTGCCTCAACATTTGTTTATGTTAGGAAGAGCGGACTCTTCATTATGTCATTGTGGTTCGCAGGGCACGTTGGAGCATATTTTGTTCCAATGTGACCGAATGAATGGAGATTTGTACCAGGAATTGATTAAAAGTGGAGTCCAGGCTCCTGTATGCCTGCGGGGTGTGTTGGGTTCGCCGTCATCCACCATAATTAAACTCATTTGTCATTTTTTGAAAGTTAACAATATTGATTTATGATTTTAACATTATTGGATCATTTCCAGATCTCTGACACCTTCCTTTCCATCCGAGGCTCTTCCAAAAGTGTGTCAGCTCCTCCAGAGCCCGGGAGCGTGAAGAGTTTGAATCCTTTGTTGTGTTGTCTTGCTAACTTCTTAATCAGACCTAAGAGGAGGAGCTTAAGCTCCGACGTGGCGTAGGCCACCCTCGACCTAACCTAACTTGGCCTGGCTGAATACCCTAGTGGTGAAAGCCATAAAGAAAGTTAAAAAAAAAAAAAAAAAAAAAGATCAAAGAACACGCACACAAGTTCTTTGACAGGATGGCGGAACACCAGAATCCACATATCATAAATAACGCCATCGACTACGACCCAGAAATCGAAGCCCCCCATAAACGGCCAAGACATCAGCTGCTGGACGATAGATGACAGCACTGAACACCAGATTATGACCACACCCGGATTTGACAACACCCCATCATGACTTTAACTTCATTTTTGGAGTAAGTTATTACTAATGTTTCCTGTTTTTATGTTTCAGGTAACAGCCAGGACCAATCCAGCCAAGATGAAGAAGACCCCCACCAGACCCCAACGACTTTCCCCCCTCGTGGCGATAATTTATTCTCAAAACTTGGGTAAAACCCAGCCGTAGCTAACTCGGTGCTAATCGGGCTCTGGCTACACCACCCAGATTTCCCCCCGCCTGCCCATATAGGCTACAGGTTACGGAAATCAACCTGCTAACCTCTTGGAACCTCGTTCTTGAATAATTAAATGATTAGCCCACTAACTCTTTTGATCATCCAAAAATATGCCAAGACCTCCAGCATGATGACCAGCTGACGAAGAGAAGAAAACAAGACAAGAAGAGCGCGGAAGAGCCCCCTAGGTCAGCCGGGGCACCCCTCACCCAGGGCAGGGGACGCCGTTGCAACACTGGTAATTTCCGAAAGGGAAACGCCAGTGTCTGTTAACGGAGTCCTTTTTCTGGACCTCTCCTTTTGGTCTACAGCGATGGAAGGGTAAAAAGCAGTAGTCTTGCTTGACCCGCTGATCTGAGGCCACTTTTCCTGTCATGAATAATGCCGCTCAGATAGTCACGTGGTCTTTGTAACAATATACTTGACTAGTGACGAAATGAGCAAAAATAGATAAAGATCTTTCAAACAAATGTCTACAATGCAATTAAAAGTTACTTTTTATAGTGTCTACATATTTTCATATTACATTGTTTTACAAAAGCTTTTGATAATTGCTTGTTGCAATTGTTGAACCAAACCACAATAACAAGTCCTCGCTCGAAAAACAAACTGATGCGATTTCTAAATAACATTAAAGTTAATCGCGCCAACATTGTATGTCTGACATAATAACCATCCTAATTAATAAATAACATCGACTTTCTTTAGAAAAATATCACGCGAAATGGATCAGCCTAACGCCGAACAATTAAAGGTGCGGTTTCGACTATTAAAAGACCTCCTCACGTTTGCCACATATATAAATTTAATTAGTTTTAAATGACTTGCATTACACCGAGATCGGCTAATCATTTTAACCATTTCAATTGTTAAGAATTCAATTATAAAATACAATAAACATGCATGTATGTTGCAACAGGTCCTTCCCCAGTCGAACGGACGAGAAATCGAAAAAAGGACTAAAAAACGAACCAGAGTTTGATTGGCCCCCGACTTTGTTGTTTGCTGTGTAGGCGGCTGTATGATTATTTGAACTAGACAACGCTTGTTTTAACTGTTACTTTTATTTGCAAACTGCTGATTGATAGTCAAAAAGTACAATTATTAGACAGCATTTGCGTAAATTGCAGCACGGTTTACAGTTTGTGATTGGTCAAGAAAAAGCAGTAAGCTGAAAGCTGCTTTTTTTGACCAATCACAAACTACTGCACTGAGATTTACGCCATTGCTTCATCTGTCGACTCAGCAATAGGATCAATGTTGTCGTCTGTTTTCCGACTTATTCGACTTAGAAAGAGACATTTGGCAACATTTCGCCTAAGAACTTTTTTTTAAGTTGGTGTCTTTGTCTCGTGCATGCAATTATCAATGATGCAGTATCTCGATAAAATGAAGAGCTACAGAGGCGAGTTTTAGTTCATTTTGTAGAATTTTTTATCCCTTTTCTAATGGCAATTTAGCGAAATTGATTGGAGTTTAAATAAAAAAGTTACAACCTTTCAAAAATGGAAAAAATTACATTTTTCTAATTTTGGCATATAAAGTGACACTTTTCACAAAACGTTTTAGTAACTAGTTACGAAAAGTATCACTTTATGTAACTAATTATGAAAAGTTCATTTCATGACTCCCTGTTTTTATGCATTTCCGTAGAAACATATGGGCGACATCCATCATAATATGTCGTTGTCACAGTTTATACAAGGTGCTATGAAAGTAAATATTTGTGTTAAATCACTTTAAAAGATGGTTTTTACCGCTTTTTGGTCAAAATTAGAAAAAATTATGTATGCAACACGTTTCGAAAATGTCTTATTGTGTAACTCATTCAAATTGTAGGACCTCGCTGCGCTCGCCCTACAAACATTCATTCGTTACACAAAATCGATCTTTTCGTAACTGGTTCCATAAATAGCTATTTTGGTCAAAAGTGTAAATTTGGCAAATTTTTATTTTGCTCCATAAGGGTTCCATTGCACAGCAAAAGGTATATTTATACCAAAGGACCTTAAATTAGGTAAAATAAGCGCAAAAAAGTACTTAAAATTTTTTATTATTTTTTTTTATTTTTCAAGAAAATTGAAAGAATGGAGTGTAGGGTCTTTTTTACTACTTTTTGAAATTCAATACCTCAGTAACATGAAGAGCTAGAGAGGCCAGTTTTGGTTCATTTTGTAGTATTTTTTATCCTTTTTCTAATGGCGGTTTAGTAAAATCTATAAGAGTTCAAATAAAAAATTTACAACCATTCAAAAATTGAAAAAATGCCATTTTTACAAAACGTACAATTTTGGCAATTTTTTATTTTGCTCCAGGAGGGTTCCAATGCACAGTAACAGGCATATTTATACCAAAGGACCTAAAATTAGGTAAAATAAGTACAAAAAAGCACTTGAAAGAATGGGGGGGGGGTATTAAAGATCTTTTTTAACTAGTTTTGAATATTCAGTATCTCGGTAAAATGAAGAGCTAGAGGCGAGTTTTGGCTCATTTTGTAGTATTTTGTATGCCTTTTCTAATGGCGATTTAGGGAAATTGATTGAAGTTCATATAAAAAAGTTACAACCTTTCAAAAAAAAAATGACATTTTTGGTCAAAAGTGCAAATTTGGCAAATTTTTATTTTGCTCCATAAGGGTCCCAATGCACAGCAAAAGGTATATTTATACCAAAGGATATTAAATTAGGTGAAATAAGCGCAAAAAAAGTACTTTAAAATGTTTTATTTAAATTTATTAAGGGTCTTTTTTAACTACTTTTTGAGAAGCAGTATCTCAGTAAAATGAAGAGCTAGAGAGGCGAGTTTTGGCTCATTTTGTAGTATTTTTTATCCTTTTTCTAATGGCGATTTACCGAAATTGATTGGAGTTCAAATAAATCTAAATCTCTTGGAGTTCAAATAAATCTAATCTCGTCAAAAATTTAAAAAATTATATTTTTGGCAGAAGTGATTTGGCAAATTTTTATTTTGCTCCATAAGGGTTCCAATCCACAGCAAATGGTATATTTATAACAAAGGACCTTAAATTAAGTGAAATAACCACATTGAACTGTCCGTTACACGATTTTTCTATGGTCTGTTTTTCGTTTATCACACCTGTACATTTTGATTATTAATCTGAAGTCAGTTATTTTTATATATGTATGTATGAAATCTAATTTGATATAAAAGATGCAAATAAAAAACATACGAATAAGATATTTTTGATCACCTCTAGTGACTAAACATTTCGTGTCCTGTCAGAAGATCATCCGGTATAATATACCATTTTGCACGGTTTTAACAAAGAAAAATATTAAATTACTCTGACCATCTTGTGTTCCGTCTTAGTATTATTAGATTTCTTTAAGGAAAGCATTAATTATATGACAAACAGGCGGACTGAAATTATAATATTTTCGAGTGGAAAACAAACATAATTAATTCGCAAAATAATACAAAGTGTTCGTTTCTGAGGACGACCGAAAATTAATCACCGAAAAGAACGTTTCCGGGCATACATTTCGTGGAAACACTCATAATTTTCGTTTGATAAGTTGTAAGCCAAAATAATTACATGTAATATTTTACGTCTTTCTTTGTAATTGTGGTATAATTCTAAGCATTAAGAATTTGAAAATCTAAAATCCTTTCTCATTTCGTATTTAATTCGGCTAAACCCCAATGGAAATCAGAATTAAAACGTAGTTTTCTTGCCTAAGTGCATGGACGTTGATTATCCACCAGTGGTTCTCTCAGCTAATAAATTCTGTAGAATTTTTTTTTTGGAACTCACCCACATTGTAATGTTTGTATTTGGGTTTATTCAAGAAAAGTGTTTTCATTTAGTCAGTGTTAAATAATTCAGCAAGTAACAAAATTTAAAAAGTGTACAGGCATTAATCAACATGGTGTCCTGTAGAGAATCGCTGGCGCAAACAGCAGGACTCCATCCTCAGATTTCCCCGTCCGGCTCTTTTTCCTATTTAAATATCTCACTTGTTTTATAATCTATCTCTGTCCCTTATTCTTAAATCTATCACAATTCTGCGTGAGTTTTATCGCAGTCGCTCCAACAAATTACTCCCCAGGTTGCGCGGGGGAGCCGAGCCTCCACTTTCTTCTTATAAGATAGAAGAGTTGGGGTAGAATTTTACGAAATTAATGTTTATAATTGCATTGTTTCTCTCTGCTCGCGGAATAATGGAATACATTGATTAAGTTTCTTAAGTCACTAATGAGTATTTTCTGAAACTAAGATATACAAATTGAATTTCCTGCAGCTCGAGGAAAAGTTTTAAATAATTAAAAATGCCCAGACGATGCAACGATTTTGCATACTTTAATCCGGGACTTTCTAAACCGAAATTCAACTTTTAAAAGGGAACGGGAATTATTCGCAACGCAATTTAATTTAGGTATATTTAGATTGTATTGTCAAGCATTTTAATAGAGCAGTTATCACACTGAAGTGGGAATGTGAATGTGAAATTTAAATTAGTGTTCAATGTAAAGAAAGCAGGAACACTTGGAATTTGAGGAACTATCCTAGTAAATAGTTGTTTTGACCAATAATATTGAAAGTAGCTCATTCTAGCTTCTATTTGGAATCATAAAATAAGTAATTTTGCTTTCTACTAAGAATCCAGCTAAGAACGTACTAACCAAATTTTTTTTTTTTTTTTATTATTTTTTAAATAACCACATTTGTAGTAACGTACCTCCGAGTATAGCTTCTAGAGGGTATCATCGTAAAAACTTTTGTTCGGATCCTTGAATCGGATTAAACTCTATCCATTTGAAAAACATCAATACAAACGCGTAGGACTAAAATTTTGATCGGATTTAAGTAGAATCCTATTTTTCAAGTGAATTGAACCAACGGAGCGGATTGAGGATCGTATTTTTCGTGAGGTTTGACTAATCCGCATTGAAATAACAACAGTGACATGTGACCACCATCAAATAGATCCATTCTGTTCAACCTACAGTCATATGAGTTTTACTAGTTTTAGTCCGTTTTATTAATTTTATTAATAATATTTCAAACAAAAAATTAAAATAATACAAGACTATCTTGATCTTTCTTTATATCAGTTCTTGCCTTTTTCTAACTTAATTTAGAGGGAGGATAATTTTTGAATTCGGTTGAATAACAAATTTGATACGGTATGATATAGACAGGATTTAATCGATTTTTACATGTGGTATGATGGTATGATTTCACGGTCTTTATAAAAATTATCTTTGGAATTAGGAGTACTGGCATTTAGTATTAATATTAGTAAACTCTAAAATAATAGTATTATTTAAAACACTTTTTCAAGAAGATTATTTTTAAGATTAACCTAACACGTGTTAGGGTATTTTTTACTAATTTAATGTTTACAGTAAAACCACTACAATTATTAACAATTCAGTAATTTAAATGGTTGAATGGTTGCATTGTATAATTATTGCTGTTTTTTTCTCTTCAAAATAATTACTCATGTAACAGCTTTATTGTGTGGTTACCACAAACTTATTATGGAGGTTGTTACAAAATATGTATTACAAATTTACATAGGGCATGTACCCCATTTACTTTACGTAAATCTTACAAGCTCTGTTAAGTGAAAGAAAAATGAAAAAATAACTGAACTTGAATATAACAAAATAACACTTACAGTTACGGATATATTGCAGAAAAACAGTCAAAAAGAGTTTTTAATATTTTATATTTCACATATTCATTATCGATACATAATACCTTGGAAACGATGTAGGTTATAGTGTCTGTACAACCTGAGGGCATTATAGGCGGACGTTATCATAATGCCCGCTTATAAAGCCCTCAAACCTTTTTTAATATTTTCAATAGCATTTTCATTGTTGGCAATGACAAACTTTGCATTTCCTATCCTAGGATGCTCTTGACTTTTTAGGTAATAGACTTTCATTAAATTGTGCTGCATTTTCTTTTATATTTTCTAAAATTTAGAATTGAAAGATGTACCCTAAAAGGTACTTTCCTACCCTGAAAGGTATACCCTATCCAGGTCAAAACCTATTCCTCGGGCCATAGACCCTCTGGCTGTTTTGGCCTTCAGGACATTATGTTCTCTCTAACATGACATTCTAAAACAAGTCTGCCAACTGCCAATTTGCCTAAAAACAATGGAAAAATTTACTACAGCACACATTCTGGATATTAGCACTAATTGTATGTTTTTTATAGTTCGAATAAGAATTTTTTCTCTTTTTTGCTTTTTGGAATAGTTTAACAACGTTTGGAAGTAGATTGAGCTTCTGAAATATAACTTTACTTTTTTTTAAATACGATCGGAGCTTAATATAGTAATATTATTGATAAGGGTTGAATTAAATGCTGTTTTTAGGTTTTCATCTTTTAAACAGTTGAATTTTGCAAAATTTGGCAAAGTCGAACTGGTTTGCAATAGCTCATTTGGTTCCTTTCAGTGTAAAACCTTTATACTTATTCAAAAAATTTACAAAAAGAGAGATATGCATTATCTACTTGGAAAAAGTTAACATTTTTTCCTAATAACTAATTTTTTGCTCTGCCAGTTGTGACCGCAGAGTTCTCAATTTCTGTATCTCGGTTTTTTTTACGTTTTAGGGACCGTAAAAAAACTCAAAATATTTATCTAGAACTACTCTTTTACCCCTCCTAAGCTGCAACACGATTAAACAAGAACAGTGTGTCTCAGAAACAAAAAAAAATTAAATTTGAAACTAACGCTCTTCTAGTTGTTAACGCGTTTACCCGGTTCTAGGTGGTGAACCAGTAGACAACTGAGGGCAGAAAACAATTCAAATCATTTTTGATCTCTTGAAAAATGTCCATAACTCTAACCGTTTGGGAGATACCATTATCGGTTATTTTTTAGATTTTAAAAGCTGTAAAAGCCCAAAATGTTTGTCTCAAACTACTCAAAAACAATATTTTAAAGTAACTTTAATTTGACATAATATTATTAAGAATACAATTGTTTTATTGTTTTTCAAAGCTCTACAGCCTTAATCCAAATTCCTCCCTTGGGAGTTAGCAAAATACTCCCCCCTTCCACCTCAACAGGCAACTTGGTTCTATCACTTGGAGAAAACTTGAAGTGCTTAACTAGAGCGGTTAAACCCATTTTAGCTTGTAAAAGCCCAAATCGATATCCTAAAAATGCGTTTTTTAACTAAATTTGAAAAGTATGAATGAAAGTATTCTACCTATGCACATTCGAGGTCCTTCACCAAAAGGTATGAAGCTGAATTCAGGTCTGGAAGAATGACTTTTAAACCTATCTGGATCAAACTGATCGGGGTTTGGGTAAAATTCTGGGTCTGAGTGAATTCCCAAAATTGGTATGTTTAATACAGTGCCCTGGTCTATAGTGATATCAGTACCAGGTACCTTATAGTTTTTGGTGCATATTCTAGGCAGAACTGGTACTGGTGGATGTTTCCTTAAAGTTTCTACACCAAAAGTGCAATTAAGTTTTGTACAATTATTCTAATTAAAGTTTGAGTACCTTTAACAACCATATCCAGGTACCTCATTTTAGAAACAGCTTCATAACACAACTTTCCTCCGTTTTCTTCCATAACCTCTTCAATCTCATTTCTTAACTGACTCTGAACATCTTCGTTGTGGGCTAGTTCAAGTAAGGCAAAACTCATAGTGGTGGCGGAAGTTTCAAAACCAGCAAAAAAGAATATAAAGCACTGAGCTATGATATCATTGTGCGATAAACCGTCATTAGTTTGACGTCTCTGCATCAAAAGCAACTCTAATAGATCTTTTCGTGGAGTTGATTGGTTGTCTCTACACTTGATAGTTTCTGTCATTAATTTGGTAAAGTATTCACTGACTTGGAGACCAAAATCTTTGAATCCCAAGTTTCCTAAAAGGTTCCAAGGCAACAGAAATTTGAGTCCCAAACCAACTCCGTTAGGTTCCAAAACTTTGGTGGCATATTTTCTGAAGTCGCTATCATTATTTTCTAAAGCGTTACACTCAATTCCTAATGCACAACTTCCAATAACATCAATTGTAAAACGTTGCAATATTTCAGTCATATTGATGGATGTGCTAGAAGTTTGCATTTTTACCAGTTTAACCAAACCTACAGTTTTCTGATCTACAATTTCAAACATGAGTTTCATTTTACTTGAAGTGAAACTGGGCGACAGTTTTTCTTTTAGTTTTTTCCAATTATCACCGTCCAGATTGAACAGGTTCATACTTAAAATGTCTTTAGGATGGTGATAGGTGCCGTGTGATGAAAAACTGTCGAAATCCGTTTGAAGAATTCTCTTAACTAGTGCCGGCTCTATTGGAACGTAGACAGGGGATAGAAAAATGTAGATTCCTCCATGTTTTGCACCCATTTTCTTTAAGTTTCTGTAATAATCCAGGCTGCATTGTCCTAATGATGCTTGTTTAGTGACTAATTTTTTAACGTGACCAAACAGGAACTCTGGGCTTGTAACTGGTAGTTTTTTGCGTTGCCAGTAAGTTTGTAACCAGATGATGTACAAGTAGAAAGAGGAGACAATGCAAATTAAGACTATAAGAAACATGTTGTCCAGAAGTTCTGTGCTGAAAAATATAAAAAAATAGTGAGTATTGGTAGATAAAAGCTGAAAAATACTGTCAGCATCTAACATGCAATAATTTAATAGCGGACGTAATAGTGGATAGATATATGGAAAAAGTTACGCACAAAGCCGCGTAGCGGCGAGGGTATAATTCCATGAGTGCGTAAAATGCCTTAGAGCACGTGTTACGTACTATACTTTACCTAGGACCAAATGGAAAGTCCTGTTTTCGCAATTCATATAACTCAGAGTAACTTTTCATTAAAAAAAGTATATTTTCAACGTATTGACATCCTATTTGTACTAATCATAGGGCCACTAAAGAAAAAAATAATAACGTTATAAAAAAATTTACAAATCATGTTACTTAAATAATTATTAAAGTTGTTCTTGAAATAATTATTTAAGGTGACATTGCAGTTATTAAGAAGAAAGAAAAAACTTTCAGTAATATTACTTGATGTGTTTGCTATTGCAGATAAATATTCTAGACAAAGTGATAAAGGACGAAATGTAAACAAAATCAATTTTTCCCAGCATTAGAGCGATAGTTTGTGACCGATCTTAAAACTGTGCGCTTTTTTTACAGCTGTGCGTTTTTTTACAACTGTTCATTACATAACGAAAAACTATGCGTAAATAGCTATTTACACTGAGGTCGCAGGTAATTAGTATATTACGTAACTAGTGCTGTAAGAGTGACGAATTTAACTCATTCTAAACGTAAAAACTGTCATGTGACGTTATAGATTACATTTTAGCCTTAAATATAGTCATGTGATTGTTTGCTTGTTAATTTGTCTTAAAACATTTACCTGTCTATTACCTTGTTACATCATACTATTTTATCTGGTTTTTCGCATATATGTTTTAATTTTTAACTTTCAATGCCATTTATAAATAAACTATAAATACATGTTTACGAAAAGCCTGAAAGTAATTACACCTACCAGTTTATAATTAATGCACTATATGCTCTTAACTACAATTAAAATATGTGCGTTTAGTAGTCATCTTAAATTTTGTTTTTCCAATTTTTACGTATAAAGTGACACTTTGCAAAACTGTTGACACGTTGATATAAACTTGTACTTTTCGAAACTCTTCAGGAAATTTAAAATTTGTCAATCACTTCTTGCTTCAACAGTTTATACAACTTTGAATTAAAAGGGAATATTGCGTGAAATAAATAGCATTTTCCTATTTTTCTAGTCTTTAATTGTGTAACCTTGGGGGCATATTCTTGAAAGCTGGGAACGGAATTCTCAAGAGAAGTGTTGATAGAATGTGACAGAAGAAGCTGACAATGGCGGGTTCCTGTCACATTCTACAGGCCTTTCGCTTGATAATTCCCTTCCCTCGTATCAAGAATACGCACCCTGATGGAACATACATGCACAAATATTCCACTTTTCTAAAACAAATAATAAATATTTTTTCTGATCAATTCACCGACATGATACCGTATACACAATTTAACTACAAACACAAAATATGCATGAAAATGTTTATGAGGCAACTAATAAACGCTTACTTCCAATATATTTGCATTCAAATGAAACATGCATCTCAAATCAACGGTTGGTATAATTGGTTGGCTTTCAAGCCAGGAAAATGAAGACATAAAATATGTTACCGTATATGATGAAAAAGCCCGACAAAAACGTGACGACGAGTAGATTTTTTCAAATGTAAAAAGGTAATTGGTAAGTCGTCCGATTGAAGTACGTACCGTTCGGTTGTGGTGCACGCAGTAAATATCACTACGAACTGTATTAATGAGTAATGATGCACGACCGAGTCGAGCACACAAAATCATTAGTAACAAATAGCAATAATAATGCTCGCAATGATATATGTCGAGTACTAGATCGTAATCATATCGTGCTTTGAACTAGAATTGTTTTCCAGTACATACGACTTGATTGTTTGCTTTTTTTGCGACTATGTTCCTGAATCCTTCTCTCTACAATAGCAGGAGTTATTGTTTAAATATATTTGGTGCATACGACGGTTAAATTATTTGTGTAACATAACCTATATAGACGTTTGAAAAATAACATTTTTCTAATTTTGGCATATAAAGTGACACTTTTCAAAACTGATTAGAGTGACAAAACGTTTTACTTTATGTAACTAGTTACATAAAGTATCACTTTATGTAACTAGTTATGAAAAGTTCATTTCATCACTCCCTGTTTTATGCATTTCCGTAGAAACATATGGGCGACATCCATCATAACATGTCGTTGTCACTGTTTATACAAGGTGCTATGAAAGTGAATATTTGTGTTAAATCACTTTAAAAGATGGTTTTTACCGCTTTGTGGTCAAAATTAGAAAAAATTATGTATGCAACACGTTTCGAAAATGTCTTATTGTGTAACTCATTCAAATTGTAGGACCTCGCTGCGCTCGCCCTACAAACATTCATTCGTTACACAAAATCGATCTTTTCGTAACTGGTTACATAAATAGCTATTTCACAATTTAAACTGTGATAGCTCTTACAAATGAAGAGAGACTATTAACTTTTTTTGAGATCTATCACCCGGTAACATTTTTAATTTTGAGAAGTTCTACAACTAGCTAAGTGTGGCTGATTCTAAAATGTTGATGATGTGATCCATTGGCAAAAACCACTTAACTGAGAAGTTCAATTTCATTGATTTAAAATCTGTTAGAGGCAATTCCTAACTGGTTTCTGACTGAAAACTCGCGTGACATTGACATCTTTTGACTAATCTCTAATAGCATGACCTTTCTTACGATTTAAATTGACGTAACCGTCATTTCTCGCCTCTGTTAAGCACGTCTGTTAAATGTTAATGGTTACTGTGACAGATCGTGCAAAAAAATGTCACAGTCAAAGTAACAACTTGCTCCGCCATATTGAAATTTACGCACGTCGTTTATTACAAGCTAGGCTATCCATCTTTTTAATCACCTGTTTGGACGTTGCCGTATTGACAAATTCCTCCTTTAAACCTCAAAATATGTATCTTTCATTAAGCAATTATAAATGAAAATGAGAAAACTACATTGTTTTGAAAAAAAACATTCTAAGAATCTCACATGTTTTGCATGCAATAAATGCTTTTTTTTCGAAATCTGTATAATTCATCGGTCCGTTTATTACTGCAACAAACAATACACCAGGTTCACATCTGCTCGTGGAAGATGTGGCAACATAGATAGGGCACAGTCCCAACTGACAGTCGGCTAAACCTTCTAAACAACATTTTGAGGTTAGGAATTTTAAAAAGTTTGAAACTTAATTTAGGGTTGTTTAAGTTTATTAATTAGTGTTGTTATTGCGAGACCTTCGTAGAATTTAAGATTTTTCTTCACCAAACTAGAAAACTTGCAACATTTGGTGGTAAACAAAGACGGAAAGTTCCAATCAAACTTTGGCTTGGGAACAACAACCACATTCAATTTAAATTATCTGGAAAGAACATCACAGATAGGTGCATTCAAACGAGTCATTAACAGCCCAATACCAACGTTTCAAGAATTATTCCATAAAATTTGGAAGAAAGGAAAGGCAATGTGTCTATCCTGGGGACTATTAAATCCTAATGCAGTGTTTTAACTTATAACAACAGAATTGTTGGTGTTTTAAGAACTTGCTTCTTGGTTTTGTGATATAGATTGCTTATTTATTTCCTTTTGTAAATTAACCCAGCATTAAATACATATCAATTTGGTTTTGTTGTGTGATTTATTTAACATGTTTTTTCAATTTCAGTTCAATTTATTGTAAGAGCAGGTAGGTACCTCAGTTAAAGAAATTATCTAAAACTAGACTTCTTAGATAAAAAAGAAAATTGAGTATACTTTTTAAAGATTTTATTTGTATATTTCATAATGTGTAAATAATACAATTAAAATAGTATTTTAACCTACTATCTGATGTAAAAGTATTTAACAGTAGCACCGTCTGTTTCTAGCTTGTATCTTTCTAATATTACCTGAAACTTATTAGAAATTTGTTTTTTCAACACTCTGCATATGAATTTTGACAACACCATTATAACCATAGCTTCAAACACCTTTTGTTTAGAGTCTTTTAGAGCAATTGATAATGGGACTTTTTAAATTTGGACCCTTTCAAAGCATGATAAACAAACTCCAGATTAGGCAAGGTACCTGAAACATAAGCTATTTAGTATTAGCAGCTCATTAATACCTCTACCAGAGTCCTTTTTATAGTATTAGGTAAATCACCTTGTCAGCTTCTGCTAAATATGTACACCTTTACTCTATATCCATGTTTCTTCGAGAACCACTGGCTTGAATAAACTTGGTTTTTGTAGTGTTCTTGTAAAAACTCTTCTTGGGAGTAAGTAAATATATGGGCTGTTTCATTGTGACAGTGTTTTCTATTAGAAAAGGCATCCTTTTCTGTTCCACAAACTCTAGTTCCTTCCGAATGTTTCACTGGGCCCCTTGATAGTTGTAAAGTGTATTAAGAAGGTGAAATTTTCAAAACTGACTACCGAAACACACACACATTATCTAGTCTCACACGTAGTATCGCAGTTAAAAACAAGTTAAAACAAAATACTCCTTAAAATATTGTAAAATACACATTTTACACAAAAATAAAAAATGTCTCTTTGTTTACTTTTTGTCAACAATGGCCGCCGATTTTCCGAGCCTTGTCGTCCTGATTCATTGCCGACGTGACTAGATGACGTCAAAATTCTATCGCGCTCGGAACGCATGTAATAGACAAAAAAGGCAAATGATGACGTAACCGCCACGGGAAAGTAAATGGACCATACGTACAAATCTAAAGAAATTTTTGGAAATACCAACAACTGCCGTTATATGTCAAATCATATTTGTGGTATGTAATCTACTTGAAGAAGTAATTTCCAGTTTTCCATTTCAATTTCATTCGTAAGTGCACTTCCGATTCGGTACTGAGCGGGCTTGAAAATTAAAAGCTCGTGAAGCTGTAAAAACAGTAATATGACCGAATGAAATACTATATTATTTTATGTGAGCCGCGGTCGTATCTGCAAGAGATCTCATTAGAACCATCGGATGGCCACTGTCGGTACATCGATGGACGTACCAGTCCCTGCAAGCAGTAAGTTACGAAAAAATTAGAGCAGTACACGTTTCCTCTGTACTAGTTAGTTATAATTGATATGCTATATAATACTTAAGATAGTATTTTTTAGGTTTTTACCTTATCTTCTACAGTCATTTTTACATTCATTTCATAAAACCTATACTATTAGGTATTAGATATTATGTGACATATAGGTATGTCACACATTGTTACGTCAACACATTTTACTTTGATTTTTGCCATAGCTTACCTTATTTTTTTCACCAGGATTAAGTGCTATTCGAACACTATGAACCAAAGTAGGTACTATATTACATTTAAATTGACATTGTTGTTCTGGTAAGTACTGATATCAAAATTAGAATTCATTTTAAGTACGTTATAGAGATTAAATTTATCTCTGTCTGTTGGGTTCGTGTAGATTGTTGACTATAGTCCAATAAATGTTTTAATTATTAATGCATTTATACAGGATGTGCTATAAGTTATGATACATTTTTTTTTTTCTATTTTTTTACCAGAAAAAACGATTAAAAAGTCTGACGACACAATGATTGCTTAATTATCCTATAACACGTATTACCATAGCAGCTAAAATACATGGAATATAGAAACTAATAAATTTATTATAGAACTTGAAGAAAATAATAAACTAAATTTTTTTAGATATTACTCTACATCAAAAAAAATTTTACAAGTTAATAATAAGTAGAGTCCGGATTAAAAAGCACTAAAATCGTGAAAAAAACACTTAAAAAGCAAAATTTTTTTTTCCTCAAATAAGCATAAAAATCTGTAGAAAAGCTTTACAGAAGCACTCTTTCAGAGATGCAAAATTTTTTAAGTCCAGTTTAAGAATTGAAGCATTTAAACTGCTTTAAAAGTATACGGAAGATTTTGACCGTTTTCGAAAATTTCAAAATTTCTTTTAACTACTTGAGAAGCATTTGGAATGATTTAGAGGCATTTGGAAACTAGGCAAAGGCTTCTAGACTAGTTGAAGAGCATTTGGAATCTTTTAGACGGTTCTAAAAGCAGCAGGAGCATTTGGAAGGTTGCACACCCCGTATGCAAACAACTGTATTGAAGTTCAAACGTTACGTAGTTTGGTTTAGTGGTCCATTAAGAACAATTTTGCACTGTTGTAATTTTTATGTAAATCTGATGGTTTTCGAAATATTTACTAAAAACCACTTTAATTCAGTAGGCGGTCATTTGGACAAAATTTCGGTGCTTTTTTCCAAAAAACTACGAATAACTTGATTATTTGAAACGTTCCGTATAGACACAATATGATCGGAAGTAGCTAATGATTAGAGCTATCACGTGACGTTGAGCGGTTACTGCTAACTTTCCCAGTCTCGCCGCTAGAGAATCCCGCTTTAAATATCTCGAAAACGGTTTGAGTTAGCAGGGTGAAATTTTCAGCATGTCGTATGCCCCTTCAATGAGATGCAACTTTCATTAAATATAACATTTTACGTACAACGCACCGGTCTACCTTGAAACGTAAAAAACTCGATTTTTTTAAATTTTTAAAGGGTAAACTTTGTTTGGAAAATTTTAGAATTTTTAAAATTTCTTGTCTTTAACTGCCTTAGTTAGATTAGGTTAATGGTAAAAATGTGACCTAAAATGTCATTTGTCAAAATATAATTTTTAAGGGTGTTGAAAACTGTCAAAAATGTTCTAATTTCAAAGTCAGTGACAAAATGGCCGCAGTCTCAGCAAAACGGACACCAGATTCGTGTTCTCCATTAGTTAAAATGGCCCTTTTAGACTACTTTAGGAGCATTTGGAACGTTTTTGAACAGTTTAAAGAGCATTGAAGGTTCTGGACTGCTTTTAAGGCATTTGAAACCTTGTAGACGGTTCTAGAAACTTTAGGAAGCTCTTGAACTGCTCTAGAAGCATACGGAAGCTTTTAGAGAGTCTTTAAATCTTTTGAGAGCTTTTATAATTAAGTTGAAAAGCATTTGGAAGCTTTTAAACTGTTCTAAAAGCTTTTGGAAGCTTCTAAGCTGTTTTGTAAGCTTTTGCATAGTGATTTGGAATGTTTTTACATTTTTTAGACTACTTCGAAGCATTTGCAAATAATTTGGTCAGTTTATATTTGTAAATTTATACTTACCCATTTTGCAATAGATAATTGGTGTAATGTTTTTGTCTCTCAGAAACCTTAAATATCTTTATAGCTATTGCAATTGTAGCAGCATATATATATAATATAAACCATCTTTATTTCCGAGGAAAAAGGCTATCGACCTACCGGTCTTTCTGCCAATGTTACAGAAACAAAACTTATGTACTAAATACTTGTTAAAAAAAAAATATATATAATGTTTTACAAAGAAAAGGTTAAATAAAATTAATAGTTCGTTTTTTTTTAGGTAAAATGTTCCAACAGAGTATATTGAGGAAAGGCGTAGCGAGATTGTCTATTTGGTCTTGTGAGGGAGATGGGGTTTATAATTGTCCAGTTGTGGGGGTTGCCTTTCCATTTTGCCTCTAGTTTCGTTAATCGTTCTGTTATTTTTGTCATTTGTGTCCGTTCGTAGAGTAATTCGTTGGTTGGGTTATGTAGCGGGTTTTGAGGATGTCTAATCTTGGTTACTAGTCTAAGTGCAATTTGTTCTGTAGTTTGTATGTGTTTTTTTGTTTTGCTATTGTAGCATTGTAGCAGCAAATAAGCACAAAAATCTAAATTAGGCACAAAAACAAGAAAAAAGCAAAAAATGCATGAACAAATCTGTCAAATGACGTGTTTTAGCGTAAATCGTTCACATTGGATGTCAAAAGTTGGTTGCTTTTATTATTGTATATAAAAAGCAAAATTCCTAGATATCCGGACTCTAATATAAGCTTTGAGAATACAAAAATTATTAAATTTGAAACACACAACAGAAAAGATAGGAAACTTTCTAAAAACTTTACGCTGGTGCAAGATTTACAAAAAACAACACAAGTCTAGTAAACATAGACTTAGCAGGCCCCTGAAACCAAAATACTTAAAAAAAAAGATATTGTTGAGTTTTTTTTTATCATCTTTTCACAGTTATCAAAAATGTATGTATTACGGTTTGGCCAGACGTGTCTATGTTAATAATAACTTTTTTTCTTAAAATTGGTCAGAGATACACCTTTTAAACTTTGTACAAGTACACGGTGGCCAACTAAGAATGCGAGGTACTATATCTAGGAAACAAAATTAATCTAAAATTAATATTTTCGTGATTTCAGCGTTGCCGCATCTACATGAAGTCAGTGGCAACAACGGATTTTCGTTCGACAACCCTAGTAACTGATTTAATGTTTATACTTACTGTTCAGCTTCAAATATTTGTATTTTATTAAATAACATAAAAATTTGGATAATTTGCAGAAAGTCGTACAAAAAATAGTGTAAGCATCACGAACAGTAACAGTCTTACTGATCTCAGAAAAATTAGAGTAAGTAACACTTACTTACTGTTCCTGATACTTAATATACTATTTAAGACAACCTGTCATTTCTATAAAATAAGATATACATCAAAGAATTTAACTGCAAATCTCGAGATATTTTTTAGAGAAAAGAGTCGCACTTTTATAGATTATAACTTGTTAGTGTAAAATAATTCGTTCCTTTCAAATCTATATATCAAATTTAGACACGGTACTTTATTAAAAAATAATGCAAGCTTTTTTGTTAAATGTGATGTGTGATTAGAGCCATCTATATAAGTTAACTAGATATTTGTCAGGTTTGTTATGTGAGCCTTTGAATTCGTTATAAGCATGTCTTCAAATTATTCAAATGCATTAAACAGTTTCCTCCCTTTATATTAATTTAATGTTTCTTATTTTATTGCTTCAATTCTTTTTATTAGTTGCCTTCCGAAACTATTATCCGACTAAATGGGCATTTTGTCTTCATAAAAGAAAGAAAAAAAAACCAAAACAAACACACGGTCCGATATATTATAAAGCTACGTACCCGCACGACTTTTGTATAAAACTCTGTGGGAATTTTCTTCAACTCTAAATTATATGTTAATAATTTAAGAACGGAGAGTAGAATGACGATGGCACCGAGATAACTTCATGCTTCATATATCTCATTGGAGGTATAATTTTGTGCGTGCACATTCCTCAGTATTTCTGAACAATAACGTCCTAGCCATATCTCATACGTGATCTGGCAAACGTCATTACGGTAAAGCACGTGTGTTTCTACCATCGACCATCTAAACCCAAAGAGTTTTCATAAATAACAGTCTAAACTGACATTTATGAAACTATAAGGTTAAGCTTAATTCAGAACTATAACAGAAAACCGAACATTTTGTATTGATTTGATTAAAAGTTTCCGTTACCAATAGGCTAATCACTAATCAGTACCACACATCAGTCCTGATTAATAGTATTGTAGCAATGTAAAAGGATTCTTCCTGGTATATTAACAATAGAGAGCATATTATTGGGATTACCACACACTGTTTTCAGTTTAGTACGTTGATGGAACACCCACTCGGTATTATGCTGGTTTTATGCAAGAAGAATCCATGGTACTGCACCCATTTACTGACCTCCGGCTACTTGCCGACCTCCCACTGTACGTACCTTCTATTTAGATGATCTTAAAAAGTTAATATATTGTAATAAATAATTATTATTTCTTTGTGAATTCCATTAAATCATCCAGACAATGTAGTTCCTATTGAAATGCACATAATGTTTTGTATAAAATCAGATAAAGGCAAGTTTGTCAATCATATGAAGACACTAATATTAATTTTCTTTTTATTTTTTAGGTAAAAACTATGTGATTAGAGAAAGAGACCGCTTGTCATAAATCTAATATGTTGTTTAGATACATTGTCTGAAGACAAAATGTATTAGAAAAATATGTTGTATTTTGCTTAAACATTGCTTTTTATCTCATTTAAGAAAGTAGTGGAGATAACACATATTCAGCGTTTCCGAGTTCCTGGGGTTACAGTTTGATAAAGTAAAAAAATTCAAATTTATTAAGTACCTAAACATTTAACAAAAAAATTAGAATTTTGCGAAAGAAAAGAGAATGACAAGATCGAATCAACAATCGTCAACTGTACAGGGTGAGTCAACGATAGAGTAAAGTTGATTATTTCACTTGTGCTTATCTCTAACCGTTTTTGACATATTATTTTTTGAAAATAACAAATTTAAGACTTTGTAGGGCTATAGCTCTCAAACGGATCGAGTCAGAACAAAAAGGATTGCATGTTCCTATCTTAACTTTTCATGCCCTATCTAACCTTGGTATTTTTTAAATTTGACAGTTGTCAAAAAATCTTAAGAGTAAAAAAAATTACAGCATGAAGAACATTTATATTCAAAAATTAATATGTCAAAAACGGTTAGAGATAAGCATAGGACATGTTATATAAAATATGTTTATGATAACATAGAGAACCCAAATATGTATAAATATACAAGGTGTTCCATTAAAAAAAAAGTAGTTATACTTGCCACGCTTTATTGGACCACCGGGTATACTCAGAAATAATTTTAAACTATGCACCTGAACATTCTCTAAAACTTTTGTAAGCGATATTTTGTCCTAAATTTCGACACAAGTGAACTTTACTCTATCGTTGACTCACCCTGTACATTTTTCCAGGTAAACAATAATGTTGACTCTTTTTGACAATTTTTGGAAAAAATATCTGGTCTGACTTAAAAGAGAGATGACGTTGTCATTGTTTAAGAACATGGACTCATTCTACGTTTAAAAAAATCTTGTTTTTTTTAAGTTTCAATATTTCAAATATTCAAGTAGCAATTTGGAGACCATCTCAGTTCTATATCGCCTTCATTAGGTTTGCTCAAAAGGTGGAAGATTTACAGACCACTTGCCACCACATCGTGATTACTATTAAATGTCAAGTGTAGTTCGCCGATCAAACTAATTATCTATTGTGGGCCGATACTCGGGGCGCACCTTGGGGACAGTGGGAGGCCGCCTCACTTCCCTCCTCCCGCAATCATCCGCGCTTCCCTTTATTCCTGGTCCTCTGACATGTGATGAATCGGGCATGAAATTGGAAACACTCCATAAATTAATTTGGACGACGTTCGGGTGTTTGACCAAAAGTGGGACAGGCTTTTCGCTTCTTGCTGAGTAGTTTTGATTAAACTTCATTTGTCATTTCGAGTGTTCGGTAACAACTTTTTGTTCCTTAAAAAATCCAGGCTGGAAATAAGTTGATCCTGGTCTTATATACCGGAAGGAAAACAAGTTTAGACCATCACGTCAATGAGTTATAGTTAGAGTCCGGATTTCTAGTAATGTTGCTGTTTGACAACCAATGTGAAAGATTTACGCAAAAACACGTCATTTTGACAGATTTTTTTGCTTCTTTCTCCTTTGTGTGGTTAATTTAGTTTTTTGTGCTTATTTGCTGCTATTTTTTGTATGGTTTTGTTTTGTATAGATTAATTTACAATTGCAATAATTATATAGAGATATTGAAACCTTCTGAGAGACAAAAACATACCAATTATCTGTTGCAACATGGTTAAGTATTAATTTACAAATTTAAACTGACCAAATAACTTCCAAATGCTCTGAAGTAGTCTAAAAAAAATGTAAAAACATTCCAAAACACTATAAAAGCTCCAAAATGAAGACTAGAAACTTCAAAAAGCTTTACAGAAATGCTCAAAAAACTTCAAAAAGCTTTACAAAATGCTTCTAAAGCAGTCGAAAGCCTTCCAAAACAGTCTAGAAGCTTCCAAAAGCTTTTAGAACACTGTAAAGGCTTCCAAATGACCTTCAACTAGTCTAGAAGCTCTCCATAAGTTCCATCTCCATAAGTTTGTAGAACCGTCCATAAGTTTTCAATTGCTTTAAAAGCAGTCCAATGCTTTTTAAACTCTCCAAAAACCTTCCAAATGCTCCTAAAGTAGCCTAAAAATAATTCAAAATACTACAGAAACTTTAAATTGCTTCTAAAGTAGTCGAAGGCCTTTCAAAAGCTTTTAGAACAGTATAGAAGCTCTCAAAATATTTCATCATTCAGTCTAAAAGTTTCCTTTTCCTCTTAGAGCAGTTTAAAAGTTTCTATAACCGTCTACAAGGATTAAAACTTCTTAAAAGCAGTCCAGAACTTTCAATGCTCCTAGAAGTAGTCTAAAACGATTTCAAAACACTATAGAAACTCCAAAATGTTCCTAAAACAGTCGGAAGCCTTTAAAAACAATCTAGAAACTTCCAAAAGCTTTTAGAACACTCTATAGGCTTCTAAATGATCTTCAACTAGTCTAGAAGCTCTCAAAAAATATCAAGGTAGTCTAAAAGCTTCCGTATGCTTCTAAAGCAGTTTAAAAGCTTCCATAAGTTTGTAGAACCGTCCATAAGTTTTCAAATGCTTTAAAAGCAGTCCAATGCTTTTTAAACTCTCCAAAAACCTTCTAAATGTTCCTAAACTAGTCTAAAAAGAATTCAAAATACTACAGAAACTTTAAAATGCTTCTAAAACAGTAGAACGCTTTCCAAAGTTTTTAGAACAGTCTAGAAGCTTTCAAAATATTATAATATTTCATCATTCAGTCTAAAAGTTTCCTCTTAGAGCAGTTTAAAAGTTTCTAGAACCGTCTACAAGGATTAAAATGCCATAAAATCAGTCCAGAATCTTCAATGCTCGTAGAAGTAGTCTGAAAAGATATCAAGACTCTACAGAAACTCCAAAATATTCCTAAAACAGTCGGAAGCCTTTCAAAACCATCTAGAACCTTCCAAAAGCTTTTAGCTCAATACTCTTCAACTAGTCTAGAAGCTCCCAAAAGTCCGTCTAAAAATTTTCTCCCAGAAGCTCCCAAAAAAACCGTCTAAAAATGTTCAAATGCCTCTAAAGCATTCCAGAACCTTCAATATTCACGATTTTAGTGCTTTTTAATCCCGACTCTAGTTATAGCAAATGCTAATAATTAGGACGTTGGAACGAATGGAGAATGTAAAATTGCTGTCAGACATTGACAGTTCGTATCACCGCCATGTTGATCGTTACAGAGGTCTAGTTTTGACCACTGTAATCATCACACAAACTAAATACCCGAGCGTTTGGCTGGGATCGTTTATCCCTGACTACTTTGACTAGGGAGCACATTTCTGAACGATTTTGGACTCTTCGGAATAATGGGCAATAAATAAATACAAACAAAATTGTCATGTCCGTCAGTGGTATGTTTTACGAAATCATAAAGTGCATCAGCATAGTTGATAAAACATTCAGGTAAGGCAATATCTTCGCATTGGGTATTGATAACTCACTTGCAGATCCCACATTTATACTGCATTATTTAAAAAAAAAACAAAATTAAAACACAAATAATTTCAGTTTAGTCCTAAATTTAGTGTTTCAAAATCAATTTGAATATCAAAATCAATTGAAATCAATTGAAATACTTTCTGGAATATCACAATTGTTATCAAAATTGTGGTAAGGTATAATTATTTCGCCGTTTTTTATTGAAGTCCAAATTTGAATAACCTGTTCAGTTCGAGGTGACACAGTTATTAAATTTTGGGAATTTTTTAGTTTATGATATGATATTTTTATTTTAGTATAAAGAGTTATTAAGAAATTCCTTCAAAATCGACATTAGCTTTTAACTGTTTGAGGATGTGTAAACCAATATGTCCATTAAATAATTCATGAAATTTAAATAGATAAAATTTCAATTTAAAATTTTCTGGTAGATTGAAAATTTTAGGTGCAGGTATTATTGCACTGTAATCATTCTGAGATTGATTGAAAACTGTTGATACAATAAATGGATCGTTTACTATAGAATTTGGAAAAAACCTAAATGCAATTTCAGGGTCAATGAATGACTTTGTTGAGCCGGAATCAATGAGCACTCTAATATACTCAGGAAAAATTAAAATTTTTGAGGCGTTTGTGGTGATATTACGTTGTTCATTCTCGAGAGGCATGAAATTGAATATATATTGAAAAATTTTAATTTACAATTTCATTGTCAATTTCACAGGTATTTTGGTTAAACTGTCTTTTGGTTAACTTATCTCTTTCTTCATCATAAAAATATGCATATTGATCAGAAACTGCTCCGGTAAACTGTTCTTCCATGTTATTTACTTGTTGAATTTCTGTGTTATATAACTCCTCAGAAATAAAATTCTGGTGTGCAGGTGGGTTATAAGAAGTGGAAGGTTGAGGAAAACGTGAAAAACGAATGATTGAATAACTATTTCTAGTGCATAAACTCATTGGAATTGGTTTGTCAAGTTGTCTATTTGGATTAGGTTTAAACACATTTGTATTACGAATTGAATTGGAATTTTGAGGTCTTGGTGAGCCAAATACTTGAGAATTGGTAAAATATCTTTGAGGCCTCATTGAAGGTCTGAGCTGTATTGGAATTGGACCAGTGGGAAATGAATTTTGCATTCTGGTCAAATTATTTCCATTATTAAAAGGAAAGTTTATTGGGAAACTACTGTGTCTTTGAATTGGTTGATTTTTCTTTATGTGTGGGCGTGCTGGTGTCATATTTTGAGCATTTGATCCAAAAGAATTCTTAATAGGTGGTTTGAAGGAAGGATTTTGGAAATAATGAGCATTATCTTTGGCCAACACGTACTGTAAAGCTTCGCTAAGAGAAACAGGTTTTATACATCTTAATGTTGTCGCTAGCGGTTCTCTTAATCCAAAAAGGAATGTCTTATGAGCCAGATTTTGATATAGATCTCGTTTTAATTGTTTAGCTAAACCAGTAGTTTCATGAAGATCAATGTATGCACACAATAAGTTCAAAATATTTAAAATTCTATCGTAAAAATGTTGAGGAGGTTCCTGAGGATTTTGCCTCATCATACCAAGATCGCGATTCAGACAGCCTTCGTCTCTTTGGTCTCCAAAATTTCGAGTCAATGTACTTTTTACATCATACCAAGTAGCTACGTTTTGTATATTAATAACTAACTTAGCATTTGATTGTAGTTTCGAAATGAACGAATTTAGCAGATAGACATTTTTAAAGCTTCCGGGATTTGCTTTATCATAGCATTCATTTATAATGGCTTCACAAACTGCTAAGTATCTATTCAGATCGTTCGGGTTTCCATCGAAAACAGGAACACATTTGAGATATTCAGAGTTAAATGCTTGCGACATATTTGCTTCTAAATTACTATCTTGGTTACTATTTTGTGAAAATGTATTTGTAACGTTTGATAAAACGGATGGTTTTTAAAGAAATATCATATTTATGACTAACTGTTTCAAAAATTTGAGAGTCGGTTTCAAGTGAATCTTCGGTTTCAGAATCGGAAGACATCAAACAATTGTACTTACATAAAACAAACAATCAATATCTTCATTACGTTTAGTATTGTACTATAAGGCTAACGGTCTAAATTTGGCAATGGAGTCCTCTTCTAAACGTTATCATTGCGGAGCTGGACGAATTGGTTCCAAGTCCCAGTCTTCTTAAATGGCTGCTGCGTCTTCGATAGATCCAACACACCACGGCACGGAAAGTCTCAAAAATTCGATATTCGGTAAATCGTTACACACGAAAGTCTATCGTTCGATACGATCGACCCCAAATATCCTACCGACTGCGCCAAATAACTGTCATGCACCAGAAGACTTCTTTTTAAAAAACTTTAATAATACCAAAAGATACAGATAAATAATATGTCTTAACTAGATTAATAAATTTTACCGACTAACTAGAAAAAATATTGAAATGACCAATGTCCGCACTGACTGTGGAGGGTTAGCGTACTGAGCGGTGAGATAATTCACTTCTTTTATTGAATCTGAGTCAGTACCTTTCTGTTACACAACATTTTACTATGAAATATATGAGACGTATTCTAACCAGCAAGAGTGTGGTTTCACACAACTTAATTTGGACACAACAAAAAGATAACCTTAATTTTTTTTTTTTTTTTTAACGTGTTTGTTTAATAAAATTGCCCTGATAATGTCCAAAGTAACCAACCATAGAGTTTTGGGCACAACAAAGCGCACTCTTTCTGTTCGCTTCGATTGTTTCTGAACGACTAAGAGCCAAACTAAGACCGCACAGAGTAGAGTAAAAAAGTAGTATTTCTGAACGGTGCTGGGATAAGAAAACGCTCTCTTTTCAGTCGAAGCGTTGTTTCTGAACGAACCCCTGTGCTTTTAAAACACAGACAGTTGTAGCATTTACTAACAGTTAGACAGTTCACGAAATTTGCTATTTTAAATTTGATACCTCATAACTCTGCCATTTTGACAATTACGGAGATCTAGTTTTGACCGAGTTACGGACTGTCAAAGTGTCAAACTCTATTTAACTTTCGATAACGAGTTATAAGTTATATAAGTTTGTTAAATTAGGAAAGTAACATTCAAAATACAGTAACAAAAGAAAGAATGATGAAATTAAAAAGTTTCATAAAATTTGAAAGCGTAATGACGTACAGTCTCATTAGAAAATCTATAGTGATGATTTAAAAAAATTTTGACTGGTATTCATGAAAAAAAAGACGAAAAACAGAATAATTACCGACCCCAAAGCAATGCGTACACAAAAATCTTCCTCCTTGGGCGAAACAAAACGAAAAGCGACGTGGAGAAATAGACCGGGCGGTAGGGGTGGTAAATTTATAAAAGGGTTGAAACCCGTTTTTGTTCCTATCGGCTTTCTTCTCCTTACTTTGTAAGTGGAAGCGTCTACATACATTATTGTCATTTCTCATTTAGGACGATTATCATTAAAAATATTAATGGTCCAACATTCTTCAAGCAAGTCTTAATTTATTTAGGGAAAATTTTGTATACGTACTTTTCTTGGGATGAATAATGGCTTCGAGATTTTACTCCGCTTTCGCAGCGCCTGTGTGTGATTTAAAATTTTCCTGGGCCGGGGATTTGCGAGCCTTGTTTTGTTGGGAAGCGTCAATTTATCCGATTATTTTTGCGTATATTTGCATCACTTAAGAATGAATTTTCACACTTTTAAATCGAATACGAAATTAAAAGAAAATACCTACGTGCATATTGATCGATTTTTCCATCGGGGATGTTAACATGCCCACTCACATTATATCACTCCTATCAGTCTTTAGGGAGTTATCTTATTTGTGCTTTGTTTTATAAGAATATCTTTCGGTTGCAGCCTGACAAGAACACTTCTAACGTCAGCCACAATACCTCTTTAATCAAGTGAGCGCCCAAGATATGTTTATGCCGTATTGTAATTGTGACGCAGTTTATTTTATGGAAAACTGACAAAGGAATTTGTAAACCTCCACTTAAAAGCGGTTGTGTGGGGTTGAAACTCGCTTTGTCAGTTGAAGTTTTACGAGAAACCCTTTTTGTTATACCTTGGTATGATAATTAAACGTTTAAATGCCAATTGTGAGATTTTTCTTAAACGATTTATATGTTTTGTATGCATATCATACAATGGTCAAGGTCGGTTAAAGTTTACCAAAGTTAATTATGTCAAAAAATTCAGAACACGCAATTACCCAGTTCTGCTTCATCTACATTTTCTTATCTTCAGTGTGTGCACATTTTACATTTTTGGTCCTCTTGCTCTTCATTCTTCAGTTATGTGTGTTATTTACAAAGCTCCACTTATAAATATGAAAAAAAAGAAGAGAAACAGTTATTTTAAATGATGGCTAACTCTCTCTAGTTTACCTTTTGATTTTTGTGAAGATAAAACACAACAGCTTTTAAATCACCATAATTGCAAATAAAACACATGGTAGAACAAAAAATTACCTGATTAGTTATCTACTAAAGAAAAATAGTCATATTGTTTTATTCACTTGAAGAATTCGTTCCAAATATTGGCGATCATCCTGGATATGATGACTTTGTTCTTTGTTGACTAGTTTTTGAGAACCATGTTCTTTAGTTGTTAAGCCATTATATTCTTTTTCTTCCGACGGTAATTTACCATAAACTTTCCTTTGGAGAAAGGATTTTTAAAGTGAATTTTCTTTCGTTCTTCATTATATGTCCGAGGTATTCAAGCTTTCTTCTCTTGATGGTGTTCATTACTTACAAGTTCTTCTTCATTCTTTCCATCACTGCCGTGTTGGTCTCTCTGATCACCCATGATATTCTAAGCATCCTCCTGTAAAGACACATTTCATCCCAGTTGAGGGCGGCCCTTGCTTTCTCTATTCTACACCTGAATGGTCCCAGTTATCATTGATCATAGTTGAAATTTGCTTCTCTGTCTATTGGTGTATTGTTGATCGTTAAGCCGTATCTTCCACCAGTTTCTCTACTGATTACCATGAATTGGTTTTACTTGCTAATGTTAATTTTTAAGCCCTATTGGGTGCGTATTCTTGACACGATGGAAATGAATTATCAAGAGAAAGACCTGTAGAATGTGACAGGAAACCCGCCATTGTCAGCTTTCTCTGTCACATTCTATCAACACTTCTCTTGAGAATTCCGTTCCCTGCTTTCAAGAATTAGGCCCCTGACGTCTCTTATTTTGTTCATTAAGTCGTTAATTTTTTTCAGTGAAAACCACTGCATCATCTGCATACCTGGATCTTGTTCATTTGTTTTCCATTCAGCAAAATTCCAATTTCCGGTATTCGCAAAGGCCTCTTTAAAAATTTTCTCTGAGTAGAGATTAAATATGAGTGGCAACAGAATACAGCACTGCCTGTCTTTTCGAAGAAAGTTTGCCTACTGTTCGTTGATCTAATTCGTTCTAGTAAAGGTTTCGAATGATTCTTAGATCTTGATCATCCATCCCCGAATTCATCATGACGTCTATCATCTTTTCGTGTTTTATTCTATCGAACGGTAATTTATAAAACAGGCAAAAATATTACAGTTCATATCCCTACAGCGCTGGAACAATACCTTTAGACAGAAAAGTGCATCTCTTGTACCAATGCCCTTCATAAATCCAAACTGTGTATGTGACTCTCGCTCGCAAATCCCATAAATTCTTTAATAAATTATTTTGAGAAACAGCTTTAGCATGTGACTTATAAGACTAATTTGGTAACATTATAAGGTCAGTGGGGCCTCTCTCATCAAAAAACAACATATGTTTTATAATTATACTTCTTCCAAGTTTCTATAATATTTTTTCTGTCCTCAATCAGCTCTCCTGCAGCATTTACAAGTTTTCCCACATTTTTTTAAAACTTTTCTGTACCTTTTCTTACTTTTCTATGTATGGACTTGAATTCATCGAATTTGCGTTGCAAAACTTCTATTTCCTGGCATTTCTCATCCAATTCTTTTTGTTTGGTCTCACGATTTTCATCTGTATGTCCCTTTGTATATTGTTCTTCCATCAGTAACAAAATTTTTTCTTTCATCCATGATTTTTGTTTCGCTCCTTCATTATTCAGGTACCAATGTTTGACATTAAATGTTGTTTCAGCAAGTTTCATTAGTTCTTCTTCTGTGTTATCAGTCTCCTCTGCAATCAGTCTGCATTTGTCGTTTTTTACTTAGTTCCTTTCTGTGTCAAAGTTTCCTAAGATTATATTTTGGCTGTTTTGTTTTAGGTTTAATCTTAATTATAAGTCAATACTATTTTAAACATTATTGAATTCACTATTTTTATTCTTCATAAAAAAAATAAAAGTTGATGACGATTTCTAAGAAACAAAACGGTAGGCAAATATCATAAACCCTAGCTGGTAGAGCTTGAAAAGATGCAATGAAAAAGTATTTTTATTTTCTGATACATTTTGAAAAATAAATAATAACGAGAATTCCGAAAATCACATTCTTCTAAATATTAATAAAAACTTTTTTAAATTTATCCGATTTTGAATCTGTTACAAGGATTTCCATGCAGTGCATCTTTATCTTAAACAGCTGGTATACAAGGTGCATATATACGTCCAGGATAAGGAGGGCCACTATGGGGATCTTGAAAACGGTTAGAGATAAAGATTTGTTTAAATAAAAGTTGCGTTTCTGTGGATGTGGTGGGTATTTAAGACTTTTTTAACTACTTTTAGAAATTTAAATTGACCAATAGTAGCGTCTGATTTCCCATTTTTCATAAATTTATCTTTAGAATAAAATTATTCCAAAGTACAAGTACTAGCCATAATAAAAAAAAACACTTTTTTACTTCAGTTTAAAGTTTCTTTACTTAACTTTTTATTTGTACTTTATTGCTTCAGTTTTCCATTTATAACTAACCCCTTGATCGTATCAGTACTAACTCAATATTCGATTGCGAAAGTTAATGCTAAGACGAACGAACAATACCTCGTTAAAGTTCAGGCAAGGCTTAAACATAATAACATATTTCAATTTTCTGGAGGAGGCAAAATTGAAAAATAATACCATTCGAGTCTTCATAAGTCAGGCAAGAATCTAACAGTTTAACGAATATTTGTCAACAAAGGTCCGAAAAAAAAACTGGAAAACTAATTTCCATTCAACACAAAAGTATAATAAAGGGGTTGTTTTGTATCGGTTATGGGGTATAAGTAATAAGGTTCGTCGAGGGGTTTCCCGCATATCGATTGTGACCGTCTTCTAGTTAACCCAGCAACACGCCAGCATCTTGTTTGATGTAATATATTTTTTAATGCCCCTTGTGATTATCGAAATGTTTGAAATTGTATTATTGTAAACTCGTTCCACCACCACGTGGGGCGCCAGTGGCCGGATTGTGCGACAGACACCTGCGAGGCGCATTAATTAAAAACCCCGCCTAGCGCCGCGCCCCTTATAGTCCGGGCAAATTTTCCATCAAAACGGAAATAACAATAATTTTTATCAAGTGGAAATAATTATGTCCAAATAAAATTAAATGTGAAATTACAAATTAAGTATTGTTTTTGTTAGTTAATGGTTTTTGTAACAATACTCTACCAAGATCCGTTTTATGGAAAAACCCGTAATGACCATAATTTTGAAAATTATACCGGAAGTAAATAAATGCCAACACTCTGTATATTGTTTCTTTTCCTGAATTCTATGATCTCTTGATCACTTGATTCTATTTTGTCCGGTTACAATGTTGCCAAACCGACAATTTATCTAATTTTTTACGAAATTTTTTTGAAACGTTTCCAATTTGTCCAGTTTAGATAAAATTAACCATAACCTCAATTCTACATTTATTGCCAAAATTACACTTTTTCTCGCATTTTGTACACAATTTTTGCCAAATCAATGATTTTTATAAAAATAAATTAATTGACAATTTTTCTAATTATTTAAGAAATTTTTGTAACATCCATTATCGTGAAATCGAACAATAACCACATTTCTACAATGTAGCCAAGCTGACACTTTGTTTCTGTTTAAACGTTGCCAAATCGTCCACTTTAAGAAAAACGTGCAATACACACATTTCTACAGCGTGGCCAAACTGACCCTTTGTTTAATTTTTTTTTAATTAACTGATTAACTTGCAAATAATCCTATATTTACATCGTCACCTATTTTCAAAAAAACGAACAATATCCAAATTTTTACAACGATACCAATTTTTCTAATTTTCTACGAAATTTCTGGAACGTTGACAAATCGATCAATTTTGTAATAACGAACAATAATATGTCCGCAGTGTTGTCAAACTGACAATTATTCTAATCTAGTACGACAACGTTTTTCAACGTTGCCAGATTCATTTTTAAAAGAACGAATAATAATCACATTTCTACAGAGTTGGCAAACTGACGTTTGAAGTTTTCCTAATTTTGAACAAACTTTCGCAACGTTGCCAAGTCATCTATTTTCGTAGAAATAAACAGTAGGTACCTCTTCTAGTAGGTACATTTCTACAATGTTGCCAAACTATAATTTTTTTAAATTTGTATTAAAATTTTTTGTGACGTTGCCAAATTGTTCACTTTAAGAAGAACGAACCATAACCACATTTCTACAACGTTTTCAAATTGACAATTTTTCTAATTTTGTACAAAATTTATTATTATGTTGGCAAATCGTCCATTTTCGTGTAAGTGAACAACTGACGTTTGAAGTTTTCCTAATTTTGAACAAACTTTCGTAACGTTGCCAAGTCATCTATTTTCGTAGAAACAAACCGGACCCACATTTCTACAATGTTGCCAAACTAGAATTTATTTTAAATTTGTACAAAATTTTTTGTGACTTTGCCAAATCGTGTAAATGAACAATAATCACATTTCTACAACGTTGCAAAACTGTCACTTTTTATATATAATTTTGCAACAGCCAAATCTTCCTTTTTAGGAAAAACCATCTTCAATTTGGTTTTAACGCAACACTGTCAAACAATAATCACATTTGTCCAATGTTGCCAAACTGACAATTTTCCTAATTTTGTACAAAATTTTTTCAACGTTTCCAAATCAAACATTTTTTAAAAACTAGAAATATTCACATTTGTTCAACGTTGCCAAACTGTAGCTTTTTTCTAATTTTGTACAAATTCTTTTGCAACGTTGACAAATCGATCATATTTGTAAAAAATAACCATAATAACATTTCTGCAATGTTGCCAAGTTTCCGAATTTTGTTTCACATTCCTACAAAGTTGCTAAACTGACGATTTTTCTATTTTTGTAGGAAATATTTGCAAAGTTAAAAATAAACAATAGTTATATTTTTTGTGGTGTTGCCAAATCGACCATTTTCGATTCTATTTCGGCGCAGGAACAATATATAATCATGTTTTTTGTAGAATCTGTTTTTTATGACGTTTATTTTTTTTTATTTTTTAAAATCTCTAATAATAAATTATTAATATCGCCTGATTGTTTTAACTTAAATAAATTTGTCAAATGCGTAATTAAAAAATAATAAAAAAAAAATGTTGATACTGATCTGATACTTTTTTAAGATCACGTGATTAGTCAAAATTCACATGATTTTTTCGAAGTAGTGGAAGTGTATCAAGTTAAATAGGTTTAATCGTTACAATGGATCGATGTTACTAATTGGCTAGTGCTAGCATTTCATAGCAATTTTGTAAGATAGCTGAATGCTTGATGTTTTGTTGCTGTCTTTCTGTCAACGTTGTAAAAACTGGCACCCTTTAGAATATTTTTAGTTTAAGAGGTACCTCTGTCAAGTCTAAATTTATTTTAGAAAACTCAGAAAATTTTAGAATATTTATGAAAAGTCTTGGAATTTAATAGCACATACAATATTTTTTCTACAAAAGATTTAAAAATTTAACAACTTTAAAAGGAACAGTCAAACCCGGTCAAACCAGTTCCATTTGTCAATAATTCCATAATGTTCATTGTTTCTGTCATCCAATTTTAAAGTTTTTTGTGAATAAATGGGTGTTAAAAGTATTTCTAAAAAAAAAATGATTTTTGGGAGGTTTGCAGAGTTTTTAGTGACTCCTGACATAAGATTTTATTGAGAATTTGTTTCTACATTTTTCCAATCCTGATAAGTTTTGCCGTTGTGACCGTCAGTCTCTTTTTGTTTGATTTTCAATATATACAATATAAAGTAAGGGTAACAGAATTTCGGGACAAATTATCTGAAACGACCGGACTAAACCGGAGCTTCCAGTGGACGTAGGTGGTGACTTTACGACCGAGAAATGCATTCGAGGTGCGTCGTCCTTCCGCATATGAACTAGTGAGCGGGTGGAATTGCACATCTAGGCGAGGTCTACTGTCCCTTGTTTTCTATTGTTCGGAATTTTCTTTTATTTCCTGTTCCACTGCGAATATATTATGTGCACCACTCGAAATAAAGGCACTCGTTAAAGTCGAACAAAAAAAATATCCGAGATATATTTTTGCTTTTTTGCTGAGCAATTGTTTATTTAAATGTTTACCTACTTACAATTTGAAACAAGTTTTAAATTTTTAAGAGTTAATCCGTCAGTCAGGGATGAGGATATTAGTACAGCAGCTTTGGCTAATGTAGAGTTAACTAATTTCAAAAAGAAAAAGTATGAATAGTTAGGTTAAAATAGTTGTATCATGTATGTAGAGCTCGAATCAGATGAGAAAAGGCCACCGCATCATCAATGACGCAGTTTTTAAAACTATTTCTTTCTCCTTCTACAGTTGCCGTCGCATTAGATATAATCAGAGGCGTCCTATTAAAATATTCCCGAAAATAAATTCTTAAGCGGTCAAAAAGCCACTTGGCAACGTAGTACGGTTTTTTACTTGGGCACAATTAAAACAAATGCGGGTGCGGCCAGGGACAGATGGACCCTTTTACATGCTTTTACTAGCCGGCACTCTAAACGATGTTGCCAAGTTTAAAAAAATGTAGTGGCGGACAGGTTGAGTTTAAAAATTAGGTTAGGTTAGTTTCCGTTTTAGTCTGGTGTTTTGGTTGTAATGGTATTGTTGATGGTCGCAGTTTGAGTTCACGTGTTATAAGTAAAAATCGTTAATTTGTCATAATGTCTCCAAAAAAGATTGGGAAGAAAGGTGTTGTGATACACAGCCAAGGGCGTGAAATTGTAAGTAACGTCTTAGAATTTATGAAGAAAGAAGCAGAAGGAGTTTCCATTCCTTTGAAAAACTACAGGTATTGTCTTTGATTAAAAACGACGAAAACGTTGAATAATATAATAAATATCATTTTAGAGAGAGAACTATAGCAGCTACAGGGGTGTCTAGATCTACTGTGCAGAAGATATCTAGAGAAGCACTACATGTTGAATGGGGAGGGCCAAGCTCATCATTTCAGACTCCTACAAAGAAGGGACAGATTAAAAAATTAAAATTGGATAACATCAAACCTGATGAAATCAAAAGAATCAGAGAAATTATTTATGATTTCTATATTCTTGAGAAAAAACTTCCAACATTAAAAGGTAAGTTTATAATACATTAGGTATACCTACAGAGTCTTCAGAGTTTTTCTAGCAGAACTTACCATGTTTTTTACAATTAAATGTAAGCCTAGTTTGCTATATGTATAAACCTTGATAATGTGTTAATTGAAAATTTAAAACAACAAAATTTAGACTAAAATGGGATTATTTTTTATCTTACAGGTATTTTGCAAAAAATTATTGACCAGCAAATCTTGACTGAATCCATTAGTGTAAGCAGCTTAGGGCGATTGCTTAAGAACATTGGATTTAAGTATGTTTTACATCTTGGCAATCATGTACATCAAAATAACTTTATCTTTTGTAGGTGGCAGGAGACACCAGACAAAAGAAAATTCTTGTGTGAATCATATGACATTCGCTTAAAACGAATAAATTTTTTTAAAAAATTGGTGCAATACCGCTCAGAAGGTCGCAATATTGTATATACAGATGAGACATACATTCACAGTAGTCAGATTCATGACAAAGGACAAAGGAAACCAATTTCTAAAGGACAACGCCTTATAATAGTGCACGCAGGTGGAGAAAAAGGATTTATTGAAAATGGATTGCTTATATTTAAGTCAGGTAATATTTATGTACACCTCAAACCTACTTAAGTACTTCCTCCTGCTTAAATAAAATAAGTTTATATAACAAGTAATTAATAAGTTTAACCACATTTTACACATCATATAAGACACATAATGTTTGTACTATGATTTTTTTTTTTTTTTTAGGTTTAAAAGCAGGAGATTATCATGATGATATGAACCATGAGAATTTCATGACTTGGGTAAAAAAGCAATTGCTTCCTAATTTACCTGACCGCTCAGTCCTTATTATAGACAATGCAGCCTACCACAATGTTACTGTTAACAAAAATATTACAACGGCTACTAAAAAAGGAGATATGTTAAGTTGGCTAGTGGAAAAAGGAATCCCAGCAGATCCTCATTTAACAAAGCCAGAGCTGTATCAAATCATACAAGAAAATAAATTTAGATTTCCTCCACAATATAACTTAGATAGGCTGTTAGAACAACATGGGCATCTTGTGTTGCGTTTACCACCCTACTATCCAGAATTAAACCCAATAGAAAAAATTTGGGCTTTGGTTAAAAATTGGGTAGCAGCTCATAATACCACTTTTAAATTGTCTGATACCGAAGCTTTAACAAAACAAAAATTTCAAGAGGTGTCTGAAAAAGAGTGGTTTGACATTTGCCAGCATGTAAAAAAGTATGAAGAGGAGCTCATAAAAAAAGAGCATATTTTTGATGATACAGTGGACCAGCTTATTTTTACTGTTAACACTGGTTCATCTGACGATAGCGATGAAGATTCTGGTGATGATGATGAATGTGATGCCAGTTTATCCGAAGAAGAATTAGGATGCTCACTCCTAGACTAAGTTTTGGATTTTTGTTTTATGTTATGAATTCGTAATTTGTATATGTATATGTATTTATAAATAAACAAAATTATCAAATTTATAAAAATATATGATTATTAAATTTAACAAAGATAACAAATTTTAAATATTACCTCTTCTTCATGAAACCCTGTATATCAAAAACGATGCAAAGGCAAGCTGAAAGTTACTTTGAGACTTCATTTTCAAGGTCTAGCTGCACTGTAGGACCTTCAAATTAAGAATAATTGAAAAAAGAAACCAGCTGCCTATTTTTATCTTCCAATAATTGATTAATTGCCCCAAGACAATGTTTTTTTGTGGTTAACATTGCCCTAAGTTAAGTTATATAATTTGGATTTAAACTAATTGGTATTTAATATTCTTCATCAATCATCACCCTGCAGCTACAGCAGAAAAATAATTTGCACAGATCTTTTTAACCGAAACACACTGTATGTTTTTTTAATTTACCCTTTGCTTGTTTTCTTGTTTATTTTTTAAATTAATATTTAAAGAAATGGGACCAGAGACCTAGGCCAATTTTGTTCTCAAAGCGTCAATATTATGTATGTATATGTATTTGGTTTGTTTTATAAAACCTACTTACCTATCCTGTTTTAATACAATTTATGAAATGAAAAAGCAAAAACTACACCTATTTACGTTAATTAAATTTCATTTCACTGAGCAGAGAATAGCACGCCATTGACTCGCTGCATCAACTTGGAAAGTAACGAAGGCAGCAATATTTAAAGCGAGACGTACAGAGATCGTGACATCATCGTTTGATGACGGCCGTGGCCTTTTCTTAGCTGATTCGAGCTCTATCAAGGGCTGACGTATAAAAAAAACATTTATTTTTGTTGTAGATTGATTCAAAAAAGTACTTTTTTATTATACTTAACAGAAAATACTACATTTTCAACTGTTTATAAAATACAGTAAATATGACATTTTCGGAACAGCGCACGGAAATTTTTTCCCGATCCCTCTTTCCGTGCGCTTAATAATAAACATAGATATCCATGATACTAGATATCCTATGGTAACCCGAAGAAAAAAAAGAAACGAGTAATGTGTCTATAGCAACGATTTATTTATTAATGACAAATTTTATTTTCTGTCAGTGAAAATTAAGTATTTATGTATTTACTACATTTTGCAAAAATGAATTCAGATTGTGAAGAAAATCGGGATATTCCCGAAAATATCTTACAACGAGCGGCAGAAGTGAGTGCAGATTTATTACCAGTGAAATCCAGGTTGAGATATGAACAAGAATATAACAGTTTTACCGAATGGCGGACTCAGAAACGAATCAAAATTGTGAGTGACGATATTCTTTTAGTATATTTTTCTGAAAAAGCCAACACTATGAAATCCTCCACTTTATGGAGTCGATTCTCTAGGTTAAAGAGTTGTTTGGCAATAAAAGAAAATACTCACCATCAATATCCAAAAACGATTGCTTTTTTGAAACGACAAGCTGTAGGATATATACCAAAGAAATCCAAGATTCTTACAGCAGAACAAGTAACCAAATTTTTATGTGAAGCTTCAGATGGAGAATATCTACTAGCAAAAGTAATTTTAGTGTTTGGCATCTTCGGTGCATGCCGCAGAGATGATTTAATACGTTTGAGTTTAGATGATGTGGAAGATAATGGGCGTTTCCTTGTCGTGTTCTTACGAGATGGAAAAACTCACAGGTCAAGAAGTTTTACCATTACCAATGAAAATTGCAAATTCGATCCCTGTACAATTTACCGTAAATACGCAGATCTCCGCCCTAAACATATGGAGAGTAGAAGATTATTTGTTGCATACCGAAACCAAAGATGTTACGCTCAACATGTTGGGTGCCATACTATCAGTGGTATTCCAAAACTTATTGCAAAATACCTAAAACTAAAAAATCCCGAAGAATATACCCGACATGGGCTAAGGCGCTTTTCGGCAACCATGTTGGTGGAAAACGGCGGTGATTTGCTCACTTTGAAAAGACACGGAGGATGGCTTTCTTCCAATGTAGCAGAAGGATATATAGAAGAGTCCATACAAAGAAAAATTGAAGTATCACGGAAGTTGTTTAGCCCTTGTAACTTGGAAACTACAACATCTGTAACAGTCACTCAAGAGAACCAAAGCACACACGAACACTCCGCTTCAACATCTTTAGCAGAGTCTTTAGTTCAACAAAAAGAAATGCAAAAGGGATTGAGCTTCAACAATAATACGAATTGTACAATAAATATTACTATTAATAATAACGGTTCTGTCCAAAATTAATTTTCTTAGAATTACCTACTTGTATTTTTTTTGTTAATTTGACTTGTATGTACTTACATTTTTACTGTTTTAAAAATAAAAATAAATATTCCCGATTTTCTTAATAATTTTTTGCGATATTTTTTGTTTATGTTGATTTCAGGTACCTAAGTATAATAAAAAATATCGTTCATTACTCGTCCAGAAATGGATTTTCCGTTCTTGCATGACTTCCCGTGTTCGGCTGCGCCTCACACGAGAATTAGTCACGCGCGCACGGAAAAATCCTCATTTCTGTACTGGTAATGAAATATACTATTTTCGACGACTTACTTTGAAAGTACCTCATGTACGCTTCCATTTAGAAGCAGAAAGGGGTTATTTGCCGCGCGCGAGCAGAAAGAGAGATTTTCTGCTCTAGAGCGTTTTCGCTTTCTACTAACAATCTAGTCACCAACTTTTTTCGGCGTTTCCATAACAACGCTTGACATACCTGTTTGAAATAACCACATTCCGTCAAAGTGATTTATCGGTGACAATGAGTTCGAGCGACGAAAATGATGTGAGTTGTCCTTCTAATCCACCCCACAGCAGTCGTCGAAAAAATATCGTCTATATTTCGAGCCAAAAGTACTTTTGCCGCTTTTACATGATTGCAGCGTTTGGCTTCGCCTCAAGCTGCAAATTTCATGTGCAAGCGGCAAATATATACTTTCCGCTCTTAATATAGAATATACTATTCCTGACCTCTAATTCCAACTGCAAAACTAATGAATGGTATAATAACAACATTCCAGTGGAACAAAATTAAATACAAAAGTAAACATGATATTCAGGAAAAACGCAGGACAAAATGTATCTAAATTTTAAACTCACGAGTCATCCACACAGAACTTCTTCACCAGCTTGACTAAAGCTGGAGCAACTGAAAATGCATTGGTAAAAATGACAGGATCACAATCGCACCTCTAGCTGGATCAGGAATATCGTCAAACTCTGATGAAGTTGAGAGGTAACGATGAAAAAGAACTTTCCCCGGTGGAACCATCATCAACCAGACACACCATGATATCATGGTGCTTATTCTTGACACGAGGGAAGTTACCAAAAGAAAGGTATGCAGAATATGACAGGAGGCTGGTATTGTCAACTCTTCTGTCACATTCTATCAACACTTCTTCTCACAAATCTCGCTCCCTCTTTTCAAGAATAAGAGCCCAGGAGCTGCTCGACTGCTAATTCATTAAAATAACAGTATTTTTATTGCACAAACTTTAATAATTATTAGTTAGATAGCTAGTTGCTAGTAAGTAGTTATTATACGTTTAACACAAACAGCATCTTATAATAAAATGCTGTTTGGTTGCATGAAATGAAACTTGATATTGATAATATTGGCTCCATGGCATGGTGATTGATAATTATCGGTAGTTGCACGTATGCAAAAAAATTACCAATATATTTGCCTGAAAACTTTTTATCTCATAACTTCATGAATTTATCTTCTTTTGTAGAATTTTAGAATCATCAGAGAATTTTTAAGCACAAATGTTATTTTGGAGAATATTTTTCGAATGAAGAAAATTATTAAAAACAGAAGAAACTTGTCGCATAACGAATTCAAGCGATGACTTTTCCACACAAAAACTGAGACTGAGTTCTCTTTCAATGATTTTAATGCAAACTTTCACACAATTACAAAGTTACAAAGTCAAAATCTATCCATCGTACCTAGATCATGGTGTACATATTTTTGGTCTACGTGATTATTGGGGATCTAACAGAATCCAACATATATTAAATAAATTAAAGTAACAATTTAAACATTACAAGATTCTTTAATCAATTAAAACTTTTAATTGTTATTAAAAATACAAATTAAATTATTGCTGTAATTTTCGATAACACCGCTCCTCATATGGGAGATTTTACATATGAGGGAAATATTTTCTGTAATTCGCCTGTGATTGGATCAGAATAATAATGAAATATAAGAAAACGCCAACGAAAACTTCATTCACGTCATATACGATCATTATGTCATAGATAAACAATGTCGCCAAACTTCTCAACATTTTGTAAATGCGACATTTTGCTAAAATAGGTTATTTGTCAAATCACATTATTTGAGTTGGTTTAACAAATTTTCATCAGGGATTTCGTTTATTACCTTAGTTTTTTCATAAATTTAGAAGAAATATGCTCCTTTGTACATACTTGTTTCATTTAATTTAGCGAGTTGATCAGCGTTAGTGAATGGCTTTTGAAAGTGCGTTTGCTCCTCTTTTCTCCATAAAATTATGCTGCCAGGACGTAAACAGATCTTGGACATCCAAAAACTTGAAACTTGTATGATTTTGTTAGGCTACTTAAGGCTATAGAAATTTGAACTTTGAAATGAAATGACTGTAGATGACATAAACTGTCACTTTTGAATTTCTAACAATATGGCCTCTGCTATGAAAACTCAATTTTTGTTGACAACGTTTTATAAACGTGAATTGATACGTTTACACCCGTTAGAGTAATATAGAAATAATACTGTTCAATAATACGATAAACCATCATTTACTCAATAAACTGAATCATAATTTGCTTCATAGTTACATTGAGTAGGCTTTTTGTTCTCTTTTGCATATTATACGGTCATAAAATGCGAGAGAAACCTTCCTTTACCAATTTTTCGGGGGTAATATCCCTAGTGCATTTAATTTTTCCACAGGAAAAATTAGATGCACGAGGGATATTTGGTAAGATTATTTCCTGAGTTAAATAAACATTTTATTTTAATTAAAACAATAAGAACAATAATTAATAAGAACAATAACTTTCAAGCTAGAAAGGGTAACACTATTCTTTATGTTGTTGTGAGGAGTGTGAAATTTTTTCGAATTTTTTTCCGGAAAGACTGCTGACAGCTAAGTTGACAGTTGTTAAGTGATTTTTCCACTTAAAATTTACATTTGTTATACTAATTCTTGATAGCGATTGGTCAAAATTGATAGGAAGGAAATAATCATTGTTAAAACATCAAATTATATTAGATGAAGGTATAATTCTCATATTACTTTTTTGACAAATTTTGATATATCAGTTACTCGTCGAATATGTGGTGGGTTTCCTGATCTGATTCCGGTCCTGTAAAAAGGAGGCCTAAAAACTGGAAAGAAGGGCTGTTGAGTTTTAAGTTCTCTCGTAAATGAAGGAGATTAGCTAAAGTTGAAGGCGGCATGAATGTGGATTCTTATTTTAGGGAGTAAAAGTTGAAGGATCAATAAGGTTTGAACGTGGAGTAATGCAATTATAAGCCATTGCGTAATTAGAACTGCCACGGGGAGAGCGCTTTATCTTCGGATATGTTATTTTAGAAATAATTTTAATGAAAAAGTTTCGGGGCGTCGGAAAGGGAGTTTTATTAATGGCTGGAGCTCGATTAATCAAATTATTGCCTTCTCCGTATCAGATAGAGAGTATCTGAGAAAGAGTTTGTAAATTTTATAATAATTAGCGTTACGTTGCCGCGGAAAGCAATTCAGTGGGCCATCAAAAATTCGACGACCCAACTTCGATTATCCATTCGTTAGTAAGTTTTATAAGACGGCCATAAGTAAAATATTTGCTATATAAATGTTTTCCAACTGATAATTCAGATTTAATGTCTCCAAGAAGAAAAAGCTCGGGGCCATGCCAGAAAGAATAATTGCCAAAGAAAGGGTTGTTAGGCCGAAAACGCTCCGAAAAGTGCGAGGGGAGAATTTTTTACAGGGTTGGACTGCTTAATTTTTCTGAACTCGTCACCGCATCAATCAGGAATGCTTTTACAGAAAAGTCAGGGACGTTATTCGATCTGAAATCCTTATATGCAAACGAAGGTGTAATCCTAATTGATGGTACACCAATTAGTATTGGGTTTCTGCATTAAAAGAAAACGGGATCCTTCGGCTTCACCCTTTCGGTTCTCAGGCCCAGAAGTTTACAATCCGGCCATTTGTAAATAAAGAGGAAGGGTTAAAAATAAATATTTTTCTCCCGGATAGCTTACATTTACATGGAGAATCTTAAAAGCTGTATAAGCAGTGGGACCAAACACCAATCGATCGATCTAAAATGTTATATAAGCAATATCAATTACGATACAGAACTTTTTAAATGTCATTTTGTAGGAGGTGACAACGAAACCTACCTAAACTGCACAACAAATTAATAACCAGTACAACACCTATTAAAAATAGAAAATCTAATTTTGCCGCTATTTTGATTAGGCGGCCACTGCGGAAGTCTCGTTTTTTCCCTGCAAACATAAAGCAAACAAATGCAAAGAAAAGAAAAGCGCTACGCCTAAGCAAGTTTGATTATCAATTAGTCATTATCTGCGAAAATTGCCTGTTTACTTTAAATAGCCAATTAATTAGTCAATAATGGGTGTAACGCAAATAGTGTTTCATTTTTAACTGTTTATTGTGCAAAAACATTATTAGATAATTTAATTAAAAGCATATTTAATCTTTTGTTGTTCTATTCTTATCAACAAAAAAGTATAGTTGCTATTTAAGTTTCAATGGGGGTTAAGAAGAAAATATTGCCTGGATAACCTATCTACAGGGAATTATATTGGTTATTACGTCTAGAGTCAATATTATGACAAAAATAAGGTGTGTTTTATGATTCTTTGTCATAAACTTATTTAGTTTAAAAATTTGATCTTGAAAATGTCCAACTAACAGTTTATAAATCTTTTTACACTTCTTTATTTACCTTTTCTTTTTTTTGTATGTATTTAAAGTCTATTTTTAGTGATTATCAATATCCATTTTTATGGGACTTCACTTGACACCAAATTATTGTGAATCATATTTTGACAACCAAACCAAATTAAGATGAGATCAGAGGCCGCAAAAGTTGGAAATAGTACAAAAGTGTAGAGAATAGTATATTGTACAACAAGGGTGAATAAGACGTCGCACTAGGACGAAAATTTGACGACAAATGTATTGATGCCAACTGTCAGTGAGGATGACAATCAGAAGAATTATTTGGTTTACGTTCAAGATTAGCTGTAATTGGTCTATTTCATATCGCACAGTTGCGGAAAGTCTAGGATTCTGTATTCGTTCAACCGTTGACAATTGCCTACTTATGCGTTCTCTAAACTGTTGAAGGAATGAACCAATATCCCTATAGGAGTAGAAAAAAATATTTTCTATTAAATTTGCATATAAAACATTAAGGCAGAGGTCACTCAAACCTTTTAACATTTGTCAGATGCCTCCACAAATGTTCTATGCTTTCCAAGAGATTTTTAAAATTTGCGAGAAGCCTCTAGAATTTTTTGGAAATGTTTGAGGCTTCTCAATACTACTGCTAACCTGATAAAAACAGCTAGAGGACTTCTACAAAGGTCCTAAACTTTCCAAGAATTTTTTAATAGTTGCCAAAGAGCTCTAGAATCTTTCAGAAACGTCATAGTTCATTAAATACTACTCAAAATCTGCTTAGATCTACTAGAATTTTGAAAGTGCTCCCAAAAAGTGACAGAGGATGCTAGTATCCTAAATTTTAAGAGATTTTTTTTATAATGTCTTCTAAATCTACCCATAATTTTTAATTTACTAAAGGAGTCTAGAATTATTTTAGAAATGCCAGAGGCCTCGACAAATGTCCTAAGCCTTTCCAGGATTTTTTTCTTCTAAATACTACTAAATATTGCCAAAAATTTGCTAAGGATCTGTACAATCTTTTCGAAATGCCAGAGGATTCTAAATACTACCGATAACTTCTTAAAACTTGGAGTGTCCTGGAAGTGTCCAATGCTTTCCCAGAATTTTTTTAAATTTTTTTCTAGAATCTATCTATAAGTGTCTTAAACCTTCTAAAAGACTGAAATTTACAAAAGCACAAGTGTTGTAAACCTACCAAGATTTTACTATAATTAGGTTTCAAAAGTTACAGTTTTTTAAGTTGTTGAAATACTTTCAGAGTATTTCAACTACTTTATTTTAACTGAAAGGAATTTTTCTTCTAATTAAGTTTCTTGTGTCGTAAATTATTTTTGTTTTGTATGTCAAGACCTGTGAGTCCCTGAAAACAATTTTGATCTTTGATCTGTATATTGTTTTCTTGGCAGAATTCAGCAAAAGTCTAAAGTTAAAAATTGTAGGTAGTTTAATTCTCTACCAAAATGTTAGAAAGACATTTTGTCCTTAAGAGCATCAGAGGGAGATCTTTGCCTAGGAATGTTTAAGTGAACCCAAAGTGTCTGGACGAAACTTCAATCTTTATTCGTTTGCCTAATTTAGGTTTTTTCTCTTTCGCTTGTGTTTTTTTATGACAACCGTACTGCTTGTTATCAATATACCATTAAGCATTACATTTGGGAAAAGAAAGAAAAATTAAGATTAAATCTTATGGTAAAATTCAAATTAAGATAGAGTGAGATAACAATTCAATAAAAAAGAAAATTTTGTGAATGTGATGTTTTCTTCTATATTTGTCACATTTACCATTCTGTTACAATATTACGTCATTCCATTGTAAGTTTGGATATAGTCTGTCTTGGTTTACTTAATTTGTTTGAAATTTTTATGTTGGACACACAAACTTTTTCTAAATTACTATAACACTAAAAATAGTTGTAAAACAAAAGCACATAACCAGTAGACCTGGCAACATTGACCATCAGAACAGAGGAAACCATTCGATTTTGGTCCTCGGGGCAAGAGAACTTAAAATATTACCATTGTATTGATAACATCGTCTTTAAAACGGTCACACATGGGTAATTATTTAATCCATGTGTGCGGCTGAACCGATTATTTTGTAGGTACCATCATGGCAAATACCGAAGGATCTAGAATCTGATTAGAGGCTTTGGTTTTCGCTTGCGTCATTACCATGACCGTATCGTTATGGTTTTGCCTTTAGGTCAGTCACTTTTCTCTGTTGTATCGCAAATCGATTATTACTATACATCTATACGTCTGTTTATTTATGACTGGTGGCTATCGTAAATAATAACGTAAGAAACTAGACTAATTTGGATTTTTAACGAATGGTTAAAACAGGAAATATGAAAAAAAGATTAATGAACCAAGCGCAGTGTGAGTATGTTATACATAAATCTAAAGACCAATTGAATTGACGAGTAATAGATCGTAAATGCAAACGTAAAGCAAACAAAATAAATCTGACTGAGGTTTTGATGTTGAAGTAATTATCAATTAGTGCACCGGAGAAAATAAGGGGGATAAGATAATTAAGAAAATTGATGATGTGTGGTTTACTTTAAATTACCAATGATTGGCGATCGGTCATTCCGATGAATAAATCCCACGAACGTATCTGTGAACAGATCTACCGTCCACCTTTGAAACAAAGAACCCGCCAGATCGGTATGTCATACTATACCGATTCATCAATTATTATTGTTTGAATAACTTGATGTGTGGTCATGTGCAACTAGGTTCCTTACAGATCACATTCTTCACCTTAGATCAGTTGCTTTAACAAAAATTTTTTTCTCAACTAATATAAAATATGAAATGGCAGAAAACCAAAGTAGGTCTAATGAAACATTTTTATTGATTCCAGAAACGAAAGCAAGAATAAGTTGATATAAGTAGATTTCGCTGATTCTCCGGAATAGTGACATAGAGAGCAAATTAAAGATTTATCTTACAACTTTGGAATAGTTTTGCTCCATATGCTAAGCCTTTTTAAAACATATTTTTACTTTTCCGGAGAATCAGCGATTTGTTAAATTTATATTTGATTTCTGATTTTTAACGGGAGTGGTGTGTCAAGTATTGAAGACATGGGCGATTTAAGTCTTTTGAGAAGATCCTGATCGCAAAAAGCAACAGTAATATACGTTTTCCGACATACAACAGCAAACTGGTAGCTACTCTATCAGCATTATATGATTATTCGGTCTTTCTAATGCTTTTTTTAATATTGTTAACAAAAATCACCACTTTCAATACTGTTTGGGAGGAAACCCAATTCTTTAAGCAATATTTCCTTACCATTTTTAATCAGTGTTTTGTGTTAATTTTCCTATAAGGAACAGTATATTATTACTTTTTGCTTCATATTAGAATTCCATACATTCATTTTCACTTTTCTGTTTTGTTTCTTAGAACTTTCACTTTTTTCTAAGTTAATTTCAATCCTGTTATATGTATTACGTATAGTGTTCAAATTGACTACTACACCATTATCAGAGCAAATTTCCATAATTTGTTGTTTATAGTGTGTTTACAGTCTATTTCATTTTAACTTAGTCTGTATTAAAACAGTTTAAAACTAAGGTTAACACTTTCACCAAAATACGTTTTTTGACTTCTTCTAAATTTTTAACACACATTTTTTCTAGTTTTTTTTTATTTACGTTCTTTTACTAGCCAAAAATGTATTAATGATTTCCAAACATAGACAATGTAATTTTTGCGCCAAAAATTATGTTACAGCCAGATTAAAACAAGAACATTTAGGTGGGAAAAAATTTAGGGTTAAGGTTAAAAAGAGAATAACTAAAAGCCAGCAGAAGAAAATGAAAAAAGACACTAAATTAACTGAATAACTGAAAAGAAAAAAAGGACAGAAGATGTCAAAATTAAAAAACAAATTTTCGCCAAAAATGGTATTTCTACCAGATTAAAAAGAAGCCATTAAAAAGTCAGAAAAAAATTATTAAAAGATGTAAAAAAGTCACCTAAATAAAAAAGTGGAATAAAATAGATAGAAGAAACAGAAAAAGTGGTGTTTTGCGTGAAATTAAAAGATATATAATTGAATGAAAAGAAGAAAAAGCGCCAAATAGATATAATAATCAAATAGATTTTTGCGTCAAAAATTGTATTCTACCAGGTTAAATAAAAAATAATCGAAATGAAGAGAAAAAGCGTCAAAATTAGAGGATATAATTTTTGCGCCATAAATTTAGTTTTAGTTTTTTTTAGTTAGTAAGAGAATTAAGAGAAAAGCCAGATTAAAAGAACAAGGATTCAAAGGAAAGAAGAGAAGGCGTTAAAAATTGTATTCTAACAGAATTAAAATGAAGTATTAAAAGAAGAGAAAAAAAGAAGAAGCCGAGGTGCCAAATCTTCTTCCAACTTTCTTCGAAATTCAGGTCAATGACATATTTAACAGTTTTGCTTTTTCGAAAAAAGTTTATCGTAACTTTTTAATGAAAAGGTGAGGAAAAAGTGTTTCAAAAAATGTATTGTTTGCTCAAATGTTGAGGTTAGAATTTAGAAGGAGTATGTTAATTTTCAATGTGTTTTAAGTGTCATTTCCATTTTTACAATTCGTTTCATGAAATTTGATTTCTGTAATGTTTTTGTTATGATGAACTCTTTTACCTTCTACAATTTATGTTCATTCAATGTTCTTGGTGTACTAGAAGAAAACTCTTCTTTTTTCACATGTTTTTCATTAATTTCTTTTAAACAATATCAAATTGACCAATCTAAAAATTTCTGACAAGATGTATAAGGTTCTACTTTTTTGCCTAGTGGATGTTTACTGGATTCATTAATAATTAAAACACACTTTTACGAATCTAAGTGAAAATTGTACTTCCGTACAGAAGAAATTGCCATTTCCAATATGGCAAGGCTTTCGTTTTAAAATAAAATTAAATTAAAAGCGAGCAAATGAAAAGCAATTTTAAAAGCTCGTTAAAGAGAGAAAGAATAGCATGGCGTCGTTCTGATTATTCAATAGGATCAGCCCAAGGTTTTTGTACTAATTTTCGGTTTAGTTGTACTATTTGATTTTCTTTTAGTATTAAATTGTTCACTGAACATTCTGACCAGCAAAACCTACTAAACATTCCACAATAATTAAAATAATCGATACTCTAAAATAGTTGTAATTGAGTTGTGTAAAGAAACATTGATTGTACTGAAATGAGTACAATTTAGTGGTTTTGTACAACCGCCCATGTAAGAATATATACGCAAGACTTGATGAGTGTACACGAGCTGCCAAGAAAGAAGGGGGCATTCATTAGCGTTTTACAGAAGAGAGAAAGAAATTAAGAAATTCTATCTACATTTTCCATGAGACTTTTCCGTTGCCTGTCATGCAGAAATCTCTCCCCCACCTTGTCCCCCGAATGCCGCCTTTAGAGGGGCGATGTGGGGGTAGTCAAGACGCTACGGGGGGGAGTATCTGAGGCGGTTGTAACCCTTTTACAATGCTACAGCAAGTACGAAGACAATAAAAGTAATTCTTTTCCTTTTTGTCATCCATTGCTTCATAGATTGTGCACTTGTACCGCTTTAATTATTATTTCGAGCACTTTTATCGGTTAGAACGTTTTTGATTTTTATATTTATTTCTTCTGATATAAGGTAAATGATTAACAGTCGATTAAAAATTAATTATATTCAAAAAAGTAAATTTTCAAACAACTGTGATGTTTGGCAAAACACCCTTTTCTACCATAATTAAAATAGGGTTTAAACCCTTTAGTGATAATGTCCAGAAACCAGAAATGTTTTTCATCTTTACACGCCCATATCTACAGGGTAACACCCTTTATGTATACAATCAACTACATTTTGTATTGTCTATTTTACAGGGTGTTCACCATAAATTACGTGTTTTACTTTGTTGTGTGAACTGGTTATGCAAAAAGTATCAGTTACTATACATACAGGGTGTCTAAAAAGTAGATTACAACCAGTGGCTAGCAGTAAAAATGTGCACTAAATCTTAAAACCTATAGGAGCTACGAATCAAATATTAAAAAAGTTTTTTTTCAAAATCAAATTTAAATGGAGCACTATTTTAAACATGACATCCTGTATATTATTTCTTTGTTTGATTCAGATTTTCAAAGTCTACTTTTCAATCTATTATGTAGTGATAAAAAGCAAAAATTTCCAGAGATATACAGAGTGCACAAAGGGTGTAACAAACTGGCTGTACCAAACTAGGTTTAAATGCGTTCAAAGTCCAAAAATTACACTTTTTCAAACCGATCATCCTGTATATTATTACGTCATTTAATTTAGCTTTTTAATGCCTATTTTCTAGTCTATTATGTACTGTACAAATCGATCATATACAGAGTGAAAATTTCAACACGAAATTGTACTAAACTGGTTGACGGTGCGTTGAAAGGCCATATAGTGCACTACTTCAAATGGGACACTCTGTACACTTGTCTAACCTGTTGTTTCTGACAGTTGACAACTTTCAACATTGTACAAGATGTCTCAAAAACTCGTTTTTGGCTCGTGACGCAAATTTTCATTTTCAGTAATCATTACAGACATGCTCTTATACTATAATAAAATCGTAAGTAAGGCGAAGAAACAAAAATACAACAGTTTGCATTGATAAACGTACAAAAAAACTTAAAATAATACATTCCTTAATGTCGTACGATAAATCTGTTTTATCCAGCAAATTTGCGCATTTCCCTCGACCGTTTTCAGTCATTTACTATAAATATATAATATTCACGCGTTTATATTTCATATCTCATACACTCAAAACTAATCTATTTACGGCACCGCAAAAGAGTGTGACTAAAGCCCGGTGAAAATTTCACGCGACGTTATTGTGACTTATTTTCCCGGTTTCGGGAGATTTAAACAAAAGAAAATCCCCCAACGGTGTATTTTCTCCATTGTGTATAAGAATTAATATGATACTATTTTATATCTGGTTAAAAATACGTATAAGGGCACTCGAGAGGTTCGTTTCCTCATCCGGTCAACTGAACTTTCGGTCAGGGATTAATTGCATAACTCTATTTTCTTCAAAAAGAGTTTCCAACTTTTATTCCAACCATTCTATAGGTTCATAGATGATAAATTGCAATTGTTTTTAGTCTAATCACTAAACAAAGAAGTAATAATTTGTGTTCAAAAATTGAAGATTAGGGTTTATTGCTCGTTAGTTTTATGTTAAAATTACAAGAAGAAAACCAAAAATAACTCAAAAAATAAGATATTACTCAAAAAAGCTTATATGGATGGTTTACTCTCTAAAATGCATTATTAGAAGGTAATAAATTTTAAATTCTGTTATTTCTGTTGTTTCCTAATACAAATTGAGAGTAGTACAGTGTTGCCAAGTCTACGAAAAATTGTCTATCACAAAAAAAACTAATACTACTAATACAACGCTCCATTTTCTTTTATTCCATTCATTTATTTCCATTTAATTTATCCGTTAAAGCAGCATCTTGCCTATATACAGGGTTAGAAAAAAATTGGAACGTTGTGACGTGTATCTGTTTATTTTAATAATATTTCAATCTGTCATAAACTTGTAAACTATCGAATACTATCACTCCATGAAGCTATAAAACTACAAAATTTGTTTAAAATCAGTCTAAATAGTCGCGTATTTTGTCTATTGCAGATATATTTCGATCTGTCACAATGATGGTAACTGTCAAATACATAAAGCTATCAAACCATAAAACATTGCTTAAAGGCAGTACAATCAGTACAAATCATATTCAATGCTTGCTTATAGGTTTATGAATACATTTTTGACAGTTTTGACATACAAATGTGTTTCGAATCGAATTTAATCAATTACAAACATATCAACTGGCATAATCGGTTCCCAAAAACTATTAAACTAAAAGCATAACTTGAAAAGTGTTTAAATTAATGTTAAACTACGTTATATGGTATACTTTATAGCTTTGTAAGTTGAATTTTGATTTGCGATAAAGCTGTAAAACTACAAAATCTGTTTAAAAATTGAATCAGATTTAATTATTGACGATAGATTGATATAAATTACTTGCAGTTATTCGCTTGGATTCAGTCTTCTCCTAGAAAACTAATAATTAAATCAATTTACTTTAACAGTTTTGGTTTTGACGTTTTCAATACCGTCGTAGTGCTTCTACGAGGGTGTCTCATTACGGTTGAATAATAGCAACTCTAAACCTTAAAATTCCAATAAAAATTGGTAGGAAACCCTTGAAGTTGTGTGAACTAAGTACATTGCATCTTAATCTTATTTAGGGTTGGTACTTTCACCTCCGGATAAATTTATTCTTAGGATAATTTCTATATGGAAATGGCGGAATTAAATTATATCACCAAAAAAGTAAATCACCATATTCTACATAAAATGGATAAAATACATTAGCTATGTATTATTGAACTCGATTTTTTTGAGACATCTCAAAAAACCGTAAATTTTGAGAAAACACTCTCTAGCGACATAAGGGAGAAAGAAAACTTTGTTTCAAATCAATGCCTAGAACAAAATATGCTCTTTAAAACGCCGTAAAGATAAAGTCTCTATGATTTTCCGTTTTTTTGAGATTTTTATTACACAACTACGACTTTATTTGAAGAGATAAACAAATGTCAACTGGAACAGAAAAAAATCAAACAGAATCAACAGATTTTAATGTGGTTTGGACTGTCATTGGGCTTGGTTTATTTGCTTTTAACTGATGTAAAAAACTTTTGCTTTAATGCACTCTAACTGCCTTATACAGAGTGTGAAAGAAGTGCGTGCAAAAAAGTGAAATTTTTATGTATATTTTCTTACATAGTAACTTGTTGTCTAGGGTATGACCTCGGGACGTTTTTGGACGTTTCTTAATTAACGTCATATGTCCGAAGAATTATCAATTTTTCCGGAAAATGGATATAACACTGTTCAATCTTGAATTAAGACATATTTGAGAAAGAAAATCAAAGAAATCACAGTCCCGATTGAGAGGGCGTTCAGTATCTCAGACAAAGAAAACGTTTTGCTTCATCGCTTTGCTCAGCGTCCAAACTTTGTCATAGATCAGTAAATCTTCCTTATTGTCCTTAATACTTAATATACTTTTTTTAAACATTTTCGTTTACTGTCCATCCCGGAAGAGTGAAATATACGGCGAATTTTCGCCCCTAAATTATCCGGCAAGTTCTGTTTTATTTCCCGACTGCTTTGCATTAATCAGTGGTGTTGAAGAGAGCGCGAGCCCGGGCCACGGCTGTATATTAAAATTTCTCACACGATGTAAGAAGTGTGGAAGAAAGACAGAACCGATCGATACAAGACTTAATGAGACTTCGCGAAAGAAGGCTTGATGGAAAATGAGAGGTCCACTGTCGGTTCGACTGGGGAGAAAAAAGGTTAAAAAAAAACAAAAAAAAATTGTGAAAAAAAAAGTTTAAAAATTAAGTTGTTTTTTATTTTGTTACAGAAAAACCGAAAAATATTATTAACTATTTAAGAAAAAAATAAAGTTAGGTTCATAAGCACCTAAAATAAAAAATTGTTAAGGTAAAAACGGAGAATAAGATCGTGCTAGGCAGAATGTTTACACTTATCCAAGATTCAAGGATCGTTACTAATAATCTTCAAAATAAATGCGGTGTAAAGCTTACAATAAAATAATAATAATTTTAGTAGGTACTTTGAGATACTTGGAAGTGCACAAGAAAAGACGTTTTCAACCATCTGCTATACCGAGATTTTACTGTGTTCTGCTGTTTGTACGCAGTACAATTTATCCTTTAACGAGATTTACATTTTATTAATACTTTATATATTAATAATTAATGTAACTTAAAGTAAATTTAAGGGCTTAGAGAACCAATGCAGAACAAGTCCTCAATGCGTGAAGAGATTTATTTTAGGTTAGGTTATTAGGTTAGGTATAAGCCAGTAGCAAATTAGTACATTTTTTAAGAAGAACAACAGTACAATCATGCAAGTACAACATACTTTTGGTCTTGAATTTGAATCATCCTAAAAACATTAATTGATATCCATATACGCAACAGTCAAAAATATCCCAAATGCAGAGTTCTAAAGTAAAAATTTGGTAATAAACTATGTTTAATTCCTACTTTAATACTGAAGTAAACTTTCTTATTTTAAATGGAACACCTTGAATTTCATGTATCATCATAACCCATAATTATCTGCAAAGATTTTCGAGACATTGACGTTTTTAGATTTTAGACTGTCATAGCTCCTAACCTGAATAATATAGAACAAAACGGCTGGTCTATTAGGGGTCTTTTTTAAGTACTTTTTAAGGTCTAATATCTCGGTAACGCGAGGAGTTAGAGAGGCGAGTTTTAGCACATTTTGTAGTATTTTTTATCCCTTTTCTATGGACGGTTTAGCAAAATTGATAGGAGTTGAAATAAAAAAGTTATAGCCTATCAAAAAATAAATACAGAAAATTACAGTTGTTGTAAAAAATGCATTTTTGGCAAGTTCTTATTTTGCTCCATAAGGGTTACAATGCACAGCAAAGGGTATATTTATTCTAAAGGAAGTTTATGAATAACACTATAAACTTGTAAGTCGTCACACAAAAGTAGATATTTTAAAATTGACAAATGAAGAAGAAAACTTTCACAAACGTTACATTCAAAACATTTATGTTTTTATTAACTGTTGAGTGAGTAATGATCCACAAGTATAGGTAATGGATGTTATTATCTATTCAAAACTAGTGAATAATAAGGGTATTATTAAACAGTCACAGAAAAACTATTTTGTTACATAACTGAAATATTGTGGACTATAAGTTTGCAAAAATATTATTCATCAAAAAAATTGGACGAAACAGTACCAAAAGCATAAATTCTTCAGAATAACAATATCGTCTATAATTTTTTGATAAATTTGTGGCATCATGTTTTATTTAAATTTTGTTTGTAAACTAGAGGTTTTTAAGAAAAAAAAGTGAGATTTTTTTTATTTTTTTATTCGCCGCCATTGGTGAGTTTGTTGCCATGCCATGGGCCTCGGTTAAAACCGACTGGGCGGGGGTGAGCGGGGTGGGAAGCTAGTTAAAATAAGGGTGAGGACACACATCCTCCCCCTCCCCCCCACGGCACAGCCAGCCGCGGTGGAGCTGCAATAAAAGAATAAGAAATTAGCCGACGTCTCAAATTAGATTTCCTTGCAGTTCTTTGGGAGAAATATGAAAGAAGGGATGCGAGAAGCGTTGTGGTAATAATTAAAAAAAACAGGTCGGTTGGGGGATTATCCTGTACACAAGATTTGCATACCTAGTTCAGATTTTAGTAAAAGTTTTTTTGTTAAACTCAGTTGTACCACTTTTGTAGTTGACTTGAATTTTAATATTAACTAAACACGTTACTAAAATCGATTAATCCGCTTACTATTTATTATATCACTTAATAATAGCAAATCATTCAAGACCTGTTCCAATTCAAATTACAACAAAATGTTCTTATTTTGCGCTAAAATCATATACAGGGTGTATATTTTTCGAACCATTATAAAGATATCAGTTATTTTAGTTTAAATTGGTGCAGTTGCGCAACTTGCAGTACAAAATCATATTTTTTTTTTACTGAAAATAAGTGACAATTTCAACTTCTACTACCTTAAAATCATTTTTTAAATTTTCCACAAACATCCCTTACTTATTCAGTAAGACTGTACTAAAAATTAATGAAAATACAGTCAACCCTTACATTAAACAGACTGTAATAAATACTGTTGAAAATGAAGGAAACTGAGTTAAAATGCAACCAAACACAATTTCAGTTAGTATTTTTGAAATCTGGGAGTTACGGCCCTGAAATTTGCTGTATAAGTAGTAAATTGAACCTAAAATCCCAAAACGTACTGCATTTTTTTAATAAACCACTCTTACTATAAACCACTCTCTATACTTTTTAAAATAAAGAAAAGTTAGTTTAAATGCAACAAAACTTAATTTCAGCCAGTATTTCCAAAATCTGGGGGTCTTGAGATTTGCTGTGTAGGCAGTAAATTGACCTTAAAATCCAAAGACATACAGCAGTTTTTCCATAAACAAGCCGGTACTAAAAGTCATTTTAAAAACACAGAAACTTTAACAAACACACAATTTCAGTCAGCATTTCTCAAATCTAGAAAAATTCTGCATTTTTTCCATGAACAACAGTTATTTAACTCAAAAAACAAACTTACTTCAATCAATCGGTATTAGACTAGGATTTTTACTTTTAACAGCAAAGTGGAGGAAAATATCAGGGCTACATAACAGAACGAATTAGCATAATTTGTAAATCTCTTAAAATGTTTGCATTTTTAATAAAAGACCTTACCTACCTATTTGTTACAGGTACAGGGTCAGAAAAAATTCAGAAGAAGATATATACAGGGTGGTCCAGTTTTAAGTGTCAATAATTCACCATTTGATAGCCAATCAAAAAATAAGTTGACTTGCATTGTGTCATTTTTCTGAAAAACGTTTCCTAAGGAAGATACAGTTCTCCAAATTTCAATTTAAAAAATCGTTTTACAGTTTAAAACTGAACATCCAAACCTTGTGAAAGTCCAAATTTGTACTGAATCGTCTAAAAACTTTTTTACTACTAGGAATGGTCTTATGATTCGCTTCCTCAGACTGCCATCCTGGTTCCTGGTCTGAAACTGACATTCAAGAACAAAAAAAAATCCGGAAATCAAGACAAAGATTGTATTGTGCATGAAACTCATTTTTTACTACTAAAAATAATATAAAAGTTGACTTTTAATGCTAGAACTGACTTTACTAGGACTAAAGAGAGTCCAAAAGTATATTTTCAAGACTTTACTTTGACTTTTTCAAGACTTTTTTAATTAGTGTACAACTGAATTTTCTGGACTGGACAACTCTTCTGCATTTAGAAGTAAATTAAATTTTCGGACTATTTTATTTCTAAAAATTAGTTCTCAAGACTATTATTGTAGCATTTGATACCAACATTTTTTGCTTTTATTACTGAAGAAACTTGACTTTTGAAAATAGTCTTAAACTCGATTTTTCAGTCTTAAAAAGCACTAAAAACAGTCTGAATTTCTTAGAGATGCTACAATTTATTGCACCTATGAGTGTAGAAGTCAATTTAATAGTGAAGAAGCTTGAAATAACATTTTCAAGACTATGGTCAGTGGACACACTGGCTTTTAGGCCTGATAAGTCAAAAACTTTGTAAAGATAGTCTTGAAACTCGATTTGAGACACTGAAAACAGCCTTAAAACACTAAAAACAGTCTAGTTTATTAAGAAATACCCGAATTTTTAGCACTGAGGTGTCTAGAAGTCGATTTAATGGTGACAAAGCTTGGAATGCCATTTTAAGTCTATGAAGAATGTAAAAATTGTTTTTTAAGTTTGCTATGTCAATAACTTGGTGAAAATAGTCATGAAACTCGATTTTCCAAGCTGAAGAAAGATTCAGAATTCGAAGAAAATGAAAAGCAAAGTAAAAAGCACGAAAAGTTCGTTTTCAAGACAATTTTCATGAATCTAATGTTAATGTCCTGCATCTAAGACTATTTTCAAGACTAAAATATTGAAATTTGTCTTCAAATTATGAAAACTTACTTCAAATGCAAATTTTAAGCTTCTGATGTCACTTTTCATTAGTTCAGTCACATTTTGGGGTTCAAGTCAATTTTTAAGGTTTAAATGTATGAATTTGTAGTAACAAATTCTTGAAAAAGTACTTAGTTTTTATGTCTACAAGTCAATTTTCAGTATTAAAGTCTCTCGATTTGCATGAAAAGTCAATTTTCAAAACTAAGGTTTTTTAGTTTGTCTGGAAACTATGAAAACTGGCTACAATAATATTTTTTAAACTTCTTAAGTGAATTTTCCGTTTCCAAGACAATTTTTAAGTTGGGTTGGGTTAGTTTTGGGTCTTTGACCGTAATAACGTGTAATAAAGTGCTTGTTCCAAATTTGATCAATATTGCTCCAACGGTCTGACAGTTATGACAAAAAAAACGATTTTTTAAACAGAAATTTGAAGGACTGTATTTTCCTTAGGAAGCACTTTTCAGGAAAATGACATAATGAATGTCAACTTATTTTTTAATTGGCTATGGATTGGTGAATTATTGACATTTAAAACTGGACCACCCTGTATAATATATAAATAATCTTTATTTTCAAAATAGAAAAAAGGCTATCGACCACTTGGTCTTTCTGCCTATGTTTACAGTGGGTTTTTTTTATAGTTTTAGTTAGTATACATGTTAACTTATTTCCAATTATTTACAATTTATTTAGAAAAAAAAAATCTTAGTCTTAGTTAAAGTGCTCTAGTAGGGTGGCAGTGGGAAAGAAGTAACGGGATTGTCTGGTTTGTCTTGTTATGCACAGTGGGTTTATTATTGTCCAGTTGTTTGGATTATTTTTCCATTTGTTTTGTAGTTGTATAAGTCTGTCTGTTATTTTGGTCATGTTTGTACGTTCGTAGAGAAGTTGGTTGGATGGGTTGTGTAGTGGGTTTTCTGGGTGTCTTATTTTGGTTATTAGTCTTAGAGCAATCTGTTCCGTAGTCTGAGTATATCTTTTAGTTTTGTCAGTAGCGTTTGCTCTAAGTAAGTGTCCATACTCTAGAACTGGTCTACAGATGGATTTGTATATTTGTGTGGCGGTTTTCGTGCTAATACTTTTGTTTTTGTATGTCAGTGATCTAAAGTGTTTTGTCCGTTTAATAGTTTCAGTTCTTGCATTTTTTAAGTATTTTGTAAATTTTAGTTTTTGGTCCAGTATTACGCCTAAGTATTTTACGTCATGTTTGGGTTCAGTTATGTGGCCGTCCGCGGTTATGTTTGGGGAGTCGTCTTTGATCTTATGGTTTGGTAGTAAAAGTTGGTTTTTAGTTGCGTTGGGGGTCAGTCTCCATCTGAAGAACCATGTCATAGTATCGTCAGTAAGTGATTGTAGTTTTGACACTGCTTTTGACGTAGTTTTGTCGTGTACTATAAGTGCAGTGTCGTCTGCGTATTGTAATATGTATGCGGTTTTTTCAAAATGATTTTTGTCCTGCTTGTTGTGGTTGTATATGTCGTGGCAGTATAGGTTGTAAAGTAAAGGTGAGAGGGGTGATCCTTGGGGTAGTCCTTGTTCAAGACTGAAAGGAAAGGAAAGTGTGTTGTCTATCCGAACGTGCAGTTGTCTATTTTCTAGTAAATTTCTGATTGTGTAAAGTAAGTATTTTGGAGTATCAATTTTATGTAGTTTGTAAAGTAGTCCTTTGTGCCAGACACTGTCAAAAGCTTTGTTAATGTCCATGAACAAACAAGCTGTTTTGTTGCCGTTGAGGTTAGTTAAGATAAAAAGTGGATGTATAGTCGAGTATTTTGGTTTAAAGACAAACTGGTATGATGGAATGTGCTGTCCAATCTGTTCTTGACGTCTGTTTTTTATGATGAGTTCGAGTAATTTGCTTAAGTACTGGAAGTAGTGTAATAGGTCTGTAATTTTGAGTTTGTGTGTTGTCTTCAGAAGAAAAATTAACAGCTATTGCTAGATAAGGGGAAAGACAAAGATAATCATTTAATTCAAATTTATTATTTTTGCAGGAAGATTTAAGATAAAAACTTACTCTAGCCTAAACGCAGGTTTGAACATAAATTTAGTTTGTAAAACCGACAACAGCTGTCAAAGTTTGGCTTTTTTCAATATTTTGTTGAAAAGAATTGTTTGCTGTTTGATCCTTGTTAAAGGAAGGTTGTTTAGTTTAAAATAATATGTTTAATTATTGAATTTAAAAATTCTGTATACGTTAGGAACAAAAAAACCACGTGATATTTTTGTGTCATGTAAAAGTACCAACTACCATGAAATATTCTGCATTACGTGCAGGTAAAATGAAACCGAATCAATTAACTTCAAATCTGATTCCGTCTCTCATTGTTGCCCCGCGCAAGACGATTTAAATCCTATCGGATCGTCTTGCGATACTTTAACTATGAGTTTCTATACATTTTAAATATGACATGTCATTCCTAAGTGACGAGAACATTATCTTCATCTGAACGTGTGTTATAACACCGCCATTACCGCGACCAATAGGGGTCCGATTGACATCCACGATAAAACTGTATTGTACTAAGAAGTATGGACGAGATTATGTTATTGAACTGTATGATATTTCATTCTAAGGTGATTTTAATGTTCTCGCGCTATGCTTTTCTTTCGCATACGTCCTGAGTGTATATCAATGCTATATACAGGGCAATTAGTATATTACGTAACATTTTTGAAACGTGCAAAATTAAAAGCGAAAACGCACTGACTGGCTCAATCCTTTTTTTTTTCATTAAATTGGATCGGTGGTTAAGAGGTTCCACCCTCTCCGCTTTATGAATATCGACATATTTGCATATTGGATAGAGGAGGAATCATAAATGCCGAATGCGAACGGCACAGTCACGTATTGTCCGACCATTAAAAGTAAGACCGAGGAATCCGATCGTAAGGTGCATAACTTATGAGTCGGAATTAATTCGCTAAGAGAATCTGGAATTTTGCAAATATCCAATAATCCATTGGAAACACCAAAGTATTTAAACCATACTTAATTTTACTTATTTAATCGGTGCTTAAGCTCAACTTCTTCAACTCAACTTTCCCCGACACTTCCAAAGCAATTTTAAGTACAACATAGAGTATAGAGTTGAGGTTTAATGTGATAGATCAGATGCAAAATAATACAGTCTAATTTAAACTTATTTAAGCTGTCCTTAAACTACACTTGTTGCCAATGTTGAGGAAACGGACATTAGTTGCCTAGATTGGACAGTGTTTGTCACTTACTAAAAGTTTGCTAGTCCAAAAATTGAATATTACTACTTTTATTAATATTATTTTTGACAACAAATTCAATTTGAACAGGTTCATTGCACTGGTGAACAACTTTTGACAGTGATAGCCATCACGTGATTATAAACAACTGTACTGACACCACCTCAGTCAAATTTGGCACTGTCGAGCTATAAATTCAGCTTGTAAAGCGATTTAGCGAAGGTCTGAAACCAATTTGCTGCAATTTTATTGCATATACAGGGTGTCGAAAAATAGGAGAGTTTTGAAAATTTGACAATCTAACTAAAATATTTTCAAGATGGTTGCACTTCCGTTTATACCGGAAGTTGATCACAACTTTCTTATTTTAAATAGAACACCCTATATATTATTACATATTTGGATTCCTCACGAAATTCTGACCAACTTTTGTGTACAATGCCCTATGCCTATCTCTAGCCGTTTTCGAAATATTTGATGTTTTTCCAAAAAAGTGACAGTTGCAACGCTCAACAAATTTTTGTACTCTGTCAAAACCGTATTTCGATTTGCAATGAAACTTTGGGTTATTGTAAATAAAGGATCATTTTATTAAACTGATGGTGCGTAATAACTCATTTGTATACAGGGTCGTCAAAAAAAAATCATAAACTTGCCACTAAAAAAAATGAAAAATTTCAAGTTTTTTAAATAGAAACCCACATTTTTTATGACGGAATCATTTTGAGCATTAAAAATTACTATACGTTTCAGTTTACTTGCCTATACCTAAATCCAACCTATTTCGTTTTATTTGAAAATAAACATGTTTTTATTAGGCTGCATAGTTGGGATTAGCTGGTACTCTAGTTGGTCATGCCTTTGACACACGGTGATATTGGAGACCTGCAGAGCATGTTAAGAACACTAGTTTTGAGTGTTTTGACAACTGCAAATATGCCGTTGCGGTTACGTTATTCAAACCAAGATTACTTAAATCTGTTTATTATTTACGGAGAATGAGATAAAGTTGTGAGTAGAACATGTGAGGTATTTGCCGCTCCTTATCCAGAAAAACCAAAGCCATCATCAAAAGCTGTCAAGCAAATAATTGAAAATTTTAAGAACACGGGATCTGTGAAGAGAAAAGCTATTAAAACAAAACCAATCCTTAATAATGCAAATGCAGAAATTGCAATTTTGGGCTATTTTGTTGCAAATCCAACTTCGTCAATAAGACAAGTTTCCGTAGAATCAGACATATCCAAAAGCTCAATTCAAAGGATCCTGAAGAAACATAAATTTCACCCTTTTTCATTTAAATTAGTGCAACACTTAAAAGAGGTTGACTTTCCGAAGAGAGTGGTTTTTAGTGAGTTTTTGCAGACTAGTCACTATGGAGAAGAATTGTTTTTGAATAATATTATTTAGAGCGACGAGGCCAAATTCACTAAACATGGAATGTTCAATAGAGATAATTCACACTACTGATGTGACATAAATAAACACGTAATTAGAGAGAGAAATTTTCAAGAAATCTGGAGTTTTAATAATAAAAAATGTTTATTCCCAAATAAAACGAAATGGGTTGGATTTACGTATAGGCAAGTAAATTGAAACGTATAGTAATTTTTAATGCTTAAAATGATTCCGTCATAAAAAAATGTGGGTTTCTATTTAAAAAACTTGGAATTTTTCATTTTTTTTAGTGGCAAGTTTATGATTTTTTTTGACCACCCTGTATACAAATGAGTCATTACGCACCCTCAGTTTAATAAAACGATCCTTTATTTACAATAACCCAAAGTTTCATTGCAAAATGAAATACGGTTTTGACAGAGTACAAAAATATGTTGACCGTTGCAACTGTCACTTTTTTGGGAAAACATCAAATATTTCGAAAACGGCTAGAGATAGACATACGGCATTATACACAAAAGTTGGTCAGAATTTTGTGAGGAATCCTCCAAATATGTAATAATACATAGGGTGTTCTATTTAAAATAAGAAAGTTGTGATCGACTTCCGGTATAAACGGAAGTGCAACCATCTTGAAAATATTTTAGTTAGATTGGGCATGCCCACATCAGTATTCTGCCAAATTTTCAAAACTCTCCTATTTATACTTTTTCCAATATCAATCGATGTCTTTCGTCGTGGGACACCCTGTATATTTCAGTCATTGCACTGCTAAGAGACTTTTGACAGTTGTGACACTTGTTATGTGATGATAGACAATGTATTATGAACTGTTACCTGATGTCATGTCTGTTAACCTTTGCACCGTAAAGTTGTAAATACGACTTTTCGGGATGACAAGAATTCAGCTAGCATTTTATAGCTTCATTGCTCGACTAAGCGACTTTTGACAGTTATGACAGGCGTTATGTGATAATATAATATAAACTGTTACCTGGTGTCATATCTGTCAAACTTGGAACCGTAAAGCTGTAAATACGACTTATAGAAAAATTTTGGAAAGACAAGAATTCAGCTAACATTAACAGTTGTGACAGCCGTCATGTGATGATAGACAATGTATTATAAACTGTTACCTGATGTCATGTCTGTTAAGCTTTGCACCGAAAAGTTGTAAATACGACTTAAGTATAGAAAAATTTTGGGAAGACAAGAGACGTATTTTGGCGTCAGTGTTTACTGGAGTGTTTACAATGTCCTCTCTGTATCTCATTTTAACTCATTCTAATAAAACAAGATGGCCTATGTTACTACAGCTTAAAACTCAGGTTAATACTTTCGCCAAAATACGCCTAAGAATTCAGCTGCTTCATTACACGGCTGAGAGACTTTTGACAGTTCTGACTGTCGTCACGTGATTATAAATAATGTCTTAAAACGTCCTGACGTCACTTCGATCGAATTTGGCACTGTCGAGCTGTAAATACAGCTTGTAAAGTGATTTAGAAAAGATCTGAAGTCAATTTACAATTTTATAGCATATTTTATTTATTTTTTATTGAATTGTATTTTATAACTTTTTATATTGTTACTAATCTAAAATGTATTCCCAAACTGTTTGCCCTAAACTGCAAATCCCTATATAAGTATCAAAGTTTATTATTAAAAAAATCTTAAAAAACTGTCAATCTTATAGATGAAGTCTCATTAACGTAAACAGCTTAAATAATGTAATAATGTAATATAAAAAATAGTCAAAGGTTAGAGAGACATAGAGTAATTCTGATAGCGAAGAGAAAAAATTGATATAACTGTATGTATAACAATTTTTTTTAAATTTTTTACAAACTTCAGGTTTGTATACAATACTGCTTTACATTTACTACTAATAGTTTAAAAATCAGAATTTGTGTTATAGGTGGTTATAGTAATAGCACAAGAATAGCAAAGGACAATCTCAAGTGAGGAATAATACGCATTCGCCAGCTTGTCACATACACATTTTGATTCCAATTTCTTTTCTTTATTTTAGCCGCTATAATCACACTATTTGAGTCACAAAAATGTGAGTACACTTTTCTATATATCTATCTATCTATCTAAACAGTTCTAAACATCCATTTTTGGATATAATAGGCCTCCTCTTCTTTCTTCCATGCCTCTTTATCGTTGGCGATTTGTGTTCATTTTACTTCAGCGTGCTTTTTCAAGTCATCTTCGCATTTGTACACTTTTCAATTATTGCAAATAACAATTATTACAAAAAATAAGTCACTCATTCGTGATGTAGTAGTCCTAAAACTCATCGTCATATTTTGATAACCAATACAAAAAGAAATTGCAAATATGAAAATGGAATATGAACATAAATAGAAAAGATGACAAAACCCGAAAAACGTGGACGATCATGGATAAAATGATTGAAAGAAAAGAAAATGCGCCAAAACATGAGAATTTACCAAACATGTTATCACTCATGATCATTGCCACAAAAATGTTGAGGTACTTTGGGGGGAGTAAATTTAAGAAAAATTTATACACTCTTCTCTTACATATCATTTACTACGTTTCCATGCAAATTAAAAACGTTCTCAAAACGTTTTGAGTTTTGAATTTTGTACTTCTTTACAAGGGTAAACCCGTTTTCAATTCGGTTTCAATCTTATTTCACTTCAAGGTCGATTCGCCGATTTTTGGGATCGTATCGGGATTGAAATAGCATGGAAACACCTTAAAAATGAAAACGATTTTGAAATCGAGAAAATACGTCACAATTGTGTATTGTCAACGTGTAAATGTCATTTTTCACTTCTTTAAGTTAGAGAACATAACTAAAAATTTTTCATTTTATCATTTGAATTGTTTCTAATTTCATTAATTGTTGTTACTAATAAAGTAAGCAATAATTACATTTTACCTTATCATGGCTACCAGAAATGTTTGGCTGGAAAAATAAGTAAAACTTCTACTCGAAATTTTCTAAACACAAAACATCAATCGGTATTTTGATACCAAGAAGATAAAAATGGAGAAATTTACCAATTGGTTTAATGAGGAATTAGTAAAGAAAGGTGTAACTACTAAGAACGTTTTGAAAATTAAAAATAAATGGAAAGCTTTGAAGTGCTTTGATTTGCATTATAAAGTGAAGCGTAAAAATGGGACAAGTGGAGAAGTCCGTTCAGAGTGTAACTATTTTGCCATGCTTGATGAAATATTGAGTGCCAGACCATCATCCAGTTTGTGGGGTGGACACTCTTGACGAATATGAAGAAAGAAGTGCATGGGAACTGAAATGACACATCTCAATCGTTTCTGCGTTTTGTCAAAAGCTCAATCTAGTTTCAAAACGGAATTGAAAACGATTTGAAAATTAGCATGGAAACTCTAACAAATTTCGATTTTGAGATCATTTTAAAAACGCCTTCAATTGCATGGAAACGTACTAATTAATTCAAAGATGAACCAGATACGACGATATGATAATTTTAACTAAGTCAAAAAATCTTTTTCAGCTGTCACTTGTCTACACAAGGCTCACATAACTATATCACACCAATATAAAAAATAAATTAAAATCAAACGGAATTTTGGTCATCTGTGAGAAATATCAAACACAAAGAGGATGGAAGTAAGAATGAATCAGCTGCTGTAGATGTTTTGAATGTGAAGCTTATTGTTTGATTATTTGTCACATTCGGCACATTCAAAATTCTTTTAGCAGGTTTTTCCTCATCCCATTGTTGTTTAATTTTCCTCTTTTGGGTTAGATAGCTATATTATGTATTTTTCCTGTGATAATCATGATAAGTAGGTACCTGAAAACACATTGTTGTCGAATGTTTGTAAAACTACTGTACAGTTTCATAAGAAATTAGCATAGCATTTTAGCATAAGCATTTCTTATGGAATTTCTTTTTAGTAAATAGAAAACTCATTTACATAAGATTATTTGAAAGGTAACAGAAAGGTTACACAATTTGTAGCTTAATAAAATCCTTTAAAAATTGAACAAATCCGAGTACTTCTGGAAATATCCAAACAAGCGAAATTTTAAAAATTCGTTTTTATTTCTTTGCAAATTTTTTAGTTAGCATGATCAACTTTCACCTTTTACATTTCATATATATTCTGGTTCAGTTTTGCAATTTTGTGAAAATTTGTGTTTTAGGGTATCTTGCAAATAACAGCTCAACAATCCTTTGTTAAGTCATTTCACACTGTCAAATGACGTCACGGAGCCCGTTCTAATCGACTATTGTATGATGTTATTTTAATGGCTCTTTTTCTATTTCTTTCCTGATTTATTTGATAAGATAACTGAAATTAAATGACATTTTACATTTACCACAAATCTTCCTTTATAACGTGACAATCTCACAACTGAGATACAAGTCAATCTTTGGCAAACATCATCAGCTTTTAGGCCTCGTTTTAGGCTTTAGTTTTGAAGATTCCATACTAGCTTCCTACTTCTATGAAATATTTTTTTATACTGAAAACAAGGGTATCAATAATGTTATGGTTCAGAATTAAAGTTTAACTAAATCAACAAAAATAGGAGTTTGTCCCATGGATATGACTTAGGTTAGAGCACTTGTTATCATCTGACAGTTTGTCATCTGATCATTATGTTGTAAATGGCAATAAAATCACGTGGAATAGTGTCAAAATATAGTGAATTTATTTTTCATAGGGTTTCTTCAAGTAACCATGTTTTATATTATAAAAATAAAATAGAATTACAGTGTTACTTTTACTGCTTAAATTAATATGGTACTCCGCTCATAAATTGTGTTCTACATAAGATAGCTGAAAGTCTTTCAACTAGTTTTTGTTAGCCTCTTTTCCCCATTTTTTTTGTGAAAACAAACACAGTTTAGAAGAACGGTGGATTACCTGAGTTTTCCGTTAAAATACCCGTTAGTTTCACAAAAGTTTAATCCCCAATATTAAGGATAATAACTCCAGAGACATGTACAATGTTTCCGAACAAAAAGCTTTTTAAGCAGCTCGGTCGCCTTTTTTAATATCTTACTGTAACTAGAGAAGGCTTATACACGACTTACTGCAATAATTATTGAAAAAAAATTAACAGTTAAATCACATATAAACATTTTCATAAATAGTAATTTGGCGTTTTTTTACCAACGGAAATTAAGAAGTGTTTTGGATAATCGTTAACGTTTTTACGATTTTTGTCGATGGTTTTTCATAAAAATTACCATACAAATTAAAACTCGTAAATATAGGTATGTATTACCACAGATTAGGAGTTAATGATCATTTTTATGCCTCTTTCAGCAGAACATTATTCAGAACTGCTTGTTTATAATCGCTTAATGAGGTCTGGAGTTATGTCCAAAGCTATATTGCACATTAAAAAAATTACCAAAACTCAAACAATGAAAATTGGTCTAAAAGATAAATTTTCGTGAAACTGTAAAAATCGAATCCGGGAAATTCTTTTGATTAACTTCCCGGCAACGTATACTCTGCTTGATTGAGTACGACCCCTCATTTCCCTAGTTCGGCCATTAACATACAACCCCTTTAATCTAAAAACCGAATTGTTTTCGAGTCTTAAAATCCATTAATTTCGATGGCTGACTTTATTTTTATTCCATATAAGACGAAGTCAGTAAATGAAGGGAGTGGGACGAAGAGAAGATATAAGACGACACATAGGCGTAACATACATATTATTGCAAAGAAAAAAGTATACAATTATGTATTATTAATATGATATGTATTTAGAAATAGTTATTTTAGTAAATTTCGATTTTGCGAAAGAAATAAAAATTTGAATGTTTTATACAATAAAAGGTTTTTGAGAGTGTTTTATTGGTTCAGGTCAGTAGTACCGTAGGTGCTAGTGGTTGTAATAATAATAAGTATTATTATTTACTATACAAATAATCTGAACAAAACTTTGCTTTATAACACAAACAAAAAAACAATCGAAAACTTAGAATTAAAAAAAATTACCGTTTGTCAGTTTCTTAACCGTTTGGAAAGAAAATTTTGAAAAAGCGTTTAGTCGCATAACAAACAAAACTAAACCAATTCTAATAATAATGTTTTGAGTTACTTTTAACACATTTAAGCGTTCTGGTGATACTGCTGATAATCCTTGTTTTTCATCACAAAAGCGTAGACATTATTAGTTATGTTCCATGCAAACAAATGTTGAGAAAAAGTATACTTTTGACTTTATCCTGGATGGCTAAAGCCTTAAAAAGACTCTGCATTTGATAACAGAATGGCGCAATAATCTGGAAATAGTACAAAAATGGCATTTCTGGTTTTTGTGTGGTTATTGTTCGTCCATTTTATTGACAGCTTGGTCCAAAAACTTCTAAAATTGTTGATATCCGTAGTTATTGTAAAGTAGTGATGTAGGACAATAATTTTTGTCTGTTCGGTAGTAAATGTTCATTGACATACTTTTCCGGTATATCCTTTATGACACATGACAGCGACAAGTGACAATTTTGACGTAAAAAAGTGTGAGTTTTTGTAATTTTATATCGAATTTTTATTTATATTACTATTATTGAGAACAATTTTTTTACTAAAATGACGATATCTACTTTTTCTTTAAAACAGGTCAAAAGAACCAACTTTTAAAGTTTTAAGTTGTTTGAGCAATACCCGGTATATTGTGGTGTCACTGTCATTACTGCAATTCAATCACTTGAACTGTAGATAGGAAATCAATAATAAGAACAACATTTATTAGAAATCAATTGGAGGATCATTTGGAGTGGCATGTGTCAGTCTACTGATGTGATGTAATTTGACAGTTGGTCACAAGATATCAATTAAACCATGAAGTGATCACGTGACCAACTGTCAAATACTAATTCACTTATGAAGTTTTTCTTCATCTTTGTCTACTAGTGCATTGAATTGCAATAGTTCTCTCTTTTTACCGTTGATTTCGTGTTCATTGCAAAACATAAAAACCCATTGTCCAAGGATGTCCTGGATATTTTGGTATAGGGTTGCTTAGTTTTTGTGTAACTGTGTATACATCCACTTTTAAATAATATACAATTACTATTATTAGTAAAATTAATACAAATTAATTAAAAATCAAAAAAATCTTAAAAAATGCACCTAACCTCAGTAAAAAAATAAGCGGTATAAAATATAGCCGGAGATGGGTGGCGTATTCCCTCAACCGCCTAATATACGGTCGGCGGCCGCCTTAACGATCTTTTGACGCCCCCTCGGCCGCCGCCCCCGCTACCCCCCTCACGCTAGCCTCGCACGCTGTTTTTAAGAAAGACATAAGTGAAACAAGAAAGAATGCAAATGAGATGAGGTAAAGAGCGAGTCTTTGCTTAATTCACGCGCACTCTTCCGTTTCTTTCCGTTCCCCCGCGCTGGACGGATGTGCCCCCCTTTTGGTCCCCACGTCATCAAGTGAGGGGTAAAGTTTTTGCCACAGGCTCACATGCGCAAATGAAATCGATTAAAATGCGAGTTTGTGCTTTGAAGAAGAAGTATTAATGGCAGGGGGTGGTCTTTGCCCGAGATTTAGGGGTGGCCGGTGCAAAACCGAACTAATTAACTTTTTCGCGGGTTTGACTTGTAGCACACAAGATGTTTTCAGAATTTCACAGGTCTCATAATTGACTTCTTATCATATAGAAAGTAATAAGGATTAATTTTATTTTATATTAGATCAGTGAGAAAAAACACGTTTTTATATTAGGAACAATTGCTTAAGGATTAAACTATCCCAACTAAGGCCGGGTTTACCCAGTTCCTTAGTCATAGTCGTAATCATAAACTTAATTTTTGTCCATAACAACACATAGTAAATAAGTAACCTAGACCACATGTCACTTTATCTGTTCTCCTTATCTAAATATTGACCTAACTTAACAAGGATGTCGTATGGTGTATTGTCATTAAGTATAGCCAAATAAAATAAAAATGTTTACGTAACAAACACACACAAAATTATGTTTTTTTTTTAATTCTGGTACATATAATTTCAATATGAAATCAATATGTAACCATTGTTTTTTCTTACACTTTACATCCATCATTCAATATGCAGAGGACACGACCCTCACTGTAACAGCTCCTCCATGAAGGATGATTCACTTCTTTTTCTGACAATTCTTATTCCCTCTTATTTATTTTTTCTTCAAATGTAAAAACAAGAATAATTATCAATTTCTATACACTCAATTGACAAACAGCCTATTTCAACTCTATTTTTCTTATGCAGAATCTGACATATTACCCTAAAAGCAATCACTTGCACAGCATGTGGTTTTCTTCTGCTTGTTATATGGTCTTTTAGTCTGGAGAACATCAAAAAACTAGCAAAAAGTAGTTCTTTTGCAAAAAAAATCTCGAATTATGCAGAAAATCAAATAAAACAGAACGACGTAAATAATGTAATAAAGTTTTGAATGTGACAAACAAGACAAACGAATTAGTAAACGTTACATTCAAAACATTTATCAGTCCATTCCAAATATTTTCCAAATTCCAATAGGTCCAATTTGTCCGAAATGAATTTTTCTACATTGGAATGTCAGAAACTATAGCGCAGTCTATACAGTGTGTCCCAAATTGCTTATAGGCGGAATAATTGTGCAAGATCTACTGAGACAAAAACTAAAAATTATCAACAAATCATTTTCAAGCGGTAAAGATAATTCAAAATTTCAAAATTTAAGATGGTGTCTATAAGAAATTCCGAAGGTATATCCTCCATATCTCGGAAACAAGTAATGATCGATTTTTTCATACTACGCCATCGTTGCTACGTAAAAAAATGTCCGCATAAGATCCTATTTACCAAACTACTTTTGGCTTATTTAAGAAAATATCAAAAAAGTTGAAAATGCAATTTATAACGTTTTTCTGAATTTCCAGTAAACGGCAGAAGATAATTTAATTTGGCTATCGGGAATAAGTTTCACATCAAAACGTTGTCTAAAACGTTATCCATATCCCAATAAATGTACAACCCATTTGAGACACACTGTACTCTAGATACACAATAATAATGTTGAAAATTGTTCGTTTTGGATATATCGCAGGACAAAAGAAAATGACTCAAACAGTTTTTTGCTGATAAGGACATTATCATCAAGTTGACAGAAAATCGTCTGAAATTAAATGTCATTTTTCTAAATTTAGCATAGTTTGACACTGTCATCATCGTTATTTCACACAAATTTGTCAAAACCATGGTTGGTTTGTATTTTAGCCAAATCAGAATGGGAGCATAATACAATTATAGGGATTTCAAACCTGGAAAATGTGTAAAGAACATTCTGAAACTTACAGCTTAAGGTGGTTTTTATGGCGTAATTTATTAGGGCAGCGACTTGTTTTTGCTGTAAATTAATAATTTTTCAACTTGTTCCAACAATAAAATTGCTTTTACATCAATGTAATAAATTGCATGATTGGTTAATTTGTGTAGTGAAAAAAATGCTGTTACTGAAGTTCATTTTTGCTTGCTACCGCTTCTCGTTTTTATGGTAAAAGCCATTATAAAGTGTGACTTATTTCAAGCAAATTTGAATCATAATGCATGATTCGAAACCAGCAGTTTCTGTTTCTAACACTTTCATTATTTAACCTTTTATGTACCTGTTTAGTTTTCCAAATTCTATGCATGTATTCTAACCTATAATATATGGTATTTTCCTATTTTCAGGCTAAATTACTGAAAGACAACACCAATTTTATATTCTGATTTATTTTGACAATTATTATTGGATTTCTAAACTTGAACAGATTCTCCAATGAAAAAAAACATTCTTCATAATCACAGTGTCTTATAATTTTGCCTTCAACAAAAATCGCAATCAACGTCCTACTTTACTCAACGTTTCCCCTAAAATCGGGGGTTGGGGGTACGCAAGAAAGTTTGCTATGCCCCTTCGGCGTACGTGTACAGCGGACCGCGTGAATAGACCTTTTTTCGCGTCTTTTGAATTTTAATTAAGCTGGGCCATTGGCAACTTTAGGATCAGTAGCGTCGTATGTATAGGGTGAGGCAATTAACTTAAAAGTTGTATGAGGAATGAGGAAAAATTAAACAAAAATAGATGACATAACAATGTAATTGAACATGTAAATGAATTGAAAGTTGCATATGTGGCTTATAGACAATCATCACATTCAAAACATTTAAGACAGATATTTTATGGTTGTCATATTATTTTTTGAATTGTTTGAATTTTGTCCACCTTCTTAGCTTTTTAATTTTTCAATTTAGCCAGTAATTGTTTTTTTTCTAAATACTCCTTTAGTATGAAGGGTGTCCCAAATTTGAACAACCAACAAAATTATGATTTTTTAAACAGGTTGACTAATTTTTTATTTGATATTGAGTTGGAAACAGTTGAAAATCGATATAGACATTTTACATAAAAACAGATCTGGTAAGGCTTATGGACGTAGAGAAGCTGAAGATGACGATGATGAGACCTGGATTTTAACAAAGAAGCCAAATATCAAATACAAAATTAGTCAAACTATAAAAAAAATTACAATTTTGGTTGGTTATAACATCTATACTATGTATGGTCCATTTATTTTCCCGTGGCGGTTACGTCATCATTTGCCTTTCTTGTCTCTTACATGCGTTCCGAGAGCGATGGAATTTTGACGTCATCTAGTCACGTCGGCAATGAATCAGGACGACAAGGCTCGGAAAATCGGCCGCCATTGTTGACAAAAAGTAAACAAAGAGACATTTTTTATTTTTGTGTAAAATGTGTATTTTACAATATTTTAAGGAGTATTTTGATTTAACTTGTTTTTAACTGCGATACTACGTGTGAGACTAGATAATATGTATGTGTTTCGGTAGTCAGTTTTGAAAATGCCACCTTCTTAATACACTTTACAACTATCAAGGTGCCCAGTGAAACATTCTGAAGGAACTAGAGTTTGTGGAACAGAAAAGGATGCCTTTTCTAATAGAAAACACTGTAACAATGAAACAGCCTATATATTTACTTACTCCCAAGAAGAGTTTTTACAAGAACACTACAAAAACCAAGTTTATTCAAGCCAGTGGTTCTCGAAGAAACATGGATATAGAGTAAAGGTGTATTTAGCAGAAGCTGACAAGGTGATTTACCTAATACTATAAAAAGGACTCTGGTAGAGGTATTAATAAGCTTCTAATACTAAATAGCTTATGTTTCAGGTACCTTTATTTGCCTAATCTGGAGTTTGCTTATCATTTATTTATTTATTTATTTGATTACAAACCCCACAGAAATACATCCAATTATAGGGTAGGTTGGTTAAAGACAATTATTAATGTACATAGCAAATATACAAAGTAACAAGCAATAAGTTTACAGCATTTCTTGAATCATCTTTCTAAATCTATTCAAATCTATATTAAAAATATCACATTGGTCCCTAACTTGATTATATAATTTACACATACTTATAATGGGAGAATTAAAATAAAAATTAGTTCGTGCATTATCAACATACATGCTTGTTGGATTCCTGGTTCGATAATTTGGCACATGAAAACTTATTAAAGCTAACAAATTACGGTCTTCAATATTATTATTAATCAGTTTGTGCAAAAACACCAAATATGCTACAGATCTACGACTTTCTAAGGTGTGCAAATTATATCTCTTCAGGATGTCTACTTTAGGTATATGAAGTTGATATATACCGGTTTCCTTGTATTTTATATATCTTAGCATTTTATTTTGGACTTTCTCTAAGCTATACTTATGGATATTATAATGAGGACTCCAAATAACCGAGCAATATTCTAGGATTGATCTTATATATGACACATATAGTGTCCTTATGCATGTCATATTATTAAAGTCCTTGCAGTTTCGAACTATAAATCCATACATATTATAGGCTTTATTAACAATATTACCTATATGTGTCTTAAAATTAAGTTGAGAATTAAAAGTAACTCCTAGATCCACCATTTCAGTAACACGAGGCAAAACACTGCTCCATTAATGGGCCTGTCCCACAATTTTTTTTTATTTCATAACTACAAAGACGGATTGAAAATATTATACCCGTATTTTTTTTGTTTTCAAAAATATTATTAAGTCTAAATAGAAAAAAAATGATGATAAAAACTACATTAATCTCATGTTTTAAACGCCCGCCGCCGGTGACGTACTACACTATCAACCAATCACACACAAGAAGTGAAACAGTTGGCGTGCAACAGCCAATAAAATCGCCCAGAATTACGTACGTCACATGCGCGCCAAAACAGATCTTTTAAATTTAATGGACAAATTCAAACTAATGTAGGAACATTTACGACCATAATTTTTTCTTCAAGAATATGAAAAATTAGTTTTTTGATCCTATTCTTTCGATTCCAGTCATTAAAACAAAAATTTATGATATGTGGGATAGGCCCATTGTTTTCAACCGACCAACTATGAACTTTGTTCATATCCTCTTGAAGTGATTGACAGTCTTCCATGTTTTTTATTCTAAGGTACAATTTTAAGTCATCAGCAAATAGTAACGTTTTGGACTTATTAACGGTATCAATTAAATTGTTTATAAATAAAAGGAACAGTAGTGGTCCGAGATTAGATCCCTGTGGGACACCTGAAGTTGGTATAAAATAATTAGAGCTAAACCCCCTGAGTAAGACTTTCTACTGCCTATTACTAAGGTAAGATTGAAAAAAGTTAACCAGGCCGTCGTCAAACCCAAACCCTGTATTTAGTTTTTTTAGAAGAACGTTGTGTGGGATGCAGTCAAAAGCCTTTGCAAAATCTGTGTAAATAACATCTACCTGACAACTCTTGTCTAACTTTTCTGCTATGTATTGAGTTAAATTGCATAAATTCGTGGCAGTTGATTTATTCTTCATAAATCCATGTTGCATAGGTGATATAGGTATTTATTTCGTACGTAATTATAAATCTGTTTATATATTATTGATTCAAATATTTTTGCACAACATGACAAAATAGCGATCGGTCTATAATTCTTAATGTCTGACGTATTTCCTTTCTTAAAAACTGGACATATCTTAACTTCTTTCCACATTCTCGGAAAGTTTCTAGTACTTATTGACATGTTAAACAAAATTCTCAATGGTTCAGCAACGAAAGGTCCAAATTTAAAAAGTCCCATTATCAATTGCTCTAAAAGCCGTATGGTTATAATGGTGTTGTCAAAATCCATATGCAGAGTGTTGAAAAAACAAATTTCTCATAAGTTTCAGCTAATATTAAAATGATACAAGTTACTTAATACATAAATTTGATCAAATGCCATTATTTTGCAGAATTAGCCCTTATAAATTTTGCCGTATCTTCTCTGACTATAAGGCTAGAAACAGATGGTGCTACTGTTAAATGTTAAATACTTTTACATCAGATAGTAGGTTAAATTACTATTTTAATTGTATTATTTACACATTATGAAATATACAAATAAAATCTTTAAAAAGTACACTCAAGTTTCTTTTTTATCTAAGAAGTCTAGTTTTCTTCATAAACAATCATAAAATTAGATAATTTCTTTAACTCAGGTACCTACCTGCTCTTACAATAAATTGAACTGAAAATGAAAAAACATGTTAAATAAATCACACAACAAAACCAAATTGATATGTATTTAATGCTGGGTAAATTTACAAAAGGAAATAAATAAGCAATCTATATTACAAAACCAAGTCATAATCATAGTATGATATGTATCTCAAATTTGGGACACCTGGTATATTGAATGAACTACTACTATTTAGAAAATTTAGAGAGGAGAAAAGAGTTAAAAGGGTGGTCAACTAAATGCGAGATACTGTGTCTGGGAAACTACCCATCCTAGAGGCGTAAGGTAAAAAATATTCGTTATATCCTATTTTGTTCTAACGTCTTCAATTCTATTTATCATTAGCAAAGTTGGGGGATTTTGTGTAATAGTAATTTGAATATAGGTAAGTAGCAAGAGGTAAAGTGAAATTCGAAGAGACCACAAGATCCAAACGTCGTCCGTTTATTATTAAACCCTTGATTCAATAATTCGAAACAATCTCAAACTAGTCCATGCAACAAGATTATCGTCCATTTCACATCGAAATCGCCACAAGCCACCTAATCCAACTTCGTGCAACTCTTAATGAAGCATGATGTAATTAAATAGCCGATCGTCAATATATCGGGCGGAGTAACAATTACAGGTAACTAATACCCCCTTGATACGTGTTTAAAGTTGGCGGTATTGTTTACGATCTGACCACAAAACCCAAGAATAATGGCTCAGGCAAGTCGAGTCAAACCAAGACAAATGGCATCCGACTGCCAGGTTAATTCTGCAACTTGCGAACTTAAACGGTCCTACGAAATTCCTGAAACTTTAGTCCACTCCCGAACCCGATGTCCACTCAATACAAATCCCGGCCACTCGACTTCAATCTAGAGACCTGTGTGACCTTAAGGAATTTCATAATCGTCCTACCGAGTCGTTAGGCTTTTGGACAAGTCAGTGGTAGCCCTCAACTATTTTATTAACGGTTTATCAAAGTATAAAACGTAAAAAAAATAAATGTTAGTCTGAACGTCAATGAGTTATTAAGAAAATTTCAACAGGCGCATGTTTGACAATTTTACAAATGCTTTGATTGACACACTCGGTATTTGTGTAGAAATTTGTGTTCGTAGTTTGTGATTGGTAGAGAGACTGACACTGAGGTGCGTTCGATAGTTCGATATCCTCAAATATCCGAGTTTTTGTGACATTGATGACAGTTCCATTGTCCGAAAAAGTACTGGCGGTGACTAGCTGAGTTCTCTAACCTACGCCACTTATTTCCTTTTGGTGAAAGCAAGATTTGAAAATGACAGCCCGCAAGAAGCTGAAAATGTTCAACTTCTTTCGTCTGTTTCTAGTGTTTTGACGTTTTGGACAACGCATACGGCGAAAGTTGTCTCTGGTGGCGAAAATAGTTATAGAGTCCAAAATCTAGAAGTTTTGCTTTTTGTAAATAATAAAAGCAACTAACCTTTGACATTTGACAGATTTTGTTCATGCTTTTTTTGATTTTTTTTTCTAATTGTGCTTAATTTAGTTGTTTGTGCTTATTCGCTGCTATTTTTTGTATGGTCTTCTAAAAGACAAAAACATACCAATTATCTGTTGCAAAATGGGTAAGTATCAATTTACTAATTTAAACTGACCAAATAATTTCCAAATGCTCCGAAGTAGTCTAAAAAAAACATTCCAAAAAACTATAACTCCAAAATGTCTTGCAAAAGCTTACAAAACAGCATTGAAGCTTCCAAAAGCTTTTAGATCAGTCTAAAAGCTTCCAAATGCTTTTCAACTTATCTATAGAAGCTCTCAAAAGATTTCCAGACAGTCTAAAAGCTTCCGTATGCTTCTAGAATAGTTTAACAGCTTCCATAAGTTTCTAGTAGTCTAAAAAGGTTTTAAAACAATACAGAAAATTCAAAATGCTTCCAAAAACGCCTTCCAAAACAGTCTAGAAGCTTTCAAAAGCTTTTAGAACACTCTAAAGGCATCCAAATGATTATGAAGTTGTCAAAAAATTTCAAGGCAGTCTAAAAGCTTCCGTATACTTCTAAAGCAGTTTAAGAGCTTCCATAAGTTTGTAGAACCGTCCATAAGTTTTCAAATGCTTTAAAAGCAGTCCAAAACCTTCAATGTTTTTTAAACTTTCCAGAAACCATCCAAATGCTCCTAAAGTCTAAAAAGATTTCAAAATACTACAGAAACTCCAAAATGCTTCTAAAGCAGTCGAAAGTCTCCCAAAAGCTTTTAGAACAGTCTAGAAGCTCTAAGAATATTTCAAGAAGTCTAAAAGTTTCCAGAACCGTCTGCAATGTTTCAAATGCCTTAAAAGCAGTCCAGAACATTCAATGCTCCTAAAGTAGTCTAAAAAGATTTCAAAACTCTACAAAAACTCCAAAATGCTTCTAAAACAGTCGGAAGCCTTTCAAAACAATTTAAAAGCTTTCGAACAATCTAAAAGATTCCAAATGCACTTCAACTAGTCTATAAGCTCCCAAAATATATCAAAAGAGTCTAGAAGCTTCCAAAGAAGTCTAGAACTGTTTAAGGATGTCCAAATGCCTCTAAAGCATTCCAGAACGTTCAATATGCTCTTTAAAGTGTCCAAAAACTTTCCAAATACTCCTCAACTATTTTAAAAGGTTTCAAAACACTACGGAAACTCCAAAATGCTCTTCAACTAGCCTAGATGCTCCCAAAAGATATCAAAACAGTCTAAAAGCTTGCAAAAAAATCTAGAACCGTCTAAGAAGTTCCAAATGCCTCTAAAGCATTTCAGAATCCACAAGATGCTCTTTAAACTATCCAAAAATGTTCCAAATGCTCCTTAAGCAGTTCAAAAAATTCCTAGAACTTGAACTAAAAAAAAATAAAAAAATTGCATCTCTGAAAGAATTTTGTGCTTTTTTACAGATTTTTATGCTTTTTGAGGAAAATAATTTTGCTTTTTAAGCGCTTTTTTTCACGATTTTACCCCTTATTAGATTAAGACTGCATTCGTTGCGAGTAGAGCGAATGTAACCTCACAATGACGTAATATGACAAAACCATAATTTGATCAACCTAAAATACTAATGTATATTGAAAACAGTTATAGTTGTCAAATATGTCAAAGTAAACCCCAATTACCTTGGTAAACACTAGAGGCAATTTCAGGCTTCCAGAACCAACAATACCGGATCATGGTTTTGAATTATGTTAGATTTATTTAATGACATGAACGTCAACTGACACACATCAAAATGTCAAATGTTTTGCATACAAAAATGGATCTGGAAAATAATTAAAAGTCATAAAGTTCTGAAAAAATAATTCTGGATTTTTGTAAATTATGTATGAACAGGTATTTTGCTATGATTTTTTTCCAATTTTCGCTTGACAAGAGAGACTTGTCAGAAAACTGTTAAGTAACTGGAACATTAAAATAAAACTTGCTGTGTTGTATCTATCTAGTGATAACCAAGGAATTTCCAGATTTGTTTAACATATTTGACAACTAAACAGACTTTTTAGTATACCTTGGTATTTTAAAAGAATCTTGCTAGTTTGTCATTAGTATTTAAAAAAAAAAAATTTTGGGTTGTAAATTTTCATAACTTTTCACAAAATTAGTCATCTTTTAAAAAAATACTATTTGTAACATAATCAGTGATTATTATTTGCATTAAATTGTCTTGAAGAATTGCCAGTAACTGAAACGACTTGGAAACGACTCCATTTTCACTATTCTGGACTAAGAAAGTTCTGATGGATTAAATTAGTCAAATCGATCAAACGATTAGAACAATAATAATAAATCAACCTGGGATATCTGAGGTTGTTATAAATTATTAGGTGATTATAAATAATCGCTTTGAGTAAGTCAAGACTGTGCTACCATATGCTGGTTTTGGTAGGCAAAAATGTCTTATTTGCCCATGATATTTTTGTGTAAATTTACGGCTTTATTAATTAAAATTCAAATCACTCAAATGATTTGAAGAAAGAAGACAACGAGAAAAAAAACTGTATAAAGTGGATTTTACACCAAAATTAAAGTAATTGGACACATTTACAAAGATGTGCTTCAAATTTATTAACTTCTTGAAGCACAGCTTGATTACATTTTAGACCTAACAAGCTTTTGACTTAAAAGCTGTCAACAAAACCAGTTTTACCAACCAATCCTAATAATCATTTGTGCTTGTTTTTGTTGAATTTTTGGTTAGTAAAACGTACTGTTTCTGAAATAGATGCTATTTGTGTGTGTATACTGCGTGTTTGTTTTGTTTTTATTTTAATGATTGTAAGGTGTAATTATGTGTGATTCATATTGTATGTGTAGTGTAATAATTATGTACTTTTTTTGCTGTTTTTGTATGTATTTTCAGGGCTTTGTCAATGACTTTAAGTTTCCGACAATAAAGCTACTTTTTTGATTGATTATTTTTGATTGGTTATTTTAAGTCAGAAATGGTGTACTTTTTTAAACTTGCAGGAAATAAAATTTTTAAACGTGCCATACTTTTTCGTTTCCCACATAATTTTAACGTGAATTTGTGTGTTAAAATTTTAGAGTTTTTGGGCTTATTTTCGGTGACTTTGGATGGCATTCAATAAACGTGCTCGATGGCGTCAAGTTCAATTACTAAACTTCTTATCCATATTTATGTAAAGCTCGCTTAAAAGCAAATTACCAATGATGGGTGGCGATGGCGGACCGGGGAGTTTTGCCCTCTGGCTCAACTAATTACCGAACGACGATGGGTAAACAACATATTTCTGAAGAAAACTAAATTTCAAACAAATTTTCTCCCCGCCTAGTTAAAAGTGCGGGTTACTCTCAGCAAATTTATTTGTGTTATGGAAGTAAATTTTCAGGAAATTTTCTACCCTCACGGGCTAATCTCGGTCGACCAAAGTCGTTAACGGTTTTTGCCTCGATGGATTAAACGTTTTAAAATTGTGACTGAATTATTTGCGTTTCAATTTTAGTTTTGATTAAGATGAGACAGATTTTTGTCACTACTAAACTTTATAATTTGAATATCAACATTCTTCCGTTTACCAACCTATTCTGTGTCTTTTTGTTATCCTTTCTTCAGTAGAATCAGCTTTTTTCGTTGTTGAGAAAGTGTTTTATTTCAAATTATATCTTTATTGCCTCTTGTGAGGGCATTCCAATTTTTGAGGATTTTAGCTTTTTTGATGATTTATTTTGTTTTTGGCGTTTTTAGGGATATTTAAATTGTTGAGCTTTTTTTTAAATTTTTTCTTGATTTAAATTTTTTTTTTGTAAAATTTTTATTTTGAAAATGTTCTTTTTTTGTTGTTAACCTTCTTCGTTTAATGAGAAGAAATAATAAATTTAGAAGTTTGTTTCGTTTTTTTTACATGTATCCAGTTTTTTGCTTCAAAAAAATAAATATTTTATTTTTATTGTTTTTTAAATGTTTTTTTACTTTAGAGAAAATTCTAGTTTATTAGGTTAGGTTAGCTTAAGTTGCGGTTTTGAAATACACTGGCCCTCAACGCTAGTCAATTTGGGATTTATCCGATGTTGCCATATATCTCTGCTATTTTAGATACTATAGTCATTCTATAGTTTCCTGTCAAAAATATTTGACTTATTTTTTTAGTGGAACAGTTTACAAAATAACGCAAATATTTATTTCTTTCTCAAACGTAAAAGAGAATTATACAGACTATACACACAAACGAATGATAACGAACTAAAACGAAAACTAAACGAACTGAACAGAAACGTAAAAACACTAATTGATCAATATAGACAAGAAAAATGGCTAGAAGCTTGCCAAGAAATCGAACGTGACGCGGGAAAAACTTACTGGCAAAAAATAAAAAAACTCTCGCGCTACAAAAAAAACAACTTTATTGGCAATATCAATGAAAACGGTACCGAACTAGATACAGACAAAGACAAAGCAGACGCATTCGCCAGACATTTTCAAAAAGCTTTCGCAATTTCCACCAACCCTAATTTTGAGGAGCAGAACTGGACTAGAATAACTGATTGGTACGACAACTACTTCAACAATGACTTACCATTTACACACCAATTGATTACTGACGTAGAATACGACGAAGCACTTGCACGCATGAAAAATACAGCTCCAGGAAAAGACAATATAAAAAGTAAAATTCTGAAAAACTTAACTCCACAAACGCACAAAATTATACTTAACTTATTCAACAGATGCATAAAAAACAACGTAATACCAGACACTTGGAAAACGGGAATAATAATTCCCATTCCAAAAACGGGACTAAACAACACACAAGTACAAAACTTTAGACCCATTACACTACTTCCTGTACTGAGCAAGATGTTTGAAAATATTATAAAGAATAGACTACAACACTTAATTGGACAACACATACCGCCATACCAATTTGGTTTTAAACCTAAGCACTCAACTGTTCACCCCTTATTTATACTAACTAACAACATTCAAACTACGCATCTTGAAAACAAGAAATCAGCATGTCTCTTTATGGACATCAACAAAGCATTTGACAGCGTATGGCACAAAGGACTACTATACAAACTACACAAACTGAATACTCCAAAATACCTAATCCACATTATTAGAAACTTACTGGAAAACAGACAATTAGAAATACGTATAGACAACACCCTTTCCTTTCCCTTTATTCCTGAACAAGGACTACCACAAGGATCGCCTTTATCACCCTTCCTCTACAATATCTACTGTCATGACATATACAACCACAATCTACTTGACAAAAACTACATAAGCAAACATGACTACATTCTACAATATGCTGACGATACAGCACTCATAGTTCATGCCAAAACTACGGCAAAAGCTGTAGAGGAGCTTCAGACATTAACAAACCACACGACGGCATGGTTCTACAAATGGAGATTAACACCAAACCCCACGAAAAACCAACTACTCTTACCAAATCACAAAATAAAAGACAACTCTCCTACAATAACAACAGACGGTAATGTAACTACACCAAGCCCAGAAATAAAATACTTAGGGATAACACTTGACCAAAAACTCAAATTTACAAAACATGCACAAAATGTGAGAACTGAAATTATTAAACGAACTAAACATTTCAGAGCCCTGACGTACAAGAACAGAGGTATAAGCACAAAAACTGCAACTAAAATATACAAATCTATTTGCAGACCTCTACTCGACTACGGACACATACTAAGAGTTAATGCGACCAGCAAAACAAAAAAACACATACAAACTACAGAACAAATTGCACTTAGACTAGTAACCAAGATTAGACATCCTCAAAACCCGCTACATAACCCAACCAACGAATTACTCTACGAACGGACACAAATGACAAAAATAACAGAACGATTAACGAAACTAGAGGCAAAATGGAAAGGCAACCCCCACAACTGGACAATTATAAACCCCATCTCCCTCACAAGACCAAATAGACAATCTCGCTACGCCTTTCCTCAATATACTCTGTTGGAACATTTTACCTAAAAAAACGAACTATTAATTTTAACCTTTTCTTTGTAAAACATTATATTTTTTTTTTTTTTTTTTAACAAATATTTAGTACATAAGTTTTGTTTCTGTAACATTGGCAGAAAGACCGGTAGGTCGATAGCCTTTTTCCTCGGAAATAAAGATGGTTTATATATATATATTTATTTCTTTACTCTTCTCTTTTAGAAAAAGTATTTAAGTTACTAAAACAACAATAAATGTTTCTATATCAGGGGATATGTTATAAAACGTTTTTTGTGTCTTTCATAAACTTACGTAAGTTTAAAATAAAAAGAAAATAGTAAAACGTAAAACACTTGTAGAGCTCGAATCAGCTAAGAAAAGGCCACAGGCGTCATCAAACGATGATGTCACGATCTCTGTACGTCTCGCTTTAAATATTGCTGCTCTCGTTACTTTCCAAGTTGTTGCAGCCAGTCAGTGGCGTGCTATTATTTTATCAGTAAAATGAAACATTTTCGTCGTTTTTAATAAAGAAAATAAAAGACAACAAGTTTTTCAAAGGAATGGAAACTCCTTCTGCTTCTTTCTTCATAAATTGTAAGACGTTACTGACGATTTCACGGCCTTGGCTGTATATGATAACACCTTTCTTTCCAACCTTTTTGAAAGACATTTTGACAAAATAACGTTTTTTATTCATAACACTATGTGAACTTCAACTGCGACCATCAACAATACAACCAAAACACCAGACTAAAACGGAACCTAACCTAACCCCCTAAGTCTCCCTGTCCGCCACTACATTTTTTTAAACTTGGCAACACCGTTTAGAGTGCCGGCTAGTAAAAGCATATAAAAAGGTCCAAATGTCCCTGGCCGCTGTCGTATCTGTTTTAATCGTGTCCAAGTAAAAACCGTACTACGTTGCCAAGTGGCTTTTTGACCGCTTAACAATATATTTTCGGGAATATTTTAATAGGACGCCTCTGATTATATCTAATGCGACGGCAACTGTAGAAGGAGAAAGAAATAGTTTTAAAAACTGCGTCATTGATGATGCGGTGGCCTTTTCTCATCTGATTCGAGCTCTACAGGCTTGGGTAATTTATGTATAAATAGCCAATTGAAAATCATTTTGCTTTAATTACCTCCTATTTCGCTTTAGCGTGTATACTTGAGTAGTTCCCGGGCATTTTAGAGAATATTTCTGTTTAATTATCACTAAATAAAATCAATAGATCCTTAGCAATAGTCGACTGCACGGATTCAAAAAGGAAAATGTATTAAAAGTTAAAATGAAAACTCTCTCGGAATTGTGCTGCAGAAATTACACCAAACAAACGAACATTTTAAACCAAGAAAAGATAAAAAAAACTGGTACTTTTTTTTATTTATTATTGATTGTTAGACTAATAATAAAACATAATACAACAAACGATATTTCCATTAAAAAGGATTTTACAGGAAAATAAAAAACAAATTGACGTATGAAGTGTCATCAGCGACTGGCGATTTTTAATTAAGAATAAAACAAACAAAAATCACAACAGCTTCGAAAAATAATTTTATAAGTAATAATAAAAGCTGAAATATGTGCCTAACGAAGGAAATTTCCATCGACGAGTGCTCTTACTTAATTAAAGTAATTATAAAGTGGGACCTCGACAACTTTTAAGTAAAAGCGGGGAAATTCACAAAGTGAAGAAACACACATTTAATTTGTTTTTTTTTTTTTGAGCGCCTTGTTTGTTATTAAGACTTTGATAAACTGAGAGAGGAAAAATTGGCCGGCCGAAAGGACAGCAAAGCCCGAGTGTTATAATGTAATAATCATCCAATTTTTGTTTTTAATTGGGTTTGTTGTTGACGCTCAAAGTTCTTATTAGCACGAGAATTTTTATACTCTACTCAAGTTTGTTTCCTTTGAATAATATTTACTCATTTCTAACTTTGAAATTTAAATTCGTTCCAAAATATTACTATAGTACAAGGAAATCAGTGGTAAGAAGAGATAAATTAAAAACCAAATGGCTATAGACAAAGAACACAACAAACTACAAAAGTGACATGTGTCAGTCTGCCGACCACGAATGTCATGTCATTCGACCATATTGGTCACATAACCACCACATTAGAAGCCATGAATGGAGTCTTGTGACTAACATCAAATTAACTGTCCAATTAGGTCGCATTTGGTTCGATATTTTGACCGTCGCGATGGTCAAAATGTTGCTCTGAAGGTTACGAAAGTCAGGTGACTGATATTAAGCATGAAATGACAACTGAAAGGTCACTTGACTTCTTACGGTTAAAATAGCATCTCATCTGTGCAGTCACGTGACTGTTTTAAAACGTCAAATCGAATCTTGAAAGTTACTTGGTTAAAAATGGTGTCCTTGTAGTCACGTGACCATATTTGAGGTCAACATTTTGTTCTAAAGGTCACGTGATTATTTTTATGAATGAACGGTATTTCTGAAGGTTACGTGACTGATTTCAATACGTCACCATTTTTACGATAAAAGGAGGAAGAAGGCCCATAAATATCACGTGATTATTTTCAACTGACATTCACCTACCGAGGTCATGTGACAATTTCTATTTCTATTTAAAAAAAAATGACAGCGGCGCCCTTCACAAGCTTGGAACCAATACCTTTCGCCGAAAGACACGGGTTCCAGTTTCTTTATAGATTACCAATGATAGTACTTATTGATATATGGTACTGGACTACACATATCACTTCCGAATCGTATCGGATCGGTCTGTGTCTAGCACATTGATTTCTAATGGTTCTCTCTTTCTCTTCTTACCACGGGTTACTGGTTAGTGACCTATAACTGGGAGGTCAAAAAAGCTGAGGTATATTGTTTGCTCTTTCTGTACCACAGATTTAGGTAAAGTTAGACAAGAAAAGATATATTATGAATAACGGTTATGCAGGGATGTAAAATTTCCGGAAAATTAAATTTATGGAAATTTTTCCAGAAAATTTTCGGTAATTTTCCGGAAAAGCTGGAAAATCTGAAAATTCAAAAATAATTAGTTTTTTAGTTTTTTGTTCTATTAACTCGAAAGTATTTAGGCAGTTGAAGTTAATAATTTTGAAAATAAAAAAAAAATTCTTGAAATTTTTTTTCTTTTTAAAGTCAAACGTTGCGTGGTACCAAAAAAGTGTATAGAAAGTAAAAGTATCCTATCGAGGTGCATTTGTGGTAAAAATTCAGACCTCTTATCTGAAACGTTACTGAGATATTGAGCAAAAACTGCCAAAAACGGGAGTCAAATTTGACGCCCTCTAGCAGCTAAACGGGACAACATAGTCGGGCCCGCTCAACGTCACGTGATAGCCCCGTTCATTAGCTTTTTTTTGTTATACGGTGTGTTTATACAGGGTGTTTCAAATAAGCGAGTTATGGACGATTTTCTGGGAATGTGCACCAAAATTGCAATGTGCACAATCTGGGAATTACTGCTTCGAGGAGGGTGATCAAAGTAAAGCTGTTAGAGCAAAAACAATTATTGAGTATCGATACAAACATTTTGTATCAAGTAGGCCTAGAATTTGACGTAGATTCCAAAAATCGAATAAAAAATTATAAGTTTGGTTTGTTGGGACAAATTTGGGACACCCTGTATACTGATGGATTATCTAGGAATAAAATATATGCAAATATCTATAAGATTCATTTTTGGTATTTCTTTTTATAAAATGAAAATTAAGTTATATCAAGTTACAAGGATGTTAAAAATTTATTGAATCACCCTGTAAACTACTGCATTGTATTGTCAATAACTCTCAATTATAGGGTGGTTCAATATACCAATTTGTAGCCCTGGAAATTCTCTTTTGACCATCCTGTATAGCGTTTTTACCTAAAACGTCGAATAACTGAGTTATTTACTGTTAAAACTGAGTTGTTTGATTTTGACAGGTTTTACTGTGACAGCCCATAACTCTGTTATTTTGACAGTTACAGGGTGGTTCAATATACCAATTTGTAGCCGTTGAAATTGTCTTTTGATCAGTCTGTATATTATATATAGTAGAAGTGTCACGCTAACGAAATATTAAAGCTTTTATACCGGGAATGTGTTGTCCAGAAGGGATAAATTTATAAATATTTTTTTCAAAATTCATATTATTTTGAAAAGTTAGGAGTACAACATTTTTCAGAAAGAGTCCGGTAATTTTCCGGAAAAAGTTGAAAAATCTAAAAATTCAAAAATAATTCGTTTTTTAATTATAATAATTGTACAACTATTCAATATCAATTCAAATAAAGTTTAATGTACTTTTAATCATTTACCCCCGTTTGCACCGCTGAGCTTAATTTAAGTGTGAAACTGGTTAGATGCAACAAATTTTTAAATCAGTTGAAATTATGGCTTGATCACTGATATGAATTTGATCACCCTGTAACTCAATTATTTGTGGGAGTTCAGGGTGGTTCAACCACTTAAAAAACCAGCTTTGAGCTCCTCTTTCCAGTGATGTAAAATTTTAAGGGTGTAGTAAGGGGTATAACTGTATAATTCCAGGGATAGGTAATCCACGATTTGCATGGATGCGGGCATTACGAATTTGCAATTTCCATTCCGCATCCAGGTTATTTACAACTCAATGAACATATCACATTTGGAACTGGAATCCTAAACTAACCTAAGGGCGCCAGATAGTGACATAGCACGATCGGGCTCCGCGATTTTTCGATAATTCTGCGAATTTACGGGCTTTTCCGAGTGAATTTTGATCAGTGTACACAGCTAACTAAGAGGTAAGTCTGAGAAACAAATATTAATTGCACCCCCGCTTGCTGCTTGCTTTGCTTTTTTCCTGCTTGTTTGGACAAAGTACATAACCTAGCTTATTGATTGTATTGACAATGGGAGAGGAAACTGGGGGCCCTGGTGGGGCCCCCACTATTGCACCCACTATTGCACCTGCTAGACCTAGATTAATATGTAAATATTCCTATAAAGATACCGCACCCTATTTAGTTATAGTACAGGCGAAAGACCCAAACACCAATGTAGGTAATTTGCATCCCATGGCTATTGGTCGACTGCTAAGGATACATAATATAGTAGGGGCTGAAAAGACAGTGAGAAAAGGGAAAAACCGGGTAGGTGTTTACTTTAGTACTCCGGCAAGTGCCAATTCTTTCTTGGAACATAGAATTTTGGAGAGTAAAGGCCTTGAAGCCTACATTCCAGCTAGTTTAGTGACATGCAAAGGCATAGCAAGGGGTATCGAACTAGGCACCACTAACGAAGATATTATTAATTTTTCTACCAACTCACTTGGGGTGAAGATTTTGGAGGCCAAAAGAATCCAAAGGAGGAAAATATCAGATCAGGGCGAAACCTGCTTTGAGGATACTCAATCTGTCATTCTGACCTTTGCCGGCAAAATCATACCAAAATACATTAAAATTGAACTTTTTGCTGCTACTGTACATGTATACATTCCTCCAGTATTTATTTGTTTGAATTGCTTAAGATATGGGCACTCATCCAAGCAGTGCAGAAGTCAGCCAAGATGTCCCAGATGCGGAGAGGGTCACAATGAAGATGTATGTGAGCAACAAATCAAGTGTGTGCATTGCACACAACCGCACAAAGCTACAGATAGAAAATGTCCAGAATACGAACGTCAAAAAGAGATTAAGAAAGTCATGGTCACAGAAGACCTTTCTTATTATGAGGCTAGACAGAAAGTCCCCAAGACTCACAGCAATACCATCTCAGAGGCTCCAGGTTTTCAAGGAGACTACAGGGACTTTCCCAACACCTTGAGTAGGAAATACAATGACTTAGGAATTTCAGTGACACAAAGAAAACTCCACTTAGACCAGCAGAAGAGTCCTTTAACTCAAAAACCCCAATACTCTCAGGCTCTTATTGGTGCAAAGAAAAGAAAACCATCCACTCCCACTAAGGTCTATGATGTTGATGCACACCAAGCTTGCTTATTCCCTAGTCCTAGCAGGACAAAATCTCCATCTGAAGGCTCTCTGATTCATCACATGCAGGGTGATGAATTAGATGCGGATGTGACACTTACTGACGTCTTTAAAAAATACATACTTAGTATTGGTCTGCCAAGTGTGGTGCAGAACCAAATTTTCGCTCAGATGGAACTATTCGAATCACTACAAAAGGAGGGAACTCGCTCAAACACCCCGCAATATGAACAGTCACCAATCCATGGATCACAATTTGTTGCTCGTAGTTCAATGGAACATTAGAAGTATATTATCCAATTACTCTGAGTTAATTGTTTTACTTAATCAGTTGAAACCAGATCTAGTAATGCTAAACGAAACCTGGTTACAAGAACACCTGCAACCTAAGTTTCCAAACTATACAATTCTTCGACAGGATAGATGTGATGGGAAGGGAGGACTTGCCATTTTAATACACAATTCTATACCCTACAGACAGCTCAGCATCGACTTTTCTCGCCAGGACCGATTTCAGGTGCTGGGAATCTCCATTCAGGATATGGCCTTCATTACAGCTTATTGCCCACCAGACATCCATGTTACATACGCTGAGATGCTTAGAATCCTGGAGGTGGCACCAGGAGCTTCATTAATCATGGGGGATTTTAATGGCCAGAACACAGCCTGGGGATCAGACATCTCAAACTACACAGGTCATAACATTAATGAAGCTGTCAGTGATATGCCATTTGTTGTTATGAATAATGGAGAGGCAACTCGCATCACCCCACCTGGGCAGAGGAAAAGTTGTCCTGACATAACCATCATATCTGCTCACATGGCAGCCGAGTGCGAGTGGAGTGTGGCCGCCCCTGCAGGTCTCAGTGATCACCTACCAACCATATGTAGGATCCCAAAACCTAATCAGTTCAGAATTATTACCAAATGTGTGCCCAGATGGAAGACTAGCATGGCTGATTGGGATAAGTATCAGAAGTCTCTCAACTGTATTACAGGGAAGGGGGATTATGAGGAGCTGAAACTAGCCATCCTCGATGCAGCAGAAAAGTCAATTAAGAAAATGGGCACTGCCAACAATAGGGGAACCGCTCAACCTAAACCAAAGTGGTGGGACAATGAGTGTGAGGAGGCTTCCAAGGCAAGAAGTAGGGCTTTTAAAAATTATAAGGAGAGGGCTAGCTTGGATAATTTCCTAGCCTATAAAAGAGCGGCAGGTAGGGCAAGATTTATCCTTCGGCGCAAAAAGAAGCAGAGTTTTATAGAATTTACGGAGAGCCTAACCAGAGAAACATCAATGTCAACTGTTTGGAGGGTAATCAGGAGATTCTCACATTTTCGTCAAATGTCTGGGCATGTCACGGACACAGAGGGTTGGCTTGAGGATCTGCTACATAGTCTAACTCCAGCAGCACTGTCGGGAGCTAGCTGGTCGGGGCAATATAAGAACACAGAACTACAGGAATTTAGCTTGCAGGAGCTGACTACATCGTTGCTGCATAAACGCGAGACAACACCAGGGATTGATTCCATCACCTATTCCATGCTAGCTAATCTGCCAACCACCAGACAACAGCAGCTTTTACGAATCTTTAATGCTGTGCTGAGACAGGATGAGAAAGTGCCGGATGACTGGAAAAAGCACATTGTTATTCCAATAAAGAAACCAGGAGGAGCTCCAGAGGATTTTACTGCCTATAGGCCGGTAGTCCTTCAATCATGTGTATCTAAAGTCCTGGAAAATATGTTAAAAACTAGGCTGGAACATCAACTGGAAAATAATGGGTTTTTTGATTGGAGGCAAAATGGATTTCGGAAAGGTAAAGGAACCATGGAAAACCTCACAATACTCACTGCTGATATTTATAAAGCGATGCATAGTAAGAATGTAATGATGTGCGTGTTTCTGGACCTCAAGGCAGCATATGACCGGGTGAACTTAACTCAACTCAGAGATTGTATGAATGATGCTGGAATCGATAAGTGGTCTGCGGAACTCATCCTGGAATTGTGGGAAAGAAGATGGATACACATTAGATCTCCCAACACGGGGTCATACCTGGGTCCAAGAGAGGCGCTTACCGGTGTTCCACAGGGGTCCCCTTTGAGCCCCTTCTTGTTTAACGTCTATTCGAGAAGATTTCGCGAGGTTCTGGATGACGATCTGGAGTTTCTGCTGTATGCGGATGATCTTGTCTTATACAAGTCAGGGAATAGTCCTGGAGACTTAATGCACTCCATTCAGAGAAACCTTGACCTGCTGGCGGAATGTCTTTCAGCTCATGGTATGACCATATCTGTGAAGAAAACAAAAGCCATAACCTTTGGCCGAGGGCGCCGAAGGAATCCTGAAACGCACCTTACTATAAATGGTTTGCCAATAGACTGGGTTAACGAATATAAATATCTTGGCGTCATTTTGGACCGACAACTGACGTGGAGATCCCAGATAAACAGTATTTGTGCCAGAGCCAGTAAGGGTATCAATGCTATGAAGGCGGTGACAAGAACATGGTGGGGGGCCGACAGTAAGGTGTTGCTGAACTTATATTATGGGCTTGTAAGAACGCACTTGGATTATGGGAGCACTTGCATTCTTTATGCTGCTAAATCATCTTGGAGGAGGCTGGAGCAGGTGCAACTGGAAGCGCTGAGAATCGTGACAGGCTGCATGAGGAGCACCCCCACAAATGTGGTCTTCTCGGAAACTGGGGAAATGCCTTTTCATATGAGAAGAATTTTGACTTCGGTCAGATTTGTCCTTAAGCACTCGGGCACCAGGATTGATTCAATTTTCCATAAGCTTCTTGGGTTGTATGTGCAGCATAATGAAGGTGGAGGTATTAGAATCCGATACCGTGACCAGGTACCGGCCATGGTGGAAGCCATGGACGCTGTGTTGACCTTTTCCAATGTCCTTAGGAAATCAGACAGACTTCCTTGCTTTACTTTCGATTTTTACACACAAATGGTTGGCTTAGACTGGGAGGACTCGGAAATCCAAAAAGATGACTTGAATGCTGACTTCAAATTGAGGGAACTCTTGGAATCCAGATTCTCTGGATATGAGCCTGTATATACGGACGCATCGTTTGAGGGGGAGAATGCTGCTAGTGGCATTGGTGTTTTCTATCCGAGGAGAAACTGGAAAATGAAGGGGAGGTGCATTGACAATACTTCCATATGCTCAGCGGAGGTTGTGGCAATTTACTTGGCTAGCCATTCAATTCCTGAGGACTGCGGTAATGTTGTTATAATATCGGACTCCAAAAGTGCCTTGCAGAGGGTGACCCGGCCTGGAATACAGGCAAAGAATGACTTTCTGTCACTAAAAACCAGAGACACCATAATTCAGAAAACACTAGAGCAACGTGATGTTAAGCTCCTTTGGGTACCTTCACACTCTGGAATAAGGGGCAACGAGGAGGCTGACAGGCTGGCAGCGATGGGTAGACAGAGTGATGATCTCTTCAGTAAGAAACTACTGCCCCGGGACATATTAGCAAGACTCACAGAGGATGTCTGGAAAAGATGGATGCGTTTATTCGAAACGGAATCACAATTTAAGGGTACGTACTACAGAAGACTGGTAGGGGGGCCGATGAAGAAGCCGTGGTTCGTTCAAGGTAATTCCATTAATCGTGCTAGAAGTAGTTTGCTTTGCCGCATGCGCTCAGGCCATTGCTTAACTCCAAAACATTTGATGAAAATAGGAATCAGAGATAATGATCTCTGTGGGTGTGGCGCCACTGGAGACCTTATGCACATTATTTTTCAGTGCCCTGAGCGAGAAGTGCAGGGTGACGAGCTTTATCGCGAACTGGTGAAGGAGATTGGAGGACCTTTGATAGTGGAGGACATTCTACGCTGCCCACTTGATAAACCTGCAAAATTATTGACCCAGTACATTCTGAATAATAACCTCCACTTATAGCATAGCACACAGGCCACTAAGTGTGGTGACATTGATTAGGCAAGCGGGAGGGATGAGAGTTTCTCAGACGCACGCAAGTGCCTCTTCCGCGGAACTTTAGTAATCGTGTATCGCGTAATCGCGCTGTTAATCTGGCTGAACGTCTCACTGACGAGTGGCCATCGTAACCATAACACACACAAACTAACCTAACCTTAAAGTTTAGTTTAACCTGTAACCTTACTTGTCTGTTAGTGTTAGATCACACTGTAAAAATTGTAAATAATATAAGCAATTCATTTTAAACTCGATCGTTACTTTGCATAAAAATGAAGGCTTTCTCAGCTTAAGCTTTAATAACTGTTTATTAACATTTAAGTGACGGGAGTATTACGTTAGTAGGTTGCTGTAACCAAGTCATTACACATTACAGTATCAATAATTGTGTGATGAAATTCCAAATAACTTTTTTATACTTGAGCTGACGATCTAATTGTTTGTCAGTATAGAATCTGCATCTTTATATTATTACTTACAATCTTAAAGTGTATTGGATAGTTATTGACAAACCATGGAAAACGAACAACTAAAGTAAGTAGCCACCTTATGGAAATATTCATTTAACCTATTAACAAATGTGTAAAATAATTTTAGGGATAACACTCTGATAGGAATGGGAAATCCATTGCTAGACATTTCTGCAAATGTTACTAAGGATTTCCTAGCTCATTATGACCTAAAACCCAATGATGCCATCCTAGCTGACCCAGAGAAACATAAGGATCTTTACAGTGAACTTGTGGACAAGTTCAAAACTGAATACATTGCAGGAGGTTAGGCAGGAAATTTGTTTTGTTATCAGTGTTAAATTTGACCTGAAGGTCAAGTCTTTTGTTATAACAATTATTTGTTATACAAATGTTAGTATATTCTTGAGTTTTGTTTCATTTTAGGTAGTGTGCAAAATGCCCTAAGGGTCTGCCAGTGGTTGCTGCAAAAACCCAATGTAACCACATTTTTTGGATGTGTTGGGGAAGACAAATATTCCAAAATATTGCATGACAAAGCTGTAACTGATGGGGTCAATCCAAGGTAAATGCTGAAATTGATAATTGCTAAGCATAACTTTTTAAAAAATGCTGATAACAATGGTTATAAAATATTACTAAACTGTTGGCCTAAAGGGCATAAATGATATTGTCAAGTAATACAATAAAAATCCAATACCAAATACCAATTAGGTCTAAGCAGTTTTCAAGTTGATAAATTTGAATTTCATTTGAGAATTGCTTTTTATGGATATCAGTCAATAAATAACAACAATGAGTTGATGTTATAGGTAAATAGTTTATATTTATATTATTATAATCAGTTATGACAATCTATATACTGTTCTCGCGGAGTGAGTTTACTCGTGCCTCACGAAGGCTACGTCATTTATAATCTTATGAATCAAATCAAGTTTTCGTCAACAAACCTGTTGTGTTCATATTATAGAAAAGGGCGTGTCTAAAGCTTCGTCACCTTAAAAATTTTGCGTGTATTGTCAGTCAGAAACTAGAGATCTTTGGCTGCTAATTTGCACTAAAACAACCTTATACCAGAGCAAATCAAAAATATCTTGACCGAAATAACATTTTTTATTTATAAGAAGTCTCCGTTTGGATCATAGAATTCCGTCTCAATTTGAAACCTAATTTATTTACCAAAATTCGCATAGATGTATCACCAATATGTAGTATTTCTTTAACTTTAAGCTCTTGATTTAGGTTTTGGATGGTTACATGTTTCTCTAAAATAAATACAACAAATTAAACATTCAATAAGACATTCTGAGTGATCTCATATCTCATTTTCAGGTGCAAAATCCACTTATTTTATTTTAAACCCGCTGGAAAACATTTTAGACGCTTATTTTATTTTTTCTATGACTTTATTATTAATATGTTTGAAGAAATTTTTATGAAAAATCTATAATGCAACCCAAAAATCTCAGTCTCTGGAAACAATGAAATGTTAATAGATGTTTCTTACAAAAGTAGATATGTTTTACTATTATTAACATACTATGGTTGTACATATCATATAATGTATTTCGAACATCCATTTTAAAGCTTTTAGATAAATCAGTGGTCTTGGCCCTTCGATAACGTCTCGATTTACGTTTTCTAGGTGAGGAAATCATAAGATTACTTGCTTGTTTTTTCCGAATCGAATAAACAGTTTTGCGGCAAATTTTCAAAGCAGCTGCAACCTTCTAGTATCAAAAAAAATACATCAGTAAGAATATGTAAGGCCTTAAAATTTCTTATTTTCTTCCTGAACAGATGATAAAGCTTCTAAAGGTCCTCCATTGGTTTTTTCCAATTCAAAATATTCACAAAGGTTAAGAATTAACTGCTGGGCTTGTTTTGGAGAATTTTTCCAGGCATTTTCTAAAAAAAATACTGTAATAGTAAGTAATTCCGAATTTACGAAAAATCAAATGGCTAAATAAAAACCATAATAGACACTCCCACTTTTTTTTTCAAAACAGGTTAGTAATTGTGCCAATTTTAACTGACATAAAAAAAAATATATATTAATAATAATATTATGAAAGTACTTACAGAATGTTAAAAGTGTAGAAACAATAGCTCTTAAAAGAACTGTGATGGTGTGGTAAATAGAAAACTTTATAAATGATTAACAACACAAAGAAACGGAAAAGAATTAATAGCAAACAAATCAAATAAATTTCGATGGTTTTCAAACTGACAATGACTGAAATAAAAGCGCTAATCAGTAAGTGTTTTTTTTGGAAGACATTCACTTAGATATTTACCCTTTCTGAAAGTGAACAATAGACAAGGATGAAGTCAATAATGCATGTCTACTTCTAAATCGCAGGGGGATGACGCACGGGTAAACTCAGTCCGCGAGAACGGTAGCTTTTACAGAATTTAGTACTAAATCCCTTTCCAAATCTAAGGAAAGAACATTGAGCTGATCATAAATGTTGTCAAATTTCCAAACTTTCCTATGTATGCTTTTTGCTCATATCCAGAAAGAATTCAAAATGACTATATTATTATTACCTAGATTACCATTTTTTTTTGGTATATTAATAAAACACTGATTAAGCCCATTAACTTTCTGAGAATGGACAACATGATAAATTTAATTTATCTTATAGATATCAATACAACTTGAACGAACCAACAGGCACATGTGCTGTGCTAGTAACTGACCACCACCGGTCACTGTGTGCAAATTTGGGAGCAGCCAACTGTTTCACTATTGATCACATTAGAGAGCCGGAAAATAAAAAGCTGGTAAACAGCGCCCAGTTTTACTATATCTCAGTAAGTTATTTAACATTTGTTATTAAAGTATAGTGATTAACCAAGGGCACAGAATAAATAGCTAAAGCATCAATCAGGGAGACAGTCACTTTTGTCAAACTTGTAGGGTCTCATTGACATATATTGAGCAAGTAAACTTAACCGCTGTTTTAAAACTGAACGGTTTGTGCCAAAGGTCTAAAAATTAACATTTTGTTTTTTTTTAACATGAAGAATGAATGTTATTATCGTTTTATAGTTGTAGAGCTCTAATTGTGCTTCAGGACCTATTTGTTTTGTTGTCTTAATAGTTTTCCTGACAGTCACAGTGAATAACGATTTTGTTAAATTGATTGACTACGTTTTGTTGGACGTTAAATTGGACGTAACGTTAATTTTGAACACCCAAAACCAAGGGGTAGATTGCCGAGGTAATTTGGTGTACACACTCGAGGTATTATGAGGCACTTTCCCATTATTACAAAGCATTGTGAGGTATTACAGGGCATTTTGAGATATTTATAAGGCATTTGAGAGTATTTTGAGGCATTGTCAGTATATTTCAAAATGTAGTGTATTAATATAACAAAATTGACTGTAAATTGAACAGAACAGCATAGGCACATGTAATTATTATGGTAAAATCTTTGGTGATATTGAGTTAAAACAATATTCATTATAAATCATTATAATAATTTAGCAATTTTTCAACATTTACGGCCGTATTCACCATTCCACTATCAGACTCATTTAACAGTGTGTTAAACATAAACTTCGTATTCACCATTGTAAATTGACGTCTAACATTTAGTTAAATCTAACTATGTAAAATCGGCTTGTTAAATCCGTAACAGAAGGTTAAACAGGAAGGGAAGAAAGTAGGGTTATGTTTAATATTTACATATTCATATTCATAATATTGCCTTTTCCAATTTTTGTCGCCTTTTTAGAGCGGTTTGCTGATTATTAAAGTCATTATGGACAGAATGGATAGAGTAGACTTTCATCTGTTAGATTCATCAGAAAGTGAAGATGAAATGATGGTGAGAGTAGTGAGACCAATTATAAGACCAAGAAATAACTTATTATCGGAATTAAATGATAAAGAATTTAAGAATAGATTTAGAATGAATAAGCACTCCTTCAGACACCTTGTAAATTTATTAGAAGGCATTGAGGATGATCCCAGAACCAAACTAAATAATCCGATATCAAAAGACAATCAAGTGTTAATTGCTCTCAGGTTCTATGCAACAGGATCCTTCCAGATAAACATAGGTGATCATTTTAATGTTTCTCAACCAAGTGTATCCCGTATTGTGAGTAATGTTACTAAGCATATTGCATCACTCAGACCTATATTTATTAACATGCCACAAACTGATATTGAAAAGCAACAAGTGGCATTACCCTTTTTTGAACTCGCTGGATTACCAAGGGTTATAGGAAAGTGTGTTTTTGAAAAAAGTTTGTAAAGAGAATTTAATCTACAATATTTTTTAAGGAGCACTTGACTGTACCCACATAAAAAATCACCAACTAACTAAAAATCACTCACTATTGTCACCTGGAGGAGACAATAGTGAGGTTTATCGAAATCAAAAGGGATATTTCAGTATAAATACTCAGGTGATTGGAGATGCAAAGTTGAAAATAATGGATATTGTTTCTCGTTGGCCTGGGTCAGTTCATGACACCACTATTTTTAATGATTCCAACATTAGAGCCAGATTTGAAAACAATGAGTTTTCCCCATATACTCTAGTTGGTGATGGAGGGTATCCTTGCAGAACATATTTGTTGACACCACTCATACAACCTCATACTCTACCAGAGGAAAGATACAATTCAAGCCAAATTAAAACTAGAAATCCTGTTGAAAAGTTATTTGGTGTATGGAAACGTAGATTTCCTTGTTTATCTCAGGGAATGAGGATTGATGTTCAAAAAGTTTGTGAAGTGATTGTAGCAACTGCTGTTTTGCATAACATGTGTTTGATGGCGAATGATAATGCTGAGTCCTTTGAAGGCGATGATAATGACATGGTAGAAAACATTGGAGAGGAAGTCCAACAGATACACAATGATAACCATAACACAAGTGTATGAGATGCGTTAATTGCAAATGTGTTTGCTGTTTAGAAGATATAATATACTATATAATTTTTAGAAAACAAATGTGAGACTTGTTTTATAAGTCAACCGACAACAACCAAATACAAATTTTAATTTGAATTTGAAAGTTTGAAGTTTGAATAAGGAATAAATTGAGGTTAGATCGTCATTACAGCCATGCTGCCAAGAATAACTTTTTACTTATCAGTTTGTTTACTATACGGACCAGCCAATAGCTTGGTGAATAAGTACATTTCTTAACAAGGGGTTATTTGCTATACCATTGTTAGCTAACAGTCTGTTAAGCCGGGTAATGGTGAATACGGCCGTTAAACTACATTTTTAAGGTCACGTGACTGTTTTTGAGAGGTGTCAACTGGCTTTTACAGTATTGCAAGCTCAAAATTGTATTATTAACATCACGTAATGTGTATTTTACCATTTCAGCTTTTACAACTGTTAAATTTAATTTACCATTTTTTAAAGTTTAAACTGCGTTTTGAAGTTCACGTGACTGTTTTTGACAATGTTAACTGACCTTTACAATGTTGCAAGCTCAAAAATTAAATTATCAAGTCACGTGACGTAGTTCTTACATTTTTACTACGGACTAAATTTAAATTACCAATTTTTCTGTTTCCAATTGTTCTGTTTTAAACTGTTTCTTTAAAATGATGAGTGCCTTTATTTGACATGTGCTAACTTGGTAACTATGACAGTTAGAAGATTCGTGCAAACGTCAAAATATAACCCGTAATTTCAGACAACCATACAAAAAATAATTATTTCCGTTTTCAACAGTCTCCTGACCATAGAAAATAAATTTGAAGCTGTCGGCACAAGGTTAAATCAAGTGTCAAAAATTTGGTAAAATCTTTACCTTGTCACCTAACTTAACCTGAAAACTGTGAGGGGTCCTTTAAAAAAAATAAGTTTTAAGCTTTTGGGTCTTTAAAATTTGGAAAAACAGTCACCTAACCTGAGGAAGTCATTTTTATTGAATTATTAATCCTTATCGACATTTTGGCAATAGTCAAAAGTCATGTAGAAATTGTAAAAGCAGACATGCTACTTAATACAACCTAAAAACTGTCACGTTACTATAAAAAATTTAATTGGTTGAAATAATTTAAAGATTTTGATGTATTTCAAAGCAGTTTTAGGGCATTATCACTATGAGGCATTTTGAGCAATAATAGAAGCATTGTGAGGTATTTTAAAGGCATTTCAAGGTATTTTGTATGCAAAAAGGCAATTTGGTGTACAAATGTACCCTATAGAACAGTGACAGTGCATCTAAGTAAGTTTTTTACGTCAGCACAAAGCTTAATGGTTCAAAGTGGCGAGGTTTTAAAAATATTCAAAAAAATCACTTTTAATAGTTTTTGTTTTTATAATAAATATGTGATATTTTCAATGTAGGGATTCTTCTTAACCGTCAGCCCTCCGTCAATTATGGAAGTAGCCAATGTGGCCTTATCCCACAATCGGCCACTGCTGATGAATCTCAGCGCTGCTTTTATTTCGCAATTTTACAAGGAACCGCTGATGCAAGTGTTGCCTTACGTCGACGTACTTTTTGGAAACGAACAAGTAAGCACATTGCAGCTACATTCCAATTTTGCTCTATTTGTGTCTAATTTTTTCGAGAAAATTGCAAAATTGTAATCTGCCATAAGAGTTACTCCCTTACTTTATTGCTTATGCAGAAAATTCATAATAATTTTTTCAAACTTTCTTATCTAGGAAGCGGAAACGTTTGCTCAAGAACAGGACTTTGGAACAAAAGAAATCAAGGAGATCGCTATTAAAATTTGCAATTTGCCTAAGCAAAATGAGAAGCGTCCTCGGGTTGTGATTCTAACACAAGGTACTCTACCGGTTATTTTGGCAGAGAACGGGAAAATCCGAGAATTTCCTGTTAAGGCTTTGCCTGAAGAACAGTTGGTAGATACCAACGGTGCAGGCGACGCCTTTACCGGTAAGTCGTTGTAACTCAAGACAGTAGTTGACTTAAGCAAAAAGAAGTACATTTCTTATACCAATCTGTGTATTTTTTAACTCCCTTTTACGCTATGAAAAAATTTTTAGGAGGATTCTTATCGCAATATATTCAAGGAAAAGACTTGGACGTAGCTATCAAATGCGGCATCTGGGCAGCTAGTCAAATAGTGCAACAGAGCGGCTGTACTTTCGAAGGTAAACCGACTTTTGATCCTTCTGAAGTATAACGGTATATGGTGCCTTTCGGCATCTATAGGCAATATAATATTGAGTAGAATTACCGACTATAACTACTTAACAGAGTGCTTAATAATGGAATAAACTTGAGACAATACTTAATTTTAACGGTTGATTTTTGCCTAACATTTCAGCGAATATGGAAACATTGTGTTACCTGTATTTTTAGCGGGTAAACGAAAAATTCGTATCGAATTATTTTTGATACAGTACATTTTAAAAGGGATAATAATGGGTGGGTTTTTAGTTACAAAAGTTACTTATTGTACTTATGTAGGTAGATGATGACACGTTTTTAATAAAGTCATTTTTTGGTTATGCAAATATGGGTGTTTTTTTTCTACTCGCGTGCGGAAAGTACATATTTTGCTCCTATCGATGCTCAACTTTGCGCATGATTGTTATTCAACAAAAAGGAGTGTTTGTATTTTTATCGTATCATTGAAGAGTAAAACGATTTTATATGAAATCTTTATTAATAATCATCAACATCATAAATGTACTAATTCCTTCATAAAACCTTAGTTACTAATAATACTTTAGTTACGAAGGACAACAAGTTTGATAACAGAATAATATTACAACGACTTTTCATGAATATTCAAAACAATGTTTTCACAGTTTTCAAACTTAACGGATACTCCACTTGCCTTTTGGAGTCTACGATCATATTTATGTCTCCTGAAGGCAGATTATAATACGAATACTTAATCCACTGCCGGAGACATCGCCGATGGATTTTGCGAGCAATAGAAACATTCTTGGACACACTTTCTTCTAGATACCCTCTAGCAATCTTCGTTGATTCCGATCCACCAAATTCTTTTAAATCCAATATGTCCCCTCCAGCATTAACAAGAAAATTTGCCGAAGATCTTCTAACGCAGTGACCGGTATACATATTAGGATTTTCAAGTGAAATATACTCAGCTATTTTTTGAGGTAGTTTAGCGAAGAAATGAATGCCACAGGGCTGTACTGTACATTTTCTATTTCTATATATATGATAGAAACAATCTTCGGTGAGTAACATGGGCTGGTCTTAACATTGCATACTTTTTAAATAGAAGCACAGGATTGACATCGCCCTCAGATACTATCGCGAATGTCCGTTTCTTGTGGGTTTCGGAGTCGGGAATAGTAACAATCAGCTTGTCCTCTAAAACGTCAACATCTTCCGTGGTCATCTTGGTTAGTTCATTGGTTCGGCAGGCTCCTTTTCTGGAGCAGAACGTACAAATTCGTTGATTTGTTCTCTTGTAAATACCTTTGATTTTTTTGCTCTATATCTAAGGTCGCTCGTAACATGGAATATTCTGGCCATAAGGACGAAGCAGAATATTCTGCAGCGAGTTTTGCAAAATATGCTAGCAACACCGTTTCTTCTGCACCTCGAACTTGTACTTGGTTTCGCCACACAAAAACTGTTCATATTCTTTCTCATACTGGATTTTCGATTTTTCCGGAAGCAAGTTCAACCTTATAGTGTTGGATGTAGCCAATATATTATCAGGAATATCTAAATTTTGCATGATTTTAATGCGGACAACAAAACTACGACTTCTATAAATCGCATAATAATCCCGTTACATTAATAGCTATAACAATCAAAACAGCAGTCGTAAATCTTGTTAAAATAACGTTGAAATATAATTTAGAAACTGTCACGATTGCATCTATCTATTTGTTACTCGTCAAAGGTTCTAGTCCAAATGCTAAAAAATATTTTATTTTGTGATTCTTTAACTTTATTTAGTTTCGGTTTAAATAAAATATCAAAGTTTGAAAACGATCGTATTTAATAAAACTACATAAATAATGACTACAACATACAACTAAATTCTGCGTTTACGTACTAATCAAAACTAATCACAGTGCCATATACAAAACCTACTTAAGTGACAACCAGAATAAAAAAACATATTCTAAAAAGTTCAGTAACATTAAATAATACAAATTAGAGTGCTCAATTTATCAATGATTAATACGAAATAGAAACGCGTTGGTTTTAAACCAGCTTATAAAGGAACCTTAAACCTAATATTTTATTTACAAATTATATACACATTAAGCTGAAACTAAGGTATGCACTATGTAGAAAAATTAACTATATAGGTGGCACAGCCTGCGTTGATTTTTTCAACGGAAAAACGTATGATTAGGGCCTTGTTTTATAAATTAAAAAAATATTCTGATCACACCAATTCAAAAAAGGTTAAGTTATTAAGTCGCTTACATACAGAGTGCTTCTCCAAAAAGATCTAAGTTGAACTCTAAAAAAGGTCTAAAAAGTTAAAAATATTTTTTCAACTTAAAATCTGGTTTTAAGTGTAAGAAGTTGCATTTTTATCTCCATCAAAAAGTGAATGAAACTGACAGTTGATAGGCGATTTGGTAGATCTCAGGACATTTTTCAATTTGAGGTCTCAACGTTCTCAATTTTTAAAATAGCGAAAAATACGGTTTTTATTTTTTTTTTTAAAACATTTATTCATAGAAACTTTAATTTTGTTCACATTGTATAAGCTAAATGAAACCGATTTTGTGTGTACGGTACACCACCAAAAAACACTTTTTGGTTCAACTTGTTTTTATACAGGATGGAAATCTGTAACCTTAACTTTAGTTTTGTTGAGAACTTTTTTGTGAACATTTAAAACAAATCACATGTTTTGACTGCATAAAAAAGTTCGTACAATAATAAATAAGTAACACTAAGACAAACGATTCATACATTATTTGAGAGAAGCACGCTTTATAGACTTATACATAATTAGATCTCTTTGGTCTTATATTGACAAAAAATTAATCAGAAGGTAAAAATGCCAAAACGACTAAGGGAAGCTTAAGGGTCAGTACTTTCACTTCAGAATAATTTTATTTCAAAGATTATTTCAATCTTCTTCTTTAGGTACCGTCTTCGTTCCGTTTGGTTATCATCAAAGCTATGCGATTTTTTTTTTCATTCTTTCAAGTTGTTCAATATCCATGTTCCTATGGATATTTTGCCCATTATTTTTCCCTCGATAATAAGATGCACCAACTGGTATTTATCTCCTCTCATGGCATGTCCCAAGTATTTCAGTTTCTATAGAAACCGTGAAATCGGACGATACTATTGGTCAATTCCGTATAGATATTATTCTAAGAATAAATCTATCCGGTGAAAAGTACAGTCCCTTAGTCGTTTTAGCATTGGTTTGTTAGTTTAGTGACGCTACTTATTTCACTTTCCCACATTTTCAATCGAATCGACGTTAGTCGATTTTTGTGACATATGGTACCAATAAAATCAAACTCCAATTTACCGTCTCATTATGTAGTTATAAGTGTACATGGTATTTTGTTGAGCACGTTGTAAAGCAGCCGGATCTTGGTACTGTGTCTGCGCGGCAGCCATATTCATCATTTGCATGGTAGGTAATTGGTTGTTAATAAACCCCGCTGGTGGATTGGTAATATACCCGGTTACGGCACTCGGAGCTTGTTGAGGACTGATTCGATAACCGTTCAACGAGTTATTCATCACATACGGATTTAAAGACACATTCGGACTGACCCGACTTGAACTAGGTTGCATATGTTGCATCGCGGTCACGTTTGGTGCGGAGTTTCGTCCCGAACGTCCCAAATTCTGTCCGATAGGAGGCGTCACTGAACCGCTTAACTGATTCACATTCATGTTGGTTTGATAGTATTTGTGATAGCCTAAAACTTGTTGTTGCAAGTTGCTTGGGATGGCCGAAGGCGGCGTTAAATTCCGAACAGTTTGGTTTTGTATCATGGCTTGGTGTGTAGGTGGTGGAGTCATGGTATGCGGATGGTGTGCCGGTGGTGTCATAGACGTAGGCGGAGGTGGCGTCATGGTGTTGCATGCCGTTGGAGGTACTGAACTGTTGGTGACCATTTGTTCTAGCTTTGCCAAACTGCAACTGGAGTTTCTTGGTTGTCCTGTATTAGCTTGCAACGCGTTGGGCGACGGGGTAGGAACAGTGGCACCTGGAGTGTGTGAATGAGTGTGCGGATTGGCTTGTAAGTAGAAACTCGCGGCCGTAGTCACTGCGCAATTCGGAGACGCAGTCAAATTCTGGTGAGTCGTACCTAATCCACTTAAAGGACTGATTCCTCCTTGTTGCGCCATACGATGTTGAATCACACTGGGCACGTTGACATAAGTGTTAGAACCTTGTGCAGAAAATCCTTGTGAACTGGCCACTGGAATGTAATTGGCTTGACTGATCACTGAATGATGGCCGTGGTGGGAATGTTGATGATGCATTGCTGTAGAAGACAACTGATGAGAGTAACCCTGATGCGCAGCGGCGGCTGCCACTTGTTGGTGTAAGTGTTGTTGCAGCTGTTGCTGATGCTGATGTTGCATCACCTGGTGTTGAGCATTACCCGAAGGACTCATTTGCATTGTGTGTTGGTGTTGATGTCCTGAAGGAGGCGTGTCTCTGTGTCTTGCTGAAGAGGTTTGTTGTTGGCCGGTACTTGGAGGTGTCGCTCGCATGTTGAGTTGTTGTTGCGGTTGTTTATTTGACGGTGTGTTGGCTCTGCTTCTTTGTTGCTGCTGCTGCTGTTGTTGTTGCTGCTGTTGTTGTTGTTGCTGTTGTTGCATTTGACGTTTACTTGAGCTGCTCTGCGCCTGCGGAGATGGTTGCTGAATTTGCATAGTATTATTTATTCCCGGACTGGATGCGGGAATTGTCACGTTTTGCATTGGTTGTTGCTGCATACAATCATAATTAGCCTGAGTAGGCTGATTTCCATGGCTTGAGTGAGATGACACTGTAGACGACGGTCTTACACTTTCAACAGAGTTTTGAATGTCACTAGAAATGGAAGCTGGTGACTCTAATCCAATATGTGATACGTCCAGATCACAGGGAGCGTAAGTTAAACTGTGTACCGAGTTGGTGGTCGAGTCTGGGGTGTACACTCCCATTGAAGGTATTTCGGTATTTGATTGTGACTGTTTCAATACAGTGTGTTGTTGGAGGATTTCCCGATGATCAATTTTCTGCTGATCCTCTTTTGGTTTAATCACTTTAGCTGGAATGTTAGCCATATTTGGCACTTCACTGTGCTGAGACTTATGCTCCACATTATTTGTTTGACTTGCAACTTTATACTGCTCTGAAGAGGTCCTGCTAGTCTCCTGATCAGATTTATGTTTTAACCGATCACTGTCCTTTCTAGGCGATTGAGTTTTGTCTTTACTGGAACTGCTGTTATTTCGATTAGTACTGTTGCTGCTCTGCTGATTGTATTTGCTATGACTCTTACTAGAGTTTTTCTCTTTTTCAGGAGTTGCACTAGGTTGTTTTGGAGCAGGCAGCATATCCAAAGGGAACTGGAGCGGAGGCATTGCATATCCAGAATAGTCCCGTTTGGTTGGATCATAGTATTTGTTGCCCCAAAACCGGTCCCACTGCCAAGGATATTGAGCAGGCATATTCATATTCATGTGATAACCTTGAGAAGCCATGCTGGCTAATAAAGCCTCGTTTTCGGCCGCTTTGTTAGCGGCTAACATGGCCGCCTTTTGAGCAGCAGCTTCGTACGGTCGTTTGTCCTCGTAAGGATTTTTTTGTTGGAACCTTATATCGTCGTATTTTTCGGTCTTGTTACGATCATTTTTAGTGTGGTCCGGTTTTACTGATTTGTGTTCGTCTTTATGTTTAATCTCCGTATAAATTTGTGGTTTGGCTTCTTTGTGAGGTGGTTTCTCGATAACAGACTTGGGAGTTTCTAGTACAGGTGGTGGAGGTATAATTGGTGTTGGTTGTTCCTTTATAGTGGGGACTTTTTGCTGTTGAGGCGGTTGTTTTGTCGGTTTTTCGGGAACAGCAGAAACTTCAGTGGGCTTGTTTGGAGGTACATTTTTCTCTACTTCAGGTTGTGGAGCTTTTGGAGGTGTATTCTTCTGAACTGGTTCAGGTGCTGGCACAACTTCAGGGTGAACATCTACGATCCTAGGTACATTTTGTGGTAATTCAATCTTTTCGACCGGTTTAGGTAACAAAACTTCGTTCTGTTGTTGAATTGGTTCTGGCCCTACAGCTTCGGTTTTTGCAGAATTATCTGGTAAAGACGGCACTTGAATAACAGGTTCCGCACTGGAGGAGGGTTTCTGCTGAGGTTCCTCTGCTGGAACTGTGACTGCGACACTTGGAGCAACAACTTCCGGCTTCACATTTGCACTAATCTTTGGTTCGTCAGTTACTAAAGGCACTTGATTTGAGGTTTCTGGTTTTTGTACTGTATTTTCGCTTACTGGAGGTGTGATATCTACATCCATCTTCTGGGGACTGTCCACCTTTTCTGACAAATCAGACTTGTGCTCAATGATAACTTGAGATTCTTCCATTTTCTCTATATCCATATCCATAGACATTCTAGTTGATTCGGGAGCCGTTGTGGGGGATTCAGTTACCACTGTTGTGGTAGCAATATCTTTGACAGGTTTAGTTGGTGGTTCAGGTTCTTTACAATCTCCATTTGGTGGCGGAAGTTTTGCCTCAGAGTTAACACTTTCATCCTTATGTCCTTCACTAAAATCAAAACTGCTAGTTTTGGATAGCTCCAAGATCTTTTTACTGGAAATAGTTTTGATTTTCTGACCGTCTATTTCAGTTTCCGATTCCGACGTAGTGGATGAGTACACACACTGTTTCCTATCTCCATCAACCTGCTTGGGAGATATACTGTTAGGTGATGACTTGTTTCTGGATGGTGTTCTTGAAAGTTCATCTCTAGACCCACCCAATTTGGAGTATTTATATTTCAAAGGGGACGAATCTTTGTGGGAGGGTAGTTCATCATTTTCCATCTCATCATCAGCTTCTGCACTGGAGTCTTCTTCAGTAGATATTCTTGAAGGCTTTATCAGTTTCTTCTTTTCTACTTTGTCCTTTGGACTTTGATTACTAGGTCGAAGCGGTTCATCTTCCGACTTTTCTGAAGCCACCGACTCACTCTCGCTTTCTTTCTCGTTTCGCAGTAACTGCTTCGCTTTGATTAATTGAGGAAGAGTCAGCTGGGGCTTCGAAAGTTCCGAGTTGAGCCTCCTGTTCTTATTCCACGTTCTTCTTTTCTTTATCGGTCTTTTCTTCTTTATCTGCGGTGTTATCGGAATAATTGATTCCGTTTCAATAGGTTTGGATTGTCCAATGTTAGCATCCTCCAAACGATCTTCCACGTTAATACTATCAGTATTTAATACTGAATCTGGTTTGGGTTGATCAACTTTATCAGCGATGGTTGGTTGTTTTTCCTCTTCAATTTTCTCCAACTCCTCTAGCTCCTTCTGCTTCTTGGCGCGTCTTTGAGACCACCGTTCTCCTGGAACCTTTTCTTTGCTTTGAGGCGTTCCTCTTCTCTGTCTAACTGAAGATATTGGCGTAGCTGGGACTACAGTTTCTTCTGTCACATCATTAGACTTTTCTTTAGTTTTAGTGACATTAACTTCAGGAGTATCAACGTCTAACTTAGGCTTTTTCACCATCTCCTTGCTGTTCGACTCGGGTTCAGTTTTCTTACGCTTATTATCAACTGCGACAACTTTACTAGGGGTGGGCTTCTTATCCGCATAGGTCGTTTCATTGAACTTCATTGGTCTCGTTCTTTTTCTGCCGAATGAGGTAATTTCGAGTTCTTCAGAAGGGGACGCTGCTTCAGCTTCCTCAACCTTGGGACACTCTGGTTTGGGAGTTTTCGGTACTTTTGAACTACTGATTTTCCGCTTTTTTCCTCTCTTCAGCTTCACACCCTGAGTGTTTTCAATAATAATCTTCTCCGGGGCTGTGATAATGTTAGCTGAAGTTTCCATAATGCTTCGGTCCTCATCCGACCGCTCTTCCCTAAACTGGCTGGCCGCATTTGAAAGCAACGGTTTCCACCTCAAACACTCCATATCGATGTGAATTCTTGTTTTCGATTTGGCCACCCTTTCTGCATGTTTGTTCACTTTGTCCCAATCGACGCTGATTGACACTTTTGTTCCTCCATCTTCCGTAGTATCGCAACGTATAAAGCCCAAAAGTTGAAACGCTAACGCCACATCTTGACAGTACATTCCAGTTGTTTTACTAATGTCCGTTAGGTTTATACGGTCAGTGCGATGCTCGTTCAAGTATTCAAGAACTACGGACTGCCAGTAGGAGTAGTAAGACACTTTTCCTAAGTCTGACAAAGGTTTTTCTGGGGTGCCCGGTTGACCTTCTTCTTTGGAAAGTAGATAACCTGCAATAAAACAAATATGTTCACTTTCAGAAAATATCTAAGTGAATTTCTTCCAAAAAAAAACATTGTCAGTTTGAAAACCATCGAAATTTATTTGATTTGTTTACTATTAATTATTTTCCCTTTCTTTGTGTTGTTAATCATTTATAAAGTTTTCTATTTACCACACCACCACAGTTCTTTTAAGAGCTATTGTTTCTACGCTTTTAACATTCTGTACGTACTTTCATAATATTATTATTAATATTTTTATTTTTTTATGTCGGCTGACATGATCTAACCAAAATTGGCACAATTACTAACGTGTTTTGAAAAAAAAGTGTGAGTGTCTATTATGGTTTTTATTTAGCCATTTGATTTTTCCTAAATTCGGAATTACTTACTATTACAGTATTTTTTAGAAAATGCCTGGAAAAATTCTCCACAGACAAGCCCAGCAGTTAATTCTTAACCTTGTGAATATTTTGAATTGGAAAAAACCAATGGAGGACCTTAAGAAGCTTTATCATCTGTTCAGGAAGAAAATAAGAAATTTTAAGACCTTACATATTCTTACTGATGTATTTTTTTTTGATACTAGAAGGTTGCAGCTGCTTTGAAAATTTCCCGCAAAACTGTTTATTCGATTCGGAAAAAGCAAGCAAGTAATCTTATGATTTCCTCACCTAGAAAACGTAAATCGAGACGTTATCGACGGGCCAACACCACTGAATTATCTTAAAGCATTAAAATGGATGTTCGAAATACATTATATGATATGTACAACGATAGTATGTTAATAATAGTAAAATATATCTACTTTTGTAAGAAACATCTATTAACATTTCATTGCTTCCAGAGACTGAGATTTTTGGGTTGCATTATAGATTTTTCATAAAAATTTCTTAAACATATTAATAATAGAGTCATAAAAAAAATAAAATAAGCGTCTAAAATGTTTTCCAGCGGGTTTAAAATAAAATAAGTGGATTGCAACCTGAAAATGAGATATGAGATACTACAGCATCACTCAGAATGTCTTATTGAATTTTTAATTTGTTATATTTATTTCAGAGAAACATGTAACCATCCAGAACCTAAATCAAGAGCTTAAAGTTAAAGAAATACTACATATTGGTGATACATCTCTGCGAATTTTGGTAAATAAATTAGGTTTCAAATTTAGACGGAATTCTATGATCCAAACCGAGACTTCTCATAAATAAAAAATGCTATTTCGGTCAAGATATTTTTGATTTGCTTTGGTATAAGGTGGTTTTAGTGCAAATTTGCAGCCAAAGATCTCTACTTTCTGACTTACAATATACACAAAATTTTAAACGTGACGAAGCTTTAGACACTCCCTTTTCTATAATATGAACACAACAGTTGACGAAAACTTGATTTGATTCATATGATTATAAATGACGTAGCCTTCGTGACGCACGGGTAAACTCACTCCGCGAGAACAGTAACAAGATTCCCAACGTCCCAAGTGGTAAATTTGGATTCATGGAACTTTAAGCAAAACTTCCAATGTAATTCCTTAAATAAGCAACCATTTGTAATTTTATAATTTCAGGGCTCTGTTTAACGGGTTTCGACAGTCAAGACAGCTGTCACGTGGCGTAAGTAACGTTTTAAAGTGTCTCTTAACGTCAGCACTGTTAAATTTAACTCCATTGTGCTGTAAAGTCACTTTACAGTATTGTTCCTCTAAGAAACACATTTACTTGAAATTTTATTTCCAAATAGTTCAAATTCCATTTCCTGAATTGTTATTACATTTATCAGTCTGTAGATATCTCTAATAATAAAATAGTGTACTTACTGAAATCAATGAGGAACCGTCCAAATCCCTGTCGCTGATACTGAGGCATCGTCATGATACAGCTGACGTTATACTTCTGCACGCAATGCTTCTCTTTAGAAAAATACCCGACCAAATGGCACCCTTTTTTGTCGTTCTTAGTCAAAACGTAAAACAAAAACGGTTCCACGTCATAGTAGAGCGTTTTATGGTCCAAAAAAAGTTTTGCCAAAAGGCACAAATTCTGACAGTAGATTTTATTGACGTTGCCGTCCACTTCAAACACAGAAATGTCCGCGCACCTATATATTTCCGTGGCGGGCGGATGTCTCCAGGTGCACTTGTCCTGGTGTCTTCTCAGCACTGTAACCAACACACCGGTTGTAAAATGTTCGCAATGAAAGTAACAGAAGATATTACCTGCTTTACTCTTGGTGTATTTCAAACAAAACTCGCACAAAAAGAGTTTAGGTAGCCGAGCGTACTCCTGAGGAAAGGGACTAGAATACCACGTCTGAATTTCGTACTTTCCAAACTCAATAGCGCCAGGATTTCTGGGCTGATCGTGCATCAGTTTAGACGGCGAGTCTAACATCATGTTTTGGTTGGCTAATTCGGCTTCTTCAAGCAGCGCCGCGGTCTGGGCATTGGCTTTTTCGCGAGCTTCTTTAAACAGCTCCAGATCTTTATTGTTGCATCCTGGCGGCAGCTGAAGCGGTTTCATATCTTCTAGAATGCAAAGATTAACTTCAACAAAATTTTTCTTTTATGACGAATCTTAATTCCTACAAGTGCGTTATTTATGGTTATAAAATTTAGTTGGAAATTGGTTAATATGTTTATTCGAAAAGTTTTCTAGTCTACGATTACCGTAAAAATGATTGATGTTTATTTTTTAAGCTGTTATTAATAGGACTGCGCTTTTTCAGAAATTTAATCATCTCATAACATCAAAAAATTACGTTATGATACCTACGCAATAAGAAAGTGTTTCTATTGTAGATTGAATAAACTATACGTATTTACTTTCCGGTTTGTTAGCCTTAGCAATCAGAACTAGTCCTTCCCGCAATCAAAATTTGTGTATTATTGTTTAAAATGATTGTATTATTGTTTGGAAATAAACTTTCTTCTAAATGTAGTATGGTAAAAAAAACTGAAAACTAAGTGTTTCTAGGCCAATGTTATCTATAAGGAAAAACACAACAGTTGCAGAAACTCATATTTTGAAGGATTCAGGAACTTTAGATAACAACAGCAAGCGCTTACATAAGATCAATTACGACCCTAGAAGTAAAATTCCGACTTTGTGACCATCATGGGATAAAACAGGGACTTAGGTTTATATTTATAAAAGTAAACTTTGTCATTACCGCAATTCAGAATATTAGGCAGCCAAAATGATGGTATGGTTAGAGAAAATCAACGAAAACAAATTCACCTGGTGCCAATAAACCCCCAGCTAAGCAGCGAACAATCTTACCCGTCAGAGTGTTTAGCGGTGGTACAGCGGGAGCCTGATGGATGCGCTTTTTAGTAGGTGTCGAGGATGCTTTGTCGGCCGCACAGCTCAACTTAACTTGTTCTTCGGCTTTAATGGGTTTCAACTGCTCCTTTTCGAGTTGTTGCGAGTTTACGGCCGATTTGACCAAGTCACTGGGAGACAGCGATGGAGAGTGGGGAAGGGCGGGCGGGACAATGGGAATTGGAGTTTTCTTAGAGTCGTCTTTCTCGATTTTGTCAGGCTCTTTCTTGCCGGCTTCATCTTTTGGTTTCCTTTTGTTTGGGTTGTAATTCGGTTGTGTTCTGCTTGCACGACTTGGCGCCGGTGCGGAAAAAAAATGCGATAAACCGTCGAATAGGCCTTTAAGTTGGCCTAAGCCTTTCTTGTCGTCTGTCGGTTTGGGGTCAGATTTTGACAGATCGGGTGGAGTTTCAAATAAACTGGGGTTCTCCGGAGGGTTTGTGAATAAATTGACGTCCTTCTTAGGATCCGTTCGGTCTTTAGCGGTCCGCCGCGTTTCGACACCTTGAGCAGCCGCCGCAAATCCCCAAGGAGCATCTTTGTCTGCATTGACGCTCATACCTCCAAAAGTTTTATTTTTTGGGTCAGGTGTTGATGACGGTATCACCACCTTCTGCATACGAATTTTTGAGTCTGAATGTGATTCTACTGAAGAATCACTATCTTCGGACTCCGACTCGCACGAAGAACTCGAACATTCTTCACTAGAGGTGTCTTCTTCACTTTCAGATTCATCTTCATCCGTTGAAACCTTTTCCGCCACCTTTTTCTTGGCCTCTGCTCTCCCACTTCTCCTTAACACTGGTTTCTCCTCTTCAACTTTGGCTGACGCCCTCAAACGCATACTGCGCTTACATACAGAACTCGCATCACTTGACAACTTTCCATTAGTAGTAGATTTCTTCGCAGGCTCCGCACCACCGCCACTTTTCTTCACTTCAATCGCTGCTCTAGCCTTTCTCTGGTCCAGTGGCATACTGTCTTTTTCCTGCTCAAGTTTTAATAGTGAGTCATTTTTCTCTTTCAATCTGCTGCTTTTTTTCCCCGCATTGAACGCCGAATCTTTGAAAAACTTTTGCTTTTCTTTCGATATCGGATCGGATGTATCAACCGACTCTACATTATCGGGAGTCTTTCGGGAATTATGATTAACTAAGGGGGTTTTAGGATTGTGGGATAGGATTTGAGGAGTTTGCGTACCCTGAGTGTCGACTTCTTCGTCATCGTCTTCATCGTTCGCTGGGGTCGTCGGTTGAGCTGATTTTCCTTTTCGCGTGGGTGTTTTTACGTCGGCAATGCTAGACAACGAAGCGATCGATGAATTTGTTGAATCTGCATCTTGAGACCTGCAGAAAGAACAAATATGACAGTTAAAGCTGGCTTGCAAAGTAACAATAGGCATCTCCCATATTTTTTTTATTTCATATTTAGGAAGAACAACAAAAAAAATTATACTGGTATTTTTTTGTTCTTGAAAATATGTAAGTACTCACTTTAAATCCGAAAAAAATAATATTGAAGAACTACATTCACAACAGGATCGGGTAAAATAGATATAAAAAAGAGACATAAACGGATCGAATTAACCATTAGGATTGACTAGTCGATACTGAAAATTAACAGGTTTGACTACGTTTATCTCGTGAAACATATAATCCGATCGAGAAAGCGGATGGAACAGTCAATAATTGAATCCCGTTTATCTCGTATTTGTGTTGAAGATCCGCCAATTAGCTGCGACAATCCGTAAGAATCAAAACAGGACATCAATGGTCTAGTTTACACCGTTAGGTAGCTTCGGTAGCTTTTAGGGCAAAAGTGCCCTGATGCAATCTTGTAGAGAATTTAATTCGCTACAACTCTTCTTATTACACTTTTTCCTATTTTCTTTAAATAAAATAGCAAAATAAATAACGGAATTATGCACTCTTTTCGTTTTTTAAAACAGTTATAGAAGAGGAATATCTCCCTCAAATGACCTTTTAGGGCAAAAGTGCCCTGGTGCAATCTTGTAGCGAATTTAATTCGCTACAACTCTTATTACACTTTTTTGGTAGGTTCGGTACACGGGAACTAAAAGGGAGATAGGATCATATGATTGCTTCTTGATCATTTATACCGCAAAGTGTCGATCGACCAAACAACTAGACTAAACAAGAAAAAGGTTATGACAGTTGTCAAAGTTGTAATAAACATTAAACAAATAAATATTAAAACATCATTAAACACAGCCTATAGTATAGGTTTTCTATCGATTATTATTTATTATGTATCGATTTTCTATTCGTCTACTAAGTATGCGTGTACACCACTCCACAGAGCAATAGTTCCTATCAAAATGCCTTGCGTATGGAACTTAAAATAGTTCGGTACACATTTCCAAGAGTACCATACCGAAAGTGAACTAGCTTAATACACCACTGTTTACACCGAAAAGGCTAGAACTTCGAATATGGTTCGGAGTAAAACGTTAGTACGCGTACCAAGTTAGCGGTGTAAACTAGACTAATGTGATGAAAACGAGAAATTTAAATGCTAAGATAACCGAATTGTTTTTGTTTTCTATTAGGTCTGTTCGCAGAGGCAATCCCTGACTGGTTTCCAACTCAGAAACAGTAAATGTCAAGTTTCATTGGTTGATTGCTCATGTGACTATGACGTTTTCTGACTTATGGCCAATGGATGTATCTATTTCTCTGATTACTAGTTGGAGATTCTCTCTACGAACAGACCTATAATTTCAATACTTTTTGCTTTAACTTCAGGGTAATATTTTGCATTGATCCGAGTAGTGCAAAACCTCTATATTCTCATACTGTTTCAATGATATTTGGTAGAGCAGGATACAAGTACACTAGTTTTATAATACATTTGCCAATGGACGACACCATAAAGGTTAATGCCAAGTCTATACATATGTACAGCAATTGCGTAAATTTCAGCACAGTGAGCAGTTTGGGATTGGTAAAAAATCAGCTTTCAGCTTGCTGCTTTTTTTGGCCAATCACAAAATACGAACTACTGTGATTTACGCAAATACTGCACATGTAGACTTATCATAAAGGGGTGGCTGCCGTTATGTTTAAATGGCCTCAAATACGTCATACTGGCGAGCTTCTTAAACAATATAGTTTTCAGGGTATTAATTTTTCCGGATTCAGAGTGACTTTTTTACAGTTCTTCTTAAATTTGAAAAGAAAAGTACGATTTCCCCCATCAAGTTTAAAAAAATCAAGATAATCGAAATAGAGTTTCAGTAATAGTACCCCATCTTGAATTTTACTATCTTCAATTTTAAAATAAAAAAAAAAAACACTTTTATGATGGCGTAAAGCAAATATGAACTAAAATTCTTTAGTAAGTCAAAATAAAGCCTTACAGCATTATTTATTAATGATTATTCACACAAAACCTACATTTTTATGTTTATGTTGGTTTTCGGTCTAAAACCCATATTGAATGCATCATCATTGATTGATCTAACTTAACCAATCGATCCGACGATTAATATTAAAACTGAAATGATAATATTGTTGTCACTTACTTAGATAATTTCTTTTCGTTGATTTTCTCCCTGACTTTATCCATTTTCTTCTTTATTGCACTGCCCGGTTGTTTCTTTTGCATTTTCGGTACGTTGTCGTGATGGGACAAACAGTGCCGACACCGCCAGGGACACTTCAACTTTTTGTCGGCAGGTGGATCCAAACAACCCATGTGGAAATTTCGGTCGCAATTACAACAGCACAACAGGCACATTGACACTCCAGTATTCCCTGTAAACATTGAAAATTATTAGATTGGTACAAGAAGCTGGTAGTAGCATAAATTACCGCATCCATCGCAAACTTTGCAATCTTCGCAAAACCATTTGCCGCCTTTGGCAACCAAGGAAGCCAACTCGGCTCCGGAAGCGGTACAACTAAAATGAACTAAAGATCCACACTCCTCACAGGCACTTAATTTTTCTGGCACTCCTTTAGCGTTTTTTGCGTCTGTTCCAAGACATTCTGAACAGATTGGAAGGGCAGTTGGAGCCTAAAATTACAAACAACAACAAACAAAAGAGATGGAAAATAATCAGAAACTTATTTGAAAAAGCTAATAAATGCACATCCAAACTAACAATTTAGGCAATGGTATTTGGACTATATGGAAATGTGGAAAGCACACTTACTCGCACGACCATAACCTCTTCATCCTTCTCGTTTCTTTTCTGACTGTCTAGCTTCCTCCTACTCTGCGAATTCTGCAGACTGTAGTTATACTTGTAATTTTTTCCATTCGGAATAACAAACTGTCTAGCGGCCGCCCGTTTTGCACCCAGTCTGATCAACCCAATCAGATCAGCGTCAGGATTCTCGATAATAGTGTGAGACTGATTAATATATTTCTCAATGGCTTTCAGACTCGAACCATCTCTTTCACCAAGCTCTCTAACCGCTTTGGTGACTACTTTACTTAAATCTATACCCTTGTGGAGTTTTAGGGTACGGTTTTGCTGTAACCCTCCCGGATCTTTGTAAGAGCTCTGGCCTTTGTTAAATATCTTCAAAACGACCCCATCTTTTACTGCTACTTCTAGGTGTTCGGCGATTACCTCCTCGTGGTAATTGTGATGCAACCGGATTGCGTGGCAAATTCTTTCTACGCTAGGACGCTGTTTTTGTGTACGGATTTTTCTGATGGCGTCCAATATCCAGGCGGACCAGACTTCTTGACCTACGTCTTCAGGTTCGTTCATTGTTAACTAGAAAAAAATGGAATAATTTAAACCATGTTAAATTACTTTTTCTATATCTTGATAATACATACAATAATCGGATCAAAATCTTTCAGCAGTGTCAACGGCAATTTTCGTTTCAAATCATGAATTTAATAACAACTGAGATCTACAGTGCCAACGAAAATTGGATATTGTAGCTTATTTAGTATCAATCAGAAGGTTTGGACTGAAATAACATAATTTGCAACCAGCTTACAAAAAGCATAATGAAGAGCCAGCGGAAATAATATGAAAGTACATTTTGCTTCGAAAAAAGCGAGGGGTTATTCACTGCCCATTTGTTTTGATTATTTGGGTCAAAAGATTGCCTCCCCCAGAAAATCACCTTAGATTTACTCGGATTTCCCCAGATCTCTTATAATTCTTCGGATGTCCTGAAATATCTCCCCGTTTTTCCCAGATCTTTTCAAATATCTTTACATCCCCTTAATCACCAAAAAATCTGCCCAGAAATTTTTTCTAGTTTTTTAAGGCTTATTGTTGTATGTCAAATTAAATTACTAGTCGAGTATTATAAATCTGAGATCAAAAGATAGTTTGATTAAGTGTAACAAAGTATCTGTGATTTGTTAGAAAATGTCAAGAAAAATGCTTTTCAATTCCTACAATGTGTAGGTATTCAGGAAGTAGGAACAAAAGTTTGGAAAATGTTGTTTTTAGTAAATTACAGACTGACTGACTTTTAACCCAAAAAATAACCGATATTGAAAATTTTGGGTACACTTTCAAAAATAAACAAAAGTTGAATATCTAGAAAACGGTTAGAGTTACGGAAATTTTGCAAAATAACAAAAACGTTTAGAATGACTTTCTGCACCTTGTGGACTGGTTAGTTAGTTTACACCCACTTAGAACCGGATATACGCGGTCACAACTGGCACAACTTGTTTTTATTTTGTTTTTGGAACAGCCTGTATATGTTAAACAAGGTTGTAGTTAGTACGAGGTGAAGGAGCAGTTCAAGACAAACATTTTGAGCTTTTTATAGTCACTGAAACCCCAAATATAGCAGAGGTACCGAATTTTCAAAATTTTGATGCAATTTTCAAAAAAAAATTAAAAATTTGAATATCTCGGAAGCGTAGTTTTTGACAGCTGTCAAAACGTTCAGAATTGCTTGTCTAATTCTCTGAGTTATATGCCATTTTAAATGAGGTGAGTCCAGAACATTTTAACATTGGGAGGCAACACTAATTAGAAATATTTTGGTAAAATTTGTGCTGGAGTGACATTCTTTTCTATTTTTTTTTATCAGAACTAGGCTTTGTTTGGCAGGGAAAGTATTTGTGCACTTTTAAACTAACCGCATTCGATTTGATACTCCATGGAGCCTGCAGAGCGAATCTGATGTCACAATTACGTATTAATTTGACCAACTGTCAACAAATTAGTCACCGTGACGTTACATAAGCGTTAATAGATAAAGGAGGTCGGTTTTTTTTATTGTGACATTGTTTACAGGATCTGTCTCAGTCAAAACACCATTTAAAGGTGCTTAAGAGCCGATTACACCGACATATTTAAGGACACCCTAGACTATAGGTTTTAATTTGACTATGACATTTTGCACATGAGCTGTCACAGTCAAATCACAACTTAGCCTAGGTGAACCTTAGGGTGTCCTTAATTACGTCGGTGCAATCCGCCATAAATACCTTAAGTAGTGAATATGTATAATCCTGATTGACACATAACTAATGGGTGTTCAATAATTGTTATGGTCCTAGTTGGCTGCGGCTGTCTCTGATAAGTTCGTATATGGTTCGAAATCAAACCGGCGGATTGACAGCTGTCATATAATAATTGTTTGCAACGTTATCTAAGACATACGCTTTATGTGACAATTGCCATCCATAGGCGACCTGACCATAACAATTATTGAACACCCGTTACTTATGGCGTTTTTGATTGGATGTTAAGTGCAAAACCAGTGTATTGCCATACTGTTTCAATGACATTTGATAGAGCAGGATACAGATAGATTAGTTTTGCACTGAACCTGCTAATCGAAAACGCCATTAGTAATGTGTAATTTGACAGTTAAAATTATGGTTTTTGCAAATTACGTCATCGTGACGTCAAAAGGTCTGTTCGCAGAAGCAATTCCAACTCAGAAACAGTAAATGTCAAGTTTTATTGGTTGGATGCTTACGTGACTTTGACGTATTCTGACTTGTGACCAATGGATGTATCCTTCTCTGCGAACAGACCTATTAACGCTGCGGCCTTTATTAATATTTTGTGGTTAAAATAATAGTTTTTTTTTTCTTTAAATGATAATTATATAAAACCACAAAACAACTATTATGCATATATGGTATTGGATACAACAGAAGGCGATCATTAAAACACGCCCCACATAAAAAAATAAAGTGTTATTTAAATATTTAGATAAATAATTTTCTATTGACCAGTCGGTTAACCGACGGGTGACGCACCTATGAATCGATCTGGAATAGACAATCGCCAATAAGTTATTTATGAGAAAACCCGGCGTATTTTTCCAGAAAAACCAACACTAAATCCTCGTTTCTGCACCCTAAGGAGCTGATAAAGGGCGTAAAACCATAAAACGAGTGGTAAAAACAGGAAAAACTTTATAACCAGTCCGCCACTGGATAACGTTCATCGTCCGCCGGAAAGAGCATTAAACCAAAGAAAATTTTCAATTTTTTTCGTTTATCTTTGATATAATAGTAAATTTGAGCCTACCCTGGACGGTTACGCTATAAATGCAATCCTAAAATTGATCGAAATGATACTAAACGAGTCGCAATTCTCGGTAAAACGAGTTAAATAATTCTACGGCGGAAATTACGAATTCCGACGGTAGCCATATTGGCGCAAAACAAACGGGACAAATTCTCACAATTTACGCCCGGCAAACAAGCAAAACCGCAAACTGAAACATTACTCACCTCACTAACCACCACCGGAACCTTTAAAAAGCTGTTTCAGCCCCGTGGATCGCCAATAAAAAGTAAAAACACTGAATTTAGGGCAGCACGGCGGCCCGTATGCAAGTTGTCGAGGTATGGCGAACAAACAGCCAGCGGCAAACGAAACGACTTTTGTCGTTTCAACGCAAACGGCTGTTCATAACGTCCAAACAGTGAAACTGCCCCTCGTTCCTCATCGAACGAATCGGATTCCGTTGCGAAAAACCACTCGGAAAATTATTTAATTAACGTAATCAAACATTATTCATTTCAATACATCACAACAAAAGGTTAAAAATGTTAAATTTCGCGAATTGACAAGATGGCCTGTCGGGCTGGTGGCGCGCGCAGTCCGTCTTCCATCTTTCAACGTTTCCAATATAAATCCGACAATGTGTAGCCTTATGAAAATTTGATGCGGTCGGGCGGCGACCGGGTAATTTACAGCAACTTATATGGGACGGGTTGTTAACTCTTTCCGATATGCTCGATTAACATAAGCATTAAGCATAAAGACGGAGTAGCGGTTTATTGAGCATGCTGGGTTGCCTACTGTGTATTTTGATCCATGTGTTTACAAATTACATTACACGGACACGGTATATTATTTTAATTCAATTTACTTACAGGGTGATCCACTTAACCTAACAAAAAAAAAATGTATTTTTTTATTAAGTTTGTATTGGTTAGAAATTAGAGATTACCTAACTACTTTGAGATTGCTTTAACAGTTTAATTACAGAAACAATAGTTGAAATGGTAATGTTTAATTATTCTGAGCTCAATTCACTGAGGACTGACCAACTCTCCTTTTTGGGCTTCCCTGTATGTAATTAGAGAAATTGAAATATCCATTTGATGTAATTGAAAGTTTGAATATAAAAATTACTACTAAAATATTCCTAACATTAAAATAATAAAAAAAAGTGTTTCTAATGAATCAATGGGTATGTTTAAATATTTTCGGAATGTGCTCGAAATTCTGCAAATATATTTAATTTTATACAAATATAGTAATTTTTGGATTCAACTTTTGAAACTACATCAAACGGCTATTTCAGTTTTTTTTAATTACATAACAGTAGTGTGATTGTTTTTTCTTTGTTTATTGGGTGTTCTGTTATTTTGGCATTTTAAAACTAAAAATAATGTCTTATATAGGGTACGGAAAAAGGGGCGACCAACACACTTGACCAGGTAGTTCTACACCAAAAATAAGTGTGACAAGTCCCTATAACAGTTTTTCGAAAATTCAATATTAACGATTTAAGGTTTTAACAAATTAAAAAATTTATTTAAAGCAAAAAAGTACAATTTTTTTAATGGGTAAAAATTGTTTTAGCGGGCTGATTACCAAAGCTGCTTCTTCGCCAGAATGTTAAATTGATCATTGTTCATTTCCAGAAATTGTTCAGTAGTGTGAGGGAAATTCAAGTTCAATAAAGCAAAACAATTACTAGGAAATCTAGTTTATTATCAGATACAATTACTATTTAAATAAGCACTTAATATCAAAAGTCATCCGGTCACTTAAATTTAAAAATACACGATACAACTCACAAGATTGGGATGGACAATAAACCTAATCAACATAATATACGTACATCAAAATGCATTTTTCTTTACCATGCACATTTACAAACGCGTATAATCTTTTAGAAAAAATTTATGTAGTTTTTTTTGTCATTTTTAGGCTTATCAGTAAGGTGCGTACCTCCTTGGCGGAGATGGTCCACGAATCGGAGGTCTACAAAAAGGAACTTTTATTACTGCTTTACTTAAAACCAAGACTAATTCTTACCTTCTATCATCAAAAGTATCTCTACTAAAATCTTCGTACATACGACTCATCCTCGAACTGCTCAACGAGCTAGTAGGAGGCGGGGAACGCCTGCTGAACATGGCGTATTCACTTGAACTCCTAGAGTATCCGGACTCGCTCAATCTAGAGCTCAAACTGGCGGAGGACGCTCCTCGAAGTCCGATCGACGGCATCGGAGGTAGAGGTTCGCGCCTTGGCGGCAATGGAGGAGGTAAGAAGTCTCGGCTGCTTCTGAGGGCGATTTCGCTACGTGTAGGAATGCTGGAATAGCGGCGCTCGTATAGGTCGCGAGCATCTTCGGGGAATCGTCTGTCATAGTAACCATCGTAGGCATCCTAAATGACGAGTTAACATTGTAGAAGTGAAATGAGCTTTGTAATAACAGAATTTTGCAATTTTGGCACACAAGTTTTATGTCAATTTATAAAGAACACAGAAAGTTTAGTTGGTTTTGGAATAGGTAATAGGTAGCCACTTGTGTAGGTAGTTTTTTGAGGTTATATATGTGCAGTTGAATGGTAGAAAAAGCACACGTACAAGAATGCTTTATGAGCCCTCTTGTGCGTCTCAATCAGTATATTGAAGTACTTTTGAGATTGGGTTTTGCTAAAATGTATCAACCGTTAATGATGGTTCAACAGCTAAACTTTAAGGTGATAAATGTTTCATATTTAACACCTAAGTAAGTAAGAAGTTATAAATAATTCAAAAATGAATAAATTAATTATTAGTCAGTTAATAAACTTTTATGTAAACCTCGACAACAATCACGTGTTTTGGAGACACTACAAACGCCCTGCTCGCCTGACTTTTTCAGTCAAACAGGATGGAAAAAACTATAGACGCATTCCGTTTTGACTGGGAAGAACGTTTAGACGAACTGTAGAAAAAATCTGGATGATTTGGCTTAATTGTTCTGCTCATTCGGACTGAATTGATAGAGTGTGAACCCACCTCTGGGTGCACATAACTTAAACTAGAGCATCTGCATATTGTCCAATAATCAAGATTTGAAGACAGCAACTACAAAATTACATTGCCGCAATTCCATTCGTCATAGTTACTCCGAAGTTACTGTCCAGAGTCACAGTCAAATGCAAGTTAACTATAACAGTGCTAAATAAATCCATTTTATTGATTATAACTCCGACAACTTACGTTACCTAGATATATTCCGAAGAAAACGGCTTTCGACCTACAATGGTCTTTCTGCCAATGTTACTAAATGCCAATGTAAAACAATGTTTACATAGTTAAAAAAAAGTTAATTACTCTACAAATAAACGGACACAAATAACAAAAATAACAGAACGTTTAACGAAAATACAGGCAAAATGGAAAGGCAACCCCCACAACTGGACAATAATAAACCTCCTCTCCCTCATAAGACCAACTAGACAATCTCGCTATGCCTTTCCCCAATATACTCTGTTGGAGCATTTTACCTAAAAACCAGACTAATTGTTAATTTTAACTTTTTTTTGTAAGACAACTTCCGTTTTTTTGCTATTTGTTCATTATTTAACCTTCAGAAGAATCTTTAATAATCAATTTTTCATTATTTTTAGTACTGAGTACTCCTGCATGGCTTTATCATTAAATAATTTAATAATAGTGCCTCAGGACTTGCTATAAGATCCAGATAAGTATTTTAAAGTAAAGATTTAGTAGATTTGATTATCACAGATGACAGTAACCTAATTGCACACAAAGATTACATACAAATGCAAAGAAACAAGCGTTGTTACCGATTAATGTAAATAGGTATGTTTGTGGTCTAAAGGAGCAGACACACTTCATAGAGCTATACACCATTTGATAACACGTATTTGGAATGAAGAAACAATCCCATCGGAACCGATTGCGCCTATAAAGTCCTGAAACATTACTGAGCCGAATAGATCAACTGTTCTGGATAAGACAGCTACTTGAGAGGTGCTGGGAATTGCATTTCAAACATTTTCACTGACAATTTTTCCCTGAGTTTACTTACAAAGTTAATTCAAGCTTTTAGATTTTCATCAGTGTAAATCCAATTTTCCCATCAATTTCTTCACAGCAATTAATGAGGTAACCACCGTCAAAATGACATAAACTAAGATTAAAGGTTATAGTAAAGTCTTGCATCAGAACCCCTTGACAACTTGTTGATCGCTCCTTGTTCACTATTAAATATCATCACATTTTAAAAATAATAAAACTTGTGTACCAAAAAAGTGACGATTTTGACGTTACAATATGTATTCTAAAGGAAACCAATCAAATGACAGTGCGTCTTCTGATTTTATGGGAAGACTTACTCTTAAAACAAGATTCAGTATATCACCTAATCCTGTACTAAAAAAAAGCATGGATTGCCCCGTAGAAAACGTGGATAACTTAGAATAATACGTAAAGTTTATCGGGAGTGTGATTTGTTTCCAAGCTTAAGGAAAGCAGGTAAAATTGATAGTTCAACTGGTCAAAGTGATATTGAAACCTACTTTCCTGTACTTTGTTAACAAACTTGAGACTAGACCAGTGTAAATCCACATAATCTGACAGTGATGACTAAAATAAATCGCGATTTACCCCAAAGCGTCCCATCATCCGGTCGCGTAGAAACGGCGGCGGCGGCGGTGGAGGATAAGGGTCGCGCCCGAACATACGTTCGCGGAACCTATCAGGACCCATGCCCTTAGGACACTCCTTCGACCAGTGTCCACCTCGACCGCAACGATAACATTGTTCAGGATCGCCCATTCCCGGTCGCTGTCGAACGCGACTAGTGGAAATTTGTACTTTCATCGGTTGACCATCGACCATTTGACCGTTGAGGTCTTTAATCGCTTCATTCACGTCTCCCGAGGATTCGAGATGAACGAACCCATAATTTCGCACGATGTCGCATTCCACGACGGTCCCGAACTTTTTGAACAACTCCCGGATCTGAGGTGCTTTGGTGTTATCGGTCAGATTGCCGACGAAAATCTTGATTGTGGGAGTTTGGGGCGCTTTGCGGCTTTTGGCGGCCTCGCATTTCATCGACTGGCCATTCAACATTTGTCCGTTAAGCTGCTGAATAGCCTCGCGGCCCTCCGATTCGTTTTCCATATGGACGAACCCGTAATTCTTGACCACGTCGCATTCCACAACTTTTCCGTATTTCTCAAATAAGGGACGTAGATCCGACACGCTGGTTTTCTCGGCGAGGTTTCCGATAAAGATTTTGAACGTGCCCGCGCTGCTAAAACCCGGCATCTTGTCCGCCTGAAAGTCGAAACTCGTCAAACAAAAACCGTGCGATCATTATTTCTTCTGAAAATCGATAACTTAAGTAATACAATTGAGTTGACCAAAATCAACTCAAAAATGAGATCATTTAATTGAGCTAAGATGTTACTGGTAGGCAACCTACAATACTTACTTTTGCCAAATACTTATTTTGTAACAACTTTCATTTTAATAATAGTTTAAAATACATACGGCAACGGGTTCTTTCACACTGTCATTCTCAGGCATATTGCAGCGCGCTGGGGGGTATCTAATTGGAATTTGCTTGGCCTACCAGAAAATTTAAAATGGAGTTGTCAAATGTTTTTAACTTTGCCCAAAAACCACAAAATGTGGTTACTACAGTTATTCAAACAGTACTTTATACAATAGGTAGAGTAATTGTTATTTTTCTCTTACAAAAGCTGCAGTGCACATATACTGAGATATAACCATCCATGCTTTTGATATGAAATTCTTAACTACAATCATTACAGGATTTAGTGTTATTTTTAAATATCTATTCTGGACAGAGTGATCTAAAGGTTAAGGACCAATGCCAATCAGTGCAGAACATAAACTAGTAACAGGATTTTAAATGTATTATCCTAGGATGAAGAAAGAAAAAACTTAAATATTGGTAAATTGCAAAAATGACATTAGTGCATTTTTCTTCTTAAGTATGTATGGATCTTTTTTCACAGTTAGGTAGCCCTTGGTACTGTGAATAACTCTCATTAAAACATATTTCCAGTATCTATTCTTGATCAGAAGTTAAATGGTTTTCATATAAGGATGACACAAACAAGAAAACTATTTTTTGATATAGAACTATTGACAAATGAACTGATTAAAAAACAGACTCAAAGTCACATGTTCTGAAATGGTCTATAAATGATGAGATGACAATTATGGTTAAATGTATGTCATATTAAAGTTACACATTTTGTATTTTTTTTACCTTTTGTTTTATTAATATTAATATAAACATTTTAGTTTAATCTTTAACAGCAATTTTTTAGTTTACTTTATATGTAGGTATATGTGTATGTATATATATTTTTTTACTATACAATGATTATAAAACTATATCAGCCTAGAGGCTGATATATCAGTATTGGTTGATCACTAATAGAAACCACATATGACACTGTACCATTCTTATGAAAAAAAGGGTGTCTATTTCAGTCATTCTCCAAGTATTATCCTGAATTTGTGAAATCTGTCTTGACTTTCCTAGGGGAATTTACAAATTTGAAACAAATCATTAACTTCATTATTTTCAAAAAATACAATTTTACCAGTATTATAATTTGTTTAGTGCTGATTTAAAAAGATAATTTACAATGATAAGAGTAAGAAACTGTCATTGTAATTTTTTTCTGTCCTATAAGATGGTAGGATTTAGTTTTTTCCGGCTTTTAGTTTTTATGCACTGAAGATGTTAAAAAAAGGTTAGGACAAATCCTGTGGTCGGAGTTAAACTAACATTTAACCTAAACCTGCTTCAAAAAAAGGGTGCATAGGAGACTTTAAGTAAATTCTGGGCTTTTAATAGAATAATGCTTTTTTTAATATTGAAAGCTGATACTTAACACAGGTTGTTCAAAAAATGGTTGTTAGAACCAAGAAAATAGTACTTCTGGTGACATTTTCTCAAAAAACAAACTGATGTATCTGCATCATCTTTTTTGAACAGTCTGTATTCTGTGTATGTGACATCTTGCATTGTAAATATACAAAATTCTGAACATTTAATTTAGTTCTGGCTTTTCAGATAAAGGTAAAATATAAGCTTGAACGATTTGAAACAGCATTTAGACACCGGAAAATTCAAATCTGCGAAGCAATCCCGTTGTAAAAGCATAGTGGCAGCGGCAGACATATTGAATAATGGATACCCACTTTGGAGCCCCGAACGCCATTGTTATAATCAAGAATATGTGCAAATAAAGAGGCAGAAACATCTAATACATTACCGTGAACTTTTCACACTACTTTACCTTTGTTTTCTAGTAAAAAGGACAGTTTTCAACCCGTTTTGAAACACAAGGCACATACACAGAAAAACTGAGAAAACAAAATGGAACTAGTGAATATGGAAATGGAACGGCAACAACATGACGTTTGACATTTTAATGTCCGAATGACATTTATTTTGATATTTGCAATTTGCCGGTTTATCATTTCTAGTATATCACGTGGTGTGTTATAATCAAACCTAAATCAGATCACGTGATGAGACGTCAAATGACAAAATTGCCACGTATCAAAACCGGAAGCAGAGGTCGCATTCGCTTTCACACTCCATGGAGCGAGCAGAGCGTTTTTGACGTCACGATGACGTAATTCGGGAAAATCATAATTTGACCAACTGATAAATTACATCATTGTGACGTCAAAAACGCTCTGCCCGCTCCATGGATCATGGAAACATTGAAAACAAATGCGGGCACTGTCAATGGACAAATGTCCTCAAATTGGAACAACAGCTGACTTTGACGTTTAACTTTGTTTTAGACTGCAAAGGGTGTTTTTTGTTTTTATCTGTTTAAAGTGTTAAATTTTATAATGATAAGTCGATAAAACACTACTCCAATTCTAAATTAAATAGTTTATTTATTTACAATGGCGTTTTTAGAAGTAAGTAATTAATTGTACAATAAATTTCAGAAACTTTCTTTACTAGTCAAGAAAGTATCAAAAACTAGTCCCAAAAGTCTAAAACACCCAAAATAATAAAGTCTGTCTAAAATTAAACCTAATTTTAATAGCGATTTTTTTACTTAATTATTCTGCAATTTGTCTAATAAACATATTGGAATTTGATGAAACATGTTATGATTTGAATAAAAATAAACATTTGCTTTATAAGTGTTTGGAAAATTTAAGTTAAATACTCCTTGGAGCTTTCATTTGAGAGATTTTAGAAGTACTACCAAATGCTCAAATGATTCATTTAATTATCTTATTTGAAAAGACAGTTTTAACAGATCAACTTTTAATCCTTTTTTAGCATGTTACTGCTTTTACAAGTATAAACTCTTCAATTAGACTCCTCATGCTTCTATTATGACTTGGTTAAATTAATATTTAACCGAATGTTAATACAAGCAAATTCTGTAATGCTACTCAGAAATTGAAAGATTTAAATTCTCCACTAGGTATATTGACACTGAAAAAATGCATATGATGAATACAGCTAAAATAAACGAAACTTTTCTGGTTCATTCAAGGATTTTTAATATGTTTTTTGATTGTAGTATAATTTTGTAGATTGAATATCTACTTTTAGATTAAACACCCTAAACATGAACTTCAATTCAAATGCAGGGGACACACAATTTTCTCCACAATAAATTTATTAAGCTTTCTAATCTGCAAAGGGATCATTTACCATGTTTTGAGCACATTCTAAGTACTCATCTACAGAAGCTTAAGGAAAACTATAACAATGCCCGCTGTATTTCTACAGGAGATTTGTCTCCTGTTTTTGGGGAATTGAAATGGGTTTTACTGTCTCCCCCTTGTAGAAAAACACCCTTTTTGTAGTTTTCTTCCTTTCAGAAACATGGGTCAATTAGTAGCTTAATAAATTTCCTGTGGAGAGAAATTTAAGACTAATGATTGACTTAATTCTTTTTCTAGTGGCGCAAATTTCAATTCTTTGATTTGAAGCCTGATTTAGATGGCAGTCGCAAGCTTAATGAGCTGTCCAAGGTAGGTAATTTGACTAGAAATTAAATATATTAAGCACTACAATAAGGCATTAACTAGAGATACAAAATTCTTAGAAAATTGTTTTTTGGAAAATTTTCTCCAAAAATTGATTTTGCCAAGAGAATTTAACGAATTTTTTGAAAATAAGGTATTAAATGTACATCAAAAGCACCAATTCAGGAAATGGAATTTGGAAATTATAAAATGACAAGTAGATGTGTTTCTTTACAGCTCCAGGGTACCAAATTTGACTGTAATGCTTTTCCACATGGAAAGGTGGAGTAAAGTTTGAAAAACTGACATTCTTTCAGTTTGGCCAGACTTTGAAACACTAAGATCACTCCGTCCAAAATTCCATTGTCTTAATTGTTGCAAAGCCATACTTTTTATTTTATTTTTGGAATCTATATGAATTTTTATTTTACCGGCCATTTAGTTTGTTAATATTTTGTTAATAAAAATGTATTTCACAAAATAATATGCTATTCTGAATTTATTTGCAAATAAATGTATTAAATTTGAAGACAATGCTTTAGATTTCATGGTAAAAAGCAAGCAATTATTTCTGTAAGTTCTGAGAACATTTGTAAAAGAAAATTCTCGATAACTTTCCGCTTTCCCTAAATTCTTCCTGGAGAAAATTACCTTGGGCCATTTCTAAGCAAAGACAATAATGTCTAAGCTTAACACACATAAAAGAAAATACCCAGCAATTTGGTTAGGGTATACTTAACTTTCTATTTTTTTAGGATTGTAAAATAACAAGTTCATCAGCTGGAAACAACCATTTAGTGTTTGGTGACTCCCAGGGACAAATACATCTAGTCTCAAGGTCCTGGCACATAACTACTTTCAGAGCTTATGAAATATCTGTTGATTCAACATTCCAATTACGAAACTCACCATTATTAGTTACTATAGGAGTATGTTTTATTTCTTTTCCTCACAGTTTTGTGATTCATTGGAAATTGTTGTAGTATGATGAAGAACGAGATAGAATACGAATTCCTTTGTTAAAAGTATGGGATACAAGTAAACTAGATAAAAATGGCACACCTTTTTGCCAGAGAACCACTCGAATTAGTGCAGGATCTTATTCATCAGCTTTAGTGAGCACTTTTACAGTCCATGACAATCAACAGTTGATGGCTGTGGGGTTTTCAGATGGGACTTTATTACTTTTCAGGTTGTCAGTTAAAATTCACTTTTATCCTGTTATTACTTGAACCATTTTTAGAGGAGATATCGCGAGAGAAAGGGGCTCTAAACAAAAACTGTTTAAAGAACTGAATAATGAAATAACTGGGTTGGCTTTCAAAGTGTCAGCTAATCGTAGTTTTCTGTTTGTTTCCACTTATAAAGATGTGGTGGTGTATAATATTTCACAAAAAGATAAAGAACAAAAGGTTGGTTGCGGGGATTACATAAATTTTTACTAAAATTTAGCCTGTTTTGTAGTACCACTTAGACTCTACAGGTTGTGCTAAAAGATGTAGTGTCTTGGCAGAATCCACACAAGAAACCCATTTTATGGTAGCCTGGAGGGATGTAAGCAACTTTATTTTAGGAGGTTATTAATTGATATTAATTTTGTTAGTAAATTTTCAGGCTATTTATTGCTATACACCTGACGGGAGAGGGCCATGTTACCCGATAGATGGAGAAAAAGTAATGTTGGAATGCTTCAGGAGTTACTTAATTATTATTTCAAAAAGTACCCGCTTACCTGCACTAACTAGCGTATCCAACGAATTTCCTAGTCCTAATTCAGAGGATACAATCACAGTATTAGATATACACAACAAATTTATAGTTTATCAGTATACAATGCCAAGTATAAAGTAAGAAAAGTGCTTTTGTACAAATGGTAAGGTGTATAATCCTGTTTTGTAGCGCTGTTTTGTACGAGTGGGGCTCCTTTTTCATCATAGATAAAGACTTTAAAGTGTATCACTTGGACGAAAAAGATTTACAGTCCAAACTTTCACTCTTATTCAAAAAGAATTTATACGACGTCGCCATAAGGATTGCCAAAAGCCAACAATACCACTTGGATGGATTAGTAGATATTTTCAAGCAATACGGAGACCATTTGCACGATAAGAGGGATCATGCAGGTGCCATAGAACAGTATACAAAAACAATTGGAAAACTGGAACCTAGTTATGTTATCAGAAAATTTGTTGATTCCCAACATCTGGAAAAACTCATCATTTATTTGCAAGTAAGTTGGAATTTAGCCGTAAAGAAGGATTTATTTTAGTTTAGTTTCTCAGCTTGTTTTTGACTAGTATAAGAAAAATTGTAGGCTTTGCACAAACAAGGACAGGCAACCGAAGATCACACTACATTGTTATTAAATTGCTACACCAAACTAAACAATGCAATCGGTCAGACTGATAGTTTGAGGGATTTTATTTTGTCTAAAGAGAATGACTTAAACTATGACGTTGATGTGGCCATTAAAGTGTGCCGGTAAGTTTGGTTTAGTAACCGTAAATATACAGAGTGTCCCAACCTGTTCTAATGTGATTTTCAAAGAAAAAAATTTGTTTGTAAGTCAACATTTACAAAGTGTTAAAGCTAGAGCGCAATTTTCTGTGGCATGGATTTTCACCGGTACTGGGGTATTTTTCATTGATTCATAGTATTTGGCTCTTAAACAAAAATCATGAACACAAACATGTCAAAACGGAAGTTTATAACAAACACCTTGTAATCAGAAATTAATTTGTTTGCAGAAAAAAATAAACCTACACGAAGTACAATTTGAAAACTTGGCAGCATACAATCACTTAAAAGCGAGTTAATAGAGTGTTGTAAATCATATTAAATGCTTGTTTATTAAATTGGACAGTCGGGACTTGCATCTGTTTATTCTAAGCATATTTCAATCTGCTAGAGACATGAAAATTATCAAAATCTTCTCCATGAAGCTATAAAATGACAAAACTAATACAGTCAGGTAGGATTTTTGACAGATATAAAGCTGTTTCCTTTGGAGTTAGTTCCATCTGTCAAAATGCTGCAAACTGTCAAATACTAGTTTATGAAGCTATAAAAATAAAGAAAAAAACATGCTCCAAAGCAATACAGTTGTAAATCATTTTAAGTAATTTTTATGGGTTTATGAGTTGCATTTTGCCGTGGTGACTTGATCTAAAAATGTTTTAAAAATCACAAAATTCTATTAATTTTTAGATCAGCTAACCCATGTTGAGTAGACGTAATAATTGCATTTTAAGTGAACACTCAAATGATTTGCAAAGTATACAGGGTGATGCACGGTGATGGTATATTAGAAGTATCTAGGGTCCAAACTCTCTTTCCAAAATATTTTGGACTTAACGGTGTTGCCAGATCAGTCAGAAAGAACACCAACTTTTGATTTTCAAATAGAACACTCTGTTTTTAATCTCATTTTTGAATTCCTCGCAAGAATGCTAGTAATTAATGTTAATACTTCCCTATACCTATATTGCACTGTTTCTTAGATATTTTATAAAAATGGTGAATTTGTAAGCAAAACGGTGGTCTAAACTTTAATTAAATTCTCAAGTTCTGAAAGGTTTGCTGATATGACCTTCTGTCCTCAGTTAGACAATACTACATGGTTGAAAAGCCCAGAGACAGAATATGAAAAAAACCTACCGAGTGGTCAAAAAAACCTTTTAGTCGGACAGATAAAAAAACTGCAAAAAATCCGTTTTTTAAATGATCCATCGGTGTTTTATGGCTACATTAAATTTAGAACAATTCCATGTATACATTTCCTATACCTAACTTCAACCGTTTCTGACTTATTAACAGTTTTCCCTTCTCTTGGTCAAAATAGGGAATACGATTTTATACGCACTTTAAGGAAAAACTGTTGATAAGTCAGAAACGGTTGAAGTTAGGTATAGGAAGAGTATACATAGAATTGTTATAAATTTAAATGTTCTTTTATTACAAACCATAATACATGGGTGGTTGCATTTAAAAAAACGAAGTTCTGGCAGTTTTTTTATCTATTCGACTTAAAGGTAAATATTGACCACCCTGTAGGTTTTTTCATTTTCAGTCTTTGAATTTTTCAACCTTGTGGTATTGTCTAACTGAGAACAAAAGGTCACAAAAGCAAACCTTTCAGAACTTGAGAATTTAATTAAAGTTTAGACTACCGTTTTGCTGACAAATTTACCATTTTTATAAAATATCTAAGAAAGGGTGCAAGATAGGTATTGGCGTTTCAAGATAAGAGATACTCCCCCTGGTGATTCAGCATTCCAGCTGTCATTTCCCCGTTTGTGTACATTGATTTTGGTTAGAAATTTAGCGCTGGTTTCATAAATATGAAGTGACAGTGTCATATTATTTATAATGTTAGGTTAGAAATGGGTTGCCCGATTTTAGTTCAACTGGCGCTGCAATCTTAACTTGAAACGCCAATAGGGTAGTATCAACATTAATTACTAGCCTTCTTGCGAGGAATTCAAAAATGAGATTAGAAACAGAGTGTTCCATATGAAAATCAAAAGTTGGTGTTCTTTCCGACTGATCTGGCAACACCGCAAAGTTCAAATATTTTAGATAGAGAGTTTGTACCCAACCTAGGCCTCACTCCAAATTTCAACGAAAAATATCATCAGTCATTCTCTAGATACTTCTAATATACCATCAGCGTAAATTAGAGAAAAAGTTCGCAAAACCTAAAAAAATCATTTCAAAAACAACTAAAGTTTAAAAAAAAACTCTTGTTTGGTGAGTTTAAAAGTTTTTTCTCAGAATTTGTAAAATCCCATTTTTTACTAACTAAAGGGTGGTTCAAAAAGAGCGCTCATCTCCCTTATTTTAAATCGTCAGCCATTTTGTGGTTAAAAAAGCATTTATAATGTTTATTAAAGCTTGTGCTGCTTATTGATGGTATAACGCAAATACAAGACTTGAAAACTTATAATTTTTAACATAATAGACTTTCGCTTATTACAATACGGTACTTGTTGTTTCACGAATACTTTTCATTCAAAATGACAATGAATTACTGATTCTTTCATATTGTCTATTGAACTATTTAACTGGATATCAGAATATCAACATCAGTTCAGAATAATAAGGGACACTCTGTAACTTTCAAACTGAACCCTCTTCAAAATTATTTAAATTGTTTTCTTGACAGTCAAGGAAATCTTGCCGAAGCCTTGATGCTAGCTAAAAAACACGAAAAACACGACTGGTACATAAAAATTCAGATCGAAGACCATCAAAAGTACTCGGACGTTTTGGACTATATCTCCAATTTAAAATTCGACGACGCGGATTTTTACATGAAAAAGTACGGTCAAATTTTGCTGGAAAAATTACCGGTGGAGAGTACTCAGTTCTTGAAAAAACTCTGCACCAATTACAAACCGGAGAATAGTCCTTTAGTTACAGAGAATATGATAGCAGGTATACCAGTCAAAGTGACAAAAATAAAACAGTTTAGAGGTAAATAATTGCAGGAAATTTCGATATAGTATTGAAATCCGAGCCGGAAGATTTTATTCATCTTTTTCTAAACAATTCAAAGTGTTTGGTGGAGTTTTTGGAACATTTAATAGCCGAAGGTTGTTTTTTAAGCGCTTCGGTTTATGGAACTCTACTGGAAAATTATTTGCGTGTTTGGTCTGATACTGAAGGTAGGTTTTGACTTAACACGTAAACTTTGATTTTTTGTTAGTTCAGACTAAATTGTTGCGATGTTGCTAAGTGCGATATCACCTTTACACTGAAATAAAATTTAAAAAAGTCGTTTTTCTTTAGAAGGAAATGAGAAAAATAAATTGTCCCAAAAAATCGTTGAACTATTGCAAAATCCGGACGTGAAACTTGATAAACATCACGCTTTAGTGGTTTGTGACATTCACTCATTCAGTGAAGGTATTTTGTACCTTTATGAGGAGCAGAAGTTGTATCAGCAAATTTTAAGGTAAAGTTATGTTCTTCTCTATTTAATTGTATGTACGTACAATGGTTAATTTGAAATCGTAAATGGTCGATTACATTCTTAATCCAGGCAACGAATGCTCAAAAAAGCGTATAGAGGGAAATGCTTGGAACACAAAAAAAGGGGGGTTTGAAAGTCTCATTTTTCTGATTTTTGCTTATATCTCGGAAATTATGTGTCCTACCGACAAGACCTCAAATAAAAGCTGCTTAAATTTGCTACAAATTTTATTCCGTAAAGTTTTTTGATATCTTGTAAAGTTTTCGAGATATCCGCTCTTGAAAGTGTGCAATATTGAAACATTTTTTTTTCTTCACATTTTCGCTCTTTTTGACCGGATAACTCTTTAACCATGCACCGAAAAGCTGAATGCTGGCTGTAGGGTTTGTTGGTAAGCAAGCAATGGCTAAAATGGTCAATTCAACACTTTCTATAAGATCAAAGTGACTCGAAAAGACCGAGCTCTTCCTCTTTTAACAGTAAACTCATCGGTTCAAATCAACGACGAAAAGATTCCTGTGGACCCATTCTTGATATTCCGACTTATATCCAAAAAAAAACAGACGAAAATTTAAAGCTATACATGAAATACGAATTAGCCCCGTTCCCATTAGCCTCATTCAGTGAAAGTGGGATGAGAAAAGCGACTAAGTCAGCGTTGTACAAACTATTCAACACTGCAACCAAGGATGTACATGTCGCACAGCTACAAATCGTAGTTGACGGAGGGCTTCTCCTTCATAAAGTAATTTGGCAAAGATGTGCAAAGATATCGACAATCTGCAAGAGCTACATCCACTTTATCACAAAGAACTACCACCGAAAGAGATGTACTGTAGTCTTTGACGGTTATTCGTCATTCATCTCAAGCACAAAAGTAGCAGAGCAGCAAAGGCGCTATCGACTCAGGAAGTCTGCAGACATCTATTTCAGCGAAGACACCGAGATAAACGTCAAACAAGAAGATTTTCTGTCGAATCAATTCTCATCAACAATGCTTAAGGTGAAGCTTGAGGACAATGGGAGTAGGACCCTTCAAGCAAAAAGTGATGCGGACGTTCTGATTGTGGATACGGCTATGGAAATGTCGGAAATGACAGCTGTCTGCATTGTGGGAGAAGATGTCGTCCTTTTGATGGCTAAAGCTGATGGGTATAAGGACATTATTTTTATCAAGCCTGGACGTGGAAAGATAGGATTTACCCTTATTCTCGTCTCAAGAGCTTCAGCACCAAGGTTTCAAGGACGTGCTGTTTTTGCATGCATTATTATTTATTTATTTAGCGTATGGCGTCTCGACACATTCAAGTATACAACTATAACAAATATAACAAACTTAGGTAAATTTACAAACAAACATCAAGGTTATTTATATATTCTATCGCATCTGGCGTTGCAAGCAGGAACTCCTCGGGGCTGCCTTGGTATGATCGATGGGGGCATTCCTCTATTATGTGTGCAATAGTTTGGACCTCTCCACAATCGCATGAGGGGGATGGTAGTTTTCCCCATTTGTTTTAAAAGATATGCACATCTGCCATGTTGGGTCCTAATGCGGTTTAATGTACACCAGGTTTTGCGTGGTAGATTGAAGCCAGGGGGGCTTGCTGTTATGCAGGGCAAGTTGCTGTTTGGCTGAGCTCTCGACCATTCGTGCACCCATCTGCTTGTGATGTTAAACTCAGTATCTGTGGCAATTTTTGCGGTGTTTGTTGGTGGTTTTCTAGAGCGTAGTCGATTTTTGTTGGCGTCTTCTATATAATTATGTATTGGGAGCTCTATGTTGTTAAGTATCTTCTTGTATTCGTTTGTCAGCAAATTGATTCGGCGTAGATGAGGCGGTGGAATGTCGCTTAATACCGGTAGCCATTGAGTTGGGGTGGATTTGATTACGCCAGCGATCATTCTCATGGTGTTGTTCAATTGCGCATCTATCTTTTTCACGTGAGCACTGTTAAGCCACACTGGTGCGCAGTATTCCGCGGCTGAGTAGACAAGGCCTAGGGCTGACAGTCTCAGTGTGGATGCTGATGTTCCCCATGTCGAGCCACAGAGTTTCTGAATAATGTTATTTCTGGTCTTTAATTTTTCCGCAGTGTTAGTTAGATGTACATTAAAGCTTAACGTTCTATCAAGAGTGATACCTAAGTATTTTGGGTTTTTATTGTGATTAAGTAAGGTGTTATCAAAGCAGACTTTAAGTTTTCTATCAGCCATTTTGTTATTTAGATGAAAGCTGGTTACTTCTGTTTTTGAAGCATTAGGTTGCAGTCTCCATTTTCGAAAGAAACCTCCCATCACGTCCAAGTCACTGGTAAGATTTTCTTCGGCTTCTTCCATTGACTTAGTTTGAGTGGTTAGAGCCCAATCGTCGGCGTAGCCAAACTATTTTGATGTTGTTTTGGGCATGTCCGCAATATATAGGCTAAACAACAATGGCGAAAGTACTGATCTTTGCATGCATTTACTGGATGCGACACATCTTCCGCATTTCGAAAAAGCAAGGTCGCATTTGCGAAGTTGTATCTGAAGTCGCCAGAGATCCAAAAAGCGTCAGCAGTTTTTTCAGATTCTTCCACTACCACCGCCCAAGTACAAAAGGCAGGTGAAACCTATATGTTAAAGTGGTATGGAGCTTCAGCGAACGAGGTCTCCCTGAATGCCTACATATACAAGTCAGTTCTTGAAATCGGTGGCCACCATCAAACCTGATATCTCTTGTTTTCCTCCCACCGAAGGAGCAGTAAAACAGCATTCCCTCATAATATTCCATTAAGTTCAGCTGTGGCTAGGAAATGACCTGCCTCCTCAGATGTATGGGTGGAATATTGAGAACAACTGCCTGGTCCCCGTGCACAGTGAGCTAGCAGCTGCACCGGACGATATTCTTAAAATGATTTTCTGCCGTTGCACGAAAGACTGTGCCAGCGCGTGCGTGTGTGGCTGCAAATAGCAAGCCTCAAATGTTCCCAAGCATGCCAAAATTGCCAGGGGAACTGCCTGAATGGGGTCCCTCAAGTTGACTCCGAAGATGAAGAGGATCAGGAGGATCCTATGGCCGTTTCTGTACAGGGGTCCGATGGAGAAGATGATAGCGAAACAAAAGATGAAAACGAAGATCAAAGTCCTTCCCCCCTCAAGAAAGCAAGAAATTAACCGAATTATGTTCCAAGCATTTCCCTCTATACCTTTTCGTTGCCTGGACTATCGTTAACATTTACTCGCAAAGGGTTCAGTAATTTTTAACTTAAATATAGATATCACATTGCAAAAGGCGATACAAATGCAGTATTAGCTTGTTGCACCCGTTTCGGACATCAAGAACCCACACTTTGGGTTCAAGCTCTTTGGTCCTGTGTTAGAGACAGTAAACAACCTCCGATTGAATTACTCAATGAAGTGAGCATTCTATTTTACACTTGGTAAACTCAAATACCTCAATATTTTCTTGTCTAAAGGTCTTAACTGTAATTGCTAAAGAAAAACTATTTTCACCGCAATTGGTGATTGATGCCGTATGTACGGGAAGCGCAGAAATCACCTTAGGACACATTCGGTCATATATCAAAAACGAATTACAACAGGAGATTAAAAAAACTCAGGAAATAGCCGAATTGACAACGAACTACCGGAAGGACACTGAAAAATTGAAGAAAAAACTTGAAGAACTCAAAACTGGAGTAACACAAATTCAAGGTTACTTGCCACCTAGTTTTCTAGTAAGTCAAGTGATTTTTTTGTTTTTTTGAAGGAGCTCGATGTGCGGCCTGTCATCACGCCCTTGAATTACCCACAATTCACTTTTTGTGCAGTCATAGTTTTCATCAGCACTGTTTTCAAAGCTTTTCTGATGATCCTACTGAATGTCCCACGTGTGAGCCAGAAAATAAAAATTTGCTAGCTCTACTGAAAGCCAGGTATTACCAATAACACCCTAACAAAAGATATTCAATTGAAATATGCTAATTTTAAGGGAGCACAGTAAAGATCTGCATGAAACTTTCCACTTTCAACTGGACAAGGCTCATGACGGTTTTTCAGTTGTTGCTGAATATTTCGGTAGAGGAGTATTCAACAATTACAATATTTTAACGTAAGTCTGACAGAAAAATCCACAACACTCTTGCAAAATCGTAAATTTGTTCAACAGTGATGATCTACTGGCTAAGAACATGCGATTTCCTTCATACCCGGACAGTAAACTGAAAATAAACTTGTCCGAATCACCAAAAACAACCACCCTAAAGAAAGTTGAAGATAATCAAGCAGAAAACAAACAGTCCAGCTCATTTGCAGACAGTTTCTCTGAAAGGAAGGCAATTTCACAAAGATACAGGTTAGTAACTTTTTTTTTCATTCTTCTTTCACTATAGTCTTTGTACAGGGTGTCCCAAAGTTCAGACAAGGTGTCACATAGTTCAAAACGGTCTGAAAGTTTGGCTTCAACCAACCCGTTTGAAGATGATGATTATGATGAAGAAAAGAATCCATTTAGAGATGAGGAAGAACTAGATGAAAACAACCCATTTAGGGCAGATTACAGTCATGATAAAAATTTAAATCCTTTTGAATAATGCTATCACCAAAGTGTAAATTATTATTAAATAAATGTTATAAATGCTTTGTATGTGGAATTGTTTGAATTATGCTTGGTGGTAGTCAGTGAAGTTATTTTAAATATTATCAAAATTCTATATTACAAACTACATTTATCTACAATTGTTTGGAAAGGCTGTTTTTTTCACAGGCATCCAGGAAAAGGGTCGGTTCGGTTTTTTCGCAACACGAAATTAATTTTCCTGTCCATATCTTCATTGTAAATTGACTTGCATATTTCAAAGTTGATTCGACGACGGACCTGAAACAAAACAAGTGTAAAGTTGCTGCTAATTAAAGTAAAGAATGTAAGGATGTTTTATTATAGTAAAAACAGATATTCAATTTTCAATTCCAGCTGCAGTATAATAATAATCTTCCTTTATTTCAGAGTGGTTATTTAAAAATAAAACAGCCTCAAAAAGAAATAACATAGAGAAAGTTTCCTGGCAAATATTTAAAAAGTATCAATATACAATTTGATACTTATACAATATTTATTTATTAACAACTATTTATAAGCTAATGGCATCTTAATTCCCAACAATGAAGTTTTATTGGTAATGCTAAATAATTAATACTTTTCCTAAAAAAAAATTATGTCTATTGAAATTTTTCAATATAAAATTTTTCTAAATCACAATAATTGCATAACTCCAAAAAACAGATAAATACATACATTCTGTTTTTTTTTACTTTGAAATGTTGTCTTTCTTGTCTTTGACTTTAAGGGCAAGATTTTATTTTTGTTGTTTTTAGTAAAAAACAAAACTCAACGTAATTCAGAGGGCCACAATAATCGAGACAAAACAACAATTTAATGGATTGAGCCTTCTCAGCTCTCAAAAATCTTGTGATTGTAATAAATTACTTTGAAATTAAAACAGAACCAATAACTTTACATCACACCCTTAGAACATCTTTGACCTGCACTGCATTATATTTTGGTTTACGTCTTTAGTGTTTCAACTTACTTCAAAAGGTTTTTCGTAGTACCTCGTTCTGCGGTACTGATCCAGGATGTCCTCTTTGCCCAGGATTCGATTGAGTACTCTACAAGCTGCTTCTACATCATTGTTGTGCACAAACACTGTTCTAGCAATGAAGCTTCTGTGTCGCATGATTGTAAAATTACAGGCAAAATATGATATTTCAAAATTAAATTGTTTTTTTTTTGTAATATTATGGTATGACCTAAACTAACCTAACAACTCTAAAAGGTACAGACTTTTAGCAAACTGTCATTATCAGCTGTTGTCTGTTTTATATTGGACGTAGGACAAAATCAGGTTAGAATCGTCGTTTGTTTCCATCTTTTTAGAGCTTTTTGATTAAAATACTAGTTATTACTGTAATTTGAGTTGAGATCTTTGTTGACAAAGTCCTTCTTCTGTATTGTAGTTGAATATTTTAATCGAAAAATGCAGTATAAAAATGGGTTTTCCTACGTAAACAACAGATTAACATACTAAACTCAATTTTTTACATTTTGTGCCGCCATCTTGGATTTTCTGGAACCTAGTGGCAGTTAACGTCAAATTGACCGTTGTAATTAAATTCACGACCCTCCAGAAACAGTAAATATCAAGTTTCATTGGTTGAATGCTCACGTGACTATGACGTTTTCTGACTTGTGGCCAATGGATGTATCTATTTCTATTTCTCTGATTACTAGTTGGAGATTCTCTCTGCGAACAGACCTAATGGAAGGCCAATATTTCATAATTTACGTTTTTGCCTTGTAACTCCTTCAGAAGGCCGTTAACGGCAATAACATCTTAATACAATCCTGTAGAAGATGAAATTTCCTACAACTTTTATTATTTCACTTTTTTGATAATTCTTCAAATAACGGAACTGCGGTCAGTTGAAATTAACTAAGAAACTTTTTCGTGTCTAGGAGAGACAAACCATCATCAGAGTCTACCTTAAAAGTTTTTCTTCATTTTTTGTCTTAACAGGTTTTGTAATTGTTGTTCTCGTCTTGTTACCCTTTGATTTTCCATAAATAATTTTAAATTTTACATGATGAAACATGTTTTACCTTAATTTCACCATTTTGTTTATTATTGAAGACAATGCTAAATAAAACTATAAGTAATCCTACTAAAAAAATACACTTTATTTCAGTACAACCGTACAATAAGGATTTTACATACAAAGCAGACGAAACACTATAACATGAATTGTTATATCTTGTCAAGTGTACAGAATCTTTTGCAATTTCTCGATAATTTTAAGTCTTATTATTGATCTTAACCAACGATAAGTTTACACTGTCGGTATCTCTCGCCGTAGGGTTCTGGCAGTGGTCCTTTACATCCGTATCCTCCAAGGGTGTGGATGGCAGCGAAATCGTCACAGTCGATTTTACCGTCAGTGTTACAGTCCTATAATAATAAAAAATACTATAATAGTTTGTAAAGTTTATCAATAATGATAACTTTTGCTCTTTGAAGATGAAGAAAATTCAAGAATGAAGAATGACAGTAATTGAATTTTTACGCCAACTCCACTTTGCAGGCACCAAAAATTTTAAACAGAAAAATTGGTGATGAAGATCAACAGGAAATTCCCAGAATAAATAAGTATTTCAGGTTCTTATTAATAAAGAGAGTAAAAGAAAATTATAATATACACATATACACTTTTAAATTTAAATCTCTTTGGAGCGAGCAAAGCAAATGAGACGGCATGACAGTTGACAGACAGTTGGTCAAATTATGGTTTTGCCAAATTACGTCATCGTGACTTTACATCCGCTATACTTGAGGGAAGCCTATAGTTTGTTGTAAATAGTTATGTCACATGAACAAACTATGACTACTCCCTAATCAACTTCAAAGCATTTTTAGATAACTTTTTCTTACTTGTTGGAATTTGCTCATATATCCCTGGACGCACAAAGCTGCACAATAAGTGTCTCCGGCACAATGGGCGTAGGCTGTAGGAGAATCGGGTGATTCGCCCCCTACAGTCGGTTTACCAGCATCAGACCAGTAAGCCCATGTGATCCTAAAGGGTCCGCACACGTCTCCTGTACAAACGTTGGTAGTGTTGCATCCGGAAATTGCTTCGCAGATACAACCAAGACATTGTTGCGTTACTGGCAGGTCATCAGCGAAAATGGCTGAAATTAACACAAGAAGATTAACATTAATACAACAAAATAAGTCGCTACATTTAAATTTTTCCGCGAAAAACAAATAGAAATTCCTAATCTCACAAATAGTTAAAACCAAAAATAGTGTTCAAAATACGAAAGTTTCCAATTTTGCCCAACCCTATAACAAACCAGTAGTAAGAAGAGAGAACAATTAGAAATCAGCGGGGTAGACAAAGAGAGGCGACACAATTGTCCATTTGTTCTATCAAATATTAATTCTGTCACTAACTGTCCAACTACGTCACATCCGCTTCGGCAGACTGACACGTGTCACTTACAAACTTGGTCGCCATCTATGTCTATCCCATTGATTTCTAATGGTTCTCTCTTCTTACCACTGGTTTTCTATGTATAATTTTGAATTTTTTTAATTATAACAGTTTTTATTAGTGTTTTAAGGATTTCATCGGTTGTTGTCTGCTTTGTGTTGTTGACAATTTGGTACTACATTAGGAAAATAGTCAATTTGGCAACACTATGTTAAATGGTCAGTTTGACAACGTAGCTGAAATGTTAATACTAAAAAAGTGGAAATAAGATAAATTATTTATTCGAAAATCAATGGTAAAAAGAGAGAACCCCTGGTGGTCACTGAGTGTCACTGGTTAAGTGGTGTGGATGTGGCGTCGGTGCTCCACCGTCAAATGATGTCATATCTGCTCTGACAAACTGACATGACAGTCAGTTGACCATGTTTGAAGAGTGCATTTATTAGTAATGTAAACTATTTTCTTTACCATTGATATTGAATGAATAATTTTGAATTTTCCACACCTTTCTATACATTTCCGGCTGCTTGAATAAAATAACGTTTGTTTTTATGATATTTTATAACTCTTAAGCCAAATACAGGATATTGTTTATTGAATAATTTATTGTAGTGACGTCATAATTTTTTTCAGTAACTAGTTTATAACAAAAACAGCTTATGATTTTGTCTAGACTTTCTTATTAAAACTGTAACAACTTTTGTAATGATTCATTCATTGAACTTTTAAGCGTATCCGCTTCATTTCTATAGGAATTAGTAAACAATGGTATTTTTTTGAGTTAATGTCCCACCTACTTAGGCGACACCATATACGTTATACCATAATTGGACAGTGCGATATGATGAGGCATTTTTCTTGACAAAACGTGTAGTGATCTCACGACATCAGCATTTTGCTCCTAATACGCGACACACACGTATTATCCTTCAGCAAGGTGAAATCATTTATACTTGTTCGAAAAAGAAATTTTTGTTGTATTTCAGAAGGTCGAGATTAATCACGTGGACGTTGAATAACCCAATACAAATAGAAATCTTTCTTATGTTGTACCTACTAGTAACAGATTTTTCCAATTTTCTGGTCAATTACAAGGATTGCTGTCTAAATCTCCCATGATTTTGACTACCTCTACACTCAAGAAAAAAATAAATCCTGTCAGGGTTTTATTTAATGTCAGGGTTATGTGTATGTTTAGTGGATTGTTGTTGAAAAATCACACTTAACCTTTGTGAGAGAATATCAGGATATTAAATTCTTGATCGATGATGATTTGAAATAGGAACTGATTGTATAAATATCAAGAGTTTGGTTATTTTTTCCATAAGGTAATGATCAAATCATCCATCATGAAAAAAAATTTTTGAATATTTTTAAAAAGTCTAATAAAATTTAATTTAAATTATGAATATACTGAAAACAGTCTAAGAATTTAAATATGTTATATCCTATAATAATCCGTTTAATTAATATTACTTGCTTTAGAAAATATTTATTTATCTTAATTAAAACAAGTTAGGAAAATTGCAGGATATTTGCATCATATTCTACATTTAGACCTTTCAAGTAATATGAATTTACTATAATGAGCAGAATTTGCGTAAATCTCAGCACAGTGAGTATGATTGGTCAAAAAAAGTAGCTTTTAGCTTGAAAAATGCATTTAAAAATCATCTATGTGTCCCAAATTCGGAGTTTTGGTTCAAAGATATTTTTCAAAAATATGAACTTATAGTTATAAATGTTTAGAATTTTTTTTATTCTTTGTATGTTGTTATTCCAACACTTTTATGATTTATATTGGATTTGATTGCCATATCTACTTCTTTCTGAAAACAGCAAATACGAAAAAATGCACAAGTATCTAAATAGGACAAGGATTTCAAATTCTTAGAAAGAAAATATCTGTGGCGTATCGCAAAAAAGTTCTGGAGGTCACAAAGTGCCACTATTACTAAATAAACAAATCAAAGGTTGTCATGTCTAAAAATATATAACAACAATTTAACTATGTTCCAGATTTCAAGTAAATATCTCATAAACCTTGGGAGCTCAGCAAGGAGATTTAGACAATTCAGTGAACTTTAACACCCTATATGTTAGTACATACCGCAAAATTTTTTTAAGCAACTTAATACTATTTTTGTTTAACACATTTTGTTTTACTTTTGATCCTAATCCTGTACATTTTCCGTTTAATAACCTGATTTATATTTGTTCTGTCAACAGAGATTACACAAACATCAGTAATGCAGTATTTGGTTAAACTTTTGTTTAAACTAATTATTACAGCCTTTAAAAACTGAAAATACTTTACATATTTAAAATATCATAGTTATTGAACTGATTTTGTAAAAAACACTACGTTGGGTGCATAAAGGTTCAATAAATGTCGAAAGAATCGATGGTGGTTTCTAAAAACCTTAATTTTCTTACAGAAACATTTGAAAAATGTGGAAACATATCATCATTATAAGTTTAAAATAGATTACCAAATTATATTAATAAACTATAATCGAAAATTTATTTTAATGGAAAAAGTCCACCATTTTCTAGTAAAAAGATAAAAACCAACCAGTTGTAGTAATAATAAGAAATAAACTAAACCTGTGTTCACGGATATAATACGAAAATATTGTTCTACTTATACTGAACAATAAATAAAATTTAACTTGATAAAATACCAATTTTTCTTATGCTGAAAGTTAAAAATCCCACGTTGGGCACCAAATTTAAAGAACTTTTTAATACAAATTTGACGTTTGGCGCCAGAACCTTGGTTTTCTTGTATTGGAAGTTGGAAAATGTAAAAACTCACGTTGGACTCCAAAATTTCACTTATTTGGTAGAAAATCCATGTTAGACACCAAAATTAAATTGATTTTGAAAAAAAAAATTGATCGGGTTCCAAAATTGTGCAAAACTACGCTGGACGCAAAATTAAACAAAAAAGAATTTAAATGTTGGGGTACCACTCTGGTTTGGTTTTACCTTAATTTTCTTGCACTGACATTTGACAAATGTGTTAGAAATAAAACCTTTTGGATGCCATATTTGAATTGAAATTGTAGAGAAACCTACGTTAAGCGTTAAATTTTAATGAATTTGTAAAAAAAAATCTCGTTGGACCCCAAAATTTAAATGATATTACTAAAAAACCCATTGTCGGATGCCAAAATTTTATTTATTTTATAGAATTTGGCTCACGTATAGTAACTTCTATTTTAGTTGCAGAAAAGCTGCTTTGAAGTTATGTACCATACACCCTGTATATTGTATTAATAATAATTGTATATTAATCCAGAAAAGCGACTAAAAGACCTATAATAATGGAAAAAATTGCAGTCCTTGACAGTTTTATTGACCCTGTTGCAGCGAAACTGAACTTGTATCCCAACTTAAAAAGTGCCCAAACTGCAAACGACTACCAACATAAAAACGACCTTATTAGCATATAAAACACTTTGCAAATAAGTCAACGGCATCCAAAGTATCCAATATACACAGGGGTCAAACCCTGCCATGATTCTCTTATATAGGAGTTTAGGATGAAACCAGTTTGTTTTAGGAAAAAATCTTTACACTTGCTTTTTTTTAACCAAATTAATTCTAACTTTTCGTTTGGGTTCAGTATTTATAACGGTAACATAACATAACAGGAAACAGGTGAATTAATGAGGTTTTTATGTGTCCGTAGAAAGTGTGTAATTTTACGTTATTTGATAGATTTTTTCTAGAATATCCCTGTCGGCCTTAACACATTGCAAAGTTCTTTTACAATTTACAACGTTAATTGATGGAGAGGTTATAAATGTTACTTCATTGCCGAATGGTAAAACTTGAACAATACACGCATCAATTAGATAACTTATGTTGACCTTAAAAATGTTTAATAATAATTATTAAAATGTATGATTAATTACCTGCCAGGAAGCTGATAGCGACGACGGCACCAAGAGAAAATCTGATCATGTTTGCGGATTAAAAGATGTTGAGAAACACTTCACGAAGTCTGTCTTGATACTGACCGTTCCGTGCGAAATGACCAACGTATGGTGGTCTGGTTCGAAATATATGCAAGCCACTGGCGGAACCAGATTACTGCTTGGGTTGGAGCTTCCAAGTACCCAAGATCAACTTGAACTTGATTTGACGACAAGGACCTGACGAAACCACAGAAATTCCGGTGGTTCTTATGACAATAGTTTATTATGTTAATTTTTAAACAGGTCTGACTAATAGTTGTTTGATCAAAAACAAAACAATATTAGTTTGATGATGAATCAGTTTGGTTTAAATAAACAAAACTTAAATCAGAAAAGTACTTAGATAACAAAATGTAGTCTAGAAGAATTTGAAAATCTAACTGGTTCTAGCAGGTAATGATAACTTTTTCATGATCTTTTACGATCTAGTTGTGTGTTAGATAGCAAATAAAAAATGCGATTTTATGGTATAATAACACTGATAAGTTGATGGTACTGTTTGGTTTCTACAGGGCTTCAAACTTAAGAATAAAGCAAAATTAGGCATTTTTCCAATTAATCCTAATTCACTTTTTAATTTGATAAATAAGATCGTTTGTTCAAATTTTTTTCCAGCAGAACTTAACTTCCTAAACACAAATGACGGTTGACGTATGGTTAAAATTGATAATAGACATACGTCCACATACGTGGCACATGTCCCTTTCTACGTCACAGACATTTAGTTTACCAAATAAGTAGGGTTTCTACGTACTTTTTTTTTCTATTTCAGTTTCTCATTCTTTTTTGTCTATTAATGCCAATCTCTCTTTTGCACGTATTGATATCATTTTTGGTCAGATAAAGGTAATAAAATACAACGGTGATTTTAAAGGCTTTATTTTAACACTCGTTAACGAGGTAGAGGTATACAAAATAAAATCGCTCTCTACTACATTTTACAAACAAGTTTTAATTTGTATGCCTTTTCAATATAATTCTTCTACATTAATACCTATAAACCCTACCAATCTATCAAAACTTTTTTAGTTAAAATTCTAGGAAACGACTCAGATATGCATGATCTAGATTAATTTTCACTTTAACTTTTATGTAAAATTGTAAACGTTTATAACCCAACTACTTTGCTACTCTATAATAGCATTTAAAGTTTTTGTACATTAATGCTAAATCCACATGCGATTGATCACAGTAAGTAGTTTGTGATTGGTCAAAAAAGCAGCTTTCAGCTTGCTGCTTTTTCTTGACCAATCACAGTGCTGCGATTTTTGCAAATGCCGCACCACGTGGACTTACCATCAATAATGACCATTTAAACTTCATCATTTCTTTTTAGTATACAGGTATACAGAAATTTGAAAATTATACATAGGAAACCCATGATAAGAATAGAAAAATATTAGAAATCAATGTTCTAGCTATGTGGAGTGGATCAGTGGGACATAACAGATGTGACGTCATTTGACAGTTGGTAACAAGATTTTAAACAAACTTCTTGATAAAGTGGTCACGTGGGCAACTGTCGAATGACGTGACACGTAAAAAGTTTATCTATCTTTATCTAGAAAATTGATTTGTACTAGTTATCTCTTCTTATCATAAAGGTTCCTGTGTGTAAATTTTTAAATTTCTATTCTTTCATAAGGCGGTAAAAATTCCTAAAAGTATAAAGCTTTATTTTATACCACAACTCGGTTGAATTTTAATTACGGATGACTCATTATTTATTAGGTGGATATTTCCTTTGATATTCGGCTTAATTGAAAAAGGTTTAAAAAGCAAAATTACCCTCAACCTTGAAAATATCAGATCCCAAATGTAATAATAATGATTATAAAATAACACTCAAATTGTTACCTAAAAAATTTCTTTTAAATAAGATAATTACTTGTCTTCTTGCCATTGTATTTTTGTGAACAAAAAAAGTGACAAAAAAATACAATTAAATTGTAATCTTCTTTGTTTTTATAAGAAACTATTAATTTTGTATACGTTTAGTACCCTGACAAAGCCAAAATGAAGATGAGTTGCTAAAGCTCATTTACTGTAATTTGACAGTTGGTCACAAGATATCAAATTAGACTTTCGTGAAAGTGATCATGTGACCGACTGTCACATATATTTCAAAAACAGACTGGGACATGCCCCTTATAAAGTTTTTCTCCATCTTTGTCTAGGGAACTAATTTCCTCTTCTTCTGAACTTACCATTGATTTCTTATGGCAAATTTTGAAATTTGTATAAAATTTTCTGAATGTCAAAAATGTATTTTACATTTATTGATAGCAAAAGAAATAATGCAGTCAAATCGGATACTCATTTATAGAAAACTCTGTCTTTATAACAAAATTAAAAATATTTTGAAAGTTGAAGACAATCACAATCAAGTCACTATATAATTAAAACTTTTACATTAAACCCAATAAAGTAGAATATATCCATATAATAATTTGCAATGTGACACTAAAATATACAATTACAAGAAAAAGTATTTTAACATCGTGTACTATTGTCTTTAACTCTCTAGGCTATTAATTAATTTTTACAGGGTGGTTCAGCAATAAGCTCTTAATCATAATTTCTATATCACTTAGTTCTTAATCACCCTGTAACAATAACATGAGTATTAAAATTATTCTTATGCTTCCTAAGTTTCCTTAAAAATTGCTTTAAAACCTTTTAAATTGTATTTTGACCATCATTTATACATATAGCAGAGTCCAAGGTTTATTCGGTGGTACTAATGTGTTCTTAATTGACAAGGATTTCTTTTAGTCGTTTTTAATTAGGTTTTGTTTTGATTTTAACTGGATGGTTAGTACCAATTTTGTTTTTATTACTAATCTCAACCTAACAACCCCACACAGCAAATGGTAAGTTAGCAACGTCTTTTTTTTCCAAAAAAAGCTAAAAAGTTTACAAAAATAAAGTTGTAATGCAAGAGTGAGTAGAGTCATACAGGGTGTCCCAACGGTAAGTGGGTTATCTTATTAAAAATTACATAAAAACACAATTTAGAATCAATTAATTGTATACACAGGGTGATTTTTTAAATTATTTATACACTATACTTTGATTTCACATAAAATTCTAAAAACGTCATAAAATAGGTTGTGTGTTACCTTGATAAATATAAGCATTTAAAGCAGTATTCTCAATAAAACAAGCGTGTTTTATCGTTTTGAAGATATTTAGAATGTTAGAAAATTAATTTTAAACGCGCACGGACAGTCTGGTGAACACTAAACCTGAGAAGAACTTATTACAACTTGATTGCTTCAGGTTTCCTTACCTTTCCCCTCTGTGTGCTACCAATTATTAACCTACAATTATTATTACAAGTACAAATTTAACAACCCTTACAACAAGCTATACTAACTACTGGAATGTCAACAAGCGCTTAATTTTTTCTGGGAGACTCTAGATTAGTTTTTGCTACATTTTACGTATAAAAATTTGACTTTTTTTCACTTAATCCCTTTTTTGCCTTTATTGGTGATACCCCGAAACAATCCGGGGCCTTTCTCTTTTAGTTCCATATTTTTCTCCATAATTTCGTTTTTCTTATTGTCAATTTTCTCTTCGGTTTTCCGATCGTCCCGCCACCATCTCCTCCAGTCGTCTGAGACTTTATTGCCTGGCCCTTCTATCTCGTCCAGACATTGTTCGGTAAAGTCTTCGTCTTCTTGAGGCAGTTTTTTGTATTTGTGCTTTCCGGTCGATTTTCCGGCAAAGGGCATTTCCAGTTGAGTCACAATTTTTTGGGCGCATCTGAAATTATGTTGGATGAGTACTAGAGTTGGAAAAAAAGTTTTATAATTTTTATGAATAATGATAAGTATTGTCTGAACAAACAGCTTTGCCATTAAAATTGACCAAATTACAATTAACCAATTTTTTACTGTATTCTATTATTAATAAACAGTTATAACATACCTAATTCTAGTGGAGACCGGGGGTACACTGTGTAAAGGACTTGATTCTCGTATAGGAGGCAGTCGATTGATATGGTTTTTTTCAGGTCTGCAATAATCCTTCAGTGTGTATTTCATGTCTTGTGCTTGCGACCTAAAAATAATTAAATTATTAAAAACAAAATATATTATTAAATTCAAACATTAGCGATCAAAAGAAAGCTGATTTTAGTGGTTCTAGTTATAGTAAAGTGTGGTTCCTCCACCAAATCATGGTTAATTGTGGATTTACCTCAAATTTTGTTTTTTCTTTTTAAGCCGTAATCTATGCGCAATAAAAATTGGTAACAAAATTTGTGAATACCTAATGTTCACATTTAAATGAAATAAACATTAAGTCGTTTCATATAGTCTGCCGTTTGGTTATTGATTCTGAACTGTTTCAAATACGGGTGGGATGCAGATGATCCAAATCAGTTTGAGAACATCACTTCCTGGTGTCTAATTCTTGAAAGCAAGGAACCGAATTCTCAAGAAAAGTGTTGATAGAATGTGATAGAAGAAGGTGACAATAGCGGGTTCCTGTCACATTCTACAGGTTTTTTTCTTGATAATTTCAATTTTCCTGAACGGTACAAAATCATGAACTCAAATAAAGCTATTCCATGCAAAACCTTTCTGACCTTCGTATTGCCCCAGCAGGTTGTCGGGGATAAGCGCCCCCAATGCAATGTCCTCCACAGCACTTGTTCATGCCGTGGCCGTGACCTTTTGGAAGCCCACCTTCGGAAGAACAGGAACTGGAAGAAATTGACGATGTTCGACTGCTCACACTGTACAAGCTGTCTGAAGGCGGTACCGACGAGTCCCGTGACGTCATCGAGTAGCCGGAAACGGAAGAGGGAATTTTTGGAACAGTCTGAAAGATTACACTAAAATACTGGTAGTCTTTTAAATAAAGCAAAAACGAGTTAGTAAAGTAACATTCTACTTTGTAAATTTACCAAGAAGAACAAAGCAATACCTTTAATCTCAATATTTTGGCTCGGCAGACTACACATCTGAGTGGAAGAAGTCTTTGGGATACCGCAATTTGAATAGTTTTCACGAAGCATTTTCTGCATACCACCTGGTGTTCGCATGGTGACGTTTGCATTGTCGCTTTGGCATGAATGCATATTACGCACTGCAACATCAAATTGAAATTATTTTGTTCAAGGAATGTCTCATAATAAATTAGTAGTTTTTCTAGTGATATATTTACCTCTTCTTCTCTGCATGAAGCTAGTTCGGGTTCGTTTTCTTCTAGTTTAGAGAGGAGTTTTTCCTGAAACAAATCAGTACATTTTTAAATCGATTTTCGATAGGTAAAATTACATTTTATACTGGAAGCAGTTTTTCAATGTAAATTACACAATTACTGGAAGTTTTTAACAATTTTACAGAGTAATCTAGTGATTACTACATTTGAACCAATGTTGTATTATGTATTTGTAAATCGTCAAAATCTGATGATAAAAGTTACATATTTATGACCTGCCAAATAAAACGCTGGTGTATTTTTCTAAATTAGTGTTCAGTCTTTTGTTTTTCGTTTCAAATATTCTCGATAACATAAATCCTAAAAATTCGAAATCTTCAACACTAAAATGACATTGACAAATAGAGAGAGAATTTTGTCAGTATCTGTTTTCTGTGTAACTCTAAAAGTCCACATTTTGTCATCTATACGATTTTGTCATAATGTAGTATTTGTAAAAGTAAACTTGAAAAATTGAAAGTTTTTCCAAAACCAGAAAATTGTATGTAAAAATTGTTCAAAGTGGTTCGAAACGTGACAAACTTAAAAAACCCAGTACTTTTGGACCAAAAACCACATTGTTGGCTTTCGTAGTGTTTCCTTTTAGTTTCTACGAAAATCGACAGTTTGAAATTTAAGATACTACACTTTGAGCCTTGATAACTTAATTATTTGACACTATCCAAAAAGCATTGAGGTTGTCAGATAGTCTAAAGTTAGGGCTTTTCACCGTTTGATTCTTGAGGGCGATATAATCGGTTTAGTTACGAAAAAAGCTGGGAAAAAAGTTTGCGTCAGTTTTGCATTGTTTTTGTCATATTTTCAAAACCGTACAAAAATTTGACGGCCGATATGTTAGATTGTCATTAAATTTCACAAGTTTTGCCTAATTTAAACGAATTTGTAACTTTAATTGTTTAAAGTAGCATTCACATAACATGCAGTGCATTTGTACTGTTAATGGTAAGTGCACTGCAAGAAGTAGACAAATTACACAATGAACTCAAAATTAAAATTAGAAAATAGGAATCAGGTTAGAATTTCAGAAACACAAGACATAAACGTCATACTAATAATAGTAACCATCGTCTAGACTTCGACTATTTGTTTCAAAAAAGATAATTAGGTACAAACTAAACAGACATTCATAAACAAATACAAAAAAAAGTTAATTGTCAACCAAAATACGCATGTGTCAAAAGTCTGAAATGGCTCTCTTTATTGGTTGCTTGTATTAAGATGGCAAAACTTAAGCGTAAAAGCTAAAAGCTAGATAGGTTTTGCACTACTATTAAGTTATTAATTCCACAGTATACAAGTATGAACAGTACATTAGTTTATAATGTACCTAACTTTTAGCAGTACACATACCGTACCGTTGCAATAACCATAAAGTTTATGTGAATGATGCTTAGGTCTGTTCGCAGACACAAACATCTCCAAACGGTTTCCAACTGGATATTTAAAAGCACATTTTACACAGCAGTTGGTTGTCAAAGAAATTTAATTAATAAAGCAGCTTTAAGAACTAAAGAAAAATTTTATGTCAAATTTATATTCATCAAACTTGCTGTTTTGTCGGTTACCAAGACTTAAAAACGAAATTAACTGATGTAGCACATCTACAGGAAGTTTAAATATTTCATTTTTTAGAGGTCCCACAAAGCTTTAATTTCAGCAAAAACGACAAATATATTTATGGTTTAAATTTACTTGAAATTGGCCACTATCTCATTTTTTTACCATCCTCTTGTATATAAAACACTTGAAATGGACATTTTCACAATTGTTGATTTTCTCATTTTATCTAATCAAAAACATACCGACCATGGCTGATGGTGACCTTGCTTAACGACACACCCGGTATACGAACCGATTGATGGCAATTTTCATCCGCAGACCTTTGAACAAATTAACAACAATTTTCCCTTATTATCGATAATACATTTCTGATTCGCTTTTATTCAGTTGCAATTAAAAGAATACAGTAAACGTGCGTGTGGTTTGTGTCTCTCAAATTCCGGTACCGCACAACCGGTTTCACTTGGTACCACAATTGCCGAATAAGTATAATTATGTATTATTAAATAAAATGTTGTCTAACTAATTTGAAGAATCATACTCTGTTGTGCTGAACAGCATTGACACAATTACACCGTATAATTACATACGGTAGGTTGTATGTGTACGTACTCCTTTGATGTAAGTGTCATTTAGTTATTCGGTGTAGATTGGAATTTTAATTGGATATTTTTCAAACTTTTCAATCAGTCAAACTTGATTGTTAGGGTAAAAGCCAAAAAATGACCATGAAAACCACCTACCTTGCCGGAAGACACCTACAAAAAAATTAACAGTGACCGTTTACTTTTGCGGTGTTTACATTTTGTGAATTCCGGATGACATTGCTTTAACACAATTATTAGCCATAAAACTGTTTAACACTTAAGAGTACCAGGTCATTTCATTGCTTGTCCTACCCAAAACTTGCAAATACGTCCTTCATTAAAGGTTAAAAAAATTACCAAAACCTCACATAAAAGCTATTTTTTAGTTCTCAACTTACTTTTGTTAATCTTGACTTAACTTTACCGTAAAGCACACACCATGAATGGAAAACTAAGCTTCCTTCTTAATACAAACTAGAAGTTGACCTTCGTAAGGTCGCCAGCTTCCAGTGCATGTATCACCTTAATTTGAAAGTGAAGATCATTTTAAGGAAATATATATTTTTTTAGATTAGTTGCAATCATAGAACACTCGGTACACCTCCACTCAGTCTGTTCAATTCAAAACGTCCGGTATATAATTAATGATTCGACGAAGAAACTTGTTTAATCCGCCTGTTTTCCGGACATGTTGACGACCTAAAGTGGACACAAACAAGCATCAAAATAGAGAATGAGTCAATAAGCACCGACTGAAGCAAAGTGCCGTTTAATTATGAATTTGGTGTCGTTTTTAATTAGTACCGGGATTAATTTGTTGTATATACCATTTCCGGACAGTACCAGCGAACCTGCGACAGGAAGAAGAGTGCGTAGTGAACAAGATGCCATATCAATGTTTCCTTTTAACATATTGAGAAACACACCGGCTTGTTTAACCAGATCAGTATTGTTTGGTAAGTACCACCAGAAGGTGAGTTATTTATTAATTTACTATTTGTATTAGACAATTTTTTCAAACATGACGAAACATATTAAAATTACCAGACAAAGATATATCAGGTGTTTAGTGAGTTATTCTGAAGAAAAAGTTTGGTGCAACTACTTTAGAAAAACACCCTGTACGATAAAGTGTCATTATCATTTCAATCAAAATTAGTATGGTATACCAAAAACCAAACAAAACTAGGTCGACGTCATAAACATAAAAATTTGCATTTATAATATAAAAAAAAATTAAAATATAAAAATATTAGAATCTTCCAGAAACTTTTTTTAAATTCGTTAGATGCTTTTAAAATTAATTATCTTCTTAGAAGTCTCTAAAGTCACTAGATTTATTGAAATCTTATTTTGAGCAAAAGGTTTCTGCATACATTACAAATTTGCTAGAAATGTTGTAATGTATCCAGAAGGCATTGTCAAAATATCAGTCTTCTATAGAATGGTCTTGGAAATGCCAAATAAAACCGTTAAAAACTTGCTGAAGGCTCCTAATAATGTTTTCAAACTCTCAGAGGTGTCCAAAATCAATTTGCGAGATGTCTCTAGAATTATTGTAATATTACCAAATTCCTCTAAAATCTAATCTCTAAATTTTAATATTTGGTAATTTAATATTTTCCAGTTTCCTCTGAAATTATTGTGATAAACTAGAGGAATTTAAAATCACTTAAAAAATGTCACAGATCTCAAGAATTATTAAAAGTAGATTCCTAATATCATTTTCAAAATATCGGAAGCCTCTAAAAACATTCTAAGAAACTTTCCACAATTTGAAAACGCCAAAGGATCCTAAAACTATATGGGATATGCCAGAGGCTGCCAGAACCATTATAAAGTTGCCACAGTCATACAGAAACTTTAATTTAATATTTGCCTGATAGCTAGAGTAATTATTGTGGCTTCTAAAATCACTTTGGAAATGTCAGAAGGCTCTAGAATCATTAGAAAGTTGCCAAAGGCTTTTAAAATCAATTTCGAAATGTTAAAAATCATTCCTAGTATCCCTTTTTACTGGCCAGATACCTCTAGATTTATTTGAAATGCCCAAAGGCTCTAAAAGTAGTTTGGATATGCAACTAAAAGTAAAAACTTTATAATTTGTCAGATGTCTAGAGAATTATTTTGAACATGCCAAATTCCTCTAGAATCATTATAAAGCTGTCAAACGCCTTTAAAATCATTTTTAAAAAGTCTTCTTGCACATAAACATTTTTTTACACAAAACACACGACTCTTGTCAAATACTACTAAAGATTCAGAGAGAAAAACTGAGATTCAGCTATACAGGTGTGTGGTAAAACTAAAACTGGCCATAGGGAAATGTAATTAACAGAGTAACATAGATAATTGAATGCTTGAGACAATGACAAAAAATCTAAAAAAAGTCCAAGTAGTGTCAGTAGTTGTCAAACGTCTCTTTCAATTTGTCTACTAGATTATTACTAAAAACTGACCTAAAAAACATGTTTCCATTGGGAATGCCAATAATCCCTCGAACCACCAATAAAAATCCGAATCGGATTAAGGTAGAAAATGAATTGGGACACAAGTGGAGTTTGCACACTAAATTAAAGTTTAAATAAAGTCAACAATAGTGATAAAATTTATACAATTTCTAGGGTAATTTGTGAGCAATTTCCATGCATACAGACTCATTAGAAGTCGTGAAACAAACAGTTCACGTAGTACAGATAAAACGGCAAGCGGACGAATCAAATTACCCAGTCAAGCGACCCTGCAACCCCCCTAATTTGAGGGTGTGTCAAAGTCTGAAATCATGCTAAATAAAGGACGTCACGTCAAGCTAGACCCACGTTATCGGATTTGTACGGATCACTAACTAACAACCCAAAACTCGAAATTGGTTCGGAAATTGGATTTTCCACTATTATAGTTTCTCGTAAATAAGTTCAATACGCTTTTAGTTGGCCCAAAACTTGAGGTAAAGTACAGCAGTTACTTGAAAATTTAATAGGAAATATGCAGCCTTCGTGATATATTCGGTTTTGGTGAAATGTATAAGGGGGAAGTCGGACTGGGTTTGGGAAAAAATATTCATTTCCTACTTTTTTCTGGAGGCCATAATACATCACAACGATAAAATCTGCCAAGTTTTTGCGAGGTTGAAAGGTGATCGACTGGTTTTAACCGTTTGCATTCCACGAGGTTACAGTTATAATGAGAGTGGTAACATCTGTCGAAAATTACTACCATATCTCGGATTTTTAGCAGTTCAAATGACGATTTTTTTAATGGTAAAATGAAAAAAAAAACTTTCAAGAAATGTGAAAAATCGTTGTAAAATCACACTTTCAATATCAAGAACACTTCTAAACTCTTTACATTTCAGTCAATATTAAGGCAGAAAATCGCACTAAATGATGCTCCAGTATCAAAATAAATACAAACAAAGTGGCTGATAAGGATAGTAGACAAATGTTCAGAACCTCTTTTAAAATTCACCACCAAATTTGACCTAAATCGATGTTTTGCAGTAGTATCTTTCACAATTATGGGCTTAATCAGCTTACTTTATTAATATTTACAGTTTTAGTGAAAACAAAACTCAGATATTCAATCAGACCAAATATTTATTAATTAAGTTGTTATCTGCCTGACATGTATCGGGTGGGAATTCAGACACCCATCTTCACAGGCTTAACTAGATCACTAGTCTGCTGGCTGTCATTCTACAAGGGGGGACAGCTGAACAACCCAGATGTACTTAAGGTGGTTGTTGGTCAAAATATCTACTGGGCAAGTATTCAAACTAAAAACTAATAAAAGAGTAGGTCAATTTGAAACGAGGTAAATGTAGTTAATGGTAACTGATTTAAATCACACAACACAACCTACATACCAATGTTGACATATCGTTGAAAAGCCCATATTATTGGCTATCCAGGGAGGTATTAAAGTTCTAGAGAAGTATGCCAAATAAGCCAGTTATTTAGGATTGAACGACATCACGTCTCCGACTAGAATTGAAATGCCTCTAACGTTTTAAAGCGCCAAACTGAAATCAATGAAGTAGCATACAAGGTGGTTCCTTCTACTGTTGCACATATACAGGGTGGTCATGTCGTGACAAATGTCTCGTATAGGTGATAGGATCTTGCTGAAAAACGGATTTCAACAGTAACACCAAAAGTGCTTTTGTTTTTGTGAAAAAATATCATCAATTGTTGTTTGTCTCCGAATGCCCTTATGGTAGTTTGTGATTGGTTAAGAAAATGTAGCTGAGAGCTACTTTTTTGGACCAATCACAAACTATTTGCTAGGGATGTGCATAAGGCAGGTAAGCATTATATTCGAAATGGCACACTATTAAACGTTCCTGAATGGCACACTATTGAAAATACCTGAAATATGCAAATAAGGGACAAGGCCTTGTATAGTCAAATTTTTACCCTTTGAGAATGACGTCAAGCAGGTGAAAAAACACGCATGTCTGGAATTAGATCACAAATTTTAACCTACAAATGCTTTGAAAAATGAGTGATCATGAGAGTTTCAGTTGACATCTGGAAACTGTTTCTTTTCGTACTTGAAAAAAAGCAGCATATTTAGAATTAGCATTTGGGCCTTCTCATTGTAGCACAGCATTTTTATACCTTTGATATTCGTTAAAATCAAAGTGACAGTAAATGTCAACGTTTTCAATTTGACAGGACGACAAAATTAACAACGTGCCTTTTTTGCTAAAATTGTTTATTTCACATGTTTGATATGCGAGAAACAAAGATGTAAAAAGATGACGTCATTCTCAAAAGGTAAAAATCCAACTATATGTATTTTCATGTAGCTAATATACCTATGTCAGGCTTGTGCCTTCGTATATACCCCGTTATGACAAGATATGCCTGGTATACAGGATGGTCCAGTTTTAAATGTCAATAATTCACCAATCCATAGCCAACTAAAAAATAAGTTGACATTCATTATGTCATTTTCCTGAAAAGTGCTTCCTAAGGAAAATACAGTCCTTCAAATTTCTGTTTAAAAAATCGTTTTTTTTGTCATAACTATCAGACCGTTGGAGCAATATTGATCAAATTTGGAACAAGCACTTTATTACACGTTATTACGGTCAAAGACCCAAAACTAACCCAACCCAACTTAAAAATTGTCTTGGAAACAGAAAATTCACTTAAGAAGTTTAAAAAATATTATTGTAGCCAGTTTTCATAGTTTCCAGACAAACTAAAAGACTTTAGTTTTGAAAACTGAATTAGAAAAGATAAAAATTTCAGAAGCTTAAAAATTGTGTTTGTAACCAGTTTTCATGCAAATCGAGAGACTTTAATACTAAAAATTGACTTGTAGACATAAAAACTACTTTTTCAATAATTTTTTACTACAAATTCATACATTTAAACCTTAAAAATTGACTTGAATCCCAAAATGTGACTGAACTAATGAAAAGTGACATCAGAAGCTTAAAATTTGCATTTGAAGTAAGTTTTCATAATTTGAAGACAAATTTCAATATTTTAGTCTTGAAAATAGTTTTAGATGCAGGACATTGACATTAGATTCATGAAAATTGTCTTGAAAACTAACTTTTTGTGCTTTTTACTTTGCTTTTGATTTTCTTCGAATTCTGGACTAGTTTTAGTGCTTCAAAACTGCTTTCAGCTTGGAAAATCGAGTTTCAAGACTATCTTTACCAAGTTATTGACATAGCAAACTTAAAAAACAATTTTTACATTCTTCATAGACTTAAAATGGCATTCCAAACTTTGTCACTATTAAATCGACTTCTAGACACCTCAGTGCTAAAAATTCGGGTATTTCTTAATAAACTAGACTGTTTTCAGTGCCTCAAATCGAGTTTCAAGACTATCTTTACAAAGTTTTTGACTTATCAGGCCTAAAAGCCAGTGTGTCCACTGACTATAGTCTTGAAAATGTTATTTCAAGCTTCTTCACTATTAAATTGACTTCTACACTCATAGGTGCAATAAATTGTAGCATCTCTAAGAAATTCAGACTGTTTTTAATGCTTTTTAAGACTGAAAAATCGAGTTTAAAACTATTTCCAAAAGTCAAGTTTCTTCAGTAATAAAAGTAAAAAATTCTGGTACCAAATGCTACAATAATAGTCTTGAGAACTAATTTTTAGAAATAAAATAGTCCGAAAATTTAATTTACTTCTAGACTTGTTGTCCAGTCCAGAAAATTGAGTTGTACACCAATTAAAGTCTTGAAAATATACTTTTGGACTCCCTTTAGTCCTAGTAAAGTCAGTTCTAGCATTAAAAGTCAACTTTTATATTATTTTTAGTAGTAAAAAATGAGTTTCATGCACAATACAGTCTTTGTCTTGATTTCCGGACTTTTTTTAGTTCTTGAATGCCAGTTTCAGACACTCAACCAGGATGGCAGTCTGAGAAAGCGAATCATAAGACCATTCCTAGTAGTAAAAAAGTTTTTAGACTATTCAGTACAAATTTGGACTTTCACAAGTCTTGGATGTTCAGTTTTAAAATATAAAACGATTTTTTAAATTGAAATTTGGAGGACTGTGTCTTCCTTAGAAAACGTTTTTCAGAAAAATGAAATAATGCAAGTCAACTTATTTTTTGATTAGCTATCAAATGGTGAATTATTGACACTTAAAACTGGACCACCCTGTATATCCAGTATATAGTGTGCCCTGTATTTTATATTTTAAAAAACTAAACATAATAATGGTTCGTGCACACTGTGCTGTACAGGGTGCTGCATTTTCGATGGTTTTACGGGGTTCAGAGAAAACGGTAATAGATAGAAAAAAAGTAGCATACGTGTTCCGATCTCATTTTCTGAGCTGAGATGACTGGCGAAGAGTGGGCTGCGCAAACTTCTTTTGTTTCAAAGATACGGGGGGTTTTTGAAAATTGGTCATTTTGGAACATCCTCTGTATTTCATTTGCTATTATAGTTATCAAAAAAGGAAAAACGGTTTCCGGTAGAAGTTTTGACGTAGAATCCAATGGCGTAGTCAGTTTTTTTCTATTACGTTTAGTTTCTGACATATGACACTAAGTTATATTTTTTTAAATGGAACACCCATATATTTTTAGTTCATTTAATTCTGTTTATTTTTACCTTTTCATCGGTGTATTACAACATATAAGTTTGTAGAGGTTAATCCTGTTATTTAAAAAAAAAGATCTTTGCTAAGCTAAAAAAAGGCCAATATCTAAAATACCAAACAAAATCGGAAATCATATAAGCTAACACATCAGAAAATTAAATATTTTTAATAAATCTTATTAAAAATCTAAGTTACAAACAGTTCTGCCGTCACTTTAATAAGAAAAGTGGCCATTTCTATTTTCTTCTATTTTTAAGGTAGAAGTTAAAAAAACTGTTTATAAACGACATGTAACATGTTAATATGAATATAGCCAAATTTGGTTTCGACTGTGGGTATTTTTATACATATTATTTAGCACTTTTTTATTAAGGAAACGCTTTTTTTCTAATTACGAAAATTAACGTTTACAAACTTATATGTTTTAATACACCGTTGAAATAGTAAAAATCAACAGAATTAAATGACCTAAAAATATATAGGGTGTTCCATTTAAAAAAATATAACTTAGTGTCATATGTCAGAAACTAAACGTAATAGAAAAAAACTGACTACGCCATTGGATTCTACGTCAAAACTTCTACCGGAAACCGTTTTTCCTTTTTTGATAACTTTAATAGCAAATGAAATACAGAGGATGTTCCAAAATGACCAATTTTCAAAAACCCCCCGTATCTTTGAAACAAAAGAAGTTTGCGCAGCCCACTCTTCGCCAGTCATCTCAGCTCAGAAAATGAGATCGGAACACGTATGCTACTTTTTTTCTATCTATTACCGTTTTCTCTGTACCCCGTAAAACCATCGAAAATGCAGCACCCTGTACAACCCCCAGAGTCACATTTAACGACCATACGCTTTAAAAGGCTTGACATTTTCAGTCGTAAAACACGTTCTAAATTTACTCCACTAGAACTGAAAAGGTCAAAGCCCTAAGGCGACTTTTCGAAGCGACAACTCTCCAAAACTCCCGATTTTATTCTAAAGAATTTCCAATTTCAGGCGACAACGAATTAAAAGTAACTACGATACCTCGAGGGTATTGTTCCAACTGCTGTCCCGTTAAAATCCCGCGGGACATTAAATTCGTCCTGTATAACAAGATGCATGCTAAAAACGGCATCGCAATTTCTCCCTTTAGACGAAAAGGGGCGGCGAGGAAAGCGGGAGTGAACCCCCATTGGAAAACCGTAATTTTCATTCACGGATTTTCCGAGTTGAGCCCTGGGGATAGCGGCACCACTATAGTGGATGGTAACAGTTCCTCAGAGTTTATTAAGTTGAAATACTAAAGCTGTGAGGATTTTAGCGTACTTATCTAGAAGAGAGGATTATAATGTAATTTTACTGGATTGGAGTAATTTGACCTCATTTCCCTGGTACAGGACAGCGGCTCAAAACGTCAAACTAGTAGGAAGACTTTTGAAAAACTTTATCAAATTATTCCATCAGAGCGGAGAAATTCCGGTGCACAGTTTGCACGTAATCGGATTCAGTTTGGGATGTCATGTTGCATCGATAGCTGGAAAGGCCTTGACTGATATTCGCATACCGAGAATCACGGCACTGGATCCGGCATATCCAGAATTCCAATCGCCAGGTAACATGCTGGGTGGGTTTTCCAGATGATTACAATTTCTGGCTGGGTGTTTCAGATGGCGGGGAGAGATTATCCGAGACGGACGCGGACTACGTTGACGTCATTCACACAGATGCGGGGGTTTTTGGGATTCCAGACCCGATTGGCCACGCTGACTTTTACCCGAATGGGGGCAGAGCCCTACAGCCCGGTTGCCAGCCCGGTTATCTGGCCCGGCATCAGGAAACTGTGGAACAAGTTTGTATGAATGATTTTTTTTGTTTTTCAAAAATTGATGGAAATTCACTAGAATTCTGGCTTTCTCTTTTCAAAGAATTAAATCAGTTTCACGAAAGAACTACATAAAAGCAAACTGGTTATAATTATCTTAGTGGAAAAGGGATTGATTGTCTTTGACAGTCTGAAATCAATCAAATCGGATAAATGTACCGTTGTGTCTTCGAATTAAAATTAAATTCTCGAAATTAGCAGCTGCATTCTGAATATTTATGGTCTCTTTCAAAAATTACTTTTTTTTTGGAAATTGCTTCAAAATTTGGATAATTCGGCATTTCCGTCTTTTTTGGGATTTCGGCTAGTGTAGAAAGCTTAAAATGTTTGTCTTAAACTGCTATTTAATCTTCTGCTAACCCCAGCATGATTGAACATATACAAGATGTCCAAAAAACGAAAGGAACAAAACAGTCAAATTTGAAACTAACGCTCTCTGCCAGTTGTGACTACGTTTACCCGGTTCTAAGCAGGTGAAAACCTAGTCACTGGTTGCAGAAAATTATTCTGTACATTTTTGGTACCATGCAACATTTTCGTGACTGTAACCGCTTCCGAGATATTGAACTTGTTTATTTTTTTTTTGGAAATTACATCCAAATTTTAAAAATATGGAATCCCCGATTTCTATGCTCTGCCAGTTGTGCAAAATTTTCGCCGTTCGAAAATTATAACCGTTTTCGAGATATTTAACTGAACTACTTTTTCGCCTCGTAATAACCTCAATACGGTTGAACGTATACAGGGGGTGTCCAAAAAACAAAATAAAAAACAGACAAAACCTAACGCTCTGCCAGTTGTGATAGCGTTTACACGATGCTAAGTAGGTGTAAATTAAGTCCACTGGTACATTTTTGTCCTCTTGGAATATTTCCGTAACTGTTTTTGATACATATTCGAATTTTTTACTATTTTTATCAATTCCGTTAAAATTTTGAAAATTTCGTTTTTCCGCTATTTTTGGGGTTTCAGCGACCGGAAAAAGCTCAAAATGTTTGCCTTGAATTGCTCTTTCACCCCGTGCTAACCACAACACAATTGAGTATATACAAGGTGTCCAAATAACAAAAAGAAAAACATGGAGAACAAAAGACGAAATGGTTGCCGCTATAAGTAGTATAATTTTATGGGATGCGGTTTAAAAAGAAAAACATCAGTCAAAATATTATTCAACTTAATACAAAGATAAACTGGTGAAGAAGAAACCAGCACCAGATACAGTATCTGGAGTAAAAAACTCCAAAATGGATAAAATAATGGGCAACAGCACAATTTTCTTCAGTCATTCAGAAGCTAGAAGATATGACTTCAGTTGTAGAAGACATCAGCTTTATCCTTTATACAAAAAGAAGATAAATAAGGGGAGCAGTCCTTTTTAATCAATAGAATAATTTACTTTAATTTTGGCTCATACCTATTTTTATGAGTTGCATTCTAGCTCAAAGGAGGATCATATAACTTAACAAATTGTATGAAATATGAATCAGGTTATTGGGTTAAATTAGGTTAGATCACTATTTTTTTGCCATAATTTAATATTGGAAAACTAATTTGGTTTTTCATGAACCGGCATAAACCATCATTATCGTCACTCGTGTGTTATGCATTGTTGTATTAAAATAACACAGCTAATTCCAATTCCTATAAAAAAAAAAACGTTGGAATAATGAAAAAACATCAACCGCTACAAACTCTTCTCTCTGTGAAACTTGCATTTTATATTAAAGGATGCAACAAGAGTAATAGTTCTGCACTAAAGGGAAGATATGCTCCCTGAACCAGAGCTGTCGGTAGTTGAATTACTTTAGTTGGAAAATGTAGTTCAATTAATTTTAAGTAATTGAACTATTGTAATTAGATTACTTTTCAAAAACAATAATTGTAATTGATTTTTCAATTACTCAGCAAGAGTAGTTGTAATTGGTAATTGATTTTTTCGACGACTTACTTTGAAAGTACCTCATGTACGCTTCCATTTAGAAGCAGAAAGGGGTTATTTGCCGCGCGCGAGCAGAAAGAGAGATTTTCTGCTCTAGAGCGGTTTCGCTTTCTACTAACAATCTACTCACCAACTTTTTTCGGCGTTTCCATAACAACGCTTGACATACCTGTTTGAAATAACCACATTCCGTCAAAGTGATTTATCGGTGACAATGAGTTCGAGCGACGAAAATGATGTGAGTTGTCCTTCTAATCCACCCCACAGCAGTCGTCGAAAAAATATCGTCTATATTTCGAGCCAAAAGTACTTTTGCCGCTTTTACATGATTGCAGCGTTCGGCTTCGCCTCAAGCTGCAAATTTCATGTGCAAGCGGCAAATATATACTTTCCGCTCTTAATATAGAATATACTATTACGATTTGTTCTGTAGTTGAACCACTTATTTGAAAGTAGTTGAATTACTTTCAGAATAATTGAATTACTTTCAGAGTAATTGAATTACTCTCAGAGTAATTGAACTACTTTCAGAGTAGTTGAATTACAAATAATGTTAAAGTAATGGAACTACTTGTTTGGGGGGGGGTTCAGAGCGGCGTTTTGGTTGGGTAAATGAAAAAATAGAAAAAAGTTAGAAAGTTGCGATTTTTGCTGCCTGGTGTAGTATTTTGTTCTCTTCATTTTAACATTAAACAACGCTATAGGTTGCATTTAATTTTTTTGAGTTAGGCGGTAAAATAATATTTCATTGTAAAAAGCGCCACCTGTGGACGAAAGAAAACAACCTTAAATAAATATTTATGGAGCATCTAATAGAAAAAAACCTGCTATTTTCAATGGTGCCAAACTTAATGTTCTACGACAAAGGGTTTCGAAGTTATCGCAGTTTTTTTAAAGCAACTTTTGACTTACCCCCACCTCTTTAAGTCAAGAAATGGAGAAAAAAGGTTTTAATCAAAGTTATTGCTAGTAAACGTAGCTTCCGTTTGCAAGTATTTTCAAAGTGCCATTGTATTTGAAATTTTGGAGATATGCACTTTTTTTAAGTTAAAGTTGTTAGTACGCCCTCTTGAGGACATTTCCTGAAACTGAAAATATTTTCTAGCGATTCTTTTGGCCCCTTTTTATAACAAAATTTTTTTTTTCAAAGCTCTACGATTAACCGTTAAGTCAAAAAAGCCGAGTGCCACTCTTATTTGGACACCCTGTACATTTACTACTGCCAATAAATAAATTACTTTTTAGTAGTTCAATTACATTTGAGTAGTTCGATTACATTTGAGTAGTTGAACTACATTTTATCAGTAATTGAATTAATGCCAGTAGTTGAACTACTGTAATTGTCTATTAATTCAACTACTTTAATGAAGTAATTGGTAGTTCAACTACATTTTAAAAACATTGACTAATTGTAATTCAACTACTTTCACGAATTTGAGAGTAGTTGATAATTGTAATTTAATTACTTTTTTTGAGTAATTGCGACAGCTCTGCCCTGAACTAACCATTACCCATTTTCCTGTTGTTTTCTAATAATTCTACAGACAAAATTTAAGTTGCAGGCTTCAATATTTTAATCACGCACCCCAGTTTCCAAATTGTAGACCATAAATTGTCCATTTTATAAATTGATAAAGTGAAATTGCAGTGGCCTGTAGCCATCTGAGGGCATGGCGTCTATACGCGGAATCCGTACGAAATCCAGAAGCTTTTCCCGCCACCCATTGCAGTAATTGGAGCGGTGCTAATAGTGAATGTAATTTTACTATCGACGCTTTTATGGGCTTTGGAAATGGGAGGTAAGCAGCTTTGGTGAAATTGACTATCGATTAACCAGTCAGAACGTATATGAATAGTCGAGGGTATAATGGCAATTTACGAGGGCGAATTACCGGAACTGATTTGCAATTTCAACTTTACTACACAACCCTTGTTATGTTCGGTAATTAATGACTTTAACAGAGATAGTTATTTTTATTATAGTTGGTTCGTGAATTTATAAAATGAAAACTTGCACTTTTAGGCTTTATATTTCCAACAACAGTATACAATAATTGAGTTGGGGCATGATGCTAAAACTATCATTTTTCTAAGTATTATAGTTATTATTTAGCAAAAAGATTAACTAAAAAAACTATACTTTATTTCCTGTTCAAACGTAATTGTGTTGAAAATTACTCATACAAAATCAAGTGTAAGAAGGGAGACTCATTGCAAATCAATGCTATCGACAAAGATGAGACACAAACGTGTGGGTTCTTTAGGGACAATTGTGACGTCATTTGACATGACCAACTGTCAAACTACGTCACAACCGCTCTGCTAACCTGACACAAGCCACTTACGACAGTTTGCCTCATCTGTCTCAATAACATATTGGTTTGGAATGGTTTCACCCACACAGACACTGTCTGAAATATTTTGAATTCTTAATGGTATTAATACATTATACTGTCTTCTTTCCAGAAATACTAAAGGTTTGTTCTATCTACGTACAAATTTGATGTCACCGTATGGTTTGACTGCGCAGGAACAAATTAACGAAGTGGATAGAATTTCTAATATCTGAAAGTGATTGCTACTTAACTTATGCCAGTTTTACAATAAAAGTATTATTTTAGTAATTTATTTGAAGTACTGTGTAAATAAAAATGTTTATTTTATTTAAATGATGCACGTATAGTTATTTGATCTTCCTGTTTATTAAAGCAAAACAATTAAAAAATCATATATTTTAATGGGACATTAATGTACAGGGTGCTGCATTTTCGATGGTTTTACGGGGTACAGAGAAAACGGTAATAGATAGAAAAAAAGTAGCATTCGTGTCCCGATCTCTTTTTCCGAGCTGAGATGACTGGCGAAGAGTGGGCTGCGCAAACTTCTTTTGTTTCAAAGATACGGGGGGTTTTTGAAAATTGGTCATTTTGGAACATCCTCTGTATTTCATTTGCTATTAAAGTTATCAAAAAAGGAAAAACGGTTTCCGGTAGAAGTTTTGACGTAGAATCCAATGGCGTAGTCAGTTTTTTTCTATTACGTTTAGTTTCTGACATATGACACTAAGTTATATTTTTTTAAATGGAACACCCTATATATTTTTAGTTCATTTAATTCTGTTTATTTTTACCTTTTCAACGGTGTATTACAACATATAAGTTTGTAGAGGTTAATCTTGTTATTTTAAAAAAAGGACCTTTGCTAAGCTAAAAAAAGGCCAATATCTAAAATACCAAACAAAATCGGAAATCATATAAGCTAACACATCAGAAAATTAAATATTTTTAATAAATCTTATTAAAAATCTAAGTTACAAACAGTTCTATCGTCACTTTAATAAGAAAAGTGGCCATTTCTATTTTCTTCTATTTTTAAGGTAGAAGTTAAAAAAACTGTTTATAAACGACATGTAACATGTTAATATGAATATAGCCAAATTTGGTTCGACTGTGGGTATTTTTATACATATTATTTAGCACTTTTTTATTAAGAAAACGCTTTTTTTCTAATTACGAAGATTAACGTTTACAAACTTATATGTTTTAATACACTGTTGAAATAGTAAAAATCAACAGAATTAAATGACCTAAAAATATATAGGGTGTTCCATTAAAAAAAATATAACTTAGTGTCATATGTCAGAAACTAAACGTAATAGAAAAAAACTGACTACGCCATTGGATTCTACGTCAAAACTTCTACCGGAAACCGTCTTTCCTTTTTTGATAACTTTAATAGCAAATGAAATACAGAGGAGGTTCCAAAATGACCAATTTTCAAAAACCCCCCGTATCTTTGAAACAAAAGAAGTTTGCGCAGCCCACTCTTCGCCAGTCATCTCAGCTCAGAAAATGAGATCGAAACACGTATGCTACTTTTTTTCTATCTATTACCGTTTTCTCTGTACCCCGTAAAACCATCGAAAATGCAGCACCCTGTACAATGTTGCATTCGTTATCGTTGAAAAAGTGTGTTAATACAGGGTCGAAAAAAAAAATATCAGAAGAAGAAAAATAACAGCTTATTTTAATAACACTAAAGCCTGGTTTATAAAACAAAATTTAACTTTAGCATTAACTTTAGTATTAGCATTAAGAATAGAGGTAGTGGTTTTAAATTGTAATGTTCATAAACAAAATTTAACTTTAACTGTAAACTTAGCTGTAACAGTTGATCTTGGTTTTACATAAAATTCTAAATTTTCTTACAGCTAATACTAAAGTTAAATCTCCAATGTTTAAACGTCCTCTTAAGATTGAATTTTTGCTTTATTTATGAAATTTCTAAACAGAAATTCAAAGAATATCCTTTTGCTATTGATTTAGTGCAGTAATGTGGCATTGGGCAGCAAAACTTGAAAAAAATAACATTAAAGTTAGGTTACTTTTCAGAAAACTGTATGGTTAAATTAGGGGTTTTATAAACACCCTTCTTTTTTAGGGTTAATACTAAATTTATTACTAATGGTAAAGTTACAGCTAAAGTTAAAATTTCTTTTATAAACTAGGCTTAATTTTAGAACACTTTTTTACAACTTGTCATTAATCCAAACGACACATTAAAAATCAAAATTTCTGTCAGTTGAAACATCAGACCAACCAAACCCATTTAAACATGAACATAAAACCACTTCTACGTCTCACCAAATGTTGTCCCCCTATCCGATCGCCAGCATCATTTTCCACAAAATCGGATTTTCAAAAATCGATTCAAGTATGCGTTTTGGGAGCCAGCACCCGTCTCGGTATTTACAGCAGTTTTCTGATGAAGCAAAACCCGTTAATATCCAGGCTGCATCTGCAAGGATGTTTTCCCATCGAGACTATCGGAATGGATTTGAATTTTATGGATACGAGATGTCAGGTTCAAACTTACTGCGGGTTGGAACAGAGTATACCAAAAGCTGTAAAGGTCAGTTTAATATGATTTTATGGTAGAAATTTTTTCTCTGATTTCACTATCGATTTCTTCTATCCAGTTCTTTGTGGGCCTTCTTCCAGCTGGGTTTCACGTTAGCACTTCTTTAAGCAATCTGTTCTCCTCCATCATCTGCATGGCCGTATCATACTAGTTGTTTTGTTTGAATGTCATGGACTATAGTAAGTTTCAGTTTCAGGATTTCCTTAATTCTCTGGTGATCTCTCCTTGTTCTTCCTGCAGTTCTTCTCCAGTAGTCTCCTTAATTTGCAAAACTGCTGAACCATAATCAGATCAATAAAAATCGAACTTCTAGAGCGCTGACGTAGTTCTCATTCTGCCAACTGACGAATGTAAACCGGACACCCCAATCGGAGAAAGAATAATGAAAGAAGGCAAACGACTTTACAATATCGCTGTTCAATGTACGGTTTACGCCCCCAGAGCCATTTTAGTGGTGGCCGTGCCGCCCGTTTCGGTTACCACCCCCTTGGTGTCTGAAGTGTTTAAGAAAACCAACTTTTACCACCCCGGCAGGATTGTCGGTTCGGCGGCTTTCGCTCAAGTACAGATAACTCTATAAGCTGAGGCAAACGAACAATTTAAGATACAAACGTTTTGACAGGCAAAGGCAAATACACTTCTAGGACGGCATAACGGTTTGGATCCTCAAAATTGCTACGTGCCATTGAACGGAGGCCCGGACATCGATTTAGCGGTGCCCTTATTTACTAAGGCTTCACCGGTAGGAACGGCAGGTAAGATCTATTTGGATGTCTTTTAAAGCCAATTTATAGGAATTTACGATACCCAGGATTTATAAGTTATTTTAGAAGAGGAATATTTAAATTCTTAAAATTACCTTACGATTTACCATTATATTGAGTTATTAAGGTGGAAAAATGTTTTACCACCCGTTGTTCTAGACGACGGGCTATAAAGTGAAATCAACCTGCTTATTAACATAAACAGATCTTTGACTGTTTTAGCTTTAAGACTTTTAGGGGTTACTGCATTGTTACTGCACCGTTGTACTTTAAGCCACAGTTTAGCTCAGGCTGTGACTTTTTTCACTCATTCAGTGACAAAACAAACGCAACTTACACTCGGTTTAAAGTACCAGCAGTACAGTAGTTGACGAATTTGACAATTTCATTCAGTCAGACAACATTTTTGTTATAAATAATTTAAAGTTGTATGGGTTATTTTTGACATATTATAGTTTAACTTGACAGTAAATTAGCTGGATACATTGCTTCCAGTAGCATTTACAGTCCTTTGGCATTGTCAAAATGATTCTAGAGGTCTTTGACAATTAAAAAAAATCTTGGATAGTTCAAAACACTTGTAGAAACATCTAAAAAATTTTGCGGACTTTTCAGTAGCATTTATAAGCATCTGGGATTGTGAAAATGCTACGAGAGGCTTTTGACAATTAAAAAAAATTCTTGGACAGTCCAAAGCACTTGTAAAAACTTCTGACAATTTTTGGCAAGTTTTTAGTAGCGTTTATAAGCATTTGGCATTGTCAAAAGGATTCTAGAAGTCTGACAATTAAAAAAAATTCTTGGATAGCTCAAAACACTTGTAGAAACATCGAAAAAATTTTGCGGAGTTTTCAGTAGCATTTATAAGCCTCTGGGATTGTAAAAATGCTAAAAGTGGCTTTTGACAATATTAAAAAATTCTTGGAGAGTCGAAAGCATTTGTAAAAACTTCTGACAATTTTTGGCAAGTTTTTAGTAGCGTTTATAAGCATTTGGCATTGTCAAAATGATTCTAGAGGTCTTTGACAATTAAAAAAATTCTTGGATAGTTCAAAACATTTGTAGAAACCTCTGACAAATTTTGCGGTGTTTTCAGTAGCATTTATAAGTATCTGGGATTGTAAAAATGTTACGGGAGGCTTTTGACAATATTTAAAAAATTCTTGGAGAGTCCAAAGCATTTGTTAAAACCTCTGACAATTTTTGGCAAGTTTTCAGAAGCATTTATAAGCCTTTGGCATTGTCAAAATGATTCTAGAAGTCTTTGACAATTAAAAAAAATTCTTTGATAGTTCAAAACACTTGTAGAAACATCCGACAAATTTTGCGGAGTTTTCAGTAGCATTTATAAGCATCTGGGATTGTAAAAATGTTACGGGAGGCTTTTGACAATATTTAAAAAATTCTTGGAGAGTCCAAAGCATTTGTTAAAACCTCTGACAATTTTTGGCAAGTTTTCAGAAGCATTTATAAGCCTTTGGCATTGTCAAAATGATTCTAGAGGTCTTTGACAATTAAAAAAATTCTTGGATAGTTCAAAACATTTGTAGAAACCTCTGACAAATTTTGCGGTGTTTTCAGTAGCATTTATAAGCATCTGGGATTGTAAAAATCCTACGAGAGGCTTTTGACAATTAAAAAAAATTCTTGGAGAGTCCAAAGCATTTGTAAAAACTTCTGACAATTTTTGGCAAGTTTTTAGTAGCGTTTATAAGCGTTTGGCATTGTCAAATGGGTTCTAGAAGTCTGACAATTAAAAAAAATCTTGGATAGCTCAAAACACTTGTAGAAACATCGAAAAAATTTTGCGGAGTTTTCAGTAGCATTTATAAGCATCTGGGATTGTAAAAATGCTACGAGAGGCTTTTGACAATTAAAAAAAATTCTTGGAGAGTCCAAAGCATTTGTAAAAACCTCTGACAATTTTTGGCAAGTTTTTAGTAGCGTTTATAAGCATTTGGCATTGTCAAAATGATTCTAGAAGTCTTTGACAATTAAAAAAATTCTTGAATAGTTCAAAATACCTGTAGAAACCTTTAACAATTTTTGGGAGGTTTTCAATAACAGTATTTTATTGTAAAGTACATATATCATAACAACTTTTACTTTATTCCTAACTTTGGTCGCGGGCGTAATCTTTTTCTTTCTGCCCTCTACACGTAATCTTCTTCTTTCTGCCCTCTACGCGTAAATGAGTTTCAAAAATTCAATCAATTTCTAGCGGAAAGTGCCTCAAAAGCTCTCACCGCTCAATTTAGAGGAGTAAAAGAGGATGCGTTTCCGAAAAACTTAGGCAATCCAAATTACGTGGAAAATTTCGTCCTAACAGAGAGTTACGCCCTCAATCACCTTATAGGAACTATAGCTTTGGGGATATGCGGAGATCCGTTGGCTTTTGCTAACACTTACGTCAGATGCAAGATAATTCAAACCTGCAAGTAAGTATTATCAAAACTATTTCAAAAATTAAAGAAATTGAAATACTTCCAAAAGTCAAATTTTTTCGTTGATATTTTCAAATTTAAAAACGTATAGTCGTTGTACTCGAAACCGTGATGTCAGCGTTAGTTTGGCTTTCAAAGTAGCAATTATATTGTTTGCAATACTACAATGATTTTTGACATAATGGTATTTATGTCTTTTTTACTAATTTTCGGCTAAACTAGTAAATAAACCGTAGTAAGTGTTCAGCATACGCAAATTATAACTAAGATAGAAAGAACGTTTATTCAATAGTCTTTGGATACCTAAATGTTGCATAAAGTTCAAACGTACTTGATGGTTAGAAAATATCGTTCTGAAAAAGTTTTTCTGTGATTTAATTTCAATTTCTTCGATGTTAGACAGGTTCAAGTCTGAACGCCAACGGTCGTCTCTAATTGATTCTCTTATTTATAGAATAAGATATATAGGCATAGAAAGGCCACAGACGTTATTTTTCTTAAATTCCGACTTCGAACTCGGAAATTAGTTAAATTCCGAAAGAATTTAGGTAAATTCCGACTTCAAACTTTGAATTTAGTTAAATTCCGACTTTGAACTCGGAATTTAGTTAGAAACTCAGAATTTACATTGTCACATTGCAAAAGCTCTTCAAACCAAATTAGACAACATTTTTCAGTTTAGCAACATTGCAAACATTCTTCGAAGCAAATTAGTAAAATTTGTTAACTTTGGCAACATTGCTAACACACTTCAAAGAAATTAGTCGGACTTGTCAGTTTGGTTACATTACAAACACTCTTCGAACCAAAATTGTAGAATTTGTTAGTTTGATAACATTGCAAGGATTCTTTTGAACCAAATTACCAAATTTTGTCAGTTAGGCAACATTTCAAACAGTCTTCGATCTAAATTAGGAGAGTTTGTTAATTTGGCAACATTGCAAGCAAACACACTTCAAAGAAATTTGTTGAACTTGTCAGTTTGGACAGATTGGAAACACTCTTCAAACCAAAATTGTAGAATTAGTCAGTTTGATAACATTGCATATACTCTTCAAACCAAATTAGTAAAATTAGTCAGTTTGGCAACATTGCAAACACTCTTTGATCTTAATTAGTAGATCTAAAATAGTAGAATTTGTCAGTTTGACAACATTGCAACTAAATTGCGAGTTTGAAGTCGGAATTTAACTAATTTCCGAGTTTGAAGTCGGAATTTAGTTAATTTCCGAGTTTGAAGTCGAAATTTTACTAATTTCCGAGTTCAAAGTCGGAATTTAGTTAATTTCCGAGTTTGAAGTCGGAATTTAGTTAATTTCCGAGTTTGAAGTCGAAATTTAACTAATTTCCGAGTTCAAAGTCGGAATTTAGTTAATTTCCGAGTTTGAAGTCGAAATTTTAACTAATTTCCGAGTTCAAAGTCGGAATTTAGTTAATTTCCGAGTTTGAAGTCGGAATTTAACTAATTTCCGAGTTCAAAGTCGGAATTTAGTTAATTTCCGAGTTTGAAGTCGAAATTTAAGAAAAATAACGTCTGTGGCCTTTCTACGCCTTCGTAGTAAAATGACAATAAATTAAATTTTACTTTCATACTTATCTGTCAAACAGATGTAAATATAAGAAGACGTTACTGTCAAAAGTTTTCCATTGATCACGAGACGTAAAAATGTTCAAAATTGTTTATCAAAATCCGAAACTTGTCGCGTCCTTTGGCATTCTTTAAACTGCGTCCAGACTTCTCGTTTTGACAAGAACCGAAATGCCACAATTTACAATTTTTCTATTTTAAAAAAGGTTCCAAAAATTTTAAATTCTGGCCAATATAGGCATTATAAATTTTATTTGACAGTCGCCTAATTCACACGAAGAAAATCGACAGCTGACTGAATAAACTTACAATTACAGATATATGGTAAGTACTGTAAGATTTTCTCGAGGTGGTGTGGTACACAATTGCGGTCTACCGACACTATCAAAACTGGAATTGGATCTGGTGGAAAGAGCAGCTCTACAACTGGCCGAAAGAGAGGAAATGGCTCTTGATTATTTGCGTTTTGTGGAAAGTAAAGAAACCGAACCGAAACTGCCCCGATTCGTCCAGAAGGAAAACGAGGAAAAAGAGTTGCTCACCCAAAACGTAGTTCGATAAAGTTTTAAAATGTGTCTTATTAAACAAATAAATTGGGTGCAACAAACTAGCCGGGTTAATTTAACATCAATTAGTAATAACAGTGAGCCAAGTTAGTAAAAAACCTACTAAATTTCATTAAGTGGCGTGGCGATAAAATTATTTGCATTTGCAACTATTTTATCCAGAACTCTGGCGTCTCTTCACACCCTTTTAGAGAAAAGTTTGCGTGTTTTTGCCGTTTAGGGGATGAATTATAAATTTCATAAAGCACGCAAACCAGAGCCCCCGAAGTATTACGATCACAACGCTAAAAAAAGATAGGTATGAAAGGGTGTAGGTATCGCATTCTCTGCTTATTTAAACAACATTTTTCTACAAACGTATTCAAAATTCAACTTTTAACACGTTACTGAACTATTAAAAATAACATTTTAAGATACTGTATTATGGTATTCGTGTTTTTTAATTTGACCAACTATTAATGACGTAATAATGTAATAGAAAAGAAAATCAAAGTATAGGAATACACTATGGACTTAATTTGACAAATAACAATTTGGTTTCTAAGTTTTAAGTTTCTATTTTTACATTAACTGACTCATTATTCACGGGGTAGATAATTAAACTGTCGTAGAAAAATAACTATTATCACAGTGAACTGATATAAAAGTCACTTACGATTTTGCAATTCAAATGTTGTAGTTCCCTTTCGGCCATACGTCTAGTGGCGCTTTCTTTTCTTTTTCTTTTGTATTGGCTGTACTTGTAAAATAAGTACATGCCAGGTAAAGCCAGCACGACGAAAGGCTTGATGAGGGGATTGTGGTGACGCGAATGATGATGGAAAGGATTTCCTCGAGGATTTCGTCCGGCTTCTGCTTGTTCGGGCATTTTTTTTGATTTGATTCTGAAACACCAAACATTTTTTTGAAAAATTCATTTTATACAAATTAGTTTGAAAAGTTTGAAATCGTAATATGTTTATTACGATTATTAACGAATTTGACAAATACAGTACGAATCTTTCGCCAAAGCTGGTTCGTGTTTAGTGCAAAACCAGTGAATTTCCATACTGTTTCAATGACATTTGGTAAAGCAGGATAGAGATTCGTTAGTTCCTCACTAAACTAAGTATACAGTAATACATATTAATTTTCCATAAAAGTGCACTTTTAATCCCTAAAAAGAGTATAACATATTGATCGCAACTTTGAATTTTCAAAGACATGCACTTCACTCATAAATTTTTAAGTCAATAACTAGCTATCTACAGTATCTACTCATCGCGTGTTGTTTAAAAATGTAAAATAGTCAATCAATACAACCGTCACTGAAACAGTAACAATAAAAAAATACAATATCTCAGCAAAACTCTCCACTGTATTAAATTAGGAGGGACGCCTACGTAATTTTGGGGAACAAAAACAGCCACGCACAAATTTTATTCATTCGCCTACGTCACCGACGTTCTGTTGCGTCACTCGTTACGTCACGGAAGTGTTCAATGATATTTTTAGCTAAAAAACTGACTTTTTGTAAACTAATTCAAAGTGAAGGAGAAATTATCAGTAATTTGATTGAAATGTCCTTATGGAGTGTATATTTATTTGTATTAACTATATTAACTTAAATGTCCATTATTTTGCAGTAATTACTAAAACCAAAACATATTTATGTCATACCTGGTAGATGTGTATTCCTTGAATGAAATAATAGCACGTGAAATACTAAAAACAGTTGGAGAACAGTTTTAGTGTGAGTAAATGGATACTTAATTCCATGACAGAAAAAAAACACCACAAAAAACTGAAAAAAAGGAGTTTTTGACTGAAAAAACTAAATGTTTACGAAATCGTGCATACGATGACTGAAAAGGGGTGGTGATTCAGAGGCGCATAGCTCCACCGTCGCGACGCGACGCGTCCAAATAACATACTGCGGGCTCTACGAGGGTTGTAAGGTCTTTTTGGGGGGGTTGCATGATTGACTGCGTTCCCAGATTACTGGCACACCAAAGAAAGGTCAAGATTTTAACAAAAGTTTGCGCTGTTGTCGATGTTTATGTATTCTGCATCGGGACAATCCCTTCCAGCGCAGATAAAACTGGACTCTAAATCAGAAAACTGGAACCCGGTTGGCTAGTTCCAGAATTTTATGATACATCATTATTCAAAGAACTTCCAATAACCTTCAGGTAATTGGAATTTATTGGCAAGAACAAAAAGCTTATAAAATTCGGTTGAAATAATCTTTTATAGGCAAAAGTCGCGCGCATCCGATCGAAATCAGCGCGTTCCCCCCATTGTCTCTATATTCTTTTCCAACTCCAACATACACAAGAATTGCAACATTGCAAAGATGAAAAAAAGACACTCAGAAAAAACAAGTAATATTTTATTTCTCTGTTATAAATTTACATTTTGGTTGTGTGTGTGGTTGGCACTATAAAGACAGACACCGCAAAAGTGTTAAAAGTAATGTACGTGAACAAACAATATGGATGAAAAACCTACACAGTATACAGTAAAGATATAAATAACCATAACCCAAAAAAAAAACAAATATTTCCTAAACAACTTTAACAATTTATTATTGGTTTAACGACACGAGATTTTGAATCTCGGATTATACGTCGTATTGCGGTACTTAAATTGCCTTGATTTATCACAATTTTTAGTTAAAAATATTTTACCTATCAAGGGAGAAATGTGTCTGATGGTTTTATAAAGGAGGTCCAGTGTTTTGTTCAAAAACTAAATATACTTTCAGAGTTGTTTTCAGATAAAAATTTCAGTAGAAATATTTTGTATTCACTTACCTTTTAAAGACTAATTTGTGCTTATACTGCCTTAAAAGCAGTTTAATCTTCTTGATATAAAATGTCCTAAATAAATATTTTTTTTATATAAACGTGATTCTTCAATTCAGAAAGTATAAAACCCGTTCATACACATTAAAACAATGTTATCAAAAATTCTTTCACCCATCCAAAAAATTCATCTAGACATAACAAAAATATTTTTTCAAAAAAAAAAAAACATTATAAAAACTACGGACTAGCCTTTGATTCATTTTTGTTTTTTGCAAAAATTGCATGGTTCTCTTTAGATTTGTTTTTACGTTTAATGTATTGTCAAGACAAGCAACAAGCACCAGTTCACTCTTTGACTATCGTCTCGCGCTCTAAAGAGTCTAAAGTGTCGTTGGAACTCGATCGGGTGAGATCCTCCAGTTCTTCCATGTGTTTCTGTCTTTTGCGAACGTTCCAATGCAAACATTCGGCCAACGAATCGAACCAGTCGGTGATTTGGTCCTGCGAACATATACTAGGCACTGGGTAGATCGATGTGGTCACTCTTAAGCTAAAAAGAAAAAGTAGAAAGATATTACATAAATTTATTAATCATTAAGAGACAAAATTAAACACCAGAAATTTTAGCAAAAAATGCGTATCAGCCTGTATGTGGCAAACATCCAGATTGAACTACATATAAGGTTGTTTGGTAATGACTTGCCGCTTTTTCGCTGAGAGGGAGTTTCAATCGTTGTGGGGTGCGCAAATAAAGTTGCATCTGGAAACTCTGTATCGTGTTTGAATTATTATGAAATTAGCTTCAAAACGACGCCTCATTTATTTAATTTTCACGTTTCGTTCACAAGTGACAGTCACTCAGACATGGAGTTTACTAATGCGGAAGTTGTAGGTGGTAGTGTAACTGTTGTAGGAGATGGTACTGTGTCCCAAAACGGCTCAAACGGTGGCCAAACCAGGATTGACAAACAGACAGATTTTACTGTGTATTTGGTTAGGATTGGAAGAGAATCATCCACTATGAGATGCTTCCATGGGCTAAAAACTGAATTCTGAGCGGTACATCGGACAACTTGATCGTTTGAAGGAAGCCATCGACCAGAACTAGCCAATAGGAAAGGAGTTGTGTTCCATCAGGACAACGCCAGGCCACACACATCTTTAGCGACCCGCCAGAAGCTCCGGGAACTTGGTTTTGATTCTTTAATGCTCCCGCCATATAGTCCTGACATTGCTCCATCGGATTACCATCTCTTCTTCGCGCTACAAAACTCCATTGGCGATTTCAAATTCAACACAAGAGAAGACTGTGAAAACCACTTATCCCAGTTTTTTCCAATAAGGACAAGAAATTCTATGAGAGTGGCATAATGAAATTACCTTCAAAATGGCGACAAGTTATCGAACAAAATGGCGCATATTTGACCTAATTCTGTTAACTCTAAATATAGGTATTAAATAAAGTAAAAAGCGGCATGTCATTACCAAACAACCTTATATTATCTTAATATCTGTAATATTCTCCTCTCTGGTTTGAAATCATCCTGTATAGCAGTAAACTGTACCAAAAATATGTTCAAGCAAAAGGACCCTAAACAGAAGACAAAAGTAGTTGTTGCATATGACGGACCTAAATTTCCGGTTGGCACTGTCAGAGATTACTGGCATGGCTGTAGCAACGTATCGAACGAACGTTAAAGAAAAAAAGTGTTGGAACAACCTTTCCTTTTTCACTCTACAACCTCCCATTTTCTATGGATTACGTTACTTAAACATATTTTTGAGATATGATACAGTACACTATAAAATAATTACAATCCATACACATACCTGTCGCCATGCACCAGCTCCTGTCTGTTTCGTCCGTCAAACGAAACCCAGGATGTGTTTCGACTTTCTGGAGATACTGAAATCTAAATAAACAATACTTCTCAATCAAACACATAAAGTTTATTAATACATTTATGTAATAGTATTGCTATTTATGATTCGATAAGGAGTTTCATTTATTTACCTTTATTTATTTTTTAATTTTAACCCTCTGTTATAAAGTAAAGCATAGAAACTAGCAATCAAACACGTGACTTACACCCTTCTTATAAAATTTGAAGAAAATAAAAAAAAAAACAACACAAAACAATTGATTTCAAAATTTGAGTAGATGCATAACGTTGCGTTACTCTGTTTATCTTATACTGTATCGATTATATGAGTTACTCAGAGTTTAAAAAGGATTTTTGTTCTGCCATCCCATGGCTAGTGACAGTATGTGAGTAATAATAAATTGTCGTTTCTTTTCTATTATTTGTGAACTGAGAGATAGGGAAATGGCATCGTATGTCGTCATAGTCGTATATACGCTCAAGCTGACAAGAACAAAATATGAAAAAAGCTCGAGAACCAAGACATAAGTGAATTTCAATACGACGTCGCAATTAATGTCATTGCCACGCCACTTTCCCTGAGACAGAGGCCTCATTCGTTTTGACATTCCATGGAGGGTGCAAAGCGAATCTGACGTCACGATGACGTAATATGACAGTTGGTCACAACATTGTTTTGTTAAACTACGTCATCCATGGAGCGTGAAAACAAAGGCGGCCATAGAGTACTAACATCTTTTAGTACTGAAAACTGATATTTCTGAAATCTTGGTATACTAATTTAAAAATCTAAATCTTTTATGATACCTTGAGTTCTACGCCGGCCGGTACCACAATCGGCCTAAAACTTAGGGAATGCGGACAAATTGGGGTGACCATAATCGCAGGCACGCTCGGGTGAATCATCGAAGCTCCCGCAGCCACCGCGTAAGCCGTGCTGCCTGTAACAAACGTCAATAATTAATATTCAACAACGCAAAACGTGATTAACAATCAATTACTAAATAAACACAAAACAGCGGAATTTGCTGGCTATTTGTGTAGATACTGTAAATACGACCACGCAGGCAACATCCAACATGTGGTCGGTCGGTCGTTTGTTTTATGTTCGTTATCAGTATTCTCTGTGTGTGTTTGTTTTTAAACATTCACTCATGCAAAACTCTGTACAAATGTATTCAAATTTATCTCGTTTTTAGGGTACACTGTTTACTTTGAGTGTAAGTAAAGTTTACAATTTCAACGACAGTCAATGGAAACTTAATTAAAAAAAAATTGCTTTAGAAGCAGAATACTAACCGTCCAATTACACCGTAAACAAGTTCATTGATTATATTGATATTGATATAAATTAGTAAATCATAATGAAATTTATAAACAAGGGTTAAAAAGAAAAATGTCTTGAGAGAACCCTGAAGTCAAAATTAACATGGAAAGTCGATTTCCACCATGATTTTACGTTAAAACTGTCTCCTTTCTACAGCCCTTAGGATGACTAAAATTATAACTTTATACAGAATAGTAAAATACACGGTGTCCAGTAAACACATAATTAAAAGGATTCAGTTCCAGATGGAACCAAATAAAACACTTTAAAGCCCAATTTTCTACACCATTTACACATATAGTTTAGAAAGCGTCAGTTGAATTTTAGAAACCATAAGATGGATTTAAAAAGTATCACTTGTATTTCAGAAAAGGCACTTTCAATTGTAGAATAATAACTTTTTCGAAATTGCAATTTGTATTGCAGATTAGTCACTTGTATTATAGAAAAGAGCAGTTGGATTTTAGACATGGTCATTTGTAATTTGGAAAATTAAAGTTGAGCAAAAAAAGTAAATAGTTTAACGAATATTTTTAATAACATTGTGGTTTAAGCAGTTCAATGAAACATCAATTTATCTCGAAAACCGTTTATTTTATCGAAATAAAGGAAGAGTACAATTTTTCGATAAAAATGTCAAGAGTATCCATTAATGGCGTTTGCAGCTGAAAATAATGACAGCTGTCAAAGTTTAAGCAAATTGTGTCTTAGGTCCAGTTAGTTCCGGCCTTTCGAAGACGAGATACCTGGTTTTCATGTCAAATAGAAGGTCTCTTTCGATAAAACATTAAACCCAATAATCATTACAATATACAAAGTGTTTCAAAAGTTACAGCCAAAAACGTTAATTGGAAGGCAGTTCTTTGGGGCTCGATATTTCCCTTAAGAGTGACTAAAAAAAATTAATTATATGAACAAATCGTATTATTTTGACCTCCCCTGTATGCCACTGAGAGATTGTCATATAGTTATGGGACACCCTGTATATTTTATATAAATTAATAGTTCCGACGGGCGGGTTTTTTTGCTTAAAGTGATATTAAAAAAAAACAATAAACTAATAACCACATAGAAACACAAAAAAATCTGAAATTGAAATAACGCGTTCTAAAATACAAGTGACCTTTTCTGAAATACAAGTGACGAATCTGAAATACAACTTACGTTTTCTAAAACCAAATTTACGATAATGAAATACAAGTTATAGATTCTGAAATCCAACTTATATTTCTAAAATCCAAGTGATATTTTCTAAACTACATGTGTAAATGGTGTAGTTTTGCGAGAATAATTCAGCATAAATCCGCTTGAATCACCTTTCTTTATTTCCCTAATGACATTCCAAAAAAACTACCAGAATATATACAATATTAAAGTTAGTAGAAAGTTTCGAGGAACAAGATTTGCCTAGCACAACCAAAATCACTAAAAATTAATTTGATTGAATTGAATGAACAAGATTAAATAATATTATGATTACAAAACGATTGAATGCCAATCTGATCCCCAAATTACTGAAAAAATAAATAAATTTTCCAGTGTAGAGCTCCAGTTTTATGAAATTTTCTGCGCACTATTACTCAAAAAAAAAACCAATGTAAACTTACCGGTAGGAGTGCTCACAATCAAACCATCGCCTTGAACAGAAGTGATATGTTTCCCGTCCAAATAAAGGTCGATGTTAGAAAGATAGGGACTGGGTCCCCTATCAATGACCACCTCATTTAAGACCAGAAAACTGGATGGTTTCTCGTTTTTATCGGTTTCTCCACTTTCAATGGCTTCTGTCTTTTTAACCACCACACAACGCAGTCTACTACGCAACGTTAAGGCCGCATTACCTGCCCAAAGTTATCAATTAACAATCTGTGATTGCACGTTTTAAGTAAAAAATACCTTCCAGTACGTTGTTCACTTGTTCTTGGAAATTATCGAACCTAAATGGCGTGAGAAATCCTAGAGAGCCTAAATGGAACGCCATCACAGGTGGTACGGACTGTTGAAATAATTGGCTAGCGTACAGTAGAGTACCTATAAAGAAAACATAAGGGATCAGCTTCCAAAAATGAGGTTAGTAGAGATGCAAGTACTATAGTTCATCCACCAAATGACACATACCAAAACTTTTGTTAAAAAAGGTATTGTATGAACAATGACTTGTTCTTCCGTCGGTTTAATGAATGTACTAAACTTTATTTAGACACTAAATATCTCCGACAATTTTTGTGATTTTCTTAAAAGTACTGAAATTATAAAAAAAGTGTTATACAATATTGATTGGGTATTAATTAAGGCATTTAAATCTCCAATAAAATACGTTCTATTGAAAAAAAAGTTGACATCAAAAAGAACGTTTTTGCTCCACCCTGTGAATAAATAAGTAGATCGTCTTTAAAAAACACTTTCCAAACCGTGAAGTTTTTATCTGAAGCTTTTTTCTCAAATATATAAAGGGGGAAGTAATATAGGGTCTAAATAGAGTTGGGACATCCTGTATAGTTACTAATGGAGATACAAACAAAGATTTCTTACCGTCGCCTCCTAGACAGACGATAAAATCGATTTTATCGGTCAAATCGTCCTTTCCTAACCTAAAAGTCATGAGCCGATCCTTCACAGAAGGAAACTCTGGAAATTGGTCCAAATGGTGGTCGTCCATCACGGCGGTTTCAACAAACACCACCATTCTTTTCTCCTATAATTCAAATGAAAAACAATTAAATATCAGAATCAGAAATATATAGAAAATCAAACTAAATTGGGATGGCGTCACAGGCGGATAGTCAATGATATTTCCCCATATCACCCAGGAAAAAAAGATGACTCTATCAGTAAATAATGACTTTTGGCTTCATATGACTGTGTAATAGCATTTCAAGCTTGGTGGTTTATATCTTACATCATCAATCACATACTTACATAGATATTTTCTTTGGTAGCACCGGTAGAAGACATTTTACATAATGTTAAAAGTTCAGAAATAATAGCAATGGCTGAGAAATAGCAATATTTGTAACAATCTTATAGTAATATATTAATCCATAACGGAAAAAGTGCAGTTATCAAAGTCACATGACTGAATTTGGTCTAGGCAACTTTAAACAAGTTAAATGATCATTGATAATGCTTTTTAACAATTGAAACTTTTTTTTTGTTTGTAGATTTTTAGGTTAGGTCTTCAACCTTCAACTCCTGAGATGTTTGAAACTTTAACACGCCAAAGGACAGTTTTTTAAATATTTACAAAAAATGGAATTCATAACCTTGGTGATACCCCAAACAACAAATTTTTCCAAAAACGTCTGGTACTCGTTTAACCTGGCATTTGTTTTGACGCTCCAGCAGAATGAATATAACGTCACGATGACGTAGTTTGACAGTTGGGTCAAATTCTCGGTTTTACCTAATTATGTCATCGTGTCGTTATAGTTGGATTTTTACCTTTTGAGAATGACGTCATCTTTTTACATCTTTGTTTCTCGCATATCAAACATATGAAATAAACAATTTTAGCAAAAAAGGCACGTTGTTAATTTTGTCATCCTGTCAAATTAAAAACGTTGACATTTACTGTCACTCTGATATAAACAAATATCAAAGGAATAAAAATGCTGCGCTACAATGACCAAGCCCAAATGCTAATTCTAAATGTGCTGGTTTTTTTGGAGTACGAGAAAAAACAGTTTCCAGATGTCATCCCAACTGATTATTCCAATGTGTATGATAGAGCATCACAGGCTTTAAAACTGAGTACTGCGACCCTATGCCGAATGAAAAAGGCTGGAATTCCAGCTGACGACTCGTATTTCACCAACATTTCTAAGAAAATGTCAGTCAGTAAAACCAAAATAACCGCTTTTATGAAAAACAAAGAAGTTGGTAATGTTGGTATGCCAAATTACTATTTTCGCTTTATTGTGCAAATCACAAAAACACAGCAGAAAATCAATGAACATTAATAATATATTATGTTATTAGGAGTAGAAGAGATCTTTAAGTGAGTGCAAGCACACCTATTTACTGAATGAATGATGATTAAACCGAAACTCTCATGATCATGTGATTTTCAAGGCACTTGATCATCAGTCACTTCCGAACGCACTAATTTTTTTAAAGCATTTGTAGGTTAAAATTTGTGATCTAATTCTAGACATACGTGTTTTTTCACCTGCTTGACGTCATTCTCAAAGGGTAAAATTTTGACTATACATTGGCTTCTCGTTCTACGGATCGTCAAAACAAATGCTGCTGCAAGGATAAAAGTTTGACAGAAAAATAACAATGGCGTCTGGTGGTCGATATCTAATGTTTTTTTGTTGAAAATTATCAATTTATCAACCATATAGGTGTGAAATACTAGTAGGAAAATTATAAAACAAGAAAATTTTTCCAAACTTTGAGTTCATTATTGTACCATTAAGTGGCAGGCCAGTCTCTAAATTCAACATCCTTGCCTTAACCAAGATGGTTAAAATTAGCAAACAAACTCCAAAATAAACATTTTAATAATTTATCGAGTGGCACTTTTTTAATAAACTTAGGAACAAGATTTGCACATCGACAGATAACAAATCATACATTTAATTGCTTGGCGAACATCCATAAATTGCGCAATGTTTTAAAATCAACAATCAATGATTATTTCCACGCATCGAGCTATTCAGAATTAATCTCCTACATTATAAAGTAGTTGCGTTACAAAGCAAAATGTTATCAATACTGCTAATAAAGCTTCCATTAAAATTAATAATTGCGCATATCACGAGGAAAATGAGGGCCGATTAAAAAACGTAAACGGATTTTACGTAAAGTGCACTTGAGATCGAAAGCATAATTTATTACGTCTGGATATAAGTTTAATTTTAAAGTACGTAACCATGTACTTACCTCAATCAGCCACCGCACCAATTTAACAAACGGGGAGTAAACGGAAGCATCTCTAACCTTTTTGATAACCAAAACGGTTAGCGGAGGTTTGTACCATGTTAGGCGTTGACTAGCTGGATCTTGGATAGTCCTGCAAGTTTAAAAACAAAAAAAAAGAATGAAGTTAAAAACGCCAATAAAAATTCCAGTTTAAGATTTAAACAGTTTTTTGGGTTCATTACATATTTGAAAAGGTTAGTGGTTGTAATATAAAATTAAGAATTTGGCTGAACACTTTTAATATTAGGTACTATATTAAGAATACAGTTACACCAACAATGTTTCAAAGCGTACATTTTAAAACCATACTATTTCAAAAATATTTGTTTGCGAAATGATGGAACGTTTTGCAAATAAAATACTGCATCATCAGGGGATAGAAAAAATATTAAAAGAAATTGCTACAATATTATTGACCTTGACAGCTGGCTTGAGCACGTGTTTCCACTGAACTATTAATATGTAATAATGAATAAGTATACACTCAAAACACATGTTGATTTAAGTGTGGTTTGAGAGTCAAGAAAACTTGGTTGTTCTGAAACATGATTGTCCAAATAAAACAATTTTCAATGAAATAACTTTAACAATTGATCAAACCCCAGATAATGACGTATATAAATAACACAATGCAGTTCCTGTTTGGACACAATTTATATAATACATACCACTTTTAAAAAACAATCAACCGGAGAAAAGGTTGAATGGATGGCAGACAGGATATCCTAATCTAACAGCACTAGATTATTTTTTAAAGGGTGATTCAGCTGGTACAGCAAAACTGTTTCCTTAGAATAGTTTTTTTACAAAAAAAACAGCATAGGTGCAAAGAGAATTCAAATCCATTTGATAGAAGAAAAAAGGTTTTAGAGCAGAAACCTCAAGAAACTACAGAGAATCGAAAAACGTTTCTATGGAGGCGCATAATTTTTTTTTTCTTTTAAAACATATATTAACGTATTAGTGCCAACACCACGGACAAAATATAAAAATTGAAAAATAGGTTTCCTGATTGGAAAACTTTAATATTATAATAAATATTTTGTAAAATTTGTCTAAATTATAATATATTTCGGTAAATTAATATTATAAAAATGAATCGTTTTTTATAATAATTAGTGTCAAAATAAAATAATAAAATAAATAATCTCTCAGTACCTATACAGTTTATTTAAAAGTCAGATTTACCTTAATAATACTATAAAAAACGTAAATCATGTGTGTGATCAAACAGTAACTACCAGTTAAAAAACTAATCAAGTGCTACAAAATTACGTAAGTGCAAATCTAATAGCTTAATTACAGTTAGAAAACCGGTTAATAAAACATGACTTGAACAACAAAAAAAACATGTTTGAGGCAGGCCATTGATTCCATATTATTAATGTAAAGTCATAAAACGATCAAGCCAATTTTAATAAAAACAATAAATACCTTTATTTCAAAATTAAGTAAATTTAATACACTTACATACATAAATAAAATGAAACTGCGTCAATGCATTACAAAAGTAGCCAAATTACATCGTCCTATAGGTATAGCACTTTTCCACTATTCAACTACCTACCTACTTCACAGAGTAATCAAGAAATTCCTTTACACTATAGCACAATTCCCACAAGCAGCTCAAATATTGATTTCTCGAAATGATTATAAATACATTGTAAAAGCTTTTAAAAAACGATTTTAATTTTTTTAGTCTGGAGGTTATTAGGATATTTACTTTAGATTCGAATGCTATACCAGACTTGGTTCAGTTTCCCAAGAGGAAGTTGCATGTGTTCATCCTAAGATAGAGCTTCATCCTCGACAACATCCAAAAACCTAGTTGTATTCCAGAATTATTATTTATTCCATATTTTAATAAATTATCCAACAATTTTTCATGATATAGAGTATCATAAGCCAGGAAGCCTTTGTAAAGTCCAAGTATATTCCTATTGGATTTTCTACTTTATTAAATGATTTTAGAATAAATCCTGTTGTTTCGAGTTGAATTGTCTTTCCTGTGTGTTTGATGAAATTTTGCAGAAATTATACTCTGTCATGCAATACTTTTTCAAATATCTTTAAAAAGTTAGCAGACTTTAAAGTCTACATGAATTTTAAGTTTTATTAAGACAAAAACTCACCTATACTGTATAGCACAACCATTTTTTCCGTTTTCCAAGTTGCTAGGAGATTTCTCCAGAGCGTCTTCCTCGTTATTGTTAATTTCGACGGTTTTGAGACCGTTTCTCAAACACACACCGACGTTGTCAACGTTTTGTGAAGCGTCGCAATTTCTTTCCAGGCATACCATAACGCCACTTTCGGCCACCATTTTATCACAGTAATTTTGTATCACAGAAAAAAACTAAAATTTGTACGAATCGCGCCACTTGAACCGATTTTCAATAGCCCGGGTCACTGAATGACTGGTACTTTGGATAATGTTTCCACGATACGTAAGCGTGCATTGTTTCACCGGGAACTTGAATAATTTATTAAGTCTAGGGCCAATCGAATCCGATAATCGAACGAGCGCTTTTGTTTCTTCTCTAAACTGTCGCAAACTCGAAGAGAAAAAAAACAGATATCAGGTCTGCCATTCTCACACGATGTACTGTCGATGGTTTCCATATCAACATTACAACGTGAAATTTGTTATCGAATATCAACAGCTTTGAGCGCAAAACGATATACGCGCTTATGAGAATTAAACACTTTACCGCAAATGTGCCTGGTCTATTTCAGGAAGATAAACACAACAAAACCAAGCTTAAATGATAAAGCCAAACTAGTTAATATGTTCTGCAATGTCATTCTTTTGTTAACTATACTAAGCCTAGTCAATGTCAGACAAAATGGTTTGAAATCGCTATTTTTAACTACTAGGAAAATACTCTGAGTGTTCCTAGTTCCTTTTCTAAAAAAAACATTAACTTGCGCATTACTCAATGTCTAGGGTAATTTATTATTTAAGGTAGTAATTAGTGTAATTTCAACTTAACTTGTCTATGACTATTATATTATTTAAAAACAAAATAACCAGTATTTTACATTTTGGTTTGAGAACAAAATTGTTAATTTCTGCTAGTCATTCTTTATTTCAAGTAAACCATGAAATTTAATTTTAATCTGCAGAAGGTCGCTGAGGACAAGGCAACACCTGGTCTGTTCAATTTATGTAATTAAGAAACGAGTCCTCCCTGTACTAAATATTAGTGAAATATGGTGTCAGAATGTAAGGTCAAAATATTAATGACCAAGTTTAAAGGAAAAACACACATTTTTGCACCATGCAAATTAGATTGTTCAACACAAAAACAGGTGAACAATCTGTGTTGTTAATTGTTATTGGGTAATAAGTATCAGAAACCATAACACTTACATCACCATGGCCGAATTTCTCATAATACGCCCACATGGTCCAAAGTGTTGAACAGGCGAGGGCGCGTTTAAGGATCTTGTCCTCCTAAAACAAAACAAATATTGCTATAGCACAAGTAGTAAAATGGTAATAAAAGATTGAATAATGAAGTTAACATTTGGAGCGCCTTTGTTAAGTTCCCTAACAAGTAAAACCAGTTCTGTTGCTTTAAATTAATACCAAACACCTAATAAAAAAACAGTTAGGTCAAGTATTAAAAAAACTCTTACAAGTAAAATGCCATAGTTCAAGTAATAAATTTTTAAAGGAGCAAGGTTTTCCATACTGACCCTCAAGTCACTGATCTTGGGCTGGAAGACTAAGTGAATGTTAAAGTATACAGAGTAGTCTAGCAAAGTAATAAAAAGTTTATATAAAGTGTCTGCAACTATACTGATTTCATTAACTGTCAGACTTACTTGGGTTAGTTAAATTGGGAAAATGTTGCTCAATTTGAATTAAAAAGTATTTTGATTATTATTATAAATAACATATTCTATTATTATACATCATACTTATTAGGAAACAATGTGTTTCATGCTAATAATAGTACTTTATGTGCTTTTCAACAAGTAGCCTGACTATGTAAATAATTAAATATACAAGGTGATCCATCCAATAATATGAAAAAAGTAGAAAATACACAAATCTGAATAGTTATAAAATATTGTCAACCCATGAACCTTGTGCTGATAGTTTGGCCAGAAGTCTATACTAACTTGCTTATTTTAAATCATCCTGTAGATTTTAGCTTCCGGATAACCTCATAGATAAGAAGCCAATGTGATGTTTAGTCAAATTTAGAAGCTTTGCCAGTTGTTTTGACACTTATGGAAATTTTCAGGCTAGAGAAGATAGCTAAAGCTAACACAGTCTTAATTTTGGTCTAAATCATTAAAATGTTTCACTGTAAATTCAGGGGAAAAATTGGTCAACAAGTTTATGAGCAATTGTTGAACAGGGTGTTAAGGTTAACCTAGATTATAAGTATTAGATATGGTACATAAACTATTCTGCAAATTTGATGCAGAATCCAAAAATAAAACCCAAAAAGGGTGTTGCCAATTTGAAAAAACAAAGTCAATAGGCATCACTTATTTTTGGACTACTCTGTAAACATGAATCATGAAAACCACAACCAAAGATAAAAACTGAGCCTGCCTAGTATTTTTGCAAACAATTTCTTCAATTTTAGTAATTGAATTTATTCCTCCCTGTCTGTTATCACAGTATTTTTGAGACAACCCTTATCCATCTTTGAAAATGTTCTAATATTTTGACAAACCATCTGAAGTTTAAAATTTGGCCTCTTTGACTGACAATGAAATTTTAAATGATACAAGCTATTACCAAGATACCTATATTTTATGTGATCAACATCATTACAGTTAAGTTCCTAAGTACCTTTCTAATCAGGTTAAAAACACGGAATTTATTGGTTATATGAACAAAGCTGCAGAACTAATTAAAACATAATTGGCTCAGAATAGTTAAAAGTACTGTTGTGTGAATTCAATTTTTTGTCAGTTGATTACCCTCATCTTCCTTAGGTGGAGACTTTAGTAATGATAAAAAAATGAATAGGTATTACAAACTACAACTAAAAATAGTGTAGTGACCACAAAGTTAACATACCTAATTTGAGCAATGTTCACTAAAAGCTGATTGTTTTAAAATATATAATTACAAATTAACATCTCAATCAAACTGCATAACAACATAGAACCACTCAGGGGCCCAACTGAAACATGTGATTTAAAACTAGATCAAACAGGTGGGCCAGTTTCACAGGCTACTTATAATAATAAAGAAATAGAAAGTTTGGACAACATACTCACGGCCATGTACCAGATCTTCTCTGTTTTCTGTTATTGTCCAGGTCGGGATGATCGAAAACATGGTCCGAATATTTACTGGAATGTTCAGGGTTATCCTTTTTATTTACTGCCCAAGACAGCCTAAATTCCAATTTCTCTGCTAACCTACATTTGCGTAAGGTAGGCAAATCCACATCGGAGCCGAGCCACAACGAGGTCATTCTAGGTAAAGACAAACATACGGGTTACTAGCACAATAACACGCATTTTCAGATCTTTGAATAATAATAAAAGAACTAAACTAATCTGAAAATTATTAGAAAAAAGATTTGTTGAAGGTTAATAGGTTATGTTTTGATTTGACAATTTGACGTTTTAAATCGTTTGGTGGGGCGCCACGTTGCCGTTTATTGACAGAAACCGAGGCGGCAACACCGGTTTATCGAATCGGACGCTGTCAATTGGCATCCCAAACCACTCTCTGTTCTTTTCTGTTTCACGTTAATTTTTCGATCTCTTTATTTTATCCGTCAAACGTCAGTTTGTAACTCGACTCGAACTATCAATTCGAAGAAAAAGCGTTTTAATTTTCGAGAAGAAAAGATGGTCGGCGGCAATGTTGAGATGTTCTTGAAGAGCATTTTGTAGTATTCGGCTTTTTCCTCGATTTTCGTTTTTATACGTTTTATTTTCGGTCGGATAGCAGCTACATAAGCTCAGAAACTTAATCTAAGTTGTGTGTAACTCTGCTCCGTCTAAAGATAATATTAAACGAGAAATATTGTTTAAGGATGTCTTCCATGATGGGATTCCTGTAGGTATGTTTGCCTCCTTTCTTTAATTCTAAACAATCTCTTCTGGATTTAGCTTTTTGTACTGGTTTAATAAACTTGAATATTAATACATAGCTTTAGTTCTATAAGAAATACAGTTAAATAGGGATTTTAAGGATACTTTTTTTGAATATAGGAATTACAAGTACACTCAGCAGTCATGTTGTTTCTTGTGGGTTTGGTCGATATTTTGAAGATTTTCTGTAGAAACCACTTCAAAAACAACATGTGGTTTGGATACGTGTTTTTAAATTATCTTTTAAAACCCTGGGTTACTTTATCATAAATTAGCTGAAATTAACCTAATTTTAAATTGTGCTTATATTGCTTGTTATCATTGTTTTGATAAAAAATTTATTTTGTAAATTTCTTGTCTTCATTCTTTTCAAGAACTGAGTAACTATGTATTTTCCTGGTTACCATTTATCACACTTTTTAACACTGATCTAGAAATTTGTCTCCTAACATTAACCTGGCACTCGCCTGGCATCTTAAGTTAAAATTTTTTATATTGAAATTGGTGCAAACTGCCATTTGCACCGTCTAACTTCAAGCAAGTTAAGCATGGTCCAGACTGTGACTTTTCAACTGTATTCTACACAGTCTGAACCACACTTAACTTCAGTTTGGCTTAAAGTACAAATGGTGCAACTGGGGGTAACAGTTGCCTACAACCTACAACTGTTTTTAACTGTGTTTTGCTAGACACCCTTAGTCTAATTTCAATGATATTGGTGCCAGTTGACTTGGACATGCAGACAATTTTCATGTGCAAGCTAATTCACCCTTCATGTTTCAAAAACCATTGGATGTGGAAACTAAACTTAACCCATCCAAATGGTTCATTATTTTATTGGCTGCATTTATGAGAACAAATTGAATGGCAATGGAAAAATCACATTCACACAGTGTTTTTTTTATTGGTTGTTTATTTATTTTAGTGCTCCTTTAATGACATTCAGAACAAAATTGTTTAGTGGTAGCTAATTGAGTTGCTAATGATTTTATTTTTTTCTCACTGTGTCCAGGAATAAATTGCACAATACATTTTGAAGGCATTTGTTTTCACTCTCCATGGAGCAAGCAAAGCAAATGTGAGGTCATGATGATGCAATGTGGCTAAATTAAAAATTGACCAACTGTCAAATTACGTCATTGTGGGGTCCCATTCACATATGCTCTGCTTGCTCCATGGAGTGTAAAAATAAATGGGTTTTGTCATTTCAACTGTTAATTCATTTCAAGTTGTCTATTATTCTTCTAAAACCACAAGACACAAGACTTTTGACTGCTTGCACAAATGTATTTTTAATCTCACTTAAACTCTTCTGAAATTTGAATGTGACAATCCAGGTGAAAAATGTCACTGTCAATGCCAAACTTAACTAAGTTACCTTAAAATTACGTTGGTGCAGTTGGCCATTTATCTTTTACTTGGTAGTTGTAATAATCTACTTATGGTAAATATTAACAAGTTGACTAATAGTTTTCACTAAGTAAGTTTTAGAGATTAGTATTTTTTATATATAAGACTAACAATTTGCAAAAAAATGTTTTTAAACAATTAAGTGAAAGTGGCAGTTTAGATGTAATAAACAGCTTAGCTACTTCTCTGGAAAATGCCATTAGGTGATCATATAATTTGAAGGAAACAAACTTATTTCATTCAACTGGAATCAATAAAAGACATATCTCATACATTTTTCTTAAAGTTTGCTTAATCAGTAAAAATCAATCAACAAGTAAATCAAGTCAAGTAACTTGAATCTCTCGTCTTGTTTGCATCTGTAAGCCTAATGAAATTATTTTTTTACAGATGTTGAATCAAACATTGAACTAGAGTTCTGATTAACAATGGGTGATTACAACATCAGTCTTCCGCATCAAACCAATTCAGAAAGTCGAGAAAAGTTTTGCAAATACTCCTATTCTTCATACTGTGCCATTTGTGATAAACAGTCGCCGCGCAGAAGATCTAGGAGCGAAACTAACGAATGTTGTAGAAAAAAGTGGAAAGAAATGAAAAGTTTATCTTCCAAAAAGTACGATAAATGTACTGAATATGAAAACATCGAACTGGAGTATGATTCTAAAGGATGGCATGAAATGAAGTATGATTGCTGCCGAATAAGGTGAGTACTAGTTTTTTAGTGTTAATGTCCGATGTGTTCTGCTAAATGTCATTTTTTGTTACAGATCAAATTTGGTTGAATTGCCAACGTCATACATAGCCAACAACGACAACTGTCAGCTTTCCACAAATCCGTCAGTGTATCAAGATGAAATTGATTGCTTAAAATCGTTCAAATCCTGTGATTATTGCCCCGCCGCTAACAATACTTTTGATGCAAATGCCATAGAAAATGTAAAGGCCATGGAGCCGCGATCGAAATTGTTCGAAAATGGCAAAAGTCCAGGAAAAATATGCTCTGCTCCCCTAGACCCTTTGATGTTAAACTATTTTAAGTCGAACGGCTTTCATGCACAAAAGCCACGAATTCTTAACGACAATCAAGAGTTTTACCTCGGATCACGTGCGAACCCTTCCAATTGCAGGGAATGTTGTCAATTAGTGAGCTTTAAAGGGCACGATGCAGATCGCAAAATTCCATTATGCTACAATACGGATACCTATTTTAACAGGGCAATAGATAAAGAACGATACTGTAAAGAAGTGGATATTTTAAGAGAGAAATTAAAAATTTTACAAAATAATTCCTACACTAGTCAAACTGGTCGTGAGCTTACTGTGGTTAACTTGGATTTAGCTAAAGGAAATGTATTGCGTGAGAGCTGTATAACCACCACTGTAGACGTTACAAGGCCTGTAACAGTACAAAAATCACCACTATCTTTGGAAACACCAAAAGTTACAAAAAGCAAAGTTTCACTAAAAACTAAAAAGTTTAGTGCTGGAAGCAGACTTAAGAGGCCTAAAAGTCGAGTTGGGTTTGCCGTAGTAAACCAATCTATGAGGTAGGTTTAATTTGTTATTGTAATTTACAGGATGTCTGTAAAATGTCTTAGCTAAAAGTGGATATTTTTGTAATACAACGTTTAGAGGATCAAATCGAAAGTATGGAAAAAAAATCGTATTGGGGCATTTTTAGAGATGAAAAATCAGAATTTGTTTTTATTTTTGATGATTTTTGCAGAGGACGCTGTCAGCGTGAGATAAACTCTCTTTAATACAACACAATTTGCTTTGATAAAAAGATTGTGTTTTTGTATGTACATGTTACAGGAGAAAATAGTTTCTGAGGACTGCCAAGAAAAAAAATCTTTTGAAATGTCCACTAGGGGAAGTAACTGCAATTTTGAATCAAAAAAGTAATTTTTAAATAAATTGGTGGAAGGTATTATTTAAAAAACTAAATTTTAACAAACTTGGACTCCTTGAAAAAAACAATTTTTGGGCTACAAGTATTATAATATTTTATTTTTTGTTAGATCCACATGACGCCTGTAGAGGGCGTTATTCTGCATTTTGACAGAAAAGGTTAATTTTGCAAAAAGTAGCTAAATGATGCCTGAAAAATCCTGCAAAAAACGCATCTCAAGATCTGGTTCCTAACCTAAAATATTGACCATTAAAAACTCACTTTGTCTCTCATCTTTTCATAAAATCAGGTTTCATTTCAATCAAGAAGAAAATTTGATTCTTCTCCTACACAGCCTAAAAACTAACAATTTATTCTTTGTTTATTGGGGGTTCTGTCTTCTACCTTTTGAGACAGAAGACCCAATAAACGAAGAAAAAATGAGTAACTCGTCTCAACAAACATATAGAATATGTCTCTAACAATTTATCTTTTACTTCTGGCACTAGATAGTATTTTTGAGAACAGCTTGTGTTTTTTTGGAGTTTTTTTAACAAAAATTATTGCTAAAATACTAGATTTGGAAATACATAGTTTAGTTTGGGTAAAAAGTAAAGGTATTGTCATTGTAATGTGATAATTAATTAACAACTGAATGTTTACTTTTACTACTCTGTTAATGCTTTTATATCGCTTTCTGCAAGAATTTTCTTCCTAGGAAACTTTCTACCTTTACAAATTCTAACTTCTTCTATTTCCAAAAGTATTCACTTTTGGATTTATTTTGTCATCACCCCAGGAAAATGTGGAAGGTTTTTGTAGACACCTTCTAGGTATATCTAAAACTAATGAACATAATATTAGGAACAACGCTAACTACAAGCTAACTAAACTAAAGTGTTTGATCATCAGAACAATTCACGTTACCAATTACCAAAACAGGCCTCCCACTGGGTTGTTCTATTTTAAGCATCTAAACTTGAATCACTTCAAAAACGTCTTTTCCACTGGAAAACATGAAACGCAATCGAACCGGAAAGCAACGCCCCCGGAAAATGGGAAATCCCTTGAACTAAACATGTAAATTGAGTGCTATTTTTACATTCCACGTGCCAATAACAAAGTTTAGTGATGTTGCGTAAAAATTAGTAAAAACTCCGTTCGTCTGAGATACTTGAATAAAAATTCCGACATTCCTTGAGAATCTTACCTTGCGTATTTTTAGCCACCGGTTTAATTCTGGTCATTAATATAAAAGTGTTTTTGTAAAGAGGATGAAAATATAGCGTATGTCTCATATACCCCTTTTGCGTTGGTTCAAGCCGTAAAACGCGTAGATTGTAAATCGAGACGCCCAGGCGTGTTCCACTCTAGTGGGCGCTCTTAGTAATTAATGGTGTTTTGGATGGAACATTGAATATGTTGTATGTGCAACGTGCTTCAGCGGAATGTTAATCAGTTTAACTTTTATTCACTTTGTCTGGTAATAAATTAGTGATTTAATAATGAAATGGGACAATAGGAGGGAGCCTGTGAGGCGTGAAAGCCTTTACGAGTAAGACTTATTCTTTAGTTTTTTCAGTTATTGATTTTTCTTAATTTGTTTTACGTTCTGTGTAATTTAATTAGTATTATCGACTTTTTGGGGAATGACTGGAATATACAGGATGTCTTTAAAATATCTGGACAACGCTCTAGGACAAGTAAATTGTACAAAAATTAGTCGATTTAGCCATATTAATCTTAGTCAATAAGTTGATAATAAGGGCAATAGAGAGGGTTAAAGATTGTCAAAAAAAATTATAAAAATATAATATAAAATATATAAACTCGGATGACGCCTAAAAAGTAATTCCAATTTGTACTCATCTCTACCGTTGATTCACCCTGTACATTTTACGTATTTAGAAACCCCTGTAAACAAAATGTCATGTATTTGCAATGTCCCTTCACATAATATTAAGTAAAATCAATTTTTAAATTCTTTGACTGTTAGGTTTGACTTATTGACTGTTAGGTAAATGTTGACTAAATTGACTTATTATCGTACCATTTACCTGTGCTAGAACGTTGTCCAGACCTTTTAGAAACATCCTGGGTGAAGTTTTTTGGTAATAAAGTGATATTTTCTTCAAAAACGGTCAGGTTTTTGAATAATTAAAAATAAATTTTTTGATGTAGGACACTCACACAAGGTTTCAGAAAACGTTTTAAGTACCCATTTTTCTTGTTGCATAGAAGTTAAGGGGGAAAGACCCCTTGTAAATTCAAAATCTCCGTCACTACTTTTATGCAATGTGAATCAACTTTTTTTTTTCAACTTTTACATTTAAGAGAAAACTTTTCCTGAAATTTTCAATGTGCTATTTCTTCTTACAGTTTGTGACACCAATTCAGGGGACAGTTTATTATATTACTCTAGTTACTTAGTTATATAATTTACTTACCATTTGAGATAAATTCGACATCTTGAAAGTAATGAAACAAAATAAACAAAAATAAAAACACTGCCTGGAACGTGTATTGTCGAACTATTTCAAGAAAATTCCAGAATTAACGCTAAAAGTTGGTCATAGATAGTACCTCTCAAGAACAAGAATGTAGTAAAGTAACGGACACGTGTCAATAACTAGTTTTAAAGCTCGTGTTATCTCAATTAACAAAAAAAGTCCATATCAAATTTAAGTTTGTGTACTAATTGAATATTTACAATCTGGAGTGCTTATTTATTGCTCAATGTGATGCTTGAAAATTGGACTGGTTGTAATTTTCCAAAATTTCTAGTTTTTGTTATGAATTTTAGCGAATCCGAAAGCGACAGCGTTGAGGATGATATTGTCGAAGAGGATTCCCAAAGTATTTCTTCGAGTGATCCAATTTCGACTGATGAGTCTTCCAAAGATTTGCCTGAAAAGTCTAGTCGTGTCTTAATAACCGGTGATTCAATTGGTAAGTATATTTGGAAAGTTCCTATCAGAAATCCTGAGTTGCTAATTAGCATCAGGCTGAAAAAACAATCAGTGCTCGTATAAATATTAACTAGACGACCTATGATGTTTTCATACTTCGACAGCACAAGGATACGACCGTGTTTATTTATAACACTTTTTTGTTGCGAATTTCCATAAATTTTGAAATTAAAGAATGTCTCCAGCAGCTTAATTTATGTTTTTGGCTCTGGATCAGACTTTAATAACAGAAAAACAGGTATGGTGGTTAAATGACTCATTTAGAATGCTAAATCCCAACTCAAAATTATGAACGCCAATTTATTACAGGACTTTTAGTCCCATTGTTTTTAATGTGTCCTTGTTATTTCAGGCTTGGAAACTGCTTGCTGGCCAGTTCGCTTGAGTCTGTTTCCCAACATTCCGCCTTACATCAAATTCCGTTCCCATGATTCGGAAACTAGCTGTAAATTGCCTACCGGCAAGAAGTATTTCAAATGGAAACTTAGTACAATCACTCCAATTATAGTTAGAAAAACGTTAACAAACTCGGGATTTGCCTTGGTTAGAAGTGAGTTTAGTAGAGGTGTGTCCCTTTGTTGACCTCAAATCCAAGTTTTACTTTTACTCCTACGCATACCTTGTTCCATGTTTTTTTCCTGTTGATTGAACAATTCTGCGTATTGTCAAAGAGGTCTACGCAACTTTTAGAATCTAACCAGTGGCTTGGCACGTGGGGTAAACACATGAAGTCACCAATGTTCAAAACTTTAAAGGAAACCCAAAAACTGAACCATTTTCCTGGTACATTCCAGTTAGGTAGAAAAGACAGACTATGGAGAAATTTTCAAAAGATGATTTCCAAATTTGGCCTCAAAGAGTGAGTAAAAATCATCTTAAAAACAGTTCATTAGTCAAGTTTGGTTAATATTGTAGATTCGGATTCTTACCTCTCACATATGTTTTACCACAAGAACTGAAACTATTAAAGCAAAATTGGGATTTTAAAAATAACGGCGGCAAGGAAATGTGGATTATTAAACCGGTGAGTAAGCTTTAAGTGACAGCTTTTTGAGTTCAAACTCACTTAATTGTTTTAGCCGGCCTCTGCCAGGGGCGTTGGAATCAAAGTGATAAACAAATGGTCGCAGTTGCCTAAAAAAATGTCCCTTGTTTGCCAGAAATACATTCAAAACCCCTACCTCATTAATGGAAGCAAGTTTGACCTAAGGTTGTACGTGTTGGTCACTAGTTTTCATCCCCTTAGGATTTATTTGTACCCCGAAGGATTAGCAAGATTTGCAAGTGGTAAGTAACAATGTAAAATGTTAATGGAAGGTGTTTATAAATGATAAATTTATGGTGGTTATTACATGGCATATAGACTGACAAGTGCCAGTACATAAATCGTAAATATTAAATAAAAAGTTGTAGCTTGTTGGCACAATCCGTTTTTTAAGCCGGAACCCAAAACAATGATAAAGCAGGTCATGCTGGGCAATTGGAAAAATGAAAAATTCGTTTTCTGTATCACTCAATTTGTATCTATCCTTGTTAGTATTTAGCCGAGATAATTTTACATATGGTCACATGTTTTCACCCATAAAACGTTCTGACTATATATAAATCTTGGAGTAACGAAGAGTTTGAAGAGCTATCTTTATAGAAGCCTTTTCTACTTGAAATTAAAGGTACCTTCTGAATCACCCTGTATATGAGTTACATAAGTATACGAGCTCCGCTAAGAATTAATAGATTCCAGTACACAAATTCTGTCGCTTGCGTGATGGAGCCATCTAGCAGAAACGCGTGTCACCGAGTTGCCATCACTCTTTCAATCTTACTCAAATATACCCAAAAACTCTCTTCTCATAAAATTTTACATAAGCGCGCGGTTACGTTATTTTTAGTTTACTGATTTGCGAAATTGATTGCTGAATTCCTAAAAGTTTTACTATTGATCTTTTATAAATGGTCTGTTGAATCGGTTTTTTAGTATAGAAGAAACAAGAAAATATTTGGAAATATTGTAATTGGCACGTTTAAAGTATCCATTTTCGGCCCAAATTAGGCTTCTTCTCAGAGACGATTCCTAACTGGTTTTCAAAGAAAAATAAAAAAAATCGCATGCCGTATTGGTTGAATGGCCAATGACTGACAAAAATATCTCAAGAGCAGTAGGCTCTATTTGTTTCAATGAAGTGAACTTACTTTTTTTTCATTCTGTCAAACGTGTTTGGACTTTGCATGAGAAACTTAGCTCTACGATTAAGAACTGGCCCTTTTTAATATTTATAAGTCAATTCAAGAGATAGATGGATGCAAGAACCTTGCAGCTACAATTTATTTTGCGGTAATCATCGTTAAGGTCAGATTATTTTTGCCAAGTGAATTAACATACTAAAGTAGTGCTGCTGAGACGCTGCTTGGTGTAGGGCGTCGTCCCTACGTTTAAACTCTGGCAAGACTGGTCTTGCTGTTTTCCAAGAGAGAGGGTTTTTAGTCTCCGCTGGTCTGGCTCCATGGGGCCTCTGTCCCGAGTGCACAGTCCGTGAAGTTTCTTGGGGTTCACCTGGACCCATGTCTTAAATGGGAGCGACATATAGGGGAACTCTGCCCGAAATTAAAAATCAAAGTATGTACGGCCATGCGTCGTATTAGGGATAGTGTGTCGTTGCACTGCTTACGAGTATATTATCTCTCTCATGCTCAATCATTAAAAAGCTACGCTACGGGATTTGCTTTTGGGGCTCATCGCCGTATGCTACTAGAATCTTTGTGTGTCAGAAATGACTAATAAGGGGAATGCTGGGGTTACACCCCTTGGTATCCTGGAAAGAGTACTTTCGGCGGCTCGAGCTACTCACTGTGCCTTCAATGTATTTCGTACAGCTGGTTCTGCTTGTTAGCAGAAATCGGCAGCAATTTCCTCGAAACAGCGATTGTTATTCTGAGGAAATGTCTATTTCAACTAGGGGCAGGGGCGAGTTATCGGTCTCCTGGCATGGTTCTGCTTTTTTTGAGAGAGGCCCATGTTATCGTGCTGTAACTGCATATCGTTCTTTACCCAGTGCCATAAGACAGATTGTCGGCACTAAAGCTTTTAGAAAGGTAGTAATTAAGTACGCTATTGAAGAGAGTTTTTATTCTTTTGATTTTACTTAATTTTAATCTAACATAATTGTAAAATTAGTAAGTGTATTTTTCTTAGTTTTATCTTATCATTTGTCAGAATTGTTAGTGTTTTGTGACGTTGCTATGGTTATTGTAAACTGAGCTGGCAATAAAAGAGAATTATTATTATTATTAAAGTAATTTTTGAAAAGAAAATTGGAGCTGCCTAGTTTCTACAGCCGACTCTACAAATATTTAGTAATGATCGTGGTTAGATTAAACTTTGTTAACAACTGTTTTTTTTCCAGCCAAATATAGTGATGATATTAAAGACCTTAAGGATAGATATATGCATTTAACTAACTATAGCATTAACAAGCTCTCGAGCCAATATACAGCTAACGAAGACGCTAACGCTTGTCAAGGCCATAAATGGTGAGAGAAACAACAAAACAAATGTATGTTTTATTTTTAAGCATTTGGAATTTCCAGGACACTAACCAAACTGATGGACTACCTGCACGACGAAGGTGTCGACACTAAAACTTTATGGAAAAACCTGCAACAATTAGTAATAAAGACAATAATCTCCTCGGAAGCCTTAATAACTCCGTTATGCGAGGAAAACATGAATAGTTACTATAATTGTTACGAATTATTCGGTGTTGATGTACTTTTAGATGAGCATTTAAAACCCTGGTTACTTGAGGTGAGTGCCGGCAAAACATGTTTGCGTCTAAGACTAATTTATTCCTGGTTTTAGGTTAATATTTCTCCTAGTCTACACAGTTCGTCGCCTTTGGATGCGCACGTCAAAGGTCCTCTAGTTCAAACGCTGTTCGATTTAGCTCAATTTCATTTTCCTTTACGTTTGGCGCAAAACGTAAAAAACACTCCGCCGTGTCTCGATAACAGATTGTATACTACTGCCTTGTCCAAAAAAGAGAGAACGAAACATTCTAATTTTACGCAATTCGAGAGTCGAGAGGATTATTTAAATGATATTTTAACGGATTTAACTGGTAAGTTATCTTTTTTGTGGAAAATATAATTGCTCCCAGTGATTGTCATGCCTTCTTTACTAACTTTTTTCATTTTCACAAAATTTAGTACTGAAATCCAGCTCTAGCTTTGTGTATAACAAAAAATATTACAGGTGATGATGTACGGCACTTACTGAAAGCTGAAGACGAGTACGTTGTAAAGGGACGGTTTGAAAGAATTTTCCCGACGGAAAACTCTTATAAATACCTGAATTTCATGGAGGCGCGCTATTACAATCGACTATTCGATGCATGGGAACACAAATACGCGTCCAATCGAGAAGAAGGTTAGTTTAGATTTTTTTTCAACAATAATTTGTCAAGTATTTGTCATCATCAAACTCGTTGAAGTGGTTTAGTTAGCAGTTGCTAAATTGTTCCAGGAATTCGCGTGCTTCAAACGTTGTGCGCTCAAAAAGTCCACTTGAAAATCGGGCATCACTCCACATTGAATAAGGTAACTATGCAAGTTTTTTTTTACAACTTTTATTGTTTTAATTAACGAGGAAATGTGAGGTTACGCACCTTTTTCTCTCGGAATTGAGATGGTATTTACAAGTAATTTTTCTTTGGCCTTGATCGAGGCGGGAAATTTGATTCTGGCGGCGCTGCATTTCGTATGTTCTCAATGTCGCAGTAAGTCTAAATGTGGAAACAACAACAACACCGTCTTCGTTTTTGCGGATGTTACTGCTAAGTTGTGATTTTTAAAGCATTATCTTTATTGGTGTTAACCGATTAGTAACCTAAAGTGTTAGTTTGTGTATTTAATCAGTTCAGAATTGCCACACTTGATCTTCAAAATTGCATAAGAATCAAATCACTTTTCAATGTGACGAAATCATTACTTCGACAGCAGTCAAGCTAGAAATAAATGTTGCAGAAACAATAAAAATGTTAATTTCTGTGACTTTTCAACCAAAGAAGGTGTGAAGAGTGAGTATAAATATGTCAGAGTGACATTGCGTACCAAACAACCGTTTTAAAAGCAGAGCCATTTTGTTCCCCAGTCGCAAGTACATACATAACTATTTGACAATTTTAATGACTTATGTCATTTTATTCGTGCGAAACTTGGTTGAATGGGGCTTTCAAACCTCAAACCGAAAATTAGGATTGGACAGATATTTACGAATCATATCGATCTACGAATAATGAACAACAGGAGCAACATAGTTTACAAATCCAGATTTGAAGATTAGTTAGGTTACATACGGCACAATTTGCAAAAACAATTAAAATGTCGTTTCTCCTTTTTCGACTTAGCAAAACGATGGTTTTCCGTCATTTTATACGCGTATTTGAAAACTGAACAAAAGTGACATGTTGTGTCAGTCTGCCGAAGCGGATGTGACGTCAGCTCACAAGACTGATGATGAGCCAATATGTGTTTCTACATGAGTGGATACAAGAGCTGATAAAAAAATAAGAAATGTGACACTACATTGAGTGAGCATTGGGAAGAATTTGATACACTGATCAACAGAAAAGACCTAACAAGTTCCAATGCAGTCTCGATTGCAAACAAAGAAGCGAATGAAGCTGATCGTAAATCACGACGGTCAAGCTTAAAGAGATCAGTATTACGTACGACGGCTCTCGCATAGTAAGACAAGACCGAGGGGTAGACCATAGATCGCCGAAGTATTTTGGTGTACACACTTGAGGTAATTTGATTACAAGGCATTTTGAGGTATTTATAAGGCATTTCATAGAATTTTGAGGCATTGACTCGAGGGGTAGACCGCCGATAATTTTTTGTACACCAAAATGCTTTTTTGCATACAAAATACCTTTAAAATACCTCAAAATGTTTCATTATTGCTCAAAATGCCTCATAGTAATAATGTCTTAAAACTGCCTCATATATTACCTTGAAATACCTCGAAATGCCTTTAAATTATGTAAACTGCCTCAGAGTGCCTTCACATGTTTACCTACACATTTGTGGCATTCTTAAATTTAGTTATAATTTGTACATGACATTGTCACCCTTGTCAAAATGTCATAAGCATTATATTTTGACGTTTAAACGAATCTTCTAACTGTTATAGTAACCAAGTTAGCACGTGTCAAATAAAGACACCTATCATTTAAAAGAATAACATAACACGTCACGTGACTTGGATAATTCAGTTTTTGAGCTTGCAACTTCTGTAAATACTAGTTGACATTGTCAAAAACAGTCACGTGAGAAAAACTTCAAAACGCAGTATAAACTTTGGAAAATTGATAAATAAAATTTGGACAGTTGTAAAAACTTAAATGGCAAAGTACACGTCACTTGACGTTGATAATGCAAATCTGAGCTTGCACCACTGTAAAGGCCAATTGATATCTGTCAAAGTTAATCACGTGAACCTTAAAATGTGGTTTAGACTTGGTAAATTAAATTTAGACTATTTTAGACAGTTGTAAAAGCTGAAATTGTAAGAGACACATCACATGACTTTGATTATGCAATTTTAGAGCTTGCAACACTATAAAGTCCAGTTGACACCTGTCAAAAACAGTCACGTGACCTTAAAAATGTAGTTTAAATGTAGAAAAATTGTTAAATTATTATTTATAATAATTTGTGATGAATATTGTTTCAACTTAGTATCATGTAACAAGGATTTTACCATAATAATTACATGTGCGGTCAATTTTGTTATATTAATACACATATATTGTCTACTGCTTGGTCTACTACAATGTATTCCTTAAAATATCGCAAAATTTCCTTTATTTAGGCTTTATTTCGCTCAAAATTCGAATGAAAATATCGCAAAACATTTTGAAATATACAGTCAATGCTCGGACAAGACGCTGATGGTCCATGACGTTTAAATTAACCGTTAACCACTTTTACGGTAATGCATAATCTAAAAATCTCCGCTTAGCAGTAACATCCAAACATAAAGATACTACTACCAGACCACTCGTATATTGTATTTGATTGTAGTCCCGTCGCCATTGGCCGATTATATCTAGAGTGGTAGCCGAGTTATAGTGTGCATCCGTCCTTTCAGTTTTGAACCATGTGTGTTACAAAGTGATGGAGTACTTCACGTTTTTGTATTAGCGAAATTAGTATTTCTGTGGTTTAGAACTTACATACAATGTCCAATAGTCCTATATAGCATAGAGAATTTAGACAAAAATTGTAAACATAGTGAGTAGTTGGTTAAAACACATCTTGTTTAGAAAAAACGTCTTAAATATTTAGATCAATTATTATACTTGCCACCCTCCTTGGATTTGGAGTGGATAGCCTACTAGAGATTCAAGTGTATCAACAAGTTACTATATTGTATAATATTGCTGTTTTTATGAAAAATATTTAGGTGAAAAATTATGAAATTCTAAAAAAAGTTTTGCAGGGTTTAAATGTTTTAGATTCTAGAATTGTAGTCAAAAATATGTGTGATATTTTCCAACTTTAAAGTACTAATCATTTTGTTTAATATTTGTAGAGTTGTCAGAATACGATCCTTGGAGAGGCGATTTCGAGTCCACATCCGTCGATTAACGGACATACTCGACCTTTAGAAGAAATTATGCAAGACACGTCAATATCGCCCACTAAAATCACTCCGTCATGTGAAGAAATTAAAGTATAAAAATTGTAGGTTACCTGCTTTCACTCCAAATACATTAGTATCATTAAATTTACATTTTCAGGTAGATAGTTTTGTAATTAGTTTGACGTGTTCAGAAACAAGCCAGCCGTGACTGCCAAGTCTCTCTTCTCAGGTCAGTGAGAGAGTGTCTATTGTTCACATTTACTTTTCCAGAATTGCGTATTAAAATACTCTTCATTTATTGGCAACGTTATTTATTCTTTATTAGGTTCTCGATTTAATTAAGCCATTGTTTTCTCTTTTTTACTCTACATTTTATTATTATTTAATTCTATTATAATAAATTCTCTTAATACTATGTGTTTACTTATAAAGCACTGTGACCTTACATCTCGCAACTAATGTGGAAAAAATAGCGTTTAATGAGATCTTTGCAACATTTTCAATCAGATAATTTAGTAGTAAACAGAATAAATTGAAATGCGAAGAAAAATTTAATTACCGTCCTGAGTGTCATCTTCAACTATTTCCTGTTCCTCTAATGTCGTCCAAGAACCTAACAATAAAAGAAATAATTCGTTATATCCCAATAAGTGGCGTATTTCTTTTGATTTATAACAGCTTTATTATACTCAGTGCGTGAATAAAAATGATTTTCGTTTGGTAGATTTAAGTCGAAATATTAAAGCAGCACATATTTGAGTTAAAGTTTGGCTTGGAATATTCACATTTATATATTGGTATGAAAAAATTTGCATTTGAAACGCATAAAACGCAAAAGAAATATCACGATAACATCTAAATTAATCTAGATAAATAATCTAGCAATAATTCTCATTCTTGCCAGTGTAATTTGCCATCAAATCGACTCGGTTTTCAAATGTTAAGGTTTTTTTATTGGCGATTATGTTGGTATGAACTGATTTTCCGAAAATGTTCAGTCTAGTTCAAAATAATGAAAAAAATAGAATAGAACTTACTGTCGCTTAAATTATCTTCGACCTGATCTCGATTTTCTGGACCATCGTTCAACGGTACAATATTTCGGTTGGGCCTCCGATTTATTCTGTCTGTGGGTATCTGTCTCATTTGCACGTTTATATCTAATTGCATCCGAACGTCCAGTACCATAAAACCAACTGTGATAAGGAGCGGAAGCCGAAATCGGCAATCCCACGCTAATTTGAGCAAAAAAACTAGCGGGCTCAGTTCGCTCATTCTGATTTCGTTTCTGCGTCTGAAATGGTAATAAAACCATTTCAGAAACATTTTGGTCAGGAAACGTCAGTAAGGTAAATAATAAGTCTATGTTAATGTGTATTATATGCACGTATATTCGAGTTATAGGTTAGGAGTAAAATGTAACACACATGTTTCTGGTAGTAGGTAGAAATATAATAAAATATAATACTCTATAAACAAAAATGGAATGTACTTAGAGAGCTTACCAAATATGTTGCTTTTTTACTTAAATTAACTACCAGAGCAAGAAACGGACAAATGTAACACTATTGACACATCAAAATTAAACTCGATCAAAATAATCAATAGTATCCCCACTTTTAAAATCACCTTTCTCTAAAATATTCAGCAACATGCCTACAGTTTGTAGAGTGGTAAGTACCTTACCATCCCTCACTTCCTGAAAGTTGTTTCTCACTTGGGGATTTTCAGCAGTATCGCAAATCGAATTGAACATATCAGTGAGCACTGGCCCTGGCGAATAATTAAGTACGGTAACGTTAGGTTGATCTACGGCTAAAACCTTGAAAAATAATTCCCTTGCAGCCTTTCCTGAACTATACATAGCCATATTGAGAAAAGGCTGTCGACCGCATAACGACGTTATGTTCACCACAACAAGTTGAGCAGCGATTGGCTGTATTTTTTGCAAAAACACATTATTGAGAAGCACTGTCGAGAACAAGTTAAGATCAAAGTACTTGCGCCAGGTATTTAGATCTGACAGGCTCGCGGCTTCTTTCAATTCCCCCACATGCCCAGCATTATGAATTATGTAACCATATTGAAGTTCAGTTGCCTCAATACTAGACAACACTTTGTCAAACAGTTGCTCGTAATCAGTTAAACTAGGCTCAGACAAGTCAACAGTAAAAGTTAATACAGTGAATGAGTTATCGACTTGTTGTATGCTAGTCTTAGTTTCCTCTAAACCCTTAACACTACGTGCGAGCAAAACAAAAACGGAGTTCTTATTAATAATTTTGGATAGCTCGATCGCTATAGTTTGGCCAATGCCTTTAGACGCTCCTGTGATGAATACGATGGATTTCTTTGAGAAGCTGATAGGTACTGAGGAGGTCATTATGGTGTTTCTAAAGACAAAAAAATGTAACAGCTAAGAATGAATCCATTAAAATTGGCTGTTAATTTGACTTAAGGTCACCTAGGTATTAAGTATTGAAAAGTATCATACTTAAATGGTGTTTTCTTTGATTTGTGGTGTGCAATAATAGGTATGTACTACTTCAAACAGTTTCTTAACAAAGTAGTATTTTTGAATTTTTTTTTTGGACTGCATTCATACTGTTTAAGATTTTTTTTTTACTAGATGCTGAATAAAAGTATTAAATTTTGACATAAAAGCTGTTTTTTTTAATAAAATGCCCAAGGAAGATAGAATACTAAAGGAGAGTGTTTGAAGCATATTTGTTACAAATTTAGCAATTTCATATGTTTCACCTACATTGCCAGGCAAATAATTTCCATAAAATATAAAATGGAATGTAAAAAGTAGATCCTTAAATATAAAAAAATAACTTTGCAATAAATCCATAGCACTTGTTTTTGATTTAACATTAGCAGTTATAACCCAACAAGTACATTTACATGAATATTTCAATAATAAATAAAATCATTAAAAACAAAAGGAACCCAACATATATTAAATAAATTTAAAAAAAAACATAAGGAAACCAGTTGAACCATGCTTTTAACTGTTGTTACCGTCGTGGTATTTTCGATGTGTGTTATCGGTAGTAATTGCAGGAGTGCACAAAAATTACTGATAATTTTGCATGAAAACTTGTTATCTCATAGCTGCATGAGTTTATTTTCTTATTTTTTTTGAGGGCTTTTTTCCTGCTTAAAAATGACCTGATAATTCTGCCTTCAAACTTGATATCTTTGCAAACTGCATTCGGTCATTTTCATATTGTTTTTCTAAAAAAGCCTGACACCGAAAAAAAAATATATGAAAATAATGCAGTTAAGAGATAACAAGTTTTCATGCAAACTTATGGGTAATTTTTAAGCACTTGTGCAATTACTGCAATTACCCCCAATAACACAAATCGAAAATAACACGACGGTAATGACAGTTAAAAACATGGTTCAACTGGTTTCCTTATGGTTTTTTTTTAAATTTATTTAATATACTTGGGTTCCTTCTGTTTTTAATGATTTTCTTTATTTGGGAAATATTCTCCAAAATTACATTCATGTTTAAAAATTCCCTGATAATTCTGCTTCAAACTCCATTATCTTTGGCAACTGTATTCCCTCATGACACTAAAAATATGAAAAGAAACTAATGCAATTAAGAGATAACAAGTTTTCATGCAAAATTATGGGTAATTTTTATGCACTCCTGCAATTACTACCGATAACACAACTGACTGAAAGGATTCTCACCTTTGTTCTCACAAATATCCAATTGATCGTGTTTGATCAGTTCCACAATCTCTCCTTGATTGAGAGCCTGTTTGTGTGGCTGTATAGTGCGTAACAGGGGCGAGTCAGCAATGGGATCCTCCAATTCTAGCTGTTCAGCGTCAAGGGGGCTGTTTTCTGTCAACAGCTGTCTCATGTACAGTTGCTTACGTGCAGCCAGCTGCGTCAGTACTTCAGGTTTGTTTTTAAGCTTCAACAGTTTCGATTCTAGAAAACAAGTTAGACAAGGCAATGTTCTGGATTTTCAAGATTAGTTATCTTGTGTTTTTGTTGTGGTATTTTCACTAGTGTTAAAAAGAGAAGCCAATAACCTTACCTAGGGCGGCTAGATATTTTTCATGGTCAGGTAATTTCACGTAAGTGCCTGTAACCGGCTCGAAATTGTCTTCAAATTTGGTGGAAGATGGATTGCTTGCTTCAATTTGCGGTGGCAATGTCTGACAGGTTTTCCATGGATCCATTTCTTGTTCAACTTTCATTTTTCCAAGGTTAAATGCATGACAGGAAGCTAATGTGACATGTGATTTGTAATTTGACAGATCATGAAATCAAAATATAACCTCAATGTTGGTGTGAACGTGCACGTGACTATTTATCACGTGCCGACTGTGCACTTTTTATAACATAAGCACGTGGGTATGAATCTATACTATCTGTCGCTATTTAATCAATTTGATTTGACATTTCACTTAAAGCAAATATCGGTTCAAATTTCAAATTGTTCCATTTTTTTTATAGTTAAAGTTATTATTAAATTTCTACTGTTCTTGAAATTGTGTTCACGTTTTTGGATATAAATTATGCTTATTTCGGTAGTTACAATTTAATTGAAGATGGATAAGTAGTAAGACCGGATGGGTAAGTAGGTAAGTAAAACCATTTTATTCATACACCTCTATTTGGCGTATCCGCCATTTTGTATATTGAAGTACGTTTACAATATTTTTAACTTTTTCCACAATGTTTTGTGAGTTTAAATACTAAATTTAGAAATTTTGATTTGTATTATGCTACAACGAAAACTATTCAATATATTCTAGTGTCATTGTTACAGCATCCTGCATAAAGTTCCTGTATACCCTTGATAACTTGTCCTTAGCGTTCTTCATTTGGTTTTTAACTCTTTTCCATGCTTTCTTTACCGTTTGACATCGTTCTTTCTTCTTTCTTCGATATTTCAGTCTGTACTTATACAGTGCAATTTCATTTACAAGTACCAAACCTATTGAATAACATTCAACAGTATAACAGTGAATTATAATTAATAATAATCAATGATAGACAAAACCTGAAAAAGCATTTCCAATAAACAAGATATAGAAGGAGCCTTGCAGCATTTTCAAGCTGATGGGTTTCAATTTGTCGTCCTCAGCTGCTTTAACCCTTTCGACTGCGGTCGTTTTGGCTTCGTTTTCCCTGATTTTCGCGTCAGGAATTTTTTGTTGTTTGCCCAAATTCTCGTACTCGTTTTCCGTCATTTTTGATATGATACCACCCTCGAATATTGCCATAAGTCTTCAAGAATTATTACAGAAATTATAAGTATAATCAAGTTTGAATATTTGAAGAAATAGTTTACATTTTGTTAATTTCTTCAATATACGGACATCCGGGTTGTAGCGCAATTGCGGAGTAGGCAGTGTTGAGTTTTTCACTCAAATGAAAATTCATTGAACCTGAAAAATGTTAGTATTGTCATATGTCAATGTTAATAAATCATTCTCAATCAAAATTATGTGTTTCTTGGTTATGTTTAGGTTTTTTTTTGTGATATTTCGTTTCATTAAAGTAATAAATTAATAAGTCACACATAACCTAAAACCAGATGCAGGGTTGCCAGATTAGGGGATTTTACCCAAAAAATAGCGAATTTTTTCTTTCGGTTATTTTTCGAGAATTTCTCCTGGGGGGAAATATTTATCAGGGGAATAACAGGGGAACCTACTATACTTTCAAAATCTGTGAAAATTAGTATACTAAAGCCAACCAAGTTTGGCGAGCACAACAGTGTTCTAGGCTGGTTTTCTCAATTATTAGTATTGTTTTCGTAAAAATTCTGTCTTGACAAAAGAAAGTAAAAGTTTTAAACTACATTTTGATGTTGAAACGAACCTAACCTAACCTAACCTAACTGTCAGAGGAACCAAGTTAGGATCTCTGAAATTGTGACATTTTCAAAAAGCTTGTTCACTTGCGCTGCTAAATTTCTCGGCCAATATCTTGAATATTATTGATTTTTGAAAGATGTGTTTAGTTAAAAGAATGTCAAAGTTACGGGCTATAATTTGACGTTTAAACGAACCTTATGCCTGCTTTATACCTCCCATTTAAGAATTAAATTAAATTTAAATTTCCACTAAAATTAATATTTAAACTAAGAAATCTTGTTTAAGTTTATACTACAAATTAATAATTAGAAAAATAAATGACTGTTTTGACTTACTGGACGTTCGACGTTGATGTTTGACGTTGACGTTTCTATTGTCATCGTCATTACGCGTGTTTTGTGGATAAAGAAAATTTTTATTAAAATAATTTAAAAAATTTGTTCTTAAACCACTTTTTCGGTAAAAAATCCAATTATAGAAATAGACGATTCAAGTCTAATAGACTACGTATCGCAATAGAAGACAGCAATTTACATCATGAGTGATGACAAGTATGAATTTAAACGAATTAAGCCGAACTTTAATAAAGTTGGTTTAACTTTAATTTAAAATTAATTTTAGTTTAGTGTAAATTGAAAGTATAAATGGGCTCGCTTGTAAGTTCACTTTCAGCTTTGATAAATTAATTTTAGTTTAAATAAAAGTTTAGTTTAATTGTTAATTGAGAGGTATAAAGCAGGCATAAATTCTTAGTTTAATTAATTCTAAATTGACTTATAAACTACAAAAATAGTGGTCAGATGTGGTTAACTTGCCAAATCGTTGAATGTCAAAGAATAAAGTTTCCCTTCCGGCCATCACTGCCACATTTCGACTATTATTGACCAACTTGACTCCTTCTTCCACTGAATCCACGACGTATTTGTTTTGGCTTCGTTCCATAATTTCCCAGATCTGACCATAAATTCCAGTATCGTTCTGCAGATAGGATAAATAATTGTTTTGTACCAACAGTGCGCAATATTACATAAAATGAGTGTTCACCTTCAAAAGACCAAAAGAAGGACTGTGCTTTTCGACAAATAGTTTAAAGTTGGTAGATTCCATTACGGCTTTCAGCTGGTATAAGTTGTTAATGGCTTTCTCTAAAATTATTACAAAAGTTACTAATTCAAAAGGTATTTTTGGAAAAGTAAATAGGTTTTTCCCTAACCCAACAATTAAACCGTTTTAGTTAGATGTTAAAATAATGAAATTAAAAGCTTCTGTGCATATAATTTGTTTTACGATCTTTTTAGATCTACCCTATTAATGAAATTAGGGAATTGCACCAAAATTGTTCAAAGGCCAAAAAAGGCAGTATTTTAAATGGGACATCCTTTATGTGATAATATGTCATTTGATTGAGCTTGTCATGTTCTATTTTACAATTTACTATGTGCTGTACAAAAAGTGTACATAGTTCCCTAAAAATTTAACTAAAAATTTTTTTTGGTAAAAATTTCAACAATATATTAAACTAAAAAAAATGTACTACATTTCAAATGGGACACCTTGTATATTATTTTGTCATTTGACTCTGTTTATGACAGCGTACAGCTGAAGGATGTACAGGAGAAAGTTTCATCAGGAAGACATGATAACGTGCGTTAACATTTGATCAAGAATTGTCTGATGACTTGACACATTTTATTATACAGGGAAAACTCCAGATAGATATACAGGGTAGATCCAAAAACATTGTGAATAGACTACTATATTTACCTCTACCAGGACGAGCTAAAAGTGAAGTCAAATTTGCAGAATACATGTCGGTTATCACGTAAGTTGCTGAAAATGACAGAACTATAATGAACAATCTCGATTTGTGAGTGCTGCTAATCTCTTTTCCAGCTGAAATTTACTTTATTTAAATATTTGTTATGATAACTTAGAACAAACTAACTTTGTTTCAATAAAATGGTGATTGTAAACCAAGTGCAGTCAAAAAATAGTCTGGCGTGCGACCGTACCAAGAATCTGGGCTGCCAAGCATTGGGTAAGGCAATAAGAGCATAGAGCATCGGCCCCACGACCACACATGTTATTCCTATTGCTGGCCAAACCTTTATACAAACCAAATTAGAATAAAAAGCTGCTTTATTAGAATGTAGGAAAGTTACTTGCCTGCCATTGGAAAGGCCTTAAAAGTGCTAAGGCTTCGTTTAACCTACTGGGCGCGTGAGTAACAAAAGCTCCGCTGTCTGCCAAAGTTATGAAAGAAAACTCAACCACTTTGGATCTTTCATAAGTTATTGCCATGTCGCCAATGAACAAATCCGCTTTCTAGTAGTTATCATATTTTCGTGTTAGTATTAGCAGTGTTGGTATACGTCCCAACACCAACATATTTTAAAGTTCATTTAAGCAAAGTTGCAATTTGCATGTGATCATTCAGGTTGCAAAATGTCACAGTCGAAACATGACTTAACTAAGTCAGCTTAAAAATACGTTGGTGCAATCGGCCATTAGTGACTTATGAATTAAAACGTGCAAATCATGTAACGTGACGACCATCAGTACCATCATCATTAGAAAGGCCTATGGATATCTTGCGACCAAGTGTCAAATTACGTCAAGTATGCTTCGGCATATTGCACTTATACAGCTTTTATGAGGTCTGTTCGCAGAAAGAATCTCCAGCTAATAATCAGAAGAATTTGTCCAGCTATTGGCCTGAAAATGTCAATGTCACGTGAGCATTCCACCGATAAAAGTCAACATTTTCCGATTTTTAGTTGGAAACCAGTTTGAAATTGCCTTCGCGAACAGACCTATGGTCTTGGCCAAACCGATATTTTGTGTGATTTTCATCAAATTTTTACAATGTTGCCAAACTGACATTTTTCGTGGTTTTTACCAAACTTTTGCAATGTTGCCATGTTGACAAATTGATGTTTTCACCAAATTTCTGCAATGTTGTTTAATTGACATTTTTCCTTAATTTTTTACTAAATTTGTGCAATGCTGCCAAATGGGTATTCTCTCTAATATTTACCAAATTTTTGCAACTTTGTCAACCTGCCATTTATCCTAATTTATTACAAATAACCACTTTGAACTTTTCGAAAATTGGAAAAATGGTATTTTTTGTCAAACTTTTTATTTTATTTTTTTGCTTTTAAAGTGTTCCAATGCACAGCAAAGGGCATAATACCAAAGAACCTTAAATTAGGTGAAATATCCACTTTTGAAAAACTGACCCTTTTTATTTTTTACAAAATATTTGCAACGTTCTCAATCTGAAATTTTTCTAATTTTCACCAAATTTTTGCAATGATGACAAACTGCCTTTTTTCCTTGTTTTTATGAAATTTTTGCAAAGTTTGAACATTTTCCTTGACATTTTCCTAATTTATACTAACTTAATACATGCAGTTTCCGAAAGGACACCCTATATACCTAATTGATGACCAATAAATGAAATCTCACGACTAGAAGTACAGTGTATTTTTGAGGTGCTCAATATACAGGGTGATTCCAAAGTTGGTGCTTTCCTTTCACCTGCGAATAGGGCTTCAAAAAATAAGCTTTTTTTTCCTTTGACGCTTTTTCGAAATATGAACAATAACGAAGATATTGAATGAACAATAACAGATATGAACAATAACGGATGTCAATGTTTTACTGAAAAAATAAAAATTTAATGATTTTGGCCAAACCACTTGAAGTAATTAAACAAAATTTTGTAGGTGTCAGTAGCTACATGGAAAGGAAATTTTCCAAGAAACAACAATTTTTTTGCGTTTACCAGTGGCGCGGCGCGCGTATAATTTTTTAAAAACATTTTCGAAAAAAAATATTACCCTACTAGTTTTTTTTTCAACATAAAATTTATAATTGAATTCCTTGTTCAATTCTAAAAATAAAACCCCTATTATTATTTTTTCCTACGATGCACCGCTTTCGAGTAAAAAAATAAAAACCATCTTAATGCGTGCCTAAAATTAAATGCTGTTTTAATTTAAAATGTCAAATTATTAAAACAGTTCAAAGGCGGCTGAAATCTTTTGTTTTTGTTTATGTCTGTTGATAAAGAATAACCTGTAGTTAGTTAAAATTAAATTTAAGTTATTCTTTATTTTGTTTTTTTCAGTAAAATTTTGACACCCTGTATCTTCGTTATTGTTCAGATTTCGAAAAAGCGTCAAAGGAAAAAAAGCTTATTTTTTGAAGCCCTAATCGTAGGTGAAAGGAAAGCACCAACTTTGGAATCACCCTGTATAGACGTTTCACTGAATGAAAACACGTGATTATGTTTGGGAACAAATTTTTGAAGTTTTTGGGATATTGTTTGATTTTTAGTATAATTTTTGTTATTCCATGCGACGTTGCCAGTAGAGTCAAAATATGCAATTTTGCGCTTAAATTAATGTTATTACACGACCTCAAAATTTAAAAACCGATAATCTAACTGTTTATTAAATAATAGAACACCCTCTGTATCTTTGACATTTACAACAGAACAAACATATTTTTGTTGGGAAAAGTGTGCATTAACTCGCAGAGCGGCAACACTGCAGTAAACATATAAAATCAAGTGTTTTCACCCTTTTAATGACTATACATACCCTTTGGGCCACTTGGCCTATAACTCCATTGAAAAACTGATTTTCCGATGATCCTAAAATTCTTTCAGGTGGGTCATAGTAGTTATATCTACAATATTAGTGTAAAAACATACAGGGCCAATCTAAACTTTCCACTGTCAAACGTCAAACAATATAAAGCGAGAGATAAATTACATACATTACATTTTTATTTATTTTCAAGAGAAACAAAAATTGAAGAATGTTATGCAGTTAAAATGCTCAAGAGTTGTTTAAGCAAAAGTCCAATAGCATTAAGTTTGGTAATCTGGGAGGCCATTAAGTCCTTCTTCATCTTGCTTTTACGTTTTAAATAGTGTCATTTTAATTAGGATTAGACACTATTTCAAAGTGGTAAATTTTAACTGACACGTGACACAACTTGTATTTGACTTCAAAAATCACCTGAAGTTGAGTTTGTTTGACAGCACTCGTAGTATTCGATCATCTCTACCGCCAAACACATCCAAGGATCTATTGTCGCTCAAATTATATCTCACAAAAAACCATGGAGGTTTCTGCACCAGAATAGACACTTATATTATATGAATTTTATGTGAAACACAAAACGTACGTGCAGCACTGGTATTTGTAAGACTTTTTTGTGAAAATTCTTAAAAACCGGCACTTTTTGAGGTAAAGTCGGATGATAAAAGAGACCGGTGGGTTCATTCCACCAGTTGATCAATTTCAAGTGATGTTCCATGTTGGAAACTGCCTGATTGTAGTTGATTCGAAACCTGCATTTTGCTCACACTGTATAAATTGTTAATAAAATAATAATGGGTCTCACGTTCCATATCTCGGGTTTGTTATGGCAACAATTCTCATTGAGTAGTGCATATTTTGTCTGAAATACACGTCAGGGAATTTGGCACCCCAGTTAAAGATGTAAAGTAGGTTTCTTCGAATCGAATTTTGTGCATAAACCTATAATGTAATATATAAATCAACATTTAAGCTTAAAGAAAATGAAAATCTGACCTGGATTAAGATATGTTGGTAGAATCTGGGAGTTCCAAAAAACATCGAAGTGACTGGCAAGTTGTTTTTGGTTTGTTCCGCCAGGTATTCGAAATACTAATTAATATCGTCTATTGAAGTAAAATCTTAAGGAAACCAAATAACTAAAATATATTTTTGTTTTCCTATCAATGCCAGATACTCAAAAAATTAAGAGTTTTCTATGCTGCTAGTTAGTATTAGGTATTGATACTGTTTGAAAATATTATTATTTATTTTTTATCGATATTGCTTTATTGTATTTTTTTAAAGATAAGTATCGATACATTTTGGTTTATACTGGAATTTTTGGTAATAAACTTTAAAGGTTATTGCTAATCCCTTTTTTTCAGTTATCTTCAGTTATCACTTCCAGTTATTTATCCTCCAATCATTTTCCAATAATTTATAAACACGCTATAATTTCTCATATTTTTTAGGAACCCAAAAGTTTCAAAAACTTTCTCTCAGGAATAATGCAGAGTAATCAAAAACTTATAAATAATAGTATAGTGATGTATAAAAAACGTGTTCAAAGATTAAATAAGGTGTATATTTTTATTTTCTAGCTTACCTTGTCTTGTATATCTGTGGCAGACAAATTAAAATACAGCACAGAAATTTCGCCGAGTTCCAGTTTTTTAAGAAGAAATTGAATAAAATTTTTATCTGAAAGTTATAATTTTTTTATTAAATTTTAGAACATGAAACTTAAAAAATCATTAACCATAACCGCCGAGGAAAATAAATGTTCAGTAAATTATGTTAAAAATCAGGTTAATGTTTATGATACTTAAATTGTGTCGATATTTCGAAAAATAAAAAATGCTAAAGAAAACTTTTAGAAAATTTCAGGGTTTAGTACTTGCGTTTGGGGTTTTCGAGATATTGAAGTTTGAAAAATGACATTTTTATAATTCGAACTGTCAACTGTTTTATCACCCAGTAACATTTTTTCACCTGTCAAACTTTTCAGTATGAGTCCCTGGCATAGATCAGAAAAAGTGAATAATGAACATGCAAGCCATTTTGCTCTAGCTCATTCTGGTTAGGAGCTATATTACACTATAAAATGTGAAAATGTAATTTTTTATACTTCAATATCTTGACAGTAAAAAATCAAAAGTATAAAATCATTGATAAATTTTGTTTGGCAAAAATGGGTGATTTATAAATTCTCAAATAATTACCAGTATTGTGAAATCCAATGACAACTTTGTTATCCGGTAAACCTTTAATAATATCGTAAGAAGCGGTGACTAAATCACCGCCAGCGTTTATTTTTATCATTTCCATTTCATCTAAAATATTTACAAAAAGACTAGCATTTACACCCATTTTTCAAAATAAATTTTCATAAACTTACGGTCTTCTGACAAAGGCAAAGACACTTTTGAAGCATTTACTAATTGCACAAGAACAATAACCCACCATGCAATAGCCATGACTTTAATCAACAAAGTGAACAAATTTTGGTATTTAAATCAAATTACAGTATACATGTCCATATGCCACTCTTCTTGAAATATTAAAGGTCATACTGTCAATAATTCCATATTGGATGATCAAATTCTTACAGAAGTATTCGTTCACGAAAGGTGAAATACGCAATTATCACTAATTACACGCTAATATGGTAATTGGGACATGTCTAGTCAAATAAATAACTAAATACGTGTGCTTGTACATATTTATTTTTTGAATACATTTGGACATGCACCTTGGAAAACAACAACAAATCTTATTAAATGCGCCACTTTTGGACTAAACAATCAAATGAGTAAGTATAAAATTAAAAAACAATATAAAAATACACGTTTATACTAGGTTTTAAGCAATAAGACACGTTTTAGAATTCAGTTTCAATATTTTTATAAAAATAAATGCTTGTGCTACTAAAGTTGGTATATAATAATTTTAAAAGCTTTTATCAGCAAAGCCTTGAAACATGTACATAAATACGTCTTATAAATGTAACTTGTATAATATAGGTATACTAGAAGTATAATAATTTAAATGAGTAAAAAGACACAGTGACTGAGTAAACTTTGTGGTTCGTTTTTAGTGATTTTTCAATACCTGAGCTTTGTACCATTATTTTTGTAAAATTGTATGTACCTACTAACTGCAAGTAGTTTTAATGTAACCAGAAAATTATCAGAGTGATTCACTTGCAACTTATTTATTTTTGTATAGCAGTTACTTACGCATTTAACCTTGTGACCATAAAAATATTTATCGAGGTCTTGTCATGGTATTCTTACACAGTTATTTTAATATTTTTGCATGATTTAAAAAAAATATTAGTGATTTGTACATAAATCGTTGATTGAGTAACTTCTAAAAAAAGCTACACTGTTGTTATTAATAACTAATTAGTACCAATAACAAAAATTCCTGGCGCTATTTATCTCACCGTGTGACTCATAAACAAAACAACCTTCAGTAATTTGTTTGTATAGTAAAATTTTTAACAAAACATATGAACAAATGAGATAATGACGGAAGATAGAAGCGTATACAGTGTGTTTTGTATGTAATTACTTAGAAATCGCCACGCCAAGTAATTAGGGCATCGAGCAAAAAGAAAATACCATTGATTATGGCCATTGAGCCCTTGGCCAAACCATAATCTCTGTGATCGCCCTTCCATCCATTTTCGTAATGTTTGATGTTTAGGGCTCCCGCAGCCACGAAAATGGCGCACCCCACCAAACTGTAGAAAATGTCGATTTTCTTGTTGATCGGAGAGCTGATCACGTAACCTAAATTAATTCAGAATTAGAATTCAGTTTGTTAAGTTAAGTTCAGTAAATTAAGATGACGTAACACTAGACCAGAAAAAAAAAACACTAAAAATGCATGAAAATCAAGTTGTTTTGACAATTGCTGCAATAAGTGCTATTGCTTGATTTATACCTACAGATATTTCATTAACAAAGATGGAAAAAACTTTGTGACGTCAGTTTGCTGGAACTTGACAGTTTGGTCACATGATTGCTTCACCAGAAAAACTGATTGATATCTTGTGGCTATAGGGATGGTGAAAATACCTGGTGCATATTATTGCACCAGGTCAATTGTTAAATGACGAGGATTGTAAATATCATTGTTATAACAGCTTGAGTCAGTGACTACTATTTTAACTATTTTTTTAACATCAATTATTTTATCTTGCTCACATTTGAAATTTGACAGTTGCAAGTTCAATTTTTTTATGGTCACGTGAGTGTTTTATTACTTTTAAAACTTAATTTTTTCAATTTGAACTTTGACAGCTTTAATTCGACGTCCCAGACAATTTTCAAGATTAAAACTGTATTTATTAGAGTCACGTAACTGTTTTGATTATTATTTCTTAAGCATCAATTTTTTTATCTTGTTGACATTTGAACTTTAACTTAATTTTTTCAAGTTCGAACAGTCAGGTTTTACTCAATTTCAATTTTGACGGTTTAAATTTGACGTTCGTTTGACGAAATTGTATTTATCGGTGGTCACGTGATTGTTTTGATTATTATTTGAAACTAAATATATTCAAAATGAACTTAGATCATTTTCAAGGGCAAAACTGCATTATTTAGGGTCAGGTGACTGTTGTAATGATTTTTAAATACAGTTCGAACTTTGACAGTTTGGCAGAGTTAAGTCTCGGTTAGGTGTCAAATGTCAATAAGCGGTTATCAGTATGTCTTTACAGAACTTATTCTGACATTATAAATGCATTAAAATTCAGTTTAAAAATGTGAAACATGAAAAAGTAATGAGTAATTTCAGTTTGATTATTTATTTATAAAAAACAACAGGGCCAGTTGACAGTTCTGTCATTAGTGTTATCTATCAAAAAGACAGATTTTTTAATGCACCCGGTATTTTCCCATTCCTACTTGTGGCTAACTGTTAATTACGTCATATCCGCTTCATCAAGCTGACTGACACATGACCGTTTTTCGCCATCTTTGTTTAGCTCGTCGATTTTTTTCTTACCACTGGTTTCCTATGCATAATTTTGAAATTTCCAGTCGCCATTGCTGTTTTTTTTTATCAGACTTATTGTCCAAAAATGTTAAATTTCTAGATCATAAATTTCATCTCTTTAAAACAGGTTTTTTCAGTATTTCTTTAAATTAGTGTCAAAAACTCTACCAGTTAGAGTCAAAATTGTTAACCATCAATAGGGAGACTCGTTTCGATGAATATGTATTACAATTTACAATAAATTAAAATTACATCTAAAAGAAAAAAATCAGGATAAAAACAGAACTTTCAACAGAACCGTTACTTGGAGATGTCCTACAGCCGCCATTTTTAAGTAAGTTAGTAGATTTCTGACTTTATTTTCAACAATTTAAGTAAATAAATTATTAACATTCACAAAGACTGAACATTTGCCTTTCAGTCAATTTACCAGCCTTTGACTTAGGATTTACGACTCAAACACAACTGTGACAGCAATAATGCAATTCTTTTCGGGTGTGACGTCATCCTAGTTTACTTTGATTCTCCGTGTATCCACAAAAAACTTACCGGCAAATCCTCCTACAAGAATAATAATGAAACCACCGAAAGCGACAGCAGACAAGGTATCAATGTTCCAGTCGCCAGTTTGGCTCTTGTAATGAAGTCCAATGCAAACGACTGCAACGAGCTGGAAATACAATAAAAGTGAATGGATTTTTTACTACACGATGTGCAATTAAATTACAAGTTGATATGAAGGTTAGATGGTTTTAATGGAAATGTTTTAAATGCTAGTTTAACGATTAGTTTGGCTAGAAATACGTCTGCATCCTCTATAAACAAACTAGAAGTAAAATTTACCACAAGCGGATTATAATAATATGCAAAAGCGTTTTATTGAGGATTTTTTAAATTTATTATTTATTTCAAAATGGTGTCCCGCCTAAGACTTTTAAGAATTGTTTTATTTTCTTGAATAACTTGGCAGAGCTTTATTGATTTACTCTGCCGAAAAAAAACTAAAAAGTAAAATTAGATAATTTTAGTTTGACAAATGAAGAAAAACTGCACAAAGTTATTCATCACTGCATCAGGATAATTTATCAATTTTGAACAAAGACACTGCAAAATAGGCTAAAACGTGCCAGATTGTTTTGAAAGATGCAAGACTAGAGGCTTCTGGGACGTTCAGAGAGCTCCATAAAGATCTAACAAGTTGAAGTGAATGTTTAAGAAAATTACATAAATAGCGTCCAAAAGTACATCCTGATATATGATTGGACTTTTAATATTTAGGTTTTAAACCGTCGAAAGTCAATTATTGTCATGAAACCTTTACCAACTCATTGCATGATACTTCCGGTTAGGTGAATGGCGTCATCCATTGCCATGTTTAGGGTATTCGCGTCTTGCTTTAATGGCAGGATAACCTTAACCTAAGTTGTTAGTTTGACATATAACTATAATTTATGAAAGTGACCGTTAACCACATCCATAAGTCTTAAAACTCGGTACAAACCGCTATTATATCTTTTAACCACAAAAAAATACACGCTTGGGGTCAACAAAGTAAAGAGATAACAATGGTGGCAATAAGTTATAAAATTTTGATTATTTTGTTTATAACTCGTATTATTGCAATTCCACAACCTATGACACACTGCATTCAAAACAATCAACTGTAAAACCGTACATGTTATAGTAAGCAAGGCAACCATTAACACACATGTAACGACTCAACTAGAATATTTATGCATTCTAAAAAAGCCACAACGACAAAGTCTAATCAAGCCACACGCTATTATCAAAAGGAAGTTTTTCCAAGCAAGTAATCTTCCCATTAAGCGACTAATTTTGGAATATGATTGTTGACTAAAGGATTATAAATAGCAGTGACTTGTTATGTTACAAAATTGAAATACACCTCTCTCAATATGAAATGTATAAACACACCGAAATGTTAAACAGTTACGAAGTTACGATTCCATCATAAATTTTGAATTATCTTAAAGATATAACGCTTTCGAATAATGTCTGATTTCAATTAGGTAGGTGCGTAAATAAGTAAAACTTTTCATATAAGCAAATCTGAGCTAGAAATAAAACAGTAGGAAATGATTAAGTGACAAAGAAATTATATTTGTAATTGATGTGATTTTTAAAAAACTGGCATTGTGTTCTAAATTGGCTTGAAACAAATCACCCACCTAAAGAAATTTACCGTAATAGTTAAATAGGTATATAGTGCTAAGGAAAATTGGACTATAGATTTTTCAATTAAAGCTAATTTAAAAAAGTATGTATAAAACATTCATAACCACTTTTCTGTAAATTTAATAAGGTATAAATTATTATTCACCAAAAGGTTACATCAACTATATTAAACTGAAATCCTTTGGGTTATACTGTAGAGGTTAGTTTCATAAAATCATGGTAAACATCCAGACTAATTTAAGCCACAAGTTAATTTCAAGCCACTGCACAATTCATTAATTTAAAATAACTTTGTAAAATCCTGGTTAACCCACCAATTGAATTACTTAACCTCCTTTTAAGGAATTCAGGTTATTCCTATCTAAACACTAAAAGTGGATGCAACTATGTTTTAAGCCAGGAACGTTTTGGGTATACTACAGAAAAATAAATGTTTACTTTGTATGTCCTGGTTAAGGGGATCGGTAAAGACTTTACGTTTTTCGATCGCGATGCTTGGCCTACGTGTAGAAAAATATATAAAAAACAGTGTTCGTTCTTTGTTTCTGTCGATAAAACTACGGCAGTGTTAACACAGACATTACTGTTTAAGCGACGAGGCTCCTAGAGTGATATGGAACAAAGATGCAAGATTTCCGCTCCTTAATTCGAGCAATTTTTTAGTCCTATCTTTTAACCCAAATTACGACTTTAATTTTTAACTTATTTACGTGATTTTTTTTTATTAAATAGCTAAAGGTTTGGGGAATGTGCGAAAGTTATTTTTGTCACCAAAAAAGTTTTGCAGGTAGGAAAAATAGTGACTTGAAAATGATAGTAATTTTATCATTTTGATAAAATGCTTCTAAATATTTTAATTTACGTACTATTAAAATTATATTGACTTTCGCACATTCTAGCAAGTGTCTTCTTTCATATGCCGTTTAAAAACAGCAATATCTAGCCTAGTTTTTTTTTAATTTGGGTTAAAAGATTGTCATAAAATGCATTGAATCTCCCATAAGAGGTTTTGCTTTACCGATGCCCTTAGGCTAACATAAAATAGTGCGATTTTCAGAATTTCTTTTTTACAACATAAATGGTGCAATTATACCCTAACTTAAAACTGTCACCTAACCAACCTTCAAATAACCGAGATATTCATGGAGTGGCTGGTGTAAAACTGAAAATGAACAATACAGTGTGTTCCATTTTCCAAACAGTAAAGAGGGAAAAAACCTCAGTTCCAAAAAAAAAAACATTGTTTACAGAATTTCTCTTATTAAACAAATTTTATTGGTTGTGGCGTCATCCCAATTTACTTTGATTTTCTGTATACGTAACTAGAGAACAAATTTGGCGGAGGTTGAGTTTTTACTATAAATGAAATTTGATTTTAGCTTAGTAACCTTTTTTTTTCATATTTGTAGTGTCAGGTGTTGACAAGAGTAAATCAATAAATTATTAAGAAGAAGTAAGTTGCACAGCAAATTAAAGTAAATGTGAATTCAATTACTTTCAAAGTAATTCAGAAATTCAGTTTCTGAGGTTAGGTTAGGTTACATATGTTTTCGAGTTAATGGAATCTAAATACTGTAAGTTGTGGCCGGATTCGATCTGATGCTCCATACAGCGTCATTGATTGACGTTACGTCATTGTCATTGTGACGTCAAATCATGTAAACATTCAGTCTCCAATAACTCGAAAACGGCTAAACTAAATGTAAGCACATTATATATTTTTGAAATCAGAAGAAAAAGAACTATTAAATCAGACAATATATACAGGGTGTTGTATATCGTTTTATTGAACAAAATAAAACGTTTATAAATGGTTTATGGTTTCTACCTGTAAAAATAGAGTTGCCACAAGTTGTTTAAATATTCGGACCTACCCTGTACAGATAATTTACAATTATTTATTTTTTGAGTAACTCTGGTCATGTGAGAGATGTCAAAGTAAAATTGAAGTTTAACCTAACCGATGCTTTTTTACTTAATAATACACACCTCATTGGCCTAGTTATAAGTGTGGATTGACCACACACACATATATTTAGTTTCAGGCTATACATTTTCCACAATATGTTATTAATAGTTCCTGCAGGAATTGTAATGACAACCAAATGATGCGCATAACCGCTCACAATAACACACCCTTTGAGATGTAATAGATTCCCAAACCAAGTGTTTACATTAATGCTGGGCAAGTACTTACCAGTTCCAGAAACTTAATAATGGACAAACGACTGATTGCCATGTTTAACAATCTTTGGTTAAAAAAGGGGTGGTTTTGACAGAGATGCAACTACGCACTAATCACCTTGGAATCGATTCACTGACTGGGGACTGAGGGATTCGTACAAATGCGCGCGAACTTGAACCGGAATATTATTTAAGCTTGTTTTGATGCTATCCGCAAATTTTGTAGAAGGCAGAGCCGGCTTTATACAGAAAAATAGTTTATTTGCGATGCTGATTAATGTGAAAATTCCAAACTCGTTGCTATGATAAATCAGTTGAAACATACACGCGAAACATATCCACACTCCATAAGCTATAGTTCAGCTATAGTCACTAATCAGATGTTTATTAGTGATTCATAATGAAAAAAACTTGCAATACGGTTCTGATTACGTTACTATTAAAGGGGCAGTCCGTGACATAGTTATATGATGTCATCAGTATATATATGACAATTTTGTTGTGGTTAATTTTTCATGGTTGTTGGTATATTACACAACGCGTTACCATCGATGAGGTCATCAATGAAATCAGTATAGTAGACGCCTGTTCTGACTCACCAATTAAATATCTCGAGTAATATATTTCTTTAGAAATTAGGTAATACAGGTAGGTCTGCGTTGTGCTGACAAAACATTACATTCACTAAATGTGCTAAAACATAACATTAACATGAAAATCACATTAATGTGATCACTTACTTCGGGTAATGACTAATGATTTCAGATTTATAAACTGGGTGTCCCGTTTTTCTATCTCACCATGAGAATCTCGGTAAGAACTCAATAAAATGCCATTATCAACTTTAATTTTTTCTTATAGACAATTGAATTATTGCATATTAAACTGAGCCTTTTTTTATTACGATGATGTAGCATAAGGCCGTGCGCGCACTGAGCGACCATAAATATCATTATAGCAAATGGTGCAACACGTACTACCGACTGCGACCAGCGAGTCGCAACGGCCAACGCAAGCCATTGCGACGTGCACACGACCAGTGGTTCGCTGCGACCAACAAAATACATGGTGTTGGTTGGGTGGAAACGCATTGACGGTCAGACAACAACGGCCAAAGTGTCAACGCATCACTTTGCGAAATTTATTTTGCCATGGCATTGAAAAAATCATGCGAATTTGATACCGAACAATTTATATTGGAAATTCAGAAGCGATGATCTTTATGGGACTTATCTAGTGAAGACTTCAGCAACCGGGTTTTGAAAAAAAAGCATTGGGAGGAATTGGTTGTAATTTTTGGAGACGAGGAACTTAATGATGAGGAAAAGAGAAAACTAGGTAATTAAAATAACCTACCCACAGAAGAATATGTCAACACTATTATATATTTTATATATGGTACTTTATTTTATCTAGTTTAGATGCAATTATTCTGCCAGTCAACTTTTCCTTCATTTTGAAAGTATTCAGCAAACAAATCTCTATATTTCGTTGAAGGACGGTTTCCCCGCTCAATATTCCCTATTGGTACATTTTGAATTCCTGGTGTTCCCACAGTTAATGTATCTTCAAATTTGTAACCATCTTTGGTACGTACATAGTTATGTAAGATGCAGCAAGCTTTTATCATGTCTATTGGAAAACTTCTTTTGACATTAAGTGGACGATGGAAAATTCGCCATTTATTAGCCAGTATCCCAAAAGTGCACTCAATAAAACGTCTAGCTCTAGATAGTCGATAATTAAATATTCTCTTTTGCACACTTAAGTTTTTTCCTCCGTAAGGACGCATTATATGCTCCGATAATCCGAATGCCTCATCACCAACCAAAACAAACGGCATTTACTCTTGCCTAGAACTTGAAATAAGACATTTCTCAGGGACATTTAGTTGATTCTTTTGAAGTGCTTGGTAAAACATTGAATCTTTAAAAACTGTTGAATCGCTTTCCTTTCCATCAGCACCGACATTTATAGCCACAAATTTATAAGCTGCATCGCATACTGCCAGCAGAAGAAGTGAAAAGAAGTGTTTATAATTATAGTTGACTGATCCGGAATGACTTGGTTTAATTATTCTAATGTGCTTGCCGTCTACGGCCCCAATGCAGTTAGGAAAATTTGCTCGATTTTTGAAACCATTTGTAATATCAAGCCACTGTTCGGTTGATGGTTCTGGTAAATACTTATCTTTTAAATTATCCCAAATTGCTTTACAAACTTGCTCTACTGTTTCCCTAACTGTAGTTATCCCAAGTCTATAGGCATAATGCACTACAACAAAAGAACATCCTGTGGCAAGATATCTGTAACAAGAAAAATTATTTATTTGGACTAAATTTTAATGTAATTTTGTTATAGGAGTAACTCTTCAAACAAGATGGAGAAGTATCAGAGACAGTTATACGAGAGAAATAAGAAGAGTAAAAAAACTGAAGTCTGGTTCAGCAGCTGAACGCAAAAGTCCATACGTTTATGCAGCTCAACTGTCATTCTTAAACAAATGTTCTTCTGGAATTACAACAACGGGTTCAAATACTCAGGAGACAGCTTGCTCTGTGCTTGAGACTGAAAACAAAAAACCAGATGGACCATATGACGTTGAGGACGACTTTATAAGGAAAAAAAGCAAGCAAAAAAGAAAATGCAGACATGGAATTGGCTGCCACTTTAAAAGCCTCCTTGGAAAGTAGAGAGAAAAGAGAAGCTGAGGCGGAAGGAGACTCAGATCGTCTGTTTGTACTATCTTTACTACCATATTTGAAGAAAATTCCAGAAAACGAGAAACTGACAACTAGACTTGAGTTAATGAATGTAATTAACAAAAAATTACAGATTATCTCAGCGAACAACCGTTCTCAAACTTGCCAGCCAAACTTTACTAGTTCGAGTTCTCATAGAACGCCATTTGGATCTTCTGCATCTACCCAGTTAGCCCAGAACTTCTGCCCGCAGTATACAGATCAGTCAATGCAAATACCTCGACAAAGTCAATAGAGTCAAAATTCTTCTTCCGTCGAAACAGACACTTTTGTTACCTCTCCGGAATCTACATTTTTGGAGCTTTTTTAATAGCTTTTTTAATAATTATTATACTATCAAACTAAAAATAAAGTAATCCAGTTTCACCTACCTTAAAGCCACAAGTAATTTTTCTTTTGGAGAAATAGATTTTCTCATTGGTGTATCTGAACCTTTTAACGACTGGCCTAATGTTTGTAACAGCTCATCAAAGGATTTTACAGACATCCGCGTATAGTTAGTAAACTTGTCGTCGTATTTTCGCAAGTCTTCATAATTCTTCATTCCATTTTGACTGCGAGTTTGTATCAAAGGGTGCACACATAACCTTTTTTTTTTTCTTTTTTTCCCGCCGGAGAAGATACACAATAGTTGCTACTTGTTCGGCATTCATTTTTCAACTGCACAAAAATTGGTCGTTAGGCCAGACGCACCTATAAACGCAAATCTGAAAAGTCGCAACGACCTGGCCGTTGCGACCTGGTCGCTCAGTGCGCGCACGCCCTAATTATGTTATGGTCAATGAAAAAAAATATAACAAGAAGGAGCATAAGCAACCAAAGTGGGAGACAAAAATCGTTCAGTATGGCGGCCGTAAACTGTCACCAAATCAGTGGCGATCAATGAATAAAAAAAATGTAAACATAGCAGGAAGGAGCAATAGCAATCAAAAAGGGGGACAGAAACAAGGGGGAGGCCCCCCGCCTCCCTTTGAGTCCCCCCGAGTAATATGGCGGCCGTCAACTTCCGGTTGGCACTATCAGATCTAAATTTAATCTTGTCCACTGTACAACTTAATTTAAATTTGCAAAACTCAACTGTTAAAGAACCACAAACAAACAAAACAAACTAACACTATACTACAACAAATACAAACAACAAATTTTTGCGGGTTTGAAACTCCAAACTTTCAATGTACTGCGTCAATTCAACTGCGCAGTAGGCGAATGCGCAATAAAAGATGGTGGACTTCCCCCTCGCTTAATGTACAAACGGGTTATAATTTGTATTATTGTTACCTCCTGATACTTGTTCTTTTTACTCATTGGTGGCGATAATCAATCTGTCCACTAATCACAAATCCACTCGTCAATAATAATTCAACTAATTTAACCCAACAATACTCTTAAAATGTCAATGTCACGTGAGCATTCAACCAATAAAAGCCAACAATTTCCGATTTTCAGTTGGAAACCAATTTGAAATTGCCTCTACGAACAGACCTTTTACCCCCCGATACTTGTTCTTTTTTCTCGAAGGTTAGGTATGTTGTGTTAATAACAAAATGTATGTTTTTTACTAAAAGCGCTTTGAAAATAATATCTCAGCAATCGAGCGTTAGGTCAAATGACACTAGTCCACGTGATATTATTACCATTTACCAACAGAATAATCACGTGACAAACTGTCAAATGATGACACAAACAATTATCGATACAACTAACTGTCACTGTTATTGTCAAAGGTGCCATTCGATTTCGGTTTGTGGTGTCGCGTATACAACTGACAATAAGTTTTTTTCGTTCTTTTTAGAATTATAAACATTTATTATAGACTAGAGTCGATGGAAAAATTTTGTAACCCACTCTTGTATTAAAGTAAAGACAACTATTAAAATGACAACTGTGATTTTGAAAAACAATGAAAACGCAATTTTTAAATGCCAATAATTCGAAAACGTCTCAACCAAATATCAACTTATTATATAGCTATGAAATCAGGAGAAAAATATCTACCAACTCATCAGAAAATATACAGTGTGTTCCATGCTTACCAATGTTCCATTTACCTTTGTATTTTATTTTCATCTTTGTCATGGTCTATTATTTTATTCATTTGACATTTTCTGATGATTTAGGAGAAGCTTTTTTGTATTATAACAGTTTTTTCCTATCTGGAAAAAAATCGGCACAAGCTGCGAAAATATACGCACCAACCTTGTATGTATATGCTAATAAAATGCTATAAAAGGCGTTGGCAATTTACACATTTTTATGGTATAATAATAGGAATCCTGTTTTTGTGGGTTGGTTCCTTTCTGCAAAAAGCTGTTCAAATATTTGAGGTATTATCGATGACTCACGACATTCAGAAAGTCTTCATGGTAAAAACACCCACGGTCGACAAGCACTGCTGGTGTAGTGGTATCATGCAAGATTCCCATTCTTGCGACCCGGGTTCGATTCCCGGGCAGTGCACTACTTTTTTTTTCATTTTTACTTATAATTATATCATATCATAACAAATTAGTTTTTTTTTTAAGCGGTCTAAAATAGCATTTGACCGAGTTGAACATCCCAAACTAATGCCACTCCTCAGGAATCTTGACATAGATCAGAAAGATATCAGATGTATCGAAAATCTATATTGGTACCAGACTACACAGATCAGGCTCAATAATGAGCTGTCTGATGATATAGAGATCCAGAGGGGCGTGCGGCAGGGATGTGTTTTGCCCCCGCTTTTGTTCAACCTGTACTCGGAAGGGGTCTTCCGGAAAGCACTGGAAGATGTGGAGATAGGTATTAAAGTCAACGGGAGTTGTGCTGATGACACAATGCTCATCGCTGATAACATGCAGGACTTACAAGGACTGATCAACATAGTCGGTCAACATAGCAGATTTGTGGGTCTAAACGTAAACACTAAAAAGACGAAGTTTATGATAATAACAAGAAACCAGAATGCGTTTGAAACATTCAATGCAATGCTCATAGACAGAGTGAGCAAATTTAAATATTTGGGCATGTGGTTATCTGAAGACTGGACCTCCGATATCCAAATCAAGAGTCGCATTGAACTGGCCCGACAAGCATTCCTAGGACTGAGAAGAGTATTTAGTTGCTCGGACTTTGACTTAGTCTGAGGTTGAGATTTTTGAAGTGCTACGTATGGTCGGTACTTCTTTATGGGATGGAAGGTTGGACCCTTAAAGTCAACAACATTAACAAATTGGAAGCATTCGAGATGTGGCTATACCGCAGAATGCTGAAGATACCGTGGACTCCAAGAATGACTATCATCAAAAAGAGAAAGACTGCATACCTGGGGCACGTCATGAGGAACGAAAAGTATGAGTATTTACAGTTGTTGATCGAGGGTAAGATAGAAGGCAGTAGAGGATTGGTAAGGAAGAAATTGTCATGGTTGCGGAACATAAGACAGTGGACAGGAGTGAATGACATACAGACCCTAATTCATACCGCAAGGGATAGAGAGGAGTTGGAAAATGTGATCGCAAACATACATTAGTGGATAGCATCCGAAGAAGAAGAGGTCAAAATACGCTTATTATTGACGTGTACTGCCGGCGTAGAAAGACTATAATATATACATTATGTTACTAGTACAATAATGAAAATTCATATAATAATAAATAAATATAGTCAATATTGTCATTTTTGACGGATGATGAATGGGTTTGCGTGACATTGACATTTTGAATTTATTGTCGTTTTGGCGAAAGAAATGATGTTGTGGTTGTCACAATGAATCTGTCGATATTTTGAAATTTGAACTAAAAAACGCTTGAAAATAGTAGTTTTCCTATTCAGTGTGCAAAGTTATGTTTTCCCACACGCGAAAGCAGTTAGACGAACGACGCGAAGCGGAGTTCGGATAAGCTTCAAGTGCGGGAAAACTACTTTGCACACGTGTTAGGAACAATATTTTTTCTACGAATGAAATATCTATACATTTTGTTTTTAATTTTTATTGATATTAAAAACAACAACTTATAACTATTTATTGTTATTAACAACATTAATGTTAAATGTACAGTTGGTCGCGTTTTTTAAATTGATCGCAGATTGAGCAACTGAAGGTAAAATACTGGTACTTGGAACTGCTTCACTTTCTTTAGGATTGAAGGTCAGAATTTTGTTACTTAATTCTTTTTTATAACTTGTGGATTCATCAATGTATTCTTCAGCTACTGTAGTCGATTTCCAACCCCCCAAGCGTTTTATGTCAGTGATTCCTTCTCCAGAATCGGCCAGGAACGTTGCCGATGATCGGCGATAACTGTGCCCTGTGTAGAGTTCTGGATTTGGCAACTTCAAAAAAATAGCTATTTCAGAAGGCATTTTTCCAAAACTGTTTACTCCAACACTTACCCTTTCTGTAAACTAGGAAAAAACGATTGTTTGACTTTTTTGGACGTAGGCCGGTGTATCTTCTGTACAGTTGCAGGTAGGTTCCGTTATGAACTTCTTCTGATATTATAAAGTTTCTTGCTGTATGATTTTTCGAATCTCTAATTTTAACAATTATGAGGTTTCCTTTGTCTTCAATATCTGTAGTGGTTAAATTGGCTAGCTCTTCCCTTCGACATGCACCAGCATGTAGTGGCAACTTTAATTAACAGGTTAATTTCATCTGGTGCGGAGTTCATAAAACTGAATATTTCTTCTTTTGTAAAAATTTTCGCTTTTTTAGGTTTAAAACCAACATTCTGCTTTTTCAGAAATGCAGTGAGCTTATAAAATTCACCGATATCGATGTCTCTTTTTATTTTTATTACATTTTTGAGCATTGAATACTTTGACCACATTGTGTTAGGTTTGAATTCTTTGCTTAAAGTAACAAAATACGCTAAAAGTACCTCTTCCTTTAAGGTTTTTATCCCGTTTTGTTCGCACCATTGGGTAAACAACTCGTACTGTTTCTCGTATTTTTCTCGCGATTTGAGAGGCAGCAATTGCAAACTAGCCATGTTGGCGGCTTTTAGAACATCTTCCGGAAGTTCATCTTCAGTGATATCCATTATTAAAATAGTTTTTTTAACTTAAATAAGTAAGAATAAACACTGTTGTAGACTTTAAATTGCATATAAATGCGTTGTTTGACAATGAGCTTTGGTTTCTAAGGAAACAAGCCTCATTTTCAAAGACAGAGACAAGGTGGTTTATTTACCTAAACTGTACGGAAGAATAATGTGAAAAAAGTCGTGTTTTTTATATGAAACCCCTGAATATTATTATATTTTTGAATTCTACGCAAAATTCTAAGCAGATTTTATGTATAATAGTCTATATAAAATCACTGTTGCAAGGTATAATCAGCATTTTAAAAAGTGTGCGGGAAAAAATTTTTCCCGCATAGTGTGCGGGAAAGTGCCACTTTGCACACACTTTTACGTATGCAAAGTAGCTTATTTGCAAACATTCGTAAGCTACGTTTTCCTCCACGGTCGCCAGTCGTCAGCGACCGCGACTCGGTAGCGACGATTGATTCGTTCACGATTTTCGCTCCGGCTTCTGTTTTCCTCTAGATTTAATTCGCTGGCGAATTTTTGTAATTCTCATCGGAGTTGAAACGTTAAACGGAGTTAAAATGAACCTGTCTAAAACAAGGTCTTTACTTTTATTGTTGGACAGTTATCAGGATGATGATATATTACTACTGTCCTTAGTGCATGATCGGGAAAGAAGAGAACAAGTTTTACCAATGTTTAAGAAGCGAAAAGAATAAGGATTTCATTCTTTATTCTGGGATCATATAATTCTGGGTTATTACTGATCAGATGAACAAGCTGTTCATCCTTTTCAATGGTAAATCCATCCATTTCTGGATAAAACTTAATGAAACTAAATTTAAATTCGCTGCGACTAACGACTGTACTGCTCTAGGGCGAGACAAGCGACTGGCGACCAATGACTGGCGACGATTCGCTGGTAGCAGCGACCCGCGAATTTGTAGGAAAACAGTTGTACTTAAATTACATTAATCCAGGTCTAGCGAATTGGTAGCAGCTACCGTGTCGCGGTCGCTGACGACTGGCGACCGTGGAGGAAAACGTAGCTGTAGAAAAAAAATTGTACATGTTACACGGGTGTAGAATGCGATAATTGTGCCTCAATGTGATACCTCAGCTTCGCTTTGGTCGGACAATATTCTGAGCACAGCACAATAATCGCCTCTTTCTACTCCTAGTAACATAATATACTATTTTACTGATCCATCAATCACAAAAAAAGCAAGTTACAGATAATATAATGTGTCATGACAGAAAGAAAAAATGATCTAACTTGTGCTTATTACACTTGAAAAAATAATATCTCTTATGAGTGACAGTTTTGTTATATTGTTTTATTATTATGATTCATCCTTTATTTTTGATAGAGAATTTGTTTAGTGTAGTGGTAATAAGTATTAGAAACGAGTGTAGTCGTTTCTCAGAAGTACCTACTCAATTATTAAATTAAGAGGAATTTATTTATCTAAAATAAAATCCTACGAAAACTATTTTGCCTCATTGTCTATTTATAGTAGAAAGTAAATAACAGAATAGAGTTAAAACATTTTTTGTTGCTAAATGCAATGGTGTGTTTTGCATATCATGTGTGTTCGGTGCAAGACATATCCACCAGTAACAAAACTGTTAAAGGAAAGAGATAAAATAAAAATAATAACAAAATAAAATATGAATATAGGGGTGATTAATCACACAGCTTCTCCACAATAAATTAAAAATTAAAAATTAAATATGTTGGCCGTGATTAATCATTTATCAATAAGATTTATGCACTGTAATAATTATTGGACAATAATAACAAATATCTCTTCGTTCGTATTTCGGTGGCTTTTCCAACATCAACACTTTTGGTGATATTCAAATTCTGTTTCAGGAATGAAACCAATTTTGCGGTTTCGGAAATGAATAAAACACACGTTAAATTTCGGAACTTTTTTTATATTCGAAGTAGTTAACTGGATAATCTAATTTAAAACTTAAAACGACTATTCTACATTGGTAAAACTCTGTACAATGTCAATTAGAGAGATAAAGGTAATCAAAACTTAAAATTATAAAAGTTTTATTGCGTTTGGCATTAACCACGTTCAGGGATACTCTACACTGTGTGTTGTACACAACTTTCGGGTGTTTTTTTTATATCTAATAATTGTTTGACGGTGATTTTACTTTGGATTTGAGCAGTTCGAACAACATTGACGGTATAAAAATATACAACATCCACATATGAATAACAGGATTGATATTGTGGCAGCACCAACGTAGAACCAGTTGATTTTGGAGTTCGAAACTTGGGTACATACATCCGGGGACTCGTCATTGTAAATAAGCATTCCTGAAAACATAAAGAAATTTGCTTTGCATTTTTTTTGGTGATTTTACAATTAAATACCGTTATGATTCGATACATTGGGACAATTTATAACACCGTTACATACTAAACGTATTGGTATGCACAATCCCTGTTCACCAGGGCATGTAAACTCACATTCTTCTAATTGATTTGGTGCACCTCCTTCGACTAGTTTGGAGGACATTACTGTCCCGTCGAGGTTCCGTGGTAAATGGAAGAACTCGGTCCAGGCTATTTTGAATGCTGCCCTAGTTGGGGAATGCCTTCCTAAAAGGATAAATTTGTTTTTATTCAGAATAAAGTTGAGATTGAAAAAATTGTAAAAAAGTGTTAAAAAAATAGTGATGGCTAAATGTACCGGTAAACTAAATAATTAACTTTACCAGGACACCGCTTTTCTCCCTGACTGTACCAAATTTTGTAGTGTTTTTCCAGGTTATTAGATAGGAAATTTAATGAGGATTGCAAAAATGTGCTTAAAACAGTGATTTTCTCACTCCAAGTGGGTTTTAGAGACGATTTTTTCCCTGACTATCCTTTCAAACTGTGTTTCTGGCAGTTCAAACTTTGACACCGCTTTTCTGCTTGACTGTACCAAACTTTGTAGTGTTTTTCCAGGTTATTAGATAGGAAATTTAATGAGGATTTCAAAAATGTGCCTAAAACAGTGATTTTCTCACTCCAAGTGGGTTTTACAGACGATTTTTTCCCTAACTATCCTTTCAAACTGTGTTTCTGGCAGTTCAAATTTTGACACCGCTTTTCTGCCTGACTGTACCAAACTTTGTAGTGTTTTTCTAGGTTATTGGATAGGAAATTTAATGAGGATTTCAAAAATGTGCTTAAAACAGTCATTTTCTCACTCCAAGTAAGTTTGACAAGCAAATTTGTTTCTGACTGTCAACCTGTGTTCAAAAATTGCAAAAATCAGGGTTTGTTTTCTTGCAGTATTCGATACAAAACATGTTTCTAAGATAAGTGACAGTTATTTTGACAGTGATCACCTGACTGCCTAGCTAAAGTATCCTCCACAAACCACGTGATATCTGTCACTACTGTGAAAATTTGCAAAAATTACAGTTTTCTTACAGTTTTCGAAATCAGACGTGTTTCTGAGATTTGTGACAGTTATTTTGACAATTGTCAGTAAATTACTGGTAAATTACAAATTGTTTAAATAATATTTGCGTCATTTTTCTCATCTCAAAAACATATTATTTGTCATAATTTATACATAAAAAAAAGTGGCCAAAAGCTGAAATACCAATTTTTTTAGAAAAGGCTACTTGTTCATTAAAAAGTTATAAATTCCATAAATTTACGGTCAAATTGGAATGTTCTGGTAAAATTGGTAAATTTTCCTGTCGCACTGAATTTTACTTTTCCAATTTTACTTTACCTTACCGGTAAATACCTCTAATCTCCTTTACCTAGAGTGGCCTAAAAATTTTCCTTTTTAACCAAAACTGTAAGCTTCAAGAAGTATAACTTAAGCTAAGTTAAGGTTTGAATGTGACACGTTAGATGCAAAATAACATAGTCTAAACTAAACTTATCTAAACTGATACTCGACTTAGCCAGTGTTGAGAAAACGAAACGAACGTAAGTCCGAAACGGTTGTCGGAAGTTAGATACAAGAAAAGTATACATAAATTTGTTCTAAATTTAAAGTACTTTTATAGTTTAAACTTCGGTGGTTTTGGTAGTTACAGGATGCTTTAATATAACACTTTGAAGCCTTTCAAATTCTCTTTAAACTACAGAGTGACCAGCAATATTAATACTTTTAGCTGTCTTGTTAAAACTTTCTCTAGATTGATTTTATCTTATCTTGTATCTAAATTTATGTATTTTCAATCAATTGGTAACCTGAGGAATTACTTCTTGTGTCTTTCATGACAAACTTGTTGTAATATACACTTTTGCAAGCAAAATTACCCAAAAAACTACACTCACTCACCTATAAACTGTATCGTTATGGAAGGATCACTCCCATCCGGACTCAGATCTCCAGACGATATCATCGGTAGTTCCTTAGATAACGATACGTTAGCCCCACATAAAGTTAAAAAGGGATCGACCCTGCTCTTTAGGAAGATGTTAACGATGCCATCATCGCAAGCATTTGAGTTAAATTTAATATGATCAAAGTGAAGCCACAGGTCACGTTCTTTATTAACTTTCACTTCCCAAATACACCTAAAATTGAATTTTAAACACAATATTCAGCAAGAAATTTACGTTTTACCTGATGGATTTAGGTGGATCTACATAACCCACTGCTTCGTAATAAGGATAGTGAATTTCCCCATCTGTGATTGGATAAATAACCGCAGGTCCACACAGTGGTCCGTGAACAAACTCATACGTAGCTTCGAAAAGAGGATTACTATTTTTGAAGTAGCTTAACGCACTGTGAGCACTATCCACAATCAGTTGTAGATTAAGGTGTTCTCCCTTAGATATGATCTGCAAAAGTAAAAAAATATTAAAATACTCCTGAAAAAATATGGAAAAAAATATAACCTGGGTTGAAAACGATTGTCTGTTGCAAATGCAAGTGACATCTCCTGATTGCATAGCTTTGTTAAGGGTGACAGGATTGTGCGAATGGTTGGCTCCTGGTGGAAGTGGTTCCCATACAACCAGCTTATCTACTCTATCCTCGATGCAGTTGGTGCAAGGTCCAGAGTTATAAGGGTGATCCTGGAATATTATTTTGTCGATTAGAAAGCAAAAGTTGTTGACAGTTGAAGAGAACAAACGTTTTAAGCTTTTTTACAGTTGCTGAAACCCCAAAAATGACGGAGATGATGCAATAAGTCAAATATCACGGAAATTATTAGAGTTACAAAAAATGTTCAACAGACCATAAATGGTTGGAATGCAGCTGCTAAATTCGAGGATTTGAAGAAACTGTCTAAACCAGTGTCTAAATTTATAAAAGTAAAATGTAGTGAAGCAAGAAGGCAAACATGTTTTGAAAGTAACGTTTGCTTCTTTGAAATTGATTAAAGAAACCTATTTATATGGAGAATTTTTGTATTACATTGCTAGCAGAACGGAAAAAAGTTAGGCGACTTCACATATCATTTAAAAGAAAAGAAGAACGAGTTGATTGCCTATAGATCAATCACAATCTACCAACAATGCTATAAGTTTCACAAATGATGCACAAGTGGCCTTCAAGGTTTTCCTATTGTTATAGTTATTCACTTTTAGAGCTAAACTGTCATTATTACTGAAACAGCCTGTACTGACCTGTAGATTAATGAAACTTGTAGAATGACCTACCTTAAAGTTAACGCAGGTGATGGTTAGAATCACCCTTGCAAACAACCGTTTGTCCGTAACGAACCGGTACAAACAAGTTACGTCCTCATTGGTGTGTTGCTGCTTGTAGATAAGAGTGTTAAGGGGAGACCTTAACCACCCTTTTGTTTGCTTCCAAGATGCGAAAACCTCATCGCACTTTTTACCAGGAACGGCTTCGCCTAGTTTGGTGTTGTTGAAAAAATCGTAGTGCGCCCAATAATACAAAGAGGACCTAAAAGATTAACAAATAAAAATATTGTGCAAATTGTGGTTTTAGAGCTAATACCCGCTATAACTGCCGGTTTTACTTTCAAACTTAACAAACAACGAATTTCCCGTCGACACAAAGTCGTATTTCTCCATCGCTTTAGAAAAAGTATCACAGAAAGTTTTAATTATCTTTGAATCGTCCGCCCACGAAGCGTCGTACAATGTCAAGGATTCACCGCATTCAGTGTCCGTTGGCTGGATTGGGGATTCGATTCGATTTATCCTAAAACTAAAGTTTTCCGGTTAACTTTGTTTAAGCTCTTTTCAGTTTTAGGGAAAACCGAACCTGGGAAAATACAGTCGAACGATTTCTCCCGGTTCTCCTTGCATCAGGTAGGTACAGCTGGTATGCGGTGGATACCAGTGGGCTACGGACAAAAATATTCCTTCCGAATCTCCAGAAGCTCGGAGACTGTCGGAGGACAATAACCAATCGCAGGTTCCGTTTCGGCTACCTGCGGTGTCGACATGTCCAGGCCAATTACCGACATTAAAGTGAAATCCAGTGTTCAATAAAGGACCTAAATAGAACATATACCCGGTTAAGTGATTTTTTATACAGATACATGACAACACTGCTACAGAATGACAAAAGGCCGTGGATAGTCAATGAAAAATGTCATCTAATGGTATAATAACATATTGACAGGTTGGTGATATTGTTGAACAAATGCCTAATACATTATTCTCAATGGTGGAAAATGTGTGTAGAAAAAAAAAACATTTTAGAACAAACCACAATGCCAGACAGAAACACGTAACATAAAAATAATAATACGCTAGAGTGTGGAATATGAAGCTTTAAAGGGACTAGTTGAAAATGGTGAGGTTCAACCAATCAGATCGGTGTTTACCGAATGATGCGGCATTAATGGTGCTGTTCCTAGATTTTGGAACGCCATCTGTACTTTCTAACTCATAGAGTTGAGTACAGATGTCACCAGATGTTGCACACAACTATCATTTAAAGGGACTAATCAAACAAATTAGGAAAGTTCTGTCCTTAACGCTATTATGTAATTAGAGTTTCAACTGTTGACTAACCTGCGGGTGACGTAACAAATTCGACGTACAAATCCTGAGACGTTCCAATGATGGAATATGGAAACTTCCCCATACCACAAAAAACTCCAATCACAGGGTACTTTTCGTTTTTCCCATCGTAAATTTTGATATAGTCATATGGGCAATTTTCTTCACCTAATAGAACAGAATTTTTGTTATTCCTTATTATTACTAATTCAGTTTCAAAATAATGGATATTTACTTTTAGATTTGATTTTCGAAAAAAATTTTTTTTTAAGTATTCTTAATAAAAGCTTGCTATGTTAAGTTTAGATTTCATTAAATTTCCAATACAGATCTGATAGAATTACATTTCAATTTAAGTGGACAAACAACTTACCTGATGATATGGGCCTCATGGGGCAGGTCATAATATTCTCGCATCGTTGTCCATCGATATTAAACTCTTCATTTTCTATGTAGAGCTTGATAAAAGGCAATCGAGTATTCAAAAAATATCGGCAATGTAGATTCCTTGGGTAAACTCCGGGATAAGCGGGCGACTGCACGTAACAAGTTTGTAGTCGACAATCTTTAAACACTCGTTCACAGTACGACCTGTACAAAATACCTTTACTTCATTTTGTTGCCACAAAATCTAATAAAAATACAAAATCAACAATTTTTAATTAAGCACACTCGAAGCATTTCTCGTCCTTTTTTTTACTGCTCGTTAATCTAAATTTGACGCTGATACTCTAAAATAAATGAAGCAAAATTCAGTTTTTAATTAATTTCTCCAGTGAATCACGTAATTTGCTTCCGTTTACCTGTTTATCAAATTTTCTAGCCTGTCTATTTTTATTTTCCAGGTGTCACAAAGTTGCTACAAAATATTTACAACAAAATTTTAATTTGCATGCAATTAAACGCGTGTGAAACGTTGATTAAGTGTGAGATATAGCGTAATAATGGCACGCTGTTTCTAGTTTTTTCTGCTCATTTTCCACTTGGCAAAAAACCTGAAAATAAACGGTAACTTTGTATTAAATTGGAAAGTAAAATTAATATTGGAGCAGCTTAAAGTAGCAGAGTGTTTGTTTTGCATTGAATATGCAATTTTATTAATGCTCTTTTAATCACAACAGGAATAATAAGTAGGAAACTTTAACATTAATTATACTTGTTAGAAGTGTCTGGCACTTAAAAATCTTAAAGCTAAAGTAGATATTAATATTATAATAAGGCTTTCTTTCAGTCGAGGATAAAAGATAAAGACATTGTTTGGGCCTGCACGATGCTTGGATTTCGATCTTCTGGATTTTTTTTTGTACATTTTACAAATTTATGGAAAATTGCTTTGACTGTTAAAACTGGCGTTAAACTATTTCAATACGAGTCTAAATCAAAAATTTGCATTATACTTTATTAAATTTTAGAAGAATTCATTTGTTACGTCAGAAAACTTCTTTAGTCAAGATTCAATTAAAAGAAGGAAAACTATAGTTTGACACTTAAATTGTATTTAATCATAATTTTGCTTTAAAATTTTTTAAACGAAAAATGACGATGTTTTTTTTATATTAAATGATAGCTCCATCATTTATAAACTATGTTTTAATTTAATAGTAACACAACAGTTGTTGCTCTATAACGTTAAGTAACAAGTTTACCGTATACAATTCCTCAGGCGCCACTAAAGCGTATTCAAAGTTAAGATAGAATGGAAGTAAACAAACATATAATCTAAATATTGCCTGACAATATAATAATCATCCCTTGGCCTGGTAGTGTTTATTCAAAATGGTACAAGTTGCTTTTGTTCTAATTAAAGCGTTTTGAACATTAAACCCTGAGAAAGAACAACCTTCTCAAGAAGTTTAACTAGCAATCCGCAGAGGTTTTAAAAAAACGTGAAAATCAACTTAAATAAAGTTAGTGGTTTTGTAAAACATGCATAGTTTTTTCTCTTGCTACTGCTAGTTCTTATGACAAAGACTCAGGGTTGGGTTAGGTTAGGTTAGGTTAGGTTAGGTTTAGGTTAGGTTATCTGTCCACTCGATTTCCTCAGTCGAATTTTTCAACGAAGATTCGTTCAACGTCAAAATATAGCTCGTACTTTTGGCTTTCTTTATCCCGAATTAATTTTTTTTCAAAAATTACAAGTAACTGAAATATTTGACATGAAATACAACAGTGTAACAGTACTAGAAATAGTAAACGAGTCATAATTTGACAGCTCCTAACTTAAATCCTATAACAGCTAGTAAGTTTGTTCAAACGTCAAAATATAGCTCGTAATTTGGCTTTCTTTTTTCTGAATAAAACTTAAAAATTAAAAATAACCGAGATATTTGACATGAAGTACAACAGTGTAACTGTACTAGAAATAGTGCTAGACAGTCACGTGACAATTGTCAAAATAACTGTCATTAATTTCAGAAACACGTTTTATATTGAATACATCAAAAAAACTTTTCTCTTTTTGCAACTTTTCAGTATTATTTGACAGTTTTGACGTTAGCGACAGTTTTCACGGGATCTTAGAACACTGTTTAACTGGACAGTTACGTAACAGACAATCGTCATAAATCTCAGAAACATGTCTTGTTTCGAAGACTGTCAGAAAACTGTGTTAAACTGTAATTCTTACAGATTCTAGGCAATCTTTGATGACGTCAATGATAAATATCACGTGGTTTTAGACGGCAATTTAGCTAGACAGTCTTGTGCAAACTTTTATAAACCCTGATTTTTCTGACTTTTCAGCACTGCTTGACAGTTTTGATGTTAGTAACAACTTTCACGTGATTTTAGAACACTGTTTAGCTAAAGAGTCACGTGACGACTTTCAAAATAACTGTCATAAACCTCAGAAACACGCTTTTTTTCGAAAACTGTGATAAGCCGTAATTCTTGCAAATTCTACGCAGTTATGACGTTAGTGACAAATATCATGTGGTTTTAGAAGGTAGTTTAGCTAGAAATTCATGTGACTGTCAAAATAACTTTCAAAAATCTCAAAAACATGTCTTGTTTCAAGACTTTTAGAAAACTGTGTTAAACTGTAATTCTTGCAGATTCTAGGCAATCTTTGACAGTTTTGATGACGTCAATGACACGTGGTTTTAGACGGCAATTTAGCAAGATAGTCGAGTGCAAACCTTTATAAACCCTGATTTTGCTGACTTTTCAGCACTGCTTGACAGTTTTGATGTTAGTGACAGCTTTCACGTGATTTTAGAACACTGTATAGCTAACCAGTCACGTGACGACTTTTAAAATTATTGTCATAAACCTCAGAAACACGCTTTTTTTCGAAAACTGTGATAAGCCGTAATTCTTGCAAATTCTACGCAGTTATGACGTTAGTGACAAATATCATGTGGTTTTAGAAGGTAGTTTAGCTAGAAATTCATGTGACTGTCAAAATAACTTTCAAAAATCTCAAAAACATGTCTTGTTTCAAGACTTTTAGAAAACTGTGTTAAACTGTAATTCTTGCAGATTCTAGGCAATCTTTGACAGTTTTGATGACGTCAATGACACGTGGTTTTAGACGGCAATTTAGCAAGATAGTCGAGTGCAAACCTTTATAAACCCTGATTTTGCTGACTTTTCAGCACTGCTTGACAGTTTTGATGTTAGTGACAGCTTTCACGTGATTTTAGAACACTGTATAGCTAACCAGTCACGTGACGACTTTTAAAATTATTGTCATAAACCTCACAAACACGCCTTTTTTCAAAAACTGTGATAAGCCGTAATTCTTGCAAATTCTACGCAGTTATGACGTTAGTGACAAATATCATGTGGTTTTAGAAGGTAGTTTAGCTAGAAATTCATGTGACTGTCAAAATAACTTTCAAAAATCTCAAAAACATGTCTTGTTTCAAGACTTTTAGAAAACTGTGTTAAACTGTAATTCTTGCAGATTCTAGGCAATCTTTGACAGTTTTGATGACGTCAATGACACGTGGTTTTAGACGGCAATTTAGCAAGATAGTCGAGTGCAAACCTTTATAAACCCTGATTTTGCAACTTTTCAGCACTGGTTGACAGTTTTGATGTTAGTGACAGCTTTAACGTGATTTTAGAACACTGTTTAGCTAAACGATCACGTGACAACTCTCAAAATAACTGTCATAAATCTCAGAAACACGCCTTTTTTCGAAAACTGTCAGAAAACTGTGATAAGCTGTAATTCTTGCAAATTCTAGTCAATTTTGACGTTAGTGACAAATTTAGAAGGTAGTTTAGCTAGAAATTCAGGTGATTGAATAAATGAACTGTCAAAATAACTTTCAAAAATCTCAAAAACATGTCTTGTTTCGAAAACTTTAAATCTGTGTTTTACTTTAAACTGTAATTCTAGGCAATTTTTGACAGTTTTGATGCCATGAAATCATGCAACGTAAAGTTAACTGTTGATTGTTGGTATTGCCTCATTGAATATTAAATTAGAGGTTAGATGCCGAGCCGTAACGTCACGGGGTTATCTGCTCCCCAACGCCCTCTGCATGGCACTTTTCCTGATGCTAACTAGACAAACACAGATACAGGATGTTCCATATCTATCTCACAATCTCTCGGCAGCTTACATTTGTTCGTATAAAAATGTTTCCTAAAGTCACTCCTAAGGGAGATATTAAGCCCCAAATAATGATGAATTATTTAAAATGAAATGATGTCAAATAGAAATTTTTTTTTGATAAAACATTACGCCCAAAATCATTACAATATACAAATTGGTTCAAAAGTTACGGCCAAAAACGTTAATTGGAAGGCAGTTGTTTGGGGCTCGATATCTCCTTTAGGAGTGACTTTAGGAAAAATTTTTAAATGAACAAATCGTATTATTTTGAGTTCCCCTGTATGCTCCCGAGAGATTGTCATATAGTTATTGAACACCCTGTATATTAGACTCGGAAACATTGAGTTGCGCGTTTTGTGGTTGTCTCTGGTCTGGAGATAGTTCAGAAATAGTTTTGCTGCAACACAAGTGACACTAAAATCACTTTGACGCAGTAATCAAAGTGATTTTAGTGTTTGAAATTTGAGTTTCAGTGTTGTTAAGTATCGAGTGATTATTAAATAAAGTCTGTTGAGTTTACCAGAAGCGTCACTTATCAAATAAGTAAGCTACTTGGGCCACTCTGTGCGCCAGAAAAAAATTTTTTGGTGTATAAATTGAGATTGAACGGTTTGGAAACAAACCGTCTAAGTGCTTTTTTATGTTCTGATATCGACGTAGTAAGTGGTAAAACATACAGGATATTTACCCTTGCACGACTTCCCCTCGTCTATTCGGATACAGTTCGGGATGCTGTCCATATCTGAGATATACTACCAGTTGTTGTTCGGCTCTAGTATCGAAACTAAAATACGTTTGGTCCGTAAAGTTCTCCACATGGAAAAGCATTTTAACGAACGAGGTCTCCGACATAAATGTTTGAGGCTGCTCGCTCTCGCCACAATACATCCCCGGTTCTTTTCTGTTGGATACGTCCGTTTTAGCGTTCCCATCCACAATCTGGAAAGTTCAACTAACATCAGCAGTTTTCCGTGCTTTGAGGTTTAGAAAAGCGCAACAAATCATTTCGGATAAAAGTTTTGTAATCTCATAATCTCATGCATAAACCTACACCCTTGCTCGAGTTGGTGATTCGCAATTTGTCAAATCTGCAGAGTCGAAAGGTTGGTGAATTTTAAATTCAACTTGTCACCATTTTACCGAACATGTATTTAACATCCGAAAAATTCCGGCCGATCAATATAATACCACTAGACGTCTTTGCCAGATTGCCTTTACGTATGTACGGAAACAGGATTTATTGCTATTTTGGCGTAAATCGGCGATAAATTTCCTTTTTTTGGATTATTGGTTGGTAGTTTTTAACACATCTTCGTAAATAAAGTGGGAGTATAATGTCTATGTTAAATTTGTCGCACGTGATTAATTTTTATAGGAAGCAGTTTTGTGAGCCGTATTTTATTGCGATATTCAGAATTTTTTTTTAGGCCGAGGCTCAAATTGATTGGATTATTTTGTACTTTTGTTATGGCTGAAGCAGACCGTTACAGATTGATGACCAGGCTGACAGGACAAAAATTACCTTTTTTACCGAGTGGGGGTCCATAATCAAGGGGACAAAGCTTGACGCAAAAATGTACACTTTCGAATTAATGGGGTTGGTGGATAACCAACAAATATTCGAATTCAAGATAATAGTTATTTATTATGTTTTTAAGTGTGAAAAGTACAACTTATTTGCTTTGAGAATGACGCAAAGCGGAGAGCGATAATCAAATATGTTGCAGCTGAATAATGGTAATGGTAATGGTAGGTGTGGATGGTGACAGATGTACTCCGACCTGATTAGATCCATTGTACCCCATCTTCTTCTGCTATCTCAAGGTTTTCTTGTTCATATCAGCCCCTCAAGATTTAGTTCCTTTAGGAATTTCAGGATCTTGAGTGGGTCTGTTCGAGGTATTTCTTCCACAGCCAGCTGGGGTAATCCCAATGTATTTAATCTTCTGTGGCGTACAGCATAACAGTCCAGCAAGTTGTGGTGGGGTGTTTCTGGTTCTTCTCCGCAAAACCTGCAGGTACTGTCCTCTTCTAGGCCTAGCTTCCTTAGGTGTTCTTTGAGTCGACAATGACCCGTTAGAAATTTCGTTAATGCCTTGAGACTAATTCTGCTGAGGTTAATCAGTGTCTTCGATCTTGCTCGGTTAAAATCCTCTTTGGCCTGCCTCAGTCCTGGAAGTCTTTGCCAGTGCGTTGCTCTCAGTTCTTCTTCAGCTTTATTAAGTACTTCCTGGACATATGCTTTTCCAAGGCCGCAGAATGGTTCTGGCCCGATCAGTAGCGCTGATGCTCCTTTTCGTGCCAGAGTATCTGCTTGTTTGGTACTCTCTACTCCGACGTGCCCCGGAACCCAGAGGAGGGTTACCTTGTTGTTCCTTCCTAGCTCATTGAGCTTTCCTAGGCAATCCAAAACCATCATCGAGTTGATGTTAGATGAGCTCAACGATTTGATGGCTGCTTGGCTATCGGAAAGGACCGCAATTTCCTTGTTCCGGTATTTCCTGTCGAGGTTAAACTGAGTACACCTTTCTATAGCGTGAATTTCCGCTTGAAAAATGCTAGGGAACTGGCCCATGGGTTCGGAGTATTTGGTGCGAGGCCCGTAGACTCCTGCTCCAGTCCCCTCGAGAGTTTTAGATCTGTCCGTATACCATATTATGGTATTTTTTCCCAATGTTTGAATGGATTCTCTGCTCCAATCTCTCTTGGTGCTCAGTTCCGTTCGAAATTATTTTTCGAAACTAAACTTCCTGATGATTTCGTCGGTTGGGAGATTGCTCCCGTTATGCAAGGACATGCAAGTCTCTGCACCTTCTCTAATGTTTTCCTGCAGCTGAATAACTAATGCATACAACATTTTTTCTATAAAGAATGTTAAATAATTTAATACAACTAACTGCGTAATTACTAAAAAAACTGAATCACCACTATGCCAACAATGCGGCATTTTCATGATTTAGGTTTATTTCATTTTCTAAACGAGACGATAAGATAAATTTGGTCGCTTTGCACATATTTTCTTTTTTAATTATTAAAAAAAGTTCTATTTTAACCTGACAAAAAAAAGGTAAAAAAGTAAAAAATATTTAAAAAAGCGGAAAGTGGCGACGTCGGATAACTCGATCGAAAACACCTGGTGCATATTATTGCACTGGGTTTTTTTTTGCACCGGGTGGAATTGTCAATTGTCAAACGAAGCGGTTTTTAAATATCATTTGTTAACTGCTTGCAAATTCTATAATTTGAACAACTGTCATTTTGACGTTACATTTGAGTGAGTGAAAACGGCGGCCAGTACCCCTGTATAATGCATTCATATTCTTTTTTTATTTATTTTAAACAAGCTAAAGTTAAATATTGTGAAATACTAACCTGCATATAACCGCCTTCACAATGGGTGGCATTCACCAAAGTACCTACTTTAAACTTGTTAAACTTGATCCTTAATATCCAGTCTTTTGGCGCGCCCCGAAATGACCGAAATCGATACCAGCATGTCATCGACTTGCCAAAATTGTCCTGGGTCACCTCTGGACTGGACACATCTTCGTAAATATCCACTGTCTTGTTGCAGTGGTCTTTTTTTGAATCAGCTACTGGAAAAATAGCACTCATTGATAATTTAAATGTATACTATAAGTGGGATGTTTAATTAATAAACACTAATTGACTGTATACCACAGTATTACTTAAATTCGTTTGCATAATTGACAGTTGAATTTTTAAATTCTTTAAATATGGAAAGCCGTACATCGACATGACAAACCAATACCGAAAATAAAATACGCCTTGCGGTACAAAGGAAGTGTTGTCCAAGTCAAAGTTTTTTACGTCAGGAATAAAGCCAATAAATGAAGCCCAATGACAGTCCAAACAGCATTAAAATCCGTTGATTTGTTTCAAAATTGCAAAGGTTCAAAAACAACCCAAAATAAAACATAGTTAAATATACTAAACAGAAATAAATAAAATGTCCAGTTAATGTTAAATAACACCCGCGTTATAAGTTTAAAGTTTAATTAAGTCCATGTTAATATAATCAAACAAGCTGCGGTAAATGTTGGCAAATTTCTCGTTTAAATCCAATAAGCTCAACTTACTCTAATAGAGAACTAATTAGTTCCCTGTATACATCTTTAGGTTAATTATTTTCATTATCGAGTTACATTCTGTATAGTATTCTGTAGGTGCTCTGAATACTAGCAACTATTAATGAAAGTTAATGTAGGCGGAGCTGCTGGCAATGACATCAACTTTGTTGCGGTTAACTTTTTACTAAAATCATCCCCCGAACGTTTACATGTCAGTCGAGTCAAACAAATGGAACTTTTCACTGTGTTTCAGGTAAAAAAAACACTGACAGTGATGTGCCACGATTTACACATAAATTGGACAGAAAACGTATTCATGGCTGTTTTACATGTAAAACAAGGCTCATGGCCGAAAAAGTTGATTTATTTCCTGGCAAATTATTATGGAAAATAGCCTAGGATCGCATGTGCTTTCGCTAAGTTACTCACGAAAATGGTTTATCTTTCACGAATCTTGGCATTCGTACCGATATGTTTGGTATTTGCCAGGATCGATCCTTGTTTCCCATTAACCCAAAAAGTAGGTGAAGCTTTTAGGAATGACCGCCTCTTTATATCTTCACGTACTATCTATATGATGTGTTTTACGGTCTGATGTGAAATATATGAACATCCCATGCTACCAGACTGGAATATTAACTTGACAAAATTGAAACTTTAGATCCTGAACTCTGAATATTAATTTCGAGTGCCCCTAAAACGTCCAAAAGCTCATACAGCGTACCTTGTATAAATGTTAACTGCATAGAATCAATCATCTTCCACGTCCAATTTCGCCCTCGTGTGTAGGAGCACTATGTAAACGGTGTCATTTGCGACAAGGCTGCTATATAATACAACGACCCGTGAAATTAGGCTAGTAGAAATCCCCTTCCACATAATCCCCGCTAACAATGACTGCATTTACCCCGGAAGCTTGAAAAGATTGCTTGGCTTTCAGTTTTTTTTTTTAAATTGCTATTCACGTTTAAGACTCCAAGCTTTTTTAAATTTCATATTTAAGAGTTCCCTATTGTGTCTTGCGCTTATTATTAGGAGTTTACCGTTTTTCTTGGATTAATAAAAAAACCGTAACAGATTTTCAACTTAATGAAAGAATAGTCTACTTTTAAACATTTTTTTTTACTAATAGCCATTAATTATTATTAAAAAAATTAATATCAGCGGTGAAACTCGGTAAAAATAAGTAAAAACGTGAATTATCTTTGATGGTTACAAACAGCTGTGTTGAATAGGATTTTAGAAAAATGTACTATTTTACTATTTAATAACGTTGATATGTAAAAGCACTTTTGCCTTGGCCTTCACTTTAATCAATTTTCCTCATTGTTGGCAAAGGAGGTGAAGTAACTCACTTATTCAGAACTGAATCCCTGACTTTTCAATCAATTATCATCAAAATAGGTCTCCAAGCCTCAATTACTATCGTGTAGTCACCATTTTAACTTTTATACCAGTGGGGCCTTCCCCTATGACAAGAATTTCCAGTTTGGCATTTATAATTGGTTCTAATTTAATTTATAAACAGAAAATGTAATTAATTTAGCATTTAATCAGATATTTTAGGAACTCAATTTAAAATTCAAATTTATTGATATCCTTATTGGCTATGGTCCATGGGGGCATATCCAATCACAAGCCGGCAACTCCGTAGACAGTTGACGTTTCAGTTTTGACATTTTCAACAAAACATAACCATACCAACTCAATGTTTATTTTTATTGTCTTCCTTGAATTTAATAATTTTTTGGAATAAAATGTTGGTATATTTTGCCTAAAATGGAAACTGTAGTGACAGTTTACTGAGTTGACGTTTTCAGCCTTTTACTAAGCAAATTACAACTCTTTTGTTGGAAAGATCATTAACTTAGGGTATTTTGTTTTCAAAACGTAAATAATCGAAACAAAGCGTTGTCGAACGATAGAACGATCGATATAAGCAAAACTACAATAATGAGAGTTAGGAAAATTTGGCAACATTGTAAAGTTAGAGTAAAGTAGTTACATTTTCAATGTTATCACACATTCGGTTGTACCAATTTGGGTTCTATTGGCGTTTCAAGTTAAGATCGCAGCGCCAGTTGAAAATCGTTGAACTAAAATCAGACAACCCGTTCCTAACCTAACATTATAAATATATTATTTGAAGTGACAGTGTGTCATATTATGTGCTAAATTCCTAACCAAAATCAACGTAAACAAACGAAGAAATGACAGCTGGAATGCCTCCGAAAAACTGTCAACTGTCACCAGAGGGAGTATCTCTTATCTTGAAACGCCAATAGTATTAAAAAAATAAAATAAAATTAATAATTATTGAAATCAGTGTTGCCAAGTCAAAATATTTAATGGTGGTAGAATAATCAGTCAAAAAACGGTAGATAACGGCAGATCAAAACAAATTCATTTATTTTACATTATTATACAGGGTGTCTTTTAATAGTTGTCAAAAATTTGAATCATTGATTCTTGCTATAAAACCCATCTTCAAAAATACAAATTTTTCATTTTTTCATTAATAATTATTCTTTAAGTTTTAATATTAGTGACAGATATCACGTGGTTTTAAAGGATAATTTAGCTAGGCAGTCTCGTGACTATTGTCAAAAATCATAAATCTCAAAACCACACTTTATATCGAATACTGCAGGAAAACGTTTCTAAACCCTGATTTTTGCAACTTTAGAGCATGGTTTGACAGTTTTGACGTTAGTGACAGTTGTCACGTGATTGTAGCACACTATTTAGCTAGACGGTCACGTGACAATTGGCAAAATAACTGTCATAAATCTCAGAAATACGTTTTATATCAAATACTGCAAGAAAACGTTTTTAAACCCAGATTTTTGCAACTTTTGAGAATGGTTTGACAGTGTTGACGTTAGTGGCAGTTGTCACGTGATTTTAAAAGACTATTTAGCTAGACTATAAAGTGACAATTATCAAAATAACTGTCATAAGTCTCAAAAACTCGTTTTATATCAAATACTGCAAGAAAACGTTTCTAAATCCTGATTTTTGCGACTTTTGAGCATGGTTTGACAGTTTTGACGTTAGTGTCAGTTGTCACGTAATTGTAGAACACTATTTAGCTAGATGGTCTCGTGACAATTGGCAAAATAACTGTCATATATCTCAAAATCTCGTTTTATATCAAATACTGCAAGAAAACGTTTCTAAACCCTCATTTTTGCAACTTTTAAGAATGGTTTGACAGTGTTGACGTTAGTGGCAGTTGTCACGTGATTTTAAAAGACCATTTAGCTAGACTATGAAGTGACAATTATCAAAATAACGGTCGTAAGTCTCAGAATCACGTTTTATATCAAATACTGCAAGAAAACGTTTCTAAACCCTGATTTTTGCAACTTTAGAGCATGGTTTGACAATTTTGACGTTAGTGACAGTTGTTACGTAATTGTAGAACACTATTTAGCTAGATGGTCTCGTGACAATTGGCAAAATAACTGTCATAAATCTCAGAAACACGTTTTATATCAAACACTGCAAGAAAGCGTTTTTAAATCCTGATTGTTGCAACTTTTGAGCATGGTTTGACAGTTTTGACGCTAGTGGCAGTGGTCACGTGATTTTAGAAGACTATTTATCTAGACTATAAAGTGACAATTGTCAAAATAACTGTTAAATCTCAGAAAATCGTCTTGTTTCGAAAACTGTGTTAAAATGTAATTATTGAAAATTCTAGTCAAATTTTGACAATTCTGACAATAGTGACTGACGTGGATCACGTGGTTATAGAGAATAATTTTAAGTAAAAAAATGACTCTTTTAAGCGCATTTTTAGAGTCCCTCCTTCCCCTTGAAATTTCCTATTCAATAAACTGAAAAAGTATATGAAAAGTTTCACAACCAACATAGTAGCAATAACGTAATTGAAAACGGTAGATTATATACAAAAAAACAAGAGAACGGTAGAAGAACTACAAAAACGGTAGATATACCGTTTTCACGGTAGAGACAACATTGATTGAAATAAATTAAATGTCAAAAGTCAAACTGAAAGCGCAAACGTCAACTTTTTGCGGAGTTTCCGGCTTGCTCCATATTAGGCTTGCCGTTATGGAGGAAAGCCCTATTATAACCTTCTTTTTAGGAAACTATTTTTTATGAAAAAACCAAATTGAATTTCAATTAAAATGCCATTTCCATGGCCTGTTATTGCTGAAAACCCCATTATATTGATATAAAACTCGTTAATGAAAAATTAATAATTTTTATTACAATTTTCGCTTCAGAGGGTTCGGTAATGTTTCCTTGTGTTTATTATTAGATCGTTGTCGTCTGTTTTTGGCCCAAAAACCACCTTAATAACGGACACAAACGACCCACTTTCCCCTTGATGAATCAATCAATGTCGTGTTTCCTTTATTAATTTGGTTTGCCGAAACTGCGCAAGCAAGAAAAGTGACAAACAAAAAAATTACAGGTCGAAATGCCCATTTTCTTCGCGTTTAGTTTACACTCAGTAAATAAATCAACACTTTGTTCTGATTGAATAACTGTTGTCCAAATTGTCTGCATCCTCCCCAGTTAACAACTGTTTTATTAAATTATAGCATTTGACTATTTGAAGTACAGGGTGTCACAAATTCGATGGTTTTACGAGGTATCTCCAGGGTGATTTTAAAAATATGTCAATTTCGAACCCTCTTCGTATTAGTGACGCAGAAAAACTATACAAATGGTTTTTAAGAACTAAACCTACTTTTGTTTAAATGATATATTTTTGCAGATTTAAAATAAGCAAAAATTACACAATTTTCTAAAATACATCAAGTTTGAGACACCCTGTACATCGTACTCTAAAGTATTTAATCGACTAGTGAACTGAATTCCGTTTTTTTGTTCATTTTCAGTGATAAACTGCATTGATTGAAATTCTTTCTAATCCTCTTTCCATTTTAAAAGTTGATTTCGATGCCTTCGCTTTGCGATTGCAATTTAATTCTCCTATAGAAAACGCACCGAACTTTGAATCCGATATTGCAATTAATAACAGGATTTGTATACCTATATCTCCTGGATATTACCTGTATACTGCGCATTTAGGTTTTCAAAGCAATAAAGTGGAAAATAAATTCTACTTATTTAGTTCGGTTTGCAATTTTAATAACGTTTTATCGATAAATTTTAATTTTTTTTTCGGTGCTATTCAACACTTTTTGCTGCCCTGAGTTACAAGCTATTTTCATTTTGGTTTAATGTAACAGATTTGTAAATGGAGGAAAATTTGAATTTCGATTACAGGAAACCTTTATTTCAAATGTATTTCATTAATATCCATTAACACATATTATATTTTTATCTACAAACAGTTGCGGTCAAACTAAAACTGGCCATAGGAAAACAGTGTAACGTATAACTAACAGTGTTACGTGTTACACTAGTTTGGCATCAAACTTAATGCAATTGTCCAATAGTGTTGAAATAGTGTACAGACAGTGACAGTAACTTCTGAGCGTTATGTTACCATGCTTGAAACATTTCTGGCTGCAAAAATTCACAGTGTACATGGCATTGACATGGAAAACACTTTGGTTTGAAAATCACATCATTTCCAGGAACGGTGATGTAGTTTGGCCGCCTCTTTCCCCCGATTTATCAGTATGCGATGTTTATTTATGGGGTTACTTAAAGAGTGTAGTTTACAATACACATCTCAAAACCCTACCCGCACTCAAAACAAGAATTACAGAGGAGATCGAAGCAATAACGCCTGACACTTTGCACCAGGTCATGAAAAATTTTCAAAATTGACTTGCTGAATGCTTCCGGCAAAACAGACATCATCTTCGCGAGGTAATCTTCAAAAATTGATGTTTTCTTTAATTTCCAATGTTGTAGTGTACATTTAGCACCCTAGATAAATATTTCAAACACTTTTTCCTTCTTCAAAAGTTCCCATCTTTTTGCGCCACCCTGTATTTAATTATTTTGGTCAATAACTGGGGTTTTAGGTAGTGCACAAGTTTTGTTTCCAGAATCTAGTGTACAAGATTCCAATACATTTTAAGGACCGTAAAACTTTTAATTACATTATAAGCTTTAATTAAGCTTTTTGCAAATTGAGAAATGCCTAACTGTAAATTAAAAACTCAAAAGTATAAGCGGTCGTTAAGAAAGTATGATCGAAGATTTAGGATAAGATATTCAGATTAAGTTAGGTTGGTATTAGGACTGTAAAATTATATTAGTAGAGAAGAAAGTTAGGTTGTTTTTATGTTGATTTTGATAAAGAGAGAGAGGATTGGAAAATTATAAGATTAATCGACTTACCTGTAAGGATGATTAATATTAATTTTTCGAGCTTGTCCGTAGATATAATTACACATGTAGTTTCCGTGAATCATGTTCTCGGCACGACGTTTAGAGCAAAAAAATTGTTTACTTTCCCCTTATCGCTGGTCGTTGTCCCGATCCTGGTATTCATTCCGTTGGAGTAAGAAATCGCTTTTGTGGGTTTGAGTACTACCTCTACAGTGGAGGGTGGGTTTGTAATTATATCTACGGACAAGCTCGAAAAATTAATATTAATCATCCTTACAGGTAAGTCGATTAATCTTATAATTTTTCTTCGCTTGTCCTTGATATAATTACACATGTAGATGTTTAGAGTAGAAAAGCGATTTCAAGCGGCGAAAATGTATTTAACATTAATATTAATTTGATGAACAAAGTATAATACAAATTGATGAACAAAGTATAACCAAATTACACAAAGAAATATGGTAGCCGCTACAAAATAATTGCTTATTTAACAATAACGTATGGGATAATTCTCCCTTCAACACAATAATGTTAACTACAGAATTAGTAATAGTAACTTAACTCTTAAAAAGTAACTCAAAATAAGTTTAAACAAATTTTACTTTTCAGTGTTTAACACTACCTTAGCAAACTCTTCTCTGGGCTTAATCAAGGGTCTATTATAAAATTTAAAAAACGTATTTGAGGACGGAGTCCAACCAGCCGTGTGGCGTATTATTTCGAAGTTTACGCCCTTTCTAGAGGCCGCTGAAGTTGATGCGTGGCGAGTACTATGACCGGAAAAAATTCCAGTGTCAATTCCACCTAACTTGAGTACCGATAGAAGCCAGCGACTTATAGTCTGTGAAGTTGCTGGGTGAAACGGTTTCCTATGAGTTAAAATTAACTGTTCATTGTTCTCACGGAATTTCGACGTTCTTTCAAGATAACTTTCAATAGTGCTCGCCACGCATAACTCGGGTGTTTCTTTGAAGAAAGGAAAAATTAGAAGAGGTTGAAGTTTATTTGGAGCTGATGTTTTGATTCTTTCTGATATTTGTACTTCTATTTTCTGATCGTGCTTTAATATGTCTTTAATTTTTATTTTTGACAAAGTTTGCACCCTGCTTGCAGACGAAATTGCCATTAAGAAAACTAGTTTATAGGTTAGGTGCTCCAAATTTAAAGAATTTAATGGATACCATGTTTTTAAGAGTGAAAGTACAGAGTCTGGATCCCATATAAAGGGATATCTCGGTTGTGGAGGTATAGTATTTCCTACACCTTTTAAAAATCTGTTGATGCATTTTCGATCTTGTTCATTCGGCGAGAGTATTAGATTTAACGCCGATCTGTACGAATTAATGACAGAATAAGACATACCAGTGTCTACAATGTGTGTTAGGAATTCTAAATAATTTGTTAGGTTGTAAGTCAATGGATCACCAAATTGCTTCTGTTTGCAAAACAACCAGTATTTTTTAAAACAGTTGGTGTATTGCTTGAGTGTGCCTTCTGATAAGGAATTAATTACGATTGGTATCGCTGCTGCTGGAATCCCTCTGTTTTGATAAGCGATCCTGATAATTTCCCTGCCACTAGGGAAAGCTTCTTGGCCAGAGGATGACTGTTTCTGAAGGGAGATATGAGTAGATTAGGACTAGGATCAAAAAGTATCGGTTCCTTAATTAATAGTTTTTTAAAAATTGGGAACCAGGGTTGCCCGGGCCAATTCGGAACTACCAGTATGCCTACTGCTTTTTCTTGAATAATTTTTTCTAAGGCCCGTGCAACGCACGAAAAAGGAGGAAACGCGTAAAAGTAATATTTCTTCCAAGTCGTTGTAAATGCATCTACTAAAAAAGAATTTGGATCCGGGAACCAAGAAATATATTTTTTACATTTATTATTAATTCTAGAAGCAAACAAATCTATTTCCGGTTTCCCAAAATTTTTTATGATTTTTGTGAAAGCATAATAGTTTAATTGATACTCTGTGTCAATTGACAATGATCTTGACTCTTTGTCGGCTTTTATGTTGTCTGATGACGTAATGTAACTAGCAAAGACTGATAGGTTTTTGTTTTCGCACCATTCCCAAATAAGCTTCGTGGCATAATTCAAGTGCTTAAATTTCACACTCCCTCCTCGATTTATACAGGAGATAGCTGTTTGGTTATCAATTCTTAATAAAATTCGAATATCATGTTTATTTTTGGTCAGTGACTTAAGTGCGTAAAGTGCTGCTTTTATTTCTAAAAAATTGATGTGCATTCGAGACTCCTTTTTATCCCAAAACCCATGAAACATTCTTTTCTCACAAGAAGCACCCCAGCCAGACGGCGACGCGTCTGTGAAAATTTCTAATGCAAATTGTTGTGGCTTTATGTCTTGTCCTTTCCCAATGTTTTTTTTTTTTTTTCCACCAGGATAATTCGATTTTCAGTAAGCTGGGAATTTCGATTTTTCTATTGTAATTTTTATAGTCGTTCGAAATAACTGAATGTTTTAGTATTTCAAAAACTTTTAAGTGAGTAAACCCATATTTTGTTGCAGGGCATGATGCTACTAACTTCCCTATTAACTGTGCAAATACCCTAACAGTACAATGTGTTTTTCTCTTAAATTCCTCAATTTGACGTCTTAGAATTTGGGTCTTTTCTTGCGGTAAGGAAATCTTCATGCTAATTGAATTAAAAGAAAATCCGAGAAAGGTAATGCTCTGTTGAGGGTCTAATATACTTTTGTTCACATTTATAATGAATCCTAATTTTTCTAACAGATCTGTAGTAGTTTTTATGTTATTTTTACATTGATCTTTGGTATCAGCAATAAGTAACATGTCGTCCAGGTAAGCTACTAACAGAATATTCAGTTTTCTAAGAACTGCGGATACTTGTTTAATTATTTTAGTGAAAATAAATGGCGCTATGCTTAGGCCAAATGGGAGTGAGTTAAACTCATACAATACGTTCCTAAACTTGAATCTTAAGTATTTTCTATAATTTTTATGTATTGAAAGTAGAAAATAAGCATCTTTGAGGTCAATTTTAGCTAAATATGTATTGGGAGTCATAAGTTTCAGAACTGTTCTATGGTCTTCCAATTTAAAATGTGGCGCTTCTATGTGCGTATTGAGATTTTTAAGATTTAAAATAAACCTATTTTCTCCATTAGGTTTCTTTCTTAAAAAATATGACGATAGAAATTGACCTTTTATTGGGACACATTTTGAAATAGCCCCAATTTCTATTAGATTATTAATAGAATTAAAGTAATCTTTATACTGACATCTTTCGATGCTAATTTTGGGTTCCCGCAGTTGTTTCGGTTTCGAATTAAATTGAAGGGCTATTCCCTGAACCCAGGCCAAAATCCTGCTATCTTGTGTAACATTTTTCCACGCAAGTGAAAATTGACTTAAGCGCCCCGCGTATTTAGTTACCTTATTTAAACAGAGTATTTCCTGCGATAGTATTTCTGTTCCTTGTGATCGTTCCATTTCTTCCTTCTCATTGGCGACTTCTCTTCTTTCTGTTCCTTGAATCTTCCCTTGTATTGAGGGCGCTGGAAGTTTAAAGGCTGCCGGTTCTTCTGTTGACTTCCAGATGCTGCAGTTGTCATAAGAACAGTTTTCTTCTTCAGCTGAGTGCTTGATTTTTTTAAGATTTGATCGTTTTTGAAAACTTCGTGAAAGTCTTTCCCGAACAGATGCTCGTCCATCTTAACATTTTTGGCTACTTTAGCACAATCTGGATGTACCTAAATGCGGCAAAATTTTGAACTTTCTGTGAAGAGAAAGAGCGTTGTGTACATTAGCTATTATTTGACAGGCCTCACCGAGGATTATTGTGTCATTAGCTAGTTCAACGGCTGACAAGTTCTTGTTAATCACGGTGGCAATGGCCGAAAGCCCGTGGGCTAGTTGCATTTGCAAAGTTGTAATAAATTTATCATGCTTAATAGCTCCATCTGGGAGGCATGGTAGTATTTCTTGGTTTGTTTTTGGTGGGATTAATTGCACACAATTTTCGGGAATTTTGAATTTGTCCGTGATTTCGGTTCTTTGTGCACTGGTTAGCCCAGATTGCAGCACTGCATTCCATCGTAATGCTATTTCATTGTGTATTGCGGCACCAATTTGTGCCTTCTCAATAGGTTTACTACCAAAATAGTCGAAATTTATTTCTGCTTGTTCCCCTGATGGAGCCACGGTCTGTATTTCCTCATTACTAGGTTCTTCGTCCGAGGAGTAATCTATGTATAAAAGGAAAAAAGTCCTTTTAACTTATTAGTAAGTACTTGTATTTTATGACTTTAATTGTAACACACAATTTGTTAATGTTGCGCAGTAACGAGTGTTACTAGTTTTGGCTAACGCATGTTGCCTGAGATTAATTGAGATCGCATGATCTCATCTCATTTAAAATTTAGTGTATGTAGAAGAATAGCAAGTGCTACCTTTCTATTTGGCGAGCGCGTGCTGCCTAGAGTGTTGTAGAAATCGCATGATTTCACTCTTATTTCAACATTGTTACTTACTGGAAGTTTCACTGGATGAGGAATGAGACGAAGAAGAATCACTTGAAACCAGTGAGCTCAGCTTATTCTGAATCTTCTTAAGCTTCTTATTGAGTTTTTTCACTTCACTTTTCTTTTCCACACTACTAATTTTGCGTTTCGGCATTTCGATAACAATATTCCACTACGCGATTTTATTTTCGACGCGTACCTTGAACACGACAAAACGGAATGAATACCAGGATCGGGACAACGACCAGCGATAAGGGGAAAGTAAACAATTTTTTTGCTCTAAACGTCGTGCCGAGAACATGATTCACGGAAACTACATGTGTAATTATATCAAGGACAAGCGAAGAAAAATTAGTAAATGTATGTCGTTCCTTTGTAAAATTAAGATTATTTGGTTTTATTGATGAAAAATGAGTAGAATTCTTACAAGTACCTAATAATATTAACCGTTTTTTTTAAACTAAATCAATGATATATGACAATAATGACCCAGTTAGAAAACATTTGCCACTTAATAAACAATCAACTTGGCACAATCTCGCTCATTACTTCTGCATACAAGAGATAACGTTGCTATAGATATTTTAGGGGGTAATAAAGCAAATCTAATTATCTCAATTTCTAACCTGTCAGAAATTATTCATGTTTCTATCTTCGCATAAACGTCGAATCTGCTATCGACCCTGGGATCATCACATATACATATTATCCCATCACAAGATGTGGGGGAATTTAATTCAATTCAATCCACAGACAGAATGTTTTTATAGATTTTTTTTTCATTTTCTAAATGCAAAGCAATAAAAATATAACGTTGGCATATAGTAACTCAGGCTTTTTAATCTACGAAACCATAAAGTAGCGGCGTGTGAGAGTTGAAATAGGAATTGTTTTCATTTCTTATATTTTACCGCCCGCTTTACAACTTTCGTATTGAATTAGTGGACTTACGTTGAATTTATATTAATTTTATTATCAAGAAAAATATTACACACGTGGAGTATGAGTGAAGACACGTGACCTATTTATTCTCGAAACAGCTGCAGTATTTGCACTTTTCCAGAAGAAAATACGTCGGTTGACATAATCCATGTTTTGCTTGTCATAAGAAGGACTTTTTACTGAAATGACAAAATCGGTCGAGATGACTAAAATTAGGGTCTTTTCAGCAGTAATTGACCAGCAACCAGAATAAGACTAATTTTTTGTGAAGCCCCAAAAATATGATTTTCTTCTAATTCAGCTCATGTTCTTTTACCCATTTCCATATTTAGCATTATTCACTTGTAAATAATGGATAGAAAACAACACTAATGAGACTGGTTGGCACATGACCAGTGACATTATTAAAATGCATTTGTTTTGCTAAACAATTTTGAATTTTGTATACCACTATTTTAGGACATACTTGCATGTTATAATTATGTATTAATAAGAAGATCCACGCAAATTGATAATGTTTTTAAAACAATCCCAAAACTGAAATGTGTTAGGGTTTCCATATTAATTTTCAAGTCGTCTTCAAACCAGCTTGAGCTTTTGACAAAACGCAAAAACATGTGTCATTTCAGAACGTTTTCACGTCAGTTGTTAGTTAATTGCTTTATTAAACTAAAAAGCAACGATAAATCTAATTTAATTCAAAGTCAAAAAAGAAGTAAATTGACATTTCCAAGTTGACAATAATTGTGAAGTGTTTTGTATCAGCGTTGGGTAAACTTTACCAAAAAGCTAATTTACTACATTTGCGCCGTCATGACAGAACTAGCATTGACTACTGACAGTAGTGAGTATTAAACTGACACTAATGACAGCTAATTGCTGTAAACGTCAACTCAGCTGCACCTTCTCGAACTTTTTAAACTCGGTTTTAAAACTTTAAACCAAATCTAAATGTAAATTTCTTGTGTTTTATTTATGAAGTTAATAATTTATAATTACTATTAATAAACAACGATCATAAACAAAGAACTTTTCTTTAACCTCAAAATTTAAAGTGTTACACTATGTCACAAATGTATAATTTACGACAATTTGTCTTTTTTATTTTTTTGTTTTTTTTTATTTCTAACCTTATTTGCAGAAATATTCCAAAACCGAAAAAACATTTGCATTGCCACTTTTTATCAGCTATACGATGACGGTTTCATTTTGACATCATCAATTTTCTTTTTTGTTATGGACGCCATATTGGATTTTTACACCACCAAATACAGCATTTTATTCTGAATTCAGTGATGATTTGCTTTATAAATGACAAATTAATTCAATAAAAACCAATTTTGGCTTAGCTGGCTTTGAATACCGTCAAAAATGCTCTAATTTTAGAGTCTAAGATAAAATGGCAACAGTTACAGCAAAACGGACACCAGATTCATGTTCTCCATGCCAAAATTAGTTAAAATGGCCTCTTGTTACGTCTAAATCCAATATGGCAGCGGTCAGTATAGTAGGCCAAGAAAACCCTTCATTTCAAGAAAATGTCGGTGCATTTTTCCAAAAATCAATTAATTATTTGAAACATTCCGTAGACATATCACATGATCTTAGGTAGCTAATGAATGGCCCTATCACGTGACGTTGAGCGCGCACTGTTACGTTGCCACGTTTGGCCACTAGAGGACGTCAAATTTGATTACCTTTTTACGGATATTTTGCTAAATCTCTCAAAAACGGTTTGAGTGGGCAGTGTGAAATTTTTACTATGTAAGCCCCTCAAAGAGACGCTTTTTTTTAAATAAATATAACATTTTTCCGTACACCGCACCGGTTGACCTTAAAAAATAAAAAAAACAGATTTTTTGACGTTTTTATAGGGGGTACCCCATAATTTTTTTGGAAAATGTTTGAATTTTGAAAATCAACTTCAACTGCCTTTATTAGTTTAGGATAATGGTAGATATGTGAGGTAAAGTGTCATTTGTCAAAATGTCATTTTGTATGGGTGCCATGTTTTGAAAACTGCCAAAAATGTGCCAAAACAAAACGGCGACAGTTACAGCAAAACGGACACCGGATTCGTGTTCCTCATGCCGAAATTAATAAAAATGGCCACCTTGACAGGTTTATTTCCAACATGGCGGCGGTCAGTATAGTATCCTAGAAAAAAGTTTAATTTTTGCTAAAATAATGTGTAAGAGTGAAGAAGTTTTCATTTGGAAAAAAAATTAATCGAAAGTAGTGCAGTATAAATAATCTCGTTTGACAGATACTGTTAAGTCATAGTCATAAAACTTCTCATAAATTCAAAACCAACTTATTGAAGTAAAATTAGTTTTTATTGAATTATTTCGTCATTTATGAAGCAAATCATAAGTTGTCATACATCACTGAAATCAGAATTAAACGTACTAATTTGACGTTTAAACATTTAATATGTCGCCCATAAGAAAAAAGAAAGTTGATGATGACTGCCGACAGACGAAACGTCGGGCGTCAAATACGAAACCGTCATAGTATATCTGATAAAAAGTGGCCATGAAAATGTTTTTTTTTCCGTTTTGGGATATCTCTTCATATAAGGTTAGAAATAAATAAAAACAAAAAATCTAATTTTCACTTTTTTTCGGACATCTTGGAAGTACTAATTGTAATTGAGCAACTTTGCCCCAATTTAAACTTTTTCGTATCTCTTATACTTTCCGAGATCCCAATGGTGAGGGTCGAATTTGAATTACTCTGTATCCCGATAAAATTTCAAAAATTGGCGAATCTTCCTGGAGGTGAAATAAGATTGGAAGCGAATTGAAAACGGATTTACATGACAAAATTCAAATTCAAAACTTGAGTTTTGAGAACGTTTTAAATTTGCATGGAGCGTACAGTAATAATCCCCTTATCTAATAAACTAAACGTCCAACGACATATACATATTTACAGAATATGTTTCTCTTATTTTTGTATTTCCTACATGTCCAAGTAGTTTGTCCGTATCTAATCATTTCAAAGTTTATTAATTAGAACACAACTAGTGCAGAGTGTATTGTTTTTGAGATTTATAATAAATACTAATTAAAAAGGTATTAAATAATTTGCGAGATAATATAATAAACTAGAATAAAATGTTCTCTGTTTTAGCGGTATTTAGTCAACAAAACAGTCGGCAGCAAAAACGTAATTTTTCATTCTGGGATTTAACAAGTTGAAAAAACACCCAATATTTTGTAGGTGAAAACGTTGCAAAAAAGTTAATTTAAGCAAATTTTATTTACTGTGCTTTGAGAAAATAAAGTAATATTGTTATACCACCCCACTCCATGAAAAGAATAGTTTCACAAAAAGAAAACCTAGCTTGGCTGTATTATAGAATGCGCTTAATAAAATATCAATATTTGCTGGAATGAGATCCACTTATATTCTACCGACTAAAGAACGAAGTGGCTCAATTTAACTTTGAGTCTTGTACTAATTACGTTAACTGCTAACTAAGCATACCGTTTCCCAATTATGTTATACGCTTCAACACTTGAAAAATCTGCAACCGCAATCTACTTAGCTAATGAACTATTGTGTTGAATCTTACCTCTTTTTATCGAAGGAGAGTTCCCAGCTAAAACGAATATAATCCTCGTGGCCAATAGATGACAACATAGTAACAAAATGATCTTAAATCCCATTTCTGACGTATATCATGATTTTAATTATCTTCTTGTATTTTGCGCTGCCACGTCGCCGATCATTTCGAGCAAAAAAGCTGTCTCGTCGTTACTGCATCGGTTGAAGTTTTAGAGCCCGAAAAATGCTCAAAGTACGATTGTTCGTATAGAGATAATACGGCAATTCGCGACAAACGACCTATTAATTTACGTATCGAGCTGAAAAACGGTGCACGGATAAAATAGAGCAAGCTTGCCCGGGCAGCGAAATAGAGTCTATTCCAGACTGTCTTTATGATACAGCTCGAACTCTAAAATTTCCTGCACGCTACAGGGTCTGAGCGAAGATGACCGAACGAAACCGACGTCGCTCTATCTCCATTTATTCGAGCTCTAACAACGGAGGCCACGATTTGAGGCATATGATTTTCAAAGCCTTAATTTTGCCTGCCGGGTGAAAAACTGGATATTGAGGCGGAAAGTTTAGGAAAGATATTTTTAGTGAGGGAACGATGCGGCACGAAATATTGCGACAGCACGACACTAAATCAATTAAATCATTAAATTTGTAGCTCCTCAAGTTTAGCTTAGATTTAAAAATAAAAGAGTATATTTATGTCAATGCATGTTTGTGTTCCTCTTGACATTATTCTCGGTCGTTGTAATTGGTTTTTGTGTAAACAAAACATAGAAATTTTTAACCGTTATAACCCCAGTTTTTAGTGTTTCTACCTCTGGCGCTCAGTTTACATAGAATTACCACTAGGTGTTTATAATGAATACTTTAAATAAATAAATTTGAGAAAGTTTTTGACACGGAAAAACCTTTACACAAAACTAAATAAACTAAATAACGTATTATTCGAGTTCTCATGAATTCAACAACTCTACTAAGTTATAACTAGAGCTTAACTTCTTAACGAGACGGCAAACATTTCTAATCTAGGAATTTCAAGGTTCAATTGCTTGAAATTAGCTAAGAGCTTAATGAGAGCTTTATAAACGTTGTTCGCTCTGCGTCAAAGAGCAACAAATTTCTGTCTCAAGACCAGATTATTGTAAAACTTAAAGAAAAGTAGAAAACAGAAAAAAGAAGTTTTTTAGAAATAACCTTATTGTTATTTTTAGGTAAATACTGTACTAATCCAAAATTAAAGTGTTGATAGTTATATTCCGTGAGTGGGCATATTCTGCCCTCCAACGCGACCGCATGGGTATTGTGGCTGACACATAAGTTAAAGCTCATCCAGAATACTTACTCCCTGAGGAACCGAATAACTGCTCTGGATGAGAGGTTGTCCATTTCTCCTGGGCGTACATCCGCCAGTTCAAATATAGAAGACCTGGAGTTGGCCAGAGCGGGACAGCTGCACAGTAGGTGCGCGACCGACTCGTCATCTTCCATACACCAGCGGCATTCAGCGTCTTCCGCCAGGCCTATCCGGTGCATGTGAGCCCTTAGCTGACAGTGACCGATGTACAGCGCCGTCACTGCCCTCAGGTGTGGTCTGCTGAGTTGCAGGAGATTGTTGGTCCTATTCTTAGAGGGCCCCCTAATAAACTCCTTCGAGTGAGCCAACCCTGTAGTTCTCAGCCATAGGTCGGAGTGTTCCTGAGAACACCACTCCACGTGATGATTTTCTTTGTGCCGGTTCTGGGCCGATGTAGATCGCCTGAGGAGAGGGCACGAACAGCGGCCTCACTGTCTGTGAAGATTTTTATCGATTTCCGCCTAGGAGGGTTTTTATTCAGAACAGATCCCGATGGCGTAGAGTTCAGCCTGCAGGACCGTCGGTGTTCGTCCCAGTCTCTCAGTCACACAGACCCCCGTCTTGGCACAGAAAGCCCCGGCTCCAGTCCCTTTTGATGACTTTGAGCCGTCCGTAAACCAGCATATATCTGCTCGGAGTAGGTCATCAGCCCGTTCTGCCCAGTCCACTCTCGATGGTATGAGGGTCCTGTAGCAGAAATCGGTGTTAGCCGTGCCCAGCAGAACATCGGAGGGCATAGCAAGGAACTCGCGATTTTGAATTTCCGCAAGTGGACCTCGAGGCTTCATGTATGTGGCCAGAACACGGGTAATATGAAGGAGCCGGTAGGACGCCATCCTTGCCTCTCTCTTCAGCAGGAGCTGAATGGGGGGTAAGTAAAGGGAGCACTCTAACGCGGACGTGGGCGTTGTCTTGAACGCCCCCGTGATTAAAAGGCTGTCTTTGGATGGAAGGCAGTTTCTTCGCTACGGAGCTCTGGCCGTACCAGACTAAGGCCACGTAGGTCAACACAGGTATAATTGTGCTGGTGTAAAGCCAGTATATCTGCGGGATTTACCGCAGTTGCTTTTGCATCTCCAAAGCAGGATTTTAGCTCTACTGACTAGTCTGTCCACATGCAGGTTCCAATTGAGTGTTTTATCTAGAATGACTCCCAGATATTTCACCTGCGCCGCATATGGTGTTGTCTTACCAGAGAGGGAGGGCGGTTTAAGAAATCCCATCTTCCTCCTTCTGGTAAAGGGTATAATTACTGTTTTGAGCGGATTTACCCTAAGGCACTCCTTCTCGCACCAGCTTTGTCACATTGAGGACCTCCTGTACGGTGGGCGAATAGTCGTCGTCTCGGACTCCTCTAATGAGTATAGCTAGATCGTCAGCATAAGCCTGGACCTCGACGTTCCAAAGAGCAAAGGTGGCCAGCAGATCGTCCACCAAGAGACACCACCACAAGGGAGATAAAAACTACAAGCGGCAACACTGCAATTTGCTTCAAAATGTGTTTGCAATGTCGCCAAATTGACAAGTTCCATGTATATTGTTGCCAAACTGAAAAATTCTACCACTTGAGTTCAAAATGTTATGACCTGGTTGCAAAACTGACAAATTCCACCAATTTGATTCGAAATGTGTTGGGAATTTTCGTATTTCTTCCGCAACTTTCCGAAAAGATACCCGCAATTTTGGTTTGTGTATTTCACATTGAAAATTTTGACATTTGGTGTCGTGACAAACTGTCAATGTTGTCATTCAATTCAATAATGTTGTCACATCACAGACACAACACGCAATATTGCCTTTGCACCATCTTAACATATTGCAATGAGGGTGAATTGACCTATTGTTTCAATGACATTTGATAGAATAGAATACAAGTACAATGGTTTTACTAGTTTTCTACTTGCCAGTGGAAAATGCGAGTATTGACTGATCTGACAAGTAAAAATGACAATTGACAAATTACGGTAAACGATCCCAGCAAGGTTTATTTTCTTCCCGATTTCCTATTTGGGAAAGTTTCTAAGAGGGAAAGTTTCCGCATGCCCAACTGTAGCAAATTTTGACAAACAGACAAATTCTATCATTTTGATTCCAAATGTGTTTGCAATGTTGCTAAACTAACAAATTTTTAATTGAAATTTGTTTGAAATGTTTCCAAACTGGCAAATTCTACCAATTTGGTTCTAAATGTGATTGCAGATTGCAGAGTTTTGAGTATCAACATTCATCGACTATCGGTTTTTACGGACCTATTTGTACTTAGGTAATCAATTAAGTAAGTTTTTTCACAAATGAAAGAACCGTTATAATGTAGGAATAAAAACTACTATAAAACATATTTCTTTTTTCCGTGCCTTACTGATGATGTATGGACATTTAACTCTGAATCACTGCTGTATAGTTTCTAAAGTTTCTGATAAACTTCCCAGTACAAAATGCTTGAACAACAAAGTTTCAAAATCCGAAAAAACAGTTTTAGATTGTCTGCTATATTCAAACTATTTTAGTTAATAGTTTTCTTAACAGTTACTTTGAGTTTTTTATGAGTACTTTTTTTAAGTAACAACTACTTTTAGTGTAACTTGTTCACATAAATATTATAGTAAAAATTTTCATAAAACACGAATAAACACTCGCTTTCCAAAGAAATTATTGAACCGTCGTATCTTTATGCAAGCAGTAATTCGACTTTCCTGGAAAATGTGTCGAGCATTTTTTCCTATTCTTGGCACATTTCCCTGCAAGTAAAGTTTCGGGTAAAACCGGGCTTATTGTTTTATGGCCTTCGTTGAATATAAATCCTCAACCGCACCTCAATTCTGCATCGTTCCGGGAACATTTCCCTTTAAAAAGGTCGTTTCGCGAAATCCGATTTGGTAAAATACTGGTAGCGATGGAATGCGGTCGGTGTTTGTAAAGAAAAAACCTGGACAAATTGAAAACAAATTTAATCCGCAGTAACTAAAATTAAGCTTCAAGGAATATTTTATATTGCCATTTTCCCTTTGTATGGAAATTGACGATTTAAAATTTTAGAGAGAAAAATTAACCTTTTAAACGAAGGAAGTAATAATAATTATAATAAAACTATAGAAATACCAGCCGTAGAAAATAGAACAATTTGGCCGAAAGTTACCTTGTAAAGGTAAATATTAGTATTTTTTTAATACAATAATTTTAACTCACTAGGTACGTCTTATAAGTACTTTTTCACTATATCAACAGAGCTTTAGTTAACAGTATATAATGATTACTGGACACAATCTTATGTAGTAGATATAATTTGAATCAATTTTGTTCTTGACAATTTACTAGTGTTAGCGCTATTATAGATATAATAGAATAAATTTCTTTACTAATAATGTGTGCAGTTTATTTAGGTCATACACTGACAACAACAAATTCACTCTTATACAGAGTGGACCATGATATATAAGTAAAGTTTTGAATATTTAGCTGATTACCAAAGTCAATTAATGCAATTTATTTAGTATTTTTTAAGATGACACAAGTGATATAAAATTTCTTATTTTAAATAAAACATCCATAATTGTTTCGTTTTTGTGTTCTTCTTCTCTTTGTATACGTTTTGGGGACATTTTTTAATCAATATTTAACGTTTGGAGTCTGAAAAGTAAGTTTAATTTTTGTATACCAGAAAGTCATTTTTGTTTGGTTTCTTTGTTCCATTATTTGAAGTAGGGAGTGTTCGGATATACAAAGTAAAAAAAAATGAATAGTTTATATTACGTTGCTTATTAGAAAAATTGAAATAACCACAAATAACCGATTTACCTAATGTAAATGCAGCCTTAAGCGGTTCGAGGAGCAAACGGACTCGGTGACGCCATTTGACAGCTGTTTATATGAGGTATCACGTGACCCGAGGTAAAATGACGTTACGTTATAGACTCATTTTTTAATTAATAATCAAACTTTATCTAATGAATCTGTTCTCAATAATCTTGTGTACACATTTTTCTCCAAAAAATTGTATCCACTTTCATTACTATCACTTGACAGTTTGACGTATAACTGACAATTATTGACAAAATCTAGTTTGGTTATTTGTAATTTTGTGCTTGTGCAACAGTATATGAGTTCGTACAAATGAATTTTGCTCATAATTTGTACAAAGAATATAAATATGCGTATACCGAAAATCATCCAAAACATGGATGACGTAATAAACTAGTTGACAGGAAAATATTTTGAGTGTGACGTCAGTTGTCACATTCAAAACGTTTACCTGTCATTACATTGCTACGTCATACAATTATTGTTTGGATTTTCCATATAAGTATTCGACACAGAACTAAAAAAAAAAACAATATACAGAGTGTTCTATTTGAAATAAACCATATTGGCTCTCGTTTCGGTAGTACTTTGAAAGAGTAGGTTTTAGATGAATTTCTGCTTTTTAAAGTTTTTCTATTCAATAGTGGTCCACCCTGTATAGTTACAAATATCGCAAGCCTTAAAAATATTTTGTCACTTTATCAAACTGAAGCATTTCCAGTATTATTTGCATTAACATTCTATTGACTTATTTTATTACTAATGCTTTAGATTGACGTTAATCAGTGACAAACCAATTCTTTTGATTGCCATCAATTATTAATACTGAAGTAAATTTCAAACATTTCAACAATAATAATTAACCTTAAATATACCGTAAAAGTGTAACTTGTCTTAAGATCAGTTGTATAGGTTATAGGTCAGTGCAAATTTTAGAGGTGAAACTTCGGGTTAAAGTTAAACTGAACCTACACAACTGACCCTTAAACGTCTCGTTTAGCCAAAACTATAAACTATATAAAGCACCCGCGTTTAAACGTTAACACAAAATCAAGCAACTCAATTTTTTTTTTAGTTGAGCGGAAGACAGAAAATGTTTTGAAGCACCGATTTTGAGGTGGCAGATCTAATTTCTAGATATTCGTTTTCCTCCTCGCAATAAGGGGGCGGGCTGGGGGGGTGCAAATCCGGTAGGCGGTAACGCTGAACCGGCGGCGGCGGTATGTTACTAGGATGTAGGGCGCAATTAACGTTATGTCACACACAATCGTCTAGAGTCATTAGTACTGGATTCACGTATTCGAAACCTTCAAATTCCGATTGATCGATTTGTTCTATCACAGATCTGAAAAAAATAAATAAAATATAGAATCTTTGGTAATTAAAATAACATTTTGGTGATCAGGTTATGAATGTATACTAAAAGTCAAACAATAGTGCGATGACGTTACAACTTCAAGAATCTACTTTGTTGCCAAAGTTTACATTTTCGATGAATTAGTAATTTTTAAACCTCCTCTATATTTCACTTGTAATTCATAGCATAGGACACTTCTCAGAATTCGATTTACTGAAGTTAGCCATGGCAGCTTCTTGGCATGGCATTTGATTAATCAGACATTTCCAACGTCGGGTGAGATTTTGGAAATATTCTTGGTGCTTTGGTTTTACATCAATAAACACAATTTTTGCATCTGCCGGAAACATTAACTAAGAAAATAAAGAAAAACCTAAACTCTAAAAGCCAATAAATTCAGACAAGAAAGGTGGGTAATAATAGTGAAATATTATACAGGGTGGTCCAGTTTTAAATGTCAATAATTCACCAATCGATAGCCCATCAAAAAATAAGTTGACATGCATTATGTCAATTTCCTAAGGAAAACGCAGACCTCCAGAGTTGCTACAACTGCCAGACCGTTTGACCAATTTTGATCAAATTTGGAACAAGCAATTATGAAATGAGTACTCGTTATGTGATGTGAATGACATTCTTCAAAATTGTTTAGAAGGATAGTCTTTATTTTCTACGCTCATTGAATATTATTCAAAATTGACAAAAAGTCTACTTGGGTTATTGTATTTTTTACTTTAAAATGGTTCAAAAGGATTCAAATCTGGTCATCTGTGAGGTTTTCGAGTTAATTTTTGACACTGAAAATAGTCAAAAAACCGGATTATTGGACTAATGTTTACTGGCGTTCAATTTTTTAGACTATAAATAGTGTAAAACTGATCATTCAATTCAAACTTTTTTTTATTCAATTAAACACTGGTTACAGTCCAAATTGTTGAACTAATTTAATTCTAATAATTAGTGTTCAAGACTAATATTGTAGCATTTAATGCAAAAATTGTTTAATTTTATCAATGAAGAGTATCTGAAACTTAATTTTTACTATAAAAAATACTTAAAATTCGATTTTTCAGTCTTAAAGCACAGTGAAGCGTCTAGAAGTCAACTTAATACTAACAAAGCGTAAAATGGCATGTTTAACCTATGCCATTTTACGCTGTAGTTGCTGTAGATAACCCTAAAACTCGATTTTCCAAGCTGAAAGCAGTTTTAAATCCCTAAAAATAGTCCAGAGTTCTAAGAAAATGAAAAGCAAAGTAAAAAAACTTGAAAAGTTAATCTTCAAGTCAACTTACTTCAAACGCAAATTTTAAGCTTTTGATGTCACTTTTCATTGGTTCACAGTCACTTTTTGGTGAATTTTTTGGTAAATTTTCAAGATTGAAATGTGTGAATTTGTACTCAAAAATTCTAGATAAAGTAGTTTTTCATGGCTACAATTCAATTTTCACTACTAAAGTTTTTCAACTTATCTGAAAACTAGAACGAATGACTACAAAGAGTTTTTAAGCCTTTCAAGTCAATTTTTACAGTTTCCAAGTCAATTGTCAAGGCTAAAGTCTTTCAATTTGTCTGAAAACTATGAAAACTGGTTACAAAGACATTTTTTAAGCTTCTTAGGTCAATTTTCACCGTTTTCAAGACAATTCTTAAGTTGGGTTGGGTTGGTTTTGGGTCTTTGAACGTAATAACTCAATTATCTCGTAAACGAAGTTTCAAATCAGAATTTTATAAAAGATACTTATTTTGTTAAATTGAACAAGTAAAGTAAAAAAAATTGAATTTTTTTAAAAATAAGGATAAGGTAGAAAAATTAACACACAGAGACAGTTTCGACAAACGTCATTAAATCACCTAATGAGTATTAATTTCATATGTATTTGTTCCAAATATGATTAAAATTGCTCCAGTGGTCTGACAGTTATGACAAGAAACCGATTTTTTAAACTGAACTTTTAAGGACTATATTTTCCTTGAGAAGCATTTTTCATGAAAATGACATAATGTATGTTAACTTATTTTTTGATGATTTATCGAATGGTAAATTATTGACATTTAAAACTGGACCACCCTGTATAGGTTTGGTAAAAACACCGACCCTAAGAAAACCAAGTAACTGACAGAGAAACATTGATAATTGTATGAGCGAGACAAAGACAGCAAACAAAATCACGTGACTTTGAATTTTAAATGTAAAAAGATATTCAAAATAGCCGCCGAGAGTCTCGTGACACCAAAAAAAAAACGGTCAAAATGGCGGAATTGTGTGTCGTCATGTGACTTGGACAGAACAGAAAAGTAGAAAAATTTTAGAAATAGACAAATCAAAATGGCCGGGAAAAAAATCACGGGACATTGGAAACACTGGTTAGAATAAGACAATTAAAACATGTCAAATTGGCGGGAATGTCACGTGATGTTACATAACCATTGTCAAAGACCACCAAGTTCACCCAAGCGTCACCAACGATTGTTTGGAAAAATATAAAAAATGTGAACGTACGACGAGAAAGACGTAGAGCTCGAATCAGATGAGAAAAGGCCACCGCATCATCAATGACGCAGTTTTTAAAACTATTTCTTTCTCCTTCTACAGTTGCCGTCGCATTAGATATAATCAGAGGCGTCCTATTAAAATATTCCCGAAAATAAATTGTTAAGCGGTCAAAAAGCCACTTGGCAACGTAGTACGGTTTTTACTTGGACACAATTAAAACAGATGCGGCAGCGGCCAGGGACAGATGGACCTTTTTATATGCTTTTACTAGCCGGCACTCTAAACGGTGTTGCCAAGTTTAAAAAAATGTAGTGGCGAACAGGGAGACTTAGGGGGTTAGGTTAGGTTCCGTTTTAGTCTGGTGTTTTGGTTGTATTGTTGATGGTCGCAGTTGAAGTTCACACAGTGTTATGAATGAAAAACGTTATTTTGTCATAATGTCTTCCAAAAAGGTTGGAAGGAAAGGTGTTATCATACACAGCCAAGGCCGTGAAATCGTCAGTAACGTCTTACAATTTATGAAGAAAGAAGCAGAAGGAGTTTCCATTCCTTTGAAAAACTTTTTGTCTTTTATTTTCTTTATTAAAAACGAAGAAAACGTTTCATTTTACTGATAAAATAATAGCACACCACTGACTGGCTGCAACAACTTGGAAAGTAACGAGAGCAGCAATATTTAAAGCGAGACGTACAGAGATCGTGACATCATCGTTTGATGACGCCTGTGGCCTTTTCTTAGCTGATTCGAGCTCTAGAGCTCGAATCAGATGAGAAAAGGCCACCGCATCATCAATGACGCAGTTTTTAAAACTATTTCTTTCTCCTTCTACAGTTGCCGTCGCATTAGATATAATCAGAGGCGTCCTATTAAAATATTCCCGAAAATATATTGTTAAGCGGTCAAAAAGCCACTTGGCAACGTAGTACGGTTTTTACTTGGACACAATTAAAACAGATGCGGCAGCGGCCAGGTACATTTGGACCTTTTTATATGCTTTTACTAGCCGGCACTCTAAACGGTGTTGCCAAGTTTAAAAAAATGTAGTGGCGGACAGGGAGACTTAGGGGGTTAGGTTAGGTTCCGTTTTAGTCTGGTGTTTTGGTTGTATTGTTGATGGTCGCAGTTGAAGTTCACATAGTGTTATGAATAAAAAACGTTATTTTGTCAAAATGTCTTTCAAAAAGGTTGGAAAGAAAGGTGTTATCATATACAGCCAAGGCCGTGAAATCGTCAGTAACGTCTTACAATTTATGAAGAAAGAAGCAGAAGGAGTTTCCATTCCTTTGAAAAACTTGTTGTCTTTTATTTTCTTTATTAAAAACGACGAAAATGTTTCATTTTACTGATAAAATAATAGCACGCCACTGACTGGCTGCAACAACTTGGAAAGTAACGAGAGCAGCAATATTTAAAGCGAGACGTACAGAGATCGTGACATCATCGTTTGATGACGCCTGTGGCCTTTTCTTAGCTGATTCGAGCTCTACGAAATCAGCTATTAACAGAAAATCTAATTTCTACATTAAATTTTCTATGGAAAGCCATTTGTAGCTTTTCTGTGTCGCTAATGATAAAGAAAATACGAGGGGGATTCGAAATTGTCATATTTCCAAAATCACCTTGTAGCTTCAGAAACATCGGCAGCTGTGCAAGGTATGACTGCTCTATCATTGCTTTCACAAGAATGGAGCATTGGTTCGCGAAAAATGTATTGCTCTACTTTTGGATTTACCCCATAAAACCATCGAATTTGAGACACCCTGCACATAAAACTAAGTTGCTAATGTAACTACAACTTACGGATCATCTGGGGTAAGATGCACAGGTTCATCGGTAAACTCGGGAGGAAAATGGGCCATATCTCTGTCAGACTCCAGTCGTGGTTTATACGGTGGAGGTATGCGTTTCTGTTCAAGCTAAAGTTTGAAACATTTTTTGTGACAAAAAAACTAAAAGCCTTCATGACCTCCTTACCAATTCCCAATCGATACTCCTGAAAAACTGGTGATTAGCTATTTCCAGGAAGGAATCAGTACTGCAACATCCTAAGCGTTCTGCAGGATTTTTATTCAGAAATCCTTTTAAAACACTGGCAGCTTTTACACTCAAAGACCTGAAAACCACATACTGACATTATACTCACGAATTTTAATAAAAGGAAAACATTAACCTTGGAATTCGTATGGTTTTCTCTAATATAACTTGAAACAAAAAGTCTTCAGTGTTTTGATCAGGATTTTCTGACGCCCCGGCGATATCAAAAGGAGATCTTCCAGCCAACATTTCGTACAATAGTACACCTTAAAGTTTAAATCATACTTAAGACTGTTTGCTAACTAAATCTGTGTGTTGTATACCTAAAGCCCACCAATCCACAGAAAATCCATAATCCTCCCCTCGTAATATTTCAGGCGCTATATAATTTGGAGTGCCACAAAACGTCGACGTAGTGTCCCCTACTCTAATACCTTCCTTACACATCCCGTAATCGGTCAGTTTGATGTGCCCCTCTTGATCCAGGAGCACATTGTCCAGCTTTAAGTCCCTGTAAATTATCCCCTTGCAATGGAGGAAATTTAGGGCCAGGGAAATCTCGGCGGCGTAAAATCTGCAGTGGTCTTCAGGTAATTTTCGTTGTCTGTTGGCCAATAAAGTCCGGATTGTATTGTGTTGTTTTAGTGTTGATGGGTTACCTTTGCATGTGGTACATTAAGTCACCACCCCTAACAAATTCGACGACAAAAAACAGTCGAGACGGGGTCTGAAAACAGGAATGCAACCCGACTAGGAACGGATGGTTTGAGGCTGTTTCGAAAACGTGTTTTTCAGTCTGGACCCAGTCAATGTCTTCGTCGTCTGTTACTAGAGCTTTTTTGATCACCTAAAATTCAAGCAAAATTTGCAAAAAACTTAAATTTTTAAACCTTATTGGCAGGAATCTTGAAATAATTAAGAGAATGTGGCAATTTTGTCTTCGCCATGAGGTAATTGGACAGTTGGTCAAATTATGGTTTAAAAAACCTGAAGGACAATAACTACTCATATAAAGACAGACAATAAATATTTAAAAACTGTTTAATCTTAGTATTGTAGAACGCTAATGATAAAGAATCCACATAGGCAATTCTTAGCAGGCGCGTCCATGTCGCGGGGGTGGGCCCGACTCCTCGGAGCCGGTGGCTAAGTTCTGCTGGGGACCCAGTATTGCGGGGTATAACGCAATCCCCTTGCCCAGGGATACGGGTGAAGACCACACCGGCAGGAAAGGCGGAGAAGATGGACTTCGGTACGGCGGACCTGGCGCAAGTGGCAACCTATGCTTTTAGGGTCAGTATAAAAGCACACAGCAGCGTCTGACCCAAAGTGGGCGGCTGCACACAGCGTCTGAACTCCATGTTAGGAGCGGCTGAAGTAAAAGCAATGAAGGCAACGGGAAACCACATTGCTTAAAATTTTCTCAGGAAATTGCTATGGCGAGAAAACCAGACACAACGGCCCCCAGTCCCGGGCAGCCCTTAGATGGGCAAGGGGTGCGAAGAATCTCCCGGCTCAAAATAGCAAGGTCCAAACTAAGAATCGGAACATGGAATGTCCGTTCATTGTACGCAGCTGGGAAGTTTGAAAACCTCGTTCAAGAGATTAATCGGATGAAACTGCAAATAACGGGTGTAAGCGAATTGAGATGGCCTGGCTCAGGAGCATGCAAACACGAAAGTGGCACCTTATATTACTCTGGGGGAGATGAAGGCGAACCGGGTCACAGGAATGGAGTAGGAATTTTTGTGACTGCAGAACTAGCGAAATACGTGATAAACTTTGTCCCAATAAACGACAGAATAATACTACTACAATTGGGGGCAAGCCCTTTTAACATTAATGTACTCCAAATATATGCTCCGACGGCAGAGAAAAGGTACGACGAGGAAGTCGAATCTCTGTATAGCCAATTAGACATAATAATGAAAACACTTAAGAACAATGAAATTACATATGTCCTGGGAGACTTTAACGCGAAGATAGGCCAGGGTAGCAGATCGGACTTGGTGGGGGAGCATGGCTTGGGCGAAAGTAATGCGCGGGGTGACAGACTTTTCGAATTTTGCCAGGATCACAACATGGTGGTAACAAATACATGGTTCAAACTGCTTAAACGAAGACTGTATACTTGGAGGGGTCCAGGCGATAACCCAACACACATTATAAGAAACCAGATTGATTATATATTGATCAACAAAAGATTTAGGAACTGCGTAAACAGAGTTACAACCTATCCTGGAGCGGACGTGGGATCTGACCATAACCCGCTGGTTGCCGACACTAGAGTCAAACTTAAGAGACTAAAGAACAGCACCCAACACATTAAATTTAGACTGGCGGAAAACAATAAGGAAATATTCGCGAAAGACCTGAACAACTGCATAAAGGAATTCAGAACCGTCGACAACGTGGATGAAATTTGGAAATCATTCAAGGAACTAACAAATAAGCTAATGACGGAGCATACGGTAAGACAAGATACACCGAAGAAACAGAAATGGATGACATCCGAAATATTGCACCTCATGGAGCAAAGGCGGCAGTATAAAACAAACCCAGAAGAATATAAAAGGAGACAAAAAGAAATAAAACAAAAAATTCGGATCGCCAAAGAAAAATGGATGAAGGAAAAATGTATGGAAATGGAAGATCTGGAGAATAGACATGACACTTTCAACATGTATAAAAAGGTCATAGAAGTAGCAGGTTAATACAATAAAAATACCACTAACATGCTAGTAGACACTGAAGGTAAAAATATCTTAGATGAAAAAGAAATCCTTGGAACATGGCTCAAATACATAAATGAGCTGTTTGATGATAATAGACCGAATGAACCCAACTTCGATGACCACGCAAATATAGACGGAGGGCCAGAAATTCTCAAGAGTGAGGTTCTATTTGCAATAAAATCCGCAAAAACCAAAAAAGCCACCGGACCTGATGACATCCCAACAGAGCTGTTACAAATGATCAAAGAGGAAAACATTGGAATCTTGGTCAAACTGTTTAATGCGGTGTACGCGACTGGAGACATACCGGAGGATTGGCTGAAATCCGTATTCATTCCAATTCCGAAAAAACAACGGGCAAAACGATGCAGTGAGTATAGACTAATAAGCCGTATGAGCCACACCTTGAAGGTCTTTCTCAAAATTATCCACGCGAGGATAAGAGCCAAATGTGAGGCAGATTTGGATGAAACCCAATTTGGATTTAGAAACGCTTTAGGAACTAGAGAGGCACTGTTTGCTCTGAATATACTACTACAAAAATGCCGTGACCAACGCAAGGACGTTTTTGTGTGTTTTGTTGATTACGAGAAGGCCTTCGACAGAGTACAACACATACAGCTTATAAACATCTTAAGGAGCATGGAAGTGGACAACAGGGACGTTAGAATTATCGAAAATTTATACTGGAGACAGAAGGCAGCAGTACGACTAAACGGAAAGCTCACAGAAGAAAGTCAAATTCTACGAGGCGTCAGACAGGACTGCATACTGTCACCACTGCTTTTTAACATATATTCAGATAAAATCTTTAAACGGACTACACAATAACAAGAAATGGGAGTACAAATCAATGGAGAATATATAAATACGATACGATATGCTGACGACACTGTCATCTTGAGTGACAAACTGGAAGACCTGCAACATCTACTAAACTGTGTAAACGCAGAAGGGCAAGAAATGGGGCTCAACATAAATATCAATAAGACAAAATTTATGGTCTTTAGTCGACAACCACATCTTGATGCTTCACTGCAGATCAATACGAAGAATATAGACAGAGTAACCCAGTTTAAGTACCTTGGGTGTTATATCACCGAACAACTGAATCCAGATAGGGAAATAAGATGCAGAATAGAGACAGCCCGAACAACATTCCAAAAAATGAAACCACTATTCTGCAATGATAATCTGAACCTAAAATTACGGCAGAGAATGGTAAAATCCTACATATGGTCAGTGTTACTATACGGGGCAGAGGTCTGGACCATTAAGGCCGCTACAGTTAATCGGTTAGAAGCGTTTGAGATGTGGCTACACCGGCGAATGCTGAGAATACCCTGGACAGATATGCAGACCAACGAAATGGTGCTAAACAGGGCCGATGCAACACGTTTGCTGCTAAATACAGTCAAGTGCAGGAAAATCTCATATCTTGGACATATCTTCAGAGGAGAGCGATACAGAATCCTACAACTGATCATGATGGGAAAAGTGGAAGGACGTAGAGGAGTAGGAAGAAAACAGGCTTCCTGGCTGAGGGACATCCGTGAATGGACCGGTATACGCAGCGCAGAAGAACTGTTTCGATTGGCGCAGAATCGAGAAAGACTTGCCCAAGTAATTGCCAACGTCAGGGGGACCTGACACGGCACTTGAAGAAGAAGATTGTAGAACGGTTGGTCTCAAAATTTTAAAATTCTAAAATTGTCACACATTGTGTTCCAAATGCAAAAAAAAAACAAAGATTGTTTAAGTTACCTTCATGGCATAAATACGTTTGGTCTTCTTCAGTTCCACCATCAACACTTTGGCATAAGATCCCCTACCGATCACCCTGATCAGGTCAAAGTCGCTTAACGAATACTGTCTTCTGTCGGTGAACTCCGAACCGTCCAAAATCACATTCGAGTCCTGCGTGGCAATGAGATCACCTGGAATTCCGACTTTTCCAGCGACAAATTGTCACGTTAACACTGGAAATCACTTACTGGAAGGCTCCACGACCGGCTTACTGACGTCCTTACTAAAACTACGCAAGTTTGTGTTCGCTGGCGGGGTGTCTACAATGATACGCATGTTGTCCTCGCCCCGATCGTCGCATAATATATTGTCTAAGCTTTGTTCGTTTGTACAGATTATATTCACAGCCTTGTGGCACTTTTTGTGCACCAGCAGTTTGCACTGGATGCATTTGAAGCCCTGACGGCCTAAACCCCAGATACGGTCGTGGCAGTACGAACAAAAGGCTCTCTGAAATCACAAATGTTTAATTTTAAGGTTATTGTAAAATCTTTATCATTGTAGGAAAGGTCAGTTGCCAAGTCCCTCTTCTACTTGTACGCCAACAATAAATCCTTTGGATCAAATAAAATTGTATTCTTGATATGCTATCTTAATGATTCTTAATTCGATATTTTCTATTATTTCTGTTATGGCACCAACTGAATTTAGAGAATATTATTCTGTATCATTACTATAATCGCAAAAGTGTTTGTAATGGTGGGCACTCGGTCTGCCAGTTAGTGTCGATATCAAAACACTTTCCGAATATTGCTGAAGAGGGAAAGGTTTAAACTAGAAAATTTTAGTTAATATTAGACACAAAATGGTGCAGAAGTTTGTAGAAATATTCATGATTCGCCTCGCCAAATCGTTGTTTATACAATTTTTACAAACGCTGCTTTAACAGTTGAAGATCCTGATATAGCTAGGGAATATTTAAAAAAAAAAAGAGAAACTGTTTAGCAGAGTTTCTGATGATATCAAAAAGGAAGACTGAAGAGATCTTCAACTTCCACTGAAAAGTTAAAGAAAAAAGTAAACAAAGAAGCCTCAGCAGTAAAAAAATTTAAAGACGAAACTGTTCATCACGAGATCAGTCGCAATATGAAACATGGAATTTAACAGGAAAAGCTGATGGAAATCTTTGAGATGATCGAGAAAAAATAGTAAACTGGTGAAAATACAGCATCAGTTCGTAAAAAACTGAAGTACTAACGACTCTCCAAAAAAAAATGAAGTGCATGCTAGAAACTACCTGTAAAGCTTAAAGTAAGGAAGAACAATAATGATACTGAAAACAGGAGCAAAGTAAATAAACAAAGAAGGACAAGTTTTCTAAAGAAGCATTAAAAGTGGTAGAATCTACAGGATGTAAAGAAAAACAAAAAGCATTGAACTAATATTAAAGATGCTATACAATGCATATCAGATTTATTTCAGCTTGTACTAAATGATTCTTCCTTAATATCTGGTGTTTATTTGTCATTTGATTCCACGATATGGTTACAAGAAGAAAAGTATAACATATTTTTATTTATTATTTTTGATTTACCAATCAAAATCCAACCCAACTATCTGTAAACTTTCCCTAAAATTAAAATTTGTAATAAAGCCAAAATTTTAAGCAGAAAATATCAAATATTTGAAAGTATAAACCAGATTAATTTACAATTTAGTTGGAAAAGACATTTATATTAAATGAAGTTTAATTTGTTCATTTGGAAGATATCTGGACATAAAATGTAATCAGTAAAAAGCTTATTTCTATAAAAAATCAAAATTTTATATTTGCAACTAATCACTTTGTGATACAATGAACCTCTTGGACAACATGACATATTATAAAACACTTTTTAGTAGTTTGGGTCAAATTTTACTTTACCTTCAAGTGTTTATTTAGTTTAATAAATACTACAGGAAACACACACTTCACGAATTCTTATATCGTTTTAATCTCTTAATCGAATTTTCTAATCCAAGTGCTCATGAATAAACAAGTTTTATCCTAATAAAAGACAAAGAAGACGATTTCCTTTTGATTATAACGTGTAACAATTAAAGTTATGACGATTTGGAATTTCCTACTTTAGTAACATCAAGTTTTATATACAGAATGGATTTTGTCTAATATCAATAATTGTTCATAAAATACATTACCCTGTTAAATCTTTTAGCCTGGAATATGTGACCGTTGATCCTGTATAATTTGCGCCATCGTCTAGCACCCCTTCTGTAGATGCTTCCTGCAACGTAAAATTCAATTTGTAATACACATTTTTATTGAATAAAATTTGTAAAATGTTTATCAACATTTATTCGTCGTTATTATCCATAATACATCGAAGAAACGTACTGAAACGTAACTTTTCTTTAACGTTGACTTTAGTAGATTTTGAAGTAAAAAGCTCACTTGAATCAATTTGTCACAGCAACGTTCATTTGCAAATTATATTTAACGTTTGCAAGAAATGCTTATTGTTACGTTTGTTTCACGTCACTTTGCAACAATTTGTTGACATGAGTAAACTAAACTGTTCAGCAAATATAAAATTAAATAAATTTTTCATAATTGTTGGTGGTAACGCCACTGGCATACGTTAGAAATTTGCCAAGAAACTGGTAGAGAAAGAATTCAATAAACATGGAAATGTGACAAAACATGGAAAAAAATGTCCGATAATTTTGAAAAATGTCAAGATATTTGATAAGCAATGTGTGAACCAATCCTGGACCATCATTACATTAATATGTTTTTAATCTAAAAGTTACAATGTACTCCAGGAATTCTCACTAAAAATGCTGTTTAAAAGCAGATAATTTTTAAAAAAATAATAACGAAATTAAAACAAAAAATTAATACGAAACGCTTTAATGAACTGTAAATATGTAAACAGCTTAAAACCCGACAGAACTTGATTGATGAGAGAAAAAAAATTCAAAATTGTTCAAACTGTATTATAAGGGTTTAAAATATTGCCTAAACTCTCTCTAAATTTAGGATGACAAACAAATCAAGCATTTAAATTTGTTATAACTTTATTAAAACCTGTAAAATCAAGTTAGACAATGCTTGAAATTAATAAAAATCATCAAAGTACTTTCTAGAGCCTTTACTTGACTAAACATGTTTCCAACATTCTAAAATTACTGTGGCTAACAACATAGAATCGTTGTGAAAAGCTTATCTCTCCTGCATTGTTATCAAACATATCATAACGATAATCAATTTTTATTTATTTATTATATCTTATTTATGGAACTTCAATGTATCAAGTCCACTATAATTTGGTAGATTATTTGGCGTTTATAAAATTAATTATTCAGATAACTTGTGTCTCGTGAGATAATACTAAATGAACGTTTTCGTTTAAATATTTAGATTTTATAACACTTTTGTAAGTAGTTTTAAGATGCATTTTGTTCGTGCGAATGGTACTTAAACTATTCCACATGAATTGCATTACTGTCAAAGTGACGTTTCTGACTTGAACCAGGTTCTAAGGTTGAACCATTTTTGTACAACTGGGCCTTAGACAGATGTTTGAATATGTGGTTTAAAAACTCGTCAAGCCAGTGTAATTTTTTGAACTTGCAGGAAATGACATATTTTCTTCTAAAGCTGTCATTTACAACAATCTGAAAATGTGTCAAAAAATTGAAAATTGTCTTTGAACTAGTACCCAGTTCCTTAATTTGTTTAAGACAAATAAGATGTCATTTTGGTTCATTTTTGCTTCAAACTATTCTCAGCCTTTGGCAAAACCCATTACAAGATAGTGGGAAAAAGTGCGTAGTTTGTTAATTTGTTGGAGGAAGCGTTCTTATGTAACGCAAAAATGTGAAATATCTGTAAAAATGGAATGTGGAAAATAACATAGTTGAGTTTTAGTAGTAATTCTACACGTTCTTTGTATAAGAAATGTTCTTTAACTTGACACATTTTCCGTTAAGGGCGCTGCGAATGTTGTCAAACAAAATCTAAAATATCTTAAGAACAGATAATTCTTAATTAATAACGTAGAGTACTTTTTTGCTCTACATGATGGTATTAAATTTTTAAGAGTGTCCATTTAGTATTAAGGTTTGACAGTAGTAAAGAAGAAGAGTTTGGAAGGATTTTGGGTTAAAAGTCTGAAGTAAGTTGGGAACGTGGTTCATAATATTTAACCGTTTTCTTAACTAATAAATCTAAGTTTAGTTATTAGCATCTTGTTTAATTGCAATAATTATTAATCAACAGAACCGTTACACTTTACATTACACAGAGTTGTTATAGCTAATTGCTAGAGAGCGCCTCAATTTTTTGGGATATTCTCAAAAATGTTATATTTTAGATAGAAAAAGCAGAAAGTTTTAATTTTATCTTAAAAATTTAAAACTTTTAAAGTTGGAACAGTAAATTTTGTTGTTTTCTCTAGAATTCACCTTTCAACTGTTTAATAATGACCACGTGACCACCTAACATGGTGCTATCATAAATCCATTTACTCACCAAATTTTTCCACGTGGTTGTGTGTACAGAACAAGAAGCATTTAAGCATTTTTTTGATCGGTATTGTTCTTTCGTGCGAGTGAGTTAACATTTTAAACAATACTTTTTGTATAACAACAACAACAACTTAATACACTAACGAGTAATAATAATTAATTTAAATACACTAATGAAATACTAGATTGAAGAATAACCAAGCTGAATAAACATACACATTTACAAACGGCCTATCACTGAAGGAATTTGAACGGGTGGAAGGAACCTGAACGAAAAGGAATTTGTAAATTTTTTTGGTTAAATATTTCTTCTATACAGGGTGATGCCGGTTTATTAATGACCTACAGATATTTAAAGGGCACTTACGATCTTCCCCTTCTCCTGTGCTTCCTTGCGGAGGAGGATTCGGATACACTGCAAAAAATAAATCAAAATTACCACAAGGCATTCTTTGATTGAATGAAACAAAATGTTATTGTGTAATTAGTGTGCTGGCAATAATCATAGTACAGTGCTAATCAGGCAAATAGACGACTTACCCTTATCAGAATGAGTCATAGGACCTATATTTAGTACAGAAGTAGCCAAGGGTGCTATTTGCACTAAAGCGGATTCGCCCAAAAAATCCATAAACCGAAATATCCACGATCGACGTCGTTCCATTTTTTTCATTTTTTGTTTTGGTTTTAAGTAGGTTAATTACAACATTTCTAGAAATTCACATGAACTGTATTGCTCCACTAAAGTTGTGTACGCTAAACAACTGATTTGATAACTAATTTTATCTTTTTCACCTGTAATGTCCTGATAAGTAATCTATCTATAATGCGGTAAAGATTGGCAAATGGAGTCACGTAGAATTTCATTATTGTGTTGGCAACATGATGATTATTGCTAGAAAATGGGATGCACCAACTACGTCAGAGTCAGAGTAACAAATTATCAGATTTAATGTTTTAATAATCGTTTTTACCCACAAATTTGGTAATGTTTGTTTACGCCTAGGTTTCCATTTCATCATTTTTACAGCCCTGCAGCACGACGGGCGGTAAAGTAAAATTGATTCATACTGGTTATTTTAATTTTTCCATTCAAAGACACTTATGTGGATTATGTTTAAATGATTTTATTCCGATTTACTGAATTTATAAACCGACCATTTTGTCATTTAGTTGTAACTGTTATTTAGTTATTAAATTATAGTTTTTCTACCAAAGTGGTTCAAGATTTCAGTAGAAGCGTTTATTATAGTAATTAAGATACCAAGGGCATTATAAGAACAATAATACACAATAGGGCATGCGATAGGGTAGTACACGAGGACTTCCGGCCCGAGGGGTCTACTCACCGCCTACTATACTAGAAAGCCTAGAAGGTGCTTGTCAAAAATTCCAATATGGCGGAAATAGTGGTGACAGTTTGCGTTTGTTTGTATTGTGGAAATTGAGTTTTTTGAGGATTCGATGAATTTTTACGGTTTAAAATCAAAACTTGAGGTTATTGGCGTAAGTTATTTTTGTTTGCTGCCGTTCATAAGTTTTTCAAGCCACATTGTAACAGCAATTCAGGATAAAGCCCAACCGTGTCAGTTTTTTACTTTACAAAAAACTGGATCTAACTCAACAGTAGTTGTACACTTTGAAGTGGGATGATTTTACTCCAACACTATACTCAATGGTAGGTACAAGTGCTTTCTAGTACAGTAAACTTATTAGGTACTTGTTACATGCACAGGTATGTGAGTTACATTTTAAAGCATATCCTTCATTGATGTGAGGGCAACAAAAATAATTTTGAATGAATGTTCTTGGTAATAACATAAGAATCATTTACCAGTTTTGCTTACCTAGTTTCAAGGATTTACAGATTTTCTTGTATTGAACAGTGTTTAAACTAGTTTCCTGTGTGTTATACTTTCCAGGACAAATGTTCTAACCAATTTGTTTAGGCTGGACTTGATTGTGTATAAAAAAGCTCTATCTATACATATCTGGATCAGGAATGAACCTTTTTATGATTTTTCACTCACAACTTGCAATCAACTACACGAAACAATTAAAAAAACATATTTTTTACTGCATCTGCATACTTTTGTGTATAAAACGAAAACCGCTCACGCCGCCATTAAAAGTGACATTTTAGGCTTTCTAGTATAGAGGGCGGTGGTCTACTTCGACCGTAGGCATTATTTCCTATAATGCCTGTGATGTCTTCAATGTTTAATGTCCGACTTTCATTCTGTAGATATGTATTGAAAAAATGGTCAGAGGGCATTATAAAAAATAATAATGGGTGCTATAAAAAATAATGCCCTCACCTGAGGTCATTATGAAAAATAACTCCCTAGGGCATTATTTCTTAGATAATTGACCTTAATAGGTGTCATTATTGATGAAATAATAGCCCTGTCGGACTTTAAAGTAATGAACGTACGTCTCGACGTTCACTCGACCACCCTCTACAGGGTGGTCCAAATTGATTGTAGGATAATTCAAGAGTGAAACATTAACAATAAACTCCATTCCAGTCATACAAACTCAGTGTTGCCAAGACAAAATGGCGGTAGAATAATCAGTCAAAAAAAACGGTAAACAAATTCATTAATTTTATAATATTATACAGGGTGTCTTTTAATAGTTGTCAAAAATTGTAATCATTGATATAAAAACCGTACTTCAAAAATACAGTTTTGTTTTAATTAATAATTGTTTTTTAAGTTTTGACATTAGTGACAGTTATCACATGGTTTTAAAGGATAATTTAGCTAGGCAGTCACGTGACCACTGTCAAAAAATTATAAATCTCAAAAACTCTTTATATCGAATACTGCAAGAAAACGTTTCTAACCCTGATTTTTGCAACTTTTGAGCATGGTTTGACAGTTTTGACGTTAGTGACAGTTGTCACGTGATTGTAGAACACTATTTAGTTAGACGGTCACGTGACAATTGGCAAAATAACTGTCATAATTCTTAGAAACGCGTTTTATATAAAATACGGCAAGAAAACCTTTCTAAACCCTGATTTTTGCAACTTTTGAGCATGGTTTGACAGTTTTGACGTTATTGACAGTTGTCACGTAATTTCAGAAGACCATTTAGCTAGACTATGAAGTGACAATTGTCAAAATAACTGTCATAATTCTCAGAAACGCGTTTTATATTAAATACGGCAAGAAAACGTTTCTAAACCCTGATTTTTGCAACTTTTGAGCATGGTTTGCCAGTTTTGACGTTATTGACAGTTGTCACGTGATTTCAGAAGACTATTTAGCTAGACTATGAAGTGACAATCCTCAAAATAACTGTTAAATCTCAGAAAATCGTCTTGTTTCGAAAACTGTGTTAAAATGTAATTCTTGCAAATTCTAGTAAAAATTTGACAATTGGGACAATAGTGACAGACATCACGTGGTTTTACAGAATAATTTGGACTAAGAAAATGACTGTTTTAAGCACATTTTTAGAATCCTTATTAAATTTCCTATTCAATAAACTGAAAAAGTATATAAAAAGCTTCACAACCAACCTAATGGCTATAACTTAATTAAAAACGGTAGATTATATACAAAAAAAACAGGAGAACGGTAGAAGAACTACAAAAACGGTAGATATACCGTTTTAACGGTAGGTCTGGCAACATTGCATAAAATGAAGTCTAAAAGTGCCCTCTAGCGGAGTTAGGGTGCCTTAAAGGTCAGCCACTAAAACCACTTTTTGAACCTTAGTTTATATGACGTTTCTACCCTTTAAGTATCTTACAATCAATTTGGACCATGCTGTATATGCAATTTGTAATTGCATCTTTTTTCTTACTAATTAATTTTGAATTTAACGTAAAAGTAATTATTACAGAAACTGGATTTTATTTAGTAGCTTAGGGGTTATTCCACTTTAAGCCAAGCTTAAGGTAAGTGTCGTTCAGACTGTGATTTTTCACTTTTTCTGTCACATTCAAAACCCAAATTCAACTTTTAAGCTCGGGTTAAAATACAAGCCCGTTTTACCATACTTTATTGCATTATTTCAATGATATTTGATTGATCAAAATACAAATACACCAGTCCTACTAGTTTTGCACCAAACTTGGCAGTGGAAAATGCGATTACTGACTGAACCAGAGACCTGTCCAAATGACAGGACTAAAAATGTCGTCCAAATAACGCCTTATTTCTTATTCTCCAAAGTCTTATAACGTCATATTTGAGTTAAAGTTGCTTTTAGAGAACTAATCTTAATGTGAACAGTTATTATGTTCTTCCGAAAATTATATTTTTTCGTTTTTTACGATACATTTTAAATGAGACGCTAAAAATGACAGTTAAGTCAATTTTAAAATCGCCAATTTAAACACTTTTAGTTAAAACATCAATTTTTGTTTCTTTCAATTTGACACGTTGTTGAGTTTCTCAACCTTTGCTTATACTGTATTTTTTGTGAAAATTTCTCGCTAAACCAATTTTTATGACATTTGTTTTAAACTATACAAAATAATTGTTAAGCAATCAGGCAAACCCTTTACGTACAACTACAAAAGCCGCATTCGTTTTCACGCTCCATGGAGTGAGCAGAGCTTTTTTGACGTCACTATGACGTAATTTGGGAAAGCCATAATTTGAGGAATTTTACATTTTTCTTTTAATATTTAATAACTACTAATTTAATAACGCTTACAATATGATATTTTTGAGTTAATTAATGAAAATATTTCAAATTCGGTGTTTGACAGACTGGTGTCACGTGACCTTACATATTGTCTAAATAATGTAGTGACGTGATAACACAAAAAGCGCTATTGCAGCGATGGTAATAAATAATCTAGTGGAGGCAGAATTTAAAAATGTTTAAATTCTCTAAAAATGTCCATTATTGAGTTTCAGACCTTGGACTAGTACAACTTAGTGATATTGGACTTTTTTACTTTTCTTATTATAACGCATTGTTGAGTGTTGTATAAGTATTAACAATTACCCGTACGTATGCAGTCGTATCCAGGTTCAGAGCTACTGTCATCATCAGACAAGGACATATGATCTTGATGGTAGTCCATGCAAGCGTGATAGTGATGTTCGAAATTATGTGGTACCGCATACTCCACCGCCGTGTGCCTACTACCCACACGTGTCAATGTGTTCCCAGCTGATAAGGTTCCACCTTTCTGGCGTTCCAAGTGTGCGGTGCACAGGACGCCTGGCAAGGCACTTTGTGAACCTATCATCAAGTTCAAGTCCAAACTTGGTCTCCTACAAACCAGACTTTTACAACCAAACTACCCTTGCAACGACCAGAAAAGAACTTACCTAGATAAATTGTGAGGTTCCGGATCAAACTCTACTTCGGACACTTGCGTGGTGTTATGAGGAATGGCCGTGGTGTAAGTGGTTTCTTGGGGAATTGGTGCGGGTTCTTCCGGAGGCAGTTCCACGACGTTTTGCACCACTTGGTGAGTGTGTCGTTGATGGGTTGTGGCAGGTTCCTGATGGTTGAATTCTTTGTTTCTTCTCGGGCTGCGACCTCTATCAGCCGCAGAAGTGGCATTCCAGTAACCCCAAGCCATTGCACACGTAATATCTACAATGTATTTAAGTTATGACGCCAGGGGAAAAATGAACCATACCTAGATATATCAGGTAAAGTCCATATTATGTTTCTTGTCTTTGAAGTGGACTGGAAAAGCCAAAATCACAAACAAATACCTACTACAAAAATTATACCTATATAGAAAACCAATAGCTTATTTCTAGTTGAATACTACGAGTACATACCAAAGGATCGTTTTTCATCTTTATTCAACTAGAAATAGATGAGAATCATTTGAATCAATGGACTAGATAAAGATGGCGATAATCTTCTTAAGAGACACAGGTGCCAGCTGTCAAAACTAATGTGACGTCATTTGACAGTTGGTCACATCACCACTTTCATCAAGACTGATTGATCTTGTGACTAACTGTCGACTTACGTCACATCCACTTTAGGCAGTTTTTGACATTTTGTTGAATTTTTTTTTACTATCCACGGCCGTAACATAAACGATTTTATTTATTAAATAAAAAAGTTATTTAGGATTTTTTAATTTAAGTATACGGTCAGCATGAATTACAGATTGGAAATGTGAAAATGTTATTTAAACGTGAATTCATATTCAGTCTGTGAATGGTTGGGTAAAAAACAATTTAATGAATGTGAAAAGTCAACAACTATTATTGCAATAATTTAAAGAAGACAATGCTTTAGAATGTAGTTCACAAACTTGGATCAAAAGCATTTCAAACCTGTTTCTAAAATCTATACTATAATGATGCTATAATAGTGGACCATTTGCACAATTATGTGAAACTTAAAACAAGACTATTTAAGTTAATTTCGTATTGATTTGTACGGTTAAATGATGCTAATAGGTTAGAACAAAGCAGGCAAATCAATAACCTTTCTCAAAGGAAATAAAAAGTTGTGAACAAATCCACATACTTGAGTACATTTTTAAAATATGGAAACTTTGCTAGACTGTTGTATATTATATACACCCGGAATTTTTGAGTAAAACATCATATTGGAATAACTGATAGATCTATAGAAGAAATGAAATAACACTAAAATTGCTATAAATACATACATAATCTACAAAGGCGACACAATATTGAAGTCACAAAGTATACTCTGTTATTCCAGGCATCTCACCATACTTTTTGACTTATGCACCTTGTTGCCATTTCCATTATCCACGATTACTGTCCAAGTTTGATTTTACCTACTAAACTCTACTAATCATACAAATTTTGCCTGCAATACGCGGTAAGTTCAACGATAACTGCTTTTAGTAATAAATTACAAATCACATTTCAGAAAACTACGATTTCTAGTCTAAGAACTAAATAAAAAATTTAAATCCTTTGAATGGTGAGGAAATGGAAAACTGGGCAACGTGGACGCGCCAACCAATGGAAACTTGTGGAATGCGATCAATAAGGGTTGAACCAAGGTGAATAGGAATCCCGGGTTTTAATTTGAATTTTCACAAATTAGATTATTTTAAGAAGAAATATAAATTAAGTGTACTACTATGGCGATTTAGCGAAATTGATGGGAGTTCAAATAAAAAAGTTACAACGTTTCAAAAATTTAAAAAATTACATTTTTGGTCAAAAGTGCAATTTTGGCAAATTTTTATTTTGCTTCATAAGGGTTCTAATGCACAGCAAAGGGTATATTCAATCCAAAGACGCTTAAATTAGGTGAAATAACCGCTTTGAACCTTTCGAAAATTGGAAAAATTACATTTTTTGTCAACATTTTCAATTTTTTTTTGCCCCAAACGGGCCTCCAATGCACAGCAAAGGGCATATTTATATCAAAGAAACTTAAATTAGGTGTGTGTTGACAAAACGCATTCCGATAACTTAAAAATTGTTTTATGATTTAGTGCAAAACACCTTCAATTTTGGTACACACTGCATGTGCAGCCTGTATGCAATTGCAAACTGTTCTCTTAATAATTATTTCCCCAAAAGCCAACTTAATTGATAAGTGTGACACCACAGCACTTTTGATCGCATTACGATTTAGGCCACCCGCTTTACAAGGTCCCTTGATATTCATGGGCAACGTTGCCACGTGTTTTAAACAAAAATCTTAGACCAAAAGTTTAATAAACAACACGGTTAAACACTTTTTTTATAATAATACTTCTTCGTTCCACTGGTAAACTGTAAGGTATGAACTAAATTGGTTCCATTGTCCTAGTTTTAGGAGTAATTCTAGAGATAACTCTTTTTAAAAAAATAAAATCTAAAATGGTGTAATAATGGTTGGCTGGCCTGTTTGTCAAAATTGTCAACCGATTCTGTATTATTGCCGATTGGCAACACTGCTAGTGTAGTTTTGTTTATTATTTATAGTTTATGTTTATGTCCCCAAATTCTGCTTTGTTTATTTTTATGGATTAAAGCAATTATATGACCAAAAGAAGCCGTAGGTAGCGCCGGTATGTGTTTAATTATGTCTATATAAGTGAGCAACAGTTTCGACTTCATTGGTATTCACCACCATGTGCCTGCTAAAATAATTTAGTAGGGTTTCCACTTAGTTTGACTAATATTTTTTTTTTTTTCCCAATACAACCAGCAAAATGTCCAGCATGGGTGTTCTCCTATTCATTTTTGCTTTCATGTTACTTGTGGAAGCTCGTTCTTTAGACGATGTGGAAGATTTTAACTCTTCAGCCTCACCATATATACGCCACCCATTCAGCATAAAAAGCCCAAGATACATGGATATGTTACCATATGACATGAGCGAAGACTACTGCCGAATCAATGCCAAATGTGAGCTGCTCCAAAACACAGCGTGTTTGGGGGCTAAACTGCCCTACCACTCCACAACCTTAAAGCTGACAGGGCTCCACAATCAAGCCAAAGTACAGGAAACTTTACAGCAATATGAACAAAACTTGCGCTATATACCAAAGTGTTGGTCAGTAATACAACCATTTTTGTGTGCCTTGTATATGCCCAAATGTGAAAATGAGCAAGTTGATTTGCCTTCAAGGGAAATGTGTAGAATCACTCTGGAACCCTGCAAAGCAATTTACAACAGTTCAGTATTTCCTTTTAACTTTACTTGTGAAGATAGTCGGTTGTATCCTTCCAAGTGCCGAAATGATATTAGAGACACCAAATTTAATACCACTGGGTATTGTATGGAACCTTTGATAGAAACTGACAATCCTGATTGGTGGTTTAAGGGTAAGTAAGAAATGCATAAAGTTTGACAACTAAGCAGGTTTCCTTAAGGGAAGTGGGATTTGAATGTGACAGTTCAGAAGCAAAATTTACCTAAACTGGATTAAAATCAACTACAAATCAAGTTACAGCTAACCTTGATATATTTATTTCAGATGTGGAAGGTTGTGGTTTGCATTGTAAAGATGCCAGATATACTGAAAATGAACATTACCAAATTCACAAACTGATAACTTATGGATCATTGCTGTGCATTGTTTTAAACATTTTTACTGTAACTACATTCTTGATTGATTGGAAAACGGCTAACAGATATCCTGCTAAAGGTATTTTTTATGTTAATATTTGCTTTGCTATTTCCTATGGTGGATATTTGGTTCAGTTTTTGGGTGAGTTTTTTTTGGTAATAAATGGTTTGTTTAGTTAGTTTATGAGGGACTTTCAGGTTCTGATACTAGGGAGGATATTGTGTGCAAAAAAGATGGGACACTCAGGAAATCTGAGCCTAGTGCCACAGAAAACTTGTCTTGTGTTATTGTGTTTTTTATGGTTTATTACTTTTTAATTGCTGGTCTTGTATGGTTTATGATCTTCAGTTATGCCTGGTACATGAGCTCACTTCAAGCTTTAGGTAAATAAGATTTCTTCTGTAACTGTTAAAAAATCCAAATTATTTACAGGCAAAATTCAAGATCGAATAGATAAAAAGAGGGCTTACTTTCATTTAGTTGCCTGGAGTTTACCTTTGATGCTTACCATTACAACCATGGCAATTGGGGAAATTGATGGTGATTATATTACAGGCATTTGTTTTGTGGGTTTTGCTAATATGGCAGCTAGGGCTGGTTTGTTTTTGGCACCATTGGTATGCACCATGTTGGTCTCTGTTTATATAATAATCAGAGGTAAGTTTTGATGTTTTGAACTAATGGCAAAATTGATGATCAACAATTTTCTGATGTTTTGCAATTTTTACATCCTTTGTGACTATTTTCAGAACTTTTTTTATATTAAACATGACAAAAAAAATGTGTATTAGCTTATTTTGATTGGCATTTGATTAAAATAAAATAGTTCAAATAACTTTTTTCTCCACAAAATATTGTCTTTATTATGCCTCCAATTATCTAGATACTTTTGTTTTTCTATATATACATTATTTTGCTGACAGTTTGATTTAATACCGGGCATTTTTTAAAATAATTTCAGGTTTAATTTTGCTGATAAAAGTTCAAATTGAAAGCAAAGAAGTTATATCGCAACATTCCAGCAGAAAAATACAATCAAATATAGTTAGAATGACGGTTTTTACTATATTTATGGTAATATTTTGTGCTGTCACGATCGTCTACCACGTGTATGTTGCGTCAAATAGAGGTTTTTGGCAGACGAGCGTGGAAAAGTACATTTGGTAAATTTGATTCTTTTTAGTTGCGCATGTTGAACAGGCTTTATGGTTTAAACTTAATAATTATCGTATTCATTTAAATCAAAACTAACCCCCTTAAAAATTGATTGTAGACTGAACTAACGTTTAATGCACGCAATGGGCCTTAAAAGCCTCAGACAGTCTACATTGTTTCCCACTTTAAGCATGTTGCAAGGTACGTTATTGATTAACCTTTTTATACAGATATGGAAATTTGAAAATTATTCATAGGAAATTAATGGTGAGAATAGAAAGCCTAAAAAGTCTAATTTTAGTAAATGTACCGATTTTACAATGTCAAGTTAGTGGCTCAAATTTACTAGAATGTCTTTTCTAATAATATTCCAGAATTTTTGTACTGAATATTTTACTTTAAAAACTAATTTCAGTATTCTACCAATTTTACAAATGTCCATTTAGTTTCCAGCTTCAGTTTTTTAGAATAACCGTCTTTATAATACTCTATTTAATTTGACTTTTAAAGATGAATTTCAGAACTTACCGATTTCACAAGGTTAATTGAAAAGCTCAGTTTTCGGTAGAATAAGGTATTAGCCTTGTACGGATATTTTAAAATGTTTTTAGAGCACATTTGGACTATTTTTACAAAGGTTTTTCTAGTAAGTTTAGGCTAGTAAAATGACATTGTAAAATCAGTAGATTACCGAAATTAGTAATTTAAAACCAAATTTCAGGCGGAATAATTCAGGAAGGTTGTACTAGTAAATTTAGGCCATAAAATAGACATTTTTAAAATCGGTAGTTTACTGAAATTCGTGTTTTTAAGTCAAATTTTAAGTGAATGTTTTGGAATTTTCTCAGGAAGGTTATTTATTTAGCAAATTTCAGAAACCAAATTGGCCTTGTAATTTAGTTTCTTAAATTTGTTGTAATAAGTTGTTGATTACCCGGTATTTTGTGTTGCTTACACATAATTTTCTATTATACCAGAAAAACAGGGTGAAGCTCATTCTACCTTAACTGAATAGTTTATTCAGAAAATGTCTGCAAGAATGCTTCAGCACACTTACAAATATATCTGCTTTAAATAATCTAAAAATAGATTCATTATCAACTATAATATTTTAGTGATACTGTTTTTTTCCTAAGTACAAAACTTGCCCAACATGATCAGAAAGATCTAGATCAACTGTCAAGTAATATCATATCTGTACAAATCTGCATCTTTGTCTAGCACATTGGTTTGCAACAGTTTTGTTTTCAGCAACTAGTTTTGAAATTTCCATACCTGTATGCTAATACTAATATCACTACTCAATCTAGTAGGAATTGCAGCAAACCAATCCAGTCACGTTTTATTAACCTATTTCGAAATTGCAGGTGTAAATTAACTAGTTTCGGTACAAACTATGCTCATTGCAAACAAACAGACCGACCAAGTGTCGCAATGTTGCAATTACATTTGCTAGCAGTTTTCGGAAAGGGCATTGCCATGGCCTCGTGGGTTTGGTGCGATGCCACTTTACACGCCTGGGGCCGATACATTCGAAAGTAACACACCACCCTTCTTTTTAAAATTAGAGAGTTCTAAAAAAGTGGTTATTTTGTAGAAAATTTCATTGCGAAGTCGACGAACCGATGAAAATCCAGAAGCATAAAATTATAGCGCGTGCTTTTGCCGGTCGCAAGAAATTTAATGAAGGGGGGCGCGTGTCGATTTTCAGTCAAAATCACACCGATCCGGTGGGGTTGCAGTTTGAGCTGAATAGCGCAGCCAGTAATGAGCTGAGCACCACGTGGGCAAAAAACTTGCCCAGATTGGTGAACAGGAGGCCGGCGGTACCTAACGATGTCGGAGTTGATAATAGTTACCAATCAGTTGATGTTGATAGTGATTATAGTGTAAATTATAGGTAAGTTGATGTATATTCGTAAAATTTTCACAGTGATTTGTTTTCTTTAAAAATATTGTTTTTCGTTCTGTTTGAAGCTTGGACATTCACAAGAAATTACGAGTAGTTAGGTTTGTTGTAGGTATTATTCATAGAAAACAAACAAGCGGAAACTAGTGCAAACTTTTTATACCAGGTGTCCAAGAGCACCCTGGACATAGGAGATTAACATGGGAAAACGGTTTTGATTTTTTTGCGCCTGTACGGTTGATTTGATTGAAAAATCGTATTAATGAAAGTTGTAGTACCTATCACGGACTAGTTTTCTGTATTTTTTTCGGATCTCTAACTTGAGCCCTTTCGTCGTAAAACACGAAAAAAAAATGAGAAAATTTAAACTTTTGGCCTGCACTTTATAGGTGGTTGTCGGGCAACGGGTAAACAGGTCATTGTTGCGGGTACGGTTAAAATACAGAAAACTAGTCCGTGATAGGTACTACAACTTTCATTAATACGATTTTTCAATCAAATCAACCGTACAGGCGCAAAAAAATCTCCTATGTCCAGGGTGCTCCTGGACACCTGGTATATGGTCACGTGACTTTTCATAAACCTGGTTAATTTCTTGTGACCAAGTGTCAATTAACGTCACATTTATTGTATAACTGATCCCAAAAGTAAATATTTTACTTTACCAGTAAAATTTGACGGGTAAATTAGAAATACTGTATTTCTGGCAGTTCAAATTTTGACATCGCTTTTCTCCCTGACTGTACCAAATTTTGTAGTGTTTTTTTAGGTTAATGGATAGCAAATTTAATGAGGTTTCCAAAAGTGTGCTTAAAACAGATATTTTCTCACTCCAAGTGGGTTTGGCAAGCAATTTTGTCTCTAACTGTCAAACTGTGCTCAAAAGTTGCAAAAATCAGGGTTCCGAAAAGTTTTCTTCCAGTATTCGATACAAAACGTGTTTTTAAGATTTATGACAGTTATTTTGACAGTGGTCACGTGACTATTCAGTTAAATTATTTTCCAAACTTTTTCATACTCTCAAAATTTGCCTGTAATTTGCAGGAACAACAGTTTAGCACAGTTTTTACTTTACCGTACCGGTCACGGTAAATTTACCTTCATCATTACTTTTCAGTCTCTTTTTTGGTTATTTGGCTCAATATTAAAAATATTTTCAGCTGATTTCATTTGTAGTAACAATCTTACTCTCATTAATGGACTTTCTATAGTCAGAGAGATACCTTTTATAGTTTTGTTTCTCAAGCTTATACTGATTAAGAATTTCTTCAATACCGGTTATTTTGTACCAAACATAAAGATCTGGTACTTTTTAGTTTGACAATTACTAAGCAGGGCAAAACAAATGTTAAATTGATGAAAAATGTTTGTCACAAGAACAAGAGGAAAACTAAGAATTCCTGAACATTAAGTCGGATATTAATGAGTACAGTACATTTTTACGACGTTTCTGATGTAATTGTATCAGCAAGAACGAATTGATTATTATTATTTAGTGGTTAGTTAATACCCAAAGCAGTTCTTCTAATATTATGTTATGTCTGCTGTATGGTTTACTGCTAAAATTACTGATTTTCTTACGTAATACTAATTTTTATATCACATTTCCAGACATGTTAGTATAGAATCTCGACGCAATTCCGGAGATAGTCAAGTCTCGGTGCAAATTGCGGAACTGAAAGCGACAAAACGAGTGAAAGCTCGAAGGTCCCGAAGGACAGAACGTCATCAGTTCAGACGGAATTCCCGAAATATTGGTGTGTACCTGATAGGCAAAGTGCGTTAACTTTGTAAATAAGAGGGTGTTGCCTTTAGGTACCACATCTAGAGCACCTTCGCGTAAAGGTACTAAAGGAGGTAGTACTACCAGCCTGGACTCTCATTTACAAATGTTGAATGCGTTAACGGGTGCTGGTGATGTTACTAGATTCGCACCTAATTTGAACAGGCGAACGGCGACAGCTGGTCTGGATGGGGCTCAGATTGGACAGTTGCTGTCCAACGGAAAATTTAGTGAGTTAACGTAAACTTAATTTTTAATATTTCCCTTTGGATATATTCGAAATTTCCGGAAGAGACGGTGTTTGTAAATATGGTTTGCTTTTATTCTTAAATATTTCAGTTCTACCTCCAGCTACTAGAACGTGTTCTGAAGACGAAAACGTTTCTGTCACGATATCAGAGACGGCTGTGAGCATGCGGGTGGCCAAAAATATGGACTTAAACGATCATTTTACCATAAGTCAACTGAGGCACGGCTTGCACGTGCAGCATAACAGTTCATCCGAAGATGAGCTGGACGAGGTCATATGCCAAAACCCCACTAAAAACTCCAGATTAAAACTGGAAAAATCCAGGTGATTACCACAAAGACTCCATAATGTTTCATTTCAAGTAATTATAATTGTTAGATCGAAATCCTGCGAACAAAAGCGGCACAGTGAAAGTTCCAGCTGTCCAGAAATTACGCAGCTAGTCGAAAGTTCCCTCAACTCTGCCGTCAGTGTGGGTTTCGAGAAAAACACTGGATCCAGACAGTCCAAAACGTCGATTGACGTTGCCGTGCAGGCAAACGCTCACGACTTGGACATGGAAATGAACAGCGCTAAAGCGGAAGGGGATAAAGTTACAAAAAGCAAACAGGCCAAAACTAGGGACAATAAAAGATTCCGCAAAGCCAGCAAGTCGAAAGAAAAGTACTTGTACGACGGTACTGAGGATGAGAAACGGGAACTGTGCAAGGATCTGAAGTATTGCGGGGACGAAGAAGTGCTAATTTGCAATAAAAGTAAGGCTTTCGTTATGAAAGGTAAATAGTTTTTTAATTATATTTTATTTATATTATTTGTGATTGCTTTTTTTGGGTTATGAGTTTGTTCAGTTACTCGAGTTTGTTATTTTTCTACAGCTGTATATTAGCAACACTTAAATTAACGTTACTGCAGTGAACTTTGGTACATTATTTTAATTTGGTGTAATTATATACCAACTGTAGTAGTAAAACGTAACTTAGAAGTTTGTTGTTCTACTACACTTGTGTTAAGGTGCGTTTTAGGGCCTTATTAATCTAGATATGTCCAAATATCAAGTCGCATTTAAACCTTAATTTTGAAAGTGTTTATTATTAAGTATCTGAATGAATACAGACTGATTTTGTACTTTTTTGTAATTTTATACTTTATACTTATAGATATTTAAACAGTAAAATAAAATCGAACGAATCGAAGTGTGAATGGATTTTGTTTGTTTATAACCATTTATACAGGGTGATTTATAATGATAGTATTTCAGAAGTAGCTACTGTAATATTTTTTACCTACGACCTCATTGTAAATAGCTATTTACGCATAGTTTTCCGTTACGTAATGAACCTCGTTACGCACAGTTGTAAAAAAAACGCACAGCTGTAAAAAGAGCGCACAGTTTTAAGATCGGCCACAAACTATCGCTCTAAAGCTGGGAAAAATTGATTTTGTTTACATTTCTTCCTTTATCAGAGTATATTAATGGAGATCATCGCGTAATGCATTGTTCATACAGTTTTAAGTAACAACCACTTGATCTAGAATATTATCTGCAATAGCAAACACATCAAGTAATATTACTGAAAGTTTTCCCTTTATTCTTATTAACTGTAATGTTGCCATAAATAATTATTTTAAAATCAACACTAATAATTATTTAAGTAACATGATTTGTGAATTTTTTTTATTACGTTATTATTTTTTTCTTTAGTGGCTATGATTAGTACAAATATGATGTCAATACGTTGAAAATATACTTTTTTAATGAAAAGTTACTCTGAATTATATGAATTGCGAAAACTGGACTTTCCATTTGATCGTAGGTAAAGTATAGTACGTCACACACATTACCTTTTTCATATCGTGCATAAAATGCTTCTTACAGCACTAGTTACGTAATATACTATTTTTACAATTTCGACTGTTAATTTCGTGTGTACCTAGACTTAATAATTTCAATTTTGCGATGTTGCCGAATCAACTTTAATATAAGTCTCACTTTTAATTTTCAAATGGAACACCCTGTATCTAACACAAAACAACTTTTCACATATTTAATAAAAATTGTGGTTTTGTAGTTCTAAAAGGTTGACTTATGAAATATTATCTAAATAAAACTCAATAAGTATGCATGAGGCTATTATAATATATTTCAATGTTAAACTTTAACTTCTTACCAATAAAATATAACTTTCTCTATAGGGGATATATTACATTTACTTATTATATTGAAGAATATTTATTACTCCTGGATGTCCGCATTGAATATTGTTTCTTATGCCGATTTAACGTGGCTGAACATCGATGTCCAAGTATTAAATCTGGAAAATATAAGAACGGTTTTCTATTTTAAATTATTAAGGAATTGTAATGAAGTTAATACCTAAAAGGTTGCTTAGCCTTATTCCCCACCATTTGCAGTACAAGAAGTAAGACTAAAGCCGCTTGGATAGTGCTTACAATAACCGCAGAGTTATTCTTCAATGTGGAAGGTCCAATTGGAGAACCTGTAATCAAAATAACGGTAATTTGTGTCAAAAAGTTTTTTGGTTGCAAACCTCTTTGGCTGAAGTTTAGCGCCAGTTGACTCTCAGTTCTTTCTTTAACGTCATCATCGATAATTCTGTGACTCATTTCACTTGCTCTAGAAGATCGTGACCTAACCTCCACTCTTCTATCATTTTCTAAAGATCTGGAAGTTTCTTGGTGGTCAATGGCGACTCTAGCCTTCTCCACCCTGTTTGCAACTTTGTGCGTGTCTTCACGTCTCAGTCTTGCTTCATTTAAGTTTTCTTGACTGCGTTCTTCCCGACGGTTGTTTGATGTTTGTGCCCTGAAGATTCTAGTTTCCTGTCTTCTTGATTCTCTATTAAGGTTGCGTCTTGTCTGAGTTAGTAGGCGGTTGGTTCGTTCTGGAGTAGATCTCATTCTGTCAAATCGTTCAGAGTTCTGACGTCTTTGGTTGTTGTCCCTAACAGCATCCCGTAAGTTTTGTCTTAATTCTCTTCTGTTGTCCCTGGTTTCAGATCTTTCGTTGTTATAACGCCTCTGACTGTTTCCCCTAGTAGAAAATCTTTGTGAGTCAAGAGTTCTCCTGTCTAACCTTTCGTTATCAAAGCGTCCTCTTCGTGAATCTTGGCCGTTTGCTCGTTCCTGGGAAGCTCTTCGGTTAAACCTTTCAGCATTGAAACGACGAATGACCGGCAAATTTGATTCTCTGCTATTACGACGAGAATTAAACCGATCTTCAGACCTAGAAAGTGTACTAATTCTTCTGGCCCTTTCTAATTGAGGTTCGAATCTTTCACGATGGTTCCTAGTATCAGTTCGCTCATCAGATTGTCGTTCATTGAACCTTGTTTGCCTTTCTCTGCGGACATTGGACATTCCTTCCTTAGAATCACTTCTAGATGCCAAATTGAAACGTCCAGACAACCTAGCTTCACGTCGTCCTCCTAGCTCAGTCCTGATTTCCCGAAAATCAGTCCGTATATCCTGAGCATCGATTCTAGACCTGCGAGAATCAGCCCTAACGTCCTGGATGTGTTGCGGGACATTCAAAGCAGGTTCTTCATTGACCCGCTGATCTTTCAACCCCACTCTTCTGTCTTCTGGATCAAAGCGGTAGTCATCGTTTAGTTCCCTGCGGTCTGAGTGCTGCAAGGACCCTTGAATGCAAATTATAATCAGTAATATTGTACTATATAAGGACCAGTCGGTTTTCTTCAGCGGTTTCATGGTGGAGGAAAAGAAAATACTATTTTCGGTTTCTGTGACTTGTGTAGAGTAAATTGGTATACTTCGAATTGTCTTTTGTAATGGTTACTAGGACTTCGGTCGCTCGCAGTGATCTGGTGCTTTCCGGCTGCACCTCTCGCTTTTTATAATAGATTCGAGCAGGGTTAATTTTCCGGTTGGTTAGGTGTAATTGAAATCTGGATGGGTTAAACAGATTATCTGGAAAATGGGACTTTAAATTACATTTACGGCTTTAGCGTTAACAGCTGCCTGATATATTGGATGTATTTCATAAAAACGGAGCTTTTAGGGGAGGGTATTGGAGAGAACCATTGCAAGTAAATTTTAGAAGGGTAATAGATTTTGTTGTGGTTGTTATTGCTTAGAGGTTTGTACATGTAAAAATACCTGATTTGGTGCCGAACTATTTATCGCCCATTGTTTTCAAAAGATCTCGTGCCTTAGAAAATTTTGCTGGTGTTATAGTTAGTAAGGTATACCCACTAGCCACCTCGAGTCTTACAATAGTGTTTAAGTTTAGAAGCAAATGTTGATAAACTCTTCCTTATAAAGCTCCAAAAAGAGTTTTGATATGATTTAAATAAACTCGGAAATACAAAAAAAAAATCACGTCAGGAAAACAAAACATCATGTGGCTGGTTTTTTCAAATTTGGTCCTGTCACTTCATATATGGAAATATTTTACAATGTACAGGGTGTCCCATATTCTACACTTTTGTAAGGTATCTCGTATGTTTTTTGAAGAATAGAGTGTTTTCGCGACAGCTTACTGCATTTTCGAGAATTTGAATATGGCGTCAGCAGAATTTTCAATACAACACTGTTTGTGTTGCACAGGGAGAAATTGATAAATATCACTTTTGACGTATTTCAGATATCTTTAAATATTTTGAAGAGGTTATAACGGATTCGAATCGACATTTTTGGAAGCAGTTTGATATCGTTGAAAAGCTTATTGAAAATAAAACCATTTCTATGAAATGAGATACATTTGGGATTAACTATTTTTAATAACAAGCCAATTTTCAAGATATTGCTATTTAGACTTAACACACCTCGTATACATAGCAGTGTGGGAGTGTGGCAGATTAAGATAACTGCGGTCTAAACTATAAAACGGTTATCAATTTTCTGTTTATACCCTGTTTTATGACCAGCTTAACATTGAACCTTCGGCCTTGTTTACGTATCTTATTAATTATTAGTGAAGTGAAGTAGAAACAATTATTAGTTTTCATTCATAAACACTTATCAGGTATTTTTACGCAGGCGCGGTTAATTTAATCAGAACCATTGTTGCGTAAAACCGATAAGGCGCTAGACACTAACTTCGTTCATCCACCTAAACAGAACTTTACACCTCATTGTGTTCAATTTACTGCAAATTCAATTTTCTGCCACGAAAATCGAATACACACGTTCTTGACTTAATGCGTTTCGCTTAGTAAGAGTTTGTGCAAGTGTCCTAGATTCCGAATCGTTATCGTTACATCGTAAGGAAATAAATGTCTTTAGATTACGAGAACCTGTGACCTTTAATCTGAATCGCGATAGCGATAAGCTCATCGTAAAACCAAACATCAATATTAGTGTTTTCAGTATAGTTTCCGTTCACTGGCTTGTTTGATGCAGTAGTGTTCCGCTATGGCGAAAATTAGTGTTGACTTACCAGATATCGAGGTGAGATTTAGCAATATGTTTGTGGGTTAGGCGGTAATATTTGGGTTTTTGTTACAGAATATTTTGGCCTTAAATCCTAGGGTTCCACATTACTCTAATTTGAGGCCTACTTCAGAAACCAAAGCGAACAAAAAGTTGTGGAAACGGAATGCTGATAGAAAGTGTAAGGTAAGTGGAAAAGTTTCTTTTTTTCTGATTTATCACAATTTAACATACTATGAAGGTTTTCACGGCCGGTCAAGGTTAACAAGTCCGGATAACTCTCATATTTCAGTACCGCAATTTAGTTACTGTGAATAAACTGCTCACTAGAAATAAACGACAGTAAAGTTTCTTATCACCGAAGAAAACCCAAAACCATAAACGGTTTTCTTGAATCATGGAAGGTATAGGAAAATGCTTCCTACTGCATTTTTTGGTACCTGGAAAGAGTTTAGAACATTTTCTTTTGTTGCTTAATTTGACATCTTTTTTTCGCTCTATGATTGGGACCTACAGTTTTTCATCAAACAATCTGCCAACCTGATTGTGGCTTTTCAAACCTTTTTTTTCTTTATTAAATTTGGTTTAGGCATTTTGAAGATACAGGGCATTAAAAAAAGCACACATTTAGCTGTCCCGCTTATTTCCGTTAGCAATTAGTTTTATTGGAATGTTTGTGCACTTACGAAGCAAGTGACATAATACAAATAACACAAAATGCACTTTCTATCAAATGGAATTTCAACGGAGCTTAAATTTTATTGCAGAGGGGATTATAATCATGTTTATACTTAAACCGAATTCAATTTTATAAAGGGATCAGTCTAGGTTCGACACACACGACATGCCTTCAAACCTATTTTTTACATATTACTGAATATTTATTAGAAAATGTCTGCTCATCTATTTTCTGAATCAAGCTTATTAAAGTGCACATTTTTAGGATTGTTCTTGTTTGGAAAACAACTTTTCCGACATCAAACCCACCACTTTATCCGAAAGAGCAGCTCTAGCAGAGGCTGCAAGGTGCCTGAAATGTGCTGACGCTCCATGTCAAAAGGGTTGCCCTACGCAAATAGACATAAAGGTTTACTAATTTGCTCATTTTATTTAAAGACTGTTTATTTTATTGTTAAAACTGTAGGCTTTTATAACTTCAATAGCCAATGGCAACCCGTATGGGGCTGCCAAACGAATCCTGAGCGACAATCCTTTAGGGCTGTCCTGCGGTATGGTGTGCCCTACTAGTGACTTATGCGTTGGTGGTTGCAACTTAGCAGCCACCGAGGAAGGTGCCATAAATATCGGAGGATTGCAACAGTTTGCGGTGGAGGTTTGACCGTTATTCAACCCTTAATTACTAGTTTAAATAAGAGTGGTCAATTGACAGGTGTTTAGCAAAATGGGCGTGCCGCAGACTCGAAACGGTAAACTGCCAAAACCGAAAAGAGCCGGAGCTAACATTGCTATAGTTGGAGGAGGACCCGCTTCTCTTTCTTGCGCAACGTTTTTAGCCCGACTTGGATATGTAAATATTACCATTTTTGAGAAGAAGACCACTCTGGGAGGGTTGAGGTATGTTACTCAAAAAAAAGCAAATGCGTCCTCCTTTTGGTTTTGCGTCCCTCCTGTTTTGATCCAAACTATTAATATGGACCATCATCATAATTGTGCAATGCCCATCACAAATCATTGACATGTCTGTCTGTGTGATTCGCCAGAATCTGAGCCCAAAATTAACGTAAATGTCAATCACTTTTGACACATTTTGATTAAATGGAATTATTGAATTTTATTTGCGCAATTGGAAATTTTAAATCACCGGAAACATCCATCGCTCAATGGGCAACTACAATATATCAAAGAAAATGGTAAGAACTAATTTTTAGATTCTACTACTTAATTGTCTAGACACAAAGTGTTCGGTTTTAAGATACTTTTAAATTGAGCTTGTGTTTAATGAAGATTGCTGTAAAGTGCTTTATTTGCTTAAGAAACTAGAAATTTCAGTCACGTTGTATATTATTATAGTTTTTTGATTTTCCTTTCTAAGTCAGCTTTAATGATCTAATAGTTTTCGTTTTGTCCACAAACAAATCAACATCTATTCAGTAAAGTGATACGTATAATAATTTAAATATCTTTTTCAGTTCTTTTGAAATTCCTCAATATCGATTGCCTCAATACGTGGTCGACTTCGAAGCCAATTTAGTAAGCGATTTAGGAGTTAAAATCCAGTTTGAACGAAGTTTATCGACGAAAGATCTTTCCGTAAAACGCCTAGTAGATGAATGTGACGCTATTTTTATAGCTATTGGTTTACCAAACCCCAAAGTAAGTCCAAACAAATCACTACAGTTCTACGTGTAATTCCGATAAAACGTCATAGGTGGACAAAATCTTTTTGGACCTGGATGAGTCGCACGGATTTTACACCTCCAAAAGCTTTCTACCACCAGTGGCCGGTTGCTCTAAAATCGGCTCAAACTCTGTAGCATCCTCAGGTCTAATAACGTTAAGGGGAACGGTACTGGTTCTAGGTGCTGGTGATACTGCCTTTGATTGTGCCACCACTGCTTTAAGATGCGGCGCTAAAAAGGTGTTTGTTGTATATCGCAGGTATGATCATAAATATAAAATTATGCAATATGAGTTACCACCTTTAGTAGGTTAGGGTTAGTTCTTAGCATAATTATGTTAGGTCTAGGCGAAGAAAACTAAACTAATAGGTTAATATTTCAGTAAAAAATGATTGACAGTATGATGACAGTATTTTGTTAATCCAGAAGAGATAAAAAGTTAAAATTACCCCAATGGAATAATTGGTTTACAGGGTTGTTATACTGTGTCATTAGGTAGAAATTTCGATTTCAGTTGCATTTTCGGTGTAATGATCTCCCCTTACAAAACTGAGGGGGATAATGTATATTTTCTTTTCTAAGTAGTCTTAATGTATATTTCTGATAAAAAAGGCTCTAAGACGTTAAAAAATACTGTAAGTCACCGGCTTTAGATTTGTTTTCTTCTCACATAAAAAAAATCTTCACTTAGCTATTATTTAAGATTTAACATAAATATTGGTTTAGGGGTTTTCAAAACATACCAGCAGTTCCAGAAGAAGTCTCGCTGGCTTTAGAGGAACACTGCGAATTTTTGGGTTTCTTATCACCGCAAAAAGTAAACTTAAAAGCTGGAAGGATTGCTTCAGTGACATTTGCCAGAACTGAACAATTGGATAACGGTGAATGGATTATAGATGAGGAACAGCCGGTAACGATGAAAACTGATTTTGTTATATCAGCTTTTGGTTCCGGATTGTATGATGATGACAGTAAGTTGTTTAATATTGAATAGATAGAATAGCGGCAAACAAGAATATTTTTGAAGTTATTGAAGCCCTCAATCCGTTGAGTTTGAACGGCTGGAATTTACCAGTTATCAATTCAAACACTATGCAGAGTTCTCATGAAAAAGTCTGGATTGGGGGAGATATGGCCGGGGTGGCCGAAACTACAGTTGAATCTGTTAATGATGGCAAAACTGCAGCGTGGTACATGCATAAATATTTGCAGGTTGGTGGTTTATAAAGTTTTTTGCAATAATCAGTTCTAGTAGCAGTAAGTCTGTTAAGTTGATCTGTAAGCTGGATTTATAGATTGACCCAATAATCAAACGAAATCAGTATAACGTCACACCCGCACAAATTGGTGAGGCTACTAAAAAATATAAACTTTTTCAAAATAAGACATTAGGCCAGCGAGATCATATAAAACTAGGTAAACCTTTACGAAAGAAATATAAAATCAGTTTGGAAATGACAGAGGCCCCTAAAAACTGCTAAAAACATCTAAAAAAAACTGCCATAAGCCGCTATACAATTGCCTGAAGTGTTGTAAAGTGTCGTACATATTGCAATATGTAGCTCGAATCATTATGGAAGTGCCAGAGGTTTTCCAAAAAATGCAAGTCCATCTAAGAAAATCTTGACGTTTTTCAGGGCGAACCTGAAGAAACTGCTCCGGAACTGCCCCTATTTCACACACCAATAGAAGATGTGGATTTATCGGTGGAAATTTGTGGTGTTCGATTCGAAAATCCTTTTGGTTTGGCATCAGCACCACCAGTTACTACTCCGGCTATGATCAGGAGAAGTTTCGAACAGGGATGGGGATTTGTTGTTACCAAAACGTTTTCCTTGGATAAAGTAAGTAAAAACTCTTGATTTAAACAGTTGTTTAGGGAACACCTTATAATTGACAATTTAGACAAAAAGAATGCACTTTTTTTAGGACGAAGTCACTAACGTGTCTCCTAGAATAATTAAAGGCACCACGTCAGGATACCACTACGGCCCTCAGCAGAGTTCTTTTCTAAACATTGAAGTAATTTCAGAGAAACAGTGTGACTTTTGGCTCAAAGGAATTGCCGAATTGAAACAAGATTTTCCTACTAAGGTACTTTGCAACTAAACTGAATTTTTCTAAATACACATTTTGGCGGTGTTTTCTAGATTATTATTGCTTCAATTATGTGTTCATTTAACGAGCAAGACTGGAGAGAACTATCCCAAAAGGCTGAGGCAAGTGGAGCTGATATGTTGGAACTGAACCTGAGTTGTCCTCACGGAATGGGGGAGTCTGGAATGGGTTTGGCTTGCGGTCAGGTAGTAACCTAAACCATTCTGTCTGCCTGCCCTAACAAATTATTTAGGATCCAAATTTGGTTAGAGAAATTAGTAAGTGGGTGCGAAGCAGCGTGAAAATTCCTATTTTTATAAAACTAACACCCAACATCACCGATATTGTTGATATTGCCAAAGCGGCTAAAGAGGGCGGAGCCTCGGGAGTTTCAGCCATCAACACGGTGTCTGGTTTGATGGGTTTGAACGCCCATGGTGAGCCTTGGCCTCGTGTTGGCACAGCACGTCGAACTACTTATGGAGGAGTATCAGGTATTTTTTTTTGTTGGGAATTATCCAACAGTTTTATCGGTTATAGTTAAATGTCAAACTGTCAATTCTTCCTACAGTTTAAAGTTCTTGAGTTTAGACTGAACCTAAATTATGACAAATTTTACAGGGAACGCTACTAGACCTATGGGGCTAAGAGCAGTTTCAGCTATTGCTCAAGCTTTACCGGGTTTTCCGATATTTGGTATTGGAGGCATTGACTCTGCTTATACAGCGTTTCAGTTTTTGCAAGTCGGAGCCAGCGCCGTTCAAGTGAGTTTTTGATTACATTAGTTGGCAATACTGTAGAATATTAATAGTTATTTACATTACTAGTGGGGTATGAGCATTTTTATAGTCACGAGTGGGAGTGTTGCCACGACGAGGTCGTAGACCGAGTTGTGGTGATCACACGAGTACGTTAATTTGCCATACCCCACGGGTGATGTACAACATTTTATCTACGACCATCAGAAGCAGCGTAAAGTAAGAAGAAAATTCATATTTTGTGCAATGTGAACTATTTAGGAACGTCTCGTATATGCTTGCTACGGGTAGTTATTTGTTACCCTTAAATTTTGTCATCTACGCTGTACTGTTTTGGTGTTGTTGCTATGGTGGCCATTTGTTTCCACATATCACTTAAGCGACAATTTAACAGTGTCAGTCACAAATTTTTAAAAGTGCATTTCGTTATGAACATGTCTGAAGAACTTCCGTCAGATATTGAAGAAGCTGCCGCAAACGTGGTATCTGGCTTGTTGCCTGCCAAGTCAAAGGCGATATGAAAAAATGTATCAAAGTTATGTTTAAATTCAATAAACAATTACAGCAGAAATTTTCATTTAAAGTTGTTTTATCGCACTAGTGTGATAAAATCGATTATTATCGCACTAGTGCGGTAAAATCGCTCATTACGTAACTCAAAATGAGCTATGTAATGAATGATTACCATGCTAGGAGTAGATAAAAAAATATACATATTTTTGAAAGTTTTATTAATAATCGAATCGATCAGAATTTGCGGTAAATAATCATAGATCAGGTGTGCATATGTGTTTTTTTGCAAAATTTTGATTGGAAAATTATTGAGACTAAATAATTATCTATTATTACATGTCACTTACCAGCTTTGTCTCTGGAGCATCGATTTGCAATAGTTATTCCTTCTTATCAGGGAATGTCTCTTTTGAGTTTTACATACCTGTAGATTAGAGATATGCCGAAATTCAAACCAAGTTGCTTTGACGTCACAAATCCCAACAATGTATACCAATATAAACGTCAATAAAACATTATTAATTGCATGAAAATCAAATTGATCCCTGCCCGTCAGGTTAGTGACAATGTGCTTGTAGCTTTATACATATTTGACATTTTTTTTGCCATCAGGTAGCATTGCTGTGTTTCTATCAAATGAACAGTTTTTAGAGGCCCAAAATGATTCTAAAAACGTCTGGCAACTTTAAAACACTTTTAAGAGTGTAGGAAACTTGTACAGGCTTCTGGAATCTTTTGGGAAGTTTTCAATATTATTTATAGGCGCCTGCTATTTTAGGCCATCTGAAAATGATTCTAGAAAGCTGACAATAATAATAAAAAAATTCTTCTGGCAAATTTAAAAGATTTTTGGTAGTTTTAAGTTTTGAGTGGCATCATGTAATGTTGCCTAACTTTGTTTGATTTTCTGTATAGATACAATAAATTACACGTTATAATGTTTTGTTTGTATAGATTTGCAGTGCGGTACAAAATCAAGACTTTACAGTAATTGACGACTATGTCACAGGATTGAAAGCCTTGCTATACTTGGACGGTCGACTTCCTGGCTGGGATGGACAAAGTCCTCCCACATTTAAACACCAGAAAGGCAAATCCGCCGCCCCTGTTTATGACGAAAAGGGACAGGTAAGCATTATTACGAGTAAAAAAAGAAGAAAGACTAGAAATAGGGACATCATGTTGATAAGTTTTCACAGAAGAGAATTTTTTTTAATTTTTTTCAAAATATCTTACTAAACCTTTCACTAATCTTTCTGTTTGGGAGTAAAACTTAAGAATATGTTTTATAATACATCATTGTTATACAGGGTGTCCCGCGAGGTAAGGGACAAAATTTCACTATGTGTTCTTTAGGTAAATTTGTGTCAAAAATCTCCTATAAACATGGGTCCGCAAATGCTTCCTTGCCAAGATATGATTTTTTAAAATTTAATAGTGTTATTTTGCTGGAAACTACAATAATTTCGAAATTATAATTTTATTTAACAAAAAAATTACTACTACTGTGAAAAAAAACTGTTTACAATAATAGTTCAAAGTGCACCTTCACATTATAAGCATAGTTTAGCCTTTTTAATGATGTGGCTGATACCGTCCCCAACACGGTGGTTATTTTAGGTCGTCAGCGATATTATTAATTTCACGAAGCAGTTCAGCCCTGGTAGGTCATTTCTCTACATATCCTAAACTCTTCATATGTGCTTAATATACTTGTTAATATACTAGAGATAATTTATTATTACAGCATTGTACTTTTTGGCACAAACACTATTAAATTTAAAAAAAATCATATCTTGGTAAGGAAGCATTTGCGAACCCATGTTTATAGGACATTTTTGACACAAATTTACCTAAAGAACACATAGTGAAATTTTGCCCCTTACCTCGCGGGACACCCTGTATAAAGAAAATGTTTACATTTGACTATCGGTTAGAATAGTCAGTTAAAACAGGTTAGATTAGTTACAATATTGAATTAAAATATAATTTATTTACAAGTAATCATCACATTTAATTTCCAGAAACTGTATCATTTTGGACCGGCCAAAATAAAACGTGAAGTAACATTAGCCAAACTGTACAAAGAACGTCAAATAACGGACAGTACGCCTCTACACCATAATGGGGCACCTCTTGGCTTCGCTAGTGAGTCAACCCCACCTGACAACCCTTTGACAGTTGGTGACGTAATAGGTCGCTCTCTTAAGTACATCGGTCCCTACAAAAAGTTGGACAACACCCAACAAGTCGTAGCCTTGATAGATGATGTAAGTGTTTGAAATAGTAATTTAATAGTTGTTAAGGTATAGAAGGTAAACAGAAGATTGCACCCGTCTTTATTCGGACAAGGGGCTGATTTTGACAGATGTCAGCTAGCCTTTAAAGTGTTACAAGTTCAAAAACTACATAATCAAAGTCACGAGACGTATCTCTTATACAATTTCAGCTTTGACAACTGTCTAAATTTGATTCAGCAAATTTTAACAGGCCAAACCTTGTTTTATGGTCAGGAGATTGATTTTGCCAGGTGTCAACTGGCATTTACAGTGTTGTTGCAAGTTCAAAATGATGGCGTTATCAAAGTTACGTGACGTGTATTTTATTTACCAAACAACATTTTAAAAGTCACGGGACTGATTTTGACACTTGTTAACAACTAGCCTTTACACATGTTGCAAGCTGAGAACTGCATCATCAACGTCACGTGACGCTTATTTTACAATTTCAGCTTTTACAACTGTCTAAACTTAACAATCAATGAAAAAATTCAAATCAAAGTCTCATAGTAACATCATAGTAACTATGAGACTTTGTGAATTTTTCTCTTCGAGCATATAGACTACTCTTCTGAGTTTGTCTAAACTTCATTTAGCAAATTTTCACAGTTTAAACTTTGTTTTATGGCCACGTGACTGTTGTTGACAGGTGTTAGCTGACCTGAGCCTGATCAAAGCTGTCAGATCAAAATTAGCAGAGTTAGCTATTCTGTAAAATACAGTTTCAGCAAAAAAATCTTTCTATGCAAAAGTTTGAATAATTAGCATTTTAACTTTAGTTTCCAACATGAAAACTTGTATTTTAACAAACATTACGATTTACAGGACTTGTGCATTAATTGTGGAAAATGTTACATGGCTTGTAACGATTCCGGATATCAAGCTATACAGTTTGATGCCACTACGCATGTGCCGTTGGTCAATGATGATTGTACTGGGTGTACACTTTGTATGTCTGTATGCCCGATCATTGACTGTATTACGTAAGTAGATGGTTAATAATAAAAAAGCAGATAATTGTAACGGTTAACAATTATTACAGAATGGTTCCCAAGCAAATACCCCACTATATCAAACGAGGTTCCAGTAAAACTATTGTTGGGGTTTCCCCTTTGGATTAATGCTGAAGAATACAAATCGATATTTCCATAAATGTTTTTTTTTTCCTCTAACCCAGTTATAAAATGATTTAAATTACACATTTGGTTATAGCCGTGATTTAATGCTAATATTTCGGTTCCACTTCACATAAATTGACTATTTTCGAGTGTAACCTGTCGACGGTCAGTTGTTTGCTTCTCGTTATTTTAACAGCCATTAGGCAACTACTAACGAAATTGTAAAAACAAGGGTGAAATGTACTTCAAACGGGTTTTCTATATGCAGAATTTGCCAGAAGATTTCAGATTGTCGAGCTGTAAAGATGAATCTAAGTAATAATGGGCTGGTCAACTCAACCGAGGAAGATTACACGCCTTATGAGAAGCGCTACGAAACTTACATAGTGCCGATACTGTTTTTCTTCATTTTTGTAGTAGGAACCATCGGAAATGGTACTTTGGTTTTTGTATTCTTGCGTCATAAAGCAATGAGAAGTATACCCAACACGTAAGAATTTTTTTTTTATTTTCACCAACTTGATTTGTTTATTTAGTGAATTTATTTTCATTTGATCATTTTTTGTCATAATTTGCTTTGTAATTTCAGGTATGTGTTTTCATTAGCTTTAGCTGATTTATTGGTAATAATAATATCCGTGCCCTTTACTTCATTGTACTACACAGTGGATTATTGGCCCTTGAGTGAGGCCGTATGCAAAATATCCGAATATACTAAAGAGATCAGTTTAGGTGTATCAATATTCACCCTTACTGCGCTTTCTGCAGAACGCTACTCGATTATAGTGGATCCCTTGAGACGATTACAGGTAAAAAAGTGGTAATACACAACGACAAGAACAAAATTTTGAACAAAACAGATTATTTAAATACATACACGTTTTGTCTTCCATAACAACTAAAAACGTGATTTTTAATAATATTTTATCCTGATTTCGGATTTTTTGTGACTGCTGATAGCATTATTTTTGAATTTTTGATATACTTCAACCCATCCATCCAAAGGCATTTTTTTCTGTACCTACTGTTGAAAAATTGGGATAAAATACGTGTTTTTTTGTTAGTTTTGTTAGGACCATAACTTTTTTCATACATAGAGATAAAAGTCACTATTCTGATAACAACATTTTAGGTAAAACCACTGACTGTTCTTAAAGCCATAATAATTTGGTTTCTGGCAATTATTTTGGCCATACCGAGCGCAATTTTTGCCACAATCAAGAACGGCAATATAACTCAGTAAGCGCAACATAATTTCTAAACTAAATTGTACAACATAAAAAATGTTTTAGTGGTAAAACAATCCCATACTGTTCTCCGTTTCCGGACATTGAAAATTTTGACAAGTACAGCGTCATGGTCAAGTCTTTGGTTTACTACGTGATACCGTTGATTACGATATCGACTTACTACATTTTGATGGCGCTTAAATTACATACGAGCACTAAAAAGATTGTTACGGAGATTACTGGGGCCCAGGGACCTGCCCAGGTCAAATCGCGCAAGCACATAGCCCGGATGGTTCTTATATTTATATGTTGTAAGTTAATTTAATTGTAGACAAATTTTAGAATATGCTTAGTGTACAGGGTGGTTCAAATTGATTAAAAATAAACTCCAAAGTGTTATATAAACTGTTGGCAAAAAGCCTCCTAGCGGAGCAATAGCAAACCCTAAAAGTGAGCCACAAAAGCCATTTCATTTCCTAAAGGAAAAATGTTAGTCAACTGAAATTTGGTATCCAAGTTTACCATTTGGAAGTAATCATTTAGAAATTTGTTCAACTCTTGAAAATAATCTGAAAACCGCTAGCTCCGCTAGGCTTTAAAAACTGCTGAAAGTCGTCTACGTCATTCACGCGGCAAAACTTGTAAATTACCAAAAGACATTTTTGTTTTAAATAAAACTACAAATTTCGACATTTTGAATAAGCCCCAGCAGTATTTTGAGAAATTTGATTGGTGCAAATTTGATTGGTGAAATTTGATTGCAAAAATCATAATCAAAATGTCTTGTAATAAGACGTTTGCTAATTTTCGTAACTAAAAACACTTAATTTTTGCAGTATTCTTCATTTGTTTTCTTCCTTATCACGTGTTCACCTTGTGGTTCTTCCTGGACCCAAATGCGAAGAATGTGTATAATGACTGGTGGCACGCGGTGAAAATCGTAGGATTTTGCTTAACGTAATATTTGTTTTTTCCTAGATAATTAAAAATTGTCTTTAATAATCAAGTTTTCAGTTTTTTACATTCGTGCGTCAATCCTGTCGCTCTCTATTTCATCAGTGGGGCGTTTAAGTGCTACTTTAAAAAATATTTGCTATGTTGCTACTCACCATTGCCTTCCGGACGTACTACAGGAACTTCCAGGTGTTCTGTTCTACAGTCAAATCCGTCCCAATGATTTTGTTTGCATACGGTGCATAAATTTGCCGCTTTATAGAATTTAAAATTATAACGTTTTATGTATCGTTAACCTGTTAGTTTTAAAAAATAATTAACAAATATCTAATCATTCAAAACTATTAAGTACATAGTTGCATGTCAATTGCTGTTAGATGGAAAAATTGATTATTATTTCACGGTTATTTCCAATTTAATTTGATCTGGCAACAAAGCAACAAAAAATTGTTGTGACAAAAATTAGTTAAGTAAATAAAACTACAACTTTATTTAAAATAATATGTGAAAATAAGTTTTACGCCCAATAAAAAGTAAAGTAAATGTCCGTTTACACCTAGATTTCCATGGCGGAAACCATAATGTTTTAAACTAGTTTATATTATACGTTTTATTAAATATTTTTGCGGCCGCCATTTGCTGCATTCAGTTCATCACAAAGAGTTAAATTAGACAAACCTAAAAATTTTTGCAGATTTACTGATCTGACAACACTGCGAGTGATCGTGTTTCGTGTTGGAATTCTGTCATACGTCATATGAGCAAGTCATTCGATATGTCAAAGATGTCATTTTTTTGTTTTGTTTCACTTTGTTTATAAGTGTTCTTAGTTCTTCTAATTATTTTACTAAAACGGTTTTAACATTTTACAACGATACGTTTGCAATAAGCGTATTTAGAGTATTTGTACACATGTACAGTATGTAACGCAATGTGATTACTATTAAAAGTTCCTAAGATGGTGTACTAATATTTGTTGTTGAGTACTACAGTGTTCCCTATCAGAATGTCGCGCGTTGTAATGAACCAGTTCGTTTCGAACCTGAAATCCAGAAATGAACAGACCAGAATCAGGGCTGCTAAAGATCTGTACTTGTATGTTAAGAATGACCTACGAGATGCCACTCCTGATCAAGTCACTGTTTTCCTGGAGGAATTCAACCATCACATTTTTGAAATGGTCTCAAGCAGCGATATTAATGAAAAGAAAGGAGGCATTCTGGCCATAGGTAATAAATAGTTTAAATAATACATATTTTAGAACAGCACATTCAAGCAAGCACATCTTGGCTTTAATCTCAGGAGAAGTTTTGATAGAATGTGACAAAAGAAGCTGGCATTGACAGGTTTCTGTCACACTCTGCATGCTTTTCTCTTGGTATATGGTAATTCTCCTCATTTCAAGAATACTCTGCTGTGAAAACCTTAATCCTTCCTGAAGAGCAAATATCAGTTATCAGTTACTGATACTTTTGCCTTTGTTCAGTCACATACTTTTTTTCTTCACTCATTGTTCTTTAACTTCAAAGTGCTCTTGGTAAGACCTAAACCTTCTGGATTGTCTAAAATATAATTTTTGTCCTAACTTTATTAACTTTTAATTCAGCATACAATGGCCCAGATAACTCACATTTATGATAGGACCTTTTACCATCCATGCAATCCAAGATGGAGGATGGAGGCCTGTTATTATCAGATAATCCAAATGTCATATTTTCAGATATTTGTTTCTTAATTTTTTTATTAAGAGTTGAAACTTGAGTTATGAAGAATTGTTTCAGAATCTTTGATGTGTGGCTTCTACTAAAGTCCAGCATTATCTTTTTATGTCAACTAATTTAAGTTTATGATAAGTTCAAAGCTGAATCAGGATTTCTATTCTTTTAACAGCTGATAAATTAAATAGCTGTGACTTATTTTTTTGAAATCCTTAATATTTGATTTTCAAGAATTTCAAACAATAAAGTTTTATTTTAGCAAATATGCAAACATTATGAGAGAGAAATATCCTTTTTGTAAGATTTTAAAAATTGAAAGTGTATGCAAATTAGTTTAGTCAGCTTTAGTCACTTAAAATTGTAAATACCTAATCATTTTCCATCAAAATATACAATTTTTAAAAATGTGTGAAAAATTTTGGAAATACAAAAACAGACTGAAAATTGCAAATTGATCTTGGAGTGACTTTATGACTGTCAAAAAACACATTTTTGAAAATTGTTGATAAAGAAATTGCAAAAAGGCTGAAAATTTTATTTGGTGAAAATCATGTATTTAATGAGATCCTATCTGTAAAGGCTGAATGTTGATCTGTTTGATCATGATATTAGTAAAATCAGTGCACAAATAATGCAGCTTTTATAGTTCAGCATTAAATAAATGATCTGGTAAATTATCTTTTCATGTTCATTCATTTTATGATAAACAAGATGAAAAGTTTAGAACTGAATAAGTGTTTTTGTTCATTTAACCAAGTAACAGCTGGCATAGACAAATTGAATTTCTGTGAGCTTCTTTCCTGATTGACTTTCAAGTTTTGAACACTACTGGGAACTTGGAACTTCTGGATTATACTTCAAATCAATTTTGTTTGGGTTTCAGTGGGTAAGTTTGTGATTGGTTAAAAAAACCACCTGCAAGCTGCTTTTTTTGGCTAATCTCAAACTACAAACAGTATTGATACCAATAAAAATACAATAAAATGATGCCAAAAAACAAAATCTATTTAGCTAAAAAAGTGCACCTTAACTTAATTTCAGAAGCAGTTATATAAGACCTTTCTAGGTAGTGATGCATAAAAGGATAAAATTTCATAAAACACCTTTAATAACGGACTTGTATTGTATGTAGATTGCTCAGGCACAAGATTTCTGTGAGTTAGAGGGTCACAAATGGTCAAAAAGTCATAATTCTTGTCAAAATTAAGGAGTTGGATGGACTGTTAAAGTGGAGAAAACATCATCACCAAGAAAACATTATTCATAAGTTTCTTTACTTGTTCCTACAGTAGTAAGAACACACAAAAATTTGAATTACTTCTGATTTAATTGTTTAATTCTAAACTTAATGCTGGTCACTTCTTCTGGAAGAACACTTCTCTTGACACTTCCAGCTTTAAATCAATTCAGGATGCATTGACTGTGATAATACATTTTGCCCTCCAATGAGTAATAAATTTTAACATTCACATAAAAAAAGCACTTTGGGGACTTCCTTTTCATTATAAAAATACCTGAGTGTAGCAAAATATAATGGTAATGCAAATGTTGTATTACTTATACATCCTACTCTAATATTTTCACTATGTACATTTATGCAGAAGAACATCCTGTATAAATAACTCATACACTATAACTGCAATATTATGAAATTTCAGTGTGTTTAATTGACGCTAACGTGGGAAATATGAACACGAGAATAAGTCCCTACGCTTACTACTTGAGAAACTCGCTAACTTCAAGTGATGTAAGTGTTATGGAGTTGGTAGCAAAAACTATGGCTAGTTTCGCATTAGTATATGGCTCTAAAGCGCCTGAGTATGTTGCGTTTGAGGTAAAAACTGCATTGGAGTGGCTGTCTGGAGATAGAGTTGAGGTAAGGTTACCTTTTGTGCACAGATTGATGTTGCGCAATCAAGTTCCGTTTCAATTTCAGTTAAAACGTCATGCGGCTGTGTTAGTTTTGAAGGAGTTTGCAACAGCCCTCCCAACTTACTTTTACCAGCAAGTATCACAATTTTTTGATAATATATTCGTCGCAATCCAAGATCCTAAACAGGCGATTAGAGAAGCGGCTATCGAGGCTCTTCGAGCCGCTTTAGTCATTACCGCACAAAGGGAGAACGCTAAAGACAATCAACGAGGTTCTTCATCTTGGTGAGTTGTGTTTTACTCTTTAATGTTGAGTACTTAAAGGATTTTTTTTTCGTTTAGGTATCGACAATGTTATGAAACCTCTGGTAAACTGTTGTCCGTTGATCGAGGAGAGCGTGTTCGAGACGACAAAGTGCACGGTTCATTGCTTATTTTGAACGAACTATTATTTTGTTCGAACGCAACATGGGAGCGCAAATATTGGTCTTTACTGGAAAGCACCGATCCTAGACCGGAATCGGATGTGGAGCAATTTACTTTTAATCGGCCGCCATTTATGTACCCGATGCATGCCAAAAAGAAGACAACAAGCCTTATTACCAACGTGATTTCGTCATCTTCAAGCAAACCTGAAAAACCCATTATTATTGAATCGTCTATATGCCATCAACTGGTTGCGGAGAAATTTGAGTACATCTGTATTGATGTTTTGGCTCAGAAGTAAGTGGTTGAATCTTTTAATTAACTTAATAAAGTAGCAACAGCGGATTGGAAGGTTCCAAGGATAGATAAGTTCAGATTTGCTTAAGAAATTAGGAAAAAACATTGATTACAAAAGTTGTAGCAAATATTTAGGTGCATAGCTTAAAAATATTTTTGAAGTTTGAAGAAAGGGTGACAAATCTAGTTTCCAATGATATGCTATGGTTAAATTTATTTAAAAATAAATAAATTGGCTCATGGTACACTAATTTTGACAATAAGCAAATAATTTAAACGGACCTAAATCAAGAAATCTCGTGGGCCATTTTGATAGTTCCAGACACACTATTGTGCAGTTGTTATGGAAATATCTGTCAACAGTTTTTAAAATGAGTAAAATGGAGGTTTTTCAAATATATTTTTCTTTAGTTTTCATTCTGTGCGTTGGGATTTTTCTCATGTACCAAAATTCAAACAAAAATTAGCATTTTGCCAAACTGTAAAAGAAAATACTTCTTTGTCCTATGGAACTCAAGACGCTTTTGATATTTCTGCCTGCCTCTAGAATCACTTTAAATGCCACAGGCTTCTACAGGGTGTATCAGAGTTGTGGTAACAAAAGCCTAGGGAGATTTCTCTATGTCCGCAAGTGCTTTATTTTCAAAATACAGGGTGTTAAAGTTTGAATAAGAAAAATACAAATGTATTAATATAACGCAATTGGTTTGGCTGGTAAGAAATTTATATGTTGATTGCTTACTCAAAAAACTGTTGAACTGTTTTTCAAACTTCTGTTTAACATTTAAATAGTTACTTGTTATAACAAGTGCGGAAAATGGTACTTTCCCGCGCGAGACTGCAGTCAAAAGGCGGGAACAATACTTTTCGCTTGTGTAGAAGGTACAAAACTTTTTCTATAATTCTTATTAAATTGAACGGAAATTTATAGTAAAATTATTAAATAGAATCTCTGTTTGCAAAGATGATTAAAAGTGTATTCTTAATTAAGAAATTGAAAATATATAAATTTATATTTAAAAGTAAAATAAATGCGTGCGGCATTTTCTCCCGTACTCCAACGCGGAAACCGCACCCGAGTAGAAAAACCATTTAAACCCGACAGAACGAAACCAAATGACTGGTAACTTCGGTGACACTTTTGATGTACCATTTTAACAAGCTAACCAATAATTCGGAACGCGGATTCGTTTTTTTTTTAATGATACGTCACTGTTTTCTTCTTTTTCGCACCATTTTTGATTAAAAAATAAAACTTCTCTAACACCATTATTTTAAGTTTGCCAGATGCCTCTAAAGTAATTTTCAAAATGTCAAAAGAATCTAAAAACTTTGAAAAGCTGTATACTGAATACTTTGTAGTCTTTTCAGCTTTTTATTATAAATCTCTGATTTCTCTAAAATAATCTAAAAATTGTTAGTACCGCCATTGATTGTGAAAATGTAGGCTGGTTTCGTAGTTGATTTAGCAGTATCCATCAAAGTTATTTTTTAATAAATACGTTTTCAGGTCGTTTAAAGTAAATTACGTGCAACAAACGCTGCTAACAATTTTACCCAGATTGGCTGCATTTAACAAGGAGAAATTCGTACAGAAATATCTTCCGAGCGCAATGAACTACTTGTGCAACATTTTAAGAGGAAGAGAAAAGGATAAAAATAGTGCTTTTGTGACTATTGGTAAGCAACTCTAAAACATCGATAGGCGGACACTACCACTGGTTCTTTAAGGTTTGATTGCCATTGCTGTCGAAGAAGTCATTGACCCATACGTCGACCGGATAATGGATCTGGTAAAATCAGCCTTACCAAAAACTGAGGCTACTAGCAAACGACGGTCTGTTATAGACAGTTCAATTTTTAAGTGCATTACGTTTTTGGCTTTAGCCTTAAAGAAGCATGAACCTATGGATATACCAAACATTTTAGAACAAGTATGATGGTGTGACATTTAGTGTTTGTTTTTCTGAAGTTATTAATTCTCATAGATGCTTGCTACCGGTCTAAGTCAGTCGCTAACAATTTGTCTTCGGGAACTGGCCAAAAAAGTTCCAATTTATAAAGACAAAATGAGTTTGGGCTTATTGAAAATTTTATCACATATTCTACTGAACCGGCCATTGTTGCATCCAGGGATGCCCAGAAGTACGTCAAACAGTCATACCACTTTGAGCACTTCTGTCGAGACGACCGACACACAGCTGATTGTGTTGGCTCTTCATACTTTGGGTAAAAAACTAATTCACAATTTCTGCTAATTGTTATGCGAGATAACTGGAAATGTTTTCTAGGAACTTTTGACTTTGAAGGCCAAAGACTGTTGCCATTCGTGCAACGTTGCGCTAATTACTTCCTCGTGCACGAAGTGACCGAAATCAGACTGGAAGCCGTGAAAACTACCAGTCGTTTATTAAGATACGCAATTAAAAGTGCCAATAAAAGTCCGAGCGATACAGTTTCTAGAACGGTGGCCGATGTACTTCATAAATTATTGAGTAAGTAATGATTTTAGTTTATTTGAAAATCGGCGTGGGATTATTTATAAATGAGACAATCAAATATAATTTTTCATAGGAGTTAGGGAGAAAAACCTCTGTAATAATTTACCCTCAGCTTTGTAAATCGGCCGCTAGGAGACGTTTCTACCACTAAAATAAAATCTGTTGAATAACTTTCTAAGTAATCGTAGTCTCTAAGTAATTATTACTTTCTACTAGGAGATTTAGTAACTGTTTTTTTATCTTCCTCAAATATAGAGGGGTGGGAATGTCAAGAATTGAAGTCTAAGTTTCTAGGGAATTTTATTTTATACTCTTATTTGGTGAAATGGTTGAATTGGAACCGGAATAAAATTTATGTCGGATTGACTGAAGATCGATTCCGCTGTTGTTCTAGTCTGCATAATTGTTACTTTTGAGCCATTCTACGTCTGTTGGGACCACATTGGACGCTGAATTTGGCTCGTTCGTGGTCAATCTGTGCCAAGTGGGCCTGTCCCACAATTTTTTTTTATTTCATAACTACAAAGACGGATTGAAAATATACCCGTATTTTTTTATTTTCAAAAATATTAAGTCTAAATAGAAAAAAAATGATGATAAAAACTACATTAATTTCATGTTTAAAACGCCCGCCGCCGGTGACGTACTACACTATCAACCAATCAGCGACAAGAAGTGAAACAGATGGCGTGCAACAGCCAATAAAATCGCCCAGAATTACGTACGTCACATGCGCGCCAAAACAGATCTTTTAAATTTAATGGACAAATTCAAACTAATGTAGGAACATTTACGACCATAATTTTTTCTTCAAGAATATGAAAAATTAGTTTTTTGATCCTATTCTTTCGATTCCAGTTATTAAAACAAAAATTTATGATATGTGGGATAGGCCCATTATATTCTTTCGTCTCAAAACCAGCAAAGATCGATTCCGCTGCTGTTCTAGTCTGGATAATTGTTACTTTTGAGCCATTCTACGTCTGTTGAGACCACATTGGCCGCTGAATTTGGCTCGTTCGTGGTCAATCTGTGCCAAATTATATTCTTTCGTCTCAAAACCAGCAAATATCGATTCCGCTGTTGTTCTAGTCTGCATAATTGTTACTTTTGAGCCATTCTACGTCTGTTGGGACCACATTGGACGCTGAATTTGGCTCGTTCGTGGTCAATCTGTGCCAAATTATATTCTTTCGTCTCAAAACCAGCAAAGATCGATTCCACTGCTGTTCTAGTCTGGATAATTATTACTTTTGAGCCATTCTACGTCTGTTGGGACTACATTGGCCGCTGAATTTGGCTCGTTCGTGGTCAATCTGTGCCAAATTATATTCTTTCGTCTCAAAACCAGCAAAGATCGATTCCGCTGCTGTTTTAGTCTGGATAATTATTACTTTTGAGCCATTCTACGTCTGTTGAGACCACATTGGCCGCTGAATTTGACTCGTTCGTGGTCAATCTGTGCCAAATTGTATTCTTTCGTCTCAAAACCGACAAAGATCGATTCCGGTGTTGTTCTAGTATGCATATTTGTTACTTTTGAGCCATTCTACGTCTGTTGGGACCACATTGGACGCTAAATTTGGCTCGTTCGTGGTCAATCTTCACCAAATTGTATTCTTTCGTCTCAAAACCGGCAAGGATCGATTCAGCTGCTGTTCTAGTCTGCAGAATTGTTACTTTTGAGCCATTCTACGTCTGTTGGGACCACATTGGCACGTTGAATTTGGCTGAATGGATCCGATATCATACGTAAAGAGATTTTTTTTATTTTACGGATTTTACAATTTTTTATCTCTATTTTCTTGAAATCGGTGCTTGCTAGAAGTAGCATGAGGCCTAGTTACTAGTTCTAGCAGTTTAAATCAGTTTTAAGTAAAGGGTTTGTAAAAGAACTGGTAATTTGTGGAGTCTTATTATTAAGGCGTATTTTGGTTGAAGTGTTTTAAGACCTTAGTTTTAAGTTAACTGCAAAAATCGCATTTTTTCAATTTTTCAATGGCCGTTGAGTTTTTATTTGAGCTTCAATCATATTTATTGCAACTGCATCCGAAAGAGCATGAAAAATAATATAAAATAAGACAAAACTCGTCTCTTTAGCTCTTCACGATTGCGAAATATCCTTTTGCATGAATATGTCCGTTGTTGAAAGAAACCTTTTTGGAGTTTATCAAATATTAGCAAAATTGCATTTTTTGTAAAAATCGCTATTTTACAATTTTCCAATGGCCGTAGATTGGTAAAGTGATATGAAGTTATCATAGATAGACAGGAATAATGGTTTTCTCAAATGGTCTGCATTCTGCAACCGTTTCTTAATTATATTAGTATGGTTTGTAGATATTCTGTTTTATTCAAGTAATACTTAAAGAATCCACATTTTTTTATTTAAATTGTTTGAAATACTAACATTTCTAGAAGAAAGCACTGTAAATGCTACTTGAGCCGCCTAAATTGCTCTTATGGTAAATATGTCGTAGCATCGAACTTGAAACCTTTTTTAACATATTTTAGTATTTATTAACGATCAGAACGTAATTAAGACTTTTCTGTTATTGACTATAGTTAGCTTTTAATTTAACATCTCTTAGATGTGGGTTTGATTGACACCGACGCACAAGTCCGTTATGGTGTATTGACATCGTTGGACCCAACTTTCGACAATCATCTCGCGCAAGCCGAATCTCTAGAGAATCTTTTTGTTGCGCTACAAGATGAAGAGTTTCGAATCCGCGAGGTAATTTCATTTTACCAACAAACGAGGCCCGGAATCGGTTTTAAAACCTCGTCTTAACACGTTACAGGTGGCTTTATTCATGATAGGCCGTTTAAGCTGCATGAATCCCGCTTACATTATGCCAAGTTTAAGAAAAATGTTGGTTGAGCTGTTAACGGAATTGGAATATTCGGGCACGGGTCGTAATAAAGAGCAAGGGGCGATCCTTCTAGACCACTTGGTCGTTAGGGCTCCCAGATTGATACGGCCTTACATGGAACCGGTTCTAAAGGTCAGGCGAGCCCGATCCTGTTTAAAGTTGATTTTACGTTTAGGCTTTTAGGTTCTAGTTCCTAAATTACGGGAAGGAGAACCGAATCCAGGCGTCGTAATTTCGGTGCTGTCCACTATTGGCGACTTAGCTGAAGTGACAGGCGGCCATTCAGAGCTTCAGGTGTGGATGCAGGACTTAATGGTAAGAATGGTGAATTTTGTTGTAGACAGTTTAAGTAATTATTGCTTTATAGTCTATTCTTTTGGAAATTCTTGGAGACGCTTCCGCTCCTGATAAAAGATGTGCAGCACTGATTACTTTAGGACAATTGGTGGGCGCCACTGGTCACGTAGTCCGACCTTATAACGAGTATCCTGTGTTGCTGGATGTTTTACTGGGATTTTTGAAGACTGAACAACATCCTACTATTCGGAGGGAGACTATTCGTGTTCTCGGCTTATTGGGTAAGTCATAATGCTTTTATTTTTTTAGTTTTTTCCTATTTCTGCAAGGCATAACGAATTTATCAACAATTGAAGTTTGTGGCACGTTTCAGTTCGGCCTCGTTTAGTGCTTGTGGTGTTGTCTGTGTTACGGTGATTATTAATTCTCCCTTTGCTTGTTTCTCAATTATTATTGAAGGGAAATTGGTTTGTCAATTCTAAAGAAGAGTGTTAGAGTGCACAAGCTCCACTGTCCACACTAGGAAATATTAATTAAAGTGTCAATAAACTAAGAAGGCTCTTGTAAAGGCCTCTGACAATTTTTAGGAGGTTTTCGGTAGTATATAGAAGCCTCTGGTCATTATAAACGATTTGTCTAAGGGTTATGACATTTGTCATGGCCATTTTACAAGAATTGCTACATGCCAGTGAAAAAGTATTAATAGATAGTGTTACGGTTTGGACCTACTATGCTCGATACTTCTGAACGAGCACTCGATTCGGGATGAAACCGATGCGCCGCAATATCTGTCCGGGCGCGTGTTAAAGTAGGCCACAGTTAGGAAGCCACACACCTGGAAGCACCTTCGATATTCGACGCAAATCGCGAAGCGTTTTGCGGTCAGTCTAGAACGTGGTTTGCGAATATAAAAGAAGCGGTCTCGACGGCGGGAGTAGTGAATTTGGGAACGCGGTAAAGTTTAAATAGTGGAATAATTGTGGAATTGTGTAGCTGAATTAATTATTGTACGGAGTGTTTTGAAGTGTAAATAAATTTATTAATTGTTGAGTTAAATTGACTTAGTGTAAACCCACGGGAAAATCGTAACAATATGTAATAAATTAAGAAAATTAATAATCACTAACATTTTCAATTGAATTGAAATTCTTTATTGTTTTTGACTTATTTTGTGATATAACTTTAACATCATGCTCAAAAATTCTCGGACACTCCAATATATCTGGGAATCAGTAACGCGACTTAATTTATGATTGATTTACTTCGAAAAACTACAAAATTTTCAAATACGAAGATCTTTGTCTCGTCGCGAATGGGATAATAACCATGAACATTAGCGATTGAATTAGAAAATTTAGATGTTTACAAATCTTTCTTCGTCCATTTCTGCTATCGGCACGTTTTGAAGATCAGTTCAGAAAACTTTCAACCAAAAATAAATTTGGTGCAGAAAACTCCTATTCTAGGGCAAAATTGCTTAATTCACTTGATTAATTTTTTTGGGCCGATTCTAGAGCTTGAATTTTTTTATGTTTTACTTGTAGGCATTAAATAAAACGTAAAACTTTTTCTTTACTATCTTGTATCATGTAGGAGCTTTGGACCCATACAAACACAAAATACACCGTGGTGAAATTGATTACCAACCGCAGACCCCCACTTTAATTCCCATGCCTGACAAGAACTTAACGGAAGACAGCGATTTAACATCAAGCGAAATGCTCGTAAACATGAGTTCGAGCACACTGGAGGAATACTATTTAGGTAATTTAAATTTGTTTTGTCTAATTTTATGTAACTTGAATGAGTTTTTAGCTATGGCAATTGCCACTTTAATGAAAATCATCCGAGACCCTACGCTGTCCCAGTACCACACTACCGTAGTTCAGGCGATTACTTTTACTTTTAAAGGTTTAGGAATCAAATGCGTGCCTTACATACCTCAGGTACGATTTATTTTAAAAGGCTTATGCACTAGTTTGACTGCTTTTTTGATAGGTCCTTCCCAGTTTGCTGAACATAGTACGAAACTCCGAGGCTGGTTCTAGGGAGTTTTTATGTCAAAAATTAGGCGAGCTAATATCTATAGTAAAACAGCATATTCGTGGGTATCTGGACGATATTTGCGGACTGATTAAAGACTTTTGGACGCCCGACTGCACGATACAAAGTAAAATAGTGCTTTTATTGGATATTTGAGTATTATATTGAATTTCTTTGCAGGCACTATAATACTCCTCTTAGAAAATATAGCTGAAGCTTTAGGTTCCCAGTTCAAGCTGTACCTGCCTCAGTTAATTCCTCAGATATTGAGGGTTTTAAATCACGATACTTCGAAAGACAAGCAACACACGATTCATTTGTTGAAAGCGTTGCACAAGTTTGGTAACAATTTGGACGAGTATATGCATTTGGTGTTGCCTCCAGTAGTTCGGTAAGTAATAAAGGACTGACTAAAATTGTACGTATGAGAAGTACATTTTCAACATTTGGCAACGTTGTCTCCAGTTAATTTCTGCTCTACGACAAGGAATTTTGAAGTTATCGCAGTTTCTTGTAAGCAACATTTTACTTTATTTCAAGAGATCAAAAGAGGTTATATTCAAAGCTGTTACTAGTAAACGTTTGAAGAATTGCACTTTTTAAAGTTGTTAGTATGGTTCACAGAAACCGAAATTGTATATTTCCTAGCAAGTGTATAATTTTTTTCCAAAGCTCTACGATTAACGGTTTAGTCAAAAAAGCCTTTTCTTTGGACACCCTGTACTTAATATACACTTTAAACGTTTTTTCTTAGGCTTATCGACGCAACTGATTGTCCACTCGCTGTGTCCAAACAGGCTCTGGAAACTATCGATCAATTAGCCGAACTAATCGATTTGTCCGATTACATATCGAGGATAACGCACCCGTTAGTGCGTACTATCGATAAAAACGCAGATTTGCGCGACACTGCTATGGATACTCTTTGTTCACTAGTTACTCAACTTGGTCGAAAATTCTGTATGTTCGTACCGATGGTGCAGAAAGTGGTGATCAAGCACAAAATTAATAACAGGAGGTATGGCTTCGTTTATGCCGGGTCGAGTTCAACCTTAAATTAGCTAATCGATTTACAGGTGGGAGATTTTGGTTTCTACGATTGAGACTGAGTCCACTATGACGGATGAAATGGATCTACCCATACCAAGGAATAGGTAGGCTAAGCTCTTAACTGATTTGTTGATGGTTAATGTTGTTTGTTTCGATTATTAGACAGCGGAAGAACAGGGACGTAGCAGTGTCAACTGACTTAAACACAATGTCTCAAAGACTGAAAGTGAAAGAGAATAATCTACGACAAGCTTGGATACCAGTCAGGAGAGTTTCTAAGGTATTTAAAAATGCAATTATTATTTTGGTTTTGTGTTTGCTACAAACTTGAAACAGATTGTTAAGACAATCACTCTCGGGACTGGGTTATTCCAAGGATTTCCTTTCTTGAACCGTTGGACGACACAATTCTAGTGATTTGTCTAATTGCAATATTATGTTATCGAAACTCTCGAGAGTGATATCTTAATTAATATCCATTCTTTCAAATAAAAACTACAAAAAAATAGATCCCAGGGATGCCAAGTTATTTTATAAATGGAGAAATAACTAAACCTAAAACAAATCTAACCTAACTACTTTACTACAGTAACTCTTCTATTCAGACACTAACAGGGTAATTGTTTGGCGCTCAATGTTTACATACATGACTACCACTACTACTAAATGAATAGATCGGATACCAGAAACGATTGCAGATATATGAACTACTGTCTATATTAGCCTAATTACTTACTGTCTCTGACACGTTTACGGAATTAGTCCAAGAAACAAAACGTCTACAGATCACGTGGTGTGTTGCACTATGGCTCCTACTTCAGGTTTTCTGGAATTCGCTCCCAACATCATCGGGGTATCAGTACCGCTTTTGAACAGCAGCAATCAGCTCAGTCTCTAGCTCTTCAAAGAAGAAATCTCTTAGACAGCTTTGCAGCGTTCCCAACTAGTTTGCTTAAGCAGCAACAAATGCTTCCAATTGGTACCTGACTGGAACTGCCCAATGCAGATTACACCCTCTTTAGCTTTAGTTCTCGAACATCAAACGACGGGGCGAAAACTATCGTATTTCCGGCCAGCCTTTTACGCAAGGTGTATTATTAACTGTTTGAAGCTTTCTACAAGCTATTCTTCCATCAGTCCGCAGCTTTAGCTTCGCAAGAAAATTACTGTTCTCGCGGAGTGAGTTTACCCGTGCGTCACGAAGGCTACGTCATTTTTAATCATATGAATCAAATCAAGTTTTCGTCAACAAACCTGTTGTGTTCATATTATAGAAAAGGGCGTGTCTAAAGCTTCGTCACGTTTAAATTTTGCGTGTATTGTCAGTCAGAAAGTAGAGATCTTTGGCTGCAAATTTGCACTAAAACAACCTTATATCATATCAAATCAAAAATATCTTGACCGAAATAACATTTTTTATTTATGAGAAGTCTCCGTTTGGATCATAGAATTCCGTCTAAATTTGAAACCTAATTTATTTACCAAAATTCGCAGAGATGTATCACCAATATGTAGAGTTTCTTTAACTTTAAGCTCTTGATTTAGGTTCTGGATGGTTACATATTTCTCTAAAATAAATACAACAAATTAAAAATTCAATAAGACATTCTGAGTGATGCTGTAGTATCTCATATCTCATTTTCAGGTTGCAATCCAGTTATTTTATTTTAAACCCGCTGGAAAACATTTTAGACGCTTATTTTATTTTTTCTATGACTTTATTATTAATATGTTTCAAGAAATTTTTATGAAAAATCTATAATGCAACCCAAAAATCTCAGTCTCTGGAAACAATGAAATGTTAATAGATCTTTCTTACAAAAGTATTTTTCTTAGTATATTTTACTATTATTAACATACTATCGTTGTACATATCATATAATGTATTTCGAACATCCATTTTAATGCTTTCAGATAAATCAGTGGTCTTGGCCCGTCGATAACATCTCGATTTACGTTTTCTAGGTGAGGAAATCATAAATTACTTGCTTGCTTTCTCCGAATCGAATAAACAGTTTTGCTGGAAATTTTCAAAGCAGCTGCAACCTTCTAGTATCAAAAAAAAATTCATCAGTAAGAATATGTAAGGTCTTAAAATTTCTTATTTTCTTTTTGAACAGATGATAAAGCTTCTAAAGGTCCTCCATTGGTTTTTTCCAATTCAAAATATTCACAAAGGTTAAGAATTAACTGCTGGACTTGTCTGTGGAGAATTTTTCCAGGCATTTTTTAAAAAAATACTGTAATAGTAAGTAATTTCGAATTTACGAAAAACCAAATGGCTAAATAAAAACCATAATAGACACTCTGCCAATTTTGGTTAGATCGTGACAGCCGACATAAAAAAAATACAAATATTAATAATAATATTATGAAAGTACTTACAGAATATTAAAAGCGTAGAAACAATAGGTCTTAAAAGAACTGTGGTGGTTTGGTAAATAGAAAACTTTATAAATGATTATCAACACAAAGAAACGGAAAAGAATTAATAGTAAACAAATCAAATAATTTTCGATGGTTTTCAAACTGACAATGACTGAAATAGAAGCGCTAATCAGTAAATGTTTTTTTTTGGAAGACATTCACTTAGATATTTACCCTTTCTGAAAGTGAACAATAGAGAAGGATGAAGTCAATAATGCATGTCTACTTCTAAATCGCAGGGAGATGACGCACGGGTAAACTCAGTCCGTGAGAACAGTAGATATATATGTCTGACAATTCTAAAAAATTCTTATCAAAAAATTGACATCTCTACCTCTGCCTGAATATCCCTGGCATCCCTTATAAATTTTAATTTGCGCAAAAAGAAAAAATAAATAAATCAATCTTAATAAGAATAGATATTTTTACAACAAGATTACTTGTATATAATTGATCAGAATTTCTATTTCTTATAGGATGAATGGTTAGAATGGTTGCGCGGTTTGAGCTTGGATCTGTTAAAACATTCTCCTATACCAGCCCTTCGATCTTGCCTACCGCTAGCTCAGACTTATTCGCATTTACCTCGAGACTTATTTAATGCGGCATTTGTTAGTTGTTGGACTGAACTAAATGAGTCCATGCAAAAGGAACTTATCGGTAGGTTAATTTGTCAGTGTTGCACTTTTTACGTTCTAAACCATCTGATATAAACTAGGTTATTTGGAACAAGCCTTGACAGTACCCGACGTACCTGAAATCACGCAAACCATTCTAAACTTGGCTGAGTTTATGGATCATTGCGACAAAGGCCCGCTTCCTTTAGGCGGCAAATTGTTAGGCGAACACGCCATTCATTGCAGGTGACTTTTTTTAGTCCTGGAATCATCCACTTTTTCCTAATTCTAAATTTCAGAGCTTACGCCAAAGCTTTGCATTATAAAGAAGAAGAATTTTTACGTGGCGGTAGCAAAGACTATCGCGTAATTGAAGCTCTGATTTCCATTAACAACAAGTTGCAGCAGAAGGAATCAGCCGAGGGATTGTTGCAATGTGTAATGCATGACGGAAATGAAATTCAAGTGCAGGTCCGATGGTACGAAAAGCTTCATAATTGGGAAAAAGCTTTAGGATTATATAAGGAAAAGTTGATCAACGACCCGACTAATCAAGATGCTTGTCTTGGACAAATGAGGTATGTTTATTTCAATTTATTTTTATTTCTTCAACATACAGACTGCTTTGATTTACACAGGCAAAAGTCGACAAAAAATTCGTAGATTTTATGGAGTAACATTTAAAACTTAAATTGATCAGTATTTCTTATCTTCATCAGCTTCGGGAAAAAATACAATAGATTAATTAGAAAATTATTGTGTTTCTGCATCTCAAAAATTACTCCAATACAACAAGAACGAAAAGTAAAAATGACCTGGTGCGTGTCTAAAGACAGCTTTGATCACTTATTTATTGACATAACATTTGACTGTGTAATCTGTACCGTCAACAGGCTAATCAAAAAATAATATGACATTGTTAAAACTGATTTTAGGTGTCTAGAAGCGTTGGGCGAATGGGGTCAATTACACGAAGTGTTTGAAGAAAAAATGTCAATACTGAGTGAAGAAAACAAACAAAAAGGCTGTCGTTTAGCTTTGGCGTCAGCTTTGGGCTTACATAATTACCAATCAATGGAACAGTAAAGCTTAGAAAAACTGTAAACATTATTTTTTTTAATTGTTATTTGATTTTAGATTTGTTAAAGTTATTCCACAAGATTCGTTAGACGGTTCATTTTATCGAGCCATCTTAGCGATTCACAAAGAACAGTACAAATTTGCACAAGACTTTATCGACCTTTCTAGAGACTTAATAGACAATGAATTGACTACAATGGCCTCTGAAAGCTACCAGAGGGCATATGGCGCTATGGTTCACGTACAAATGTTAAGTGAACTTGAAGAAGTACGGCTTAGAAATTGTTTTTTGTTAAATACTGTTAGTACAAATTGGGAGTTTATATGTAGGTAATGCAGTACAAGTTGGTCCCTGAACGTCGAGAAACTTTAAAAGAAATGTGGTGGCAACGATTGCAGTGTTGCCAGAGACTGGTGGAAGACTGGCAAAAAGTTATTCAAGTTCATTCTTTAGTTTTGCAGCCACAGGAAGATCTAAAATCTTGGTTGAAATACGCTTCGCTTTGTAGGAAAAATCGATCGGTGGTAAGTTTCTTAATTATTTTAGATGCGTTCAAAATCTCAATTTGTTGTTCTTGAAGAAACCGTCTCACAAAACGTTGGTAATGCTATTGGGCTACGATCCGGAAGATAAACCCGAAGTTCAACTGCCGGTTTCTCAACCTCAAGTCACGTACGCTTATTGCAAACATTTATGGCAAGTGGATAAGAAACCGCGCGCTTTCGATCAGCTGAATAAGTTCCTGAATGCCTATGTACAAATCGAAGATGTCGATACTACTATAGAGGAACGACATCGACTTTTGGCCAGGTAAGTAACATTTTTCCCTTCGGTATGTTTAATCACTTTAATATGGATTTATCAGGTACTCAGAGCATGATATGTCAGTGTATTAGGTGTGTTATTTGACACTTATGTCAAAAAACTTTAATATGATGACTTTTTTTTATCAAAAACCAAGAATTAGTGTTTTGACCAACTATACAAACACAAAACAAAACTTAACCAACCTACCAAGGTTTCATCAGTGTGTACAAACTTCATCAGGGCTACAATTTAAATGAGTCAAGAAGGGCTGTTAATTACAAATAAAGGCCTTACTATTAGATATTTTTTGACAGAAGGAGCTCTCCAAAAAATGTAGTGAGTCCTGCTATGTTACTTACCGGTCATTGCACTGTCACCAATTTAAATCTTAAGTAAAATGAGCAAAAAACTAAAACGCAGACGAACATATTAAAATGGCACAGTCCCCTGGTCTTGTTGAAGAATTCCTTCACTATTTCGCTATAAAAAGTAAGCGCGGACATATTTTAACATTCCACACTTTCATGTCAGAAATTAACGTATTAGACACTATACAGGGTGGACCGATCGATTTGTTATGGAAAAATTGTAAGGATTGCAATAAATGCATGTACCCTGATTATTATAACTTTAGTTGCACGTCATCACACAGGTGATTCTATTACCAACCGAACTTACTGGACAATAACATTGCATAGATACGGAAATTTACATTACGTCCCTTAAAAAATGTTGGTAATGTTGTCGTCTGCTGTTTTTCGATTTTTTTGCTACCGAGCTATTTCAATCACCGATTATTTCACCCAATCTTTATACGTCTCGAAGTGTCAAAGTTTGACGTAAATAACAGTGTTTTCAAAATTTTTTATCATTTGTGATCCTATTTTACTGTTCTCGCGGTCTGAGTTTACCCGTGCGTCATCCCCCTGTGATTTAGAAGTAGACATGCATTATTGACTTCATCCTTGTCTATTGTTCACTTTCAGAAAGGGTAAATATCTAAGTGAATGTCTTCCAAAAAAAACATTTACTGATTAGCGCTTCTATTTCAGTCATTGTCAGTTTGACAACCATCGAAATTTATTTGATTTGTTTACTATTAATTATTTTCCGTTTCTTTGTGTTGTTAATCATTTATAAAGTTTTCTATTAACCACACCACCACAGTTCTTTTAAGAGCTATTGTTTCTACGCTTTTAACATTCTGTAAGTACTTTCATAATATTATTATTAATATTTTTATTTTTTTTATGTCGGCTGTCCAACCAACATTGGCACAATTACTAATCTGTTTGGAAAAAAAAGTGGGAGTGTCTATTATGATTTTTATTTAGCCATTTGGTTTTTCCTAAATTCGGAATTACTTACTATTACAGTATTTTTTTAGAAAATGCCTGGAGAAATTCTCTACAGACAAGCCCAGCAGTTAATTCTTAACCTTTGTGAATATTTTGAATTGGAAAAAACTAATGGAGGACCTTTAGAAGCTTTATCATCTGTTCAGGAAGAAAATAAGAAATTTTAAGACCTTACATATTCTTACTGATGTATTTTTTTTTGATACTAGAAGGTAGTAGCTGCTTTGAAAATTTCCCGCAAAACTGTTTATTCGATTCGGGAAAAGCAAGCAAGTAATCTTATGATTTCCTCACCTAGAAAACCTAAATCGAGACGTCATCGACGGGTCAAGACCACTGATTTATCTGAAAGCATTAAAATGGATGTTCGAAATACATTATATGATATGTACAACGATAGTATGTTAATAATAGTAAAATATATCTACTTTTGTAAGAAACATCTATTAACATTTCATTGTTTCCAGAGACTGATAAAAATTTACCTGATAAAAATTTCTTCAAACATATTAATAATAAACTCATAGAAAAAATAAAATAAGCGTCTAAATTGTTTTTCAGCGGGTTTAAAATAAAATTAGTGGATTGCAACCTGAAAATGAGATATGAGATACTACAGCATCACTCAGAATGTCTTATTAAATATTTAATTTGTTGTATTTATTTTAGTAAATTGTATTTGTTGTAATAAATTAGGTTTCAAATTTAGACGGAATTCTATGATCCAAACGGAGACTTCTCATAAATAAAAAATGTTATTTCGGTCAAGATATTTTTGATTTGCTTTGGTATACGGTTGTTTTAGTGCAAAATTGCAGCCAAAGAAGTCTACTTTCTGACTGACAATACACGCAAAATTTTAAACGTGACGAAGCTTTAGACACGCCCTTTTCTATAATATGAACACAACAGGTTTGTTGACGAAAACTTGATTTGATTCATATGATTATAAATGACGTAGCCTTCGTGACGCACCGGTAAACTCACTCCGCGAGAACAGTACGTTTCTGGGGTCATCCAACGGGAGACTTGTGGAAAAACAACATTTCAACAACCTGCTATTTAGCTCTCTGTAATGCCAAAACCGTCCAATATTGGCTCCAAACAACTTTATTCTATTCGATTATTGTGTGAAGCTTAGATCTATAGTTTGATCTAAAAAGTACAGGCCCTACGTGTAAACCAGAACAAAGCTTTGCTAAGGATGTATAAATTGTTGAGTACAGAAAACCACTAATTTTTTACACATTTGGCAACGCAGCAGGTTTCAATTTAAGAGGTTTTACGCAATGCTACAATTTGTAAAAAAATATGTAGTGTGAATGTAGTATTTAATTTGTGCTACTGTTGTAGAAGTGTCTATGTTGTAAATCAGTCTCACACAAGAATCAAAAACTTTTATTAAAATAAACTGAGGCTTTAGACTTGTGTGATTTACTCTGATTTTCAAAAAGTACCCCAACATGTAGTTTTTTACCTATACAGACCAAATTTACATTTTTAAATTTGTATGAAAATAATCATTCTAGGTGCTACTTAAAACTTGGTACGTGGCAAGAAAGTCTGGAAGGAATTAACGTAAATTCCATCCGATCGGTGCTTCGATGTTACGAAAAAGCCACCGAGTACGACAAAGACTGGTACAAGGCGTGGCACGCTTGGGCCTACATAAACTTCGAGACCGTTTTGTTGTACAGAACGAAACAGGAAAAAGACACTGACAGTTTGCAAACGAGCCCGAGCGAAAGGAGTGTTCTAGATTTGGACGTTAACGAACACGCTGTATCTGCTGTCAAAGGATTTTTCAAGTAATCAATACACTTTACGAGTAGTCAGAACGATGTAATTACTAAAATATTGTAAACTTTAAAGGTCAATTGATTTATCCAAGGGCAGCTCTCTTCAGGACACTTTAAGACTGTTGACGCTATGGTTCGAGTATGGAACGTCCCATCAAGTTTCCGAGGCTATTTCGGACGGCATCAGGACCGTTGATAAAAATACTTGGTTGCAGGTTATACCACAGTTGATTGCTCGAATTGATACGAACCGATTGTTAGTCTCTAAAAGTATCCATTACCTGTTAGTTGATATTGGAAAAATACATCCTCAGGCAAGCAAATTTTAATTTTAAACATTTAAAACATGCAACAAAACTTTTAAAATAATTTTAGGCTTTAGTATATCCTTTAACTGTGGCCTCCAAAAGTAACTCACCAATCAGACGTAGCGCTGCCAATAAAATCTTAAAATCAATGAGCGAACATTCCCCCACTTTAGTACGACAGGCGGTGATGGCTTCAGAAGAACTAATCAGAGTGGCTATTTTATGGCACGAAATGTGGCATGAAAGCCTCGAAGAGGCTTCAAGGTACTTCACTTCACACTGTATTGTCAGTTATGTTCACGAATTGGTTTTCAGATTATTCTTTGGGGAGAGAAACATTGAAGGAATGTTGAGGATTTTGGACCCTCTACACCAAATGATGCAACGCGAACCTCAAACGTTGAAAGAAACCAGTTTCACTCAAGCTTACGGCCGCGATTTGACTGAAGCCTACAAATTGTGTCAAAAATATCGAGCGTCAGGTATTTGGGCCGATTTTATCGGCTACAAGTTGACTGAATTGAACCAATTTATTTTCAGGTAACACGAGAGATTTGAACCAGGCATGGGATTTGTACTACCACGTGTTTAGAAGAATATCTCGCCAGTTACCTCAATTAACCTCCTTGGAACTGCACTACGTGTCTCCAAACCTACTTAAATGTCAGGATTTGGAACTTGCCGTTCCTGGAAGTTACGCTCCGGGACAGCCGATTGTGAGAATAGCTCATTTCCAGAGATCACTCGAGGTATGTGTTTTAGATTGCTTTATTACTTTCTTTATCGTAATTTGGGGAACGTAAAGTTTTCTTTTATAATAAAAGATCTTCTCGTAACCTAATAGTCCAGGCGAATTAACATAATTTTCAAGCAAAAACAAAGAAAATCATAGTCAGAATGTTTACAACTGGAGACAGTGAAGGAAGAATGGTAAATAAGGGTAGAAATCGTAATATTGCAATTTCCAGCAAAAGTTGACGTCTTGGAGCAAAGTATTCAATATTCAAAAACTATCCAAAAAGTTGTAGATATTGAAAAAAATTACAATTTCGATCACTTTTATACAAGACCTTAAAATTTCCCATGAAAATGCGGCAAACCTATTTTTGAATTTTTTCATGTTTCTTCGTTTTTTTCTGACCTCTGACCATATAAAACAAGTCTGGGAAGCTTTAAGACACTTGTAAAGGCTTCTGGGACTTTTTAAAAGGTTCTCAATGGCATTTAGAAGTCTTTGGCACATTCAAAACGGTTCTAATAGTCTCTGGCAATTTAAAACAGCTCTGGGTTTAAGACAGTTGTAGAGACCTCTGGAACTTTTCAGGAATTAACATTTAGAGGTCTTTGACACATTCAAAAGAGGTCTCTAGCAATTTAATACCACTGCGAAGGTTTAAGATACTTGTCGAGGCCTCTGGCACTTTTTAGAAGGTTGTCAATAGCATTTAGAGGTTTATGGAACCCTTAAAATGGTCCTAGAGGCCTCTGGTAATTTAAAACAACTTTGGAAGAGTTGAGAGAGTTATAGAGGGTTAATATCCTTTGACACTTTTTTTATTAATGCATTCTTATTTTTTGCATTTTCCTTAAGAAGTTTTAAGGTTATTAGGTTAGGTTAAAAATTAATTTCCATAAAGATTGTTCATTTTCGCAAAAAATACAACTTTTATTTAACATATTTTTGTAGAACGTCAACTTTTGTCGAAAATCGCAAAAATGCTTACATACAAATAAATATTCGACACAAATGTTTATACCAACAAGAAAAAAAAAGGTTTTATTCAATAAAAGAAACACAGTTTCTTTTGCGTTTTTTTCATAGAATCAAATAATTCAACGTTTTAAATAAGAACTGCTCGTCAAATAGACTGGGACAACAAAATTTTTGATCTTTTTTCAGCAACTGTTTCGTCAAATTGATTGAATCCAGTTTAATAATTTTGACGATTAAAAGGTATTTTCTTTCTTTTTCTGATGACCTAATAGCTATTTATGTAACCAGTTACGAAAAGATCGATTTTGTGTAACCAATGAATGTTGGTAGGGCGAGCGCAGCGAGGTCCTACAATTTGAATGAGTTACACAATAAGACATTTTCGAAACGTGCTGCATACATAATTTTTTCTAATTTTGACCAAAAAACGGTAAAAACCATCTTTTAAAGTGATTTAACACAAATATTCACTTTCATAGCACCTTGTATAAACAGTGACAACGACATGTTATGATGGATGTCGCCCATATGTTTCTACGGAAATGCATAAAAACAGGGAGTGATGAAATGAACTTTTCGTTATGTAACTTGATACTTTATGTAACTAGTTACATAAAGTAAAACGTTTTGCCACTCTAATCAGTTTTGAAAAGTGTCACTTTATATGCCAAAATTAGAAAATAGCTATTTATGTAACCAGTTATGAAAAGATCGATTTTGTGTAACGAATGAATGTCACTTTATATGCCAAAATTAGAAAAGTAAAATTTGCCAATGATACGAGTATACAGGGTGATTCCAAAGTTGGGGCTTTCCTTTCACCTAGGTATAGGGCTTCAAAAAATAAGTTTTTTTTTCCTTTGACGCTTTTTCGAAATATGAACAATAACGAAGATACAGGGTGTCAAAGTTTTACTGAAAAAAACAAAATAAAAAATAATTTTAAATAACTTTAACCAAAATAAAAAAAAAAAAAAATTTTAACTAACTACTAACAGACATAAACAAAAACAAAAGATTTAAGCCGCCTTTGAACTAAGTTTTAATAATTTGACATTTTAAATTAAAACAGCATTTAATTTTAGGCACGCATTAAGACGGTTTTTATTTTTTTACTCAAAAGCGGTGCGTTGTAGCAAAAAATAATTAAAAGGGTTTTATTTTTAAAATTGAACAAGGAATTCAATAATAAATTTTATGTTGAAAAAAAACCAGTAGAGGAATATTTTTTTTTCGAAAATGTTTTAAAAAAATTATACGCGCGCCACTGGTAAACGCAAGAAAATTGTTGTTTCTTGGAAAATTTTCTTTCCACGTAGCTACTGACACCTACAAAATTTTGTCTAATTACTTCAAGTGGTTTGGCCAAAATCATTAAATTTTTATTTTTTCAGTAAAACTTTGACACCCTGTATCTTCGTTATTGTTCATATTTCGAAAAAGCGTCAAAGAAAAAAAAAAATTATTTTTTGAAGCCCTATTCGCAGGTGAAAGGAAAGCACCAACTTTGGAATCACCCTGTATAGAGTGTGTCTAAGGTGGTCAAAAAATAAAAAAATTGGTTTACCGCCGGTTTCATTTTTTTGTGTTACAAAATAACCTTAATCAAGTTTTATGGTCAATATCTCTAAACGTTTTCGCCAGTTTGGTAATTAAGCCCAGTGTACCAAATTTATTGCAAAATTTCAGAAATTTTGCAATAAATTGAAATTTTTCCTCCTCTTGTTTTAAATTTAACAATTTCTTTACATCTTTTGTGAAAGACAGGCGAAATTAGCAAGATTACACTTAAAAAATTACCCAATTTAAGTATAAACTTGATAACCAATTTTTTTAAACTCTTTGAAAGGTGATAACGTCTAAACAACGTCCGCGCAAACTAATAATCAGAGGCAGCAACGGCAAGGACTACATGTTCTTGCTCAAGGGACACGAGGACTTGAGACAGGACGAAAGAGTGATGCAACTGTTCGGTTTGGTAAACACGCTGCTGCAAAAGGATCCGGACACGTTCCGTCGCAATTTGACGATACAACGTTACGTGGTGATTCCGTTGAGCACTAAAAGCGGTCTGATTGGATGGGTGCCGCATTGCGACACTTTGCACACGTTGATCAGAGATTATAGGGACAAGAAGAAGATTTTGTTGAATATCGAACATCGGATCATGTTGCGAATGGCACCGGACTACGATCATTTAACTGTGATGCAGAAGGTAAGCGTGATTTTAACTTGGCCCATTCCGTGATTTTATTATCTAACATTTATCACTTAAGAAGTGGTCTTGAATATTGGTTATGTTTCAGTTAAGTGTTTAAAACTGTCAAATGGTTTTATTCGTCTTAGGCCCAGTACTTTCAGTTCAGAATAACTTAATTCTAAGGATAATATTTATGGAAACCGTGAAATCAGACGCTGCTATTGGTCAATTCCGTCATTTCTATAGAAATTATTCTAAGAATAAATTTATTCGGAGGTGAAAGTACCGGCCCTAAGACTAGCAATCTATTGAGCCATTTGAATAAATACAAGAATTGCAGATGGTAATAGAAGTTGCGCGAGTAATTTCAGTTTAGTTTACTTTGGTAAACAAATTGCATGTGTTGATTAAGCCAAAAAGAAACAGAATATTTTTAAAAGTTTTCATATTATATCAATTCATTTAATTTAAAATTTGTGTACTTTCCGCATAGCATATACATGTAGCGATGTTATATTTTTAAAAAAGGTAAACCGGTGCATATAAAACGGCCCATACATTATACAATTAGTTGTACAACTCAGGAAGATTCGACGGTCAAAACGATAATTGCATAGTGTGTGTTGCTGTCGTACGACCCGGTTGAATCGTACGGTAGTTTGCTGGAGAAAAATTTATCGTATGACGGCGTTTGATATACGTCAAATTGGGCTGATTGCGCAACTCACGATTTGTCAAATACAAATTCGACATGAACTTAAAAAAAGAACTTAAAACTCTCGCAAATATGGAGACTAATACATTTTGTACTGAATTTATTGATCTCTATCGTGAGCAGGTGTGTTTGTGGGATGTGAAATCCAAATGAATATGCCAATAAACATAAACTTTTTCCTCTCTTTTCTTTTTCCTAACTTTTCTTTCATCATGAACTAAAGCGACCACTATTGCTGCTATAGTTGTTTTTGACAACGTAGGCGGCATGATGCTCTGTGTGCTACAGAAGTTTAAAAAGTACTACAAATCTTCAAGACCGATTGATGCTCAGATCGTTTGTGTTTGTGGCCAAAATCACGTGCAACTTGTCGCATCAATTGTATGCTCAATCTATCATACAACTTGTCGTACAACTAATTGTATAATGTATAGGCCGTTTGACAACAAATAAACAGAAAGCAGGTAAAAAACTAGGTTAAGTTTTTAAGGAACTATCTGTATTTGCTCTAAACTGAGAATCATTCGAATGGTTTACTGACTGAAACTGGTGACGGGTGTTGTTGAAAATAGGAACTTTTAGTTCCAAAGATGAATTCAATTTCGTGTTGGAAAACCAATTTACTCCTGTGCATGCTCGTTGGTACAAAAATTAAAATTTGCTGATTGTTGGAACGAACCTATTAAGCCTGGTTTATAAAACAAAATTTAAATTTAGATTTAAATTTGGTAGTAAATTTAAATTTAGCTGTAAAAAAATATGGTGTTCATAAAAGAAATATTTCAAGTCTTAAATCAATGACTGCTAAACGCCAAAGTTGTCATTTGCGCTCATTTGACATCAAAAATATTAAGTGACATTCGGGATTCCCACATACCCAGTGTTGTGATTTTGGAATACACAAACACAAAAATTGAAATTGGAAAAACCAAATATTACTAGGCTTCAAGTTTAACCGTTTAAAACCGTAACCTTTAGCTGCCAGGAAAAACCATAACCAAATATTCAAATTCAAAACACAAATCAGCTGCTTTAGCGTTAACTTTAAGAGAATTTAGAATTTTATGTAAATCCAAGGTCACTAGATACAGCTAAATTTAAGGTTAAAGTCAAATTTCATTTATGAACGTCTTGATTTAAAACCACTAGTCTTATTCTTAAAGTTAATACTAAATTTAATGCTAAATTTAAATTTTGTTTTATAAACCAGGCTTAAATAATAAAATGTCAAATAGGTTGAGGTGTTTGAGCACGCCTTGGAACACACCCACGGCGACGATTTGGCCAGACTTTTATGGTTGAAAAGTCCCTCATCCGAAGTGTGGTTCGAACGCAGAACGAATTACACCAGATCTCTGGCGGTCATGTCCATGGTGGGTTACATCTTGGGCTTGGGCGACCGTCACCCTTCTAATCTTATGTTGGACAGACTGAGCGGGAAAATTCTTCACATCGATTTCGGGGATTGCTTTGAAGTATATATTTTTGTATGACATTTGCAAACGTTATTTACGGTATGAATTCTAGGTGGCGATGGACCGGGAAAAGTTTCCCGAAAAAATTCCGTTCCGGTTAACGCGGATGTTGATAAACGCCATGGAAGTAACGGGAATCGAGGGAACGTACCGGCGTACGTGCGAAAGTGTCATGTCGGTGTTGCATCGCAACAAAGACAGTTTAATGGCCGTGTTAGAGGCTTTCGTGTACGATCCCTTGCTTAACTGGCGCTTGATCGAGACTTCGTATCGGAACAGGTGATCTATTGATCTCACAACGAAACGTATGTTTGCTATCAAGCAGATTTGGTTTCAGATCTAATACTGGAGAGGTAGGCAGTTACTCTACTAGTATATCACAAGACGAGTTGCCCGAGTCTCTTAGTATGATGCACAGAAGATCCTTATTGGTCGGTGAAATCGCTAATGACAGTTCACAACCCGAAATAGTCAGTCGGAAAGCGTTGAAAATTATTAACAGGTAACGTACTAAAATTCGACATTATGTTTTAATATGTGTCCCGTTAACGCAGACTATATCTATTTAGCTTTTGGAATTTTAAAAAGAGAAGTTTCCAAGACCTACCTACTTGTTCAAAATACTATTATTATTGCGAATATTTATAAATTTACATTATATTACTTATACAGTGTTGAATGGACAACGGGGGTCTCTTTTTTTTTATTTTATATTCAAGAGGAACAACCAAAAAAATAATACGTATTTTTTTATTTTTGAAAATCTCACAGAAGAAGAAGAAAAATAGTCCGGTTGCCACTTTAAACACTGCTAATTATAGCTTAATATTCTATAAATAATTACTACTAACTCTTTTGTGTCAATAAGCTTTTACAGTGTTTCAAGCTCAGATTTGCATTAGAGAGTACCCGAGACTGCATTTTCATTCAAAAAACATCTGGTTTGTCATTTGGCGTCACAAATTCACAAAACATCATACTCTTATGCCCGTTCGGGGTTCTAATCACATCTGGCAGCCCCAAACAAGTTTTAAATCTAAAAATATCTCCTTTTTGACATCTAAAATTTAATTAAAAAATCCTGTTCGGCAATGTCGTTCAAATTAAAACGTCCATAAAACGAACATTTAGGCCCAGTTGTACAATAGTGGTTCAACCTTTGAACTTGGTTTATGTCAGAAATGTCACTTTGACAGCAATGCATTTCTTATGGAAAAGTTCAACTACCGGTTGCAGTTCAACTGAACCGGTCTTTGAAAGATGATGCGATTGTACAACTGTGCCTTAATGTATTAAACAATATTCCGTCTTCCAAAGCTTCATCCCTTAATCTTCCTAAAATTGCGACTTTCAAGAGTTCTTCCATTATTTTGTGTAATGTGGTTACGTTCTGTTTTTACGTACGTTAAAACTTGAAAGGCGAGAACTTAAATAGCACGACGTGGCGTAGGCCACCCTCGACCTAACCTAACTTGGCCTGGCTGAATACCCTAGTGGTGAAAGCCATAAAGAAAGTTAAAAAAAAAAAAAACTTAAATAGCAGTCACTGACGTTAACTACATTACCGTAAACTGTCAAATACCGTAAATTTATAACGTGGCAATCCCAAGAACTCTCACTATTATCAACAACAAGTAACGTGTCTGCTACAATTTCACCTTTCACAACTGTCTAAAATAATTTACCAAATTTTCAACTTTTAAACGTCACGTGACTAATTTTAACAGGTGTCAAGTGGCTTTTACAGTGTTGCAAGCTCAGAATTGCATTATCAACATGATGTGACGTGTCTCTTACGTCAAAAGGCAAATTTTTGCACTACACTGTCTATTCCAAATGATAAAAACGGATTTTCTAACCTGTGGGATAGGCCCACTGTAGATTCTTTGTGAAAAAGGAAACGCTTTTTTCCTCTATAATTTTTCTCTCCGCAATTTAAGTTTTTCAGATACAGTCAAATTATGTATTTCTTTCTTTTCATAACTCCCTTCAACAATCTAGTGCCAGTAAGTAATTATGTTCACTCAACGTTTATTTCCACTAATTACAAATATCGTTTGTCTGTCTCTTTAGTGAGTTGACAAAACTGCTTATCAACATTAACCACATATTGATAATTAACAACATTTGATAATAATTTACTAAAATTGCTGACTGATTGTTGGAGAAGTTTTTACTCTGTTGGCGGGATGTCCAGTACAATAATTCATCATTAATATTACCAATTTTATTTTAAGGGTACGTGACAAACTGACCGGAAAAGACTTCCACAATGAGGAGATGTTGACAGTTCAAAAACAAGTTGGCTTGCTTATCGAGCAAGCTACCAGCAATGAAAACCTGTGTCAGTGTTACATTGGCTGGTGTCCATTTTGGTAAATAATTTTGTAAACTTGACTATAGTCACCTTGACTGGCCTTGTTTTTAAGTGTAATGACTACTATTATTGTTGTATATAGAAGTAATTAGTAGGAAATTATATAGGTAGCTGATATTTACCTCATTAAGTTAACAATCAATATAAATTTTTGCTTTTAAATCATATTTGTTAACCAACCAACCAAGTATATAAATATAATTCACAAAATATATACTGATCTCTCTAAGCTGATAAGGGGACCATCAACCATTTGCGATATTGCTCTCACTTGTTGAGCTCTGCTTCAAAGATCCTTCCCAAGCGTTTTCGAACGAAAAAGACGATTCTATTCCAGGCTTGTCCACTAGATGGGGCTTCATTTTGAATGACTCCTGTAAATCGAGCAAGGCTACCTTGTCTGAATACTCCAACCCGACGATGTGCTTGAAGAGCTCATCAGTAGTCAAAATAGGTGTTACGCCTTTCTTCATGAAAAACTATACCAAACGAAAAATCTGAAATCGACGTTATGTAACTAATTAATTTACTTACATTGATAATATTACTGCAATCACGATACAGGAAGTAGAAGGCATTCTCGTGACTAGGCTCAACCGACTGACTCACATCAATAAAATAACACAAATCGTTGTGCCAGAGAATGTTATATTCGGAAAGATCGGCGTGTATTAGATTTGCTTTGTCAAACAAAATTTTCATTGAATCTACAATCTGAAACATACATGGTTTTCCAGCATACAGTTTGACACTTAAAAACTGTATTACTTGTTCATAAGCCAGTACGAAATCAGCATCGCTCAAGTCAACGTTTTTTAGTTTAGGGGCGGGAGTGTGGTTTTCGCCTATAAACGACATTACTAAAATGTGTTTTTTCAAAGTTACCACTTCGGGGCATGGTAAACCGGCTTTTTTCAGCCTCATTAAGTTGGCCATTTCTTTTTCCGCCCAAATGTGAACGATCTTTTTAGAGTTTTGTTTACCTGAAATTATTTATCAGTTAAGTCAAATGCTTTTATGCACTTTAGGGATTAAAAGTGCACTCATTTGAGGGATAAAAGAGACACTTTTAATCCCGCAGGGATTAAAAGTAATTTAGATATGATATTGATATTGTTCATCTGGAGCATTTTGAAGAAAATCTCTTATATGGTCGAAATCCAATGTCTTGGACTTCTTCAGCTTATAATGGTCATTCTGTCTCTTTAGAAACGCCTGGAGTTTACTGTATTTGCTAATGTCGACGTTTGCTTCAGATATTATCGTGGCTTTGATCATGGAATATTGGCTCCATAGAGAAGATGCCGTGAGCTTCTTAGACTTCTGCAGGAAGTAAGCCAGGAGCACCTTTTCATCCGTAAAATTCTCTGCATTCTGTTCAACGCACCATTTTTGGTAAACAAGAAACTGTTTTTTGTAAGCCTCGCGAGATTTTTCTGGAAGAAGGCTAGCGATGGCCCCTTGGGCGGCCTCTTCAATGTTCATTTTCAAAAAATACGATTTTTCTGGACTCACCGTTTGATAACAACTGATTGACATTTATTTTGTGCCATAGCAACACTTCCAGGGCACAATAAATTTTAAGTGAATCCACCATGCCAACAACAATCAATAACAACTATCAGTAATACGAGAGTACCGTTGTAACCACTGTTAGTTTTTTTTTTATTTTTAGTTTCTCGCATTCTAAAGTGCATAAAATAGTATATAAACCTCGTGACTAAAGTGTCTTTTAATCCCTTAGCGAATTGTAGCACTCCCTACGGTCGGGCTACAAACCTTTCGCCGCGGGATTAAAAGAACCACTTTAGTCCCTAGGTTTATAATATACTATTTGTTGTTGGCCAGTTAGTGCAGGACCCGGCATCCTGCTCTGTCAAGCGTCATTGAAACAGTATGACAATGCATTAGTATGCACTAAACTTGCCAATAGGAAAACGTCATTAATTGTCAGTTATTGAAACACACTTTAAATTTTCTTCTTCAACTGCTGCTGTTTTACTTACAAAAAAAAATAAATCCAGAAGCGTTTTACACTAAATCGCCAACAGTTTCAGCAATATTGGTTCTAGAAACATTGAGGTTGGTACCAATGTTTACGGGTCATGTGACTGTTGTTGCCAAGATCAGAAGACATGTTTTTACAATTCCAGCTTTCCCAACTGTATAAATTCAATTTACAGGATTTTCAAGGTTATACATGAAATTTTGCGGGTCGCGTGACTGTTGTTGAGAGGTTTCACTTTTACTTTGCAGTGTTGCCAGCTGCGAATTTAAATTGTCACAATCACGTGACGTGTTTTTACGGAGTCCGGTTTTCAACTTGAAACGTATCGCACGTCTGTTTCGTGGGCGCCATTTTGTGTCGCTAAGAAACCACGTTTCTTGAAACGGTGTACAGAGAAATTTGAACTTGACGACCGAACTCCGCAGCCGGTCGAGTGGAGATGGTGGGAGCTCTAGGTGGAAGTGTCGATTCCTAAAAGTCTACGGGGAGTTGTCTTGTGCGGTGCACTTCCAGGAGGTGGAAGGGGTGAAAACCTGGGAGAAGACCACGTGGATGTGACAGTGACGGTTATAGTTTCCACGAGGAGGGACTACATCTTTTGCTCGGATCGTGCCTTTAAGTGTTTCAAGGAAAAAAACTCTTCGCGCTTCCGGGCTCTGGGGGAGCTGTCACACCTTTGGAGGAGCTCGGATGGAGGAGTTTGAAGCCTTTGTTGTGTTGTCTTGTTGACTTCTTGGTCAGACCTAAGAGGAGGAGCTTAAGCTCTGACGTGGCGTAGGCCACCCTCGACCTAACCTAACTTGGCCTGGCTGAATACCCTAGTGGTGAATGCCATAAAGAAAGTTAAAAAAAAAAAAAAAAAAAAACGTGTTTTTACAAATTCAGCTTTCCCAATTGTTCAAACGTCATTTACAGACGTGTCAAGGTTAAACATGACATTTTCGGGTTCACGTGATTGTTGTTGACAAGGTTTAACTTAACTTTACATCAGTTAAGGCGTATTTTGCCGACAATATTAACCTAAATTTTAAGCTGTAGTTAACATAGGCCATCTTTTTTGATCTGAATGAGTTAAAATGAGACAGGCAATGTAAACACTCCAGTAAAGACTGACGCCAAAATACGTCTTTAGTCTTTACAGTGTTGTCAGCTGTGAATGTAAATTGTCACGATCACGTGACGCGCTTTTACAATTTCAGCTTTCCTAACCTTAAATGTAATTTACAAATTTTTCAAGGTTTAAGGCGACATTACCCGGGTCACGTGATTGTTATTGACAAGTTTCAACTTTACAATGTTGCCTGCTGCAAATTTACATTGTCAAGATCAGAAGACGTGTTTATACAATTCCAGCTTTCCCAACTGTTTAAATGTAATTTACAGGGTTTTCAAAGCTAGACATGACATTTTCGGGGTCACGTGATTGTTGTTGACAAGGTTCAACTTAACTTTACAGTGTGTCAGTTGCAAATTTAAATTGTCACAATCACGTGATGTGCTATTACAATTTCAGCTTTTCCAACTAATTAAATTAAATGTAATTCGTAGACTTTTCTAAATAAGACCCATTTTCCGGAAAACAGCTCACTTCTCAAAGTAAATAAGGTTCGTTTTTGCTTGGCGTGAAATCTATTTACAACGGTAAATCCATTAAAACACTCGTTTGTTTGAATCAAAAATCGACCTTATACAGTGTGTCCCAAATTGCTTCTACATGTATTGGGATTTCGAAAACGGTAAGAGCTACAGAGTCGGTTAAATGGGGAAAGTTTTAGTGAATTTTATGTGAAACTTATTTCCGGTTTTCAAATTAAATTCTCTTTCTCCGTTTTCCCAAAAATTGGGAAAACGTGGCGTCCTCCATATCTCGGAAACCATTGATGATAGATTTTTTCTAATTACGTCATCGTGTTCTACGTAAAAAAGTGCCTTAATAATGTCTTAGTTTCAAAACTCTCTTTGGCTTTGTTAAAGAGTGTTTAAAATGCAGCCTCTGACGTTTTCCCAATTTTCCGGAAAACGGAGAAAGATAATTTAATTTGGAAACCGGAAATAAGTTTCATATAAAATTCTCTAGACTTTCCCCATTTAACCGACTCTGTAGCTCTTACGGTTACAGAGATCCCAATACATGTAGAACCAATTTGAGACACTGTATTTTCATCAACCGGGTTATCCTAAAAGATTTTCTTTTTAAGGAAAATTTCACAGTTTCTGTCTTTGTTTACTGCTACTGTAGAGAGAGAGTCTGTAAACTGGAGACATTTTCAGTAAATCAGAAAAATTGCTTTTTTATAATGGACGTCATTTGTATGATTTGCAGCAATTGCAATTTGACAACCCCTTGTCCGGTTTTTGTACATCCTTACAAATTTCGGAAATAAATACCTCTGATCTGTGCAAAGCAGTTAAAAAACCCGTAGTTTGATTATATTGAAATTAATAAAAACCAAAGAGAATAAAAGCTGGGTTTATACAGCGCACAATGCATAACTTAATGCATAACATAGAAAGTTGGCTTTACAGTAATGCCTACTGTCGTTTATACAGCGCACAACACTTGCACAATACCGCATAGAAAGTTCATAATTTTTAACTTTCTATGCAATTCTTATGCGAAAACAGCTGTAAGCATGCGCAAAATTTTGTAATGTCATATTTTGACATCCGCCGTCCGTCATTGTATTGTGTTATTGTTTTGTTATGAATTGTGGATTTAGATTGTTCAAGAATTGTGGTTTGTTGTTGATTTTGTATTTGTGATTTTTTGGTCATTTAGTGCAATAAAAACAGTTGAAGTGTCTACGGAAAAAAACAGAGTTTAGTGGTAAAAATTATCTAGAGCTAATTAGTTTCTTTTTACATCAAGAATTTATTAAACAATTGCAGATGGAACCTGGGCAACAATTGGGGCTTCTACTCTTGATGGGTGCTGCAGCTACAGCATTAAGCTTAGATGTCAAGAAAAGGAAAATACGGAGGTTTAAAACGCGACCTATGAATAGAAAACGCAATGAACATAGTGTTTTTGAAAAAATAGTTCAGTTTGCAGAAAAACATGATAGAGAGCAGTTTTTCAAATATACGCGTATGACTCCAGAACTGTTCCATAAGTTATTAGCTCTTGTGAGGCCATTCCTGCGGGAAGACAAGACAAAATTACCCAAAGCAACGTCTTGCCCTTACTCTGGAGTAAGTATATTCTCAATTCCAAATAAAAATGTGTAGTATTGCCAGTTCTGTTTTTCAGTTATTTATCAGAAGGTTGTTCTATGCAGGAAATAGCATGGAATAATAACCTGAACGCTGCCATCTTGTGTTGCGAGTGGTGGTTGGAATCATCAGGGATGGCATGGTCGCTTTGTGTTGGCTTTCTAAATATGGAGAATTCTAATATATTGTTGTTATTAAAAATGGTTTTTTTTTTCCCTTTTCCAACTTTACAACAGCAAGCACACCTTTTTTGCCTTATCGTCCTTATCTGTGCTTGACAAATGGCAAGTGACAGAAAAATATCATTTCACATTGCAATGACATTTATCACATGTTGTCATAAACTCTTTTCATTGGTTAAAAATTATATGTTGTGTGACTGTATAAAAACCAAAAAGAAACACTTGTGATGTCTTGTGCAATGTTATGCATTGTGCGCTGTATAAACTGAGCTTAACAAGTAAAAACTAACGTGTATCGATACTTTCGTTATGATTAACAAAATCTACAAAAAAGTACTTACCGACTCTATCCTTGAATCGATGATCATCCTTAATATATTTATCGCGCTGTTTAAACTCCGACAACGTTGTTTTGAAAACTTTAATGGCGCATTCCGCTGGTAACGGTTCTTTAGCGTCAGGAAATTGAGCGTCCGTCTCTGCATGCAGTATGACGGCTTCCTTACCTGTTTCAATAATTTTTTATTAAAAATTTATGAATCATTACACACTGTTCCCTATTTCAACACTTACCGATACTAATAACTCCATTAACTTTTTCCAACAACTGGGAATCAATCAGTTTATACAGATGATAACGTGTGTTAGCATCTACACCAAACTCGCTAGTGGCAAGGTCTTCTTTCTTGTCCAAGATTTTATGGCGGCGCACTTGTTCTTTGTTTGAATGCAATTTAAGACTGAAATTTTTCAGTTAATAATAATTTAAGGTTTATTGTAGTGGTTCACCTGTTGAATACTTTATTAGACAGTTTCAAATCAAAATCTTCACCATCACCAGTCTGAAATTCTGGAGGAAATGAAAGTAGCTTGCAGGCGTTTTTTTCGGGCACTGTTTACTAAATCGTGCTTTGTGATAACCTCACCGCTTTTTGTAACCTATTAAGAAAATTATTTTACTTTAATGTAAAGACATAATGATAAGTACAGACAACCAGCGCAATGTAATTAAAGTGGCATCCGAAAAGGAAGCCGTTTACGCTTCAATGGTTTCCTAATGTATTTTGGCCAATGAGTAAAAAGAACAAGTATCAGGAGGTAACAATAATACAAATTATAACCCGTTTGTGCATTAAGCGAGGGGGACGGAAGTCCACCATCTTTGATTGTGCATTCGCCTACTGCGCAGTTGAATTGACGCAAAGTCATTGAAAGTTTGGAGTTTCAAACCCGCAAAAATTTGTTGTTTGTATTTGTTGTAGTATAGTGTTAGTTTGTTTTGTTTGTTTGTGGTTCTTTAACAGTTGAGTTTTGCAAATTTAAATTAAGTTGTACAGTGGACAAGATTAACAAGTATTGACGGCCGCCATATTACTCCCCCCCTCCCCCTTGTTTCTGTCACCCACTTTGTTTGCTATTGCTCCTTCCTGCTATGTTTACATTTTTTTTATTCATTGATTTTGGCCCATTTCAGTTGTAGGTAAACTCTAAGAGATGGCGCTAATCCAGCTCGTCATTGCAGACATAGTTTGCCAACTTTTGCAGTATTTCCTATAATCCGCTTTCTTTTGCTATCCCATCTAAACTGCGTAAAAAAGCTTGATTTTTTCAAACAAATTTGAGTTAAATTACTCGTATTTTGAAAACTAAACAAGATAAGAATTTCTGGTTTGAGGTATCGATAATAAAGATTCTATTTATTTTAAAATCACAGGACTCTTTTTTAAGGTCAAAACAGAATTCTGAAGGTCACGTGACCGTTTTTTAGTTTTAAACTGATACACTAAACCATGTATCTATTTGTAAGATTAAAATGCCATTTTTAACGTCACGTGACAGTTTTTATGTTTAGCCTTTTTTTTTTCCAATTGCGTGACTTTTTTAATGTCAAAACAGATCCTGAAGGTCACGTGACTCTTTTAAGATTAAAAATGGAATTTATAACGTCACATGACAGTTTTAAATGTCAAAATGTCATTTGAAGGATCACATGCTCGTTTTTTCAGTTTAAATTGATATTTTTAAAGACACATGTTACTCTCTTGCGTGTTCAATTAAAAACGTGTTCACGTCAAACCGGAATCCTAAAGGTAACGTGACTGTTTTAGATGATAAAAATATTATTTGAAGAGTCACGTGACTCTTTTTACAGTTCATAAAGTCGCATGACCATTTTCAATACTCAAATTTTATTTTTAAAGGTCACGTGACCGTTTTTTAGTTTTAAACTCTAAATCTTGTGACTCATTTTAAGGTACAAATGGTCACGTAACTGTTTTAAGAATAAACAGGGAATTCATAATGTATTAAGTATAAAATAACCCTTGATGAATATTAAAAATAAACAAATAACTAAACTAAAAATACAACAAAGTGAAACACAATAATTTAAGAAAACACACACAAAATCTGTTATTTTTTGCCTAGAAACAAACAAAAAATGTGATTTGTCAACTAGACAACGCCGCATTAAAACTGATGTTTTCCAACAGTCAAAAGATGGGAATTGCTGGGTATGGCTTTAAAATTACAGGAATATCTGTTTAGTGGTGTCATCTCACACTGCTTACTTAAATTAATTTTCAGTTCCATTGCCACTGTTTGTCTATACTTATCATTTAGTCTAAGGTAAAGCTCAGCTTCCTCATGAAGTAAAAATAAAAAAAAGTTAAAATAATGGTTGTCTCAGAAACAATAACTTTGTACCTTATTTCTGTAAAAAGGTCCATCCCTAACCAGAAATGCCACATACAACCAGAAAATTACTAGCCAAATATTCTTTTTTATATTAGGCCCAAAAACAGAAAAAAAAACTGAGATAGTCAAAGTAGGTAAATACAAAAATTTAAACCATTAAAAGGTTGTGCTGCCAGATAATGTATAAAATAAAAAATCTCATCTCTACATTTTGCAAAATTAACATAGCCACCAATCAAGTGAAACTTTTCCCTTAAAGTCAAAAACAAAAAAAAAAGCTTACCTTGTAACCACATACTGGAATACTTGTGATATCCCTAAGGACACTGTCAAATCTATCCCAATCTTTTTTGTCCCCAGTGTCTTCAACTTCTTCCTCCTCATCACTTTCAAAATCTATTAAAGAGAGATCATCAGTAAAACAATTTGTAAACACAAATTGGCTTACCAAAATTTTCAGGAGTTCTCTTGAAGTTCTCAAACGATATCGACACTTTAGAGGCGCCATTATATTTTGTTGTGTTTTCATCAACATCTGGTTATATTCTTTATCAAACTGCATCTGCAGCATTCTGGCTATTAGAGCATCACTGTCCATCGTTTCATTAGAAATAGCCCTGAGCACCTCATCAGGGATATCCTCAGTTGTTAAATAATCCGTTGAGGTAGCATTGGAGGAAGTATATGTATCAGCATCTGTAGTGATGAAAGCAATAATGAAATGTTGTGCAACTCATTGACCATACTGTAATTGGGAGCTGAACTGCTCTTTACACAGTTGTTATGTACAATGTGGATTAACTTACCAGTTGTAGGGCTTCTCTGACCCAACTTTTCATTTTCTTTGGATTGCAAATCTCTTGCCACCTCTTCTGACATGATTTCAGTCAGGTTTACAGCCTCAGGTTTTTTAATGTTAGCCCAAGGACAAGCCATTTTTAACTAAATGTATATGTAAAATGCTTTTTTATAAAAATCTAAGTAAAAATTACAAAACAAGTACTTAAAACGTAAAATTGGAATTATCACTGTTATCACTTATCACTCAACAACTTATTACAGCAAACAATCTGACAATCATATGGATTTTGACATATCATTACATCAAATGTCATTCATAGGTTGACAATTTGTGTTTCAGGTCAGAAAGGTTTATCCATCTTTCTCTGTTATGGATTAGAGAAACAAAGATAGTATGTGTTTCTTGAATAATGACATTATTGGCGATTGACGTTCATTGTTTGTTTGACAGCAAGGTGAAATGCAATGAAAAAGTTGAAAATTCGAATCATTTTTGTTTAATTTCTCTCTAGTATTTGCATTTCACCAAAAAGTTCTAAAGTGCACTTTTCCCGATTATCAGACAGGGTTTCCACGAAAATGGATTACTCTAACGAAAACGGAGGGCTCGGATTAACCACAGACCAGACGGAGAAACTTCTCCAATTTCAGGACCTCACAGGTATCATAAGTTTCTAGTTTTTATCAGTATTATCTGTTTGCATTTGTACCATTTTTTGCCCAAGTAAAGTTTTAGATTAAAAACCGTTATTTTCTACATCCCAAGAGAAAAGGGTAATCTTTTTTGATTTTTCAAAAATGAAATGGTTTTTGTAACATGTATTTGCTTTGTTACAATTCTGATTTGAACCACATCAAAAATGGCATGGGGAAAGGCTTGGCAAGAGTATTTATCTGGATTATGCTTGGTTTAGTTCTTCATTTCCTTTGTTGTTAGGTCATACCTACCTCATAACATGTGTTATTCATAGTTTTGCCTCTGGTATTGGCCCTTTATCTATTCATATGAATCTGGGTGGGATAGCAGAAAGCTCTAATTTATTCCAAACACTACAAAGTTAATGTAATAGTATATTACACACCGGGGTGGGAAGAGTTTCATTACTGTCGAGAGATTAGTTAGATAGCCGAGACGCGAAGCGTCGAGGTTTAGCTAGGATCTCGAGACAGGAATGAAACTTCCTACCGAGGTTTGTATACTATTTTATTTACAACCATCATATTTCTATCAAAATTTACAAATCATTGTTTCATTCTGAACATATCTAGAATATTACATTTAACAAAAAACTACCAAGCAGTCATTTTTCTATATGCTTTTCTGTTATGCTGTCCCAACGTGCCATGTCTTCTGAAGCTGCTGCAAGTAGTTCACAAACCTCAGTCATTCAGCAGCAAATTAATTTGTCGACCAAAGAGACAACTGTTGGAGACGCCAGTGCTGGTACTGGCCTAAATATTTCTATAAACACTTATAATAATTCAAATGTAACCATTAATTTCAATAAGTAGTTTGTTTTAGTTTAGATCATGTTAATTTTAGTATTGTAATGTATTATAGGCATTATAACCCTTAGAATGCATACAATTCGAGTTGTAATCCAGGACATTTTTCTCAATTTATTATTTGCGAACTGAATATCGATCCGACTTTATCTGACATTTAAAAAATTTGATTCAATCATCTTTTTTTTTTTTTTAAATATTAACAATCACAATTTTAGAGGGCGGGAAATGAGGGCGGGAAGTAGAGGTGCGCAATATGATACTTCCTAACCTTCAATGACGTTAGTAATGACAGCATTACATATATGGTTGTAAATAAAATATATTCACTGTAAGGTCCTACCCTGGATTTCAAGACATTTTAAACTAACTTATATTTTGTTTTATGTCTCTAATTGTCTATATTATGTCTCTAATTATTTCTGAGGAAATTGCATCTATACAGGGTAACTCAAATTTGACCCTCACTATTGGGATCTTGGAAAGTATAAGAGATACAAAAATGTTTAAATTGGGACAAAGTTACACAATTTAAAGTTGAACCAAATGTTGTTTTAAAAATGTTAATTTCAATTTCCATTTTCTGTCTATAGATATCTAAAAAAGAGTGGAAATAGGATTTTTTGTTTTTACATATTTCTAACATTAGAAGAGATAAGTAAGTAAGATACTATTGAAAATGTCCTAAAACTTGCTAGATGGTTTTATAAGTGATTTAAACTTTCCAAGGATTGTTTAAAATTGCCAGAAGCCTCTAGACACTAGATACTGTTAAAAATATCATAAAATTTGCCAGAAGTGATTTAACCTTCCAAGGGTTGTTAAAACTGGCGGAAGCCTCTAGAACCATTTTGACAGTGTCAGAGGTGTCTAGATACTTTTCAATACCTTTTAAAGATTGCCAGAATTCCAGACCAATTTTGAAAATCTCAGAGGCTTCTAGATACCATTGAAAAATTGCCAGAAGCTTCTACTAGTATTCTAAACCTTTTTAAAAAAGAGTTAAAACTGCCAGAGGCCTCTAGAATCATTCTGAAAGTGTCAAAAGCCTCTAGATACTGTTGAAAATGTTCTAAAACTTGATAGATGTCTCTACAAATAATTTAAACCTTCCACAGATTGTTTAAAACTGTCAAAGGCCTTTAGATTCTATGGAAAACTTCCCAAAGAATGTCAGAAGCCTCTATCAGAATTTTCAATCTTCCAAGGATTGTTTAAAACTGCCAGAGGCCTCTGGTAGAATTTTCAATCTTCCAAAAATTGTTTAAAACTGCCAGAGGCCTCTAGAACCATTCTGAGAGTGTCAGAAGTCTCTAGATACTGTTAAAAATGTTCTAAAACTTGATAGATGTCTCTACAAATAATTTAAACCTTCCACGGATTTCCAAAGAATGCCAGAAGCCTCTGTGAGTATTTTCAATGTTCCAAGAATTGTTTAAAACTGCCAGAGGCCTCTAGAATTAATCTGAGAGTGTCAGAAGGCTCTACATACTGTTGAAAATCTTCTAAAACTCGATAGATGTCTCTACAAATAATTTAAACCTTCCACGGATTGTTTAAAACTGTCAAAGGCCTTTAGATTCTATGGAAAACTTCCCAAAGAATGTCAGAAGCCTCTATCAGAATTTTCAATCTTCCAAGGATTGTTTAAAACTGCCAGAGGCCTCTGGTAGAATTTTCAATCTTCCAAAAATTGTTTAAAACTGCCAGAGGCCTCTAGAACCATTCTGAGAGTGTCAGAAGTCTCTAGATACTGTTAAAAATGTTCTAAAACTTGATAGATGTCTCTACAAATAATTTAAACCTTCCACGGATTTCCAAAGAATGCCAGAAGCCTCTGTGAGTATTTTCAATGTTCCAAGAATTGTTTAAAACTGCCAGAGGCCTCTAGAATTATTCTGAGAGTGTCAGAAGGCTCTAGATACTGTTGAAAATCTTCTAAAACTCGATAGATGTCTCTACAAATAATTTAAACCTTCCACGGATTGTTTAAAACTGTCAAAGGTGTTTAGATTCTATGGAAAACTTTCCAAAGAATGCCAGAAGCCTCTGAAAGAATTTTCGAGATTCCAAGAATTGTGTAAAACTGCCAGAGGCCTCTGGAACCATTTTTACAGTGCCAAAAGCCTCTAGATACTATTGAAGGAAAGAACCATGCAGGAATACTTTAGCAATGCCTAACTTCCTGGAGTTATTAAGAATTCTGTAAAATGTACCTATAATAATATAAATGTTTTCTTAAAATGGGTGTTATGTTATTCTTTGTTTTTACAAAACAATTACCACTTCATAAGTGATTATTACAAGTGAACGAAATATTGTTTTAATTTGTCATTTATGTTTCCTTGTATCTTAGGTATAGAAGACATGACAATATGCCGAGATGTACTTCAAAGGCATCAATGGAACTTGGAAGTTGCGGTCCAAGAACAGCTAAACATGCGAGAAGGCAGGCCTTCAGTATACGCTACTGAATCCAGACCGCCTGCCGTAGTTAGCGATCTGTTAGGTCAACTAGTGTTTACCACCCCACCAACCGATGGTTCCAGTTCGGGGCTTAAAGGTTACATCCGAGCCATATTTGGTTTCATGTGGAATGTTTGTTATGGCACCATTATGACTGTTTTACAATTAACTAGGAGACTATTAGGTGAGTGTTTGTGTAGTAAACAATGTTTACCTAACAAACAATGCTGGTCCCTTTTCAGGTATAGAATATAGACCAAGGACAGATCCAATTCAAGAAGTTTTACAGTTTATTCATTTATATGAGGAGAAATATGGGTGTGAGCATCCTGTGTTTTATCAAGGCACATTTTCGCAGGTAAGGTTTTTAAGAAAATCTGTTTGAAATGTAAATAATGTATCCATTTTAGACAAAAAGCCTTATTTTTCTAGTCACCTTGTATTTTTTAACCATTCAATATTTGTAGTAGTTTTAAACATTTCTATTTGTAAATGATGAATCTTTATTACAATGAAAACAAAAGAGATAGAACACAAAATGACAAAATTGTTGTTGACATTTATGAGCATTTAGACAATAGCTGACCCTGATTTAAACTTTTTTTTTCTTTGAGCAGTGTATATTGAAATATGGCTTTTGCCATTAATTTTTTCTCAAAAATCCAGCTCTAGAAATGCATATGAGTTCCAGAGAATGGGATTTTCCTGTCAGAACACTATCAACACCTTGTATATTGGCATTTTATCTCATACCTTGCAAAATTAATTAATTTGTCCAGTTCATTTAAGTCAAAATTGTTTTCTTCAGTAAAAATTCAATAAATAAAGCTCAATCTGTTTGAAAATGACTCGACTTTATAAAGAGCTGACCATTTGACGTAACAAACGTATTTCTGTTTAGGTGTTAAATGATGCCAAAAGAGAACTACGTTTCCTCGCCGTCTACATTCACGATCCAGACATGTCAGACTGTGATCTGTTTTGTCAAAACACCCTGTCCAATCCAGAAATAGTACGCTACATCAATAACAACTTTCTATTTTGGGCCTGTTCGTCAAAATCGGAGGAAGGCAGACGCACGATGAAGGCAGTGTGGCCCAGCCGATTCCCATTTATGGCGTTGCTAGTTTTAAAAGAAAACAGGTACAATTTGCAATAATTGAGCGCACGCGGTAACCGAACTAAGTGAATTTTCAGAATGACAATAGTTGGTCGACTAGAAGGCTTCTCAGAACCTGACTTGCTGTTGCAAAGGTTGCGCACTATTGTCAATGAATTTGAAATGAACCTTATTCAGGCAAGAGCGGACAGGTTCGAGCAAAGTATTAATCGGTAAGCGCCGGATGTAATTTTGTTTGACTGTTACGTGAAAATTTCAATAACGCAGGTCAATTCGTCAGCATCAAGACGAAGCATTTTTGGAAAGTTTGAAGGCGGACCAGTTGAAAGAGCAGATGAAAGAAGAACGCAGAAGAGCTGAAGAACTGGAACATCTTCGGCAAGAACAGGTTAGTAAACTGATTTAGTTTGTTATTACTTGGAATAGCTTATTAACTGTTGTTTTTATTATAGGAAGCAAGAGAAGAGCAGGAAAAGAAATTAGCTCTGCAAAGGGAAAAAATTGAATCCGTGGACAAAGTACCTTCGGAACCAGACGCGACTCATCCAGATGCTGTTCACGTAGTTTTTAAATTGCCATCAGGCGGTCGTTTGGAGAGGCGGTTTCTAAAATCTCATTCGCTAGAGGTAAGTTATTTTAACTTTGTGATGATGATTTGGATTTGGAAATGGGAATATTACTTTTAATACAAAAAAAAACTATTTTTTTATAGCACGTTTTCTATTTCGTTTTTTGCCATCCGAATTCACCGGACTCGTTCGAAATCACCACAAACTGGCCGAAACGAGTGCTGAAATGTCGACCAACCCACGAAGCGGACCGAATAGAAACCGTTGAACAAGCTGGACTTAAAAATAGGGAAGTACTATACATTAACGATTTGGACGCGTAGTAGGCGAGGTTTTAACAATGAAAATTGATGGACGTTCCCAAGAAGAACATTTGATGTGTAAGAAAAACTGTGTTTTTTTATCGATATATAAAACTAAGCTCCCTCAAAATACACCAAATTTAAGGGTCTCTTTCTATTGTGGATTACTTGAGAGAATTATAAGGTTAGTTTAAGTTTTTACGTTTTTGGATTTGTTTTATTTTTTGTTTGCTGGATTTTTGGATTTCACGCTTGTTAAGTATATATTGGTTCAGTTTTGGCTTCTTACACAAGTGCCTGATCTGTTCCAGACCAAAAGTCCACATTCCAACATTTAAGATTAATTAAAAAAAATTATATTGGGTAGGTTGTTCTTAAATAATTAATGATGATAAAATTGTGAAGTTGTCTTTTTGACGTTTAATCAAACCTTAAAAACCGTATATTCCATGTTTTTTTTTTTTTTTAAGTTTTGTGATTTTTGTTTATGTACAGGGTGATCAACCATCTATTGATGTCTCTTTGGACTTATTAACACATCCTGTATGCACCTAGCATTTAAAGGTATAATAGATTTTAAAAAAGCATTTATGTATTACATAGTAGATGGTATCACTAATGATATACTAAAATGCATGTGATAGTATCTATTGTGCTACGTTGAGCGATACAGATCATTTTTTTTTAAACTGTATTCCTAAGTGTATATACTATAAATAAAACATTTTTGTTAGTTATAAAATTTATTTTGCCACTGTGTGCCTCTTACCTTTGGAGAGATCAGTCAATCTCTCCTATGTAGACTAACTTGTCGCTTCCTACCGACGTTACGATTGGCTCGTTCGGGTGAAAAGCCACACTATTAACGCACCCAGTGTGACCTGGTAACTTATAAATTATCCTCCTGGATGTGGTGTCCCATATGTAGACAAATCGATCCGCTGAACCTCCACTAACCTATTTAATATTGTCATTGTTATTTGGAGTGAAATTCCATCCATTGTTTTGTCATATTTACTACACCATTTACACATGTAGTTTAGAAAGCGTCAGCTGAATTTTAGAAACCATAAGATGGATTTAAAAAATATCACTTGTATTTCAGAAAAGGCACTTTCAATTTTAGAGTAATAACTTTGATTTTCGAAATTGCAATTAGATTTCAGTCACTTGTATTATAGAAAAGAGCAGTTGGATTTTAGACATGGTCATTTGTAATTTGGAAAATTAAAGTTGAGCAAAAAAAGTAAATAAAAAAAAAGTTAATAAGTAAAAAAAGTAAATAGTTTAACGAATATTTTTAATAACATTGTGGTTTAAGCAGTTCAATGAAAAATGGATTTATCTCGAAAACCGTATCTCGTTTATTTTATCGAAATAAAGGAATAGTACAATTTTTCGATAAAAATGTCAAGAGTATCCATTAATGGCGTTTGCAGCAGAAAATAATGACAGCTGCCAAAGTTAAAGCAAATTGTGTCTTAGGTCCAGTTAGTTCCTGCCTTTCGAACACGAGATACCTGGTTTTCATGTCAAATAGAAGGTCTCTTTCGATAAAACATTAAACCCAATAATCATTACAATATACAAAGTATTTCAAAAGTTACGGCCAAAAACGTTAATTGGAAGACAGTTCTTTGGGGCTCGATATTTCCCTTAGGAGTGACTTAAAAAAAAATTATATGATCAAATCGTATTATTTTGACCTCCCCTGTATGCCCCCGAGAGATTGTCATATAGTTATGGGACACCCTGTATATTTTATAGAAATTAATACTCCCGATGGGCGGGTTTTTTTGCTTAAAGAGATATTAAAAAAAACAATGAACTAATAACCACATAGAAACATAAAAAAATCTAAAATTGAAATAACGCGTTCTAAAATACAAGTGACGAATCTGAAATACAACTTACGTTTTCTAAAACCAAATTTACGATAATGAAATACAAGTTATAGATTCTGAAATCCAACTTATATTTTTAAAATCCAAGTGATATTTTCTAAACTACATGTGTAAATGGTGTAGACATGAAAAATTCTCAGAAATTTATTTTTGCATAGAATTTAAGGAGAATTCAAAAGAATGATGAAAAAAAGACTATAAATGCACATCAAAAGCAACCATTCAGGCAATGTAATTTGAGAGCTGTAAAATACTTAGATGTGTTTCTTGGAGAAACCACTCTGTAAGCTGTAAGTAGTCTTTACAGCACCATGGGGCCAAATTAGACAGTACTGACGTTAAGGAAAACTTCTTAGTCACGTGACATCTGTCATAACTCTCGAAACCCATTTACCAGTGAACTGAAACGATAAAACTAGAAATAGTTGCTAATTTGAATAATTACACTGCAAGTTGTGTTTAAAGCTCCATGGAGCCAAATTTGACAGTGAAAGGCCGTTAAAGTGACATTTTATAGTTTTACAAACCTATTTAATGAGTTTTGACAGCTGTCAGGTGACCATAAACCTGCCATTAAAAATTATAGCTAGTTCAGTGTGTCAAAGTGGCCCACAATTTTCCAACCACACTAATTAAAAGCTTGAGCTTTTCCATAATGACTTAATCTTGATGGTTTTTGCTTTAGCAAAGCTGATATTTGAATGTAATCTTCAAACTTCTCCAAGTAGAAAACTTGTTTTTTAGAGTTTAATTTTGAGCAAATTAAATTAAAGAAGAGAATTAAATTCAGGTTTCCTGTTTTGATTGTGGGGAAAGGCAGGCATTTATTCATAACTAACAAAAAGCAGATTAAGAGAATATTCTTGGTGAATTACTGACAATATAAAAAATATTCAAAATTCTGAGAGAATCCATACTCTACACATCACTAACCTTGTTTCCATCAGGAGACCAAGCACACCTCAACAAATTCTTCTCAAAGTTGTGCTGATGTCCACTAAACACTTTAACGCACCGTTCCGCAGGCGCATAAGGTCGCACATCCCAAATTCTTAAAGTATTATCCATCGAATTACTCAGCAAGTAAGAGCCGTCCGCGCTTAACGACAAGCCTGTGATGGTGTCCGTATGACCCTTCATGGTATACAAAATTTCTTTTTTGCGCAGGTCCCACACCTGATAAAAAAAAGTTAATTTGCTAGATATTTTTCAAATAACCATCTGACAGCAAAACTACCTTAATATCGTTATCGATTCCTCCGCTGAAAACATTTTCGGCGGTGTCATTAAAACTGACTGCGGTCGTTTGGTAACTGCTGTTCATGGTACTGGCACACTGTTTTTTTCTTTGATCCCAAATCCGTACCGTACTGTCGTCTCCGCCTGAGACTATAAGTTGGGGGCCTCGTCTTGATGGTTGGGCGCAGTTCACAAAAGTAGTGTGTCCTGATATTATGGGCAAGTACAGGGTGAGTTAGTATTTGTTTTTTGTCCTTTTATTTTTACTGTTGTTAATGTCAACACTTGTAAAGAGCTCTGGCATTTTTAGAAAGTTCTCAGTAACATTTAGAAGTCTATAGAACTTTCAAAATTGTCCTAGAGGCCTCTGGTAATTTTAAACAATTCTAGGAAAGTTTGAGCCTTTGACACTTGTAAGAAGATTCTCAGTAGCATTTAGAAGTCTATGGAACTTTCAAAATGGTCCTAGAAGCCTCTGGCAAATTAAAATAATTTTGGAAAGGTTTAAACACTTGGAGAAGGCTCTGGCACTTTTAGAAGGTTTTCAATAGCATTTAGAGGTCTATGGAACTTTCAAAATGGTCCTAGAGAGGTCTGGCAAATTTTACAATTGGCGTTTCAAGATAAGAGATACTCCCTTTGGTAATCAGTTATGAAAACAGTTTCGGGTATTCCAGCTGTCACTTCTCCGTTTGTTTACGTTGACTTTGGCATATTTTGGTTAGGAATTTAGCACAGGTTTCATAAATATGAAGTGACAGTGTTTATTATTTATAATGTTAGGTTAGGAACGGGTTGTCTGATTTTAGTTCAAATATGGTTCAAATGGTGTTGGGATCTCAACTTGAAACCCCAATACCTGAACGGCATTTTGAACACAAAACCAAACTGCTGTATTTGGCTTTATTTAAGGTCAAAATAACCTGACATTTATTGATCAGACAATAATTGGTATACCATCATGTTATTATAAAACACATACTCTTATTTGACCTTTGTCTTACGAAATAAGATGGAAGGTGTGGCACAACAGTCAGAAGTCACTGAACAGAGCTTACCCAGTTCTCAGTGGACACTTTTCACTTTTTTTTTTGAAAATTGTATCCAAAATTTTCAAAATTATGTACCTCTTGTGTATTTATTTTTTCCATACCTGTCAAAAGCCTGTTGCCAATTCATTTGAATGAAAACTTTAGGGCTTTGTTACCAAATTTAAGTAAGAATTTGAATTTAATACATATTTTTAGAATAAAATATTATTATGTATTTGTAATAGTTTATGTTTCTAATAAATTGCCCCTAAATTATACCATACTGCAAGCAGATTTCAAATTACTTTATAAAAATGCAAATTTTGTAATGGTACTGGTAGGCTAGATTTCCCCATATTATCATTGCAAAATAAAAAAGTCTTAAATTAAAAATAAAAAATACCTGTTATGCACAAAGGGCAAATCTTCAATTCAATTAACAAAAATGATTTAATGAATAAGTTGAACAAAAAACCTTCACACTCACCTTTGTACTTTTTGATTCTCTGACTGGTGACAATATCCCAGAGACCCAAAGTATAGTCTGTAGATGCTGTTATTATGTGTGAACCATCAGTAGTGAAATGCAGCTCCATTACTGCCCCAGTATGGCCCGTCATCACAGACAAGTTCTCACACTCACCATACACATTCCACAAAACTTAAAAAACCCAGTGATTTCAAGTCAAAAGTCTCCACATAAACCAACCGCATAAATACTTACAAATTTTTCTGTCAAAACCAGAGGTAGCAAAATACTGTCCTTCAGGATGAAAGTCAACAGTAAATATTTCTCCTTCATGCCCTTCACAAACCATAATAGGGGCAAACAGGTTGGATGTGCGTGCTGGGGCCTGCAAACACAACATTTTAACATTGTACTCAAAAAAATCATATAATTCTCAATTAGATCTTACGGGATTTAGTTGAGTTAACTGCTTGTTCTTGTTGGAGAGGGCTACATCGTTTTTAGCCTTTTTGCCCACAGGTACTAGGGCTGATTCCTCAGCCTTTCTTTTATTGTCTACAACCATGTTTTTGGAGCCCGTGGGCAGTGCAAATATTTACACGAATGTACCAAAACAGTCTTTAACAGCAAGTAAGTAAAGGAGTACAGATTTCGAGTTTTTTAAGCACTAAACTTGTTAATATACAGTTAAAAAATTACAAACCAAAACAATTTATAAATGTTTTGAAGATTAGGTTGATTAGTTAGGTTAGGTTTATGTCAAAAGTCAGTTGTCATGTGACCGTTTGACGTATATACTGTTCAAAAACACGTGACCTTTCAAAAAAACATGATGCCACAAAATGGCGGCGTTCTAGACTTTTTTAAATTTGTTTTGTTAAATAATGTGGAAAGAATGATACAAACTACAAAGAAAGAAAAAAATACAAAACTAATATCAGAAAATTTATAAATTAACGGAATAATAAGCAGATCAATAAAAAGCAGTTTATTACTAATACTACAACATTTTCTTCCTTTTTTGTTTGTTTGCCTTTGATTCTTTAATTTTTCGTCGTTTGGTTACTTGTGGTGACTTAATTAAACTTGGACAGTCCTTCTTCTTATGCCCATCTTTTTGACACAATAAACAAGTCTAAAAAATCAACACATTATTACAACAAAGTGCACATACAGGAAAATAGAAACTTACTCCAGAAAACTTGATTATCCTACAAGAATGATTGACCTGGGTGCACCTCTGACACTTTTCACAATGTTTCCAATTGGGTTTCACACATCTGCTACAAATCTTGCAGTGTACATAAGTTTCCCCATTTTTAGAAGTGCAATCCTTACAAATTGGACAGTGTTTGTTCTCTTTTGCCACCCACTTTGAACAACTTTTACAAAACTTGTATTCAGAAACTGGCAGAGCTATATTACTTCAAAAATAAAAAAGAATTCTAATAAAATTCTCTCATAATAAAAGGTTACTAACCAAAGACCAACATTGGTAAAAATTCTTACTGGTGATCCTTGTTTGCGACCTTTAGGCTCATTATGAAATAAAGGATGATTGTCATATTGCACTTTATAATCAGACATATGAAAATCAGGTAATGAATTGATTATTTGTGGTTCCATAAAGTAAGGAAAAATCCAAAATACTGGCAAATCATGTTGATTCTTACTAAACTTTTTGTACTGTTTTCTAATGCTGTTGAAAGTTTCTACTAAAGGCTCAGTCCTGCCTCCAAATGGTGGATCAGTTACCAACACAGTATGTTCTCCACTGAAATAAAATAATCTGTTACCAAGAAGCATCCACACTAAACTACAAACATACTGGGTACTTTCTAGAAAATCATTGAAAACATTTCGAGCTTCCTCAAAGAAAAAATGGTTATTGAACATGTTGTACCAACAAAACTCCAAAGGACCAAAAAAATTATGAAATCTGTCATCCAAATCTAATAATATACTTGACATGTCAAGACTAGATGCTTGGATGTATTCATGAATTCGAGGAGTTCCTATACAAATCACATGCCTGCAAAAGTATGGAGTTATGCATTGTTATGTTAGATGCCCAAATATTACCTATAACCTAAGCTTAAAAAAGTGTCTACAAGAAACTGTACTGACTCTTTAGAAAACAGATACTGTGCACTTTTTTTAGCATTGTCCAAAGGTGGTAGTACTTCAGTTGGGTGTTGTAAATGGTAATCAGTGAGATTAGGTACCAAAGCATGATCAACATGCTCAGCAAAATTATCTGTTAGAACTGAACAAGTTATGCAAAAAACTCTGTTATGTGGCTCACACCCTTTTATCTAAAAGTTTAAACCTTAACACTGAAAAAAACACAAATTTAAATAATACCTGTAACAATTTTTGATACAATTTTCTATGCTTGATATGTTTTAAGAACTTTTGTGCTTCCAGATCCCAAGCTTTTTGTTTAGCTTTTGACACTTTGTCAAGATCTTCAGCCCATAAGAAGAAATTGCACAATTTTCTATCCCGGCAGGCAGAACATCCAAAAAAACGTCTTTCAGTTGGTCCCGTGATCTTGGAAAACAGCAGAGTAGGCCCGTGGGGGCAAACCGGGTGATTTTTCAAGTCTTCAATAACTACTTGAACTGATGTGTTGCCTCTATCAGGAGGTTTTTCAGTAGATTTCATGTTGCCTTAAAAGTAGTTTTAAAGCCTAATTACGTTTCTATGAATTTACAAAAGTTAAAAAAAAATTAGGTTAGGTTACTACGATTGTTAACTTCACACCGCTGGAAACCAAAACAACTACGAATACAAAAGAAGAATTTTCTAACCCCCTTGTTGACATAACCTGTACCCTGACATAACCTTACTTTACAACTTTTGTTTATATGTTTTGTAAAAAAACGTTTTTATTTGAAAAATTAACTTGTTGAGTTGTTGGTGCAGCACGTTTCTGTGGTAAGACTTTGACAATACATGCTCTTTATAGTAAAAGTGTTCACATTCAATTGAAAAAAATATATTTTGACTACATTTGTAGTGCATTTCCTTTAGTTTGATTACTACTATCTACTTCAAACAGTTCATAATCCAGTATCGCAGTCTTAATGAGTAGAAACAAGGAACTAATCTCAAAAATTGGCCTTCGCCAAGATGGTAGAAGAGCTAATGAGTTAAGGAGAATTCGTTGCAAATTGGGCGTATTTAGCCAACCGGATGGTAGTGCTTACATAGAACAAGGGCTAACTAAAGTGCTGGCAGCTGTATACGGTCCACATCAAGTTCGTGGCCGACAAAAAGCTCAACATGATAGTTGTATTATCAATACTCAGTTCAGTATGGCTGTATTTTCAACTAATGAAAGAAAGAAAAGACCAAGAGGTTGGTGTTGCTTACACAATTGTAGGTTGTATGTTAAACAAGGTTTACAGGTGACAGGAAGTCTACAGAACTCTCTATGCACCTCCAGCAAGCATTATTGGCTGTTATAGAAACTGATTTATACCCTTGGTCACAGATTGATGTTTATGTGGAGGTTTTACATGCCGATGGTGGAATTTATCCTGCTTGTGTTAATGCTGCCACTTTAGCCATTATTGATGCTGGTAATGTTTACACACCACTGGGGTTAATTAACCCTGTAAATAATTTGTATGTTAATTTTGTAGGAATTCCTATTAAAGAATATGTTTGTGCATGTACAGCTAGTTTGGGTAATAATGAGACACCCATGCTGGATATTTCCCATCAAGAGGAAGTGATGGGTGGTCCTACTTTAACAGTAGCAGCCCTGCCAATGTCTGGTATAAATAATTTATAAAACCCTAAAGGGGGTGGTTTAAAATGGTTATTTTGTAGGCAAAGTGGTTCTTATGGATATGTCACAGAGGTTCCATATGGATCACTTGCCAAAAGTTTTAAATACTGCTCTGGAAGGATGCAAAGACATCAAGAAAATTTTAGATGAGGCTGTAAGAAGTCATGTAAGGGAAATTGGTAGTGCAACAGGCTGGGCAAATAGTACAAGTTGAAATACATGATTTTTTGCATTATTGTGGTTGTTTTTTATAGTCCACTAGATATCTATTTTTTTTTTTAATAAAAATTTAAGATGTAGAAGATCACACAAAAGTGGGATATGACAATGTAATAGACATAGGTATAGTTTATTGAATGTGATGTTTCTTTCTTTATTTGTTACATTAAGTTTTTCTATATTCTTAGGTCATCATCTTTATTCTATTCCTTTACCCTCAAAAATATGTTCACTGACGTCAGAAGTTAGTTACTGAAAGGAAAAGCGGCGTTTTGTCGTCGTCTATCAGCAGTATCTTTTTTTAACATTTTTTGAACTTTTAAAGCTGATGTGGTTATACAAATACACATTTCTAAAAGTGTCTGGAGCCCGGATTATTATTGTCATGTGAGTGGCTTTGAGAATCTACAAAATTAAATATGCGAACGTGATAACGTCTGAAAAGATTGTTTTGAGTAATAAACCTAGACAGAACAGAAAAACGATAGTGAAGAAAATGAATAATTTGGGTGAAATAAAAATGTTTAACGCAAGATTTTACGTTAGGTCAGTATTATAACGACATACACTAGTGTCGCTATTATTATTTTCCGCCTGTCGTCATTATGTGATTCCTTGACTTCCAGACATTAGCGTGGATTTGTCGTTTTCTTCAATGTTTACAGGCACCTAATTCTATTATTTCTATCAAATGTCAGAAGGTTAATGGGCCTATCCCACATATCATAAATTTTTGTTTTAATGACTGGAATCGAAAGAATAGGATCAAAAAACTAATTTTTCATATTCTTGAAGAAAAAATTATGGTCGTAAATGTTCCTACATTAGTTTGAATTTGTCCATTAAATTTAAAAGATCTGTTTTGGCGCGCATGTGACGTCCGTAATTCTGGGCGATTTTATTGGCTGTTGCACGCCATCTGTTTCACTTCTTGTCGCTGATTGGTTGATAGTGTAGTACGTCACCGGCGGCGGGCGTTTTAAACATGAGATTAATGTAGTTTTTATCATAATTTTTTTTCTATTTAGACTTAATATTTTTGAAAACAAAAAAATACGGGTATAATATTTTCAATCCGTCTTTGTAGTTATGAAATAAAAAAAAATTGTGGGACAGGCCCATTTCATATTCTATTAACATAGTAGAGTAACAAAGATATGTGTGCATAGTCGTTGAATTTGAAAGTAGTGGTAGAGAAAAAACTTAATCCAACGACTACCTGACACGTAAAAAATTTATTGAAATGATAATATAGTTTAATTAATTCTTTGATTGGTATGATGTAACTGAAATGATCCCAAAGCTAAAATAATACAAAAGTACTGGATACAATTTGATTTAGTTTTAATTTATGTAGACTTGACAGTGAAAAACTTTAAAATGTAATAAGTGACAAAGATTTCCTGTTGTAAGGCTCCAACTGAAAATATCATTTTTTTAGTTTCATAGTTATGTTAGTGCTAAAGTGCTATATTTGAAAAACAGCATTTTTTGTGTTTTTAACATAAGCTAGAATTTTGTTGGTTTTACAGGACTTTCAAATCTTTGTTTAAATGTTTGTCTACTAAACTACCATAGTGGAATTTAAGGTTCAAAATATAAATTTAATTTAAATCGGTGAAACATTGAAACTTAAAAGTGGTTGATAATAACTAAAAATTGAAACTGATAAAAAGTAAAAAACTAGTTTCCATGATTTCTTAAGTGTACATATTCGGAATTTTTCAATTTTTAGAGCGCTTGTTTTATTGATTCGAAATTTTGCAACATTTGTATCTCTGGACACCACTAGTTTTTCCTTAAATTTCAGGATAACTTTATAGCTCATTATCTTCAATTATCTCAAAAAGTTAAAATGAGTATTTCATTGATTTGAAAGTGACACTGCTTAAGAACTTTCTTTGAACTAGTTGGGGGTTTGAATAAGCTCCCTTCTGGTTATTAAAATTTAAAAGGACTTGAGCTATACGGTCATTAAAATGTAGCCTAATTATTTATATTTCTATTACGCCATATATGAATCATCCCGTATCCTGTAATAAATACTTCAAGTTAAAAATGTTAAGGGTTCTAGCACGAATTTATTAGGCGCTTATGGAAATGGTTTCTGTTCCCGTTGATAGGTGTATAATGGCTGTTTTCACTTAAAAATTTTTTCAGTAACACCTGTTTCTGTTTCGACTCTGTTAGTAGTAACGGTCGAGGGTCGTATATCACAGGGTGCTTAACAACATTAAGGACTTTTTTACAAGGTTGCACGTCTGTTTTAGGTTTTTTTTACACTTTGGCGATTTGCATTGAAATCTCTCATGAATTGTCGACTTTTTGGCGAAGAACATTCAAGAGTTGAACTGACATAAAAATAAGATTCCTTTCAACAAAAATTTAACATTATTTTAAAATGTTTGCTTTTCTTAAGTGTATTACCAACACCGGACATCGTAAAAAGCCCCCTCGTAACAAGTGCACAAGTTCGATTCATGTTCTTGTAGTCTCTCTTTCCTCGACCGTTCGCGTTTAAAAGTTCTTCGGCTGGCCCGGCAGTTGACGACTCGTGTTTGCGGACGCCGGTCCTATAGTGCACCCCCGCACTCAAATACCGTGTGAAACGCACGTAAAAAAGGGATTTTTTCGTGAGTGATTTTTCTGTTAGTTTGAAAAAACGGTAGTTTTAGTGTCATTGGATTTTTGCTGTCATTGGTGCACATCACTTCACCATATTGTACCAATTACGGAGATATAGGAACCCTTCACAAATCACTGGTAAGATTGTTTTATGTTTTTAGGGGTGGTTGGAGTATGGATCAAGTTTTCTACAGAGTGTACCCAGTACCATAATTTTGAAAATTTGGTAGTATTTTGAAATGAGCACTTCCGGTTATACCTATTAAAAGAAACACCCTGTATATTGTTTTTTTTTTGATTCTACGGCAAATTCTAGACACTTATTTGTATTTGTTTCTGAGATATTTAACATTATTTTCAAAAAATTTGACATTTGCACTACCTAAAACAGTTATAATTTTCGCATATCTGATAACGTTTTTCTCTTGCTTTTTGTGTTTTGTCCTGGGTGTTTACACTGCAGGCGTCTTAACTTTACCACCCCCGTTTCTTGGGGTAATTGGGGTTGTAACACCAAACCACTTGCACTCGTACAAACGGGACAGTGTAATGAACATTTTGAGGTACTTTTCACTTCTAGAAACGCACTTTGTTGTCAGTTACCAGCTTTTTGGAGTAAAAGTATGGAGAATATTGTTTGAATCCGCTCCTTTTTCGACCATAATACCAAACTTTCAAAATTACGGTTGGTGAACCACCCTGTAGTGAACTACTTAACCCACAGCCAAAACCCACACACATTTGCAAATCGCTCCAAATTCAGTCAAAGTTAAAACATCCACCCTGTAAAAAACATGTTGAAAGCCAAATGGCCTCCTTTTGTAATTCGATAGCTCTAATTTCCACCAATAACGACCAACAAAAAAAAATTGATCAAGTTCTTAATGATCGATTCGACCTCAACGAACCAACCAAAATGGCATTGGATGTTCCTTTATATACGTCGCAAGTAATTAATAGAGCAACTACTGGTTTACGCATTACTGTCCAGTAATTACGTCGCCGTCTGATTTCTGTTGTAGACTGTTGTGTCACGTTATCACCCGTTAAATTACTACTCTAGGAAGTAAAACGAATACTTGTATAGTTTAATCAAGCCGTAATAATAACAGGGACAGAAAAAAAAAACAGAAAAATGCATGTGGTAGTACGATATTGATTTCGGTTTCAAACGACCTAGAAATTTAAACCAGATCAACAAATAAGAAACAAGGTTATATTATTTACATATGTACCAGCTTTCCGATATGAAAAATGATCTCTGGTAGTAGGTAGGCAATTTTCGTGAATCAATTCTACCTGATGTTGGGCAACGGTTAACGGTACCATGGAATTTGCTTTTTAATTTCCATGTCGATTTATATAGAGTAAAACTGTTCAAACTTCTTTTGTAATCCTCAATTAGCTTGCGCTTGTTATTTACATTTTCCCGCATATTACGTTCTCATTTCCTTAATTTATAACTTTCCGTCCATAGGTCGCTATATGTAATCAATACAGAAAAAGTAAGCGATTTTGTTTAATTGGCATAAAATACGACCCTATTGGATATTGGAATTTGTCGGTCTCGTAGGTGGAACTAATTTAGTTTCGCACAACACTCTTTCATTTCAATAAACGTCCTTGCTCTTTTACTGGCCGGCAATTATTACAGTTTGTCAAATAACTTTCTTTGTACATTACACGGTTCGGTACTTTCGTGTAATCAAATGTCTAAATCGAATAATGGTTTCTAAATTAATCACAGGTGGATATTTATAGACAACCATGTGATAACAACCTATTTATTTATTTTTTCACACTTTAATGGAAGTATGGTTGTTTTTGTGTTTGGCTATACAATAATTGTAATATACATATGAATGGAAATTTCAAAATTATACATAAAAAACTCTTGACTCATAATAGGGAGAGAGAACTATTGCATACCTGTAGACAAAGACGAAGAATTTTTTGTGACATATGTTGTTATTCAGCAGCTGGTCACGTGATCAGTCCATCAAGAAATCTGCTAAAGACATTGTGACCAATTGTCACTTTTTCCAAAAATGGACACTTTTTTATATTTGAATAGATATAGAACCTTTCCAGCTTTCAGCTTGCTGCTTTTTCTCGACCAATCACAAACTATGTACTAAAGTTTTTTTAACATACTTATTGTTTTAAACATTACACTTAAACCTAACAAAAATGAATAATAAAACGTTCAACCAATTTAGCGTGTGCCACCCTGTACAGGGTGTCTCATTATAAACGACCCTCCATTTAACTTTTTTGTTTGTTTTGTTTTAAAAAATTTTAATCGAATTTCTTCTAAAGATTGTCCAGGATGTCCCAAAAAAGTGTGACAGACCAAACTTTTGTTTTTTTTTTTAAATAGAACACCCTGTATATTATTCAACTGTTGAATAGAGCAAGTCGAGACGATTTCAACAAAATATGGTTTGTTGGATTTATCTGTAATACTTTTCCCAAAAAAACTGAAACAAAAAACGAGTATTAACAGACGAATTAACATATTCCATTGCAAATAGTTATTTATGCAACAAGTGCAAAAGGTACATCTTTTTTGCACGCAAGTGAAAGTTGCTATACGATACAGAAGGTCGAGTTTAACAACACGTAAGTGCAAAAACGACTTTGTTGCACTAGTGCAAAAAAGTAAAATATTATACATTTGCTGTGCTTTTGTCATCAATCAAAAAAATTGTACTTTTTTGCACGATTTTATAAAAATAGTAAGTAAATAAAGTCAATATTATTCATTTAGTACTACAGTATAAATGAATAATATTAAATTTAATATATATTTTTTTAATTTAGACCATTTTCTGTTCTTTTTTTTTGTTTTGAAACGGAATTGCGTGTATTAATGACTACCATTATAACCACCCCTTGTGCAACATATAGTATTCTAATTTGGTTAATAATATAATGTTTATAATTGTAAAAAGGCTTTTCTTAACAATTTTTCGATAATAGCTCGTGTTACAAAAGAGATAGAGTACTGCAGTTTTCACACAACGATAGATAATCTGTAGGGGTCCTAGGTAACTTGAGATAGAAACAGAAATGTAAACAAGGCAGACTTATAGTAGGACATGCAAGTCAAAGTGAGATAAAGTCCATTGCTGAAGCTGTAGCGTTGCATTTGATTTTTTTCGAGATATCTAAGATGAAAGTGCAATTTTTGGAAAAACGACCTCTACCGGAAAGACTAGCGGTTGATTTAGAACGCTGAAAATTATTTCACGCACTTCCTCTTGGCCAAATTTACTAATAAAAAAAATTTCTTGTAGCCATACTATGTATAGTTTCCGACGAATTGAGTCACCCTGTACAGGGTGGACCAAATTGGACGTGTTTAAATAGGAAGTGCTCTTATTAATGGCTAAAATTGAAGTCGGTGTCTGAAGCACAAATTTGGTACAAAACTTAGGTCCGGTTGTACAATCACAGTTCAAAGACTAGTTCAGTTGAACTGCGACTGGTACTTGAACTTTGCCATATGAAATGCATTGCTGTCAAGGAGACGTTTTGGGCTTGAACCAGGTTTTAAGGTTTTGACAACTGGCCTTAATGGCGAAAACCGTTTGTTAATATCTGTCACCGTTTGACAGATATAGGGTACTTCTCAGAATTCGTACCTTTCTTCAAAACTGTCTAGCGTCTTCCAGGTGCGTTATTTTTTATTTACTGAAAATATATTTCTACAGCAACTTTTAGCGTAGAATTCAGTAGTGTAAATAGTTTTTTTTTTTAAATGGAACACCCTGTATATTATTTCATTTTTGAAAACTTGATAAAATTATGATTCTAATGACATATAACACTTGATGTTTAAAAATTTTTTCTTTTTAACGATTTTTTGTGCGTATCTCGAAAACAGTGTCTATTAGAAAAAATCTATTTACACTACTGGATTCTACGCAAAAACAATAATGCACTTGGAAGAAGAAAACTGAGAAGCATTCTATATCTGTCAAACGATGCCAGATATAAACCAACGCTTTGTGTCAAATTTCAGCTTCAGACACCGACATAAGAGCACTTCCTATTTAAATACGTCCAATTTGGCCCACCCTGTACAATACGAAATCACTCAATTGTTGAAAAGGGAAGTCAGGTATTACACGTTTGTCTGATCATATACAGGCAAAGTACTGAAGCTCTTCACCGGATATCCTCATGACGCGTATTTTTTTTGTCAGTCAACCTTAACTTTTACCTGTCCGTAAACTCTCGTTAAGTCTTGAATTTTCTCGACCCGCAACGACCATCACGATCAACCTGGTTGTTTATTTATATTTTATATGAAAAACCGTTATTATTATCTAGTGTAACACCTCAACCTACATTAGATTGCTTGGAATTAACATTATATCATTCGATCAGCAGCGTTGCGATTTTAATGTGTAAAATAGAAAAATGAATCAGGCCGTTAAGTAACCGACCGCGAGTAATTTTATTCGTTCTGTGTGAATCTTTAACCGTAATTGAAGGAAATGTTAATTTGTTATTAATGATGTCACATCACAGGCGCCATATTCCGTTATATTGTGTGAGTAATTGCTATTACGTTGAATATAACGTAAAACAGTTTTAGATTGAGAGTGTTAAAGTAATTTATTGATTTTGGCCAAAAAGGTAAACCAACCATAGAGATAACCGTGTAACGGATAGAGAAACATTGATAATTGCAAGCGCGAGACAAAGACAGAAAAGCTAAAGAATGTTCAAGTAGGCGAAAATTTTCCTGCAATGTTGCCAAACGTCTTTCGAAATTTGTCAACCACATTGACAAATCTCGAAAAAATTGATGATTCAGATCTGACAACATTGCCACGACCTATTCGCATGCTTGACTTTTTATTAAGTTTCCTGTCTTTGTCTCGCTCAAGCAAGTATTATTCTTTCTTTGTCAATGACACAGCCTGTTTAAGATCCTTGCACGTTTTTCAAAAACCAATTTAACATCTTCGATTTCCAATTTAATTACGAAATACAGGGTAATTCAAATTCGACCCTCACCATTCTCAGATAGGGAAGGATCTCAGAAACCATAAGAGATACGAGAAAGTTTAAATTGGGGCAAAGTTGCGCAATTTAAAGCTCAACCAAATGCTGTTTTAAAAATTTTCCGAAGTACTTCCGAAGATATCCGAAAAAAACTGAAAATTTGATTTTTTGTTTTTATTTATTTCTAACCTTATTTGAAGAGATATCCCAAAACTAAAAGCATCTTTTCATTGCTACTTTTTCCTAACTATTCAATGATGGACTCAAATTTGCCACACGACGTTTCGTTTTTTGTCACTCATCATCAACTTTCTTTTTTTCTTGGATTTTTAGCCCACCAAATGGTACGTTTTATTCTGATTTTAGTGATGTATAATAACTTATGATTGAGTATTTGTTTTTTTATGACGTGTTTTAAATTTATTTAGGTTTGACAGCTGTTACACAGTTTTATTGAGTAGCCACGTGACCGCTTAAAAGTTTTTAATATCACGTGAATCAAACACTATAGGCGTTTTCTTTCGACCCATGATTTCGGATCCAAAAGCGTTATGATTTAAAAGTCACATGGCACCATGATTACAAAATTACACGAAGGTTACGTGACTTTTGGATCCGAAATCACAAACCGAAAGAATACGGCTTATATTTATAAGGGTTAGCTAATCAAAAGACAACACCGTCATTTTAAGTTTGACATCTGTCAGTCCAACCGTCACGTCTGTTTTAACCAATGAGGAAAAAGAACAAGTATCAGGAGGTAACAATAATACAAATTATAACCCGTTTGTGCATTAAGCGAGGGGGACGGAAGTTGATTGCGCATTCGCCTACTGCGCAGTTGAATTGACGCAAAGTCATTGTCAGTTTGGAGTTTCAAACCCGCAAAAATTTGTTGTTTGTATTTAGTGTTAATTTGTTTTGTTTGTTTGTGGTTCTTTAACAGTTGAGTTTTGCAAATTTAAATTAAGTTGTACAGTGGACAATAATAATAGTGTTTTATAGTGCCAAACGAAAGTTGACGGCCGCCATATTACTCCCCCTCTCCCCCTTATTTCTGTCACCCCCTTTGTTTGCTATTGCTCCTTCCTGCTATATTTTTTTTATTCATTGGTTTTAACACTGAAAACCAGTAAACGTAAATTATCGGCGGCTACCTTTGGCAAATTTATTTAATAAACGTGTATTTTGTATCCCGCTCTATCAAATATCATTGAAACAGTATGTTATTAGTTTTGCATGTGACTAGCGTTTCAAAACAAACGACCGCATGCACCGAGTCATTTTAAAGGGATAAGTTCAGACTGTGATATTCTTTGTAGTGCATGCTATTGAACTTACACAGTCTAATCTTAAAGCTATTTTAATCAAGTGCATTTTGACAGCTGTCAAACGTCAGGTTTGAACACAGACAGTCGACAGGTCAAATGACGTATGGTCCAGGGCACTAATGGGAGCGATGCACGTCATCAGTGAGTTTGACGTTTTAAAAATGCATTCGTATTGCTTAGCGATTAGTTGCGACCTGTAGCGCTCTCTTTCTAACACGCGCTTATTAACTGAACGCAATTCGGACACAAACGTGACCTTCTCGATTTCGACGTTTAACGAGTTATGTGCGTTGTTGCCAGATTGCTAGTTGACCGTTTCCTGTTTTTGTTGTTGATGACTTGACTAAAAACTGCTTACAGAGAGAGACAAAAAAAAACTCAATATTGACTAATATTGTTATTAAAAATTCTCTGTTAAAAAACTGCGTCAACTTCTATATAAGAAGTAAATAAAAGCAAAATTTGTGTAAAGTTTGTGTTTTAATGAAAAAAACTAAACATCTGGCAACGTGGCGCGTTAAACGTCAATGACGTGCATCGGCCAATATATTGCCGTCTACTGTATGTCTATTTAACGTGAATGGCAGGTAGTTTTAATATTATAATAATATAAATGTGTCACAAAAATCATAGTTTCTTTTGATCAATATTTTGAAAAAAGTTTATCTCACTTAACCTTACGCACGCCTAATCTTTTGGACCGTGAAATTGTCAAGGACGCATTTTGTTAAATAAATAATGATTTTGTGTATGGAATGCCGACAGAATCCTATAACTTTTAATTATCCGAGGCTATCAATTATTAATGTTCATCTGGACGTAAAACGGTTTGAACTTGATCTATTTTTTTCGTTGATATTGACCGCGGTTTGCTTTAAACTCAAATTGAGCAATTAGAATTGCAAACATTTTATTGAATTTTGGCTGTGCCTTCCAGTATTTATTTGCTTTGAAAAGTACTAGTTTTACTAAAAAAATGTCGTTCCAGTACAAGCAATACGGGGTGTCCCTCACGGGAACTTCCATGGTTGATATTTCAAAAGCTACAAAAGATAACTTTTTGAAAATTTCAGTGATTTTCACGTTTTCACACTTTGAACCGTCATAGCTCTTAATCAGATAAAGATATAGAGCAAAACAGTTTGCATGTTCCTATCTTAACTTTTTAAGATCAATCCGGTAACATTTTTAAAATTTGACAGGTGTCAACAATTTATAAGAGTAAAAAAATTGACACCTGTCAATCTTTGCAGTATGACCTTGGCATACCTACACCGGAAAAAGTTAAGATAGGAACATGCAAGCTCTTTCTGCTTAAGAGCTATAAGGCGTTTCAAGATAAGAGATACTCCCTCTGGTGATCAGTTTTGAAAACAGTTTCGGACATTCCAGCTGTCATTTCTCCGTTTGTTTACATTGATTTTGGTTAGGAATTTAGCACATGAAGTGACAGTGTGTCATATTATTTATAATGTTAGGTTAGAAAAGGGTTGCCCGATTTTAGTTCAACTGGCGCTGTATCTTAACTTGAAACGCTAATAAGACTACAAAATCTGAAAATGTCATTTTTCATACGGCAATATGTCGAAAACCGTTGCAGATAGATAACCTATCATACATGAAACATACTTGAAATCTTTAGCAGAATCTAAAAATATAATAATAAACAGGGTGTTCCATTTAAAATAAGCAAGTTACTTCCGGTATAACCAACTTTTTGAAAATACCTATTTTAGGTTTTAATGTTTCAGCTCCTTACGATTTTCCCATAATTGATTGCGGCGGTTCATGGTGGACGACCTTGTATATTTTTGAAAATATCCATTACAAAGTGATATTTGGCGCCCTGTCATATTAAGTAAATGCCAATAATACCTCTACATCTATTCTCTATTTTAGTTATTTTGGTATTTTTTATTTTTATTTAAATCAATGATTTAGACAAAGATGAAGCATAACTTTATAAGTAACATGTGTCAAACAGTTGATCACGGGACCACTTGTGTCAGGAACGTCAGATTAAAGTATTGGAACCAACTTTCAAACGTCATTGACAGATGTTACTTAAAAGTTTATTGGTATCCTTGTCTAGAATAGTCTAGATCATTGATTTGAATGTGAGTGTTCAATACCAAGAAAATCACATTCTGAACTTAAACCCAGTAAAATTACACTTCAAAAAATGTATCTTTATTAAATTTACTTTTTGTGTAATAATTCAATATTTTTTAAAATTTAAATGGAAGCACAGTGAGTATAGTTCTCGCGGAGTGAGTTTACCGGTGCGTCACGAAGGCTATACGTCATTTATAATCATATGAATCAAATCAAGTTTTCGTCAACAAACCTGTTGTGTTCATATTATAGAAACGGGCGTGCCTAAAGCTTGGTCACGTTTAAAATTTTGCGTGTATTATCAGTCAGAAAGTAGAGATCTTTGGCTGCAAATTTGCACTAAAACAACCTTATACCAAAGCAAATCAAAAATATCTTGACCGAAATAACATTTTTTATTTATGAGAAGTCTCCGTTTGGATCATAGAATTCCGTCTAAATTTGAAACCTAATTTATTTACCAAAATTCGCAGAGATGTATCACCAATATGCCACCATTTTCAGGTTGCAATCCACTTATTTTATTTTAAACCCGCTAGAAAACATTTAATTTTTTCTATGACTTTATTATTAATATGTTTGAAGAAATTTTTATGAAAAATCTATAATGCAACCCAAAAATCTCAGTCTCTGAAAACAATGAAATGTTAATAGATGTTTCTTACAAAAGTAGATATATTTTACTTTTATTAACATACTGTTGCAAAGCGAACTTTTGATTATTAGTTAGGATTTCTTTAGTTATTTGTTGTTACCCCTGTATGTTACGTTGCTTTGTTTACGTTCTACATTCTTTTGTCTGTGTTCTAGAAAATCCTGGCTCCGTTGCTTATATAGAGAGAGATTTATGTTATAGCTTAATGAGTGTGAGAGAGAAAGTCAATTTCATGAATATTTGGGAATTTTCTAGAAACCATGGAAGCCTATATAAGCAGCTGAACCAGGCCTGGTTAGTCAGTTGTTGAGTTGATGGTTGTAGTGAAGTCGAAGTTGTCAGATAACGAGGTTAAGTGTCAGTGTCAGTTTATTGTTTGTAAACAATATACAGTGTTGTTCAAGAAGTGTGTTATTAAGGAGTACGACGGTACATTTGGTGTCAGAAGTGGGATTGGAGAATCGAAGAAGAGATCCAGAGGAAGACAGAAGCAGAAGGTGTGTTGAATGCCTGTGAGTACACGACAACAAAGCGCCAAAATGGATGAAGGAATGAAACAACTTATGGAGATGATTCAAGTGATGAAAGCAAGTCAGGACCAAAAGTTCGAAGAAATGAAAGCGAGTCAAGACCAAAAGTTCGAAGAAATGAAAGCAAGCCAAGACCAAATTAAAGACCAGTTTCAACAACAAGATATGACAAAAGGGCCAACAGCAGCGGATTCCAAGCCGGTGATCAGGTCTGGTTATACAATCCTGCTCGAAAGAAAGGAAAGTCGCCGAAGCTACAGAGGTCATGGGAGGGACCCTACGACGTTATAAAGCGTCTGAACGACGTCGTCTACAGAATACAGCGAGGACATCGGGCGAAAATGAAAATAGTTCACCTGGATCAACTTCACCAGAAGAAAGAAAGTAACCCTTTGTTCTCCACCAGTTTTGGCTTTTCCACGACCTGGGGAAGAGTTTATTGTGGACGCAGATGCTAGTAATATTGGTTTAGGCGGAGTTTTATCTCAAATCCAAGATGGTGAAGAACGAGTGATCGCCTATTTCAGCAAATCACTATCAAAGCCAGAGAGAAATTATTGCGTAACCAGGAAGGAGCTGTTAGCCGTAGTGAAAACATTCGAGCAGTTTCACAAATACCTGTACGGACAACGATTCAGACTAAGGACGGACCATGCCTCTCTGAAATGGCTATTTCAATTCAAAAATCCAGAAGGACAAATAGCTCGATGGTTGCAAAGACTTCAAGAGTATGACTTCCAGATTGAACACAGAAAGGGACGTTTGCACGGAAACGCGGACGCAGTGTCACGAAGACCTTGTGTGGAAGGTTGCAATCACTGTAAACGCCTGGAGATAGCTGAATTTGGAAAGCCTTGTCGAAGGATCGCTCTGAAAAATGACATCGCATGGGATCGGGAAAACTTGGCTGCCGATCAACGAGAAGACCCCGATTTAGGACAGATAATTAACTGGAAAGAGCGTGGAGAAAGACCAAATTGGGAGGAGATTTCCGCTAAGTCTCCAACATTAAAGGGATATTGGGCATTATGGGAGTCCCTTATTATTGATGGAGATTTACTAAAAAGAAAATGGGAAAGTCCGGATGGGAAAGAAGAACGACTACAGGTAGTTCTGCCAAGAAACCGAGTTAGTGACGTACTGAAAGAAGCCCATAATGGAATTGGTGGAGGGCACTTTGGCATCAACAAAACGTTAAATAAAGTTAGGGAAAGGTTCTATTGGCTACAAAGCCGCTCAGATGTAGAAGATTGGTGTCGGCGTTGCGCAGACTGTTTCAGTAGCAAGGGTCCCAAAACTCGAAGCCGAGGATGTATGAAGCAGTATATTGTCGGAGCTCCGTTTGAGAGGATTGCCGTTGATGTAGCTGGACCTTTTCCCAAAACTAATTCCGGAAATCGCTATGTCTTGGTCGCAATGGACTACTTCAGTAAATGGCCAGAAGTGTACGCAATACCAAACCAGGAAGCCGCTACTGTAGCAGAAGTTCTGGTTGACAACTTCTTCTGCAGATTTGGAGTACCGAGGGAGCTGCATTCGGATCAAGGGCGTAATTTCGAATCGGCAGTATTCACGGAAGTGTGTGACCGATTGGGAATTAAGAAAACCAGAACTACTCCATTACACCCACAGTCAGACGGAATGGTGGAACGTTTCAACCGGACACTAGACAACTACCTAAGGACAGTCGTCGATAACAATCAGACAGATTGGGATCAGCACATTCCGTTGTTCCTGATGGCTTATCGATCGGCAGTACATGATTCCACTGGCAAAACACCAGCTAGTGTTGTCTTTGGAAGGGAGCTTCGTTTGCCAATAGATCTTCTTTTTGGACGACCGGAAGAACCCCCAGCCTCTTGTGATAGCTATTCAGAAAAATTGGCGCAACGCTTGCACGTGATCCATGAGGAAGTCCGGCAGAAGTTGAAATTTGCAAGCGACCGACTAAAGACAAGATATGACAAAAGGGCCAACAGCAGCGGATTCCAAGCCGGTGATCAGGTCTGGTTATACAATCCTGCTCGAAAGAAAGGAAAGTCGCCGAAGCTACAGAGGTCATGGGAGGGACCCTACGACGTTATAAAGCGTCTGAACGACGTCGTCTACAGAATACAGCGAGGACATCGGGCGAAAATGAAAATAGTTCACCTGGATCGACTTGCACCTTACCGACCACCCAAAGCTGGTGAAGTTGATGATCGGGACGATCAACTCTAGGAGGGGGGCAGTGTTGCAAAGCGAACTTTTGATTATTAGTTAGGATTTCTTTAGTTATTTGTTGTTACCCCTGTATGTTGCTTTGTTTACGTTCTACATTCTTTTGTCTGTGTTCTAGAAAATCCTGGCTCCGTTGCTTATATAGAGAGAGATTTATGTTATAGCTTAATGAGTGTGAGAGAGAAAGTCAATTTCATGAATATTTGGGAATTTTCTAGAAACCATGGAAGCCTATATAAGCAGCTGAACCAGGCCTGGTTAGTCAGTTGTTGAGTTGATGGTTGTAGTGAAGTCGAAGTTGTCAGATAACGAGGTTAAGTGTCAGTGTCAGTTTATTGTTTGTAAACAATATACAGTGTTGTTCAAGAAGTGTGTTATTAAGGAGTACGACGGTACAATACTATCGTTGTACATATTATATAATGTATTTCGAACATCCATTTTAATGCTTCCAGATAAATCAGTGGTCTTGGCCGGTCGATAATTTCTGGATTTACGTTTTCTAGGTGAGGAAATCATAAGATTACTTGTTTGCTTTTTCCGAATCGAATAAACAGTTTTGAGGGAAATTTTCAAAGCCGCTTCAACCTTCTAGTATCAAAAAAAATACATCAGGAAGAATATGTAAGGTCTTAAAATGTATTATTTTCTTCCTGAACAGATGATAAAGCTTCTAAAGGTCCTCCATTGGTTTTTTCCAATTCAAAATATTCACAAAGGTTAAGAATTAACTGCTGGGCTTGTCTGTGGAGAATTTTTCCAGGCATTTTCTAAAAAAATACTGTAATAGTAAGTAATTCCGAATTTACGAAAAACCAAATGGCTAAATAAAAACCACAATAGACACTCCCACTTTTTTTTTAAAACAGGTTAGTAATTGTGCCAATTTTGGTTAGATCGTGACAGCCGACATAAAAAAAATAAAAATATTAACAATAATATTATGAAAGTACTTACAGAATGTTAAAAGCGTAGAAACAATAGCTCTTAAAAGAACTGTGGTGGTGTGGTAAATAGAAAACTTTATAAATGATTAACAACACAAAGAAACGGAAAAGAATTAATAGTAAACAAATCAAATACATTTCGATGGTTTTCAAACTGACAATGACTGAAATAGAAGCGCTAATCAGTAAATGTCTTTTTTTTGGAAGACATTCACTTAGACATTTACCCTTTCTGAAAGTGAACAATAGACAAGGATAAAGTCAATAATGCATTTCTACTTCTAAATCATGGGGGGATGACGCAGGGGTAAACTCAGTCCGCGAGAACAGTATGTTTGGTCAATAAAAAGCAACTCTTTTTGACCAAACTACGAAGGAATGTATTTTTTGACAGTCACAAGGAGTAAATCAAGCTTTCTGACATGACGTCACGTGACTGGGGCAAATTGACACATGTCACTTTGAAGTTTTGCGCCATATTGCAACACTTCGATTGGCATGTTTAGTGCAAAACCAGTGAGTTTCCATAGTGTTTCTATAGGTCTGTTCGCAGAGGGAATCTCCAACTAGTAATCAAAGAAATAGATACATTCATTGGCCACAAGTCAGAAAACGTCTAACTCACGTGAGCAATCAACCAATGAAACTTGACATTTATTGTTTCTGAGTTGGAAACCAGTCAACAGACCTCCGCGAACAGACTACATTAATTTTGCACTACTTGCCAATCAAAAACACCATATTTTTTAAAACTTTCTATACCTGCATATGTATCAACTAGAAAGCTGTCAATAAGACAACAAACACAGGGTGTACTCGCATTGAATTAGTATTACGATCGAGTAAAACAATAAATATTCAGTGGAGATGCCGATGATTTTGGGCGTGTGTCGGTCGCGGCGAGCAATTCATTGTACCGTTTTCGAACTTTTACACCGTGGAAGCCTGAATTATTTATCATCGAGTTGTAAAACCGTGTACTTGGACACGTGAGCTAAATGTCAACACCATAAAGCGACACCATATTAATTATTGTTATTACTTTTATAGGGACAAGCGATTGTATTAAGTCATTTTCATTGAAGACTCGTTCAAAAGGACACGTCCTAAAATGGGTTTTTAGTTTTAAGATAATTATGAGTCATCTCCAAAAGGTGAAAGAAGTGCGTAAACTCAAATTTGCCTTGTTGGTCAGGTACTCACTAGCTTTAAGCTGGACCAGAAAAGCGAAAACCTTTCGTCTTAGAAAGATCATAAAAACGAGTTATGCAACTATTCAAATTAAAAGTACGGAAAAAACTAATTTAATTTTGTCCAAACACACCAAAAACATTAAATCCAAAAAAAAACTTGTAACTGTTGGTCAACATTAATGCTGGGAATTGTTCAGAAATGGACTATCCCTGTTCGAAAAAAAAGTCAATGGACAATGAGCCTTTCCGCCATTCCCCGCAATTTGCAATGCTAATTTTTTTTTATTCAAATTACATTGTGTCGTTATCTTGTTGCATTGAGAACGATCACAATAGCCGTGTTGTTTGAGTTACTTATATAATTTAGAGAATATGCAACGGTGTAGGTGCATTATCCGGGATGCGGATTGCGTTACCAACAAGCTTATGACGTGAAGGAGAAACGGGAATCGAAAGAGAATTGTTTGTTTGTGAAACCCTCAAGTCATGAAAGTAAATGTTATTGCACAGTCGGGTTGTGGAACGAAGCCAGTTTGAGATCCGGGTCAAAAATGAGTTTGCATGTCAAAACATCAATAATTCAACCAATAAATCTGGGTTTGTTATTGATGTGTTCGTTTTTTGTTTTTGAAAAAATATCTAGAATGGAAAAATCTTAACATGAGCTGAATTTACAAAGGTGATGTTTTCCTTCCCTGAGTATGATTTGACTTGATAAAAATATTAATTTTTTTAAGTCCAGTATCACCATTGTTTTTTTGGATTATGAGCAAATCTTAAATTATCTGAACTGAAAATCTTTGATATGTATATAAATCCTATAAATCCTTTGCTATTTGAAATGTTATGCCCGAAGAACATTGAGGTAAATAGCTAGTCCAGGCTAGGCGGTTTCCAAATGTATTTTTCTTTTAAAAGGTTGTAACTGTTGACAAAAAACGTTTTTTTTTGTCTTACCGAAAGACTGACCGACTAACCTTAGCTTGTCAATCATTTGACAACTTTTATTAAATGTAACAAAACTTGTAGCCTTTAAGGTCTAGAGAATGTACGGATGAGCATGAATTGGGAAGGAACATCAAATCAAGTCAAGAAGTTCAGTAATTCTCTGACTAATCTTATTATTAATGTTCATTAGTTAATACTTACTCAATAAATAATATTAATTTAATTCATATCTATTTACTTGTTTGAAATTGCCTACTTATTCGTTTCCTAAACTGTCAATGAACAGAATACAGGGTGGTCCAGTTTTAAGTGTCAATAATTCACCTTTTGATAGCTAATCAAAAAATAAGTTGACTTGCATTATGTCATTTTTCTGAAAAACGTTTCCTAAGAAAGATACAGTCCTCCAAATTTCAATTTAAAAAATCGTTTTATAGTTTAAAACTGAACATCCAAGACTTGTGAAAGTCCAAATTTGTACTGAATAGTCTAAAAGCTTTTTTACTACTAGGAATGGTCTTATTCGACCATTTAGATTCGCTTTCTCAGACTGCCATCCTGGTTGAGTGTCTGAAACTGGCATTCAAGAACCTAAAAAAGTCCGGAAATCAAGACAAAGATTGTATTGTGCATGAAACTCATTTTTTACTACTAAAAATAATATAAAAGTTGACTTTTAATGCTAGAACTGACTTTACTAGGACTAAAGAGTCCAAAAGTATATTTTCAAGACTTTAATTGGTGTACAACTCAATTTTCTGGACTGGACAACACAGTTCTAGCAGTAAATTAAATTTTATGACATTTTATTTCTAAAAATTAGTTCTCAAGACTATTATTGTAGCATTTGGTACCAAAATTTTTTACTTTTATTACTGAAGAAACTTGACTTTTGGAAATAGTCTTAAACTCGATTTTTCAGTCTTAAAAAGCACTAAAAACAGTCTGAATTTTTTAGAGATGCTACAATTTATTGCACCTATGAGTGTAGAAGTCAATTTAATAGTGAAGACGCTTGAAATAACATTTTCAAGACTATGGTCAGTGGACAAACTGGCTTTTAGGCCTGATAAGTCAAAAACTTTGTTAAGATAGTGTTGAAACTCGATTTGAGGCACTGAAAACAGCCTTAAAACACTAAAAACAGTCTAGTTTATTAAGAAATACCCGAATTTTTAGCACTGAGGTGTCTAGAAGTCGATTTAATAGTGACAAAGCTTGGAATGCTATTTTAAGTCTATGAAGAATGTAAAAATTGTTTTTTTAAGTTTGCTATGTCAATAACTTGGTAAAGATAGTCTTGAAAGTCGATTTTCCAAGCTGAAAGCAGTTTTGAAGCACTAAAAATAGTCCAGAATTCGAAGAATGTGAAAAGCAAAGTAAAAAGCACGAAAAGTTCGTTTTCAAGACAAATTTCATGAATCTAATGTCAATGTCCTGCATCTAAGACTATTTTCAAGACTAAAATATTGAAATTTGTCTTCAAATTATGAAAACTTACTTCAAATGCAAATTTTAAGCTTCTGATGTCACTTTTTATTAAGTTCAGTCACATTTTGGGGTTCAAGTCAATTTTTAAGGTTTAAATGTATGAATTTGTAGTAACAAATTCTTGAAAAAGTAGTTTTTATGTCTACAAGTCAATTTTTAGTATTAAAGTCTCTCGATTTGCATGAAAACTGATTACAAACACAATTTTTAAGATTCTGAAATTTTTATCTTTTTTAATTCAATTTTCAAAACTAAAGTCTTTTAGTTTGTCTGGAAACTATGAAAACTTGCTACAATAATATTTTTCAAACTTCTTAAGTGAAAAGTTCCGTTTCCAAGACAATTTTTAAGTTGGGTTAGGTTAGTTTTCAGTCTTTGACCGTAATCACGTGTAATAAAGTGCTTGTTCCAAATTTGATCAATATTGCTCCAACGGTCTGACAGTTATGACAAAAAAAACGATTTTTTAAACAGAAATCTGAAGGACTGTATTTTCCTTAGGAAGCACTTTTCAGGAAAATGACATAATGAATGTCAACTTATTTTTTAATTGGCTATGGATTGGTGAATTATTGACATTTAAAACTGGACCACCCTGTAGAGTAATTATTATTAAGAATTAGAAAACCGAAACTTATCGCAGTTATAGTAAAGGGAGGAGGAAACTAAGATTTCTCCATAATTCTTTTAGATGATTCGAAGGAAGGAAAAAGAAAAAATTAACATTTTGCATACTGAATTCTTACACTACGTGTAACAAAATTTGGATCACGCTTGGTTCCATCGACTAAAAGTGTGTTTTTGGGTCCCAAATAGTGGGAAGCGCCCATTGGAAAATTGGAATAATCTCAGGAAAATCGGAAAATAGCACTTTTTAAGTTTTTGCCAAAATTTGACTTTAATTTAAGGAAGAGAGGTTGTTCTAGGAAGGTCAGGAGACCTTAAAAGAAGCTAACCCAAGATTTTGGTTGGGTTGCCTAACCCATAACCTATTTAAGTTAGTCCATTTTATACCAGTTTTTACCCATTGTAAGCAGTTTTTCGAGATTTTTTAAAGATATCTTCTTTTTCTCAGCAAACGTAAAATCTATAAGAAAATTTTACATTTTTGATTTAAGTCAAAAAACGGACTATTGGCAATATTTTTAACTGTAACACTTAACACATTTTGCATTGCCTTGATACTTAATACATTGCCTGTAAATGTAATATTATTTGTAATTCTGTCTTTATTTTTTATAATATTATTTCTCCTAATCCTATTTCTTCTTTTGTTGATGTAAACTAACAGTTATTGAAAATAACCAACATTAAATTTTGTTACAGCAAAAGTTCCAAAATTGATAAAAATCGTAACAGCCGATGTTTTTAGCTAAATTTATGATAATTTTTGATATTTAAGCGAAGCCCTTTAGTCTTGAATTCTTTCTTATTTAATATGGATCTTCCTTCGTCCTTTTATCCAGGCCCAATCAAAAATTAAAAATTTCAGTTATACTAAAAAGAATTTTGAAAAAATCCCTGAAATGGGTAAAAATTGGTTTAAAATGGCCTAATTTAAGTAGATTATGGGTTAGGTAACCCCACCAAAATCGTGGGTTGGCTTCTTGTGAACACTGTTTCTTCTGACCATCCTAGAACCTCACATTGACAAAAACACCGGGAATGTCGTCTGTTCACTGCTAGAATATAAAGCAAATATTGACAAAAACTCAAAATGTGCGAGTTTCCTGAGCTTATGCCAATTTTCCCACAGCTCTCAATGGCCGTTTCCCACTATTTGGGTCCAAGAAACCCAAAAAAACATTTTATGTCGAAGGGAACAAACATGACCCAAATTTTGTTACAGAGTGTTATTGTATCTTCTTTTCAGTGCGACTTACCATGTTGCAACTAAACTTATCTCATTATATCTCAAGATATAATGAGATAAGACACGATAAGTATCGTGAATAGTTCTTATGGGAATTTCTTTACCTTTTGTATCATTTTTGTACGGTTTGCTTCCTATTTTTGCAATCAATAAATTTAAAAGGTTTTTTTCTTCATTTAAGACTATTTCCTTTCAATCAATAATCCATTAAGTTACATAACCGAGGTGTTTATTACACCTATACAAACAGCAGTGTGTTCTACTTTCTCTGCAACATATTACAAAAATAGACCATAGTGGCCTTTTGAATTAGGTGCAACAATGAATACTAATTCTAACAATAGACAGTTCGATTTCCTAATATTGATCTACTGTAGTAGGAACGAATTCTCCTAGGGCGTTGGACGACCTAAAATTCCTCGGATCAAAATTTTCCGATGATGAATCAAACCAAGTTACCTGACCGGCCAACTATTACAAGAATTCCACACCAGTACTACCCTTGAATGAACGTTTTAGAGTGAGTCACACACGGTCGTGGCGAAAGAATAAATGCTCGTCTGGCACCTTTTTACCTCAAAACCTTATATGAGTTGGTTAAAAGATGCTTCAAGTCTTAGATCAGTGCTGCAAGTGGATTCAATCAGGTTTACGGATCGACCATATAAGAACTTATCCTCAGGTTGGCCGCAATTAGTCGAGTGACATTATTATTTAACAATTAGCTTAGTTGCTGTACCGTTAGCTTATCTAACCATTCTCCAAGGCGGTTGTTAATTATTTTATTTACTTTCCGAGTGTATGTGTATTAAGGTGCAAATGCACATTTACATAAGTTCACTTTTAATTATAAACACACACACATATGAATCCAGACGTATTTGTTGAGTTGATTTGCGCTTACAACTAAGTGTACATCACACATATTGCACTGTTTTTTTGTATTTGAAAAGTATCATCTGCGCAAAAAAATGAGACCAAAACTTTGTTCTTAAAAATGTCCTAGTTTCGAAACAGGTCAACGGATTTTAAGTCCGGTTTACCGTTTTAGGGCTCAATTTATTGCACTTTCTGTTAATGGTCTTGTGTCAGGGTGTTAAAAAAAAACAGGTTTTTTAAAAATTTTTAATCACTGTTGCCAAATTGTTTTTAGCCTCAAACTCACAAATACGAATAATTTCATTGGCTTGAATTATACAAGTCTCTAATAAGTGTGACATACGTGTAACTGCATATTATAAATAGTGAAAAGTGAGAATGCTTTTTCTGGTGGAAATTCCTGGGTATTTCCGACTCCTAACCATTCTACTAAAATTAGTACTCGGGCTAAATTTGGATTTAAAGAAATTCCAAGTATATTTCAAGGTTTCTCAAGAAATTTAAAAATAAAATTTCTAATTTCCTTTAAGATGCTGAAACCTTATTCAGTTGTCTCTGTTGTAATCTTCTATTTGTCAAACACTGACTGAAATCAATATATAATAATAAAATTACTTTTTTTATTATATATTGGAAAATTTGAGCGGTAAAAACCTAAAAATGACTGGTAAATTAAGAAAACTGTGTTTCGGAAGTACAAAGTTTTAAGACGGTTAATTTAAGTGGTTCAACCTCCCCAAACTCGCAAAAATAACCGAGTTACAGGGTGCTCAAATTTCAACCACAACTTCAACTGATTTGAAGATTTTTGTTGCATTAAACACCAAACTCACAAAAATAACCGAGACTGAAAATATTGAAAACAACGTCAAAAACATGAAAAGTGACTGGGGAGGTTGAGAACAAAGTCAAAAACTTAAAAATTGACTAGAAATGTTGAAAACAAACGCAAAAACATGAAAATGGTCTGGAAATGTTGAAAACAAAGTCAAAAACCTGAAAATTGACTGAAAATGTTGAAAATAAGGTCATAAACTTGAAAAATAACTAGGAATGTTGTAAAAAAAGTCAAAACGTAAAATTGACTGGAAATGTTGAAAACAACGTCAAAAACATGAAAATTGACTGGGGAGGTTAAGAACAAAGTCAAAAACTTAAAAACTAACTAGAAATGTTGAAAACAAACGCAAAAACATGAAAATTAACTGAAAATGTTGAAAACAACGTCAAAAACATGAAAAGTGACTGGGGAGGTTGAGAACAAAGTCAAAAACTTAAAAATTGACTAGAAATGTTGAAAACAAACGCAAAAACATGAAAATTGTCTGGAAATGTTGAAAACAAAGTCAAAAACCTGAAAATTGACTGAAAATGTTGAAAATAAGGTCATAAACTTGAAAATTAACTAGGAATGTTGTAAAAAAAGTCAAAACGTAAAATTGACTGGAAATGTTGAAAACAACGTCAAAAACATGAAAATTGACTGGGGAGGTTGAGAACAAAGTCAAAAACTTAAAAATTGACTAGAAATGTTGAAAACAAACGCAAAAACATGAAAATTAACTGAAAATGTTGAAAACAACGTCAAAAACATGAAAAGTGACTGGGGAGGTTGAGAACAAAGTCAAAAACTTAAAAATTGACTAGAAATGTTGAAAACAAAGGCAAAAGCATGAAAATTGTCTGGAAATGTTGAAAACAAAGTCAAAAACCTGAAAATTGACTGGAAATGTTGAAAATAAGGTCATAAACTTGAAAATTAACAAGGAATGTTGAAAACAAAGTCAAAACTTGAAAATTGACTGGGAATGTTGAAAACAACGTCAAAAACATGAAAATTGACTGGGGAAGTTGAGAACAAAGTCAAAAACTTAAAAATTGACTAGAAATGTTGAAAACAAACGCAAAAACATGAAAATTAACTGAAAATGTTGAAAACAACGTCAAAAACATGAAAAGTGACTGGGGATGTTGAGAACAAAGTCAAAAACTTAAAAATTGACTAGAAATGTTGAAAACAAACGCAAAAACATGAAAATTGTCTGGAAATGTTGAAAACAAAGTCAAAAACCTGAAAATTGACTGAAAATGTTGAAAATAAGGTCATAAACTTGAAAATTAACTAGGAATGTTGTAAAAAACGTCAAAACGTAAAATTGACTGGAAATGTTGAAAACAACGTCAAAAACATGAAAATTGACTGGGGAGGTTGAGAACAAAGTCAAAAACTTAAAAACTGACTAGAAATGTTGAAAACAAACGCAAAAACATGAAAATTAACTGAAAATGTTGAAAACAACGTCAAAAACATGAAAAGTGACTGGGGAGGTTGAGAACAAAGTCAAAAACTTAAAAATTGACTAGAAATGTTGAAAACAAACGCAAAAACATGAAAATTGTCTGGAAATGTTGAAAACAAAGTCAAAAACCTGAAAATTGACTGAAAATGTTGAAAATAAGGTCATAAACTTGAAAATTAACTAGGAATGTTGTAAAAAACGTCAAAACGTAAAATTGACTGGAAATGTTGAAAACAACGTCAAAAACATGAAAATTGACTGGGGAGGTTGAGAACAAAGTCAAAAACTTAAAAACTGACTAGAAATGTTGAAAACAAACGCAAAAACATGAAAATTAACTGAAAATGTTGAAAACAACGTCAAAAACATGACAAGTGACTGGGGAGGTTGAGAACAAAGTCAAAAACTTAAAAATTGACTAGAAATGTTGAAAACAAACGCAAAAACATGAAAATTGTCTGGAAATGTTGAAAACAAAGTCAAAAACCTGAAAATTGACTGAAAATGTTGAAAATAAGGTCATAAACTTGAAAATTAACTAGGAATGTTGTAAACAAAGTCAAAACGTAAAATTGACTGGAAATGTTGAAAACAACGTCAAAAACATGAAAATTGACTGGGGAGGTTGAGAACAAAGTCAAAAACTTAAAAACTGACTAGAAATGTTGAAAACAAACGCAAAAACATGAAAATTAACTGAAAATGTTGAAAACAACGTCAAAAACATGAAAAGTAACTGGGGAGGTTGAGAACAAAGTCAAAAACTTAAAAACTGACTAGAAATGTTGAAAACAAACGCAAAAACATGAAAATTAACTGAAAATGTTGAAAACAAAGTCAAAAACCTGAAAATTGACTGGAAATGTTGAAAATAAGGTCATAAACTTGAAAATTAACTAGGAATGTTGAAAACAAAGCCAAAACTTGAAAATTGACTGGAAATGTTGAAAACGTCAAAAACATGAAAATTGACTGGGGAGGGTGTTCAAATTTCAACCACAACTTCAACTGATTTGAAAATTTGTTGCATTAATCTAGTTTTTGCTAAATAACTCAGAAACGGTGAAAGTCTCGAAAAATTTGTGAGAGAGCAAAAAGGTTCGTAAGGTACTGCCAATCTAACCCGTGGAGGTTTTACAGTCGGTCAATGCTGCTACTATACAGGGGGTGCATGAAAATTGTAGTGATTCAGATTTTTTGGCCACCCTGTACGCAATTTTTAAGTTATACTTTTTTGCTTTACACCACTGGAAAGAGGAGCTCAAGACGATTAATTTGAGTGGCTCAACCTCCCTGAACTGCCAAAAATAATCAAGTTACAAGGTGTTCAAATTTTAAATCCCAACTTCAACTGATTTGAATATTTGTTGCATTAATCTAGTTTTTGCTAAATAACTCAGAAACGGCGTTTAGAACAGACAAGTTTAGAAAAATTTGATTGAGAGCAAAAATGTTCGTAAAGAACTGCCAAACTAATCCGTGAAGTTTTACAGTCCGTGAGTGTTGCTACTATACGGGGGCGCATGAAAAGTGTAGTAATTCAGATTTGTTACTTTTCAAATTAATGACAGAAAAATAATATCTTTTCAATTAGACCCATAAATTTACTGGTAAAATTGGTAAATTTTCCTGTCACACTGAATTTTACTTTACCTTATAGGTAAATAACCGGTCACGGTAAATTTACCCTCATCACTACCTTACAATAATCACAAAATTCAACGAATGACAAAAAAGTGACAGAAAGTTCTGTCAGTTAAAAATGTAGCCCTGACCTGATAAATTAGTAAGATAACTACAAATAAATGAATTAAACAAAGATGGAAAACCACTTTCAGTCAGTCAGTTATCGTGACGTCAAAAACGTTTTGCTCGCTCCATGGAGTTTGAAAACAAAGCCTCTGTATTGATTGGTTTTAATTTTGAATTATTAGCCAATTCATATATTTCAAAAATTAAAACCTCTTTCAATCCGGAACTTAAATAATGGTTAAACAAGCTCTAATTTTCACACAAAAAAAAGCAATTTAAAGTTAAATTTTGTTGTAAAAAGAAAACATTTTTTTGATATTTTTCGGACAAAATTCAGTCTCAAAATATCTTTGAAAAGTAGTAAAACTTGATAAAAACTCTTATTGGTTGTTGACTTTTTAATTTCGCCAGATTGAATCTTCTAATAAACTGAAATCAACAATATGCGCTGTACTGATTATTCTTGGAACATCCTGTACAAAGTATAAATTGCTTGAAACTAATGAACGATCTGTTTAATCCTGGGTCATATTGATGTAGACCGCCCCTAATGACAGTTTCCGATCGCTGAAAACGCTAATAAACCGCGTTAAATTAGCGAATCAAAACAGCATTAGATACCATAAAAAACTATTCTCGATTATAGTCGCAATAAAGTACAGATTACATTTGTCGGCATCGAAGGGCATACGAGTCTAGTAATGAGCTGCTCTGCAATGGCCGATGCCGTCGTCCTGGTAATTGCCCAGCTTAAACGCATAATTTTCTATATAAAACTGAAAGAGCTATTTATGCCTTCGCATTTGAAATGGAAATAATTTTCAGTACGCTGGAAATCCGGAATAAATATACGTACAGATTGTGCGAACAACAGTGCGATTGTTCTTGTCGGTTTTAGATAGATGCCCTTCAATATGGTTAGCAATAGCACAATTAACATTACAACCCAAAATTTACGTGTGTGAATTCCCACAGAAATTTTCAATCAAAACAACAATAGGAAGCAAGCTTTAAAGTCAATTTTAATTTTATCCTCGGTATTTAATGGTAGTAACAAATATTACAACATAATAAAGGTCAAAATACCCATGGTTTAATACCTCGAGAGTGCTGTGTTATCCAATTGGATCTAATTGTACAAAGTATGATTGATATTGACTATTTATGAGGTTGGTCATGAAAACCGAAAACAAAGTAGCGAAAACCGTAAAGGGACAAGAAAAATGTCTGGTTTGTGTCCCTTTGAATTTAAATTAATGGTCGTGAAACCACCCCTCTTTGTGCGTGTTTATGTTTATCGAACCATCGTGTCTTTTTTGCCGTCCAACGAGTTTTTACGGTTTAAAGTCGCTCTCAACGTTAGCATGACTGCAATGGGATTTATTTAATTGAATAATCTATAAAAGTAATGCAGCTCGGTGGCTCAAGAACAGCATATCTGGAATTAACTTCAGATCTGTCTCGTCCATTGTTTGGTTTATTGTCAAAGACTGACAAGCAAAACGTCATAAGTGATAATTGTCAGTCTGCTAGAGCCAGAGCCGCCTATTCTAGAAAACTTATAGAAGGTGCTTGTCAAAAATTCCAATATGGCCGAATTAATGCAGTTGGAATTGAATTGACGTTTCAAGTTAAGATCGCAGCGCCAGTTGAACTAAAATCGGGCAACCCGTTTCTAACCTAACATTACAAATGACACTGACACTTTACATTTATGAAACCAGTGCTAAATTTCTAACCAAAATCAACGTAAACAAACGGAGAAATGACAGCTGGAATACCCGAAACTGTTTTCAAAACTGATCACCAGAGAGAGTAGGTATCTCTTATCTTGAAACGCGAATAGTATGTAACTCTTAAGATAAAGAGTGTGGTGAGGTAAATTTTTGAAAATACGGAAGACATTAGCAAAAAACCACTGAACCACTGGATCAAAAAAGTGTAGTGTAGTGTTATGTAGGTTGGTAGTTATCGTAATTAAAGATTTGTTCATGAACTTTAGTAGGTACAGGGTGGTCCAGATTTAAATGTCAATAATTCACCAATCCATAGCCAATTAAAAAGTAAGTTGACATTCATTATGTCATTTTCCTGATAAGTGCTTCCTAAGGAAAATACAGTCCTTCAAATTTCTGTTTAAAAAATCGTTTTTTTTGTCATAACTGTCAGACCGTTGGAGCAATATTGATCAAATTTGGAACAAGCACTTTATTAGACGTTATTACGGTCAAAGACCCAAAACTAACTTAACCCAACTTAAAAATTGTCTTAGAAACGGAAAATTCACTTAAGAAGTTTAAAAAATATTATTGTAGCCAGTTTTCATAGTTTCCAGACAAACTAAAAGACTTTAGTTTTGAAAATTGAATTAGAAAAGATAAACATTTCAGAAGCTTAAAAATTGTGTTTGTAACCAGTTTTCATGCAAATCGAGAGACTTTAATACTAAAAATTGACTTGTAGACATAAAAACTACTTTTTCAAGAATTTGTTACTACAAATTCATACATTTAAACCTTAAAAATTGACTTGAACCCCAAAATGTGACTGAACTAATGAAAAGTGACATCAGAAGCTTAAAATTTGCATTTGAAGTAAGTTTTCATAATTTGAAGACAAATTTCAATATTTTAGTCTTGAAAATAGTCTTGGATGCAGGACATTGACATTAGATTCATGAAAATTGTCTTGAAAACGAACTTTTCGTGCTTTTTACTTTGCTTTTCATTTTCTTCAAATTCTGGACTATTTTTAGTGCTTCAAAACTGCTTTCAGCTTGGAAAATCGAGTTTCAAGACTATCTTCACCAAGTTATTGACATAGCAAACTTAAAAAACAATTATTACATTCTTCATAGACTTAAAATGGCATTCGAAGCCTTGTCACTATTAAATCGACTTCTAGACAACTCAGAGCTAAAAATTCGTGTATTTCTTAATAAACTAGAATGTTTTTAGTGTTTTAAGGCTGTTTTCAGTGCCTCAAATCGAGTTTCAAGACTATCTTTACAAAGTTTTTGACTTATCAGGCCTAAAAGCTAGTTTGTCCACTGACCATAATCTTGAAAATGTTATTTCAAGCTTCTTCACTATTAAATTCACTTCTACACTCATAGGTGCAATAAATTGTAGCATCTCTAAGAAATTCAGACTGTTTTTAGTGCTTTTTAAGACTGAAAAATCGAGTTTAAGGCTATTTCCAAATGTCAAGTTTCTTCAGTAATAAAAGTAAAAAATGTTGGTACCAAATGCTACAATAATAGTCTTGAGAACTAATTTTTAGAAATAAAATAGTCCGAAAATTTAATTTACTTCTAGACTTGTTGTCCACTCCAGAAAATTGAGTTGTACACCAATTAAAGTCTTGAAAATATACTTTTGGACTCTTTAGTCCTAGTAAAGTCAGTTCTAGCATTAAAAGTCAACTTTTATATTATTTTTAGTAGTAAAAAATGAGTTTCATGCACAATACAATCTTTGTCTTGATTTCCGGACTTTTTTTAGTTCTTGAATGCCAGTTTCAGACACTCAACCAGGATGGCAGTCTGAGAAAGCGAATCATAAGACCATTCTTAGTAGTAAAAAAGTTTTTAGACTATTCAGTACAAATTTGGACTTTCACAAGTCTTGGATGTTCAGTTTTAAAATATAAAACGATTTTTTAAATTGAAATTTGGAGGACTGTATCTTCCTTAGGAAACGTTTTTCAGAAAAATGGCAAAATGCAAGTCAACTTATTTTTTGATTAGCTATCAAATGGTGAATATGTGTAAAGTGTATTCTTTCATTAACTTTAAAGATTTGTTCATTAACTTTAGTATATTACTTGAAAATACATTAAACGATTTGAACAACGTTGCGATTCCCTTCCGTTGCTTCTAACACTGCTCGACTCATTCTAACCTCTATTCGAAGTGTCAACATACAATGTTGAGTGCCTTATACTATTTGAACACTCTCATATACTATCCTAACATTAAGAATGTTTGTTTCACTTCGAATAAACAAAAGTTCAAGGAGTTTTCAAATTTGGCGAATATTGAAAAACGCCATCTAGCGCCACAAACTGACAAAATATCAAAATACGGTTTTTGCCATTCATCTTTTCACAAAAATCGACCTCTAGACATGTCTATCTATCCGGAAAACGGGGTTTTCCTGTCAAAACACTCTAAATCCAGACACCCTGTACCTTAGTATAGTTTTGAAAAAAGGTAGTCCATCTTCACACAGTGGAGTTGTAGTGTAAGTACAAGCAAAAACCACAAAGTCAATCTCCACAATATGCCTTTTGGGCAGCTTTTAGCTACTAAATAAAGATTTTGTGTTTTTTGCTATTGACTTACTATAGTTTTATTTTACAGTTGTTGGTAAAATTTTCAAAACAAAAGCAAAATGTACTAAACAAGTGACGTTGGATGCTCACTTTTTTGGACGTTTTGTGAATATCTTTTTCTGATTCTAACTATTAACTCTAGACTAGACGTCTCTAAGACTAAAACCAAACAGGTTCACACAAAATGAGCTTAGGCCACACGTTACCTCTACAGGGGATCGTAACCTGTCAGGGGCGTCCCCCGAGGTAAACACAGAGGGATCGAAAAATTAGATTTTCCGTCTAAGCTAAACCTGATTAGCATCGATCCGTGTTCCATGGGGAATTAATTACACGTCACCTTACCCGGATATGTAGGTACTTTATAAATAAATAAAATGCACGTAGTGTACTAGTGATCAATGTTAATTATGTCGAACTTGAGCGATGTGACTTAGTTCTTGAAGCGATCAGTCAACGAGTCCGTTTTAATTTACTTTAATCCGACAACCGTAAACTGATCAAAAAATGTTTTGACTGCTCACCCAACTTCCAGATACTAAACACACCTGGGTGTGATTCATACATTAGAAGTTTGTCGATTAATTTCGCCGAGGTTTGATTGATTTCCTGGAAATTTTGTTTTTCCAAACTTTTACTGTTTTGTGTGATCATTCACCTTCGCCGTGATCCTTTGATGTTGTATCGATGGTAATGACTAACGCTTATTTCTTTGCAGACGCTGTTATGGACGCGATACAAGAGGACAAAGAACCACCCTCATTGACTACCTAACAGGTGAGTACATGATGGAAATTTTAAAACGGTCATTTAAATTCCGATGACTTAATGCAGTCATGCTTGGCCTCTTGAAGTTGCGTATTTTCTACTGACCTCAACCTAGTCCGAAAAAATAGTACATGGAGCTATTTTGCAAGGCTTTTTTGCGTCTACATGGTGTCCCCATAAATTGTTAGAAAAAATTACTCACACAATTAATAAACTGTTTCGTATATTAACTTAGGAAAGCGGAATGAATGTTAAGAAGAAGTGAATAGTATTTTTTTTAAACATTCGTTTATTATCATCGTTTTATAATTTTATTTTTGGTATGGTCGTTTTATGAGAGAGATAAAATCTGACACTGATTATTTTTAAATGTCAGATCGTTACTAAACAAAGATAGATGTAATTTCAGTGACATAGTCCTGTTTTACCGGTAAAAATAAAATTTGTTATTTCATCCTTAATTTAATGACTTTAATCTGACAAGCAAAACTTAAAAAACCGAGAATTTATGTTTTGTTTTATTTCCGACTACTGCAGTTTTGTACAGTGCGTTTTTTTTAACGCGCAACATAGGATTTTACGTGTTAAATTTTTAAGCCCATGTTAGACCATTTTATTTTGGAACTGCAAGTCTATAACTTGACTGCTGTGTCTTTAGTACCCTGAAGCTTAAGTAAGTCTACCAATTTGGTCTAAAAAGTGATTAAAAACTGGAAAAAAATCATTTTTTTTCGAAAAGATTTTATCGTTCCATACGCCCTGTATGCATTGTTGTTCCTTGTTGTTTTTATACTGGCAGGGCAGGTAGCAGGTAAAGTGACATATTTTGACTGCATCACGACCCGACATCTTTTGAATGTCAAAAGGGCATTTTATGATTGTTTGGAATACTGTTTGGCTTCAAACGGAGGTCACTTTGAACAATTCACTTATAAAAATACTTCTTTTGTTCTTAACTTTCTTGATATAAAGTTAATGATCACCCTGTTTTACTTTCTACGCCAAATTTTACCTGCTACCTGCCGTGCCAGTATCAAAAACAACAAAGAACAACAATGCATACAGGGAGTATGAAACGATAAAACCTTTTCGAAAAAAGATGATTTTTTGCAAGCTTTTTAACACTTTTTAGGCCGAATTGGTAAACTTACTTAAGCTTCAGGGTAAGAAACAGCCACCCGTCAAGTTTTATACTTGTAGTTCCAAAATAACATGGTCTAACATGGGCTTAAAAATTTAACACGTGAAATCCTATGTTGCGCGTTAAAAAAAACGCACTGTATATTTGTCTTGAAGAAATTCTGCCGATGAATGGGTGTTTACCCATCACTATTATCCTTGATTGTCCTTTCAAACTGTGTTTCTGGCAGTTCAAATTTTGACACCGATTTTCTCTCCTGTGTACCAAATTTTGTCTTGTTTTTTTAGATTATTGAATAGGAAATTTAATGAGCATTCCAAGAATGTACTTAAAACTGTCATTTTGTCACTCCAAGTGGATTTGACAAACCATTTTGTCCCTTACTGTCTTTTCAAACTGTTTTTCTGGCAGTTCAAGTTTTGACACCGATTTTCTCTACGACTGTACCAAATTTTGTATTGTTTTTTTAGATTATTGAATAGGAAATTTAATGAGCATTCCAAGAATGTACTTAAAACTGTCATTTTGTCACTTCAAGTGGATTTGACAAGCCATTTTGTCCCTGACTGTCTTTTCAAACTGTTTTTCTGGCAGTTCAAATTTTGACACCGATTTTCTCTACGACTGTACCAATTTTTGTATTGTTTTTTTAGATTATTGAATAGGAACTTTAACGAGCATTCCAAAAATGTACTTAAAACTGTCATTTTGTCACTCCAAGTGGATTTGACAAGCCATTTTGTCCCTTACAGTGTTTTCAAACTGTTTTTCTGGCAGTTGAAACTTTGACCGATTTTCCCTCCGACTGTACCAAATTTTGTATTGTTTTTTTTTAGATTATTGAAATGGAAATTTAATGAGCATTCCAAAAATGTACTTAAAACTGTCATTTTGTCACTCCAAGTGGGTTTGACAAGCCATTTTGTCCCTGACTGTCTTTTCAAACTGTTTTTCTGGCAGTTGAAACTTTGACCGATTTTCTCTCCGACTGTACCAAATTTTGTATTGTTTTTTTAGATTATTGAATAGGAAATTTAATGAGCATTCCAAAAATGTACTTCAAACTGTCATTTTCTCACTCCAAGTGGGTTTGACACGCCATTTTGTCCCTGACTGTCTTTTTAAACTGTTTTTATGGCAGTTCAAATTTTGACACCAATTTTCTCTCCGACTGTACCAAATTTTGTATTGTTTTTTTAGATTATTGAATAGGAAATTTAATGAGCATTCCAAAAATGTACTTAAAACTGTCATTTTCTCACTCCAAGTGGGTTTGACAAGCCATTTTGTCCCTGACTGTCTTTTCAAACTGTTTTTCTGGCAGTTCAAATTTTGACACTGATTTTCTCTCCGACTGTATCAAGTTTTGTATTGTTTTTTTAGATTATTGAATAGGAAATTTAATGAGCATTCCAAAAATGTACTTAAAACTGTCATTTTGTCACTCCAAGTGGATTTGACAAACCATTTTGTCCCTTACTGTCTTTTCAAACTGTTTTTCTGGCAGTTCAAATTTTGACACCGATTTTCTCTACGACTGTACCAATTTTTGTATTGTTTTTTTAGATTATTGAATAGGAACTTTAACGAGCATTCCAAAAATGTACTTAAAACTGTCATTTTGTCACTCCAAGTGGATTTGACAAGCCATTTTGTCCCTTACAGTGTTTTCAAACTGTTTTTCTGGCAGTTGAAACTTTGACCGATTTTCCCTCCGACTGTACCAAATTTTGTATTGTTTTTTTTTAGATTATTGAAATGGAAATTTAATGAGCATTCCAAAAATGTACTTAAAACTGTCATTTTGTCACTCCAAGTGGGTTTGACAAGCCATTTTGTCCCTGACTGTCTTTTCAAACTGTTTTTCTGGCAGTTGAAACTTTGACCGATTTTCTCTCCGACTGTACCAAATTTTGTATTGTTTTTTTAGATTATTGAATAGGAAATTTAATGAGCATTCCAAAAATGTACTTCAAACTGTCATTTTCTCACTCCAAGTGGGTTTGACACGCCATTTTGTCCCTGACTGTCTTTTTAAACTGTTTTTATGGCAGTTCAAATTTTGACACCAATTTTCTCTACGACTGTACCAAATTTTGTATTGTTTTTTTAGATTATTGAATAGGAAATTTAATGAGCATTCCAAAAATGTACTTAAAACTGTCATTTTCTCACTCCAAGTGGGTTTGACAAGCCATTTTGTCCCTGACTGTCTTTTCAAACTGTTTTTCTGGCAGTTCAAATTTTGACACCGATTTTCTCTACGACTGTACCAAATTTTGTATTGTTTTTAAGATTATTGAATAGGAAATTTAATGAGCATTCCGAAAATGTACTTAAAACTGTCATTTTGTCACTCCTAGTGGATTTTCAAACAGTTTTTCTGGCAGTTCAAATTTTGACACCGCTTTTCTCTTTGACTATACCAAATTTTGTAGTGTTTTTTCAGGTTATTGAATGAGGATTCCAAAAATGTGCTTAAAACAGTCATTTTCTCACTTTAAGTGGTTTTTACAGGCAATTTTGTCTCTGACTGTCTTTCAGATCACAATTTCAACTGAAAAAAATTTGTTGAATCAAACCAGTTTTTGCTAAATAACTCGAAAACGGTAAAAGTTACGAAAAATTTGAGTAAGAGCAAAAATATCAGTAAAGAACTGCTAAACTCATCCCTGGAAGTTTTACGTCAGTCAGTTCCACTACTATACAGGGGATGCATAAAAATTGTAGTGATTCAGATTTATGACTTTTCAAATTAATACAATAATTCCAATGACAGCCATGACAGGTGACAAATTTCAATTAGACCCACAAATTTACTGGTCAAATTGGAATTTACTGGAAAAATTGGTAAATTGTCACACTGAATTTTACTTTTCCAATTTTACTATACCTTACCGGTAAATCATTACTCAAAAGTAAATAACCATTAAATTGGCAGAAAGGAAAATCAACACTGTGCCACAATTTAAATTGTTATAGTTTACTAAGGAGGTGTTACTCTCAATTTGGGACACCCTGTACTTGGCACCAGAAATTCCTATCATTCTAATGACCCCATAGAAACTGTCTTGGTCTATTCTCACGGTGCAGAAAGAAATAAGGCATTTTAATTCTGTGTAATTAGCGTAAAAAAGGCGATTCGTGTGCCATGACCGTTACCTTAATCGCATGACTTTTTTGTTTAAGACATTTTAACTGTATCAAATATTATTTCGTCATTGTTGTTGTTATTGTTATGATTTTTTAATGTAACACTCGGTAAACACGTCAAGTGGAAACGATTATTGCTTCGTCTGCCGGAAAATTACTCTTCATCGCTTTACAACCCGGAAATTGAAGCAAACAAGAAAACATCTACAACGGATAAGTCATTGTTGCAGAAACCGAAAGTAATACCAATTGACACTTAGCAAAGCGGATGTAAAATCGGATCTTGGTTTTATTGACACGGTTTGGAAAGTAAAAGTGGTCAACCAAACTGAGTGATTACAGTTTTATTACAGGCGCCTGTGTCGAATGAAACATGTCGTCGGAAACCAGTGAAAACCAAATAAACCCAAGAAAGTTTTGGATGATCTTACGACTTTCAAAAGCCGCATTTCGATCGTTAAGAACGGATAAACAATCTGAGGTGCAAATAGGCGTTTAATGGGTTTCTTTGTGTAAACGGAAACGTGTGTATGCGTGTGGTTTGGGTACCGATAAGGTTTCTCATTAGTTCCCCCTTCTTTGTGATTTTAAAAAGTTTAGAATGACCTTTAAGCCATCGAGTTAATGAGAAAAGTGGACCTGAGATGTGTATTGAATGTCAAATTTTTTAAAGAATTAAATCAACCAAGAAGAATTCTGCTAAGGTCCAGAAAATTGTGTTGAAGTTCACAACACAGTTAGAAATACAGTGTGAAAATCAAACAATATTATCAATCAATCTCTCTGTAAGGTAAGTTTGGTTGGCCATGTAAATTTGAGACACCCTATATATTGAAATAGTAGTAACTTTATTTCAAGATTGTCATAAACAACGTATACAACAAAATGAAATTGCGTCAGCAAAAGAAAGACTACTTAGGTATATTATTATACTTATGATATAGTATACTCATTCAATACAGGAGAGTTCAACCTCTACATGTTTAGGTAATCGTCGAGATGATAGGGTTCCAATTGGATTAATAACTTTTTTAGCTCCCTTTTAAATTTTTGGTTACTCACAATTGTTTTAATATCCATAGGTAACTTATTGAAGAGCTTTATACACATATAGTGGGGAGTTTTTTCTGTTATTTGCAGCCGGTGTGTTGGATACATAATTTGATGGGTTAATCTTGTATTATATTTGTTTACCTGTGGATTCTGAAAAAATAAACTTCTGTTGTTGAAAAAGAACATTAACCATTCATATATATATATACAGAGCGTATACTGTCATTAGTCCCATTGACCTGAAAGTGTTTCTACATGATTGCCGATAATCCATTTTTTTAATTATTCTCATAACTCGTTTTTGAGCAATAAAAATGTTCTGAACCCTACCATCTCGGCCCCAGAACATAATACCGTACTTCAGTCTGGATTCAAAATTGGCGCTATACAGAATTTTTAGACATTGCTCACTTAGATATTTACCAGTGAATCGTATTCCGTAGCAGATAGTTCCCAAAGTTTTCAAGAGTTTATCCAAATGAAAAGACCAGTCAAGGTTCTCATCCAGATAAACCCCTAGGAACCTCGTGTTTTCAGATACTGTTATGTCTTTTCCGACAATCGGGAGTCCTTCCAGTTTACCAAAGTTTGATTGTTTTGTCCTGAACAGGACTAAATCAGTTTTCTCTGCGTTCAAAATTAAGCCGTTATCAGCAAACCATGCTTCAATTTTAGACGTTAAATATTGACTATTGCTTACTAGGTTCAAACTATTTTTGTCTCCAATCAACAAGTTGGTGTCATCGGCATAGTTAATAATAGTTTGCCATGGTTCATCTGCTACCGAATACAAGTCGGTTTATGAAGATTACAAAGAGGATTGGCCCTATAATGCTACCTTGTGCTATTCCATAATCGTTCGAAAGAGTCCCTGACCTACTAGATTGACCATCTTTAGTGACAGCCACTATTTGCTGCCTGTTTTGCAAGTATGACCTTACCCACTCCAATGGTTGCCCCCTTATCCCATATTTTTCCATTTTATTTAATAAGATTTCTCGATGTAGACAGTCATAGGCCTTCGAAAGATCTAGGAATATTCCAAATGCGGCCTCTATTTTCAAAGTGCTTAATGATTGATTGTATAAATTGATATAATGCCGTTTGTGTTGATTTTTCCTTTATAAATCCGTGTTCATAAATTCTATAATTCTTTTACACATTGCCAGTTCAAAAAGTTTGGAAAATCCTGGCAGAAGGCTTATAGGTCTAGCTATTCATTATTTCTGGATCACCCTTTTTATACAATGGTTTAACAATAGCAGTTTTTAGTTTAGTTAGTTTTTAGTTGTATCTCGGGAACCGTTTGTCGTATGATTTTGGGGTAAAAATTTTTTTAGGTAAATCTGCCATAAAAATTCGCTGGAAAATATTTTCAAGTTCTAAAAATGACCGCCAGAGGCCGTAACTGCCATCTTAAATTTTTAAATTGCATTTTCTATAAATTTTGCACAATAAACTAGAGTTTTTTTTCCTTATTTTTAAAGGGAACCAAGTTATCTATTATTTTCGTAAAAAACAAATTTCTGTTATTTCAAAAAAAAAATGGCGTGAGGTGTTCAATTGTTTTTGCAATAACCTGCTTTAACTTCTTAACGGTTTGACCAATTTTAACAAATTTGGTATTGTTGAAAAGAGCATTTCTTGGGCAATAAGAATCAACCAAAATACAGTTAATTTAATTGAATCTTTCTGCGCCAGGGGGCTACTTTTGAAACCATGACTCAAATTCCAAAAAAAAACAAATGGAATGATATGACTTTTTATGAAAAAGTAGCCAAATAACCCAGTGGCCAGTGGAAACCGTTTTTCAAATTCTCGTTCCTAACCTGAAATATTGAGAAATTTTGTCTTATTGGGTCACCCGGTACGTAATGGGTATATTACAAAAATTTAAAAAAGTTTACAAATACAAAGTTGAAACGCTGTTTAAATTGATTGAATGAAATTAAAAAAGTTTAAAAATGGAACTAAAATGATACGTAGAAAACCCTGTTTAGCCAACAAGACGGGTAGATTTTGATAATGAAAACTAACCTCAATTAATAAATGGAAATTTAAGAATTAACCCACTCGATGAAAAAAATTACTTGAAATATTGAAACACCATAGAAGTGTCAGAAAAACCTAGGTCAGGCTAGTCAATTCAGTTTCAGCCACTTTATCATTCCTGACGTTTTGACAATAATTGTCAAAATGCAAAACTGAAAATTAATTTGCAAGAATTGTTTTCCAAAATCATTTTTTTGGTTATGGGCGGACATAACCTAAGTTCAAGGCTTTTTAAGTGGTCACACAACTTATTAGTTGATGATCTAATAAGTTGTTTCTCTTTTTAATTAAGCTAGCAGCAATTTCTGGCGGAATTTCAAATCAATAACTAATTTCAGTTGCAAAACATTTAAATAAAATTTATTATTTGTGTTGCCCTCCAAATGTCGGAGATCCTAGTTGGAGATGACGTATGTGACCCAATAAACGAGTTTTGTATTTTTTACTATACCCTTAGTAATTTGCATATTTAGTAAAATGCGCATGATGTTATGAATGACAACCACCCTATTCGTCCTTACCCAGGTCACGTGATAATTCTGTAAAAAATAGTGATGGGTAAATTACCGGTTACCAAGAAAATTTGACCGGTAAATTACATACACTGATTTGTTTCTGGTAGTTCAAATTTAGACACCTCTTTTCTCCCTGACTGCACCAAATTTTGTTTGAGTTTTTTCAGGTTATTAGATAGAAAATTTAATGAGGATTCCAAAAATGTGCTTATAACAGTCATTTTCTCACTCCAAGTGTGTTTTACAATTGATTTTGTTACTAACTGTCCTTTGAAACTGTGTTTCTGGAGATAAAAAAAAAACAAAATAATTTGCTATCATTTTCTACTTAATAGTGATCTTTATTAAACCAAGTTGCTTCTGTTCTTCATAGTATCTGTTTTATAATTTTTTCGGTATTTCTTCCTCAAATCTGAGTTGTCTTATGGGGTAGAGAGCACAAGAAACGACATTCCGTTTTGTGAACAAAAGCAAATTTGCTAAAAAAAGATTTTTCACTTTTGATAAAAAAAAAACGGAAAGTTCTCGAAACTTTAAGGCTAATATACAGGGTGTCCCATAAGTAATGGTAAATAATTTAATAGCGGATTTAAGGGACCAATATAATTCGATTTAGCACAACCTCAGGGGGTCAAAGTTATTTTTTTAAAATGGTCTTTTTTTAATTACTCATGAATAACTTGAAGTTTCTTGGTAAAATTAGATAATCGGGGGTTTTTGAAGATAGCAAATTTAATTATCAACGCAGTTTTAAGCCACGCAGAGGTCGCCACCTGCAGAAATTAATTCGCTTTAAAATCGACATAACTTTTTTCTGGTATAGCCAAGTGACAGCGTAACCCGAATATCTGTTTTCCAATACCTTCTTGCCAAAAAAGGTATACCTAGTAAGTATCCTAAAAACAAACGGTTTTCGAGTTTTTTGCAATTAAAATATTGACCTCAATGCATTTATAATTTTTTTTTTAAAAAATTGGTTGAAATAACTGTCTATTATTGTTCCAAAATGTCTCAACAGCATTTTAAGTTGAAATTATTAACTTGCCTTGGTTATCTATTATTTCTTCATATACAAAATGCTTCAGATAAAAATCTGGATGACCAATTTTCGAACTTGGTGCTGGTCATGATATTTGGCTTCTCCGACCAATTCAACGATTCAGAAAATTTTTTATTAAGTAATTTCTCACTTGTAATCAGAAATGATCTAAGGTTCCATCCTCCAAGAAGATTACAAATTGCAATCATGTTTGGCACCGAATACTTTAATGGCAAATATCTCGTAAACTGTTGATCTTAAGGATGCCAACTAAGTATACTTTTTTTGTTAAAAAAATATTGGAAAACCGATACTCAGATTTCAGTTGTCACTTCGCCTTACCAGAAAAAAGTTGAAAAGAGTGATTTTAAAGCAAATCACTGGTTTTAGGTGGTGACCTCTATAAGCTTGCTTAAAACTGAGTAGATAATGAAATTTGGCACCCTCGAACACCCTCGAATACCTAATTTTAGCAAGAAACTCCAAGGGGACTAACTTTGACTCCTTGTATTTCTGTTTCTGTTGACTTTTTGTCTGAGGTAAATTGTGCTAAATCGAATCATTTTGACCCCATAAATACATCATTAAATTATTTACCATTACTTATGGGACACCCTGTATACAAACAATGCTGATTTCCAGGTAAACTTTTCGTTTAATTCACATCTAAAAAAGAATCCAGAAGGATGAGTAATTTTTATTTTAGAAATTTACTCACTTTTACAAAAGTATTTAAATGTCAAGAGAAAACAAAAGTGCGAAGATTTACGGGACTATTTTTCTGGAAACCTTTTTCTTCTTGAATCATTACAATCATGAAAAAAACGAACTAAAGCGTGGGCCATTTATAGCAAAACCTACACGACCGAATAAAACCAACAAAACTCTCAACTTTAAGAAAATAAATTATCGTCTATTTAGCCTTATTTTCTAAGGAAGTCGTTAAATTTTATCGTTTTCACAAAACGCAACAAAAAGAAAAGTTCGGCGATGATGAAGATCTATTTTGGACAATTTTCTCATTTAGGGTGTGTTGTTGCGTTACAAAGTCACTTAGCAACAAACTATACCGTATTTAGAATTGTCTCGGCGTAACAATATCGCTTTACAAATAATTGCCTATTTGAGTAAACCATATCTTAATCGCTGTTTCAGACAATTTTCTGTAACCATTACCGCAAACAAAACATGCATACATTAAACTATATGCCTACGGATTAATTATTATTATTAAGTTAATTTGTTTAATAGGAAATAAAACATCGATACCATTCGCGTAACAAAAAAGGAAAGTAGATTGGTGGAATTAAGACGCCAATCTAAGTCATTTTTGCGCAATATTCTTAATAAGGCGTTCGTGTTCTTTGTTTGACTATATTGCAAATCGTTTATGTTGTTACGTTTTAACTAATACTCAGGTGTATAATAAACTCATATTTTAGTCATCTAGTCTCTGACTAATGGTAATAAAGGAATACAAAAGACCCACAGGATTACTCAACCACCTAACAGAAAGTTTTGTGGTATTCTAACCCTAATGATGATTGACCTTTAACAAGAAAACTGATCTGTCTGTCATCAACATAAACTATAGTTATGTCAATTTAATAGTACTATTCTTGTCTGTTTGTCAGTACTGTCAAATGTCTTTAGTTTGCCATGTTTTTATTTTTTGTTGATATTACTTTATTGGCTCATAATAGTCCTTAGAAACAAAATAAAATTAAGTTTAAGAAGTTATAATGCCCGCTTATAAGACCCTCGATTTGATTATTATTGTTTTGCTGTTTAATTAATATTTTTTCTGTTATATTTGACTTTATACAGTTTATACTTTTTACACACTTTTGTCCGGTTTTCTCTTGACTTTTGGATTGACAGGTTGAAAAAAGAAAACTTGAGATAGATATGTTATGGGTAAATTATCAAATATTTTACTTTACCAGGAAAATTACTGGTAAATTAGAAATACTGTGTTTCTGGCAGTTCAAACTATGACACCGCTTTTTTCTCTGACTGTACTAAATTTTGTACTGTTTTTTTAGGTTATGAAATGGGAAATTTAATAAAGATTACAAAAATGTGCTTAAAACTGTAATTTTCTCACTCCAAGTGGGTTTTACACGCGATTTTACGCCTGACTGTCCTTTAAATTTAAACTCTCTGGCAGTATTTTAACATCGCTTTTCTCCCTGACTGTAATAAATTTTGTACTGTTTCTTTAGATTATTAAATAGAAAATTTAATGAGGATTCCAAAAATGTGCTTAAAACTGTCATTTTCTCACTCCAAGTGGGTTTTACAGGCGATTTTGTTCCTGACTGTTCTTTTAAACTGTGGTTCTGGCAGTTCAAACTATGACACCCCTTTTTTTCCTGACTGTACTAAATTTTGTACTGTTTTTTTAGGTTTTGAATGGGAAATTTAATGAAGATTCCAAAAATGTGCTTGAAACTGTCATTTTCTCACTACAAGTGGGTTTTACATGCGATTTTGCGCCTGTGTCTATTTAATTTAAACTGTTTCTGGCAGTTTAAACTTTAACACCGCTTTTCTCCCTGACTGTACTAAATTTTGTACTGTTTTTTTTAGGTTATTGAATAGAAAATTTAATGAGGATTCCAAAAATGTGCTTCAAACAGTCATTTTCTCACTCCAAGTGGGTTATACAGGCGATTTTGTTCCCGACTGTTCTTTTAAACTGTGTTTCTGGCAGTTGAAACTATGACACCGCTTTTTTTCCTGATTGTACTAAATTTTGTACTGTTTTTTAGGTTATGGAATGGGAAATTTAATGTAGATTCCAAAAATGTGCTTCAAACAGTCATTTTCTCACTCCAAGTGGGTTATACAGGCGATTTTGTTCCCGACTGTTCTTTTAAACTGTGTTTCTGGCAGTTGAAACTATGACACCGCTTTTTTTCCTGATTGTACTAAATTTTGTACTGTTTTTTTAGGTTATGGAATGGGAAATTTAATGTAGATTCCAAAAATGTGCTTAAAACTGTCATTTTCTCACTCCAAGTGGGTTTTACAGGCGATTTTGCGCCTGACTGCCCTTTTAATTTAAACTGTCTCTAGCAGTACTTTAACACCGCTTTTCTCCCTGACTGTACTAAATTTTGTACTGTTTCTTAGGGTATTGAATAGAAAATTTTATGAAGATTCCAAAAATGTGCTTAAAAGTGTCATTTTCTCACTCCAAGTGGGTTTTAAAGGCGATTTTATTCTTGACTGTTCTTTTAAACTGTGTTTCTGACATTTCAATCTATGACCCCAATTTTTTGCTGATTGTATTAAATTTTGTACTGTTTTTTAGGTTTTTGAGTAGGAAATTTAATAAAAATTCTAAAAATGTGCTTAAAACTGTCATTTTCTCACTCTAAGTGGGTCACGTGACTGCTTAGCTTAACTGTCAAACTGTGCTCAAAAGCTGCAAAAACTAGAGTTTAGAAAGGTTTTCTTGCAGTATTAAATATAAAATGTGCCTCTGAGATTTATGACAGTTAGTCACGTGATTGTCTAGCTAAGTTATTTTTTAAAACCACGTGATATCTGTCACTAATATCAAAACTTGAAATCAATTATTGAAAAAATGAAAATATGTTTTCTGAAGTATGGTTACTATAGCATTAAAATTGTGTGTGTATCATTAAAAAACAGCTAAAATGATATTTTATCTACTGTATCTACCGTTTTTGACCGATTATTCTACCGCTATTAAATATTTTGACTTGGCAACAATGGTGACATAACGAGTGAAAAAGTCACAGTCTCAACTAAGTTTAACTTAAACTTAGCTTAATATGATCTTTTTCTTAATTAAGTACATACTGTTAATTAGCATTCTAAAAATTCCAATTCATATATTGACATTTAAATTTTCAACGTTACGGTTGATTTACTAACTTATAAAACAATAATGTGTGTTAGTTTAGAAAATTTAAAAAAAAAAACGATACCTTTAAAGGAAAATTTATTTATTTAGGAAATCACAAACAGCCATCATCAATGCCATTCACTGGCCTATTTCATTACGGTTAACTACCCATAAAGGTCCTACCAAACAGCTTCTGGAAATAAACACGTTTCGTAATGTTTGTTTTACCTTTTTTATGACCGATAAAATCTACTAAAACATATTCTTGTAAACGGCTTAGGGCCGGTTATCGTCACAACAGTTTAAAGGTTTGGTTAATAGTTAATGTGGTAAACGTCACTTTTACAATTACTTTGGAAAAGGATTGGCAACAATGCATGTTGTTTAACGTAATTTTTTTTTATGGATTTAGGTGAGTTTGCAAAAAATATTTATGTTACTAGATCCGTTAATTAATAATTATTAGTTAGATTAAAATGGCATAGTAACAGTTGACACATGATATCATTCAGAGTACCTAATGAGCAGTCACGTGACTTCAAATTCGTTCCGACAGATTGACACATGTCATTTACAGAGCTTTTTCTATCTTTGTCGATTAGCATTGATATGAAATGGTTATCTCTCTCTCCCTGGCATTTGAAAAGATTTGGTCACGTATTTCACTCATTCGAAAGTATGTTCATTTAGAAATCTTTGCTAATCTACATATTTCTCTCTCTTTCCGGTCTTCGAAAAAAGAAAAAGACGAAAAGATATTCCCAAAGTTTTCGAGATGGCACTTTCATTGATCTTAAACTATTATTTTTGTAGGTTATTGCGTCTCTTGCCACCCTCTTGCTTGCCAGCAAACAGGAAACTGAATTTACACAAAAAGAGTGTCACTTTTATGGCTTATCTGACAGGCAGTGTAGCCTGTTACTTAGACAAAACTGTGACGTCACTTGACAACTCTTTTTAATGGTCACGTGACCGTTGTGTGATTTTTATATCATAACGCCTTTGGATCGGAATTCATCATTGAAGCGCAAATTTACAAGATATTGCAATATCGCAAATTAGTTGGTCGACAGTTCCAATAGAAAAAGTCACGTGATCTGACTGCTCAAACAATCCTACTCCACCTTGAATCAACATTACATTTCAGTTATGGCCATTATTATCAGACAAAATTCCCGCTTTGGCTTTTTACACGTTTTACGAGCTTTTAGGTAAAAACGTGCCAAACGGAAACAACGTCAATTACCTTTGCTATGTCCAAGAAAACGTAATAATCACGTAACACCTCTGTCAGATAGTACATTAGGATTTATGGGTAGGGTGAAAAAGGAACACAAATAAAAAACGCTTCCTGGGGGGTTGGGAACTACCCCATCCTAAATAAAGATCCTGTTGTTGATAATCGTAAAAAGACCAAACGAAATTGGACAGGAGGGATAATTCACACTGTAATGTGAAGTATAGTTTGGCTAATTAGTGGCTTAGGGTTGGCAACAGACTGGAAAACAAGTTTACAGCAACGTATTTGGGCAAAGACTAATGTACTTCACAGATTAATGTTTAAAAATAAAATTTAAAAATCACTGGAAAACCGCACGAAGAACAGCAAAATCACATAACCGCAAGCTTGTCAGTCGTCATTTCTAGGCAAAGACATATTTGACAAATAACCGAAAACCCACGAAGATGGCGCACTTTAGCCTGAAGACAGACAACGTAGAACCATTGTCAATCTTACTCAAAAGGAACTATCTGCTGATGAACAGAGTGTTTTGAGCAAAGGAGGAAATTTTGCGATAGTACCTGCAAAGCTGCCGGTAGAGGAAATCATTGCAAATGTGGAGAGTGAAATACGGTCGTTGTCAATACATACCGCGGAACACATAAGAGCAGAAACGTCACGGATTCTGCAGCGAGCAAAGCCCCCCAAAAATCTCACTTTTGGAGAAAGAACAGTTCTTAAAACACTCAATCAAGACAGAGAGATCCTCATTTTATCTGCTGATAAAGGAAACGCAACAGTGATCATATCAACAACTGACTACGAACGGAAGATCGAAACCCTTCTGGATCCCATAACCTACAAGAAGTTGCCACGTGATCCAACAGGTCGAATACTTAGAACCACAAACCAACTTATTAAAGATTCCACGACTGTCGCTGCTGAGGATATCTTGAAACTCAAAAAGACAGAGGCCCTTCCACTCAGACTTTATGATTTGCCTAAAATACACAAGCTGGATGTACCTCTGAGACCCATCGTTAGTGTCATAGGAGGCCCTACGTATGAGATAGCAAAGTACCTTACACCGACACTCCTTCAACCAAAAATAGGAAAGACGGACAGCTTCATCAAAGACTCAGCACATTTTGTGGACAAATTGCATTCCTTAACTTTATCTCCAGGTGACGTCCTTGTGAGTTTTGATGTTTCTTTATTCACTATGGTACCCATCAAAACGGCTATGGAGACGAGATTTTCCACTGGACATCGCCAAATTGTTCAGACACTGCCTAACCACCACTTACTTCCAGTGGCAGGGTGAATTCTTCGAACAGAATGATGGTGTAGCAATGGGTAGTCCTCTCAGTCCGGTAATAGCAAACTATTTTATGGAAACATTGAAGTACACTGCTCCAAAGAAACCAAAGTGCTGGTTTGGATACGTTGACGATACCTTTGTAGTTTGGAGCCACGGTGAAGACGAACTGTAGCGATTCTTGGTACATCTAAACTCCGTAAATCCAAGAATTCAATTTACTATGGAGACCGAAAAAGAAGGACGTCTATCTTTCCTGGATGTAATGGTGACAAGGAAACCTAATGTAACACTGGCTCACACGGTGTATCGAAAACCAACACACACGGATCATTATCTCAATAGTGGATCTAATCATCACCCTAACCAAAAAAGAGGAGGGATCAAAACCCTATCGCAGCGGGCAAAAAGGATTTGCGAACCATCAGAATTAGAAAAGGAGCTTAAACATCTGGAAAGGGTTTTCGGATGGAACAGATACAGTAGACAACAATTCAACAAAGTCACTCGCCCAAAAAATATCGAACTACGTAGACAACAAACGGGGGATGTTGAAGAGAAAGTTGGTTGGATTTTAGAGAAGCACAATGTCAAGACCGTCTTTAAACCAACCCGCACGATACAACAGAGTCTCAGATCGCCCAAGGACAAACGGGATCCTTTATCGGCTTCTGGAGTTTACAGGATCCCTTGCAGTTGTGGATCCGCATACATTGGAACGACTAAACGTAGTGTCAACACGAGAATAGGGGGACAAGAGAAGTTGCAGGCTAGGACAGACCGAAAAATCAGCGGTAGCAGAACATGCACTTTCTAGAGGACATGATATTCGTTTTGAAGAGGTGGAGGTTTTGGATCTATCACAGCGTTACTATCCTAGATTAACTAGAGAAGCCATTGAGATCTTTAAGCACGAAAACATCATCAACAGAAAGGAAGAGATCACCTTGTTAGATCCGGAATGGAAACGAACCTTGCGCCAGACTTCTTGCGCGCCGTTATGCGCATGTGCAGCCCCCCCACTGGTCTAGATGTCTTGCGCCAGACACCGACCACGGCTTATAAGCCCGGATAACTTTTGTATTTCAACTTGAACTTGGTTGGCTCAGAAATTGTAAAAACTGCGACTAATCGATTTCAAACCAAACAAGATTTAAAGAAGAATTGACTTATATCACCGTCAGAAAAAGAAGAGCGGAAGAATATATTGTAACGATTCAGCTGGCCTTTCACTTTTCTTATGTAAATAGAGACAGAAAGATGGTTGCCTTTTTGAACTCCAAAATATTTTTTATTTCACAAATTTGTATTGTCTGATATTTTACTTCCAGGGTGACAGCTGTCATGTCTCATGGAATCAAAATCAAAATAATTGTTTACTTGACGTTAGCGGCTTAGACGCTAAGTAAGCACTCCTAGCACGTTAGCAAAAAAACAGAAATATGCTATTAGAGTGGTTTATTCAAACTTTCACGAACTGTCCATGTACACAAAAACTGGAACGTATTCAAAACCAACATATTTAACTACTTTAGCGTAGACCACAGCGAAAAAAATGCGCAATCGAACAAATCAAAAAAAACCTGATCAGAAAAGGTAAAATCTGAACAAAAAGCGTGAAAAAGCTGAAGCGTATAGTAAACGGTAGTAGTAAAAGTGTAGTAAAACAAATGTGCACTGCCTGTCAAAGCTCTCCTTTCGTATTTCATTCACCGCGGTCATGTGACCTAGAGATGGTACCGCAGAGACGGAATAAGAATTGATTGATACTCTGAATAAAACCTGTAACAACTTTAAGACACGCAATGAAAATTGCACAGACACTGAATAGCAAAATGGTACCTTGACCAGGCCCTTAATACGTGCCTGTAAAGCAGTACCAATCAGGGTCCGTCTATTGACATCTTGACTTTTCACAGCTTATCTGGGCTCGGACACGGTCCAGTAGTACTTTGAAGTCTGTTCGGCGCACCACAATAGGTACGAGCAGAGTCGAGGGTACTCGATCGCGTGTGCGTGTGTTTTTGTTCTGAAATCTGGTTCTGTTTGTTTTGGGTACCGAGATCTTCCTTGGATGAACCGACGCCCCCTTTTGGATTACTTTAAACTGAATTTAAAGGTGAATTATTAAGGTTTATCGTTTTAGTGGTACCGGGTGATACTACTGGACTTAGTTTTAAGGCTAAATGTTGCAGTGTGTAAGTACTGCTTATTTTCAGAGATATTCTTCAGAAACTCCTTACGAAACTGAGTTATAGGGAATTGTGATAGTGGTACCGGCAGCTACTGATAAAAGGGCAGACAACCTTTTAAACTATCAGAGCTAAGCGGTAGTACCAAAATGATTTCAAATATGCTACTTTTTTAGTTTAAAGTAACAAAGTTTAGATAGGTTAGAGACTGTTTTCATACATGCAATTTATGCAAATAATAATTACGTTCTTCATGTGTCATTAAAATAAGTGGTTTTTGAAACTATGTTTTTAGTATCAGAGAAAAAAAAATATTTATTTGGGTACTATCACATTCAAGTACACGTGACCTATATTAAATAACAATCCTATCGAGTAAGCTAGTACTAGAGCAAGTATTAGGTTCCTGTCAAAAAGTTGAAAAAAATATAACTTTGGGAAATTAAAAATAGAATCTCAATTTACAACTAGAAGAAAAGTGGAAGGCCACCAAAATACATTCTTCCGCTCTTCTTTTTATGACACTCAAAAAAATACTTTTTTAATACTCGTCTAGTTTGAAGTTTGAAACCGATTAGTCGGTCTTCTTTTACGATTTCTGGGCCAACCATATCTTTCTCTCTGTGTTTATAAGGAGAAGCCAGCTCAATCAATCCTACATAATCCAACATTCCTCAGCTCTTCTTTTCTGACTATAAGAACTCAATTTTCATTAAAATATATTTCGCTTTGTTATCAGTTCAGAGGTTTCTTTAAAAATTTCTAGGCAATAAGCCAGCTTACAATCAATTCAATACATTCATCCGCTCTTCTTTTTTTGTGACGCTAAAAAACTTAATTCTTCTTTCAAACTTGTTTGGTTTGAAAACAACTAATCAGTCTTCTTTAAAAAAAATTCACGGCAATTAGCCAGCTCATTCATTTCAAAAAATTCTTCTTTTTTTGTGACGCTCAACGCACTTAATCCTTCTATTAATGAGTAAAAAATTAACTCGACTTTTTAAAACTGACACTACTGACAAACACACTATTGAGTAATGAAATGATTATAGAGAAAACCAAGAATGTAATTGAGGTTAAACGAAATGAAGGAAGCTTGTAAAAAGGAATGTTATGCATACCAACCTGTAACACCTTACAGTCTAAAAAGACCCGTACCCTACCTATAAAAGTGTTTAAAGGGCAGGTACTAGAAAGTAACTTTTCAATTGTGTGATAACAAAGAATGCGGGTTCTAAAACATGACACTAAACTTTGGGGCATAATAAATGATGATAGAAATGCAATACTAATTTTTACATAATGTGGAGTTTTACCGTAACTTCATGATTGGATAAGAAAATGACAGTTTTAAGCACATTTTTGGAATCCTCATTAAATTTCCTATTCAATAATCTAAAAAAACCCTACAAAATTTGATGCAGTCAGGGAGAAAATCGATGTCAAAGTTTGAACTGCCAGAAACACAGTTTGAAAAGACAGTCAGGAACAAAATCGCTGGTAAAACCCACTTGGAGCAAGAAAATGACAGTTTTAAGCACATTTTTGGAATCCTCATTAAATTTTCTATTCAGTAACCTGAAAAATACTACAAAATTTGGTACAGTCAGGGAGAAAATCGATGTCAAAGTTTGAACTGCCAGAAACACAGTTTGAAAAGACAGTCAGGGACAAAATGGCTTGTCAAACTTACTTGGAATAAGAAAATGACAGTTTTAAGCATATTTTTGGAATCCTCATTAAATTTCCTATTCAATAATCTAAAAACACACTACAAAATTTGGGACAGTCAGGGAGAATATTGGTGCCAAAATTTGAACTGCGAGAAACACAGTTTGAAAAAACAGTCAGTGACAAAATAGCTTGTCAAACCCACTTGGAGGAAGAAAATAACAGTTTTAAGCTCATTTTTGGAATCCTTATTAAATTCCCTATTCAACAATCTAAAAAACACTACAAAATTTGGTACAGTCAGGGAGAAAATCGATGTCAAAGTTTGAACTGCCAGAAACACAGTTTAAAAAGACAGTCAGGGACAAAATGGCTTGTCAAACCCAGTTGGAGCAAGAAAATGACAGTTTTAAGCACATTTTTGAAATCCTTATTAAATTTTCTATTCAATAACCTGAAAAAGCACTACAAAATTTGGTACAGTCAGGGAAAAAATCGGTGTCAAAATTTGAACTGCCAGAAACACAGTTTGAAAGGACAGTCAAGGACAAAATGGCTGGTAAAACCCACTTGGAGCAAGAAAATGACAGTTTTAAGCACATTTTTGGAATCCTCATTAAATTTCCTATTCAATAATCTAAAAAAAACCCTACAAAATTTGATGCAGTCAGGGAGAAAATCGATGTCAAAGTTTGAACTGCCAGAAACACAGTTTGAAAAGACAGTCAGGAACAAAATCGCTGGTAAAACCCACTTGGAGCAAGAAAATGACAGTTTTAAGCACATTTTTGGAATCCTCATTAAATTTTCTATTCAGTAACCTGAAAAATACTACAAAATTTGGTACAGTCAGGGAGAAAATCGATGTCAAAGTTTGAACTGCCAGAAACACAGTTTGAAAAGACAGTCAGGGACAAAATGGCTTGTCAAACTTACTTGGAATAAGAAAATGACAGTTTTAAGCATATTTTTGGAATCCTCATTAAATTTCCTATTCAATAATCTAAAAACACACTACAAAATTTGGGACAGTCAGGGAGAATATTGGTGCCAAAATTTGAACTGCGAGAAACACAGTTTGAAAAAACAGTCAGTGACAAAATAGCTTGTCAAACCCACTTGGAGGAAGAAAATAACAGTTTTAAGCTCATTTTTGGAATCCTTATTAAATTCCCTATTCAATAATCTAAAAAACACTACAAAATTTGGTACAGTCAGGGAGAAAATCGATGTCAAAGTTTGAACTGCCAGAAACACAGTTTAAAAAGACAGTCAGGGACAAAATGGCTTGTCAAACCCAGTTGGAGCAAGAAAATGACAGTTTTAAGCACATTTTTGAAATCCTTATTAAATTTTCTATTCAATAACCTGAAAAAGCACTACAAAATTTGGTACAGTCAGGGAAAAAATCGGTGTCAAAATTTGAACTGCCAGAAACACAGTTTGAAAGGACAGTCAAGGACAAAATGGCTGGTAAAACCCACTTGGAGCAAGAAAATGACAGTTTTAAGCACATTTTTGGAATCCTCATTAAATTCCCTATTCAATAATCTAAAAAAAAACAAAATTTGGTATATTCAGGGAAAAAATCGGTGTCAAAATTTGAACTACCAGAAACACAGTTTAAAAAGACAGTCACGAACAAAATCGCTAGTAAAACCCACTTGGAGTAAGAAAATGACAGTTTTAAGCACATTTTTGGAATCCTCATTAAATTTCCTATTCAATAATCTAAAAAACAATACAAAATTTGATACAGCGAAGGAGAAAATCGGTGTTAAAGTTTGAATTGCCAGAAACACAGTTTGAAAAGACAGTTAGGGACAAAATGGCTTGTCAAACCCACTTGGAGTAAGAAAATAATAGTTTTAAGAACATTTTTGGAATCCTCACTAAATTTCGTATCCAATAATCTTCAAAAATACTGCAAAATTTGGTACAGTCAGAGAGAAAATCGGTGTCAAAATTTGAACTGACAGAAACACAGTTTGAAAAGACAGTCAGGTTCAAAATGGCTTGTCAAACCCACTTGGAGTAAGAAAATTACAGTTTTAAGCCCATTTTTGGGATCCTCATTAAATTTCCTATTCAATAATCTAAAAAAAATACTACAAAATTTGGTACAGTCAGGGAGAAAATCGGTGTCAAAGTTTGAACTGCCAGAAACACAGTTCGAAAGGACAATCAAGAAGAAAATCGCTGGTAAAACCGACTTGGAGTAAGAAAATGACAGTTTTAAGCACATTTTTGGAATCCTCATTAAATTTTCTATTCAGTAACCTGAAAAATACTACAAAATTTGGTACAGTCAGGGAGAAAATCGGTGTCAAAGTTTGAACTGCCAAAAACACAGTTTGAAAAGACAGTCAGGGACAAAATGGCTTATCAAACTTGGAGTGAGAAAATGACAGTTTTAAGCCCATTTTTGGGATCCTCATTAAATTTTCTATTCAATAACCTGAAAAACCACTACAAAATTTGGTACAGTCAGGGAGAAAATCGGTGTCAAAGTTTGAACTGCCAGAAACACAGTTCGAAAGGACAATCAAGGAGAAAATCGCTGGTAAAACCGACTTGGAGTAAGAAAATTACAGTTTTAAGCACATTTTTGGAATCCTCATTAAATTTCCTATTCAATAATCTAAAAAACAATACAAAATTTGATACAGCGAAGGAGAAAATCGGTGTTAAAGTTTGAATTGCCAGAAACACAGTTTGAAAGGACAGTCAAAGACAAAATCGCTGGTAAAACCCACTTGGCGTATAAAAATTACAGTTTTAAGCCCATTTTTGGAATCCTCATTAAATTTTCTATTCAGTAACCTGAAAAATACTACAAAATTTCGTACAGTCAGGGAGAAAATCGGTGTCAAAGTTTGAACTGCCAAAAACACAGTTTGAAAAGACAGGCAGGGACAAAATGGCTTGTCAAACTTGGAGTGAGAAAATGACAGTTTTAAGCTCATTTTTGGAATCCTCATTAAATTTCCTATTCAATAACCAGGAAAAAACACTATACAACTTCTAGAGCACGTTTTCAATTCATCCACAAAATAGCAAAAAAAAAACAGGAAACAGAGTAAAAATCTACTGGACGTGGTTTGATCCAATATTTGGCAAATCCGGTCCTGTTTGATCGAACATGTTTTTGTAGAATTAGCTGAGACTGCCTGTCTCTCTACAAATACGTCGAGTGTTTCGGCTAAATTAAAACAAATCCGAGTTAAATGAGAGTTCGAGAGCGGCCACACGCTATCTAATAAAACGTTTCGTGAATTACGACCTTCATTAGCCACAGCTGGTGTGGTCCCGCGATCGGATTGCGCTCTCCCAATTATTTTTATGCAATATTAATTTGAACCCTATTAAAGAGTGACATTAGTTCATTCGGTCATCGAGATAGATGAGGCACCAGCAACGAACCCACGACGAGTTGGGACCGTCGACCCCACCTGCACAAAGATAAAAACATTCCAGGGTCATAGAACCTGATTTGACTTAGGGTTTTTGTACCAACTAAATAATCGGCTTACATTTTTTGATATTTCCGCATTTTTTCACTGAGTTTTAACGAGCGTTTAATTGACGGCAAAAGAAAACACGAGGGTTCGTTTTTTCAGTACAAGAGAGCGCGTTGCTTTACCACAGAGTATGTGGGATAGGCCAAATTGCAATCATTCATATGGATGCAGTCAAGGTTCGAGATAAAATCGAACGTTTTTAGCATCATTTGATGTTATTTAGCAAGGTTACGACTTATCTTAATTCTTCTGTTGGTGAATGTGACTTGCTTATTGTTTGCTCAGTAAATGTTAAACGGGTAATTCGATTAAATGGCAGCACGCAATGCAAAAAAGAGGTTTCTTTGTTGTTCCTAAGACTTTCCCAATTAAAACTCTTATTAACCATTTGAATACCAGTTGTAGGTAGTATTTTCTTACCTGAGAAATAACAGACAAATTCAATCAACATGACATAATGACAAGTGACACTACAATGCATATATGTAACAGCTGTCCTTGTACAGGGTGCTGCATTTTCGATGGTTTTACGGGGTACAGGGAAAACGGTAATAGATAGAAAAAAAGTAGCATACGTGTTCTGATCTCTTTTTCTGAGCTGAGATGACTGGCGAAGAGTGGGCGGCGCAAACTTCTTTTGTTTCAAAGATGCGGGGGGCTTTTGAAAATTGGTCATTTTGGAACCTCCTCTGTATTTCATTTGCTATTAAAGTTATCAAAAAATAAAAAACGGTTTCCGGTAGAAGTTTTGACGTAGAATCCAATGGCGTAGTCAGTTTTTTTCTATTACGTTTAGTTTCTGACATATGACACTAAGTTATATTTTTTTAAATGGAACACCCTATATATTTTTAGTTCATTTAATTCTGTTGATTTTTACATTTTCAACGGTATATTAAAACATATAAGTTTGTAAACGTTAATCTTGGTAATTAGAAAAAAAGCGTTTCCTTAACAAAAATGTGCTAAATAATATCTATAAAAATACCCAGTCAAAACAAAATTTGGCTATGTTCTTATTAACATGTTACATGTCGTTTATAAACAGTTTTTTCAACTTTTGCCTTAAAAATAATAGAAAATAGAAATGGCCACTTTTCTTATTAAAGTGACGGTAGAACTGTTTGTAACTTAGATTTTTAATAAGATTTATTAAAAATATTTAATTTTCTGATGTGTTAGTTTATTTTATTTCCGATTTGGTTTGGTATTTTAGATATTGGCATTTTTTCAGCTTAGCAAAGGTCTTTTTTTAAAATAACAGGATTACTATACTGGAGGTATTCTTATACTTCATCTCACTTCAATTTTTTTTTGTGTTTTTGAAAATACTCACTTTAAGTCCGGAAAATATTGCAAAATTACGTTTTTGTTTAAAAAGCCCGCCAGACTGACGTAATAACCTATTGACCAATGAACGATAATAGAGTACCTGTCATCTCATTTTAACTCATTCTGATAAAACAAGATACTACAGCTTAAAACTTCCACTAAAATAAGACTTTTCAAGAAAACCGTTGACTGGTTGTTTGTGTAGGACAACTTGTTTTTATACTGCATTTTGTGACTAAAACAATCAACTAGAACACAGAAATAAAGCTTATCAATAATGTTCACACTTAATTTACAAATAATAACTAATTTTTAAATCAAAAAAGGTCTGAAAATGAGCAAAACGACGATTCTAACCTAATTTTGTCCTATGAATGTCCGCTTTTTATTTTTGTTTCTAAACCTAACCTAATCTTCTAACATTTCTTCCACCTAAACTCTTCTGTTTTTTCAAAAAAAACCCATACCATCTCACAACGGTAAATTTTTTTTTAAATAAATATTACACTAAGTAAATCACAAATACCTTAGAGGTTATATACCGTTAGTTTTGTTCGTAATAATATTGGTATAATGATAAATAATATTGGTCAAAAATTACGTAGTTAATAGATTTTATTATTAATTAATTTATTTCGGTAATATTTAAAGTTTTGTAATATAAAGTATAATTAATACTACACTATTACTGAAAGTATGAATTCTGTAACCTTCAAGTTAGAATTGAACCACAATATTGTAGGAAAATAGGGAACAAACGCAACTGTTGGCAACACTGATGAAAAATATTGTTTTGACATATGACATAACATTAAATTTCATTTCATTGGTAGGCACCGTAGCACGTGATGCACAGCTCACTAGAATCAGACGTAAACTGCGCATGCGCAGTATCAAAGTATCGATAATTTAACCAATCTCCAAATGTACAGCCTACTAAAGGCCAATGTTGCCAGGTCTACCGTTTTTGTAGTTCTTCTACCGTTCTTCTGTTTTTTGTATATAATCTACCGTTTTATATACTTTTTCAGTTTATTGAATAGGAAATTAAATAAGGATTCTAAAAATGCGCTTGAAACAGTAATTTTTTTACTCCAAATTATTCTCTAAAACTACGTGATGTCTGTCACTATTGACAGAATTGTCAAAATTTTACTAGAATTTGCAAAAGAATTACATTTTAACATAGTTTTCGAAACAAGACGATTTCCTGAGATTTAACAGTTATTTTGACAATTGTCACTTCATAGTCTAGCTAAATAGTCTTCTGAAATCACGTGACAACTGTCAATAACGTTAAAACTGTCAAACCGTGCTGTAAAGTTGCAAAAATCAGGGTTTAGGTAGGTTTTCTTGCAGTATTTGATATAAAACATGTTTCTGAGATTTATGAGAGTTATTTGGACAATTGTCACGTGACCGTCTAACTAAATAGTGTTCTACAATCACGTGACAATTGTTACTAACGTCAAAACTGTCAAACCATGCTCAAAAGTTGCAAAAATCAGGATTTAAAAACGTTTTCTTGCAATATTTGATATAAAACGTGTTTCTGAGATTTATGACAGTTATTTTGCCAATTGTCACGTGACCGTCTAGCCAAATAGTGTTCTACAATCACGTCGCAACTGTCACTAATGTCAAAACCGTCAAACCACGCTCAAAAGTTGCAAAAATCAGGATTTAAAAACGTTTTCTTGCAGTATTTGATATAAAACGTGTTTCTGAGATTATTGACAGATATTTTGCCGATTGTCCCGTGACCGTCTAACTAAACAGTGTTCTACAATCACGTGACAACTGTCACTAACATCAAAACTGTCAAACCATGCTCAAAAGTTGCAATATAGGATATTGTCTGTATATAAATATAAAGTATTTGGTAAATAAGCTAATATCGAGTAATTTTGAAAACACACGTAAATGACTTACACATAATATCTCTATTTTAATGCTCTTGACCACATTGTACCCATTAGCAATTTTATTATTTTTATTGCTAACTAGAGTTTGTGTATCCTTCTCTATCAAAGATGATTGAAATAGTACAGCAATACTCTAGTTCCAACCTAACCTTACAAATGCTAGTTACCTCACCCTTGATTCTCTTATGTTTATTTTAATCCAAAGTATTGTATATCATACTAACCCCGGTTTGCACCGTCGTCGTCGTTTTGTAAGCCGAGCTTAATTTAAGTGTGGATCAGGCTGTGACAGTACAGGTGAAAAAAGTCACACTCTAAACCACACTTAACTTAAGCTATGCTTAAAATACGACGGTGCAAATGGCGCAAAAGTCAACTAACCTTACTTTTTCTGATATTTTGTGGCATAAGAATGACATTTACAATACTGTCTTACAATAGAAAGTAGATTGACATAACTAACACAATTGAAAAGCATGCGGAGAGAATTTGACGTCACGGTGTTGTAATTTGATAGTTTTTTGACGTCATTTAACATAGTTTTGTTAAAAACTTTGTGTTATTACAGAAACATAAACATAAATTAGCGTTTCAAGAGAAGATATACGACCTCTGGCGGTCAATTTTGGAGTTAGGATTTCGTACACAGTGGCCGCCATTGATCATTAATCTATTGTTTTAGATTTACCTGATTTCCTGATTATAGATCGAGGTAAAAAACATGTCTGTTTTATTATTGGCTATGTTGTCAAATTTTCTAGGTTGTCTTTCTTATATCGAATGTCTTTAGTCGTGGGACGTCCTGTATATTGTAATGGTAATAAAAATTTGAAAAGTTGTCCTTTTATAACAAAACGCAATGTCGGAATGCAATGTTTTGTTGCCAACTGTCAATGCCGATGACTAACCATTGTTTTACTAATAAGATAAGCGGTATTTGGGTTCTTTTTTATCTCACAGTTAGAATTAGACTGTGATTCTATATCTGTTCGGCCAATAGCAGTAGAAACATAACACTATTTCACACGTGCGCAAAAGAGTTACATTCTACACTACAACAGATTACAATATCAGCTTAGGAGAGCATTGTGACATCATTTTTTGACAGCGTAGTTTTTTGCAAAAGCAAGGAACCTGTGACTTACTGTCAAATACAGTAATGAATTTCTTATTAATTTATTGCCACCATGCAGTATGCAAATTGATTCATCAAAATGCACCACAACCTTTTGTTGATCCTTGACAACTTGACATTATATTACCACATTTCCTGAACAGATAATTGACTTTCCAGGAACGTGTTGAACTTTGAGTGTGCTGACCTCCCGAACAACAAAATATAGTGACTAAATCCTGAAAAACATTACCACAAAACACTCTGATATATCAGAAATATACGATTATTGTTAATTGTTTCGCACGCGATTTAGTTGCAAACGGTTTCTAAATGTCCGAAAAAAATCCATTTGACACGTCAATGAAAGCGTTCGATAAGAAAATAAGCTTTCAAGCTCGTTTTTTCAATTAATCGCCGTTTAGGCTAATTACTTTAACGACCCATTCGGTTTGCGTCAGCAATTGTTGCAATTTCGGTTTTAACCTTTTCTTCCTTGAATCGGCCTTGAGATGATTTATGGCACTTGTTGCCGAAAAGCGGAAGCGTTTCAGTACCACCACCACTCGTTTTCAAAAAATGTTATTATACATGGTTGTTAATAAAAATGAAGGTCAGTTTTACTACTGTCGGTTAATCGGGCGATAAGTCTAAGGTTGCGTTTAGATGGACTTGAGAAACTGGTACTCGTGCACCGAATCATTCACTCATCGTCTCTACGTTCAAAACACGAGAGTTTTGATCTAACCTAATGTTTAATCTGCCACAAGAACACTCATTTTATCCGAATTTAATTTATTATGTTTATATTAATCGGATGACAGGAGGACATAAATTATAAAATATTTACGTTCTTCTTGACGCGTTGTTTATTCGCTGTCAATTAGGAAAAAGTCTTTTGCGGCGATTATACTTCGTATTTACTTTGTAAATGCTGCGATACTGATTGTGTTCCACATAGTGTTATTAATAAGGAAATTATTGTCAATGATCACAGATAAAATCCATAAAAATAAACACGATGTTATTGGCTCCTAGAGTTGTTCTTCAGGCAAACTGATACTGTTTGTACCACTTTATACAGGGTGGACAGTAGCAGCAAGTCCAAAATTGGATGACTTGATCATCGAATAGCTCTTGTGGTTTCCAACCACCGGGTACCTAAACATGTTTATCTACCTTCTATAGTGGTTCTAGGTTTTCTTCCTGAGTTTTCTTTATTTTTTAATGTCCAAACTTGCACTTAAGTGCTGTGCACAAAACCTGATTTGTTTTCATTTATTGTTAGTTAGCCACTTATTTTTCTGTTTCTTTAAAGATGACAGGTGTGACACGTGCTAACTTCGTTACTATAAAGGTGGATTCATAGTTCTGTTTCTGTAAAATATACAGACGTAAAACATAAAAACGTAAAATTAAAACATGGAATTGTAATGCAAAAAATATGTTTTATAAAAACTTAATTTGGATCTTTTTTTATTAATTTTCCTGTTTTTTTTCTTTAGTAACGCACAACACAATATTCCAACAGCCGCCACTATAAAAGCATCGTCAAAATCCATTTTAAACAAAAATCCTAATGCCACTAAAAATGTAAACAAGTCATTTACGGATTTACGGCAAAACTATGAATTGAAAGGCTTATTTTTATGTAATTATGTTTTACGGAAACAGAACTATAAATCCACCTTTACAGGAGGTTTATTCAAACGTCACAATATACAGGGTGGTCCAGTTTTAAATGTCAATAATTCACCAATCCATAGCCAATTAAAAAATAAGTTGACATTCATTATGTCATTTTCCTGAAAAGTGCTTCTTAAGGAAAATACAGTCCTTCAAATTTCTGTTTAAAAAATCGTTTTTTTTTTTGTCATAACTGTCAGGCCGTTGGAGCAATATTGATCAAATTTGGAACAAGCACTTTATTACACGTTATTACGGTCAAAGACCCAAAACTAACCCAACCCAACTTAAAAATTGTCTTGGAAACGGAAAATTTCGTGCTTTTTAATTTTCTTCGATCTCTGGACTATTTTTAGTGCTTCAAAACTGCTTTCAGCTTGGAAAATCGAGTTTCAAGACTATCTTCACCAAGTTATTGACATAGCAAACTTAAAAAACAATTTTTACATTCTTCATAGACTTAAGCAGGTTTTACACCGCACTTTGATGTCAAAGAAATTCATGAATTTATTCATGAAGCTGCTTCAAGGACAAATTTTAACAGTGTAAAACAAAATTTTATGTCAAATTTACCTTCAAATAATTTTACTTCAAATTTTTCACCAAATAGGACAGGTTCTATTTTCATCCAACTTATTTGATCAAACTTGCCGTTTTGCGTAATGCCAACTGCCAACAGATAAAAACGAAAAGTAAAGTGAGGTTAAAATCAGAGACTGACTATTAGTATTCAGTTGAAGCTGCAGAATTCAATACATAAATACAGTATTCAAGGCGATTATGAGATTTCAAAATATTCAAAAAACCAGAAAAATAAGAAAACAAAGTAGGAATAATCTTCTTGGTTGGCCAAACTGTTTTCATTGACAGCTTTGACATAAAAGTTTGATAGGTGTAAAACGAAATCACATTATGCTTCAAGAAATTCATGAATTTATTTGATGCATAAAATTTGATCAAATAAATGTGTCCAATTTCTTTGAAGTAAAACTTTTGGTGTAAAACCTGCTTTAAAATGGCATTCCAAGCTTTGTCACTATTAAATCGACTTCTAGACACCTCAGTGCTAAAAATTCGGGTATTTCTTAATAAACTAGACGGTTTTTAGTGTTTTAAGGCTGTTTTCAGTGCCTCAAATTGAGTTCCAAGACTATGTTTACAAAGTTTTTGACTTATCAGACCTAAAAGCTAGTTTGTCCACTGACCATAGTCTTGAAAATGTTATTTCAAGCTTCTTCACTATTAAATTGACTTCTACACTCCTCATAGGTGCAATAAATTGTAGCATCTCTAAGAAATTCAGACTGTTTTTAGTGCTTTTTAAGACTGAAAAATCGAGTTTAAGACTATTTCCAAAAGTCAAATTTCTTCAGTAATAAAAGTAAAAAATATTGGTACCAAATGCTACAATAATACGCCTTGAGAACTAATTTTTAGAAATAAAATAAGACTTGTTGTCCAGTCCAGAAAATTGAGTTGTACACCAATTAAAGTCTTGAAAATATACTTTGGGACTCTCTTTAGTCCTAGTAAAGTCAGTTCTAGCATTAAAAGTCAACTTTTATATTATTTTTAGTAGTAAAAAATGAGTTTCATGCACAATACAATCTTTGTCTTGATTTCCGGACTTTTTTTAGTTCTTGAATGCCAGTTTCAGACACTCAACCAGGATGGCAGTCTGAGAAAGCGAATCATAAGACCATTCCTAGTAGTAAAAAGCAAGTTTTTAGACGATTCAGTACAAATTTGGACTTTCACAAGTCTTGAATGTTCAGTTTTAAACTATAAAACAATTTTTTAAATTGAAATTTAGAGGATTGTATCTTCCTTAGAAAACGTTTTTCAGAAAAATGACACAATGCAAGTCAACTTATTTTTTGATTGGCTATCAAATGGTGAATTATTGACACTTAAAACTGGACCACCCTGTAGATCGTAATTTTGACCTTCTTTTAACTAAACACACTTTTCTTGCAAAAATCACAAATAACCGAGATATCAGCCGGGAAATAGAGCAGCGCAAGTGAAGAAGCTTTTTAAAGATGTCACAATTTGACAGCTCTTAACTTGGTTTCTGTGACAGTAAGGAGGTTCGTTCCAACGTCAAAAAGTAGCTTAAAACTTCCACTTTCTATTATCAAGACAGAGTTTTTATGAAAACAACCCTAATAACCGAGAAAACCAGCCTAGAGCACTGTTAGGCACGCCAAACTTTAATACACTCCCTTAGTGCGTGTCTCATAAACCCCAACTAGCCCAAAAAGGCATAATATTTAGGCAAATTGCTATGTTTACTCGATTCCACCGATTTTTGTATTATTTTGTGTTTTCCTACTCTTTTCGATTTCTTTTCTTTCGTTAACTGTCATTTATCTTTCCCTATCTTCTTTAATAGGGTACTTGTTTTGAAAACTGATATCAAAAACAGTATGTCCACATGAAAGACGGCTATTATAGAAACAAAATTAACAAAAGGTTTGTGAAATAAGAAAATCAGAAAAATCAACACCTTAAACACTGATTCAAGTGCTTTCTGATTAGTGTGACGTCAGAGGTTGCCAAACTGTTTTAGTACAAAATGATAGCATTTTTTCATATTGTTGTTGGAAAATATATTTTTTTGAAAATTGAGACCCTAACCTAAAGAAAAACTACTAAGATATGTACTAATGTACAGTTTTCTGTACAACTATGCTCATGTTTATAAAGAGTTTCAGTGACAACGTTGCAAATACTGTTAATTTAAGTCAAAATATTAAGACAATAAAAAAAATACATGCCAGTACCCCATTGCCTCACTATCTCTTCCTCTTTCCCCGTTTTCTTCAAACTTCCACTTTTCTTCTGTTGTTTTGAAAATGACAGGTGTCTTTATTTGACACGTGCTAACTTGGTTACTGACAACTAGAAGACTGTTTTAGTACAAAATGATAGCATTTTCTCATATTGTTGTTGAAAAATATATTTTTTTGAAAATTGAGACCCTAAACTAAAAAAAAAAACTACTAAGTTATGTACTAATGTGCAATTTTCTGTACAACTATGCTCATGTTTATAAAGAGTTTCAGTAACAACGTTGCAAATACTGTTAATTTAAGTCAAAATATTAGGACAATAAATAAAATACATGCCAGTACCCCATTGTCTCTCTCTCTCTCTTCCTCTTTCCCCGTTTTCTTCAAACTGTCACTTTTCTCCTGTTGTTTTGAAAATGACAGGTGTCTTTATTTGACACGTGCTAAATTGGTTACTATGACAGCTAGAAGACTGTTTTAGTACAAAATGATAGCATTTTCTCATATTGTTGTTGGAAAATATATTTTTTTGAAAATTGAGACCCTAACCTAAAAAAAAACTACTAAGATATGTACTAATGTACAGTTTTCTGTACAACTATGCTCATGTTTATAAAGAGTTTCAGTGACAACGTTGCAAATACTGTTAATTTAAGTCAAAATATTAGGACAATAAACAAAATACATGCCAGTACCCCATTTTCTCTCTCTCTCTTTCTCTTTCCCCGTTTTCTTCAAACTGCCACTTTTCTTCTGTTGTTTTGAAAATGACAGGTGTCTTTATTTGACACGTGCTAACGGTTACTATGACAGCTAGAAGACTGTTTTAGTACAAAATGATAGCATTTTCTCATATTGTTGTTGGAAAATATATTTTTTTGAAAATTGAGACCCTAAACTAAAAAAAAACTACTAATGTGGACTTCGCCAACACAAACCACCGGTTTGAGGCAAATAAAACTCCACTATTTAAATTTAACGAGGAAAATTACTAAATTCTTTATTTTCTGCAACCTCTACTTTTTTCCGCCAAAAAAAGACACATTATTTTTTTAGGTTCTCTACCA